>NC_066275.1:5000000-6250000 GCF_905404315.1 Leptidea sinapis | reverse complement strand
TTGACCTGATTGAAAATTCGTAAGACAGTCGTTGAAATTATGGATGAAAGTTGATTTTCCTGAGAGATAAACTTTTTAATGTGAAATAATTTTAATAGTACTGAAGTGTTAAATTTTTAATGTAATATAAAATGTTACTTTTATGTACGATAACGCAACGTAATAAATGAATAATATTGTATTAAACCATATAAATGGTAGTACTTTTGTACTGATAAACAAAGCAATTCGTACGAAATTATTCCCTAACTATTCCAAAATATTCAAAAATGCACAATGTCAATGTTCAAGTTTTCACTTCTGCCGGCACTCCCGTTTTTAAACAATTTGGGTTGGTTTTCTTTAAGTCATAACCCTCACTTCTATGATTTATCACACAATTAAAATCTGAAAACAAGATTCAGATGAAGAGTTTTTCAACTCTTCGATGAAGCCACAAACTGAGAGTTGAACAAAGCATACATGATTTTATCAACGATACGTCACTGGAACGGTTGGCTCAGTTGGAAAGAGCGCTCGCACGGAACGCGAATTCGAGTCCCGCATCGTTTATAAAAAATTGTTTTCAAATTTTATTTGTTTTAGTTACTCTCGTATTTTTTTTATGTTTGTTACTTGAGAACTTTCGACTGGGTGAACTTTCGATTGCTTTTTTTGTCGTTGTTAGCTTGTCAAAGCTGTTTTAAATATGACAATTAGAATTAGTACCTACAGTTCTGTTTTTAGTTAGATCATAATAATATCTAGTGTGTGTCTCGTAATGAACAAAAACATCGAAAAAGAATTTGTCTTAAATTTTGCATTTAAAATTTAAAACAAATATGAACGATGCGGGTCTCGAATCCGCGACCTCTTACGTTCCTGTAGATGAAGCCACAACCTGAGAGTTGAACAAAGCATACGCAGTTGGTAGAGCGCTCGCACGGAACGCGAGAGGCCGCGGGTTCGAGTCCCTCATCGCTTATAATATTTTGTTTTCAAACTTTATTTGTATAATTAATTTAATCCCGGAAGTGAGGGTTATCACTTTAAAACATAACAAATTGTTAACATTGTTAGGCTTATGGTGAATCGGTTTTTTTAAAAACATACGTACCTATGGTACGCGATGGTATCATCGAACAAATCCATTCATGGCCCACGTTGGTTATAATTCTGTAAAAATCATAAAAGTAGTTAAATATAGCAATTGGTGAACTATCAGTGTCTAATAAAATGATAAGAGTTACTGAGGAAATGTATGTTCAAGGGAATTTAGACCTTCTTGTTAATTATGACTGTAGGAAAATTAAGAAGGGTCACGATTCAATTTTGTGGATAGTTATAAAACGTTCAAAAGCGGTGATATATATATAGAGATATTGAACATATGGCTCACCCTGATAGTCCATCAACGTCTACAAATGAAGTTAGCATCAACAAGATGGTAAAGATACATAAAATGTATCAAGACTCTAATTGAAATTAAATACCGCTGTATAAATTTAAAAAGTAAAAGCCCAATAACTATTTCAACAAAATTATTGTTGAATATCTATCCAAAGTCATCTTCTAGCAATATTTGGTAGCCTGACTAAATTATGTTAAAAGCCATAATAATCTTTTAATAAGTTAGACCGTGGAGCATTTACTCGAGAACAAGTTTTAATAGTTGCTAGAATTGATTACAAAGTTGGATAAGAATACAGGATCCAGTATAACTTTAAAAATACACACGATTTCAGTTCTACGATAAAATGGCATATAGTTTTAATTAAATCTTAACCCAGGTATCTTGTTTATACTGTTTTTGTTAGTAATGCAGGCGTTTTTACTGGCCTAAGCATTACATATTATAAAATAAAGTGGCCCGCCCTGTCTGTCTGCGTGTTCGCGTTAAACTGGAAAACTACTGAAGTCATTTTAATGCGGTGTCCAAACAAAACATTGATTAATAAGATAGGTTTTGTGTATACTTTTATTATTGTATAATTAAATTTTGCACAAATGATGGAAGTTTAAAGAGAAGCGCCTTTCGAAATACACGATCAAATACCTACGCTATATCCAGGCCATTTGACAGGCCTTCCCCTTTGATTTTGATAGCCGTCGCCCATGTATGCGTTAGGTAGACCAGAAGATCGCCTGCCGACCGACCATTCGACCATCTCTGCACCTGGGAGATGCAGAAATCAAATCTGTTGATAGTTTTAAAAGTTAAATGAATCCTTAGTTAAGTATCAATAAATTTCGAAATTTGTTATTTAAACAGAGATTTATTATTATTATTAGAGGCAAATGATGTCAATTTCGTTATGCAAATTTCATTAAACAGGAAACACGAAAATTACAATGATTTAAATGACGAACTACTTTGCATACTAATAATAATAATTTTGCTTGTAGTCAATAATTATGAATGAAATAGTATAATTGAAAATGGAATCCTAAAAATTACTGTTTTATGAAATATGAGAGAACATTATGACACCTACGAGCAAAGTATACCCAGTCCTTAATTAAAACTATAAAGAATTTTCCTTTTTTTATGATAATAAGGGTCGAGATGAGTAGGACGTTCAGCTGAAGTTAATTGATACGCCCTACCCATTACATAGTGGTGCCGCTCAGGATTGTTGAAATACCCAAATATTCTGATCGGCACTACAATTGCGCTCGTCACCTTGAGACATAAGTTGTCAAGTCTCATTTGCCCAGTAATTTCACTAGCCACAACACTCTTCGGACCAAAACAATGTGTAAGCATTACTGCTTCACGTCAGAAATAGGCGCCGTTGTAGTACACATGATCTAGGCGGCATCCTGTGCAAAGGAACCTCCCACTGGTAACTTTACTTCGAGGAGGAAACAAGTGTTACAGAATTTGTGCTTGTTTGAAAAACAACAAATCGATATTGATCTCTATTTCTAAAATTTATTGAAATAGCCGTTATTTTGCAGAAATCCATAATTTTTTTTCAGTCTCAGTCTCGTGCCAGAATTTGGCGAGTCAACATCTCCTGATGATACTTCGTGTAGAGGCGAAACACGTTTCGACTTGATCGAAGACGAATCTTAGTGGAATTTAAACTCGGTTTGGTTCATTACACCAAACACAGCAGAGGTACAAACCAACGTACTTATAAATGACCAGAGATTGGAACTTGTGCACACTACGGTCTTCTTGGGTATCACGTTAGATAAAAAGCTTCAGTGGGGTCCACATATTGCCCAACTAGCAGATAGACTCAGCTCTGCGGCATATGCCGTTAGAAAGATTAGAGAGTACACGAATGTTGCGACCAATAGATTAATGTACTTCAGTTATTTTCACAGCAACATGACGTACGGTATTTTACTGTGGGGTCATGCTGCTGACATTGATGTAGTGTTTGCTCTGCTAAAGAGAGCTGTTCGTGCTATATATAAGCTTGGCTATAGACAGTCTCTCAAAGAAAAATTTAAAGAAATAAATATTATGACTGTTCATTGTCAGTGCATTTATGAAAATTTTATATACTAATAGTGATTAATAATAATATTAATAGTGATTTTCATTATTATAACAGAAATAAGGGATTTCTTGTAACTAATTCTAGTAGGCTTCATAAGATACATAATAGCTTTAAGGGTAAATGTATACACTTTTATAATAATGTCCCAGCCACTGTTCAGGCATTATCTATAAATAAATTTAAGTGTTTTATAAAAAAATGGCTCTCTCGTAAATCCTATTACTCCACAGCTGAATATC
Source organism: Leptidea sinapis (assembly GCF_905404315.1). Taxonomy (NCBI): domain Eukaryota; kingdom Metazoa; phylum Arthropoda; class Insecta; order Lepidoptera; family Pieridae; genus Leptidea; species Leptidea sinapis. Next base: position 6,246,267 of record NC_066275.1, on the reverse strand, counting down.
TGAGTGATTGGACAGCTTTGAACTAGATTATGATTATTTTATAGCTATAGAAATGACAGCATAATATTATATATTTTTATTGAAAAGATTTCAAAAAACAAATGCTGGGAGAGTTTCTTGCGCCGCTTCTTCTCAGAGCGCCATTTGTTTCCGAAGCGGTAGTAGTATATTAGAAATGATATCAAAAAGAATTCTAAAGGAATCAATTACCTTATTTTACCCTCTGGGGTCCCTCAAGGATCATTACTAGGACCTCTGCTTTTTATAATTTTCATAAATGACATCGGACGATTCATTAAAAATTCGAATTACCTTTTGTTTGCAGATGATATGAAAATTTTTGGTATAGCAAATAATAAGACAGATGCATTACGCATTCAAGAAGATTTGTATAGACTGGATGACTATTGTACCGTGTACAAATTGGACCTAAATGTATCCAAATGTTTCTACATGCATTACACTACTAAGCCTACCCCTTTCCCTCATACGTATATTTTAAAACAGGAACCTCTATCTGTGGTAAACGAAACAAATGATCTAGGTGTTTTCCATGATAGCAAAATAACTTTCGTACCACATATTGATCAGGCTATCATTAAAGCGTCTAAAGCACTAGGTTTCATAATACGTACAGCCAAACCTTTCAAAAGTATGAAAACATCAAAAATTCTCTACTGTTCTTTCGTTCGCAGCCATCTTGAATATGGTTCACAAATTTGGAACCCAATGTATGCTGAACACATTAATCGAATTGAAAGGGTTCAGCGGAAGTTTACACGATATCTAGGCTTTAAGTTTAAAATACCTAATGTAGCTTACATTAGGTATTGAAGAACGCTGCAAGCGCTTCCACCTTCTACCACTTAAAGCTCGTAGAGATATTTCTGATATAATCACCTTAATCAAAATACTAAGAAGTATGATTGACTGTTCTATATTACTGACCAAAGTCTGTCTGGCAGCCCCTAGTAGAATGTTAAGACAACAGCATATCTTTGCTGTACCATTCTGTCGCACAAATTATAGAAGGAACACATTTATTTTAAGAGCTATGCAGTCATTCAATCATTTTTGTGACACGGATAATATTGATCTCTTTAACTCCAGTATTAATTCAATTAGAGCCCATTTGGTAAAACAATTTAGCAGTGATTAACAAATTAACATTAGGAATGAAATTACTCTTTTTTGATCATACTCTCAACTGGCGATAAGAGTGCGAGAAGATTTTATTTAATAATTTTATGAAGTTTTATTTAATAATTTTTAATTATACTTGTGTTGTTCGTTTGTAATTAATATGTTACATTTAATAATATTATACTTGTTCCTATGTACACGTGGAAGCCTATTATTAGCTCGAACGAATTATGTTTGTTGATTGTTTTAATGTATGTAAAACCAGCTGTTGGCTTTCTTAAAAATATTAAATAAATAAATAAATAAATTTTGAGAAAATAAATACCTTTTATCCCTTTATGCCTTTCAAGACAAGGCTTACAACATGTGAATGATCTGATCGTAAAAAAATATAGAATATAGATCCGAAAAAAGTATTTTGGCAAATAAAATGTGCTTTTAGTATCTGGCATCAAAAGACATTAAAATAATACATTTTTTAGTTTTACTTATTTAGAGCATAACCAAACCATCAACTCAAACCAAAATACAATAAAAGAAAAATATTTAAATCATCTTTCAATAAACTCCTCCTTAGTTAGACCTCCCCTTTATACACACTTCAAAAAAATATAAAAAGGCATAAAAAAAAAAGGAATGAATTAAACCCTTATAGACTCAATGCTGCGTCAGTCAGAGTAGCACAAAGTTGGTTTAAGCGTTTTCAATCCGGGAATTTTGATATTAAAGATGCAGTTTGTGCTTGTCAGATATCACCCTGTAATGAATAAAATGGATACCATTTTTAAAAAATTGGATCAAGATCGTCGTAATCAGTAGATACGACATAGCCGAAGAATCTGACATTGACCACAAAACAGTTTTGATCAATTTCAAAAAGGTACGTATGAAAAGTTAGTCTGGGAGGAGGTTATTCAGGGTATGTTTCGATATGCACAGCGACCACTGTACAGTGTGACGTCAATTTAGTATACTGTGAAGCCGTTCTTTTATAGTTAGTTATACTCGTTACTATTTAAAAATGTTTCATGTCATTTTTTAACGCAGCATTCAAATGAGTGTATTAAAGTTTTCTAGTTCAATAAAAACTTTTGCTGGAGTACTGTCAAATTAAAAATATTTTAATTAATATTTTAGGCACTCGAGTGGTTTTGACTGATCACGTGATCAAAGTACTGCGAGTACCTTACCTCAAAAACGCCAGTACTCACAGTAGAACATGGCGGCGATTTATGACGTCATGATATATTTCCCTAGGGTACTGCGGCAGTATACTGGCTGTCCATAACGGAACAAATTTTTCTGCAGTGATAGCACTGTGCAGTGCTCGCAGTACATATCGGAAAATACCCTCAATCACTATATAGACGTGACCTTCAGATATTCACCCGTATCAGATTTTTTCAAAAGGCTCATCAAACTTAGCCCCCCAAAAAAAAAAATTTCTATTTTTGAATTTTCAATATCGCATATCGTTTGTTCGTAGTTTGTTCTTAATTGTTCGCTATAAATAATTGTTTGTTCTTTTGTTGTTTATTTAAAAACAATTAATTAAAAATATTTTGTTCTGGCACTCGCCATCCGCTACCGCGGAACGCTACGCTCGGCTCGTGCGTTGTTTTAACTGTTCTAACATAACCTAACCTAACCAATTTTAATGAATTGCAATTTTTTAAAAAAAAATCGAGAACAAACAAATGTTTATAGAGAACAATCAAGAACAAATGGCGAACTAACGATGTAATAAAAAAAAAACTGACTTTAATTTAAACTTTGATTGAATGTAAAGAAACTTTGAATAATAAATAGTAGTTATAATAACTAAAAACACACTTTTATGTTTGGTTTATTTATAAAAGCGTGTTTTTTGAACAATTATTTGCATTGTTGAATGAAAAATTGTCTTCGAAAATTGCCTAATATAAGATAAATCGATTAAAGAGACAATGGTTGAAATTTAAATTGAACATCAATACCTGCCTTATGACGATAGATAAAGATTATATAAATTAACAACAATCTTATTTTGCAAATCTAATAATTTTATCAAATTAATGTATTGTCATGGATCTATCGAAGTTTGAACGAAATCCGGCCGTTTAAAGTGGGACAAAATCGCGCCCAAATGAGTCGGTTACAAACAAACATACAAACAGGTGAAGCTATTGAAAAATGTGTAAAAATGTCTTCAGCTTACATATAAAATACGAATAAACTTTTTCCTCAACCTGTTATTACACTCACATACCACTTAATAAATTATTCAGCAAACCAGAAATCCAAGATATCCAGGTAAAATTTCGCAAAACGAATTTTACAGGATCAGGAAAAGAAATCCCACAAAGACTTTATTTACATAAGATGTTCTACGAAGTAATTTAATCAAGAAGACGGACAAATAACATTTACTCTGCGGGAAAATAAATGTTAAGACAGACACAAGTACAATGGAACGAAGTTTGCTGCTGCGTTTTAAGTTTATTAATTCAGAAATATTGTTTATTTTAGGCAGCATATCTAAAAATATATATATACATTCTTAAATTAAGGATTGGTCTTCGCTGCACTTCAACTAGTTAGAACCGCACTATCTAAGAACAATAGCTTTTTATTATGACACATTTTTATATTGTAGTGTGTATTAGCAATTTGTAAAGATGCTTGTATGCGTGGCATCTTGACACTCAATGGCATCTTTCAAATTTCGTAACATACGCTTCGTGTTATCTTACATTGAAATTAATAAAATACAAAATACTTCCTGATGATATGTGATCCCAGTGTCTTTCTTATTTCTTGTAATATTATTTTTACAGAGTTTTTCTGCGCAAGCCGGCATTTTAGTTTCAATTATTAGCAAATTTTTAACGGAATATGTGGCACGTTAACCTCACACATTGTTCGAGACTGGCTCGTCGGCCCCTCGTACGCCCAAGTGGGCGTAGTATTAGTTCGTACACCTGCGGACCAATCCTTAATCTAAGTCTCAGAGATATTTTATGACAAAACTTTTACAAACTTATTTGTTCTTGACGTATTGGTAAAAGAGGAGTACATATGTCACATATTTGTTTCATATTACTTACGAGGCAAACAATACGGGGATCATATAACTCCCTGATTTTATCTCTTGTATTAATTTCTGCTGCTCTGACAACTTTTATTCTCAGTTTATTTAACCTTTTATACCGCCAAAATAATTCGCGTATAATTATATTATTCTTAGGTTAGTGGTTGGTGAAATGCAAAATTAGCTTTAATCTTAATCCACCCTAACTCTTTGATTTTTGCGGCACACGCTGGTAAATCTGCCAGTTGGCACATTTTTTTATTCAACTATACAAGTATTAAAACTGTTCCGTTAAAATGAAATTTTAACGAAAGGCGTATGAAAATATGTATGAATGTATAATTAGCGGACGGTACAATAACCTATTTAATAAATTTTTAATAAAATATTTGATTGATTGAAAATGTCAGTTGATAATGAAGTATTAATATAAGTAAATGTAAATGTGTAAGTACTCGATATAATTAAATTACTTTCGAAATTGGAACGTGTTATTCGTATTTAATTAAAAATTTTTATTTATCTCCCCGCTCATACATTGTATAGCTGCTTCGTTTCCTTATAACTTTTTTTTTTATAAAATATTATTGTATAGTGCCAGTCACATGTGCTTCTCCGTCTCTTCAATCTAGAAACCAGTTACAGCCGTGAATTTGAATCATCTGTCTTCAAAAATACTCACCAAGCCAACCCTGAAGCTTAGGACTATTTATTCCAATGACTCTATTTAATGAGTAAATCGTAATCTTCTGATTTACGAGTACTTCGTTGTTCCTATATAAATTAACATATGCAATTGTTTTACTTGTTACGTATGTAAAATGTTGTTATAGGACAAGTACGTGTCAGTTTTATTCCACTTAACCCGAAGATTTTTCTCCAATGCAGCGTGCGTTACCCTCATCTCTAAGTCTGTCGAGAGAATTCTTGAAGAGACAATGTCTTATATTATGATGTCTGCAGCAAATTCAGCAAAAGTTTTCCAGTAGGAGGCTCCTTTACACAGGATACCGGCTAGATTATGAGTATCACAACGGCGCCCATTTCTGCCATGAAGGGCAAAGGGCGTATTAATTACCATCAGCTGAACGTCCTGCTGATGGCACTACAATTGCGCTCGTCACCCTGAGACATAAGATGTTAAGTCTCATTGGCCCAGTAATTTCACTAGCTGCGGTGCCCTTCAGACCGAAACACAGTAATGTTTACACATTACTGCTTCACGGCAGAAATAGGCACCGTTATGGTATCTACCCATAATCTATCCGGCATCCTGTGCAAAGGAGCCTCCCACTTAAGTATCATAATTACATAACATGTTTTTAATGCAATATATCATGAAATCAATAGGTCATATTTTTATTGTGGCTTGTGCGACACTCCTCCGTTGACTATTCCACTTCATACGAATCAGTCTACAGTAGAAGATCCTGTGGGGTTTTTCGCCTAAGCCTTTTTGGTACAGCTATCTCTCTCATCTTGCGATAAGGAAACAAATACCATCAGCTTTTTTTGGTGTGGCAACCCTAAGGCGTAGTTATAAATTTAACTTCTCCCAATTAATTTTAATAAAAAAAATTGTTAAATCATTAAATTTAGTGTTAATATCTAATTAATTAAGTAAAATACATTAATAGAATCTTATGTTACAAAATAATCAACAGTGTTGTTTTGTTGGGTAACTTGTGCTGTAACTTTATTTTATGTTTGCATATAGAATATTAACACGCTTATATTAGCTTGGTATTATCTGATTGTTCGTAACGGAATCTTTTAGCGTTATTTTTGCCCGCTTCAAATTGCCGGATCGATGCAATCCCCAATTATCAAGGACCCATGAATATACAATAATTTAAGAAAAATTATTGAAGTAGGCGTTATTTTGCGGAAATCCATAATTATCCATATGTTTTGAGTTTTCTTGAGTGTTAATTCCACCAATATTCGTCTTCAAACAACTCGACACGTGTTTTGCCTCTACACGAGGCATCCTTAGGAGATGTTGACTTGAGACTGTCTCGTGCCAGAGTTTGTCGAGAGGCGAAACATTTGGATACAATAATTTAAGCAATCTGTCCCAGTATAATTATTAGAGTCTTCAGTATTGGAAAATTTTTACGTTCGATACCCGATAGTGCCTTTGTGCAAAAGACTAAGGCGCATGCATATTCGAAGACAGTAGGTAGGACAGTTTGTATCTTGCGCCAAGCAATATACTTATAGTATGTAGTCTATTTATCGGAGGGGGAGCCTCAAAGAGGATGTAAATACTATTTTATAAGAGGCGGGACTGCCTGAGTAAAAATTTAAATTTAGTTTAGTATGAAACGTGCAGTCATTTGACATAAGTTTGAAATAGTAAAAGTTACAGTATCGCAATTGGCCACGAAGTACAATCCGGCTAAGTTTGAAAGCAAACAGTTGCTTACAAACGTACTGGATTTTAGCTATCTCCGTTTTTTACAAGATTATAGTCGTTATCTGTCCAACTGTCAATGACTGCACGCTTCATACAATCGAGTAAATCGCATTTTTTCCTAGAGAGTTTCGCGCGCTAGGCTGAGAAACTGCTGTCATATCCAGGGAAGGCAGCAGCCATGCAAATTATCCTTTTCAAAAATGTATTTATAATTTAATTTTTGACTATAATTTAATAATGCATTTAAATTGTACAACAATTTTTTTGAATTAGTATTTAAAAAAACTTTTGAAATATTTTTTTTCCACAATAGTGAGAGAACGCGAAAGAAAGTGTCTGGTACCGCGTCACCTCCACGAGTCCTTAAAATAAAATTGCCTTTGTTTTATTGTTCACGATTCGCACGCAACATATGTTTACATTTGACTCACACAATACATTTCTCTCTCTAATCTAACTCGTATATGTCTAAGAAAATCTACCTCTATTACCGCTTAACGGAGATAGATTTTCTATAGCACCGATGATTGATTACTTTATAAGGACATATCATTTTGAATAAATGTTTTACATGCCTGCTTATTGACCAAGAATATTTTAAACAACTGGAGTAAAAGTGGTAATGTATAGGTATGGCAGTCAAAACTTATTATGGTGTATTTTGTGGTATGTCCCATATTTCAGCTTTGTTCTTATACGGCGTGATTTGTCTTTATGTATAGAACGTCATTGCTATGTGCAATTAATATTAATTAGTTATGCCTAGTTCTTGGTTAAGTCAAGTTATTAAAATTTTATTTAATTAATAAATTAAAAATAAAAGATCCAGAATATACTAAATTCATCTGATTTAAATGAATTGGTATGAAACGCCAGAGTGACTGGTAAAACACGAGGTCTTAAAATTATATCATGCCATTAGAATATTGCTATCATCAACCGCCTAGTTTATTGAATAAATATATAAATTAATATAATGCGATTTTATCTTTAAGAAATTAGATGGCTGGATGTCTAGCGCTCTGTTTTCAGATCGGAATATCTTTTCAAATGGGTTTTCTTCAATTCAATAAGATATTAATATAAAACAACATTTGAATTTGAATAGATAAAGACAAAGTTAATTAATATTTATTCAAATACGTTATTAAAAACTCGTTTAAATCGTGAAATACTGCATATACTATACTAATAATTAACTATAATAATAATATACGTTACCTGACGTTACTGATTCGGAAGGCTGCATGCACATCTTTGGTAAAATTGGCTTAAAAACTCTACTATTGAAAAAAATGTAATGATGTAATATAGGTATTCACCTGAGTACAGTCAAATAATTAATGACACCTATACATTAAATAATATAATATCTAAACCCATACAGTATTTAAAAACTTAGTACTAAACAGAAAAGATATAAAAACAAAAACGGAATATCACCATTATCAGCCTAAAATAGTCCATTGCTGGACTTAGGGATTCAATACAGCTCACAAATTAAAATTAAAATATTTTTGTTCAAAATAGGATTCAAATCACATTTTGAACGTCAAAAATTACCACCCATTCAAAATAGAGTGCCTCAGAATAGAACGGGCGCAAGAAACTCAGTGATCTTTTTTTTAATGAAAATATGGAGTACAATGTAATATCGTACAATAAAAATTTATAATTAAAGAGCCTGATTATTTATTAAGTTATAAGGCATAACAAGTTTATGTTTGTTCCTAGTGTTAACATTATGATTTTCACAGTTTCTAGCATATTCCTTAATGTGCTTATGAACATAATATATTATGTTCATAAGCACATTAAGCACATTATCTCAATATATTCTTGATAATGTTCTTATAAGAACATGCATCAGTCAAAATATTTATTTCTCTAAATATTTATTTCCTTCAATAGGGGCCCATTGCAATTTGGAATCAAGAGTAAAGATATTGTGGGCCTCTCTGTTGAACGTACCATTGAAATAGCCTGTGCAGAGCTTGAGTGTGCCATTGTTGTAAGTATATACAAACCCCCCGATGCATTATATGAGTTATTTGAGAGTGTATTGGAACCTCCTCCATCTATCAAAATTATCAGAATCTAAGAAATATATTATGATTTGTGGTGACTTTAATATTAACTTATTAGAAAAATCCACCACGTATTAGATTCAAATCTTTGTTTAAATCATATAATTTATCAAATATTTTCTTAGAACCTACTAGAGTAACCAGCACCTCTAAAAGCTGTATTGATAATATTTTTACTAATTATAAACCTATAGCTCAATCAATAATTAGTAAACTGAGCTCAGACCACTTTAGTCAATTAGCCTCTTTTAATATTGAAGGGAACAAATGTACTTCAACTAAAAAGTTTATGTTTGTTCCGGTAAACAATAGGCGAATGGAGAAATATAGAGGCAATGTTTCAGAAAAACTCTCAAACTTGTATTTGAATAATAACAGTACTCCAAATGAGATGTATGGTAAGTTATTTAAAATAATTAAAACAGAGTTTGCTTCTATATTTACTTCAAAGACAGTCAACTCGGGTGGTCTCTTGTCATTTAACAACTGGGCAACAGCTGGTATTCATAGGAGCAGACAACGATTATATGAACTATATTGTGAGAGATCATCATGTAATCATGATGCATCTTTCCTTGTATATGTGAAAAATTATTCAAAATTATTTAAGAAAGTATGTACTATTGCTAAGTCAATGCATATTAGAGAAATAATTAAAAATGCTTCAAATAAAATAAAAATGACTTGGAAAGTTATTAACTGGGAATCTGGAAGAGCGAAAGACTGCAAGTTTGAATATAATCTAATAATAAACAATACAAAAATCCACTCTGAGCAGGAAGTAGCTTCTGCTTTTGAGAATTTTTTTTCTGACATTCCAGTTTCCATCTCAAGCACCCTTGTCTCCTCCACCAGTGTTGCCGAGTCACTTCTTTTGGAAAATGTTAAGGAATGTAAACAAAATTTCAAATTCAGTGTTGTTAGCCCAGCAGAAATAATTAAAACTTTCAGATCCTTAGAAATGAAAAAAACTGCTGACATATGGGGCATATCTGTAAAAATAATAAGTTCTATTATTGACGTCATAGCACCATATCTAGCACTAGTTTTTAATAGCTGTATTGAACATGGCATGTTTCCTGACCTTCTGAAGTATAGTAAAATTACACCAATATTTAAATCGGGACTCACTTCTGACCCGAATAACTATCGCCCTGTTTCGGTGTTGCCGACCCTTAGTAAAATTTTTGAAAAAAATATTTTAAGCCAAATGCTTACTCCCTTTAACACTTATAAGTTACTTCATATAAAACAATTTGGCTTTACTAGGGGACGCTCGACTATGAATGCAGGTGTTGAACTCATCAGGAATATTTTTGAGGCCTGGGAGGAATCACAGAATGCACTTGGTATCTTCTGTGATTTATCTAAGGCTTTTGATTGTGTTCAACATTAAACGCTGGTCAGGAAGCTATGCCAGTATGGTATAAGAGGATCTGCACTCGATCTTCTGATCTCATATTTAAATAATAGGATTCAGAGGGTCGAGGTGAATGGCAGGAGATCTCCTGGGACTCCTCTCGGTATGGGGGTACCACAAGGGTCTATTCCTGGACCCTTCCTCTTCCTAATTTATATAAATGATCTACCTAACCTTGTAGAAAAAAAACACAAGGTGGTATTGTTTGCGGATGACACTTCACTTATATTCAAAGTGAAAACGAAGCCAAGTTTTATATGGCAAAGTAAACAATGCTCTATCTGACATTGTGTACTTGTTTAGCGCCAATAACTTATTGTTAAATAATCATAAAACCAAATATATTAAATTCACCGCGCCAAATGTCAAAAATGAAGATGCGAATATTTTATTAAATGGAGAGGTGGTAAAACCAGTGGAATCTGCTATATTGCTTGGCATTACTCTTGATTCCAAATTGCAGTGGGGCCCCCATATTGAAGGATTAGCGAATAGGCTTAGTTCTGTAGCATATGCGGTTAAGAAAATCAGACGGTTAACTGACATAGATACGGCGAGATTAGTATACTTTAGTTATTTTCATAGTATTATGTCCTATGGTATATTGTTATGGGGCAGTGCGGCCGATATTAATACTATCTTTATGCTGCAGAAGAGGGCTATTCGCGCGATTTATAACCTAGGTCCTAAAGAATCATTAAGAGAAAAATTTAAAGAAATAAACATTTTGACTGTTGCTTCTCAATTCATTTTTGATAATGTTTTGTATGTTCATAAGCACATTGAGTAATTTTCTAGAAACTGTGACATTCATAATGTTAACACGAGGAACAAACATAAACTTGTTATGCCTACTACTCGGTTGGGTCAAGTTAGTAAGTCTTTTGTTGGGCGATGTATATGCTTCTACAATATGATCCCAGAAAATGTACAAAACAAATGTGTTACGAAATTTAAAAGAATTGTTAAAAAACGTTTGTGTGGGAAAGGTTATTATAGCATAAACGATTTTCTTAATGACACCACGGACTGGGATTAAAGCGAACACCCTCAGGCTCTTTAATTATTAATTACATTTACATTTTCATAAGTTTATTGTACGATATTACATTGTAATCCATATTTTATATAAAAAAAAAAGCCCGCTGAGTTTCTTGCGCCCATTCTTCTCAGGTCTGAGGCAGTCTCTTTTGAATGGGTGGTAGATTTTGACGTTCAATAAGTGATTATAAATCCTATTTTGAATAAAAATATTTGAATTTGAATTTATGAACATATAAAAACAACATTAATTGTTTTGACCTTTTTGAATCGGTTGTGCTGTTAAATAATCTGGTCGACGATTCAAAAATGTTTTATTATGAAGCTTCTTGAAAAATACATTTCAATTGTAAAAAACGTATATACAGCGCTCGGACATTTTTGGCCGATCCCAAACGCCTAAAAATTGGTCGGACTACTACTTGGTCGTCAACTAGACTTAGTTGTTTATAGTACGTCAATATGTCTCTATCATAAAAAAGAGGACAAACTAAGGTATAAGTCACCCAAATGAAAAGAGTTTGATGATGAACCCACTTGAATAAAAGATTTAGTAGTAAGTTTAAAAAGATTTGAACTTTGAATATAGAGCTAATTTTGGTATGGTCTTTATTATTTTCAATTTCAATGATATACAATAAATTCAATTTACAATATTATATAATTTTCAATACTTACAAAAGCCTCAATATTTATATAGATCTTAGATCAACTTTATTTCCTTAATACCTTTGAACGGATCAAAATATTGGTATTGTATGAATCTTGTCTAAAGAAATCTTCTAACGGATGGTTTCTATTTTCCCTGAATATTTATTTAGGATTCGCAACATTTTTAACATATCAACGGTTTCATATCATAATCAAAGATTCACCATACTATGTTGTTAGTTACGACATTAATTTGAGATTAATTCTTTGAGATTTCCTTATATCAAAAAGATTAGAGAGAATTTATGATATTGTAGTTATGAAGTGGACTTGTTCAGGCTGATTATGATAAGGATCCGTTTTTGGGTTTCATAGGAGCAGACAACGACTATATAGTGAGAGATTATTATGTAATCTCCATGCATCTTTTCTCATCTATGTGAAAAAACACTTTAAATTATTTTAGAAATTATGTACTGTTGCTAAGTATTAGAGAAATAATTAAAAATGTACAAATTATTTAAGTTTTCTTTAGTGTTAATTCCGGCAAATTTAGTGTTAAATCTGGCATGGGACTCTCGTGCCAGATTTTGGCGAGGCAACACGTCCTGAGGATGCCTCGTGTAGAGGCGAAACACGTGTCGAATTGTTTTAAAGACAAATATTGGCTGAATTAACACCAAAAAAAACATAAATAATTTGTATAATTATAGATTTCCGCAAAGTAACGCCTAATTCAATATTTTTTTTTTATTAAAAATGTATCAAATAAAATAAAAATGCTTTGGAAAGTTACTAGTTGGGATAGTTAAGCTATAATCTGCAATTTTGAATACAATCTAATAATAGACAATACTAAAATCTACTCTGAGCAGAAAGTAGCTACTGCTCTTGAGAATTTTTTTTTCTGACATTCCAGTTTCTATAGCAAGCAATCTTGTCTCCTCCACCAGTGTTGCTGAGTCACTTTGTTTGGAAAATGTTAAAGAATGTAAACAAAATTTCAAATTCAGTTTTGTTAGCACAGCAGTAATAATTAAAACTCCTGGTACCTGGGGCATATCTGTAAAAATAACAATTTCATTAATGGACGCCATAGCACCATATCTAGCCATAGTTTTTAATAGTTGTTTTGAAGATATTTCTTTACCTTCTTAAATTCTCTCTCACTATCACATCTAACAAGAATAACTATCGCCCTCTTTTGGTGTTGCCGACCATTAGTAAAATTTTTGAAAAAAATATTTTAAACTATATTCTTACTAACTTAAACACTTACAAGTTAAATACTTCATTGACATTAACTATTTGACTTTACTAGGTGACGCTTGACTACGGATGCAGGTTTTGAACTCAACAGGAATGTTTTTGAGGGCTGGGAGGAATCACAGAATGCACTTAGTATCTTGTGTGATTCATCTAAGGATTGTGTTCAACATTCAACGCTGGTTCGAAAGCTATGTCAGTATGGTATGAAAGGATCTGCACTCGATATTCTGATCTCATATTTAAATAATAGAATTCATAGGGTCGACGTGAATGGCAGAAGATCTCTTAGTATGGGTATACCACAAGGGCCTGTTCTTGGATCGTTCCTCTTCCTTATTTCTATAAATGATCTACCTAACCTTATAGAAAAAAAACACAAGTAGTATTGTTATGACACGTACGCTCATATTCAAAGTGAAAAGAAGTCACGTTTTATATGACGAAGTAAACAATGCTCTATCTGACATCGTGTACTGGCTTAGCGCAAATAATTTATTGTTAAATCAGTCATAAAACTAAATATATTAAATTTACCTCGCTAAATGTCAAAAATGAAGCTGCAAATTCTTTATTAAACGGAGAGGTGGTGAAGCTGGTGGAATCTGCTATATTTCTTGGCATTACTCTTGATTCCAAATTGCAATGGGCCCCTATTGAAGGAAAGAAATATTTAAAGAAATAAACATTTTGACTGATGCATCTCAATATATTCTTGATAATGTTCTTATATTATGTTCATAAGCACATTAAGGAATATGCTAGAAACTGTGACAATCATAACGTTAACACTAGGAACAAACATAAACTTGTTATGCCTTATAACTTAATAAATAATCAGGCTCTTTAATTATAATTTTTTATTGTACGATATTACATTGTACTCCATATTTTCATTAAAAAAAAAGATCACTGAGTTTCTTGCGCCCGTTCTATTCTGAGGCACTCTATTTTGAATGGGTGGTAATTTTTGACGTTCAAAATGTGATTTGAATCCTATTTTGAACAAAAATATTTTAATTTTAATTTGTGAGCTGTATTGAATCCCTAAGTCCAGCAATGGACTATTTTAGGCTGATAATGGTGATATTCCGTTTTTGTTTTTATATCTTTTCTGTTTAGTACTAAGTTTTTAAATACTGTATGGGTTTAGATATTATATTATTTAATGTATAGGTGTCATTAATTATTTGACTGTACTCAGGTGAATACCTATATTACATCATTACATTTTTTTCAATAGTAGAGTTTTTAAGCCAATTTTACCAAAGATGTGCATGCAGCCTTCCGAATCAGTGGTAACGTATATTATTATTATAGTTAATTATTAGTATAGTATATGCAGTATTTCACGATTTAAACGAGTTTTTAATAACGTACTTGAATAAATATTAATTAACTTTGTCTTTATCTATTCAAATTCAAATGTTGTTTTATATTAATATCTTATTGAATTGAAGGAAACCCATTTGAAAAGATATTCCGATCTGAAAACAGAGCGCTAGATATTCAGCCATCCAATTTCTTAAAGATAAAATCGCATCATATTAATTTATATATTTATTTAATAAACTAGGCGGTTGATGATAGCAATATTCTAATGGCATGATATAATTTTAAAACCTTGTGTTTTACCAGTCACTCTGACGTTTCATACCAATTCATTTAAATCAGATGAATTTAGTATATTCTGGATCTTTTATTTTTAATTTATTAATTAAACAAAATTTTAATAACTTGACTTAACCAAGAACTAGGCATAACTAATTAATATTAATTGCACATAGCAATGACGTTCTATACATAAAGACAAATCACGCCGTATAAGAACAAAGCTGAAATATGGGACATACCACAAAATACACCATAATAAGATTTATTCAAAATGATATGTCCTTATAAAGTAATCAATCATCGGTGCTATAGAAAATCTATCTCCGTTAAGCGGTAATAGAGGTAGATTTTCTTAGACATATACGAGTTAGATTAGAGAGAGAAATGTATTGTGTGAGTCAAATGTAAACATATGTTGCGTGCGAATCGTGAACAATAAAACAAAGGCAATTTTATTTTAAGGACTCGTGGAGGTGACGCGGTACCAGACACTTTCTTTCGCGTTCTCTCACTATTGTGGAAAAAAAATATTTCAAAAGTTTTTTTAAATACTAATTCAAAAAAATTGTTGTACAATTTAAATGCATTATTAAATTATAGTCAAAAATTAAATTATAAATACATTTTTGAAAAGGATAATTTGCATGGCTGCTGCCTTCCCTGGATATGACAGCAGTTTCTCAGCCTAGCGCGCGAAACTCTAGGAAAAAATGCGATTTACTCGATTGTATGAAGCGTGCAGTCATTGACAGTTGGACAGATAACGACTATAATCTTGTAAAAAACGGAGATAGCTAAAATCCAGTACGTTTGTAAGCAACTGTTTGCTTTCAAACTTAGCCGGATTGTACTTCGTGGCCAATTGCGATACTGTAACTTTTACTATTTCAAACTTATGTCAAATGACTGCACGTTTCATACTAAACTAAATTTAAATTTTTACTCAGGCAGTCCCGCCTCTTATAAAATAGTATTTACATCCTCTTTGAGGCTCCCCCTCCGATAAATAGACTACATACTATAAGTATATTGCTTGGCGCAAGATACAAACTGTCCTACCTACTGTCTTCGAATATGCATGCGCCTTAGTCTTTTGCACAAAGGCACTATCGGGTATCGAACGTAAAAATTTTCCAATACTGAAGACTCTAATAATTATACTGGGACAGATTGCTTAAATTATTGTATCCAAATGTTTCGCCTCTCGACAAACTCTGGCACGAGACAGTCTCAAGTCAACATCTCCTAAGGATGCCTCGTGTAGAGGCAAAACACGTGTCGAGTTGTTTGAAGACGAATATTGGTGGAATTAACACTCAAGAAAACTCAAAACATATGGATAATTATGGATTTCCGCAAAATAACGCCTACTTCAATAATTTTTCTTAAATTATTGTATATTCATGGGTCCTTGATAATTGGGGATTGCATCGATCCGGCAATTTGAAGCGGGCAAAAATAACGCTAAAAGATTCCGTTACGAACAATCAGATAATACCAAGCTAATATAAGCGTGTTAATATTCTATATGCAAACATAAAATAAAGTTACAGCACAAGTTACCCAACAAAACAACAATAACAATCAAAGGCATAAATCCCAAAAACAATCAAATTATGTGTGAAATAATACAATGTACCTTCTTATCGCCAGCCGTACTGTCTTCATAATGCGGAGTTCCTTTTGTACGTTCCCTCTTGTTTTGGTTGAATTATCAGAGAAGCCGCTTATGCATCAAGTTATTGTTTCCTTCCACAATGTTAATGGCAAGGGGATGATGATTTACGGTACATTAATCAATTTATTAAGGACCTTCAAGATGTCTTATCAGAAAAGGCCAATAACAAGCTCTAAATAAAAAATATAATTGTCAAAAGGGTATTGATTCCATAAACAAATATGAGAAAAGTTCTTGTACGGCCCATGGTAATACAAATAGATTATCTAAAGTGATATGAAGAAAGGCTTTCATCTATAGTCAGAGCGTGTATCCTCAGACACTTCATACATGTCACGCGATGTGGAGATCATGCCATAGAGAGACTTGTTGTTCAGGCAAGGGTCAATGGCAGTAGGTCAAGAGGACGCTCCCCTATGCGCCGGACAGACCAGATCAAAGCCCGAAATAACACTCCCCTCAATGGGAATACCCAGCCAGACACCAGAGAAGCAACAGCCAGGGATAACTGGCGTAGCATCGTTCGTCGTTCGACGCGACCACGACTGCTCTGTCAAGAGTAATCCGACGAAGAAGAAGATAGATATGATAAAGGACATTCCAATGGAATATTCATTTACGTCAGTATGTCTTTAAATTTATTCCTATACAGAGGCAAGTTTTATCTACAAATCACGGCATTCTTGTGACGACTACTCACAGTGGCATTTGCGGTTGTAATTTTTTGGAGCGTGACACACATATTATGGATTTCTCTATTGCTATTCTATTTTATTAAGCCCAAAAAAGATATGTTGATCAATTTTTTCAAATGAGTGGAGAAATCGTTGCAAGCGCTTAAAAAATAAGAATCGGTAATAAATTATATTTATCTTAAAAAAATTAGTCTTCGGACGGCAACTTGCATGCAAAAATGGGTCATCTGAAATCTATATATAACATAAATTATAGTTTTTACAATAATGAGGCTCTGGTGATATACCCTAAATTAATTCACGTACGTACAAAAGGTATCAAATTGACGTTGCAAAAAGTAAAACATCTCACTCACGGTCACCTAACTAAAATAATTTGTTATGTTTTTAATTAATGATAGGGATCACTTCTGGATTAATTAAACAAATAAAACTGAAAACAAAATTTTATGAATGATACGGGACTCGAACCCGCAACCTCTCGCATTCCGTGAGGGCAATCTATCCAACTGAGCCAACCGTTCGAGTGACTTGTCGTTGATATAACCGTTGTATGCTTTTTTCAACTCTCTTTCTCATCTTTGAGGGGAAACAGAAGATATAGGTCAA
The DNA here is from genome assembly GCF_905404315.1 of Leptidea sinapis. Taxonomy (NCBI): domain Eukaryota; kingdom Metazoa; phylum Arthropoda; class Insecta; order Lepidoptera; family Pieridae; genus Leptidea; species Leptidea sinapis. The sequence goes on along the minus strand of NC_066275.1, from coordinate 6,228,574 downwards.
TTTCATGACAAATTTTAAATAAGAACTGTTTTCACTCCACCCTATTTTAAATGTCCATTGATAGCCAAAATGGCCAATGGCAAAATTGTTAGATGATACGTTGCCTTTTGAATCCATGTCTTAACATCAAAATAAGAGAATTTTACTGCATGCCTTTAACTCCACTAATCTATATTAAACCAGTATTGGTAATTTATAATATAATTTTTAAGATTTTGTATCTGTTAGACCTATTATTATACTTCTGCTTACGCCTGGTGCGTAAAGCTTAAAACAGCTGTAAGATAGTTTCTATTTCCCTTCTTCGTTTGCGATGAAGGACTTATACGAGTACTACACAAAGTGTTACAACTTAAACAAGGACGCCATTAGAATAGAACTGCTAACTAGACATTCAGCAAGTCCAGTTGTGTCTCGGGATTAACTTGTCTAATATTCCCATAAAGTTAATTGTTTGAAACTAAACTGTGCGAATAGTATATTAGACTCTAAAGATGCTTGTTTATGACATTGGCCATCCAGCAAGTTTATTTTGGATATATGTAAAAATCTTTATGTAACATAAAATAATAATAAATAAAAAAAAATTAAAACCTTTCAGAAATTAATAATAATAAAAATAAATTTCTTATATAGACAGAATTTTTATCAATCAATATTTCGATTAAAACTAATTACTAGCAACCTCTCAGCCATTCACAAGTGATTCCTCCCAAACAAACGACTTTGTTTTGATTATATAGATTATTCAATTATACTCAATTTTACTGATGCTTAATTATATCATAATAGTATGTGCAGTCCACTATAATAATATAGCTGCTAGATAGTACATCTTTTATTACTTACAACAGTAAAATAAAATGAGGATAAAAAACTTCCGATTCCTTATATTTGGCCACACAATATATTTAAAGAAAACTCGTTTGTTCACATGAGATTTACATTAATGGCAATGTAAAATTTTTATATTTTTAATAATTTTGTTAAATATCTTTATTGTTTTTTAATTTATATTAGAAGCTACAAGTCATCTCAGACAACTTTTATATTTCTAAGTTTAGGAAGAGTTATTACACCAGACCAGAGATGACAGCAATATTTCATATGTGGCCAAGCGTTTTGCGTTTTATAGAGCGCTAGAATGTGGATCAGCGTGAAGTAATGCCTATCTCTATTTATGAACCCGTTTCTGAAAACACATTGAGGCAAGGCGACCCATTATCTCCTTAACTGTTTTCTGCAGTTCTAGAAGGTATCTTTCGAAGACTAGATTGGGAACTATATGGGATCAACATCAAAGGCCGACGCATACATCATTTGAGATTTACAGATGACCTTACTATCCTGGCAGAAACTCTAGAAGCGTTGCAGAAGATGTTACAAGAGTTAGCTATAGAGAGCCAAAAAGTAGGATTGCATATGAACACCCAAGAAATTAAAACTATGAGTAACAATACACATGAAACTATAGATATAGATAGCAAAGGCATTTAATATGTAGATGAATATGAGTATCTGGGACAGATAATATCTACTAAAGAACTTATGAATAAGAAAATTGAACAAAGTCTCTCACAAATAAAAATTTAAGCAAATTAAAAGTAGGCTAACATGGGATTTAGCGCAGTATGTTGAAAATTAAGTCAGAATAACAAACTGAAGAAAGAAAACAAAAAGCAGCGTGTTTAGTTACTTCTACGTTATAATAATATGAATATTTCAAATAATTTCTCAGATGAATATCGAGTGTAAAAGTAGGGCCTGCACCATTTGATCCATTGAATGTTCCTCAATTTTAAGAGTCTGATTAATGTGTTAACTTAAATAAATGTACTTGTCTTGGAGAATGGAGAAGACTATGCTCGGAGGATCCCTGCGAGATCGAATAAGTAATAAAAATAAAATATGAAACAAATAAGCAATCAATAACCCATAAGTCTTAGAAAAAACAGTAACTTAAATAACACATAAAGTAGCATTACTTGAAACGCCCTGGATCTTCACAAATTTAATTCATAATATTATATTCCCATGCGTTCATATTGTAACAACCGACTATTATTGTTTAATATTATTCTGAAAATATTTGAAATTAAATTAATGTTAACTTTTTGTTATGGCCAAATAGCGTGTCTTTTATCAATTTATTTTTCTTTCTCCTTATTCTCATAATATTATCCTGTGTCCGCGAAGTTTACATTTTTCAACAATAAACTATGAATGTAGCTGTGTTATAAAAATTTATAAACATTAGAATATTGTCATATCTTATTCATTTTGCTTTTAGTGTAGAAATATGTATTTAAATTGTAATTGTAGATGTAGGTAGTATTTGTATACCGAAGTCGCTGTCCGTGCTGCGAAACACGGTGCCTACTGAAAATCAGTGTCGAGGCTCAGAAGGCTCGACGCATACTGAGTGGACCTCTGATTGACAATACTAAAGTGATTGTACTGCCCCTCAATCTAATTGTTTTATTTATTTTAATGTTACTAGGTCTGTTTTAATTTTTTTTTGAGTTGTTTTTATAGTTTAAGTTTAGTTTGCTTAACTTATAATTTTAGTTTAATATATTATGTTTAAATTACTTTTTTGTTAAAGGTTCCCTTATTATATTATAATTTATGACCTATCTTTAGCAGTGTAATTATGTTGCCAATAAATTTTAATATTATTATAATGAGGAGATGCGTAGGAGAACCAAAGTTATCGACATAGCCGCGATGGTTGCGAAACTGAAGTGGCAATTCGACGGACAGATGGCCGGTGGGTCAGTAAAGGCCGAATCGCGAACACGTACCGGAAGACGTAGTGTTGATAGGCCACCACAGATAGACCGACGCTCTGGTCAAGATCGGCGGAAAAGGTTGGATGAGGGCAGCGCAGAACTATCGACATAGCGATCTTTGGGGGAGGCCTATTTTAAGCAGTGAACATGTGGTGGAAATGATGAAAAAATGTTTATGGAATTCTTAATTCAGTAGTAAAATGTATTATATAAATATAAGTACAGAAGATACAACCCGTCAAAGTTGCGTCTGGTAAGCTACAACATTAGTAGAATTGTTAGTAACAGTCGTAGAGGGTTAAGATTATATTCATTAATATTTATTGTATGCTACAGCACTAATTGATTTTAGTTTTATTAACAAGTGACCCAAGCTCTGGTACTTACTTCTGTCAGCGGATAAGTTTGGCCAAACAAAGAGGTAACGTTGCTAGCTTCATTGGCACCTGCGACTTCACGATAGTTACTATTTGTAAGTAAATAATTTTAAAGTAAAACTTATTCTTAAGGAGTAAACTCCAATAATATTTCATTAACTGCTACACCATAACACATAAAATATAGGAAGTAATTATTTTGAATATAATTTTACTCAGCTCTAAAAATGTTTTAATCTAACGACGAGGTATTTTTAGACACAATATAAAATGACTCGATACCCAGCCCACGTTAACGCTGTCCTGGTTGATTAATGGAATCTCGTGTGAGATCAGCTTATAGAAATTTGCAAAGTTGACACCGAAGGATATAAGCGTTAGATTAGTTGCTTAATAATAATAATCACTACACAATATTATAAAACAAAGTCCTCCACCGCGTCTGTCTGTTCGCGATTAATTCAAAAACTAATGAATCGATTTTCATGCTCTAATCGATAGCGTGTTTCTCGAGGAAGGTTTTAGTAAATTTGTTAAGTTTTTTATACATTTTGTGTAAAAGCCTCTTAATATTACTACATATTATAAAAAATCATTCAGAAATACCTTTTTGTATCATTTTTAACTCATTAACCTTGATTGAACATTTCCAATGGCTTAAGACTACATTATTCCCGAATACTTGCTTCAATTTTTTTTCTATTGACAGCACAGCGCCTGTTGGGTCAGCTAGTGTATAATAAAAATGATAAATAATCGCTTACATGGCACTGCTCGTGGCAGTGACATAGGACGGGTCGTTACCTTCCTTAAGATATGTACAAGGGAAACGAAGGCTAGTCCATGCTCAGGTACGGGCGCTGCTTGTGCTACCTGATCGCTACTCTCTTCGGGATTTTTATTTTTGTATTGATAACATAGCATTTAAATTTATAAGTTTAACTCTCTTGAGTTTTTTTGTAATTATTACTTCTTTTTCTTTTTTTAAGTCAGTCAAAAGTTACTAAAACGTTATTTTGGTGGATCATCTCAACGAAATTAGAAACTTAAACATTATTATCATTCTTCTCACTCTTCGCAGAAAAAAATATAAACAAGAATCTTCCAATGTTGGACCATTTCATATCATTCATAGTATGGCTTAAAAGCATTCTTTGATATTTCTAGAAAGTTTCGCTGTGATAGCTCGAGTGATGTACCTCTGCCACCAATCATCAATTCACTATTTCCTCCCCACGACTTAATCTGCGTTAAATTCGTATCACGCTCCTACAGCAACTTTAAATAATGTCTGGAGTAAATATATTCCTTTCAGTATCCCGGACAAGGTATAAATGGAAGGCAATGAGGGAACCACACTACATACATACATACATGTATGCACTCAAGTCCTTTTCCCGTCGAGGTAGTCAGAGACAACAGAACGCTACTAGCAGTGGCGTTCTATCAAACCTCACCGTCTTCCTCTACATTCATTACTCTTTTCATACATGCTCGACGGTTGCGGGTGCTCCGGACCTTTCCTTTTGTCAAAACGTTCCCAATTTGGTCGACGAATGTTCTACGAGGTCACCCGCGACCAACTTGCCCACACGCACTTGCCTTATATGTTTGATTTGTCATTCTTTCTTCACTTCACGTGTCCAAGCCATTCAGCATTTCTTTCTCAATCCTTGTCACGACATCCTCCTTCAGCCCACGATGCGCTCGTATTACCATACTACTAACCAAAATATGAATATAAATAAACAACAGCTTACTAAGATATTATTAAAGATTACGGTGACTAGTAGATACTAGTGTGCGTAGCATCTTGACAGTCAAGGGCATTTTTCAAATTTTGTAACATACGCTTCGTGTTATTTTACATAGATATTGATTAAAAATAAAATATTTCCTGATGATATGTGATCCCAGAGTCTTTTTTATCTCTTGTGGTATTATTTTTACAAAGTTTTACTACGCAACCCAGCATTTAAGTTTTAATTATTAGCAAAGTTTAACAGCACATGTGGTCAAAGTCACACATTGTTCAAGACTGGCTCAAGTACGCCCACCTACCCCACTTTGCGAATACGCCCGCGGTATCTAGTTGGAGCGCAGCGAAGACCATTCCTAAAACTAAGTATATAATATATAATTATGCTTAACTTGAATTAAAAGTTCTGTGACTCAGTAAGGAAAAAAGTCTATTTTATTTTTATCTAATATGATAACCACAGACAAGCGTAGCCAAACTAGCTAACAGTAAATGAACAAACAATTGTTAAATAGAAAATTCAATTTACGGTAGCTAAGCAAATTTTAAAAATATGCAGCGCTTCTCATTTTTCAAGGCGGTGAGTGTACTAATTTCGTGGAAGAAAATATAAAAGAAAGGAGTTAATCTCGCTTGCGAACCTTGAGCACAATTAAACTCCAGATAGAGCACTCTAAGTGTTCAGAAATTGTTTTTCAAATAACAACCTTAGAGTTTTGATAATTTTTCCGAGAGCTGTTAAGTTATCTAATTAAAGTGTTTGTACTTTGTAGCAATTTTTAATTTACGATCAATTAGTTTTAATGAAACTTAAACAATGAAATTTGTAATCTTATTTTGAATAAATATGATATTTGAATTGTTATTCTATTAATTCTTCATAAATCGATATTCTTACATGGAAAATCGCCCCTGAGCTACTTACTACTCATCAAGTACAGAATCATTAAAATCCCTTTGCAGTTGACAAAGAAGTAACACATACACACTAAATAAATAAATAAACATGGAGACGTTTTTCTGATCTTCTGTTTTTGAAGTCGGTTGAAAATAAAATAAAAATTACACTCCTCGTTTTCGACTTCAAGCTCACCATGAATTTTTTGTCGAAATAGAGAACACAAAATATATTAAAAGCTTTTTTTTTTTCATAAATGACTCAATTTTACAGTGAAATAAATACATCGAAAATGATAGTCTCATCGTATGAAAGGCATATCCGGTACAACCTTCGTAGGGATGAATATATGTAAACGCAAATAAAACGTTCTGAGTAAGAAATATCGAAAAAAGACCCCAATTGGAATGATACTGTTTTGATTGCATCAAATATCTTCAACAATTATTAATTATAAACAATAATACGCTCTCAGCCTGCAAAATTAGATCATTCATTTACCCAACACCGTTACCGATATATTGCGGAAGGTTAAATTGGACTGGCTGGGCCTACATTTTGTTTGAAAGAACCTATTAAGCCTCGGCCTTTCTACCCGAGCCAATTTACGTGAACTACTGACAGGAATCTTGATTATTCATTTTACCATGCTTGTATCGAACTTGGACTAACGTCATATCCGAAAGGTTTTTTTATTCCTTTGTTTAATACCATTAATAGTGACGTTATTATTGTATTTGCTCGACGTACCGGGTGATTGGAGAAACTCATCGAATCGAATAACGCTGTATTAATGAAAAATGATATATTTTGATTCCAATATCACGACCTTCGTGACGACGTATGTGCTACAAGTTTAATAATATTTTATCCATATGGGATACACCCAAAAGTGTATTTGATTTCTATGTCACATGGTGGTTTTATAGTCACACCACGACACACAAATGGACGCTACTTAATAATATTACTTTGTAATGCTAATGGCATGTTTATGCAACAGATTTTACACACAACTTTCAGATTAGTTAATTAAATTGCTGTCACATTGCAGAAGTGGGCACAGCGCTTTTAACAAATTCGTATGATATATGCTTACTCGAATTCAGAATAAAATTTATATAACTTAATATGTTTACTGTATCACGAGTTAATGCAGCGTTCAATACACAAAATATCTCCATTAAATATATGTTTGTAATTGGTAGTTACTTAAATTGTAAGGAAACTTTAGCAAAACGGTTTATGTTATAAATGTGATGGTTAAAGTTGTGACAAAAATACAGCTCGTCGAGTACTTATTAATAAAGTTATCTAATGACACCTAACAACTTACAAACAACACTTTTATAACAAATTCAAGCGTAGGCGTTAATTACACTAATTAATCGAAAAATAACATGTTTCTTATTATTATTATTAACAGTAAGGATTACTTTACATGTTTCATATTATATATTGTTTTTTTTAATAAATAATGAAGAGTGAAGTAACGATTGCTAATAAGAGATTTTTTTGAACTTCTACCAATATACCCGGGAATGTGTCCGAGTGACACTGTCCCACTATCAAAGGTTTATTTCCTCCAAAGTGGAGCATCCTGACAGCGAGAATGTAGGAAATGGACGGAAAAATGCACGCACATCGGAGTTTTCCAATTAACAAATACTGAAGAAAATTTACTGCTTCTTATTCGGTTTATATTCGCCTGTGTGTATCTATATATATATATATATATATATATATATATATATATATATATATATATATATATATAACGACATTTGAATGTGATTTTCACGTTCGTATTTTGTATCACCAGGATTATTAATCAACATACACACGAAGGAAGGAATCGAGGATTTTAATTATAAGTACTGTAATCACGCGGTAGTGTTATAACATGTTCTTATATAACGTGATCAATGTCCCATTATATATTAATTTTTAAATTACTTATTTATCGCCAGTGATGAGAATGTCGGTGACGCGACCTCATAAGGTCGCGTGTAGTTTCACATATTTTCTTAGTATCTCTCTTCTAGATATAAACGAAAGGTACCTACTTACATCATTCGACATTATATTGATGTCGGCATCAAAAGACCTGTTTATTTTATACGTACGGCACGCTATGATGGTCGTTTTGACGTTTGTGCACTCATGAAGATTCGTATTAATTAATAATTACATTGAAGGAGCAAATCACTGTTCTTTATTGTCAATTGTCAATTTTCGAGAATAAATTGACAATTCACATCACTATTACAATATGTCAAAACGGCCATCATAGCGTTCCGCTAGTATAGTAGGTACATGAGTTGTAGTCTGCTGTTGATTTCAGTTTTGTAAACTTGAAAAATCAGGAATCGATAATACTTACAAGGTTAGTACCAGAGGCATTGTCATATTAATGCACTTTTATAAACTCTCCTACATGAGGCTAATCAGAAAATTATCATAATAACACGATTTATAACCGCTTTTTATGCAATCTTTAATTTATTATTCAAAAGCGAGATTTTATGTCAGTTGTAAATCAGTCAAAACGCTTCGTAGAAAATAAATCTTAATATACAGTTTTTTATGAAAATAAGGGACGAAACGATCAGGACGTTCAGCTGATGGTAATTGCTACGCCCTGCCCGCAAATGCAGTGCCGCTCAGGATTATTGAAAACCCCAAAAATTCTGATACGCACTACAACTGCGCTCGTCACATTGAGACATAAGATGTTAAGTCTCATTTGCCCAGTAATTTCAATAGCTACGGCGCCCTTCAGCCTGAAATACCAGTAATGATTACACATCCATCTCTTTGTCAATCCATCCAATGTCATTGATGGATTGATAAAGAGATTAAAAACGTTCGTAGATCGTTGACCGTAATACCAAAAGCAGTAAATGGATTAAAATATCAAACCCAGTTTACCAATTTAGGATTAGTATTGAATTAAAAAAATTGCTATTAGGAATTAGACTAGAATTATACAAAATTGTAAGATGTTTGGATATTTTTATCAGCTACGAATAAATTTTGTTACGCTATCAAAGTTAATTAGATATCTAATATCATAAATGTTTTCACTATCTATAAGCGCACTGAAATTAGAGCGGAGCGTTACTTTGAGAACAAGTTTTAATCGTTGATGAAAATCATAACAGCAGTCGTGGATGCGGGATCTATCTTAGCTTTAGATGAAATTTTAATTATAAACCAGAATTGAGTATTGTTAGGAATCTAGCATTACATAAATAATTTACGAAATCTTTGGTCTTTAATTATCTTTTATTATAATAGTTAGAAGTGAAGTGGAAATCTTTAGGGGAGGCCTTTGTCCAGCAGTGGACGTCTTCCGGCTGATGATAATGATGATTATTATAGTTATAATTATGTTGGCCGGCAACGCTCCTGTGATTCCTTTGATGTTGCTAGAGAATGAGGGCGGCGATGATCACTTAACATCAAGTGATGGTTTCCTCTTAAAAATATCAATCTGCTTAGAATTGCAAGAGCGACATCTCAAGTCAATTTCCTAATATGCAATTATTGGGGTTAAGCTGGTTATCAACTGTTAAGTAGATCCTATAGATGAAGCCATAACCTGAGAGTTGAACAAGACATATCAAGATTTATGATCCATGCGTCATTTGAACGGTTGGCGAGCCCCGCATCGTTTATTAATTTGGTTACAAATAATTAATTTGTGTAAAGATTATTTACACTTTATTAATTATATTATTTAAAAAGAAGAAATTTTTAAATAAAGGTAAATCAATTATGTAATTATAAAATAGAAAGTAGAAAATATCAGCGGACATTTATATGTGTATGTTATAAAAATGTATCTGATAGCGCAGAATACTACGACACGACACGACTGCACGGTCAATTTCATGATGCTAATGTATGTGAAACACGGGTGTACAAAGCCTTAATAGATGAGGAAATTTGCATACAATTTACCATAACGTACACAAGCATGTATCGGATGTAACAATTATAACTGTGACACGAATTCAATTATTTAAATTTGGAAATAAAATTACTTTATGTAACACTAAAAGTCTTTTCTTTAGTTCAACATACTAAATCATTTTTGGAATGAACACTTCTTTAGCCGAGTTGAGCATTTTTTGGTCCCTACCAATACTAATCTTCGATACACTTGTTGTAACAAGATAAATAAAATAGGAAATATTCTTTCCAACTGGAACAAATAACACATGTTTGCACAAACTGGGGATATTCAATAAAGCATTTCATGACTCGAATGTTCGTTATTATATAGAAATAAGACAGTAAAGTTGGCTTGAAGCCCCGACATAACATCTGGTCCGACACAAATGTATCCTACTGAGAGAACGCATCAAAATATAAGTAATGACGAATAATTTACCATGAGAGTTAGTTATCATTTTACATTGAACCATGACGGATAAATTATTAATTCAATTATTGAGCGTCTGCGAATTTAACAATTTATACTACCATCTTATTATATAAATGCGAAGGGTACGAGTAAACATGCACACAAGGTGTTTTTGGACATTTTTTGTTGTGAAAATATAGCACTTACAGCTATGAACACTGTATCCTGTAACACTTAGCCTTAAGTCATATTTGTAGGTTATCGATGCTTGCTGTTGGTTATAGTTAACACTCCATAGATATTTTGAAATACCAGTTTTCTTTATTTCTCTGTTATCTTTGACAAGTTTTTTCTCGGCATGGCGTATGTGATTAATATGAAATACGGAAGTGTTATTCTTATAGATATACTTTTTTGTGTATTTAAATTTATTTGAATTTTTATCATTAACAATTAATGTTAATACCATCCAATTAAATCCAGTTAATTCCATTAAATAAATTAAAAATTTGATGAAAATATTGTGGAGACACAAGATTCGATAATGTTTTCCATTTTTTGATTGAATGTGTACGGAACGACTCAGAGCGGCTGAACCTCCTTAGGAATAATTAGAATGTGGGTATATGTAATAGTTTACTAGCCACTCTACTATCAAGGGCCGCGGTCACTCGTTAACATGCGTTGATAATTATATACAATAAGTATTTTTTTGGTTATATGTAGTTCTTTATGGTTTTTATATGTTGTAATTAAGGAATTGTTTAAGTTACATAGTCACATCTTTGACTAAACCACAAAAAAAAGAAAAAAACCATATAAACGGTTTGTGCCTGTTAAAATGTTATTTTTACGGAAAGTATTTTGCTGGAAAGTATGATCAGGCGCTACATTACTTGGGGTTATTTTTTTGTTTAATTTTGTTTATGAGTTAATCAGTAACGCTGTGGGAATTAAAAAGTTTTAGATAGCCAGATTCATAGTGGAATACTTAAATTTATTGTATCATATAACTTTTGCTTATAAATGAGCCCATAAGGCTAGTATTAAAAATCCTATGGTTTTCTTTGATTTAATATGAGATATATAACCCTTAATTTATAATTCATTTCAATTTAAATCATCCAACAAATAACTTTATATCACCCTTCTTTATAACGAAACAAATAATGTGAATTTAAATGTAGATAGTAAGAGTGAAAGCTATCCTACAAATAAAATTATTCTTTTAAACAAAAACCAATAACATAGGTATGCATTTAATAATGGCTTTTGAGATGCAGTACATTTAAACACAGACTAGACTTCCAGTGAAGAAATATACTAAGACTTTATCAATTAATTTGGAGTTAAAGTATAAAGTAGTCCAATTTGTAGGGACTTTTATAAAAACAATTGTTATAAAATACTAGTGCTTTATACGATTGTTAGTGCTCCGAAATCTAATTTTATGAAACGGTTGAAACAACAGTGGATTTCCATTGCCGAGTTAACAGTGCACTTTATTCATCGTGAAATTGAATTATTTCCTTTGTTAATGAACATTGTTCATTACAGTAATTAACAGTTACGCAAATTATTGTTATTTTATTTTTCATAATCAAAAGGCTTTACAAATTTAGCTGAAGAATCTATTCAAAAAAATGAAACAATTCGTACTAAAAAAAATATGAACAAAATAACGCAAGGCATCAGTATATAGATGAAGGTTGAATTTGATGAAGTATATTCCAAGGATAAAGTATATTCCTGGATATAACAAAGAAATATAAATATCGTACATGAACGAGATCACAACATATCTACAAATACTTTTAGAATAAAAAAGATGAAAATAATTTTTGAGTCTGTTTGCAGTCTCTGTTTTATTTGCTATTTAACCTTCACTTGCGACTAAAACGTCGGTTGTGGTCGTTATTTAAGAGGCAGAATTAAGTGTACTCGATCGTTGCATATAACTCATCTTAAGAAGCATGACTATATGTTATATACTACATACGTACGATTTTTATTTATTATTCCGTGATTTGTCATAATACCTACTGACAGAGTAAGCTAGCATACTTAATACAGATCCCACATCATTAGAAATACTATATTAAGTATAATCACCATACGAATTATAAAAATCATATTATTAAAAATAAGTTCATTTTATTATTCTCTAAAAGCCAAGCTTCTCCTCTACGTTCGGCTGCTTTTTAATTTATCAAGGTTATAGGGTTGTCTTTCCCTTGCAGGTGGGTGTATTCGCATGGCAAATCTAGTTGATCATCATCCTAGGTATTGATGAAATTCAATCGAAATTTTAAATTAAAAAAAGTATTTTTGTGTTACTCACCTGGAAACATCACCCAATCAAACTCAATTCACAGGTTGTGTGTATGTAGAAAAAAATCCCTAAAATTCGTATTTTAGATGTTACGAAAATTTAAGATTACGGTTGCCAAATTATTATGTCAGCAATATAATGTAGTAAGCGAAACTACTATATTTTATAAGCATACGGAGCGCATATTTTCTTTGATGAACATAATGGAAAGATGAGCGCAATAGAACCAGTATCGGCGCAGGTATTAGTCTTAAAAATAACAATAAAATCTATAAATAAAGGCTCAAAGCAATACAAAATATTCATCTAAGAAATATTATCACAAATATATGTATTTCCATTTTTGGCGGCAGCCATACTTCGGATATGGTTGAGCTTTAATGTAAAGAATTGGCAAGAAACTCATTGCCGTTCTTTTAAATCAAAACTTTACAGCTTGATATATGCAACGCAAAGTTTATAAGTGACAATAATATAATAAAGCACCACAAAGAATTTTGTGTGTTACAAGTCACCCATAAAATCTTCCGCCGTTAGCTTTGATATCATATCAAGGTGAAGAGAACACTTTAGCTTTATATTAATAGGCGTTCAATCTCTCGCGTCTATTTTACGCTTTATCGAGCTTCGCTGATTATGGAATCAATTTTATACGTGTGTCATATATAAATGGTTGATAGAGTTATTGTTATTCAAATTATTCTCACACTAGACTCCGTGCAAGGGTGACGGGCGCAGCACTACGTGATCGAGGTCATATCATTTAATTTGACGCGATCTTTTTGTGATGTTTTATGACTCGGACTATATTATCACTCTTATGGGCAAATGATACCGCTACGCATCAGATAGATTTTACGAATGGAAACGAATAGTCTGCCGTCATGGAAAACAGTATCGTTATTCTATCCCAGGGTAGATGGTCCGTCTATAACCATCTGCCCCGGGATAACCTATGGATTAACGGTAACAATTTTTTAAACGAAAATTTTTTACGTACAGTAAACTATATACAGCACTAGCCTACTAAGCCTACTAAGAAGAAAAGAAATAATAATAATAAATCAAAAAGGTATTTCTGATGATCTATATATTAAGTACTAACGCCCCCGCAACCTTATTTTTCCAAATATATCGTGATGAATATATTTTTAATTGAGCAGTTTAGATCGAATCTAAGTTCTCTCATCTCAGATCGATCGATCGACCGAATCAATCCTAGCGCATAAAATTCGCCAGCTTTCTTCTTTTCTTAAATAAACAGCCGTATTATTAATAGGCGAACCAAAACCTTAATGCCAAGACATAACGAATGTAAGAAGTCAAATTGTATAAAGCTTTTTTTAGATTTAACGCAGTGAATAATAAATTTTCTCCATCTATAAATCTGATAAGTGTAAATTTGACCTCAGATACTTTTACAGAAGATCTTTTTTACAAGATTAATTTTAGAAAAAGAAGTAATATTAAAACAATACTCAAATTGCAATAAATGTAAATTAAGGAAAACTTAGATTAACTTAGATAAACGTAGATTTTGACGTTCAATAAGTGATAATAAATCCTATTTTGAATAAAAATATTTGAATTTGAATTTTGAATTTGAATTTGCACTCATTAAAGATAGTCGCGAACTCTCTGTGGATACTTATCAACTCATTTTGTTTTAAAGTTGGCACACTCCAGTTATTTTACAACAACTAGATAATTATCAGATTTCTGAACCATTAAGTGACACATTACATTTTTAAATTTAGTAAAATAAAACATGTTTAATATATTCGTGAGAGAATTGAGAAGAACTTTTGAAAATGATACTATATATTATATCAATTCTCAAATCACCCCTTATACCCAGGTTACACAGAAAATGTTTAGAAAATGAAAATGAAGGAGGATCCTGCTTCGAGGGCGCTGCTGTCGAATTTTTTTCAAGAAAAAACAGGCAAACAGCCATTGGCATACCAGTCTGCAGTAACTGTCCTTCCATATTCTAACACAACCGTTGCGAAGTGACCTTTCAGACCAAAGAATGAGGCAATATATTTTTTCCTCGAATTCTTTCTTTCTTATCCTTAGTTGGCCGATCCTCGAAAGGAAACACCCACTGAGCTGATTGTCTTTTGGTTTCGGGTTCGTAGCAATATATCCAGCTTATATCACCTGTGATGATGTCAAATACAGCATTTGAGTCACTGCCGTTGAAATTATCTAACATTTCGCGACACCAGTCCATGCGAAGGTGTTTCTGGTCGTCGGTTAAAGTCCATACTTTAATTCTCCATGGAATCCATCTGGTACAAAGCTTCCTGACGCCTAAATGTTCGTGTAATACTTTTTGAACTTGATTCATACCAATGCCTAGGCTTGCCCGTATGTGCTGATTGGTCACTCTCTTTTCTTCCTCTATCATGCACGTCGCACAGCACTGATGTTATCTTCAGTAGTTGCTGTTAAAGGACGTCCCTCACGCGGATCATCATTGAGATTGCTACGTCCACGCTTTATCTCGTTAAACCAATTGTAAATAGTGGCACGAGATGGGGCTTCATTAAGAAATGCTAATCGCAGCCTATCATAGCTTTGTTGGTGAGTAAGCCCATAACGATAATCATAATAAATTATTGACCGAAAATTTTCACATGTAATAAGAGTTTTAGATTTGCCGCCAATTCACAAAAACAAAGTACAAATGAATGCAATATACTACATTAGGTTACAAGGAGTTATAAAATTGAAATTCAAAAAAAGTTTTCATTAGCAATGTTTCTAACTGGCCAGTTCTAAACATTTTTAGTGTTACCCACATATTATGGATACAATTGCCTTTACTTTTTGTTAAACGAATGCCCTTTTTAATTTATTAAAAAAAATAGAAGAAAAATGATATTATATTTTAGGTAATGCGTTAGAATTCTTTTTGATGTCATTTCTTATATAGTAGATACTAACACTACTAGCGTCGGAAACAAATGGCACCCTGAGAGAGAAGAAGAGGCGAAAGAAACTCTCCCAGCATTATTTTTTTGCGCTAGTTGCGATGCTAGCTCCAATTGGCTCGTCAGTCGGCAACACTAAGACTAAGGCTGACATCAATAGATCGTACTGAAACTTTGCTCATACTTTACTTTTTCATTTGGCTGTCATAGCTAAAGCTCAGCATAAATTCAGGTGTCAAATGATTATAAGAACGAAATCAAAGATTATGATAAGCTTACACTCAGCTAAGCTTTACGTAAGTAAAGTCTGAGCAAAGTGTAAGTACGCTCTACAAATCTCAACCTAACTTGTATGTAGCAATACTAGCAACCGCCTCGGCTCTTGCCTTTTACAATTAGTCATAAAACAGGTGGGAATTAATTATAATGTCAGTACTTATTAAATTATATTTATTATTAATTATGATTAAGGACTGGTCTCCGCTGCGCTAACTAGATACCGCACAACCGAAGAACAATAGGTTTTTTATTATAGCAACTATTAGATGCTTGTGTGCGTGGCATCTTGACACTCAATGGCATCTTTCACATTTTGTAACATACGCTTCGTGTTATTTTACATTGAAATTAATAGAATACAAAATACTTACTGATGATATGTGATCCCAGTGTCTTTCCTATTTCTTGTAGTATTCTCTTTACAAAGTTTTACTACGCAACCCGGCATTTTAGTTTCAATTATTAGCAAAGTTTAACATGTGGCACGTCAACGTCACACATTGTTCGAGACTGGCTCGAATACGCCAACTTGGGCATTTTAACATTTTCCGCACTTTGAGACTACGCTTGCGGTATCTAGTTGGAGCGCAGCTCAGTACTTACAAACAGAACATTCGGTAAAACGAATTCATGTAAACAGATGTGACTCTTTTCGCAAATGATATCTTGCAATATCTTTCAAATCTTTAACCACCTCTCGATTATAGATACCGTCAAAAAAAGCGTATACCTTAAGGCAGGTTATACTTGTGGGATTCCTGTGGAAAGAAAGTAAAAGCGCCACTGATCACTCACCATACGATGACCGGTACGCTCGTTTGACCTCCTCTGCCATAAAAATAATTATACAAAATATTACATAATTAGTTCATAATACAACATGTGGAAAGAATTTTTACGAGTGGGAGGCTACTTTGCACAGAATGCCATACATATGGGTACCACAACTGCGCCTATTTCTGCCGTGAAACAGTAATGTGTAAACATTACTGTGTTTCGGTCAAAAGGGCGCCGTAGCTAGTGAGGTAACCGAACAAATGAGATTTAACATCTTATGTCTCAAGGAGACTTGTAGCGCCGATCAGAATTTTTGGGTTTTTCAAAAATCCTGAGCGGCACTGCATTGTAATGGGCAGAGCGTATCAATTACCATCAGCTGAACGTCCTGTTCGTCTCGTCCCTTATTGTCATAAAAAACAGGAAATATCTGGGATATTTTTTATATTTTACGACTTATTTGTAACAAGAACTCAATCTGAATAAGAAAATCCCTAATGGAATTGATTACCATGGCAGCAACATAGCATTATGGTAAATATTCGAATCTACGAAGATGAAAAACCGTTGATACGTAAAAATATTGTATTCGGTTCGTTAAATAAAAATGAGAAAGAACGGCAATGTACCGTAAACAAATTTGCTTTGACAAGATCATTTTCACGCAAATTTTTACTGTTAGGGTGTCTACTACATATAAGTACTTACATTACTGTACCGAGACATGCTCAGTATTGTTACTTTGATTAATGACATCTTTTAGAGAATCTGGAGATTAGAGAAAGATAAATCTGTTGAATACTTTTTAAATGATTGAAGCGGGTGTTATTGTAGTTATATATATGTATTAAAAAGGCAAGGTTTTTGCTTAAAAGTAAACAAAAATATTAAAACATATTTATTATTATTTATTAAACCCGATGTTTTGTGATATTTGTAGGGTTGTTAATCTATTGTACAGCTACAATTACACGTGTTTGAATCCTTTAAAAAGTATTTTATTTTAATAAATGTTTTTGTGGTAAAAATGAAAATACTACATAGATTTTGAGTTTACCAAACAAATTGAAACATATATAAAAATAAAAATTATTTTAAGTGTGAAATTACATTTTAAAAAAACGATATCTTTGTATATTCGCTTATTATACAGAACACGTTAACGCCTACCGAATATGTTAATAGCGCCATCCAGTAATTAATACAGCCTTATTATAGTTACTGCTTTTGATTATAAACTCATATTTTTACCATCTTAGAATTTGGTGATGAATTTCATCTTTTAGATAGTGGACTTCTTTGTGAGAATAAGGAATGCATTCATAAGAACCGCCTGCATATTATCTATAATAATGCATTTATTTCATTTGTATTAATCAGTTAAAATTAAAAAAAAAATCTGAACTATCTATATTTGTGCAACTCTGTAGGATACAACAATTTTCTTTTTTTAACGCAAACTTCAAAGATCTTTTTCAAATTATTCAACGTTGTTGTTCAAGCTATTTATTTTAAAGTTTTTCTAGCTGCAAGGGTACAGTAAAATAAAACATGTTAATGTTTAATAATTTTATTACTAAAATAAAGACTTATAAATATAAGGGCAACATTTAATAAATATTTTATACATGTCCATTGGATATAATTGTGAAGATTATTGTTATTAGGCGAAGGTATTAAAAGGCGTTATATATTTTTGATTGACTTACGTTACATCAACATAATAAATTTTATCTTTTGTAGCTCGGGATAATATGCTTCATAGAAAAATGTGCTTCACTAATGTCATAGCTATAATGAACATATAAGACGAATCAATGGTTTTTTATACTGAGAAAATACAATGATTTTAATTATTTATTTATCAAAATCATAATGAAATCAAGGATATATTTATACATATTTTTTGAATTTATGTAAAACACCTTATCTAACAAATAGTCGAAGTAACCGAAGAAAGATTTTCAAAATTGATCAACAAAATGGTCTTTAGTTAGAAAATACTCATAAAACACTGTTACGGTCTAACTACTAGCACTAGTTGCAGACTTGAAAAACTGGCAGTTATTCACATGCTTTTTAAATTAACTCAACTACATCATAATATAAATGTATATTTATACTAAAAAAATATTTACAAGCTACACTGAAAGTCCCTTAAGTTATTATTACCTTATATTATATAACATTCTATCGATATATTTTGTCTTCGTGTGGTGGCAAACTTATAAAGTATGGCGCTGGTTGTGGTGGTGCTAGATATCGCACGGATCCGGGCGCTGATTGTATCTTATGTGGCAGTGTCGCCGTTGATAACGAAGGTGGTGGTAGAGTACCACCATACCCGGGCCATGCAGGGCCCCATAACGGTGCGCCTGGACTATTTGCTAACGGTGCACCTCTGTAAGATGTACTCGTCATACGTAACCTAACTATACATATAGCAACTATCAGAATGGCAATAAATGCAACAACACCACCTACGATACCTATTATTAAATTATCATCATTGTTTGATACGGCTACTCCAAGAACAGGTGCACCTTTAGGCTCTCCAGTTACTTTTGGACGTTCATGTGAGGGCGCAACAGACCAAATTATATCTGGTTCAGCTGAAGTGCGATGAACTATTCGAGGAGGAATCGGGGTTGAAATGCTGCTGCTTGACATAGACGTAGCTGTTGGTCTTCTCTTTGTATCGCATGTGAGCTCGTCATCACCTATTTCAAGCAGAAGGAATCCAGAAAGGTATTCAGGTGAATGGCATCGGACATTCTCAATACCAACAGAAGGTAGCCATCTTCTAAGAGCTCTTGAATTACAATCACATCGTATAGGGTTGCTTTCCAAACCGAACATTGATAAATCAGCTCTGCGGTCATCGAGGGCTACTAATAATTGCGGTTGTATTGTTGTTAGCTGACTTCCACCAATGTCTATTGTAATTATTGATGACCTTGGTAATGGAAATAGCAAAGCCGGTGGTAGATTTGTTACTGATGTGTTACGAAATTTAACTGTTATTGCTGGGGATTTTAATCCTGCAAGAACGCCAGATGACACAGTCTTAATTCGTGACCCCCGTATACCTAGTTCTTCAAGTCGAGGATGTAATGTAGAATGCAGTTGGTCTGCACCAATAGTAGTATCCTTAAATTCTACATCCAATTTTTCAAGGGCCAACAAAAATTGTAACGCTCCTTGGACATCAAAATATCCCAGTCTAGGGTAACCGTATGCCCGTAATTCTACTAGATTAGATAAAGTACTAAACGCGTTCTTCTCAATTTTGGTACATTTTTCTAAGTTTCGTATATCTAGTACACGCAAGGAGGATAAGCCGTCGAAATTTCCCTCGAGGATAACTGTGATGGGGTTATCGGAAATATTTAGTCTTTGTAAATTCTTTAGTTTAGGCCATGAAATCGCTAGAGAGTTTGAAATATCAGAAATTTGGTTGTAAGATAAGTCCAAGGACTCCAATAGAGTAGTTCGGATGAATGTTTTCTCGGATAATTTTGTAATATTATTATGCGACACATTAAGCCTATGTAAGAATGGGGTCTCGAGTTGACCGATGAATCTCATGCCTGTACCAGCAAGATTTAGGTCTCTTACTGTTTTGGGTTCAGTCAAAACACTAATCACAGCTTTTTCTGTCAATGGATTGAATGAAAGGTCCAACTTTTTTATATTTACCATAACGCTGTCTTCAGCCGGTATATCAGTAATATTATTATATGACAAATCTACACACGAAACGAAGAAATATTGCTTTTGTAAAGCTTTTAGTGGGGCCTGTTCAAACAAATTTTGTCTCAATACTATTGTTTCTAACATTCGAAGTCGAGATCTTTCAAATATGTTCTCAGGTAATTCAGATAAAAGATTACCAGCCAAATTTAATATCTCTAGCCTGATAATTCCTTCAAACACACGATCACCCAAACGATCTATTCTGTTGAACGATAAATCTATATTCTGTATTTGACTTGAATTATGAAAAGCCATTTCACTGACAGTTTCAAGTTCATTCCTTGCTAGTAAAATGGTTCTCAACTTTGGAAGTCTAGCAAAATCCAATTCATCTACATTTTTCAAGACGTTGCCTGATAAGTCTACCAATTCTAAATATTGTAAAGTACTTATAAGTTCAGAAGGGAAGAAATTGAATTTGTTATTAGTCAATATTATTTCTCGTAACCTAGGGTGTATTTTGAATGACGAAGGGAATAAATAACTCAGCTGGTTATTAGAAACATCTATTACTTCTAAACTTGTTCCTGTGTTAAAGAATTCTCCTTTAAATGCGTTTAACTGGTTACCTCTTAGAGATAAATATTGAATCGACATAACATTTACGAAAGCTGGAGTCCTTATCGTTACGATATTATTGTACGATAAATCTAAATGCGTTAAGTTTTTAAGATTTTTGAATGAGCCTTCTGAAATTTCTTGTAAATTATTGTGAGACAGATAAATTCGTTCCAAATTGCGATTTTTCGAAAATAAATTCACTGGGAGAGCTTTCAGCCCCACATCACTTATGTCTACGACTAAAAGAGCATCATTATGGCTAAAAATGTTCTGAGGGAGTACACTCATGTGTAAATTGTGACTAATATTGAGATGCGATAAACTTGGTATAGATTCGAAAGCATTGACTGGAATTTCCGATATTTGATTCCCGGATATATCGAAGAACCACAAACTAACAAACTTCAATTGTTGACCTGTGAAGCCTAAAATCCTATTTTGGCTCAGCGATAAAAATTCAAGAGTCGTTTCCAATCCAGTGAATACTTCGGATGAAATCGAATTGAGGAGATTACCGGAGAGGTCTAAGTGCTGTAGGTTTTTGAAGTGATCGAACGCAGCCGGCGGCAATTCTCTGATTACGTTTCTTGAGAGAACCAAAGAATTGATCCGGTCTGACACCGCTCGTAGGATGTCGCTAGATAAGGCAGTCACTCGGTTAAAGCCGAGGTGAACAGATGTAAGGGCAGGTAGGCGAGAGAGCGCTGTGCCCGGGATAAGCAGGATATTATTGTCACGTAATAACAGTGTTTGTAGATTGACAAGCCCGTCGAATGTATCGTCTTCCAACTGAAACAAAACAATATAATTTTAAGTTCCATGATCATGTTACTCAAATATTTTTATAGACTAAATTGGGCGAATATCATATAAACATAGTTTTTCTTAAACAAAATAATTTTTGATTTTATTATTTCTTAACAACCATGTTTGGTTTTAACTATTAAGGATATATGTCAAAAGCATTCAAGCAAATTTCATTATGTTGAATTTTGGGTAATCATTACTGTATAGCGATTTTCATAATAAGCTATTTAATTATATTTTTGCAGTCCAATGGTATTTATTATAATATAAGACTATTGTGTCATTTATTTCATCTTGTCATCTAAATTACATTTAAGTCACAATACTAATTGTGATCTCACAATTTTTTTTTGTAAATAATCATTGAAGTGCCTAGTCAATATTATCTTGTCTCCAAAATGTTCATAGTTCAATAACCCTAAAAACAGACGCTGTAAGTTTTTATGTAAGGACCACACCAGCTGTACACCATGCGATTCTACAGTCATGACGTTAGTTGGTCATGAAAAGATATGTGCTAATAAAATTATAAAAAGCTGAACCAATAGGCGTTCACAAGTTAACACTCCTTCCTTCGGTACAAAAATCTAAAAAACATTTATAAAATTAAGTTAATTACTTTATGAACTGAAACTAACACTTTCCAAATTCTTATCGGCTAAGCTATTTCAATTCAATGCTTTTAGATATTTTCTCACATAGAGTAAAATTCCGTATTCATTTGAACACAGTTGAATGTTTCCCAACATAAACAACGGACAAATAATTAATGAAAAAATTTTTCAATATGAAAAGAAACCATGCTTCATTTGAATTTAACAAAAAAATTAACAAATATTAGTGCAACTTCAAAGCCTCAATCATTTTAACACGACTTACGGTTACTGAAATATCCAAATAAGTTAATTTAATTATGTTCATGTAATTTTTATAACTACCAACATATGATTTTAAAGTTAATTTTAAAGTATTTAGTACTAGCTGACCCGGCAAACGTTGTTTTGCCATATAAAGTATAATTCACGCGATAGTTTTATAAATAATAGCCTATGTGTTATTCTGGTGTGTAAGCTATATTATTGTAAAGTTTCATCAAAATCCATTCAGTAGTTTTTGCGTTAAAGAAGTCCAAACATACATCCAGACATACAAACTTTCACATTTATAATATTATAATAGGATAATAGGATTTAGTTGATTTTAAAGTTACGTCTTTATTCGATTTAGTTCCAATTTTAGTTTAATAGGTTTTTGTCGCCTGACAGGAACCATACCGTTAGTATAATTTGATAACTTTCTTTAGCGGGTGAAACCACAAACCAGATATAAAATCAATTGATTGGATCAGGTAGTTTAAAAAAAATATTCTCAATTTACGCAAAACTAAAAGCAAACTCGGTTCAAGTGCTAAGTTGAATAAGCTTACTGTTCTCAGAGAGTTGACTCCGATATCCAAATAAGTCAAGTCACTTAAGCCAACAAAGGTGCCCGGTGATAGCTTCACTAGATTGTTTCGACTTAAGTCAAGTACTTGGAGAGACGCCAAGGAGTTGAGATGACTGCTATCCAGCATCTGTAAAATATAACATAAATAAAATATAACATCTGTACATATATCATATCTTTATATAAATATATTTCATCTGTGCGTGTGTTGACAACACTGAACTCCTCTTGAGCGGCTGGACCGATTTTAATCAAATTTTCTGTGTGTCTTCAAGTGGATCAATAGGACATTGGGTGTTTTAATGTTGACAATAAGCTAATTGTCTTAGAATCTTTAATAGAGGATTTATAGCATGGGCGTAGATAAAACAATAAAAAGCAGACAATTCATAGAAACTACTCAACTCACCGTAATCATATTACTCGACAGGTTCAAGTGCTTCAAACTCGTAAATGATTTCAGAGCGACGGTTGGGAAATCATTTATGAAATTCTCTGATAGATCCAGCTTTTCCAGGTTCTCGATACCTTGAAACACATCACTGTTGAGCTTTGAGAGTCTGTTACGACCCAGCTCGAGAGATCGCAGTTCGTTCAAGCTGATGAATGCTCCTCCTTCGATATTTGATATCATGTTGCCGTATAGGTTTATTTCTTCTAGAGTCTTCTGGGAAATAAATGATGCTTGACGCAGGGTAGCTGTATAATTAATGATACCACATTAATGATAATGTTACATAATTAATCTTAATGTTATTATACCAGTGGGAGGCTCCTTTGCATACGATGCCGGCTAGATTATGGGTACCACAACGACGCCTTTTTCTTTTCAGTGAAACAGTAATGTGTAAGCATTGCTGTGTTTCGGTCTGAAGGGCACCGTAGCTAGTGAAATTACTGGGCAAATGCGACTTAACATCTTATGTCTCACGGTGACGAGCGCAATTGTAGTGCCACTCAGAAGTTTTGGGTTTTTCAATAAAACTGAGCAGCACTGCATTGTAATAGGCAGGGCGTATCAATTAGCATCAGCTGAACGTCTTGATCGTCTCGTCCCTTATTGTCATAAAAAAATTATTTGAGAAAATAATTTTTGAATGTGAAATATAATTTATGTGTTATTAAACGTTTGTGTGGTAAATTATATAAGGGTTATTTAAGGTATATTATTATGTAAGGGTTATATATCATAAATGACTTTTGATACCACAGATTGGGAAAAGAGCGACCACCCAAAGACTATTAAACAATTAATTTTATTGTATGATATTACATTGTAACGATATTTTTATGAAAAAAAAGCCCGCTGAGTTTATTGCGCCCGTACTGTTCTGGTCTGTGGCGAGTTTTTTCGAATGAGTGGTAGTTTTTCACTTTCAATAAGGGAATTCATAAAAATATTTATAATTTTAATATAATATATTTTTATTAATATAAAAACTGTAACAAAGTAAAAATTATACATTGAATTTTTTTTTAAATACTTGCTATATAACTATGTAAGTAAGTATTGCTAATTAGGTACTTTGTAGAGTTAATGTCAGTTTATCTTTTTGTCTGAATGTATATCCATGGAAAATGCAAACACTGCTAAATAGATTTAATTCAAATGATGCATGTATATTCAACTAAAGGTCGGGACAACACATAGGCTACATAATATCACGTTAGATGCAAGCATAGTATTGTTCGTGCTTTATAGTGTCCAGGCGGACGACGACGCAGGCAGCAGCTAGTATATATTTGAAAATAATTAACCTAAATTATACTTTGAGCCTTAAATTTCATAATATCATATCGAGTGAATCGAAAAATATTTTTTTTATTAGATCGTTTTACTTATTACTTCAATGGAGGAATAATGTGGTGAAATTAATATTGGTGATCACTTCTTCATTAAAATGCAACGCCATCTTAAATTGACGACCCATATAGCCAAGTGGTTAGTGACCCTGGCTAGCTAGAGAGAGCTACAGATCCCGGGTTTGAATCCCGGTAGGTGTAAACAATTATGTTATGAATATGAATGTTTGTGTCCGAGTCATGGATGTTTATATGTATTAATATGTGTGTAAGTAAGTATATTGTATTAAATATATCGTTGTCTTTGTACACATAGTACAGACTTTGTCTAGTACTATATAGGTAATAATTCAATTCTGGACGCGTTGTTACTAGGACTCACCAGGACTAGTCAAATAGCCATCCTCTTCAATGCCTAGTTTGGGGCAAACATAATTTGTGTAAAAGTGTGTTAATTTTATATAATGATTATAAAATCTACTGTACTTATAAGTTGCAAGACTACTGTACTTATAAAAGTGCCAACTTTGCTAATTTCTGCTTGTTTTTCCTGTCCTGACTGGACGACAAATTACTGTTTCAGCGAACTTAAGTGTGAACTTTACAATACGGAGAATGGCTTTGCTTTGAATAGCTTCTTTATACGTTTGTAATAATAGCTCTTTGGGGCAACCCTTAAAATTTGTAAACAGTGGTTTGCTAACCCATTAGTTTTTGTTAAAAACAACATTCAGAATTAATTAATTAATATTCCGATATAATATAGAGATCGAATCTGCCTTATAAAACTCAAAGAAGGATGCAAAAGGGGCAAGTAAATTTTGTAATCCATTTTATATCAAAATATTCTCTTAAATGTATGTGTGTATATATATCTGTAGATTATAATATATGTAAATCAAAAATAAGCCACAGATTAAAATCCTATTGTACAAATATTTTTTTAAAACATCTGCGTCCAAAGCCACAACATTCTTTACTAAATTCAAATGAAGAGACATAATCAATATTTAAATGTTGAAATTGAAATCTTTACCGCAACTGCAGTCCAATTTAAACTTATTCAAAAAAAAACAAAAAAGTTCATTCACATTAAGAGATTACAAAAGCCATAAAATGTCTCATTATTTTGAAGGATATGACTACTTCTTACCTATTCTGTTTTCCCTGAGCGAGAGAACTTTTAATGAAAGCGGTCCGTTGAGGGACACCGACGGAATTGACACCATGTTGTTGCGGTCGAGACGAAACGTCTGAAAATAAACCGTTAAGTTATTTTTTCTGTAATTGATAGTAACAAGTGGCACAATGGGTAGAACCGTTGACTCTCACCCCGGAGCCCCTGGTTCGGTCCTCGGCCGCCACGTACCAATGTGTTTTTGGTATTCGATTAATATGTATGTTTAGTCGACACCTTATAAGGTTTGCAACGCTCCTGAGAAGAATCACCTCTGGTGTTACAAGAGAGTATGGGCTGCGTTGATCACTTACCATCACCTGTATTTATGCTCGTTAGTCCTCAGAATTTTATTTCTTATATATAAGACGGAGCAATCGGGCAAGAGCCTCACATGATGGGAAGTGGTGAGGCAGCCACCCATGGACATCTGCAACACCAGAAGTCAAGAGCTGCGTTGCCGGCCTTTAAGTTGGGTGTATGCCTTAATCTTGACTGTGCCTGTATTGGTATGGAGAGACTGAAGCCGGTAATTAATTCCAAAAAGTGGCTGTGCGAGGCAAGAAAATTCTCGCGCGCGGTAGTAGATGCAGAGGGGACCCACATCTCTACGCAACGCCAAAGAATCAATCCGATCGGAGATAACTTGACTGTCAATGATTCGAGCCGCTCTTCGTTGTATGGGGTCAAGTGGAAGATGGCTTAAAATCTCTGTAGACTAGCATTTTACAACTGGGTTATTTCATCTTATGTGCACTTGTTATAATAACTGTAACGTGTGCAATTATAATATCTTAGGCGAAACTTAGGCGAGCATATGGGGGTAAAAAATTCTATCTATTTACTTTTAAGAATAGGAATGTAGCTTTTGACAATCCGTGTTTAACTTAAACAATTAAAAAGCAACAATAGTTTATGGTTCACCAAGGGAGGAATGCGATTCCTGCAGTGTCGTGTGTTTGAGGTGAAGCTGAGGACTTCAACACACTCGTTGTCAGGAAGTCACATTTTTTTAATGTCATTGACCAGCATCGTATGTCTCAAAATAGAAAAAAAAATGAATGAAAAACACTTAACACGTTTTCAGACATCTTTTCTTTCGTTGTGACAAGCATAAAAGGTGTATACTAAACATAAATTATGAAAATTTAAGTCTGCAAATACCTTTAAAACGTTGCATCCAATGAGCAGTCCCTCCTCCAGACCACGGATATTATTCCCGGTAATATCGAGCTCCTCTAGCGCAGGAAGGTTATGTAGCTCTGCCGTTGAGAATATCGGATTCAAGATGTCGCCAAGCAAGTTGTGAGCCAGCACCAGCTTTGTAAGGTTGCCTCTCACTCCCGCTAGAAGACGATCTGGTAACCGACGCAGACTGTTGTGAGAGAAATCTAATTCTTTTAATGGTAGTCCATAGCTGGAGAAGATCTGAAAAAGAAATATTACAAAATCAAAGTCATATAAACAAATTAGGCTTAAACTAAGCGATTTTGTTTCGTCACTATAGATATTTCTAGTAAAATTACTGAATCTACCATATGTTTAGAAAAAGTAGAGCTCGTGAGAAGAACATACAACAAACTCAACGGCCACTTTTTTCAATCAAATAGAGTATTTTACAATGGCTGTAAATTACATAAACAAATAATTTATAAGGTGCTGCGTGAAATATATTATGTATCGTGTTTAAAATATAATATCAAATATTTCATAAAAAAAAGAAATAAAGAATGAACTGTATAAATATAAATTATCGTATATTGGATGCATCAACCTTTAGAGCTTGAATTCATTGTTTGTGTAAGGATGCTTCGTATAGTCGTGATTGCTGTCACAATTAGATACTAATCGTAACATACAGATTTTTGATCTTATAATATGTACGTATTTAACACATTAAAGCATTTACATATTAGGAGTCGTGTGGCAAGTATTGTGCAATATCATACTTTACAGATTTTATGTTCATGACAAAACGGCAAGACTTTCATTTTCAATGCAAGTGAAATGACCTGCCCTGCGTATTGTGCCCCTCAGAATTCTTGAAAGAATAAAATTCTGAGCGGTATCGCTACTGCGCTCTTCAATATTTTGAGACAAAAGAGATTAAGTCTCATTATCCCAGTAACTTGAGTAGCTACGACGACCAAAAAAAATGTAATTCAAGTGTCTTTCTCTTTTTCAGTCGTATCTCTTTCTACAGTGTCATATACCTCTACTTTAGATTAATTCGGTCTTACATAAACCTAATGCTAATAAGCTTCACAGATCATTTACAGTTACGACATATCTGAATTTTTAATTTATCTTGATTTAATTTGCTAAGATAATTCAGAGACCGGCTCCGTGTATAATCTCTCCATTAACATTATAAATTATTAGAACATGTTATATGAAGAACGTTCAAAATATTAAACACAACTAATCTACTTATACCACTATACATATAAATAAAATTGGAGTGTCTGTTTGTAATATTGAAATAACCGTTTTTTACTACATGTATATAAATGTTAAAAATAAAATAATAAAGCATGTTTTACAATTTTTGTCTGTCTGTCTGTTTGTTCCGGCTGATCTCTGAAATGACTGGACCGATTTTGACGGGACTTTTATTGGCAGGTAGCTGATGTAATAAGGACTAACTTAGCCTATAAAATGAAAGAATCGGCTGTAAGGCGGAACGAAGTTCGCCGGGTCAGCTAGTAAATAATAAAATACAATAATTGTAGACATTTTTATTTTAATTTAGGTTAATATGTATTGTGGAATTTAAACATATCTACTTTACAACGAAGATTTTATAAGGCAGAAAGACTATTATTAATACAAAACTTGTTAGTAATGGATGATAGAAGAATGTAACTCAATTACATCAATTAATAGTTCAGTAAATTATTAGTTCACATGTAGCACGCTAAGGAATAACAAAAGAGAATGAAAAGTAACAGAAAAGAAAGAAAGAGAACTTAGGACAGGTGTATTTCTTTTAGCTTATATATATATATTAATTATAATACTTTTGAATTAAATAAAACTAGGAATGCTCGAGAAATAACTATGAACATTTCGTTAATTTGTTTGTCTACTAAGAAAGGAATCCTTTTATATAGGTACGTGTAAAAATGTAAATATAATAGAAAGGGAAGAAATAGATTCATTGGGGCTTCAAGGGTTCAAGAATAAGTTTATTCTTATGCATTAAGTTAAGTTAAAAATAAGAACAGTGAAATGTAATAGGACATTCCCCACTTCACTAGCTATGGCGCTCTTCAGACTGAAACACAATAATGCTTACACATTACTGCTTCACGGCAAAAATAGACGCCGTTGTGGTACCCATAATCTAGCTGCCATCCTGGGCAAAGAGCCTTCCGGTGAACTGATGGTATCCATAGAATTGAAGAAGAATGTTAAATATGAAATGAATTGAAATACTGCAATAAAATAAATAATAATAAATATTTAGCTTTCCATATTTGAAAGTTCACAGAAGATAAAAATCATATAACGTAAACTTTCCAGATTTGAATTTAAAAGCCTGTCCAAAGAATGTTGAATTATTAATAAACTATTGAAGATAATAGAAAAGGTCCCGTTACACAATATAGAATGACCTTACAAACTATAATGAGCTGTTGGTCAAATAAATATTATTTGTGGCCAATAAACAGCAACTACAGTGCCTTACTGCAACTATTTTCTTGTCAAAAGTGAATACAAATTATCATTTAAATTCATTGTCTTCTAGATCGAGTTGGTTATTATCTAATTTAGTTAGTCGAATATATCTCAGCTAATGATACACGACATGTTCAAGTTTATTTTCTAAAGGTGGTAGTATATAGTTGTTATATAAATGGCGCGTAAAACCTAGGTTTTATTTAAATCTATGATTATTTTTTTATATAAATTTGTTCTCATTGTTCATTAGTTATGTTGTGTTATTTAAAAATAATAATAATATTGACACACTTTTACACAAATTATCATGCTCCAAACTGGGCATAGCCTGTACTATGGATACAAGACAACGATATATTTAATACAATATACTTACTTAAACATACATAAATACATATAAGCATCCATGACTCGGAAACGAACATCCATATTCATCATATAAATGATTGCACCTACCGGGATTCGAACCCGGCACCTCTAGCTTAGTAGCCAGGGTCACTAACCATTCGGCTATTGTTGTTTAGTGTTGTAATTTCATTAGTAAGAAATAAATAAAAAATAATCCCCAATAAAACAGATACACTAACGGCCGTTCCCAATGTTCCGTCTATCTCTTACTTGAGATAAAAATCGTAACTATCGTTGAGTTTCCTGTCCCAATAAACTTATTGACGGTAGCTCACCTTATTCGTAGACGCTGTCTGTCAATGGGACGACGTATAGCTTACCAGATAGAAGTTTGTATGGAAACTGCATTTCACGCGTCCCAATATAAGGCGATAAGAATGACTTATCGGGTATATTGGGACAGCTTCATATTATTGACATCTAATTACTGACAGTAGAAGGTAGTAATTTATATCTATCTGTAGATAGTATATTGGGAACGGCCGTAAGAGTGAAAACGGTTAGCTGAAACATTGGAAACGTTGAGTTGGTAGAGATATTAACATTTGTGAGTCATTAGGATTCCGTTGTAATTCTCAAATACCACAAACCTGCAATGCGGAAGTTTGTGTGCCGCGATACCCTTTCTAACGCACACAAGCGAAATTGAAATAGATTGTAACCACAATCACAAGGCTTTGATACTCACGAGACAAATGCTAATATTACGATTGTGTACATTATGTTATAACCACTCACAAATGATTACTTTGTAGCGACAGCAGGTCTCATAGATATCAATAACTAATAACGGTCGTTTTCAATAACGTATCTCTAGCTACGGATACATGGCTATCACCGTTTAATGACAAGTTCTATCTATCCATAGTTATGTGCAATGCAGTTATATTATTAGTTACTGTCCAGTGCTATCTGTCAAAAGGTTATTGAAATGCAAGTAAGCGTAAAAGGATAGATTTGTAACTCGTAAGTTAAACTAAGGATAGATAGGTCATTGAAAATGGCCGTAAGTCAATCTAATTTATAAGTTAATAATGATACCACATACTGGAAATGGAGCGAACGCCCTCAGGCTATTTAAGTATAAATTTTAGTGTACGATTCAACATATATTGACACAAATTAAGAAAAAAAAGAAAAGCCCACTGAGTTTCTTGTGCCCGTTCTTTTCAGGTCTAAGGCATTCCATTTCAAAAGGGCGGTAGTTTTTTGACGTTCAATAAGTGATTTTAAATCCTATTTTGCATAAAAATATTTAAATTCGAATAATTTAAATTAATAGGCCATAGTGTCAGTTACGCTTCAAATAACTAAATTTTATTGAGAGAATTAAGAATCGTCAACATGATTTAGGATAGAATAAATCCATACAGGGCTCTCCATTATCTATGAGGATACATACCATAACACACACATTGTGACACATCGTGTTACATTGAGCCAGTTATCAAGCTTCCAATTTACCAGCAATTTAGGCATGAATTGATTCTATGATAATACGATGATTAAAGCATATAATATATATATAACTACAGCTTTTGTAAGTGTGGCGGGCATACCACGGTGGCTTGCTTGACCAATGGACGGTCGAAATTTCAATCCAATAGTGCATTTATGGGAACAATTAAAACGAAGATATAAATAGACTGTGAAAGGCAACTCATGGCGTCCCAGATATGAGATGAGATACCTAGAAATATTTCGTAAGCAATGTTCATAGTACCAACCAATCAATATAATAAACAAAAGGGGAGAGTTGAAATGAAAGGATTCAGGGAATGGTAGAATACAAGAAAATATCAGGGGCATGGTAATATCATGGCTGAAAATATAAGGGCTTTATTAAGGGCCTTGTTGGGAAAAGGCACAGAGGCGTGACTGCGTAATAACCATAACTTATCTTAAATGTACCAACATCTTGCAGCACAAATACGAAGCATAAATTAATCTTCACGCCTGTCCACAGATTGATAAAAAAATTAGATTATCTATCATAATATCAATATGTTGCAATATATATGTCCGAAACTTTATTATTAACATTTTATTTAATCACAATTAGTGCTGGATTAAACACTTGATTGGGCCCCGCGTGATAGTTCACGATATATGATTGCTTTTTGCTTAAATGCTTCAAACATATCTGTTGGCTAGGAATTAGATCGGCTCCTTGCCAGTACCGACTTACGTAGTAGCTACGGACCCTCCTCCTACCCCACGTGATAGGGCCCCTTATTTTATATCCACTCATCTCTGCCTGAACGTATTTTTTGAGTGAAAATTTACCAGTAGGAGGCTACTTTGCACAGGATGGCAGCTACATTATGGGTACCACAGCGGCGCTTATTTCTGCCATGATGCAATAACGTGTACACATTATTGTGTTTCGGTCTCTAAACTCTTTAAAAAATTGCGACGGGCCCCGCGCTTGCCTTATTCGGAACTGATCACAATCATAACTTAAAATATTTTACCTGTGTAGGAAGCGATTGTATTCCTGCTGATTGCTGACTAAATGATATGATCGGCGCACCATAAGGCAACGCTGGGTAGTCTCCAGGGAAGACCACGTGATCGCAGTTCATGAGGATCCTCAGTTGAAGTGCCCTATCCACTTGCACCTTACACCGGCATGGATACCGAAGGTCATCGTTCAGTTCCGAGCACGGCACCCACGGCTGCTGCCCGGTCACAAACGGCATGAAGAGTACCAGCAGTAACCGCATCATGATCTGGAAATAAATCGTTTGTGATACAATTCAACTCTATACTTGTATCAAATTAGACATCCGAGGTTATATTGTTTGTTAAATTGGCACCCAGCAAAAAATTGGTAGGCTTGTTCAAAACACCATTAAAAATGAAATGTAAAAGTAAACATCAGACATCTCAAGTCAATTTGCTAATATGTAAATATTGGGTTTGAGCAGGTTATCAACTGTAAAGTAGATTCTGTAGATGAAGCCACAACCTGAGAGTTCAACAAAGCATACAAGATTTTATGACGGTACGCACTTGTATGGTTAGCTCAGTTGGGAGAGCACTCGCACGGATCTCAAATTTTATTTGTGTGTTAATCCCAGAAGCGAGGGTTATCACTTCAAAAACAAACAGCAGAATACAATTTGTAATTGCAAACAAAATACGTTGGACCTCTTGTTTAGTAACATCGATTTTGAAGTCAACCACAGCTCCTTGCCTCTTGTCTCTGAAGATAAATACCATCCATGCCTTGAATTCGATCTGTCTAACTTGCTAATTTGTAATACACAGCGTAAACCTACTAAAGGCCCAAATTTTTTTAAAGGTGATTACACTAAAATAAATGAAACTTTGTCCTCAATTAAGTGGGACGAAATTCTATCAGCGGATTCAATTAACGACATTACCGATATTTTTTACGCTTGCTTAAAAGAATCTATAGACAACTACATCCCAGTTAAAGTTAAGTCCAAATCTAAATTCCCTGTATAAGCCTGTATATTCCCGGAAAAGCTTAAAAAACATAGAAATTGGAAGGAAACTAACAATCCTCGCGACTATGATGAATTTGTGATACTCAGGTCAAGGCAAAAAAATATTCAAAAGAAGTGCTTTACAGATTATACAGAGCGCATGCAAGATTATATTCGTAAAGATCCTAAAGTCGTTTACTCCTACATAAAATCACTCAAAAACAAAAACAATGGGTATCCTGTAAAACTCACGTTGGGACAATCTACATATTCCGATGAAATAACAGTATGCAATGGCTTTAGTAAATACTTTGAAAGCGTATTCGTAAAACCAGCAAATTCAAGCGATGCGCCAAGTTTCACAAACATTACACACAACGAAACGATATGCAATATTATTATTCGAGAAGATGAAACTCTCAAATTGCTAAAGTCGTTGGATACAAATAAGGGAGCCGGTAGTGATGGCATTCCCTCAATTTTTCTACATAAATGTGCTTCTTCCTTGGCTAAGCCCCTTTCCATAATCTTTAATCTGTCCCTTAACGTTTTTTGCGCCTTCCCAGATAAATGGAAAGAAGCTTTAATAGTTCCCATTCATAAAAGTGGATCAAAAACTAAAATTGAGAACTACCGGCCAATATCAATCCTCAATGGGATAAGCAAACTATTTGAGACGGTTATCTGCAAGCGGATTACCCCAACAATTGCTAGGTCTATCCCCTTCGAACAACATGGTTTTATGAAGGATCGTTCCACCGTAACTAACTTGGCGGTATTCACCGATTACGTTTTAAAGTGCATGGATGAGAGGTATCAGGTAGATGTGATCTACACAGACTTTGAAAAAGCATTTGACCGTGTGGATCACATAATATTACTACAGAAGTTAAATGCACTCGGAATTTGTGGGAATCTGCACAGATGGTTCACCTCATATATCACGAATCGTATGCAAGCTGTTGTGACGGGTAGCGCCAGAAGCGACTTCGTGTCAATACCATCAGGTGTGCCACAAGGCTCTATCCTTGGCCCGCTTTTGTATAATGCCTATTTATTCGATATAGGAATTTTCTTTACTCACAGCCAACATTTAATGTTTGCAGACGACAAAAAAATCTTCCTCAAAATACGTGATATTGATGACTGTTACAAGTTGCAAACAGACCTGAATGCTTTGTCTGAATATTATAGTAATAATAGGATTGTCGTTAACGTTAAAAAATGCCACTACATAACATTGACACGTAAAGTAAATCCAATACTTTTCGATTACAAGATAAACGGCGGATCAATATCTAAAGTGAGCTCAGTTAGAGACTTGGGAGTCAAAATTGATACTAAGCTTTCTATGAACGACCAGGTTAATATCGTAGCAGATAAAGCATATAAACAGCTGGGATTCATCAAACGCGCAACTAGTAATTTCAGCAACATAGAGTGCATAAAAAGTCTGTACTTCAGTTATGTTCGCAGTGCACTTGAGTATGCAAGTAACATCTGGTCACCTTACTACATCATACACAAACAAAGGATTGAATCCATACAAAAGCAATTCCTAAAGTATCTAGCGTTCAAGCAATTTAAAAACTTTTCATGCTATGAAGAAGCTTGTAAGCACTACGAAATTGACACTTTAGAGAATCGAAGAAAGCTAAACGATATGCTGCTATTGCAAGCAATCCTAAATGGTAAAATTGATTGTCCCTTATTAGCGAGTTTTTCATTGAACGTCCCATCATTTAGAACTCGTCACACGCACTTTCTGGCTGTACCAAAAGCTAACACCAATTACACACAAAACTCTGTTCTGCAACGTCTGGCTCTCACCTACAATAAAGCTTATTTTAATTTAGATATGTTTTGCTTGTCCAAAGTACAGCTAAAAAAGAAATAAGAAATATACATCGACTGCAATGATTATCCAAACACACACATACTACATACACCCTCAAATACACTACACACAATCTTACATACACGCACACACACTCCTGTAACCTTATTTTGTAAACCTTATTTTCTAAGTAGCTTATTATAGTAATTGTAAATATTTTGTTAGCTTATTCTGGCTTGTTTAAATCATAAAATGTTACTTCTTTTGTTTAATACCTATATACTGTAATCAGTTTTTGGCCTTATTTTTATACTTAATAATGTAATTATATTGTATATAAATTGTGACGCTGTAGATTACATGAAAATAAATAAATAAATAACAAATTGTTTAGAACAACACGAATATACAGCAGTACAGACATAATAATTTTATCTACAGCCTGTATTTATAGCTATGTTTTAACGTGGTTTAGGAAGAAATTGATGCAATAGTAAATACCAACAAATGCACCCTATTAGAAAGTAATTACTATTTTCATCGGTGATTATAAAATATTTAATGATAATTAGTTGTTGCACATTAACAGAAATTATTACGCAGTTAATTATAACATATCTTAATTTCTAGTTCGTATTGGACTTTAAGAGAATAATTTATTTGCCTTTCTACTCATCAATATACCGACCATTATAATATTCGAATAAAGTCAATAAAACTTTTACGATTCTACTGTATTTTAACCGACTTCAAAAAAGTAGGAGGTTCTCAATTCGTCGGTATGTTTTACGTCGCGCGTGCTACTCAAGCACATCTCACCTATAAATATGAATGTAGATGCAAAACCTTGGCTGACACCGATTCCAAAAATAACAATAATCGTAACTAGAATTAGATTAATTTATTAGATTGTATATAAAAATACGCAATTAGTTTTATACTTTTTAGTGCATATTATATATTTTATTTTAAACTTAATTAGTTTATGAAACGATTTGGAAAATTACATTTGTTATATTCGGACTTAAACAACGAATCTTACTTTAAAATTGTAATTATTATCTGAAATTAATATAAATGGCATTATCATTCTCTTATTATAAGAAATGTATCACCACGCAAAATAGCCGCGCTGTATTAGTCGTGTTACGGATAGGATTACCTATAAGAAATGTATTTTTTCTTTCAATTGGTATAATTTTTAGAAGTTGAATTTAATTTATAAAAGTTTTTACTAGTTTATATTCTTTTTTAAATTCTTTTTCTAAATATATTCTTTTTTATATAAAAGGATTGGTGGGGCAGTCTCCCATGGACATTCGCAACAACAGGTATCAAGAGATGCGTCGCCAGCCATTAAGGGTTCTCTTATTGAAGGTCCCTAAGTCGTATCGGTTCGAGAATACAGCAGTCGGTTATCGATTCCACAAAGTGGCTGTATTCGAAGCATGTCATATACCTAGGTAGTAAAAACATATATATTTATAACAACATTTACAAGTGTAATAACTTACTGCAGTACGAATAAAAGTGGTATTTAATACCGACACATTCTGAATCATCTTTAATATCATTCTTAAAAGCAGTGAAAGGACTTAAAATATGAATGAATTAATTAACAAAAATAAATACTAAACAGCGGAATATTTGGTTAACTATCACAAATTCTGAAATTCGATTTTAATATTGCCAATAATAGCTTAGTGCTGTTATGTATTGTGAGGAAATATTAACGATTTAAGAAAAGTTTAATGTACTTACAAAAAATTAATGAACTCCTCAGGAAAGAAAAAAGTTTAAACGAACAATTAATTACTATTTTCACTAGAAAAGTTTTACTATTCCCAATATCTAATCTAGGCATTTTATGAGCAATTTACATTTTTTGGTTTTCTTTTTATTAATAACACAAAACAACGCCAGATTAGTTAATCAACCCGGTTTTAAGTATAATTTGTACTCCGCACACGATTTACGTACAAATATAACTTCACAACTTACTCTACAAATAACTTCTGAAACAGGTAATAAGAAATTAGGCCCGACATATTAAAACGATACTTATAATGAGTCATTACTTAATTTAATAACGATGTAATTATTAAATTTTCTGCTTTTATATATTATGCATTTGCAAGCCTTCAATTATTTTCTGTTCCTTTTACCAGATTTATGATGATATAATTAATACGTCTTCCGTTTATTTCCTTTACTCCGAAAATTTGTATATATTTTATTTAGTAGTATTATGTAGTATACTTAACATCGCAGATAGATCTATGGGAATTATGTTTTGTTGTGTGTGTCACACTAATATGAAGATATTGATGTGATCTTTATGAATATATGAGGCGAGGAACTAAATGAAAGTATAATAATAGAATCAACATACAAAGAAACGCACAAATGAAGTTGATCCCCATTAAGGCGAGAGTAAGCTGAAAACACGCAAACAAGAGAGACAAGAGACAAGTTTTATCGTGAAAATATAGCATTTGGAACATATGTATATAACTATGTGTAACAAAATAAAGTGTTGTACATAAAGTACCTTATCCTCTTACAGTTTACACATACCCTTAAGTCTTATTGGAGGTTGTCAATGCCTGCTCTTGGTTATAGTTAAGAAATGGATTTTTAGATCTTTTATAAAGTTTTTTGTTCCAAATATAATCATATTTCATACAGAGTTAAACAAACATACAAAGAATTACGGGTCGTACTTCAGTCGGACGGTTAACTTAGTTGGTAAGAGCGCTGGGGCATATTCTGAGAGGCACGGGTTCGCATCCCGCATCGTCCATAAATTTTGGTACATATTAAATTGGTGTATGATAATTCATGTTAGGTATATATAGTCAAACAGTAAATCTACGTATGTACGTACCTGTAGTTCATAAGTACGTACATGGCGGAAAGCATGTAGGTATATATTTATATTCAAAAACTTAACAATGTGCACGCACCGCCTTCTAACCATAGTAGAGCATTAGTACTGTTTACACACTAAAACAACATATAATGATTTTGAAATTAAAACTATCCAAAATTAAAGACATAATTTTACCAGAGTTATGAATAAAATTTGAAAACAATATTTTATGAATGATGCGGGACTCGAACCGACGACCTTCGCGTTCCGTGCGAGTGCTCTTCCAACTGAGCTAACCGTTCGAATGATGTATTGTATGACGTACGTATAAATCTTGTATGTTTTTTTCAACCCTCAGGTTGTGACTTCATCTACAGGATCTAGTTTGTTAATTAACAATGTATTAATCCTAGAAGTGAATGTTATCACTTTAAAAACATAACATATTGTTTAAATGTTATGAATCTGTTTCCTGGTGTAATATTGCAGGTTAGTATAATAGAATGAGAAGCTAAGCTATTGGATACGGTTCATAAAACTGAAATAATTGAGTTAAATTACATAACTATAATATTTGCAAGTAATAAATGAATATTCATAAGTAGAAAGTTGTTATACATTCGTGTCAGAAGATAAATAAAAATACTTTAAGAGGTTCCAAGAATGACATTGGATATAGACGACTTTGAGATGTTCATTAAAATATTTGCATTGCTGAATCCCTCTTGCGAAATGGAAATATAATTAGTGAGCCAATCCCATGGGATTCAATTTAAGTTACTTTTTAAGTATCTTTTCAAATTCAACAAACAAAACAAAAATTCAACTTTTAAAATTCATCGACAGGATTTGTGATGCTTTTGTGTACAAGAGGAAAAATTTTTGAGTTGCCAGAAATTTTTAATTGAATATCTGAATGGAATTAGTTCAAAGCGTTTTTTTTTACAACCTTATTAAAAGCTGGCTAAGGGTTTGTTTTGATTGACAGACGTGCACAATATCGAGTAAGAAAATTCTGCTATCGAAATATTATAAAGTTTAGGTTATGTGTTTTCTTATAATCTATTCTAATAAAACAAGGAGATAAAGTTTGTAGTTTATAGGGGTTAATCTCAGGATCTGCAGAACAGATTTTGGAAATTCTAATACCAATAGAAGCTACATTATTTGAGGCTATAGAATAATCTAATAATAAATAAAAGACTTTTTGGTGGTAGTTGGTTTTGCAAAGTAAGTCGGACAAAAAGCGTCACCAATTATTTTAAGTGCTTTGTCACGGGGATGTGACTAAATGCTCGTATCAAAGAAAAGCTTATATACCAAAAATAAGTTTCTGGCTGTTTTTTCGTAGTCTTTCCAGCATTTTACTACGTTACTTTGGTCGGTGAGCTTCAATAAGAACTTCGAACACAATTAGGTAGATCTTTACCAACGCAGAAGACCAGATAGTAAGGTGTGCCAATTAAGTTGTCCACTCATTTTACACTTCTAAATTTATAGCGTGCTCTTAAGAAATAATTCGCTATTTTTCTCTGCAGTTACCCAAATGTTTGGAACACATTTCCGGTAATATATGAATAAATGAGGATCTAAATAGACAATTACACAAAGCTGAAGTCATTTCGTGGGTAATTTCTTGCCCCGACGGCCGACGCTGCTATTTAGCCCCGTTTCATTTCACTCCGCAATGTTCAGGACATTCTAATAACACACAACTTGTGTCAACAATAAAGAGCGAAAACTATTTAATAACAATATAAAATGTATTTTCAATAGTACCTACTTCAATTCCACAAATATTATAGAAAAGTATAGGTTTAGTTAACTTGAAAATATCTTTATAGTTTTTTTTACTTATTCTTCTCAATCTGTTCAAAGTCGCCTATAAGGATTATTATTAAGGGAATAGTTTCACAGTGTGTACTGGGTTTATTTTACTTATTAATTAATTTATTTTATTAAATTGTGTTACATGCGACTTAGTTACTAAACAAAATTGTAGTACTAAATAATTATCACATGCACCTCGTAATGAGGCATAGCAATGAACGACAGAGGGGCAGACATTCAAATATATTTTTCCTCGAGGTATTCATTAATAGAAT
The DNA here is from genome assembly GCF_905404315.1 of Leptidea sinapis. Classification (NCBI taxonomy): domain Eukaryota; kingdom Metazoa; phylum Arthropoda; class Insecta; order Lepidoptera; family Pieridae; genus Leptidea; species Leptidea sinapis. The sequence continues at coordinate 6,188,138 of NC_066275.1, read as the reverse complement.
AGTAACATTTCTCCAAAAGTAACTTTTTCAAAGAGCTTATGAATTTTTTAATATTGGTTGCAGCTTTAAAGTGTTCTGGTAACATTTTTTTAATATAACTGTTACGTTTATAGCTACCGAATAACATGATCTTGCTAGAACCCCTACAAACATGATTAATTTTTTTTATCATATTCTGTAACAGTCCCAGTTCAGTTTTATTTATAATTTTATTCACCGAGATTACGATATTGCTAGAGAATGCAACGAGGGTGTAGTTTAATAGACAAGAGGCTTAGCCGGAAACATCAGTACCTTCGAGTAAGTGAACGGAGTAATTTATAGTGCTGTCGTAGATTAATAAAATATGCTTTATTAATCTGTGAGTGCTATATATAACATACAGATTACCTAATTTAAATATTATTAATTTTAGAAAAAATTTGAAAAATAGTTTTACAGTATTGTTTTAAATAAAATATGAATAGCCCAACAAAAACAAATAAGTGCAGGTTAGAAATTGATAAAAATGCTACGTTTCTGTCGAATTTGTATGAAATAGATGATGCAGTTTCAGACCAGTTTACACATTTAAATGAAAGCACTTTTCGACAAGCTAAAGCAAAAAAGTAAACTGTTATCCGAGGGGAGAACGAACGGGAGAAAGAGATTACTTCAAAGGTACTTATTTCCGTACGTGGGTGTACTTTGTAGGTTCAAGACGATATTGAGTGTTTCAATAGACTGTTGCACTTTCCCCCTAATGTTACATTGTGTTTTTTAATAATCCTAATATTATTATAATCTTAGAAAAATAATTGAAAATATCCATTTTAAAAATTAAAGGCGGATAATTATCTGAAGTCTTTTTGATACAACTTTTGTATGTATATTGTAACTACCAAGAATATTAATCCTATCAAATAAACGAAAAACGTGTTAGAAACCATAGACACAATATACTAGCGTATATACAAACAACGCTTGCGAGAGAAAAGAGCATCTATAACGGAGATACAGCAAGATAGACAAAGAAGTGAATCTTTTGTTACTGTAACTGATTCTGATGGACAAGACGTATACGTTACTAGCTGACCCAGCAAACGTTGTATTGTTATTTAAAGTAATCAAAAAAAATCAATAATTAAAATTTTTGTGGTATAAAAAATAGACGACGACCGATTCTCAGACCTACCAAATATATCGTACATAAAAATTATCGTACTACAATAATCATTACATTCGATTGCCATCTTGGAACCCAATAGCGGATTCGTAGATGGAATAGAATAATATAAAAATCGCGATACAAAAGTAATTGTAGATCGTAGAAGGGCGAAAATTTTAATTTTATGTATTTTTTGAAGCTGAATCATAATAAAATAAAAATAAAAAAAGTTTCATACGACTTTTCTAACTGCTACACCACGCTGGTAATATAATTTATTGCAACTGTTTCACCAGCATATTTGTTTATAATAAATGACACACTTTCAGGATTATTGTCACATTAATATGGCACTTTCCCACGAGCATAAACTAATAATTTCTATAACATAGGCTTAGATAATTTATACGTCTAGATAGAGCCTCTTGCTGCTAGACAACCGATAAAAATAGGCCATGTTTATAACTTTAGTGTGCGTGACAAGGTATATCTTACACTCGCCATTTGTGTCACTTTGCGTGCATTGCTTAAAATAGAGGTTAACTGTCAACCTTAATTTTTTTCGACGTTTTCACATCTGTCACAGTCTATCTTGACGTATAAATGATAAAAGAACATAGGTATACGTAGTTACAAGAGGCGCCTCGCAATAATTTAGTTTCAACGTAGTTGTTAATTAATAACTGTACTAAAGTCAATAACGGTGGATGTAGCTGTTAATGAGTTTTTAAGGCTGCAAGGACGGTCTTAGTTCTCGGAACACGCAACGGCCAACATTTTTCTTTAGTCCACCGGATGTAGGCTAAGCTAACTGTCGCTATTACTGTATTTATACGCATCAACTAAGACCTAAGGAGACAGTAAATTGAAAAAAATAAGTATTGATTTGATATTATTGAGTCACCTTTTTTCAATTTCTTTTTATTTGTTGAAAGTCTGTAAATTTTCATGTGATGTTATATTCACAAATAGGAGGCTCTTTTGCACAGGATGCCGGCTAGGTTATGGATTCCACAACGGCGCCCATTTCTGCCGTGAAGCTTTAATGTGAAAGCATTATTTGTGGTGCCGTTTAGAATTTTTGGGTTTTTCGAGAATCCTGAGTGGCACTGTATTGTTATTGGCAGGGCGTATCAATTAGCATCATGTGAACGTCGTGCTCGTCTAGTCCCTTATTATCATTTAAAAATAATTGTGACTAAGTTGCTCGTTTTGTAAAGTAATACATTGAATGAGTGTTTAATTGTTGTTCCCAGGTATTGAAATAAACTCAAATATGTTTGTATTGTATTGTTGTAGATATTGTAGGATGTCACGAATATAGTTTTGAAAAAAAATTTCAATTACATCTTGTTATGGAAATGTTTTTCCCTCTTCTTCTACTCCGCAAACCCTTTCATTTGATACCCATATCATAGTGGTTTATTTAAAATGTCTATGTGGCTAACCATTAACCCTCGATAAGAACCAAGCCATTTATTATTATCGATTTATTTACAAATAAGACTGAACTTCATAATTAAATGCCTAATTATCTGTGGTATTGATTCATGAAGAGATTCTGTAACGTTAACTCTGGATGTCAATGCAGTTTCTGCTTATTATAAAAGTATATTGTCATTGGAATTGTACGAAAATGTAAGTTTTAGCTGAATCGGTTGAGGAATACTTTTGACCCGTACTAATTAACAAACTTACACGGCAAGCTAAATAGACGTTTAAAAATCATATAACAGATTTATTACACCTACTTATGGGAACTTTAGAAAGACTTTACTTCCACGCATAGCTCACGTTTGACTGTTCAAACAACTACATAACAGCCAAGTAATTAAAAATACATGTCAAATGCACCGTTTGGTTCCAGCAATTTGAAAGGCATATGCGTCACATATCGGAGGGCTCCTGTATCTCATTTGTATCAGAAGCGAATAGACATATTGGTTCATGTTTAATGGATGTGCCCCATGCGGTCGTTAGTCAACGAGGCATAGGTTTAACTGTGCAGAGTAAATATATTCAGACATATTTGTCTTAAATGTACTATATGAATTAGTTTGCGATATTTCTCAATTTTTTTAAGTTCTATACGTAGGGGAACCGCCATTAGGCTGGTTTCAAAAATTCCCGCCAGTTTAAATTCTATTGTCTAGTGTATTCTGTACGTCACTACTGACTATTTAATTTGAAAGTAGTCGTTTACCGCCATTAGGTCGGTGTTTGGTGTTATCGATGTTAAAAAGATTTTTTGGGAAAAAAGTAAGTATTTTTAATATGCTTTGAAATCTAATAGTTTAAAACGTTGTTAATAGTCACTAATATTTTATATGCCATTGGTTCTTTTCTTTAACAAGTATTAAAACAATAGTAAACTTACGAGATAAGTAAACCCAAAATTATTTGAAATCCACCGTTTTGTTGAAGTTGGAGTAGTGTTGTACCTCGGTCACTGTCAATCATTTGTACCTTGTTCAGTGGCCAGGAAACATTTAGATGTTGTGCTTGGGACATCCAAATAATTGACCTTTCAAAATATACAAGAATAGCTTGAGTACAATTCGTCAAATAAAAATAGATATCTAAAAAACTGTCCTAGTTACAACAGGCTCATACGTACATATTTTGAGGATAGTTGTATTACGTATTATTGTCTTAAAAAAGTTTTCACATGACAGACCACAGGGTCTATTTTTTTTTTTTAAAGTATATAATGCAAGGAGCATATAATGCGGATTATACGTTTTGGCCCAAGTTTATCTTAATTTCGGGTACTCAAATTTAATTTAATTTAGCGGCTCATAATTACTGTAATGGCCTGGGTGAACTTTGTTCATCTATTAATGGCTTTAATAAAGAAAGATAATATTATATTTATTAGGCTATGGTTTGCTAATGAAAAAAGACAACAATGTGATGCTCTGGTTACCTCTACTCTTGATGCGGCTCTAACCTTATTGCACGTTTCTGAGTTGCAAATACACCCTGTAATAATCGAGTTAAATGAGTCCAACTCTATTTGAATTTATAGATATTGTAGGACCAACATTTTAAATGAGAAGAGTGGTTATATTGTACTTAAAATCTTATTATTATTCAAATATAAATATTATTCAAAGATTCATAGATGTAATTTTATGTCGATTAAAAAAAGGAGTAGATTTTCAGTTGATATTGTTATGTGAGGTATTAACGAATGTGCCAAAATAGAGACACAAAAGTTAGGGTAATTGATCTCATTTTCAGGTAACCTTTTTGTTACAAGTTTTTAAGGAGCCAAGCCAGGAGTTAAATATTATTTTACGGAAGAAGGACAAACAACAGTGCGGGTCACCTGATATTACGTGATCACCGCCGCCCACATTCTCGTGCAAGACCACAGGAATTACATGTGCATCGTCAGCTTTTCAGAAATATATACGCGCTTTTTGTAAATATACAGCTTGGTTGTACGTGGAAGAAAGTTCTTTGAAAACCGCATTCAGATGGTGGGGATGATATTGCATTTTGTGGCATGTCGTGCGAAGGGAAGAAATCAGAACAAACAGCTCTTTGGAAAACTCCCCGTGATAATTGCAGTAGAAGACACACAATGAAAGGACGACAATATATATATATGTATAATATCTTATAGGCAGAAGTATTGAATAGCAGGAACACTATATTCAAGATCATACGATCTTGAATGTAATACTACAAAGACATTTGTTATTTATAATTCATACATTTAATACAAATCATAATAGGTATATATATTTGGAAGACTGATCTCTGTTCCATGTTTGATGATGATTCTTCCGTGGCAATTAATGATGACATAACCTTACATAATTTATACGTCTAGATAGAGTCGCTTGCAGCTAGACAACCGATAAAACAGGCCATGTTTGTTACTTTAGTGTGCGTGAGAAGCTACGTCTTACGTTCGCGATTTGTATGACACTTTGTGTTAGTGGAATATAGAGGGAGACAAACGATACGATGGGAAGATGATTTCAAAACGATTGCTGGACCGACATGGAGTAGGACAACTTACGACAGGATAATGTGGAAAGATCTGGAGGAGGCCTATGTTGGTGAACAAGCGAGCAATGATTAACATAAGATATTGTATATATTAGGTTGTATAAAATTATAATCATTTAGTATATTAAGTTGTAGCATAAGTTAAAAATGTAACTTTTTAGTTTACTTGCAATAAAGCCTTCATTCATTCAAAACTCTAAACATAATTTTTATCAACGTTTTCGCAGCTGTTTCATAGTCTATCTAGAGGTATAATTGATCTAAGAACATATAGTATCCAGAGTGACCCATGTGGATCAGTATGGGGAAGTCCGAAACTATAAGAAATACAAAGATCTTACATACCTACCATTTTTTTCATCATCAGCCGGAAGACGTCCACTGCCGGACAAAGGCCTCCCCCAAAGATTTCCACGAAGACCGGTCCTGCACTGCCCTCATCTAACGTATTCCGGCGATCTTGACCAGATCATCGGTCCATCTTGTGTGGTACCTACCAATACTGCGTCTTCCGGTACTTGGTCACCATTCGAGGACTTTACTGCGCCAACGGCCATCTGTCCGTCGAACTAAGTGCCCTGCCCACTGCCACTTCAGTTTCGCAATCATTTAGGCTATGTCGGTAACTTTGGTTCTCCTACGGATCTCCTCATACATTGTATATAAGATATACATGTAAAATAAGCGCTTATGACGTAAGTTATGGAGAGCGCCCGTACAATGAAACAAAACATAACATGTACATTGTTCATTTGTTAAATACTAACTCTTAGGTAGACGCACTGTAAGTGAAATAGCTCCAAGAGTTGGCGTTATTAAAATGCGTTTTTATCTGTTAGAATGCGATTTTTTGGAAATTTATGTATCGATATTAAAAGAACCAAATCCTATCTACATACAAATTTGATCAAACACTCAATTTATTTTATAGTATTTTTAATACTATTTACTGTACCCGCTAGTAAGCTATCTCAATTTTTATCAATGGCTTGATCGTGTATTTATAATTTGCTTTAATTTACTTATATTATTCTTGAAAATGAGTTCTCCTGGGGCTTCAAAGTCAATTATGTTAACTGAAACAACCTTCTGTCCTACAATAATAGAGTTAAGAAAATACGTTGGAATAAGCTTGCTTCACAAATCTTTGGGATTTTAACACTTTATAAATCTTTGGGACCCATTTCTTTTCATGCGACTATCGCGAGGCAAAAGGATGCTTATTTTTTACCATTATATAAGTATGTATGTGAGAGAATATTAATATAGTAATTCAGAACAACATTTAAAGAAATAAACTGTCATAACCATAATGTTAACAGTAGGAACAAACATAAGCTTATATTGCCTACTAGTCGATGCTAGCGATGCTTTCTAAAGAAGATTTCAAAAAAATTGTTCTATATAAATGTAATACGAAATTCATTTACTATTCGTATAACATAAATGACTTTCTTAATTATACCACAAGCTATTAAATATTAAGTTCTATTTTACGATATTACATTGTAACCATATTTAAAAAAAAAAGAAGTCTGCTGAGTGTCTTGGGCCCATTCTTCTCAGGTCTGTGGCATACTTTTTCGATTGTGTGGTAATTTTTGACTTTCATTCAGTGATATCATAAACTATTTTGAATAAAAATATTTGAGTTTGAGGGTGTGTATGTATGTATATTTAACAGTTCCCTGTAACATGGTTTATAGTTAATATAAAACTTTAAATTTGTATTAAAATTAATAAAAAAACAGATGACTTTAAATTATCAACAAAAATTTACGCCTGGCAACCCTTATATTGCGGCTCACTGAGAGCTGTTAACCATATTTTTTTTCGATTCTTTACATAATTTCCTTTAAAATGACAATATGTACAATTTATTAAAAAAAATATAAGAGGTGCAATTTACATCAGAAAATTAATTATACAAAAATTATAAGCTTTCTAAATTAGAATTCAAAAACATATTTAGGACTTTTTATGTTCCTTACAATAATAATGTTTAAACAATTTATAATTATTTATTAAAGGTATAGCTTTTTATGTTAAGTCGTAGTCCTACTGGTCCTATGGTTATGAGTATCTGAGTCGCAACGCAATACAAAATGACCTCAGACGTAGTGTTATGAAATTCGACCCTGGTCGTATTACAGTGTGTCCGATAACCGTACGTCATGTGCCTGTAGTTACACCGGCAATCATACATTTCACAACACTACCCATACAACAGTGGCGACATTGAAAGGTCCACCTAGTACTGACACAATACAGTACTTTAACATCACGAACCGACGCACGCACACATACACACGATTTACACAGCCACTAAGCAATCTTTGGGGAGACAAAATTATTGGGTGCCACGCCGTGCTCCGTTGAGATTAGCCGCTGTCCGAGTTAAATTATCTGCGCCACGACGCCGTTTATTGTTCAAAATTCTAAAGAGCTAAAATACAAAATCCTAACGTCAAGCGTTGCTTTTTTTTATGGAATAGGAGGACAAACGAGCGTACGGGTCACCTGTGAGTGATCACCGCCGCCCACACTCTCCTGCAACACCAGAGGAATCACAAGAGCGTTGCCGGCCTTTAAGGAAGGTGTACGCGCTTTTCTTGAAGGTACCCATGTGGTATCGTCCCGGAAACACCGCACAAAGAAGGTCATTCCACAGCTTCGTGATACGAGGAAGAAAGCTCCTTGAAAACCACACTGTGGAGGACCGCCACATATCCAGATGGTGGGGATGATATCGTAACTTGTGGCGTGTCGTGCGAAGGTGAAATTCGGCGGCAGGAATCAGGTTAAACAGCTCTTCGGAACACTCCCCGTGATAAATGCGGTAGAAAACACACAATGAAGCGACGTCTCTACGCAACGCCAAGTGATCCAGCCGTTCACAGAGTACTGGGTCCCCGACAATTCGAGCTGCTCTGCGTTGCACGCGGTCAAATGGATCGAGCTGATACTGGGGTGCGCCAGACCAGAGATGACAGCAATACTCCATGTGAGGTCGGACCTGCGCTTTGTAGAGCGCAAGAATGTGGGCCGGCTTGAAGTATTGCCATGCTCTATTTATGACGAACAGTTTCTTTGAAGCCAGTTTGGCTTTGCCCTCCAGATGGCCACAGAATTGGCAATTGCTCGAGATTTCGAGACCCAGTATTCCAATAGGCGAGGCTTTAAGGGAAGTGTTCTCGAAGAGCGGTGATTCGGCAAATGGGGTTTTTTTAGTGGTTAACGCGCAAACTTGAGTCTCGATAGAAGACACAAGTTTCTCCCGGCACTGGTCGATGTTTTCCCGAGAGAGACCTGCATGGCCCGTGTATACGGCATCACCAGTGCTGTCGTCTGCATAGCAATGCATGTTGGCGATGTCCAACATATCATTGATATGCAGAAGAAACAGCGTGGGAGATAGCACACAGCCTTGGGGCACTCCAGCGTTCACGGGTTTGGGATTCGAGCAATAACCGTCGATAACGACCTGTATGCTGCGCCCAGTGAGGAAGCTGGAGGTCCACTTGCATAAGCTCTCGGGAAGCCCAAATGATGGAAGTTTTGCGAGGAGCGCCTTGTGCCATAGACGATCAAAGGCCTTCGCTATATCCAGACCAACTGCCAGGCCTTCCCCCTTGCTTTCAATAGCCGCCGCCCATCTATGCCCTGCACTTTTCCCGGGGCGTAAAAAGAATAAGGGAGTCCCAGGCCCATGGGTGTCGTAAGAGGCGACTAAGGGCTTTTTAGAAGTGGGAGAGTCACGCTGCCGTCTTTTGACGTCAGCACAATCGGGCCAGACTCGTCCGGGTTAATTATCACACTCGCACAGAATACCGGCGTGAAGTAGCGGCCTAGTGCCGATATGTTTCGCATAGGTTAGTGTCGAGGACCGGTGGCCACTGTCACCGTCTCGGCAATTTTGAGTGTCCACTCTCTGGCTCCGCGTAGATTTAGAGGACCGCGTCCGCATCTATGCGTATGTCTACAGGTCCCATAGTGGTAACGCAGAAACCGATTATCTCATGGGCTGCGTTCAAGCGGCAATTGACGACGTACTTGCACAGATCCCCTCCGCTGAAATCGTAGTCTTGGGTGATTTCAACGGGCACAATGCCGAATGGCTTGGATCACGTACCACAGACTACGCAGGGCGATCTGTGCATAATTTTGCATTGGCGTATGGTCTGTCCCAATTGGTTGAGTCGCCGACGCGGCTCCCGGATGTGGATAGCCACATGCCGTCCTTATTAGATCTTCTGCTGACTACACATCCCGATGGTTACCAGGTCTCTGTCAATGCCCCTCTCGGAACGTCCGACCATTGCCTGGTCAGGAGTGTAGTGCCTATCCGACGCCAACGTCGCAGACCACCAGCGACCCGCCGCGTTTGGCAATACAAGTCAGCAGATTGGGATAGGATGCGTTCCTTTTTTGCATCCTACCCTTGGGGCAGGGTTTGTTTCCCTTCGGATGATCCTAGTGCCTGCGCCGTTGCAGTAGCCGATGTGATACTGCAGGGTATGGATATTTTTATACCAAACTCTGTAGTACCCATCGGTGGCAGATCACAGCCCTGGTTCGATGAGTCTGTTAAAGCAGCATCTGACTGCAAAAAACAGGCGTATCGAACTTGGGTTGCGGCGCTGGGCACAAAGGATCCGAACTGCACAGTTCTTAAGAGGAAATACAACCGTGCCTCCAGATTTTTTAAGCGGCAAATCGCCCGTGCAAAGTCAAAACACGTCATCAAAATCGGCGAGCAGCTTTCCAGTTACCCGACCGGAACACGCAAGTTCTGGTCGGTGTCGAAGCTGCTCTTAGTAACTTCAGCCAGCCGTCCATGCCGCCGTTGCACATGAGGAATGACACCCTGGCCCATACGGCAATAGAGAAAGCCGATCTCTTGTGCACTCTTTTCGCCTCCAACTCGACTCTTGACGACAACGGAAAAACACCGCCGACAACCCGTGGTGTCAGAGCTCTATGCCTGAAGTACAGTTCAGACAGAAAACTGTTAGGCGAGCTCTGTTTTCGTTGGACGTCAGAAAGTCGAGCGGGCCGGATGGCATTTCTCCAATCGGCTTAGAACGTGTGCCCCTGAGTTGACGCCGGTGCTAACGCGTTTATTCCGGCACTCTTATTCTAAAGGCGTAGTCCCTGACTCATGGAAGTCAGCCCTTGTCCATCCGATCCAAAAAAAAGGAGACAGTTCGGATCCGGCAAACTACAGGCCTATTGCTATTACCTCCCTGCTCTCCAAAATTATGGAGAGCATAATTAGCCGTCAGCTCTTGGTATATCTAGAGGGTCACCAGTTGATCAACGACCGACAATACGGGTTTCGCCATGGTCGGGCCATAGATGGGCAGCGGCTATTGAAAGCAAGGGGGAAGGCCTGGCAGTTAGCCTGGATATAGCGAAGGCCTTTGATCGTGTATGGCACAAGGCGCTCCTATCCAAACTTCCATCATTTGGGCTTCCCGAGAGCTTGTGCAAGTGGACCTCCAGCTTCCTCACTGGGCGCAGCATACAGGTCGTTGTCGACGGATATTGCTCGAACCCGAAGCCCGTAAATGCTGGAGTGCCCCAAGGCTGTGTGCTGTCTCCCACGCTGTTTCTTCTGCATATCAATGATATATTGGACACCTCCAACATTCATTGCTATGCAGACGATAGCACTGGTAATGCCGTATACATTGGCCATGCAGGTCTCTCTCGGGAAATCGTCGACCAGTGCCGGGAGAAACTTGTGTCTTCTATCGAGTCCTCTCTTGAGAAGGTCGCGGAATGGGGTAAATTGAACCTTGTCCAATTTAACCCCCAGAAGACTCAAGTTTGCGCGTTTACCACTAAAAAAACCCCATTTGTCGTATCACCGCTCTTCGAGAACACTTCTATTAAAGCCGCGCCTAGTATCGGAATACTGGGTCTCGAAATCTCGAGCGATTGCCAATTTCGTGGTCATCTGGAAGGCAAAGCCAAATTGGCTTCAAAGAAACTGGGCGTCATTAATAGAGCACGGCAATACTTCAAGCCGGCCCACATACTAGCGCTCTACAAAGCGCAGGTCCGGCCACACATGGAGTATTGCTGTCATCTCTGGTCTGGCGCACCCCAGTATCAGCTCGATCCATTTGACCGCGTGCAACGCAGAGCAGCTCGAATTGTCGGGGACCCAGTGCTCTGTGAACGGCTGGATCACTTGGCGTTGCGTAGAGACGTCGCTTCATTGTGTGTCTTCTACCGCATTTATCACGGGGAGTGTTCCGAAGAGCTGTTTAACCTGATTCCTGCCGGCGAATTCTACCTTCGCACGACACGCCACAAGTTAGGATATCATCCTCACCATCTGGATGTGTGGCGGTCCTCCACAGTGCGGTTTTCAAGGAGCTTTCTTCCACGTACTACAAAGCTGTGGAATGAGCTTCCTTGTGCGGTGTTTCAGGGACGATACGACATTGGTACCTTCAAAAAAAGCGCGTACACCTTCCTTAAAGGCCGGCAACGCTCCTGTGATTCCTCCGGTGTTGCAAGAGATTGTGGGCGGCGGTGATCACTTAACAACAGGTGACCCGTACGCTGGTTTGTCCTCCTATTCCATAAAAAAAAAATACGTGTTAGGTATACCAGAAGATCGCCAGTCGACCGACCATGGCGAAAGCCGTACTGCCGGTCGTTGATCAACTGGTGACCCTCAAGGTATACCAAGAGCTAATTATGCTCTCCATGATTTTGGAGAGTAGGGAGGTAATAGCAATAGGCCTGTAGTTTGCCGGATCCGAACTGTCTCCTTTTTTTGGGATCGGATGGACAAGGGCTGACTTCCATGAATCAGGGACTACGCCTTTTGAATAAGAGTGCCGGAATAAACGCGTTAGCACCGGCGTCAACTCAGGGGCACACATTCTAAGCACGATTGGAGAAATGCCATCCGGCCCGCTCGACTTCCTGACGTCCAACGAAAACAGAGCTCGCCTAACAGTTTTCTGTCGGAACTGTACTTCAGGCATGGAGCTCTGACACCGCGGGATGGTCGGCGGTGTTTTTCCGTTGTCGTCAAGAGTCGGGTTGGAGGCAAAAAGAGTGCACAGGAGATCGGCTTTCTCTTTTGCCGTATGGGCCAGGGTGTCATTCCTCATGTGCAACGGCGGCATGGACGGCTGTTTGAAGTTACCAAGAGCAGCTTTCGACAACGACCAGAACTTGCGTGTTCCGGTCGGGTAACTGGAAAGCTGCTCGCCAATTTTGACGACGTGCTTCGATTTCGCACGGGCGATTTGCCGCTTAAAAAATCTGGAGGCACGGTTATATTTCCTCTTCAGAACTTTGCAGTTCGGATCCTTTGAGCCCAGCGCCGCAACCCAAGTTCGATACGCCTGTTTTTTGCAGTCAGATGCTGCTTTAACTGACGCATCGAACCAGGGCTGTGATCTGCCACCGATCGGTACTACAGAGCTTGGTATAAAAATATCCATGCCCTGCAGTATCACATCGGCTACTGCAACGGCGCAGGCACTAGGATCATCTGAAGGGAAACAAACCCTGCCCCAAGGGTAGGATGCAAAAAAGGAACGCATCCTATCCCAATCTGCTGACTTGTATTGCCAAACGCGGCGGGTCGCTGGTGGTCTGCGACGTTGGCGTCGGATAGGCACTACACTCCTGACCAGGCAATGGTCGGACGTTCCGAGAGGGGCATTGACAGAGACCTGGTAACCATCGGGATGTGTAGTCAGCAGAAGATCTAATAAGGACGGCATGTGGCTATCCACATCCGGGAGCCGCGTCGGCGACTCAACCAATTGGGACAGACCATACGCCAATGCAAAATTATGCACAGATCGCCCTGCGTAGTCTGTGGTACGTGATCCAAGCCATTCGGCATTGTGCCCGTTGAAATCACCCAAGACAACGATTTCAGCGGAGGGGATCTGAGCAAGCATGTCATCAAATGCCGCTTGAACGCAGCCCATGAGGTGATCCGTTTCTGCGTTACCACTATGGGACCTGTAGACTCACGCATAGATGCGGACGCGGAGCCAGAGAGTAGACAGGCCCCTACCCTCAAAATTGCCGAGACGGCGACAGCAGATATCCTCCCTAACGTACACACATACCCCGGCAAGAGGCATGAAATTATGCTCAATTTTGTACCCGGGGTACGTTAAATATGACGTATCGCTAGGTCGAGATATCTGCGTCTCCGTAAGGAAACACAAGGCCGGCTGCGCCGTCTCAAGGTGGTGGTGGACGGCGTTTAAGTTGGAGTGAATTCCCCGGATGTTACAAAAGTCCACATTAAGCGTGGAGCGGGGTGCCGTGGTGTTGCTGCCCTGTTACCGCGTATGTCCTGTGACATACGCGGTACTGTGCCCTCCCCAGAATACGAGGGGCAGCCCGAGCGCGAATGCTCGGGGAGGGATTCTCCGGCTCTACAAGAGCCGGTACCCTCCTGGGCTAATTTCGTTTTTAGGACCGCTCTCATATTTTGTTGGGGGGGGGGGGGGAAAGGACGGGGGAGATTGGCCTCCGGTCCTCGACACTAACCTATGCGAAACATAGCGGCACTAGGCCGCTACTTCACGCCGGTATTCTGTGCGAGTGTGGTAAGTAACTCGGACGAGTCTGGCCCGATTGTGCTGACTTCATAAGACAGCAGCGTGACTCTCCCACTTTCAAAAAGCCCGTAGTCGCCTCTTACGACACCCTTGGACCTGGGACTACCCTATTCTTTTTACGCCCCGGGGCAGCACAGGGCGAACTGTTTACGACTTGTTAGTTAAAATCTGTTACAGTGATAAAAGGTTCGATTAACTTTTTGTTTTTGTTCTTTATCGCACATTTGTTTGTCTATACGCTGTAAGTCTATATATTGTAAGTCTATGGTTCAAATCGAATCAAAATTAATTTTCTCATTTAGATCAAAAATGATACTGTCACTCATTTTTATCAATACTACATCATCAATTTTACAAAACGATCTAAAAAGTACTTCACGGAATAACTTCCCTTGCAAATCTGAACATTACTTGAAAATTTCAGTGAAAACTGCCCATATTTTTTTTATATATAGATAAATAATTTGGTATATATAACATTTAATTTGAAACGCCAAAGCGGCATATTATAGAAAATGCAAAACGTGAATATTATTCGTACTTATTATTAACCGACGATTTTATTTAGGTTGTTTAAGCGATATTATATAGAAATTGTGTGTCTTCTACCGCATTTATCACGGGAGTGTTCCGAAGAGCTGTTCAACCTGATTCCTGCCGCCGCCGTTCCACCTTCGCACGACACGCCACAAGTTAGGATATCATCCCCACCATCTGGATGTGGCGGTCCTCCACAGTGCGGTTTACAAGGAGCTTTCTTCCACGTACTACAAAGCTGTGGAATGAACTTCCTTGTGCGGTGTTTCCGGGACGATACGACATGGGTACCTTCAAAAAAAGCGCTTACACCATCCTTAAACGCCGGCAACGCTCCTGTGATTCCTCTGGTGTTGCAAGAGATTGTGGGCGGCGGTGATCACTTAACAACGGGTACCGTACGCTCGTTTGTCCTCCTTTTCCATAAAAAACAATTGATAAGTTGTTCAATGCCCTCTCATGGCGAGGTAAAGTACAGACATGTAAATTATTTTATATTCCCCTGAAAAAGTTAATCTGAAAATGCAACAAAACGTCGAGATAAATATGTTTTACTAAACATCCACGGTGTTACTACAAAAAACAGTTTGAACATGGCTGAGACTCGTGTTTTGTTAAACAATGTCTTACTATTTAAGCGAAGTCTAAAGATTGACACTTAATAACTACAGAAAGACAAGGATTTGTAATAGAACTTTTTTAAAACAAGTGTTGCACACGTGTTTAACTTTCTTGTAATAACACCGCCAATGTTCATCTGTATAATATGATTTTTATTCCATAATAATACTTTATTATTTTTTATTTAAAAAAGTTCTTTTCACAGGGTATATTTACGAGTTTCAAAGTTATTCATAGTAAATTAAATAATGAACTTACAATAACTCTTAAGAATCACATGACCCAGTTGCTACGGGAAGATAAACCAAACGCAATGTGTGACGAGTACAACTAAATAAAGAGAGATGGCCCAGACATTACATTCCGGTTCTCAATAGCGGTAACAGCAGCAACTAACATAAACATGACCCAGATAGTACTTACGAGACATAAGTTTTACCTCGTGGTTAATTTTTGGTTATTTTAGAAAACCTGCATGAACCTCTAAACGGCATATGAAGTCCTGGTACATGTTGCTTGGATGACAAATGATTTCAACCGCTATGAAAGACATTACTATCACCGCTTATACAGCATCATATATTTTATGTTCTCCTAGTGTCTATGTCAGAATATATTAAGGTATACTCGCGTCATACATACGACAATCTCTTCATCAACTATGATCGCCTGGTACGAAAACACTGTGTAATGCTTCCTATTTCATTTTCTCCCACGTTAAATCTTATGAATTTATGTGACTGTCTTTTACTTCTGCTTTTTCGTTTCATTGACTTTCAAATCACAATGATGCATCGAAGTAGTATTCGTCGGTTCGTTCTGAAGAAGTAACAAGAACAAATATTATATACAAAATATCCAAAAATAAAATAGATAAAACTGTAAACGTTATTGAAAAACTAATTAACTAGATCATTGTATGTTTACATACTATTACATTACAATATCATCAAACTCCAATATTGATGTAAAAGTTCTTTTAGGTTAGTATGAATAGATTTTTATGAAACGAACTGCTCACGGACTATTCACACCATGGTAACTAGTCTACTACACTATGAATATACTCGAATGGCGATATTAAACAACAAATAAATTCCAAAAACAAAAATACATAATTCATATTTAATTTGTATCAAAATTTATGGACGATGCGGACTCGAACCCGCGACTCTTGGGTTCCGTACGACTGAGCGTTTGGTACAAATTAAATTTGTATATTTAATTCCAGAAGTGAGGGACATCACTTAAAAAATTACAAACTGTCCCACGCTGGACCATAGCTCTTCAAAACTTGTAAGTAGCTTGCACGTAAGGTGAATAAAGTTTTTTTTCCAAATGTTTAATTTATTTGTTTTCTTATTTTAATAATGTTAACGGCTAAGCTCTACCTGTGTATTCATTTAACGTCACCATTGCACCACGCTCTATATGAAGAAAAGAGAGAGAGAGACGTTTAAACATATAGTACATTAATTTTACTGTAAGTATTCTTGAGAGAAGTTTTTTTAAGTGAAAATGACCCAACACGATCGGCTATGACGTTGGGTCAGTTTGAAACGATAAATCTATCCCTACTCAGTGGTAAGGTAAGTCCCTCTCAGAGATACTCGCGTTGGGAGCATAGTGGAATTTCATATTATTAATCTTGCCTAGGTAAACTTTTTACTTCTGTGATGTGGTTTAATGCACACACTGATTTAGCTATAATAGAGACTTTTATTTATTTATTTGTCGCTCTGCCAGAAGACACCTTTGAATCCAACAAAAATAAATATATTTTCGTAATGGAAGCGTGTTTATTATAGTTGATGTTCTTTGAAGTCAACGTGTTCAACCAAGGTTGTCTGACAATCCTCCTGTGTGGCAACTGGTTATGTAGCCCTTAAGGCTGTAATATACTCGATCAAGTAAGTTTTTCCTAACAATTGTATGTTCTAGAGATGCAATTTCTACTGATATTCATTTGAATGAGGAACTTTATACATCGTTTCATTGCATCTTCGCGGACGAAATCATATAATATGTCAACATCGTCATCATTTATTTATACTTTTAATATATACACTATTTTCTTTGATTAACACGAGTGTTACACATTTAAATAAAACGCTTTATAAAGGATTCAACCGGGTAAAATTGTAACTACATTTTGACATTACTTTTTGTGTAAAAGTTACATTTTTATAGTTATTTTAGTAAACCCGACGTATCGTGACCTTTTCAGAGTACGTTTTCAGGGGGACAGTCCCCCTAAATAAGAAAGAAGACGAAAAATAAGAATATAAATAACTGTTACGCAAAAACTTATATAAAAACACAGTTACAAATACACGCGTTTATCCTTAATCCTTTAAAAAGTCTTTTTAATTAAACGTTAAATATACTTAATAATAATAAAAAAAATATACTTTATAAGTAAAAAGATGAAGTGGATTTTATTTCCGTATAATTTCCGATCGAGTATCGTTGGCAGAAGTGATAGGCATTTTCTATTTACGAGAGCGTGACTGTGTTCCTTGTGTTGAATAATCGACTTTACCTGATACACGATAGCCGTATTATGTTACGGATTTCATTGGCTTTGTCAGATAAACCGACATTTATCTCCTCTATTAAAATAATATTATTATTAATTTACTCTTAATAGCGCATGTAACTATAAAATTATACGAACATAATAGAAATATTGCATAAAGTTAAATTTAAAGTAAAAAGACCAATCGATATAGTTACATAATCGAATTTAAATATTATATCAGTCTGTCTGTAATTATTACATTTATTGTCTGTAATTACACAAATTTTGTGATTAATGAATATTTTATGACCCGCTAAAATAAGTTCTACCACAGGGAGTAACAATAACATAACATATTGTAACAAATCTTGGCAAATGTCATGAAGCTACATAAGTTCATACCAGTGGGAGGCTCCTTTGCACAGGATGCCGGCTAGTTTATGGGTACCACAACGACGCCTATTTCTACCGTGAAGCAGAAATGTGTAAACATTACTGTGTTTCGGTCTGAAGGACGCCGTAGCTAGTGAGATTACTAGGCAAATAAGACTTAACATCTTATGTCTCAAGGTGACGAGCGCAATTGTAGTGCCGCTCAGAATTTTTGTTTTTTCAAGAATCCTGAGTGACACTTGTAATGGGCAAGGCGTATCAATTTCCATCAGCTGAACGTCCTGTTCGTCTCGTCCCTTATTTTCATAAAATAAAAATAGTTCATAATGGGTAGAAATGGGTACATAGAGAGAAGAACTGATAAGCCAACAATTTTACTACCCTTCTCTGGGAGGATTCTAGAAAGTCAACCGTCTTCTCGGTAGTCTGTAGTACTCTGCAATGTAATATAAGTATGTGCTCTCAATTCATTTAGCCTCCATTTCTATAATGGATCCCGACTGCTACAATTTTTCTTGTTAATAAAAATATTGTTAACAAACATACAATAAGCTCCTGTTTTATAATTTACCTATCCCTATTAGTAGAATGCACATTTGTACTATACTTCTTAAAGGGCCTAAAGACTATTTTGTAAGGTCTAAATTGACATTTTTTGTATGGATTTGACACCTATTACCAGCGCCTTAGCAACTTTGGTGATTCCTAAGTTAAGTGCACTTACAAATACATGCACTTTACAAAATTCTTTCTTGTTTTAGGGTTTATCATTTCCAAATTTGTGAACAAATTAATTAAAAGGACCACTTGTCACGATAGTAACACTTCTTATAATATTGAAGCTGTAAATATTATTTTACTGTTTTAATTCAATATTATCTACTATCTAGTATTGGTAGGTACTGCCGTCTTCATTATTTACAAGTACAAATTCATCTTCGGTGGAAGTCTAAATTGAAAATTAAAAAATTTAATTACAATAGAAATGGTATTTCGAATGCTGAATACCACAATGTTTCTTCACAAATTTCAATTGTCAGATAAACACGACTACTCCCAGCCATTTATTTTGATGGTTAATAAGTTGCAACACTTTGAACTCCGGATCCAACCAGTTGCGTCAACCAAATGTTTTACTCCGAAGTTTTGGACAAATTGAACTTGGTACTTTGATTATTATACTTTCCACGTTACATGTACAGATCGTAGTTTTATTTTAATTTATAACAGCAACATAATACACTTCAATACCTTATCATCACATACTGGAGTTTCATTGCAACGCCTGTGCATTATTCAACGTCACTATTCGGCAGTTACAAAGAACATAAGACAGTTTATAAATCGACATTTCTTCGCGCTCTGCTGTAGATATCAATCTTATGAGACGGGGAATATGTTACAGGCATATTTTATATCACATAAGTAATAATACGTCTTAAAAATTTTCAATTTTACTTCGTTTTATATGAGTATCCAGTTTCGTTGTGAGCAACACTGAATTTAAAATTTGGTAGGTATATTACCCTGGTATTGCATAAGGTAAGCAAAATTATTTTGTTAAAACAAAATTGTTTTAGTTTACTGTTCGGGCAGTATTTGTTCGGCGCAGTATTTTTGTTTTAAAGATGCAGCAAACATATCCTTTAGTATGTTAATTTATTGCCATATGTCATATTTTCAATAAATCTCCTACACGTTAAGGTTACCTGAAAGAGGTCGTTGAACAGCGATAAGGTCGCCTGATTTTGCTACCATAACTATTATTTTGTATATAAGAATTGTTACTTTAATTTAGACGTTTAGTGCAACAAATAATTTATTAATTTATTCAAACGGGCAAGATGGTTACGTCATGGGAACTGGAAACGCAACTCCCCATGGACACCGCAACACCAGGAGTCAAGAGATGCGTTACTGGACTTTAAGATGGTAGTATGCTGTATGATTCTACAAAGAGGATATTCCTCGCTAAATGAGCGGTTGTAGAAAGGCCACACGTCAAAATGATCCCGGTGGAATTTCGCATTTTGGCGTAAATTCCTGTCGTGGAATTGTGGAACCGCCTGCTGCCTGTTTATACATAATATCCGGAAGACCAAGCTTTGCTCGGGTTTTTAAGAATGTACAAAACTTGAACAAAAAAAATTTGTAGGACGTCTGGATTCGAACCGGGGTCGTCTGCTTTCTGTATCATCCAATGTCTCATCTGAGCTATTGAAGTCTTGAAATTTACCTTTTGTATTCTAATGCAGCAGTTTCTCATTAAAACACGGATAAAACGAAATATTGTAAAATTGAAACCTAGCTAGATCGATTTCTCGCCCCCGAAACTACATGTATACTAAATTTCATTAAAATCGTTGGAGCCGTTTCCGAGATTCAGATTATATATACAAGAAGTGCTCGTTTAAAGATATCGGTTTCGTCCCTGTCCTAATGCGCAGGGTCTATAGACTCTACCATCACTTGAGTCATGAATCGTAGAACTATCGGAGGTCCATTATTGTAAAAATATTTAACAATAGTTATATGATAGCATTTATTTACAATATAATTCCAGTAAAACATGATATTAATAATATAATAAATCTTTGTCTCTACCAATCAACACAGGACAATTTCAATCACAGCAAACAATTGATAAAGTGGGAAATCAGATCCAACTGGTAACCTTGTTAAAAAAGACAAAGAACTTTAGATCATAGGAGTAGGAGTTTTTGTCTTTCCTGAATAATAGTCGATGAAATGTTGTTGTGGTGATTGGTTTCATTAGATTACTAATAGAATAAGCTTTTAATATGAAATAATAACAAAACATAATAATTAGATAGCTAGAAAATAAAAAAGAATAAGTTTTTCATTTATATTTATTATTTAATATTCTGTTTCCTTCCTTGTGCGGTGTTTCCGGGGCGATACATGGGTACCTTATGATACCTTAAAGGCCGGCAAAGTAGAAGATGGCCGACAATGTGCGCGGCGGTGATCACTTAACACCAGGTGACCCGTACTCTTGTTTTTCCTCCTTTGCCATAAAAAAGTATGTAGTTATTTTCTAGTGGTAACTATGTCTTGTTATTAGCAGAAAGGACTTTGTTTGCTATGTCTCTTTATTTCCCAATAATTTATGGTAATACTTGAAAGATATTTTAGGATTTCTTGGCTTGGCTTTAGATATTTACATTTATGTTAATTAGGTTTACAATTTCTCCCTTGTGAATAATATTTCGACTTGTTTAGTTTTTGCTCATGCTTCATTTGTTTAATTGATATGCAATGATATGAAGGATTCAATATCATGACATCATTTTCATGTCGTAATACAAGTCGTTATATCTATGGTGTGAAAGTTTTATAGGTCTATCTGTCTTTGCAATACACATCGAGGACATAGTTAACGATCAGTTTGAAATATAATACGATCGGGCTTTGTAATGTAATTGTCTTATTTATTATTTGAGCATGGTGAATTATTGCGGGGTAACTGATAAGAAAATTTTGCAAATATATTATGATGAAGAGTTATTATATACACAAAAAATAATATTGCGTCTTTACTAATGTTATAATTATACGAATATTAAGTTTGTTTGTTAATTATCTATTATATTATGAAATGAAATTTATCACAGTCGTCAGGGATACATAAGGATATTTTTTCCCGATTATTTTAAGTGTTCTTGAAAGAGTTCTGTCCGAATACACATAAAGCGAGTGGCGGCTAAAGTAAGAATGGAAGAAAATAGAATCCAAGGTTCTCGAAGTTGCAGGGGATTAAATTGGAAACATTTATGATATCCAAAGTGGCCGACAAATTATCATCGCGACAATATGGATATTGCTTTCAAAGTTCTCGGGGTAGTGGAGACATGTTCGGAATTATTTTTGAAATCCCAGATGGCCACAGCGAAAAAATAAGGTTTCAACGATATGGTTATCATTTTCAAGTTCTCGGGGGAACAGTTCTCAGTGCTGTGAAAATTAGCGCGGTTGCCGGTTGCTGCTTGCTGCTTGCACATATGTTCATGTGTCCAATTGTATTTTCTTGAATTCAAATTTCATTTAAATTCGGTGCAATCCTAATGTTTTTCTCTAATCATATGGCATTATAAACATCCATAACTCAGAAACAAAAATCCATATACATCATAAATGTTTGCACCTGCCGGGCTACGAACCTGGGGCCTCTAAATCAATGGGCAGGGTTCCTAATAACTGGGCTATTTTAGCAATTAGAGCGATCCTACCTCTCGCTCCAACCTACAGCCGCCACAGGGTGACTCTTAAGATGGTTCTGTTCCTATACCATCACTAATAACAGTTCAATAAACTCATAGTTAACAGAATCGACTGATTATATAAAATACTAAAATTATAAGAACCACAGAATAAAACTATTTATAAACTGTATTCCGAACTTTGTGTGTTGAAGCGTTTACTGTTAGGTAAGTTTTAACTTCGGCTGTTATTGCTCAATCAATGAAATACGCGCTGAATTGGACCGAAGACGAAGTGTTCCTAACTAGCTTATTGTTCGACGTCTTAACAATGCGGCATTTAGCTATAAGCTTACGTCACTGATCCGGTGAAATATATTGTAAAATACTTATTTTCTATCATATAATATCCGTAGCGTTTTGTATGTTTACTATAAGGGTTCTCTAACTATAAAATAAAACGAAACCTCTGTTTTACTATCGGGTCATGTTACTGATATTAATATAGTTGTAACGCTGCAGAAAGAGTTGTTCGTATTACATATCAATTTGGTTATAATCTTAGAGAAAATGTAATAAAAAAAATATGTTGACTGATCCTTTCAAGTATATTTATGTTCACGAAAACTTAAAATATATATTCATCTTCACCTTTTTGTTCAAAAATTATATTCACAGGTAAAACAGAAGAAGTAAGGTATCAGAGCTTATTAATTGTAGTAAGCTACAAAAAATACGCAATACTTTTAAGCGGAAATTAATGCTTTTATTTGCTACCTGTGTTTTGAATTCGTCACCTATTTAAAAAGTTAAGTATAATTTAAGTTTTAAAAATAAAATGCAACTGGATTAAAATTTTCCTGTACTATTTTTTAATTTCTTGTTAACAATTTCAACCTGTCTCTGTGTACTATTTAGGTCTTTGTGCATGGAACATCACTCCTTATTGTATCCCGAGAAGGTGTTGTTTTGCAGCTATCATCGTCTTTATTAGCTTTTATCGTGTTTGTATTAGCTGGTAAGTTGTTCCAAATATTGTTTTATTTATTATTTAATTATTACTGTGTTTAACATTACGTTTTGTAATGTGATGATAATAATATTGCAATTGCAAAGCGTAAGAATCAAAAAGTATTCACAAGGTCTCTTCTGTTATAACGAAAATATAAATGCCGGAAGAAGTCAGCGGTACTTCAAAGTTTAATAATTCTCAATTGAAAATGCGGAGCATAGCTATCGTTATACAAAAATAAATAAATAAATAAAAAACAAGAATAAAGTATTCATTAAAACAAAAAGTAAAACAGCTCCATGTTAAGTAGAGCACAGTTTGCTAGTAGAGCGTAGTAATTAGAGATTTGTCGGTAAATATTCGAGTTTGTGAGCAGAACAAATCATTCACGAGCATTATAAAAAGACACTTATTAGTTTGTGATGAAGTAAGAATATGCGGAAAACATATTTAGCACACCGGATATGAAATTAAACAAAATTTTAAAAAACTTACTGAAACATAAAACGTAAACTTCCTAATCAAACTATTATTTGAATATGAGTGTTGAATAATTTAATCTTAAATCATTGATGCTTCTAGATAGACAATGACAGCTGTGAAAACGGCAAAATAAATTGAGTTTAGAGGTAACCTTTATTTTTGAGCAATACATGCATACTAACACAAAGTGTCATACAAATAGCGAGTGTAAGACGTAGCTTGTCACGCACACTAAAGTATTAAAGCTAGTCTGTTTTTATCGGTTGTCTAACAGCAAGAGACTCTATCTAGACGTATTAATTATTTGAGTCTTTAATACACCACTTTTAGATACCTAGCAAATGAAAATGATTCATGTGGAACCTTATACTATATTCCTCGAAGGTTATTTCAAACCTCGAAGGTTATTACAAAGGATATTTCTTCCTTTTTTTAATATGTAATAATATGTATAATTTTAATATAAATTCCCCATTGTTAACAGAAATCTAGCACGCCACTTAACAAATCATAGTACCAAGCATACTATTAGGATATACTAGTACAAAAAACCAAGTTAATGTGCATAGAATCACCTCATAACAAATCTTCATATAAACCTTTGATATTAGCCCACTGTCACGACTGTCAACACAATAGTACAAGTCATAACAGCACAAACTGTACACCACTGGATGTAGTGAAAGAACATATGTACCTTGGGCTAATTATAGACAATAACTTTACGTGGGGTCCTCATATAGAATTTGTATGTAATAAACTAAGGTCAATACTTTCTAGATTATCAATACTTAAATACAAAATGAACTACAAAATCTTGAGACTACTATATCTTGCCCTGGCTGACTCTGTTGTTGGATACGGGTTGTGCTGTTATGGCAGAACGTATAAAACATATTTAGAAAAAATTCATAACATACAAATAAGATTACTTAAAACCATTGTGCCTAACCATGTTAAATATAAATTTACTAATAACTACCAAGAACTATTTTCCTATTGTAATGTCATGTCAATACACTCTAAAATAAGATTCGCTATCTTAGTTGTAGAATATAATAATACATATTGTAATGTTAAGAAATATGAAAGAAAACAAAATATGAGGAAACTAGCCTACCTAAATAAGTTTTGTCTACCTAAATATAACAATGTATATGGTAAAAGAACCTGTAACTATGTATTACCTAGGATATTAAATACATTACCTAATGATCTAATAGATATATACCTGCAAAAGAAAAATTTCAAAGTAAAGCTAAAAAAATACTATCTAGAAGTTAATAACCAGGAATACCTATGATGTTTATTTTTAATAATACTACTGTAATATGTTATATTAAGTCTTAAGTAATTAAAACAATTATTGTAATGCGAACTTACCGCTCGCACATAAAGCTTAGAGGTTTTGCGAGTATGTCTTTATTATTATAATATATATTAAGATAATTTTGTTCATTGAATAAATAAAAAAATAATAATAAATAAATAGAGTAGGTAACATATTTTTTAAATTTTATAGAAATAACTACGGATTAAACTCTCCCATCCAGCTCATATGTGTAAGCTATAATAAAATATTTAAGTTAAATCATAATACCGATATTTTTTCAAATTTTAACTTTTATAAAAAACAGGTGTCCTCGTCATTAAAAAGCTTAAATATAGATTAGTAGTAAACTCATTACTTTAATTTTTTTAATTTGTTTTTAGTTAGTTTAGTAACGTTATTGATACCTTTAATTTAGATATGTAAATAGTAACACTTATTAATGTTTATCTTATTCGTATATGTTAAATTATGTATCTAGTTGGTAAGCCTTAATAAATAAATAAATAAATAAACCGTGCGAGTGAGAAAGAGAATCACTAACAGAGATACAACAAGATTGAAAATGAATGCAAATCGAAATTGTTATTGGAAAATTGTATCGCATTGTGAACGCAACGGAACCATATTATTAAGGTTCCTGAAACTGATGTCATAAACCTATTATTTCTCAGAGTTCTTCGTAGTACATAAATATTATTTTCAAATGAAATCTTCTGTGATACATATGGGTCCGTTCCGTTAAATATGCGATTACAACTCATGACTTTCCAGAATTGTCGCGATTCTTGAAATGTGGCCCCATTTGTGATAAAAATGGAAATTGTGAAGTTGATAAAGTGCATTTGTACGTGACACAGATCTGACTCAAACACATTGTTCTTGAAACTTAGTATCTACCGTTTTACTAAAACAAGATGAATTATTTCTTGTTAAATATTCACCCTTTTTCATAATAATAGTATCTTTATCCTTACTTATATTCAGTTCGTTATAATGTATCAACACCGCACAACCAACCAGCTTTCAAATAGGAAGATCTAAAGAATATAGAGCCCTCGCCAAGAAAACTGATTTATAATAGGTATTATGATATAAAATCCACTGGCTTATTAAAATAAAACTCTCGAGTATGTAAAAAAAACCTTTGAAGGTTAATTTTAGTTAAACTTCCTGTTAAAGCTTTTTTTAGCCTTTTTTGTAAGATTCCGGAAGAAGTGAAAAATTTTAAATGTAAATTTTTAGGTAACGAGCGACCACCCTCAATATATTTAATTATTAATTATAATTTCAAAGTTATTCTATTATCAAGTCTGAGGCATATATTCTCGAATATGTGGTAGATTTTGTCATTCAATAAATGATTTAAATTCCTACTTTGATTAATTAATAATTACATAAATATTTTAATTTCCATTTTGCATTTGTCACCTATAGACATGTTTTTTGAAAATATATAGCTGTATATATATATATTTAGCTGTAGGTACCTGCAATAGCACTGACATTTTTGAATTTCATTTTGGTTGCATTATATTAGTTATTACCAATAGTGAAGGCTTCAAACATTAACAGTAACGCTGACTTTAACATAGACTGCTAAATGTGTTGCACCTTCGTATTCCTTGTCATAGTTAAAGTTAAAAAGATAAATATCAATTCATTATCGGATATTTATTTTGTCAGGTCGCTGTTTAGCTATTTAACATTAACTATAATAACGGTTACGGTTAACAGTTAAAGTTATGACGTCATCTAAAAATTGACAATTGGTGAAACACATTTTGTGCTTAACTTAATTAGTTGGTGCAACTTACCATACATAAAATGTTTTAAGGCTTAGGATACATAAAACGAGTAAGGCAATCCTCCGAGATATAAACTTGTTAATAATAAACTGCCGTTATAAAACGTCCAATGACCTCTTTAAAATGATAAAAAAGTTTGTATCAAACTTGAATTATTCTAAGCGACCATTATAGACGCAACGTGAAATATTCTTTCTTGTGTGATGTAGAGTTTTATCTTCAAACGGGTCCTTTGAGGAGAATAAATAAATATTTAAAGCATATTCGCTGCGTATACTTTTATAGAATATAAAAGAGTATATTATATATTATAAGTATATATTATAGAATGACGTAAATTTAAAAACAAAAGAACATATATTTTTGTTAAATAATTAAAACTCGATGAAATAATTACTAGAATAAAAAAGTGATCACTTGCCGTCAGCGCCTTATAAAATTTGCGCCCAGTTATTAAAATAAACTCGACAAAATTGATATTCAGTATCGTATAGATTCGAGCTGACTATACCCTAACGAATGTCACGTAGTCAAGTGTGACAGCTCATTTACGTTTGATACCCATAAGATCAACGCGCGTAAAGAAATTTTCAAATTAAAATATATTTTTATACAGTTGAGTAACCACAATATATTCCCAAGAAAAATACCATTCAAGACTTAGGAAAATGTATTTCACATTATAGTACGAAGTAAGATGAAATATAAAACGGAATTTGCTGCCAGCGGCGACGTACGCGCACCTCTTCAAACGCATTACGCACATGAACACCGACTATTCACGCACACATAGATAGTTGTTCTTCGGGCACACTGTTACATGTTTATTGCATTTATGAATTATAAGTCGTCGTTCATTCAAATATTCTAAAGATTTATTAGTCAAGTGACATTTTAATGGCTTCGTTTTAATATTCTATGACAATACTAACGTGAAATCAAACATATTGTAGGCTGGAAAGGTAATTAAAAAGTGCACACAGTGAAAGTAAACGCACTTTCTATATTATTTAAATAGTAAAAATGCTGTGCTTTAAATTACAATAGCGATAGTTGTTGAATATTTGAATACGTTATTAAATAAAGTATTTGAAATGTAAAGGCTGTTTGAGCCCGCTGATTTTGTTCTATGAGTTTTGTTCAAAGTTTTAAAAAATGAGTTATAAGCAGAATTTAACGGAAGCTCCAGATTGCATTTAAATACTCCTTTATCATGATTGGACGTAATTCCAGAAAAACGTTCCAAACCACAATCATGTTGAAATTGAATTAGGAACACAAAGCTGGTCACTTGATTGGTATTGACGGACTGACAAAAGTGACAGCCCTACTGTCACTCTTTAAATAACACCATGACTTAGTAGCCCAACACTTTTAAAGGAGTAAAACACGTGTAATTGTAACCCCCTGTCACCATGTCCCCCTGAAAACGAGAACTGGAAAGCTCTTGAAACTTCGGATGAACTAAAATAAAAATGTAACTTTTACGCAAAAATCTAATGTAAAACCGTAAAAAAGGCACGCGTTTTAATCCATGTGTAACACTCGCGTTAATCAAAGAAAATACAGTTTATTAAACTTTAAACACGAATTCCTTAAAATGTGATGTTTGGCTTGGAAGTTTGTCGGGAACTTCGTCCAATTGGCATTTAGGTAATACACAGAGTAGGGGTGGATGAACTAATGTATTGATTTTAGTATTCAAATTGCAAGGAAGAAGCTACCTGTTATTGAAAATCGGTTACAGTAACAAAAGATTCGCTTACCATTTATATCTTGCTGTCTCATCGTTAGAGACATTCTTCTGTCTCTCACGCTTTGTTTGTCTATACAATAGTATATTGTAAGTTTATTACAATAACCATCAAAGAAAGACCTACGTTTAGTTTAGTATCCTATATCCTTCACACAAACATACTCAAATATTATATATTGCCTTTTGCAAGCCGATAAAGAGACAGCTACCCTAAAAATTATAAAAATTTCCGATACGTTTTCGCCTGCATTTATTTAATACCTAATTCTTCATAAAATGAAATTTGTTCTTACAGAGCTGCGGGAAGTGCATGTAAAATATTAATTTTGAAGAATGGCCTGAAATAAATGTCATAAAATGGCTTTCATAATAAAGAATAGCACTGCGCCGCCTTCGCTTGGAAGAACTCCAACGTTGTCGAGTTTTCATTCGGATTGTCATCTTGCAAGAAACTGATGTGCTTTTATAAAATTATATAAATATTCGTTAATAATCATGTAATAATAAAGTTAATTAAATGTATTTAACAAAATGAATCATACAAACTAATGATCGTCATATTAGTACCTTTTTTTATTATAATAAGGGACGAGACGAGCAGGACGTTCAGCTGATGGTAATTGATTCTGAATTTCCAAAAATTCTGAGTGGCACTACAATTGCGCTCGTCACCAAGGTTAAGACTTAACATCTTATGTCTCTAGAGACATAAGATGTTAAGTCTCTTTGCCCAGTAAATTCACTAGCTACGGCGCCCTTCAGACCGAAACGCA
The DNA here is from genome assembly GCF_905404315.1 of Leptidea sinapis. Taxonomy (NCBI): domain Eukaryota; kingdom Metazoa; phylum Arthropoda; class Insecta; order Lepidoptera; family Pieridae; genus Leptidea; species Leptidea sinapis. The sequence goes on along the minus strand of NC_066275.1, from coordinate 6,158,899 downwards.
GTAATATTTACACATTACTGCTTCACGGCAGAAATAGGTGCCATTGTGGTACCTCTAGTCTACCCGGCTTCCTGTACAAAGGAGCCTCCCACTGGTTAATCAACAAACTATAATTACCAATCTTGCTAATATATGACTGAAAGTAACTGTATGCGTCGGTAGACTCATATAGTTGTCACCCAATACTAAGAACTGGCAGCAATATATGCTATTAGCATAAACTAGAATACTAATTATTAATCTCGTATGTTTAGGCAATTTGAATAGTAATAAAATGTAACAGTAATTTCTCTGAACAAATAGAGCGAGAAATAAATACTCGTAAACTAAATATTTTTTTATAAATGTATGTTTAAGTAACATTTTATATTACTTTCGGTAAAAGATTACTTACCTAATCAACTCATCAATTTCAACAAAAATAGTATCAAGTCAAATACAAACAAAATTATAATGTAATATATATATTTGTTTTTAAACCCCGTTTCACTTACGTTTTACCGAATTGTGACGTACCTATTAAAATAGTGTCGTGTTTAATTTATAAGACAATATCTTCATTATAAATCAAAATGGCATCAAACATAGTAATGATGTCGTTATAATAATAATGTGCTCTCGCTAAATGAAACTACGTGAAGCGACGTTTTTGTATCATTGTTCCACTCGAGAACCATTCAATGTATTGTTGTAAGGCTGCTATCATGAAGCCCACATCAGACAAAGATTTTATGAAAATAATACAACATTCTGAGCTCGAGTGAACGTGAAAAAACGCGATACTTGACGAGATGAAGTGTACTAACTTACACCTTTTAATTTAATGTAGAACCGACATTAGGGAGAGAGAAACAGAGCGAAAATGCTATTTATTTTAATGAAAGTAATATATTATGCGTGCTTGTTATATTACCCTAGTCTATTTACACGTAGCAAAGAAGGATTTGACTTTTTTTTTATAATTTGTGATGTTATATTGCATATAATAAAGGTATGGTAACAAAGTAAACCCGAGTAAACTTTTCGAGCTTTTGCCATTAAATGTTCCTGCCAGGTAGAGTACGCAGGGTCAGAACTTTCAACCTACCTATAGAACCAATATTGGGTTTCGCGTCTCTCTTCACAGAATGAGTTCTTCATTGGATTCTTAGACTAATATCGACCTGTTTTCCTACAGAAAACGGTTTCTTTTTATTTATATACATGATTTTTTTATTAATTTGTGCTCACTATATTTTGCCCTGTGTTTCCCCGGGGCGTAAAAAGAATAGGGGAGTCCCAGCCCAAGGGTGTCGATAGAAGCGACTCAGGGATTTTTAGAAGTGGGAGAGTCACGCTGCCGTCTTATGACGTATGCACAATCGGGCCAGACTCGTCTGGGTTAATTACCATACTCGCATAGAATACCGGTGTGAAGAAGCGGCCCAGTACCGCTATGTTTCGCATAGGTTAGTGTCGAGATCGGAGACACCCCCCTCCACCCGAATATGACAGCGGAACTGAAAGAGAATTTACCCCAGGAAGGTACCGGCTCTACCAGAGTCAGAGAATCCCTCCCCGAGCATTCTCGCTCGGGCTGCCCGTCGTATTCTGGGTAGGGCACTGAACCGCGCATGACCGAGGACAAACGAGGCAGTAACACCACGGCACCCCCCACGTGGACTTTTGCAATATCAGGGGAATTCACTCCAATTTAAACGCCATGCACCACCACCTTGAGACGGCGCAGCCGGCCTTGTGTTTCCTTACTGAGGTAAATTGAACCTTGTCCAATTTAACCCCCAGGAGACTCAAGTTTGCGCGTTTACCACTAAAAAAACCCCATTTGTCGTATCGCCGCTCTTCAACAACACTTCCCTTACAGCTTCGCTTAGTATCGGAATTCTGGGTCTCGATATCTCGAGCGATTGCCAATTCCGCGACCATCTGGAGAGCAAAGCCAAATTGGCTCGAAGAAATCTGTCTGGCTTCCCTTTCTTGCACGCATAGGGTAGGGGTAACCAGGCTCATCCACTCTCACTCTAACACTGTTAGAAATGATGCGTGAAAGAAAGGGAAGCCTGACAGACTGGCTGGCCGTTACGCGTTACGTTACGAAGCGGTTTACCCTCCCGTAAGAAGTTATATCACTTCAAAGAGTAATAAATTATATTTTGATAGTGCAATAATCATACATTTGATCGTTAAATTTTCAACAGCGTTTCATAGCCGCCGTGGCAGTTTATACAACATTATTATGACGTTTATCGAATATCCGTAAGTTAAACGTTAATACGCGGGGGAGGAGATAAAACCTGTAAACTCATAAAGCTATCGTTAATGTTAAATACGCGGCGAGGGACTAACATTAATACGGTACTTAAATAAATAATCATTTCTACGAGCTGCGGCTGTGTCGGTGTGGCCACATAATAGATTGATAATATTATCATAGCAAATTAACATTAAATCATTAACTTTCAACCTATTCATTTATTAATAACTTTATTTATATCGTGATAAAATATGATGAACCTTATCCATGTATTAATCCGTATTTGTAAATAAAATTGAATTGTTACGATAGTAAAAATTATATAACAGCGTTTTAGATAATATGCATATACTTATTTCCGAACCGTCTGAACCGATATGGCACAACTATCTATGACTGTAAACGAATTACGATTCCACACAAAAAACTGAAGCCCTTAGACGATTCACAGTTCACAATTAATTCACTTAAGCCGTTCACAATGCCACGTAAACAATATCTGCATAAGTCGAGGGCTTGTTAATTATAAAAATCACTTAATAATGGAGAGTGTGGCCTTTCAAACCCATCATTAGACTTTATGAGTAGATTATCCTTTACGCATTTATTCCATTGAGATAAACTTTATGGTCCATATTAATTTGTAAATCATAATTATAAGAAAATTACAAATATAATTCTCGATACCGATTTCGAATAACATTTCCAATTCTCTGCGAAGTAAAGTTTAAATTAGCCTATTATTTTTCCATTTTGACGACATAAAATTATTCGAAACTTTGCCTCCTTCGTAAAATATATCTGCAATTTTCGAATTAGTAGCGGTAGATTTAAATTAAGGATTACTTTAATCCTAAGACGAGTTCCATCTGATTGTAAATGGTTTATTTAAACTCGACTTTGTGTTTCAATATTGGAAAAGTTTTTAGCTTTCCTAACTTTGCGTTATCAGTTGGCCGTGTTTAAGTTAAACGAATGTTTCAACAACTTCAATAAGTACTTTAAACATTTCCGTGTTGTGCAGAATATAATAACGTTTTTAAGCCGAGTTAAAAATGGCAAATGCGGGCTTATATGATATCACGGCGGTACCCCCGCCAAGTCGAGCAAAACCAAACGGAACTAATATATTGCATTTCTTGTGCAACATTGTGTTAATAAAAAAAGATGCATTGTGTTTTCACGGCCAAGTCAATCTGTTTATTTAAAACATAAAAGATTATTAATAATGATACGGTCACTGTAAGATGTTGTTTGTTTGATAATTACATAATAACTTAAGATAGACTCTTAAGTAGGGACTGAATCAATTGGCCGACTTGATATTACATGGATCTTACAACTTTTTGCGGTAGAGTTGTTGTGTTTCGACTATGCTTTGAATACAACGCCACGCAATGAGAAAGTATTAATTTTGCTATATGATTACATTTCAATTTCTAAAACAACATGTTCTTGCCTCGTGTTCGCGTTTAATCTAATGAGCGTATACAATAGACTTAGAACATAACTGCCACGAAATAAGGTGTTAATTTGAATGAATGTTTTAATGTTATCTGTATATGTTAATGTATACGTATATACAACGCCGCACGGACATTTTTTGATCACATTTTATAGGCAATTGGGAGTCTAGGTATTTATTTTACGTCAATGTTCAGGGGAGAAAAGTAACCCGCACTGGTTGCTATAACCTATCTGTTGTACATATACAAGCAGTACCGGTGACCTGCAGTAAAAATATTTCAATAAACTGACTCTTTACTCGACAAACATGTCCGCCAACGCTTAAACCAATTTACACATTACAGTGTCGCTAACGGTGTCACGACATTATCAGTTTTGACACATTTTTACATAGTTGTCTATGAACACTTAAATAACAGCGGACACTTATACATAGTTATACTAACTTTAATTACGGAATTGTAAATGATCACATAGTTAATACTGTATTAATTATGAGTTGGAGGTCCCGGGTTCGAATCCCGGTAGGTGCAAACATCTATGTGATGAATATGGATGTTTGTTTCCGAGTCGTGAATATTTATATGTATTTATGTATATTAAAGTAAGTTTATATTATTAAATATATCGTTGTCTTGTACCCATAGTACAGGCTATTCCTAGTTTGGGGCAAGATAATTTGCGTAAAAGTGTGACAATATTAATATTATTATTAATTAATGTACAAACACAATATATTTTATTTAGTCCCAATAATATGGATATGAAATTGCAATTAAATAATTCGGTATAGTTTAACATTTTTGTAAATAATTATTATAACTACAGGATATGCCTGTGCACCAACTAACTTTTTAATTACGTCATAGCTTTAACTGTTAGTTCATCCAATATTCGCCGCTACAGCTATTGTCAATGTTAAATAGCGACCTGCCAAAAGTTTCAAATAAATACTCGCTATTGACTTGATATTTCACTTTTTAACTTTAACTATGGCAAGGAATACGATGGCAACACATTTCGCAGTCTATGTTAAAGTCAGTGTTACTGATGTTAAATAGAACTTAAACCTTAACTATAACAGCTAATATAAGACAACCCAGCCTTAATAATTAACTGCTTAATACGTTGGTATTATGGATAAGCCTATATTACCTTTTTATATCGATGTGTTTTTATAAAGAATACTTATTTTAATTGTACAAGCGGTTTTAATTTCTTCTATATCAATTGGTTGATTGTTAAAAAATTCCTTCGCAAACTTCCAAAGACGGAAAGTTCTATTACTTTTAAATATTATAATATTACTTAATCAATTAAAGCATAAACCATCTAGGTGCCGCATATACTAGAGAGAAATTATATTTACTACTTGACCTACTATGCAGTATTCGAAACAATTAATTTCAAGGAAACCTCACAAGTCCTATACTTTATTGAAATATTTTTGTTCAAATACATTCATTTTAATAAAATTAATTTTAAACTGCTATCAGTTTTATTAATAAAATAAAGTAATTTTTCCATATTATTTCTTCACCGTTAATTTTCTTTGCTTATATAGCTGATTTTAATTAATATTTTTGCGTAAGTATAGCTTGTGAGTAATACCTCAACAATAGTTAGATTTATCACTGAAAACGATAAGACACAAGCCTACAAACGTGTTAGACTTGATTGAACCTGGACAAGAAAGATATGCAATGGAACTCCTCCACAACAAGAAACTACCAAGTTATCATACTTATAGTTGGGCAACACCAAGAATGTAAGCTTCGACTCAACTTCGTAACAGAGAGTAAAATTAAGAACTTTTACAATTTAAAATTTGTTATGTATAATGAATGACAGATCCGAGAACACCAATTAAAGCAAAAAGAAAAGTTTTGAGTACTTGGATTTTACCCAGCTTGGCCTACGACTGTCAAACATGGAGCCCCACCAAAAAAAACATTAAGGCATTAGAAACTTGTCAGCATAGCATGGAGAGATATGCGATATGGATATGCTCAATATAAAAATACAAGACAGAATACGACTTCAATACATACGAGAAGAAACTAAAATAACTGATGTGAAATATTATACTAAAAACCTCAAATGGAAATGGACAGGCCACATCAGGATCAGGAAAAGACAAATGGTCAAAAAATATTACTGAATGGTATCCTAGACAACATAAAAGAAAAAAAGGCAGACCACGTCTTAGATGGGAATACGACATAAAAAAAGTAGCAGGTGCATCCTGGTCGAGAAAAGCGAGAGACCGCTCACTGTGGAAAAGTTTGGGGGAGGCCTATGACGAAAGGCAAGACATACAATAATTATCGGTGTAAATAGTAATTACCTACAATTAAAAATAATTATAAATAGGTTAGTGAGGTAAAGACTCATTGTACATAATTAAGGATTGAAAATAAAGACTTTTATTAGTATAATTATAATCAATAAGTTGCCGATATTTTGATGTTCGTGCAAAGGAAAACAAAATAATAATATTTGATATATATTATAAGAGAACCAAGCTGAAAAGAGTTTTATTCAATTCTAAATAACACAGATTCTACGCAATAGGGAACGAATATACAATAAGCTAACAAAATTGTGATAACAAAATGTGTAACGTTCCAAATCGTAAATGGAACATATAAAGCACTAAATCCCGGAAAATATCAAAAGTGATGACATTTAGATTCGTTTGTGATCCGGGATCAACATATCGGACTGGGCTATAATATTTTGAGCATGAAAATGAGTGAAAATTTCCTTTTCCGAGTTTATTTCATGGTCGTTTTATGGAAAGTATACGATTGGATATATTCCTTATAACAGATGGCACTAATACCTTACTGTCCCTTATTTTATAACTTTTAGAAGCTTTCTGGTAGTTTGATTGCTTTTGATATGGTTTCATTCAAGTTAAACTTAAGGGTCTATACAGTATTTGGGAATATCGTTTGCCTAGTCTTCACAGTGGATCTTCGTAAGTATGATGATTCGTAATAGGGTTACTTTACAATAGTAATCCTGGAGATTTGAAGATCAACAATTTCCTAGCCCTATTATTACTCTATTTTTTACTTATATATTACCTAGCAAATTACGCTATTGACACACACTATTGCAAACAATGATTAATATATAAATTATTTTTAAATCAAATAATAAGCTACCACTGTCTGCATAATAATATACAACTATGTTATAAAATATTAAGCTGGTTGTGATCACGCTGTGCTGTAAACTCAACGAGACATCAATATAAGCCAGAGCTAACGTAGTGATAAATGCCCAAAAATGAACAATATTTTTGGTACGAAATTCCTTGTTAGGTGTATTTCGTTGTTGGTTCAAATTGGCCGGGCTGCCAAGAATGCGTGTTTTAGATTGTAAGCCTAAAATATTGAACGGATACATTAATATAAAAGTTTACTCAAAATACAGTGCTAATTTGAATTGAATAACAAACTACCTATATGGTACGAGAGAGTCAAAAGAATCTAAAGGTGTAGGAGATTTTATTTACATATAACTTGACATAAGGCAATAAGTTAAGATAATATTGTATATATACGTTAAAATATTTAAAGAGCGATGATCCTAGCATGCTTAGGGGTCTACAAGCATGGTTTGTTTAGGGCATCAAGTAGTTAACTATTTCCATTGAAAGGTTGAACCAAATAACGTCGTAACCATCATCGCTCGAATGATGTGAAACTTATGTTATAAATCCGTCAGACTGAGAGAGTTATACAACAAACCGGTGTTACGTCGAAAACGTTGAAATAATTTACAACGCCGTATTATGTACTCAACGTTAACAATTCAATTACTCTTTTTGGTTCAATTTTATACTTCTTGTTTGTTGTACTTCTTTCTTATTTATTTCCTTACCTACATCTTGATACTATATAATATAATTATTGTAGACTAAGAAAAAGAATAAGTAGCTACCAGAGGCAAAAGTGTCGACTCATAAGGTGACTTGACCAGCACTACTTACTCAGTAGTATTTAGTATACTCGGAACGGCAGACGTGAAACAACACATAAATATGGTTTATATTTAAGTCTACTATAAGGCTTTTTTTTACTGACTGCTGTTGCTTTTTAAAATAAAATATATAGCAGTCATTTTTCAATGTGAGATTCTTGATTTATTCGAATTACCATCGTTTTGATACCTTATTTCACAGCTTTGCTAAGCCCCTCAATATCCGAAGCGTAACAAGCGTACGTACCAATGTATATTCAAATTCAAATATTTTACATCAAAATATTATATGATATCATTTATTGAAAGTCAAAAACTACCACCCATTCGATAAATATGCCTCAGACCTGAGAAAAAGCTTGAGGGCGGTCGCTCCATTCCCAATCTGTGGTTTCATTAAGAAAGTCATTTATGTTATAAAAACTTTAACTAAATAAACGTTTATTTGCAATTCCATTGATTTTCGTAATACGTTTGTTTTTAACATTTTCTGGGATCTTGTTATAAAGTATATACAAACCCTTAAAACATTTACTAAACTATATATAGGCGAAGTCGTCTCTAAAGGAATTAGCACTCATAAAAAAATTATAGAATTTTTTTATTACTTTCTTATTTAGATTTCTATGGTATTGTTGTAACAGCTCAGCCGAAAGTAGATCATGTATTTCATACAAATACGCGGACGGAAAAGTGGTATTAAAATCCAATTCGGACGTGTTTTTCATTCCTTTTTATGGCTATTGAATATTTTTACGTAAAATGATACTTGCCAATTAAAAAAGCCACTAATAATTTTGATATAATTTCGAAAAACTTCAAATAGCTTCCTGCAATCTTATATATTATGTTTCGAATGGAAAACATACTCTAAATGTTACGAAAACTTTGCCGCAATATATCCGTGAAAACTGCAAATACCAATTTTCGTATGTCAAAGTACAAAATCCAGAATAAAGGTACATCTAATTCGAGGAACTGTTGATATTTTTTACTTCGTATAGAAATGAAATATTGATTTCTTGTATTTATACCGTGTCACATATTTATATGTATTAATTCAAAAGCTGTAATCGACATAGAAACAGACCCTTCGATTTTACTCATATACAATACTTTCAACAAAATTCAATCTATTGTAATCCGCCTTTCGTACAACAATTTAGAAACTATATCCACATCCAATTACGATGGTCGTTACGATCATTATACTTTGGTAAACCGCTTATAAACGTAATCTAAACAAGTTCAACTCCTCGAGTTTAGTAGAGCTTGTATTGTTTGACTTTGTTTGTTGAGATTTCGTGACACAACTATTTTGCTGGTGGATATCAAAATTTTCCATATTAGAATGTTTAAAGTACTTACAATTTTTTTTGGGTTCTACAATTTTTTAAATAATGAATACATTGCGACAAATCACCTCAAAATGTAAGGTCTATAAGTATTCATCGCTCTTCCAACTTAGCTGATTATTCGCATGCCGGATGATCCGTAAATCTTGGTATGTTTGTTCTATTGTCAGGTTGTAGCTCATCTACAGGATCTACTTTAATAACGTATGGTTCTGGGTATGGTTTATAACGTTTTTTTTAATTTAAATATCATCATCATGGTGCAGGAAGAATTTGTAATTTGAAGCTATAGCGGCTGCTGGAATGAACACAAACGATTCCTCCGAACACACACACACACCTGTTTCCCGTCGGGGTAGTCATAGACAATAGAATGTCACGTGCTTCTTTCCTTACAAATCTCACGCGCTTCCTCTACATTCATTACTCTTTTCATACATGCTCGCCGGTTCCGGGTGCTTTAGACCTTTCCTTTTTTTTAATACGTCCCCAATTGAGTCGACGAATGTCCTACAAGGTCTCCCGCGACCGACTTGTCCACACTTGCCTTATATATTTGATTTGTCATTCTTCTTCACTTATTCGCTCCACTCCTCCGAACACTGTTCGCCATATAAGCAATAGATACAAATAGGTTTTGTTTTATAGTTTATTTTTAGTTTTGGTGCTTCGACAAGAATTGCTTTAGATTTAAGCCATTGGAAATTACAATTAGTATGATACTTTAGAACACCCATGTTTATTGAGGTATACTCTAAAATTACAGTTAAATCATTTTTAAACGTGAAGTGCTCTGCGTTCTATTATCTCATTTTAATACTTTATGGTTCACGGTTCAAAATTATTAAAAACTTACTTTCAATTAAAAGTACTCATTTATAATATTAAAACATATAAAAGCGCTAATATAATGAAATCAAAATATCATCCATCTTTATCTGTTATTGTAAATCAAATAACAGAAAAGCGTTGAATATATCAATGAAATACGGTAAGTTTCACGTAGATCCACTTCTCCGAGATTTTACAACACCAGCTCGATAGTTTGATACAGCTGAGTGGGTCACGTACGAACTAGTGCAAGTACTATCGTGAATCGTGACCAAATTGCTCTTATTCTATTGTTCACAGTTGAAGGTACATTGCGAAGCCAGTTTAACACCGACTGCTTTGCCAAATTGTTGCTAGCTCCAATTGGTACTAACGAAAAAGCATGATTTAAATGCTTGTTTAGTGAAAAAACTATTTTTATTTGACGATTGTCGCTGTGCATTATCATTGTCTATATTATACAATAATTCTATTACTTTTTATTGAAATTTTATAAAATAAAAAGATGAAGCCCGCTGTGTTTCTTGCGGCCGTCCGAAGAAGTTTTTGACTTTCAATAATGGATTTCATTTTTTATTTTGAATTGTTCTTTTGTTCAATCAAAATTTCCAATTTTATTATCGATTGTTTTGAAATATTAATACAACGTATTTATGTATAAGTATTTTTTTAATTACTATATAAATAGAAATCTTAAGTTCGTTTATTCAAAATCTCAAATCTTTTTAAGATCTCTACCGGTCGTTTTGAATATTAGTTGTATTCATATGAGACATGTTTTTCTTAGTCTATTTATAGACTAGCCACAGTGAAGCGTGGCCGGGTCTAATTCGTATGCTATAGTTAATGTCTATATAGTTATTTGACCATGTTGATCACACTGATGAATAGAAGGAGGTATTCCTCCTTCTATTCATCTGTATATTCATATGTATATATAGTGTATATTATTAAAATTTAAAGATTATATCAGTTAGCAATGTAGTCCTGCCTATTAAATCATTAATTAACCTTTACTACCTTCAAATAAGGCAGTTTATTTTATCCGTATTTTTCATTACGACAGTTTTGATTTTTTTACAATATCTATCATAGAATCTACCCCCACTTTATATTAAAAACTTCTTAAGATAAACCTTCCAAAACAAAAAGGTGTAGATAATCTTCTTCTTTGATTTTAACAAATCTAAGGCAAAAAACAGACAAGAGAATCTAGGCGTATAGCAAAACTAATGTTTGGCTTAGGCTGAAATCTATAGAGCGTACTTAGACTTTACTTACGTAGAAATTAGCTAAGTGTATGCTTAGCATAAACTTTGATTTCGCTTTTATAGTCATTTGATAGCTGTAATTAGACTGAGCTTATGCTAAGACAGCCCAATGCAAAAGTCAAGTTCGCGTTTTATCACACTCAGCAACGTCTTACGTAAGTAAAGTCTGAGCAAAGTATAAGTACTATGGATCTCAACCTAAACCAAACATTAGTTTCGCTATTCGCCTAAGTTCTCTGTCAGTTATGTCTTTTAATTTTTTTATTATAAAAACATTTCCAATAAATAAACAAAATAACTGTTAATCTTTTTGCAGTTATTATTTTTAACTCATAGTTAACGCTTTGAAACTTAGAATAAATTTGATAATTTTTGGTAACAAAAAATGTTTACCGGTAGATTTGTTTTACGGCTATACCGGTTTGAAAGCAACATTGTACAAGACACGACAAATAAATTGAAAGGTTGTTATATCAACAGAAAACTCTTGCGTTTATCATTCCATTTAAATTACTCAAACAAATATTCAACAGGAACATAGAATCCAACGAAGACGCTAATTCATATTTAAAGTGGTCATTTAGAATGCATAATGTTTACTTGCCTTTTAACGAAGACTGCATACACTAAGATAACTTGAGAATCCACTTTTAACTCACAGAGTCACTTTGATACAAACACTCATTTCATTTTCACTTATCACGTTTTCAAAGCACAATCTTTGTTCTTAGATTAATAATATTCGTTTGTTTAAGTGCGCACGAGATGCGCCGTGTTCTAAGGGGGCATAGACCTCATGTAGTGTAGACCGCATTCACTGGCCGCCACAGTACGAGTACCGTTGCTTACTGCCAAGAGAGCGTGGTCGGGAGGCTTTGACATTTCATTACTTCATTGGTACGTCATCAATATTTTACCTTCGTCTGTATCTCACCTTGATCAAATATGTATAGGCGCAAATGTTTCTACCAAATGTTATAGTACACCAAAAAATAAGTTCTAAACACATTTTCTTTGCATGAAACTATAATTACTTACTCTTTCATATACATGCTCGAAACATCATATAAAACAATGTTACTTGCGCCCACGTTGTTCGAAATAATAATAAAACATCGGATTTAGTAAATCCTTTTAATTTTACGAAACAATTAATCTTTAGTTAATTTACTTTAATCTCTTACAAATGTAATTATTTTTAAATAAATAAAATCAGAAAACATTAAAATCTCAATCCACTGGCTTAAGATTTCTTCGAAAGCTGATCAATCAAGGGAGACCGTATACGTAACACAGGCTCTACATTTTTCAAACATAAGGTAAACACAAAATTAAAATGAGCAATGCCGAATTTTATTGCTCTCAGAGAAACATATATTTTAATATGTAAGATAACCATATTAATAGCCATGATGGTGAACATTAAGTTTATCTCTATCTAAAGATACAATGTAACGTAAGTCGTGAGATAGTTCGTTAAATGATAACATTATGCGCAAGCGCAGCTTTTATTGTTGACAAAAGACATCAACGCGCTGCTGATAACCTCAATGATTTTAGTCACGTAATTAGGCTGTGAACTTTTTAATATTGAGCAATTATTAATTATAATATGTTATTTAATATTGGTATAATTACGCCTAATATGTTACTATAAGAAAGAGGAGGTAACCACTGCAGCACAAGAACTGGCTTGTAACAACAGAGGTATCACAATAGCGATGACCACCAATGTTTTAGTAATTAATATATAATAAAGAGTTCTTTTCTGATAAAAGGAGGCTGAAAAGAGGAGATAATTGCTTTAAATAAAAATAATGCTGTTAATTTGCTACATTATAAGTAAAAAAACTATATTAAGTTTAATATTATGAGTAATAATCGTATCTACACAGAACTTTAAGTCTAGAAGTATTACAGGTGCGTGGCTACTTTGCACAAGATGACGACAAAGTAACAAAGCGACACCGTATTGTACGCCGAACAATAAGTGGTATACAAGCACTTTATTAGTTAGAGATGCCTTAGCTAGCAAAACTACTGACCTAGTGTGACATAACACCCGATGTCGCAAAGTAACGCACGCAGTGTGCCATTCAGATTATTAATGTTTCCAAAATTCTGAGTTCATTCTCATCATAGAAAAAGATAAACTAATAAAAAATAGCGGGGAAAGCTCCGGGAGTACCAACAGAAGTGAAAACTTGAACAATTACGTGTGTACTTTTTGAATCGTCAGGAAATATTTTATTGTGCACAAATACTTTTAAATGAAGCGTTTTTGGTAACGTTAACTTTGTAGCGAGTTCAATGGTTTTTTTCCCATCTCAAAATATAGCCAACATGCCTTAACAACTTTTCACTTCATAATTACACTCACCGATAACAGATAAAAGTTCCTAGGAGAATGAATATTTTGCGATTATCTATGAGTGACGCATGCCTCTGTGCACCGATGATTTATAGCCAAATTTAAAATGAAATCACTTTAAAAAGATTATGTATATTGAATAGAAAACTAGGTTCTGGAATGACATCAATATATAGGATCTAGATTGCGACGGTTCTGTAGATGATGTCGAAGAAACTTGAAGTGATCAGAGATATTCGGAAAACGAAGTTAAAGTAGTAGTAGCAAAAAAGGGAAAAATACGAGGAAAACAGAGAGAAGGAAGAGATCATAGCTGAAAAACTAAGAGAGTCCTTAAAAGAAAAGTAACCCAGGACTTAAGCTTTTGCTTAAGTCCTGTGTTACTTTTCCGTGCTTCTGCGTCCAAGATAGTCAACCTCCACTGGGAAGAAGGTACACAAAGAAGAAGACAACATACAAAATTATATCGGTCATCTGATGGTGTCGCCGCCCAACTCTGTTGTAACTTGAGAGGAATCAGAAGATGGTTCGATCCTTTTAGGTTCCTTATAGCCTTAACCTTCAAGATGTTTTAGATACTTGATAATTAGCACACGAATCAAGGAGAATATGCAATACTTTAATTGCACCTTTTATTGGTTTTAATCATTTTTCAAGTGAAATTTTATTTAGGCGCCTGGTCACCAGTAGGAGGCTCCTTTGCACAGGATGCCGGCTAGATTAGGGGTACCAGGGCGCCTATTTCTATCGTGAAGCCGTAATGTGTAATCTTTACAGTGCTTGGTCTGAAGGGCGCCGTAGCTAGTGAAATTACTGGGCAAATTAGACTCAACATCATATGCCTCAAGGTGACGAGCGCAATTGTAATGCCGCTCAGAATTTTTGGGTTTTTCAAGAATCCTGAGTGGCACTGCATTGTATTGGGTAGGGCGTATCAATTCCCATCAGCTGAACGTCCTGCTCGTCTCATTATTTACATAAAAAAAAATACTTGAAAATTAGCACACGTAACAAGGACACCTGGTACCAGTAGACATCTGGTCACTTTATTTATTGGTTATTGAAGACTATTGCAAACTAGTGAGGACCCGCTCCTCCTTCACGTATCTCCTGCCTGTACTACTGAACAAGCCTCATTTTCAATGTAACTCTTTGGGAAATGTTTGGACCCGAAAAGCTTTTAACCCCGACCACTCAGAAATTCAAGCGATTTTAAAATAATAATAATCTAGTCCCAGATGCCATAGATATTCAGCTGTGGAGTAGTAAGATTTACAGCAGAGCCATTTTTAATTTAAACATTTAAATTTATTTATAAATAATCATTCAATCATCATAATAATATAAGTGGATTCATTTAGCAAGATTAAGGATTACTGTAGCTAATACACACATTGAAAAATCAAAATTGGTCACACATGATCGAACACCAAGTGTATGTATGTAACAGTTTGTAAATCACATAACATTCTAAAACATACAACTGCTAGTAGCTGTGGTGGCCATATATATGATAACATATACACGAAAGAGACAACGTATATAAATTCCATCGAGTAAGTACCTAATAGTTAATAGTCCATGGAGGAGAGAGACGTGAGAAAATGACGCTCGTCCATGCGAATATGATTTAATTACTTTCGAACGCTAACAATTGCTCGGAGTTTGTAGACTAGAAATAAAGCTTATTATAGAAAAATAGTTTAGATAAGTATTAGTTATTAATCTTTGATTATCATCGGTATTCCTATTGTTATAAGGAAAATAACTATTATATTAAATTATACTTTCAAGTATTTTTAAAAGGATCATAAACATATAGGTAGTTTATATATCATTATTGATGCAACACGAGACTTAAATTATTAATATGTAGAATCTGGGTTAGGTAAAAAAAAGAATTGATTTTTCTGGCAGAACTATTATAGCAACACAGAATAACAGAAACTACATAATTATTAACAACAAAAGTTAAAACGTAACAATGAAAACTTCAAAAGCAGTCATAGTATAAAAATATGAAAATGTATCTAATGATAATGAAACTGAAAGCCGCCCTGACGCAATAGGACGAGCGCTAGAGGGTGAAAGGGAGAGGGCTTCACAATCCAGCGAGGTCCAGAGATATTGTGGCAGTATAGTAACTGAAGGATGACTGATCCACGTTTAGTTGATGAGTGTCGGCGGTCGGCAAGAAAACGGTGTAATAACCTCATAATGCTAGTGTATGGGTATGTAGAACGTGTGGGGTCGGCATCGGGATCGACTTGGGTGTGTCCAGGTCGCTTAAAATTGCAGGCACTCGGGTGGGGCAACACGCTCTTACCTACCACCCTCACCAAGGGTGGCGGATCAAATTCATTCAGCATAGCTATCCAACGCGGAAATGCTGCCAGTATTCTTAGTACACTTCCCCGTAATGATAGTTTTAATTTAATGTGTAAAAATTTGTTTTATTGAATAAATATATTTTAATGCTTGATTAAAGTATGCAATAACATTCTATAATCGAAAGTACTAAATACATAATATAATGCATTTGAGCTCTATCAAAATATAAAGCCACATCGTTATAATAGTTTCATATAGTTGTTGGTAACGTTCGTGATGATGACATGTTATGCCTGTTCCTGTATAATATCGAAACTTAGCAAACTTTAGCACAATACTAAGATGACTTGAAACTCCCGCAACGATAGTTTAACGAGCTCCATAACATAAGTCGTAAATTCTAAATGAAGCCCGCTTGAGGCAATCTCGTGGAGATAAGGGCTTGTCCTCGAATTAAGAGACGCTCAAGATTACTTCATTAGTTTATTATGAGTTTAAACTTGCTAATCAGACTAATTATTTAATGTTCCTCCATAACAATCTTATGATATTGTTATTGGATTTCGCCTCGAGATTTAACTGTACATTTTTCTGTAGGGGAGTTGGGCTAGTTGAGCTCTCTACATCTCACGACTTTCCTAATAACGAGATAAGTTCTTACACCTATGTACTTAATACTTTTTGGTGAATAAATAACACAATAATAATTGGTACTGTTGCTGACTTTTAAGAGCAATAATAAATAATTAAATGTTTTTGTTGAACACTTGGAAACATATTTTAAAGAGGTGCACTACTCCCATTTGACTTAGACTTTTTTTATATTAGAAGGGGCAAATGCCAAACGGCATACTTGATAGAAAATGAAAAAAGTCACTGTTTGTCACTTTATATTACGTGAGCCGAGGAGATACGACAAAGGTAGACAGACGAAAGCGAGAACCTCAGTGGACTTTTTAGGGTAAAACTGAACTCAATTTAGTCACACCCATTGCTAAGCTATGTATAGACCAGTCTTGATTTTAGATTTTGTCAGTTAATAAAGGTGTTTTGCTAAATTCACTTTTTTGACTCAATCATTATAGACCAATTCAGCGTATACCTTATCTTCTTTTACCTATTTCAAGTTCTAAAAAATCCCGAGGTAGGAAGAGCTTCATTGTAGTACTGTGCCGGATTATTATGACCCTCCGCGATGGCGAAGTAACTTGGCCTTCTAGAACAGAATTGTACGAGAATCTTTATGTGTTCCTAGCATCACAGAACTCAATAATATACCAAAAATTTAAATTTAACTAGATTTATCACCTTCTGTAATGCCTGCGCTCCGTTAAAGTGGAGCTAGATATTACGACCCCCTCCAATTACTTGCATTAATGTTCCGCCGACCGTGATTAGGAAAAGTGTGGGAGACTAGACTCGCTCTTTCATCATCGTCATCATTTCAGCCGGAAGATCTCTGCTGTTGGACAAAAGCCTCCCCCAAAGATCAGCATGACTATCGGTCCTGAACTGCTCTCATCCAACCTATTCCGGCGATCTTGACCAGATCGTCGGTCCATCTACCTACGGATCTCCTGCGGATTTCCTCATTTCTGGTTCAAGCTCGCAGGGAAACTCCGATATTAGACCTCTCCATTGCCCTCTGAGCGATCATATGCTTCCTCATAAGGCCCATAGTTAACAACCACGTCTGCGTTCCGTATGTCATCACTGGCTAAAAACCTTCGTCTTCAGACACTGTGATATTAGTGACGAGAAGATTTTACGGAGCTTCCCGAACGCTGCCCATTTCAACTCGCTCTTTACTAAAAGACATTTACTATTCTACATATTGCTATTTCCTATGAATTCTATCTTAAACTGCATTTTTTCTGGCTTCTTAAAAGCTTATAAATTATAAACTAAAATTAATAAGTAATTTGATATTCTTCGATCTCTTTGTAACAAGGACCGTCATTAAAACATACCCAAACAAACTAACAGCGTCTTTCTTATATATTGCGGCAAGTATAATTAAACTTGATGATCACATAGAAAGCATAAGTATATCTAACTGGCTTTACTTCTTTTAAAGAAATCGTCAATCGTGTGTTTGTCGAAAGTGGCAATACCACTGAGGAGAGTATTTCCTATAGTTAAGTTTTTCTCGAAAGTGAAAACGTACAGAGCAAATATATTTTCCACTACATTAGATCTCTAAATGTTTATCTTAACTGTAAAATTCACCGTAATACCGCTGTTTACACTGAAGTGTTAACTATGTACCTGCTATCATTTATTTAGTCTTGAATGTTCAGACAGATATATATTTTAACAAAAAAATTTGTGGATTTTTTTTTATTTATCCTACACAAGCAGCCACTGCGGATTTGCCCGCATAACTTTCTAGGTTCCCAATCTGATTTAGTTTACAATTTTATCAAGTGGAACCTCAACATAACCCTGTTTTTTTTTAAATAAAAATAGCATTTGTTACACATGTGCCATCTAAAATCATCAGCCGGCGAATCCGGCGGAACAGAAAGGCAAAAATATACTTATAAACAATTAGATTTATATATGTCCTGCGTGAAAAACTGTAATTAGTTATTTTAACATTATATAATATTTTTTTAAACAGGCACAGCAATTTAATTATGTATAAATATATACACCGTTAATCTACAAACATATTAAAGACTTTTGAAAAAATGCGTATAAATCATAATATATCAGCGGGTTTCTTCAAATAGAATTAAAAGAAAAACGTCATCGTTAATCTAGACATTGTGTAGTATATGGATCACATATAATGGATTATAACTGAGTTTACAATAATAATAGATTATGTAAGAAAACAATAAACTTTCCTTAGATTAAGGTCTCCGCTGCGCTCCAACTAGATACCGCACTACCGAAGAACAATAGCTTTTTTATTACGGCATCTATTAGATGCTTGTGTGCGTGGCATCTTGACACTCAATGGCATCTTTGAAATTTTGTAACGGTTCATGTTATTTTACATTGAAATTGATAAAATACAAAATACTTACTTACTGATGATATGTGATCCCAGTGTCTTCCTTGTTTCTTGTAGTATTATTTTTACAAAGTTTAACTACGCAACCCGGAATTTTAGTTTCAATTTTTAGCAAAGTTTAACAGAACATGTCAACGTCACACATTGTTCTAGACTGGCTCGAGTACGTCCACTATGGCGTAGTATTAGTCGCCACACTTTGCAACTACGCCTACGGTATCTAGTTGGAGCGCAGCAAAGACCTTAATCTAAGGAAAGTTTATTGTTTTCTTACATAATCTATTATTATTGTAAACTCAGTTATAATTAACAGTAAGAATATTTATTCAATATTGGATTTGATATCTACCTACCTAATAGATACCTATTCAAAAAAGTACAACTCGCTTGTAGTTTAAAAAACGCGCCATTTAAAGAGTATTTTATTAATTTATTCTTTAAATGGATTACAAATAATAAGGTTTTTTTATATCAACGTATTATTTTAACATGTATTCTTGTTCTGTGAATTTTAAACGGCATGGGGTCCGCCTGTACATACAACTCCAAAAATCTATTTTAATATAGTTAATTAGTTATTCCAACTAATGTTAAAGTGTACACATATAAATTGTATAGATGTTTTATATATTTATATACATATATTAATAGGCCTATACTTGATAGAAACTACCCATTTAATTAATTATTAATAATAATATAATAACAGATTTAAAACTACCCCGTACTATTATAATTTTAATAAAATATTTCATCTGTCAAAGTTATTCAAACAAAACAAATCTTATAACTATATTTACAATACGACGACTACATAAAATTAAAACTATCATTACGTGGAAGCGTACCAAGAATACTGGCAGCATTACCGCGCTGGATAGCAAGACTGATCCGTTGACCGAATATAAAATATAATATAAATATAAAATATTTGTATTAGAAATTCGAAATGTATATAAGCTATACTTACCTACTTAACCTATTTTAATTACTATATATTTACTTTTTGAATAGGTGGTAGTTTTTGACTTTTAATAAGTGATATCAAATCCAATTTTGAATAAATATTCTTACATTAAGGTAATTTATTAAGTAGGTAAGGTAGTTAGGTATCGTAATATAAGTCGACACACCAATCTTTCAGTTATTTCTTAATTAACTATAATGGGTTTAAGATACAATTTTGTAACCCACTTTTTATAAAATAGCCTGTAAGTTCCATTTGAGTGGAAATTCCTTTATGGAACAATAACTGTCTTAAACTAGATGGAACAGGTAGGTTGACCCTCATATTATATAATCATTAATATTACCCAAAACAATACAAGTGCATTTGTAGGTAACAAATGATCTTAACATTTGAGTGTAATATCATTAATTTATAAATATTATTATTGTATGTTTATCGAAAATATTGTATTTTTATATAATATGATTTAAATATTTATTTAAATAACCATACAAATTAACCATACAAGCTAACCCTATAAAATATTTTTGCATAATGACCTAAATGAACATATTAATAATTGAGATTAAGTGTCAAATATTTCAATAATAAGTAGGTACCTATCACAATATTGACACCGTAAAATTAAGCTACCAAATAGAACCTTCGCAACCTATTTCACCTATTCAACCTAGTTCACAGTTAAAATAAAATGACGAGGACTAACTGTTTCCTCGTTTTGGGTTTCACCACATCCAAAATATTTGCTGGATTGAACGAAGAGGGTTTTATGTCATGGCCAAGTCTCTGATTTATATAATGTTGAAATCATAGTTTGTCAAAAATGTATCTATTTTCATATAGGTAGGTTAATATCACCATTGTAATCGTTTATTTTAAAATTACCTACTCGTATAACCTGTATCTGAAATCAAAATAAAACATATGCTTAAGTATTTGAAAAAACGATGACTACATCTGCAGTGCAAAACGTTTCTTAAAGAAACGTATAAAAAAAGAATAACTATAAAAGTATTGACTTTTAAAAAAGGTTGAGCTGAGCACCCATGATATCGGGGTTTACCCGAGCTTGCTTTACACAGACGCATTTACCCAAAAAAACCAGACGCATTTATCCTCAAATTTCTTGTTATAACCTAAAATGTACAATCACCATACCTCAACTATTACCATCTTAAGAGTCAAAATAACTACGTTTACAGACGAACAAATATGTATTGCGTAATATAAAATGTTATCAAAAATCAATCAGAAACCATAGATTTTTAAGGGTTGAAGGGACTCGCCTCTCGCTGCTCCTCTTGCGTAATAATGAGTAATTTATTAAATGGTAGATTTGTCAAATTTCCGACGTACAACGCCATCTGTTTCTATTGTAAGTGACGAATATAGTTCAAACGACTACCTATAGATAGATGAAGTTGTTGCATTTCGATTTGTTTTTGGGAAATGCCAAAAAGCCGCATTTACCCCATTGACGCATTTCCCTCAGTTGACCTTATTTAACTTTTCAGCAAATATTGATTGAGAAAAGACTATTTAAGACTAGCTGACCCAAAAGCCGCTGTTATGTCAATAGAAAAATAAATTATGTAAGTTAATAATAATAATAACACGGTTTATTTGGTTAAAAAATACAGAAATCTTATTTCTTATAACAATATTATGGATATTACAGAACCGAAATGGTGTCTAGTCAGCATTATGTTGGGAATTTTACTTCTCAACGCTGGTATTCTCTAGACACCGATACACAGACTTCGAGTTCAACATATACATAATAATAATGTTTCTTTTGTATTCACAAAACCCATTAATAAAAAAATGTAATATTGCGGGCCGTTTCATCACTCTTTCAAGGCATAAAGGCGCGAGGGATAGTTTAGCCTGCTGTCAAATATCAATTAAAAATCGATTGTTGAAGGAAGTGAATTGTTCATTAGTATTCAATACATTATTGAATTTAAGAACAATTTACATCCTCTTTGCTAAAGAATTACGACCATACTATGCTATGACGTGTGATGTGCTTGTGACATTGACGTATCTATTGAATTATTTATGACATTGACTTTTTCACCAGAAACAGTACAGTATAAATTGAATATTTATTTACAAAATATGAACCTTCAAAAATTGTTGTTATTTAAAATGGAGTGAGGTTTAGCTCTCAATTATTCATTTATTGAGTTTAAAATTTTAAATCGCAGCACATTTAAATCAGTGCTAGATTGTTATCATTTAAGTTTTGCTTAGATTGAGTATTCTTTTTTTTTTTTCAAACTATTAAACTATTTCATGTTAAAAAACTAAAATATTTTCAAAGCTTCATAATGTCTGCACTTTTGACTGCTGATTGGTTTCAATTGGATTCCTATTACCGGTATGTGTCATTACTATATTTTAATGTTTAAGATTTTCATTCATAAATATGTTTTATGTACTTTTCTTTTCCAATTTCAGAAAATTCGATCTTTACAACATGGTATGGTCTATGGACGAAGGACTTGGTAACATGATAGTTGCAGGGGCGCCTTATGGTGGACCAATAGCTCTAGTGCGAGATAGAAAACAACTTGTACGTGTTATGACTACAGCAAAGCCAGTAATTACAATATATAATGGAGTGGGCAACATAATTTCAAAAATTTTGGTTGGTAATGTACAAATGTATTTTCTCCTACAATAACAATTGATGTCAATAATCTATTCTTATTTATTAGTTTTAATTTCAGTGGAACAATGGAGTTCTTATACACATGGGCTGGTCTAATGCAGAACAATTGCTCTGTGTTCAGGAGAGTGGTGATGTTCTAGTATATGATATGTTTGGTGCTTATCAAAAAACATTTAGTATGGGACATGAGGCTCGGGACACTAAGGTAAAAAATACTTCAAAATGGTAAGACTATTACTGTGCCCATCTTACTTCCAGCATTATATAAATTCAAATACACATAGTCCTACTTAGAAAATGATTAATATTGTATTTAAATTATATTATATTTACAAACAGATAAAAATTGTTTTAAATGTAATGGAAGAATCGTCTTTGAGAATAGCTTTTTCATCAGACTTATATTTCAGGTGTGGAAAGCCCAACTGTTTTCAAATCCTCTAGGAATTGGTTTAGCGGTAATCACAACTACTAACCGAATGTTCTTAGTGAGCAATGTTGCTGATCCAAAATTAAGATTTGTGCCCGACTTGCCAAGTGAGTATCCTTTATTTTATAACTGGTCACGGAAATGAATAACCATTTGTTATTTTTTACTCTCATCTCTAACCCTCACTTCTGCGATTAATTACACAAATTAAATAAGAAATTTTTTTTCATTTAGGATTTGTGTATCAATGTAAGAGGTTCGAATCCTGCATCATTCATAAATTTTGTTTTAAATATCACTTGTGCAATAAAAAATATTGAAATAAAATGAAGGTGTTATTCTATTGGCACTAGTGTGTACTAACACAGCTTAATTGAGATCAGTCAGCCAAAGAGATGTTTATAAATATTTTAGAAAAAATAAAAAAACAACAAATATGCCTTATTGTATGTAGCAATGTGCTTTCCTCCATTGGAAAATTAATATTATCTTGGTCTTATTTCAGTTTATAATATAACTAAAACTATTCATGTCCTGTTGTTTTAGTATTCCTCATTATTATTATTCTATATTATGATGAATACAAAATGTGTACAATACAATAAAGTTAACGGCTTTTAATTACATATTGCTATATATCAGCTTGGAGATAGAGAGTCACTCAAAGAAAAATTTAAAGAAATAAATATTATGACTGTTTATTGTCAGAACATTTATGAAAACTTAATATACATTCACAAAAATCGTCACCTTTTTGCTCTTGATGGTGATTTTCATTATTATAATGTAAAAGAAATAAGGGATTGCTTGTAACTAATTTTACTAGGCTTCATAAGATACATAATACCTATAAGGGTAAATGTATATATATTTTTTTTTATGGAAAAGGAAGACAAATGAGCGTACGGGTCGCCTGGTGTTAAGTGATCACCGCCACCCACATTCTCTTGCAATATCACAGGAATAACAGGAGTGTTGTCGGCCTTGAAGGAAGGTGTATGCGCTTTCTTTGAAGGTACCCATGTGGTATCGTCGGAATGATATCCTAATTTGTGGCGTGTCGTGCGAAGGTGGAATTCGGCGGCAGGAATCAGGTGAAACAGCTCTTCGGAACACTCCCCATGATAAATGCTGTAGAGGACACGCAATGAAGCGATGTCTCTACGCAACGCCAAGTCATCCAGCCGTTCATAGAGCATGGGGTCCCCGACAATTCGAGCTGCTCTGCGTTGTACGCGGTCAAACGGATCGAGCTGATTCTGGGGTGCACCAGATGACAGCAATACTCCATATGTGGCTGGACCTGCTCTTTGTACAGCGCTAGAATGTGGGCCGGCTTGAAGTATTGCCGTGCTCTATTTATGACGCCCAGACGCTTCGAAGCAATTTGGCTTTGCTCTCCAGATGGCCGCGAAATTGGCAATTGCTCGAGATAATGAGACCCAGAATTCCGATACTAGGCGAGGCTGTAAGGGAAGTGTTGTCGAAGAGCGGTGATACGACAAATGGTGTTTTAGTGATAAACGCGCAAACTTGAATCTTCTAGGGGTTAATTTGGACATAGTACAACTTACCCCATTCCGCGACCTTCTCAAGGGAGGACTCGATAGAAGACACAAGTTTCTCCCGGCACTGGTCGACGATTTCTCGCGAGAGACCTGCATGGCCCGTGTATATGGCATCGCCCGTGCTGTCGTCTGCATAGCAATGTATGTTGGAGGTGTCCAACATATCATTGAAATGCAGAAGAAACAGTGTGGGAGATAGCACACAGCCTTGGGGCACTCCAGCGTTCACGGGCATAGGATTCGAGCAATGACCGTCGATAACGACCTGAATGCTGCGCCCAGTGAGGAAGCTGGAGGTCCACTTGCATAAGCTCTCGGGAAGCCCAAATGATGGAAGTTTTGCGAGAAGCGCTTTGTGCCATACACGATCAAAGGTCTTCGCTATATCCAGGCTAACTGCCAGGCCTTCCCACTTGCTTTCGATAGCCGCCGCCCATCTATGTGTTAGGTATACCAGAAGATCACTTGCCGATCGACCATGGCGGAAGCCGTACTGTCGGTCGTTGATCAAATGGTGACCCTCTAAAACTATATACTTTTATAATAAAGTCCTAGCCACTGTTACAACATTATCTATTAATAAATTTAAATGTTTTATTAAAAAATGTCTCCGTCGTAAATCCTACTACTCCACAGCTGAATATTTAAGTGATCGGACAGCCTGGGACTAGATTATGATTATAGTAATGACAGTACAATATTGTATGTTTTATTAAAAAGAATGCTGGCAGAGTTTCTTGCGCGGCTTCTCTCTCAGAGCGCCATTTGTTTCCGAAGCAGTAGTAGTATCTAGTATATTAGAAATGACACCAAAAATAATTCTAAAGGAGTCAATTTTGATAAAATAAATGCCTTTTTATGTCTTTTACAGAAGCCAACTTACCAATAACATCATGGTGTATTTTAAGCACTGGTCAGAAATCATCCATCCAAGTAAGTTTTCTTGTATGCAGAGATAAGGAAGTGTTCAAATGCCAGCTTGGAGAGACAAGACCAATATTAATGGTATATTAGTATTATTATATTATTACTTTTAAATTTTTATCATAATACAATGTATATCGACATAGTTCAATTCATTTTCAAATATTTATGCTACTAATCAGTTTTATTATATGACCTTAGATAAAATACTTACCTTAGTTATTAATTTTTTTTAATGGAAGAGGAGGACAAATGTTCATGTGTTTGTTCATCACCTGATGTTAAGTGATCACCGCCACCCACTTTCTTTTGCAACACCAGAGGATTTACAGCAGTGTTCCCGGCATTATTTTGATTTTTTTATGAAAATAAGGGACGAGACAAGTAGAACATTCAGCTGATGGTAATTGATACGCCCTGTCTATTACAATGTAATGCCGCTGAGGATTCTTGAAAAACTCCAAAAATTCTGAGTAGCATTACAATTGTGCTCGTCACATTGAGACATAAGATGTTAAGTTTCCTCAGTAATTTCACTAGCTACAGCGCCCTTCACAACACAATAATGCTTACACATTACTGCTCCGCGACAGAAATAATCACCGTTGTGATACCCATAATCTAGCTGGCATTCTGTGCAAAGGAGCCTCCCACTGGTAAAATGTCATATCATGTGGAAGAAAGTTTCTTGAAAACCCTACTGTTGAGGAAAGCCACACATCCAGAAATTCATCCGTGATTTATTGATGTACTGTACAAAGGTATTTTCAGATGATAACACACCGATTACTAGTATCCAAATTTATATACCAAAATTTTATTTGATTTCAGAAACCAGAATTCAAGAACTCCTATACTCAAATATTGTCTATAGTGCCATCTCAAAATGGTCGCCATGTTGCCTTGTTTACGGATTCTGGGTTCCTGTGGATTGGCTCTTCAGACTTCAAGAATAAATACTGTGAAATTGACACCGGCTATATAAAAGTACCATCAGAACTAGTATGGTAAATTAATGCTACTGTAAATGTTTTCTATTTAAGACATCTCGCAAATAGCTCACTGAACACTTCAAGCTAAAGAAGCAAGATAAAGTTTAATCTTTTGAATTACATTATATCCGAATACTAAAAAATCTAAATATTAAATACTAAATATTGACTTAGAGACTTTATGTATTGCACATATTAGTACATTAATAATTTAAACCATACTTCTACTTACAATTAGTCCATTTTATTTATCCAATTTATGTGTAATTATTAGAGTATATTTATTGGAAGTAAATCTTTATGGTAAATAATTAAAGATTTATCAAAACAGGTAATTTCAGTTTGTGCAAGTTATATTTAATTAAGGTATATGAGATATTCCACATACCTACAATCCAATATGGTCAATATTGTGGCTATATAAATAAAGTATGAGCAATAAGTCTTATAATTTTTTTAATTCACAATAACTTTCAGTAGGTGTGATTTCGAATAGGCCTATAATATTATGATATTGTATAATGGTGTGGTTGGTATTACTTAATAACATGGGCATTCGGAAAAATACCTGCATATAATAAATACCAATAAACTATTGACTGTCTTATAGAGTTCGCATGCGCCTTTTGTGGTTGAAGTGTAATAATAACTTACTTAAAAAATATACAAAAAACATATTTTCAATAAAAGAAAAGCACTTGGCATACAACTCAGAAAGATGTACTGGCTAATGTCACGGCACTCAAAATTGTCTCTCTGTAATAAATTACTCCTATATAAAAGTATATTAAAGCCTATGTGGTCCTACGGAATTGAGTTGTGGGGAACTGCATCAAATTCAAACCTGGAAATACTCCAACGCTTTCAGTCTAAAATGCTGCGGATCATAACAAATTCACCTTGGTATATCACCAACATCCAACTTCACCGCGACCTGAAAGTACCAATGGTCAAACAGGAGATTCTTAATAAACTCAAGTCTTATGCAAAACGTATTCAAGCCCACCCAAACGCACTCGCCTGCAATTTGATGAGTAAAAGTTGTTTCAACAGACTAAAGAGAAAAGCCCCTCAAGACCTCAATATTGTATAAGATATTGGCATTAAAAAAAATGGATTGGTCACTGGACTAATACCATTCCAAGACTAATTTGAACTATGTAACCTTTAGCCAAATGCCAAGTGATTAGGCAGATTGCAAGATAGTCAATATTAAAAAAAAAAAAAAAATATACAGTAGTTTTTGGAAAAAAGCATTCATTGTAAAACACCAGAAACACTATTTCAAGTCCTTTGTTTGTATTGACAGGTGCGGTTCCCAAGCTGTGATCGGTCACTGGGAAGACATGATGTGTATCTATGGATTTAATGGTGCTAACATACCATACCCATATGATGGACCATTCCATATCATACAGGAGATGGACTGTGTACGCGTCGTCTCCGAGATGACGCACGAACTGATACAGAAAGTGCCTCATGTGGTCGAGAAGATATTCAGAATTAATAGTACAGCTCCCGGCTCTTATTTGGTTGAAGCTTCTAAACAATTCCAGGTACAAATTTATTTTTAGTCTTAGAATAATTTTAGTAGAATAACTAAAAACCACGAAAACCAGTATTTGTGAGTTATACATAGATATTTATTAGTGTTACACAAATTTAATTACATTATATATATGACAGCTATTGTAAAATACTGTGTGATTAAAAGAGAGGCTGTTGAGTGTCTTGGAAGTTCTTCTTACAAGCTCTACTTTTTCCCAACATATGTCAGATTGAGTAATTTAATAGGAATATATGATTTAAAAGCGATTAGTTTAAGCTTAATTATCTAATTAATTGCGAGCAAGAATGCCTTTCAAGAGGTGTGCCAATTTAAAGTTTAAGAGCCTTATTCCAGAAACGAAGTCACCGCGCCGATGAGTACATTCGCCTCGTCAAACCTGAGCTCTCGAATGCAGTACAGGACTGTATAGACGCGGCATCGTT
This sequence comes from Leptidea sinapis, assembly GCF_905404315.1. Lineage (NCBI taxonomy): Eukaryota > Metazoa > Arthropoda > Insecta > Lepidoptera > Pieridae > Leptidea > Leptidea sinapis. The sequence goes on along the minus strand of NC_066275.1, from coordinate 6,130,451 downwards.
CGAATTCAACACTGACGTCCAGAAGATGCTGGTGAGAGCGGCGCAGTTTGGGAAGGGATTCCTGCTGGACCCCGTGATAACCCACCGCTATGTCGACACGTGTCGATGGCTTCGTGTTTTGAATGCGATTCGAGACCCAAGAGTGGCGATACCATTGACGTATTTGCAGTATCCTTTTCATTACGAAAATTATCACTTACCAGTGGCAGGTTTGATATCTCCAAAGGTGTCAGACAAGGTTGTGTAGCCTCGCCTTGGTTGTTCAACCTATTCATGGATAGATGCATGAATGATGTGAGAGAAATGCAATGTGGAATCAATATGGAAGGGTTGTGTGTTAAGTGCCTGTCATTCTGTCATTCTTTCTTCACTCATTCGCTCCACGTGTCCAAACCATTTAAGCATTCCTTTTTCAGTCCTTGTCACAACATCTTCTTTCATATTTAAATAAAATATCCCCAGAATTTAGTTTTTCCTCTTTTAATTCGATTAACCATGTTGGCAGATTGGTTCTAGAACTTACTGCCGAAATTAAATAGCATTGTGGAGTAAAAATGGCATCTGCTGCCTTTTTCGCACGTCTCAGCCCTAATGTAATACTTATGTGCTAGTGCTTAGAAAATATTGTACTTGTATGTGTGTGTTCGGGTGAGCTATTGATAATGGAATGAATTACTGCATCGAGTATTATATATTCAATTTGTTATGTTTTTAAAGTGATAACCCTCACTTCTAGGATTAATTCACAAATAAAATTTGAAACCAATGAAGCCACAACCTGAGAGTTGAACAAATCAAACAGAATTTTATAGCGAGGCGGTAATCGAACGGTTAGCTCAGCGGTTTAGAGCACCTGCACGGAACGCCGGAGGTCGTGGGTTCGAATCCCGCATCGTTCATAAAATTTTGTTTTTCAAAAATTTTATTTGTGAGGTTATATATTATTATATGATAGATATGTTTATGTATGAGTGGATCAAAAATCTTTGAGTGCCTTAAAATATACAGAGTTCAGAATCTAGGTGAGAAGGTCTTGCTAGACAGATTGATCTGGCGGCGCCTGCACTGTCTGGCCGGACACATCGCCAACTACCTGCAGCTGAAGGACGGACAGACCCGCGTGCTGTCCCACTGGGCTTGCTATAAGGTAACACAGACCGTTTTACCGCGCTACACCCTATCCTCAAATTGTCGGGGATCTTGTACCTACCCAGCCTAAGAACGCTTCAGACCGTTTGGCCCTATCCTTATAATATTGTCGGGGTGCTAGTACCCAGCCTAAGACCGGTGCTCTACCGCATTTATTGCTATTTGACATTATTCACTGTCTGCCGACATCCGCCGTTTTTCTATATCGGTACAAAGTAGAAAAATAAGTACTAAATTATACACTTTTTATTATCTGCTTAATATATATATATATAAATAACGTGTCACGTTGTTTGTCCGCGATGGAGTCCTAAACTGATGAATGTATTTTTTTTTTCTTTATTTTTTTAGGAGCTTTTATACGTATGTACATGTCGTGTGCAATGGGTCTGCATTATAATCTAAGTACATTCAAAAATAAAAGAAAAACTTAAGATTATAATGGGGCTGACATGTACGAACGTATAAAAGCCCCTAAAATGAACGGATTTAAATGGGGATTACTTCATGGAGTGCAGTTTAGTCCAACTTGAGAGATAGTATAGTTTTTATTTCGATTTGGGACCCATAATTATTTTTATTTGCAATATTTGTTTTGTATGGACATATTTTCTTTGAGAGAATTTAGTGACGCACGGCTTGACAGTTCCGCTGTGAAACTAATTCCTATTAATTAAAAATAATTCTTGATGTTTTGAAATATTATTGGCAAATTCATAAAAAACAGTATTTTATTTATTATGTACAGAACAACGTCTGTCGGGTCAGCTAGTATTATATAGTTTCAAATTCGTATTTTTTGTTTACTGGTTGTTTGCTATAAGGTATAATCTAAGTGTAAATTTAACTATAACATCCTTATTTCTATCTCACTATGTCTATTTTATGTTTAAGTTAGTTATTTTAAGTTATGTACTTACTTCCAAATTAAATAGCACTTATTTCATTGGTTTTTTTTTTATATTATCACTTTTTATTTATTATTTTCCATCTAAAGAGTTTTGGAGTTATATATACTTATTTAGGCGCGTTATGAAAAAAATATGATATGTAAAATTACGTTATGAAAAAATTATGAAATTATGAGTGATATTTTAAGATGCGCGCGCATCACTGTAACACAAAAGTAACAGGGTGAAGTTGGTGCCTAAAAGTTTCTGACGTTGGCGACATTCAATATTTTTTTTTTGGTTTCTTCGTCCATTATTAGGACAGGCAAAGGGTTCAAGCCCGTACAGCCGTATTCGTTTTTAAATAATTAATTGTCAAAGCCATATTTGTAAGATTTTCACAATATTGTTCTTTCTACAAACGTAGAATAGCAGGAGCAATAAATAATTTTAAGGATTTTTGCTTTGTTACACCAAAGATGTATAACTTCTCGCGTGCATACATTAGTACACACACACTTTTTTAATTTCATTTTTTTTTTAAATCGAATAGTTACAGTTTTCGGACCTTTTTTGTCAAGGTGTTGTCAGATTTTCAACCTTCTTCCAAACTCCTCTTATCAGTAGACCTCCAATCTGTTCATACTTCATTACTACATTCCAACTCATCTTTCATTCGCTCATTTATAATATTATTATTTATTATTACAAGGTGACACAGCCTCACCTGGACAACGAGAGCGCTGCGCGTGAAATAGGCGATAAACTGCGAAATGTGCCCGGCATCTCCTACTCCACTATCGCCATTAAAGCTGCAGAAAAAGGAAGAAAAGCCCTCGCTATTAAGGTATGGTTTACTATTATGGTGCGATTCAGACACGCTCATGTTTTCCGCACCGACTATGTGATAGTATTCGTCTTTGATTAACGCGAGTTACTCATTTAAATAAAACACTTTTAAAGGATTAAAGCGCGTGTAATTGTTATTACATTACAACATTAAAGTTACATTTTTTATTATTATTTTAGTTAACCCGACGTATCGTGACCTTTGCAGAGCACGTTTTCAGGGGGACAGTCCCGCGAAAAAGAAAGGCGACTGGAGTGAGCGAGTTTAAACATTGACTTAGTGTTTAAAAATTGAAATAAAAAGAAATAGTGTACATATATAAGTGAATTATATTTTAAAATATAATTTCAACTCCAATATATAATATGTATTGTTGGCAAAACCTAAAAATATTTAAATAACGTAAAAAGTATAGTTTAAATTTAGTGATGTAGTGCTCGGAACTATTGCATCATCCTACATCCTCAACGTTAAGCTAAGTGACTTGTTGGAACATACCTAACGTTACATTACCGCCAGCTGATTAAAAGAAAAGTATTTTTTGTAGTGTAAACAATAGATATTAATTACTGACTAAATTAAATTAAGTGTCTATATAGGATCCGACGCAAGTTCCGAAACTTACGCGAGAGCTGATCGCTGATATAATTAAATCAAATAAAATAATCATTTTCGCATTTTCTTAAATTTATGTGCAATATGTTTATCTGACTATAAATGATCAGGTATTATTGTTATAATAACTATAGTGTAAAAACTTGAACTTACTGGCTGATTTTCGCATATTGTGTATATAAACTAGTTTCGAGCCTTGCTAAAAGTTAGACAATTTTGCAATTTTTTAAACTCATTATAATATAAAACATATGCCTGAGGTTGATCACATTTATGAGCACATTTGTAAATTATAAAATATATAAGGTGAAAAAGGACAATTTAACTCATAATAAATAATAAAACATAACACAAGCATCAGAATATTGCAAGTACCTTCATATTAGTCTATCAATCGATCCGTGGAGACTACTTGTTATGATTTTTCCTCTTATGACTAGAGGGCACTAAAACGAAACTACAAACGAATTAAATAAAAATTTGAGTCAAACATCTCTGTATTATAATAATAATATTCTAGATTAGTATTAAATAATGGAATATTATTCTACGATGTCTTCCATCACCGCTAGAAAGCTTACATCTCGACAACTGGAGAGCAAATTAGGGCAAACGCTAGACGAACTAAAAAAATACAAAAGTCAATGTGAATAACTTTTATTAGAAAGAGAAGATAGCGAAAGAGAGTTTTTAAAAATTCTGGATCAAAATAAAACTTTGAAAATAGAAATGGCAAACATATATAAAAAATCGACTGAAATTGAAGAACAAAGAGATAATTTACAGAAGCTGTTAAATAAGATGGACCAAGAAAGCAATTTATTTGACAACACTTTACAACGCTGTAACTTTCTAGAGTCAGAGCTGGGCTATGCCCGTAGGCACATACCGGCCCTTGAGGCTCAAAACGAGGATTACCAATCCTCACGAAGACAATCGTTATTTGATGAGCTAGTTAATACCGGAAATATTGCAAATAATATTAGTTGGGGCAAACATCCAACAATGACAACTGCTTAAAGAGCTATTTATTACTTAGCAAAAATAAACTGAGAAAATACTCTAGAATTAATAGATATATTAAAAAAACAAATAGATTAATAAGGAAAAATAAAATTTTCTGTAACAACACAGTATTACGCAAAGAACGCTTGCAATTATTAAATTTAATTGAAAAACATGAAGTACAATTACAACTGCACAAAGAGAATAGCCAACACATTATACTACAACTTGAAGAAAAACTAAATATTATGTCAGAAGATTATGAGATCCTAAAAAGTAGATATGAGCAAGCTCAACTGGAGACCGAAGAACATATTCTTAAAATGACTGAACTTTGCGATCTCAGTAAATATAACTACGATAGGTTCGAATCCTTGACAAATAACTACATATGTAACTGTAAGAATTCATCTACCACACAGCCTATGCAGCCTGTTGACAGCTCGTCGGTATCCAGGCAGCAGGTGAATGTGTCACCCATTACTAACGATGAATCATCCATATGTAAACCTATTAGATGTAAGGACCAAGTCAAAAAGCATAATACAATTAATAAATATTCTCAACAAAATAATAGTAGTAATGTTGTTATGTTTAATAATAATAACTTAATAATAACTTTTTTATTTCTCACCAACAACCAAAATTACAATATAGCGAAAACTTAAAAATACAAGGGATACATAAGTTTTGGTTGTGGATCGCCGGTGCCTGTGGTAGGTAATAAAATACCTGTATTACTGGTCACCAGGATTCCACTTTTACACAGTGACAAAAAAGCTTGAAATTCCAAAGGATAGAGGTAAATGTGTGTGTGTGTGTGTGTGTATGTGTGTGTGTGTGTGTGTGAGAGAGAGAGAGGGTGTATGTGCAAACATGCGTACGATAGGGTGTTCTCGGTTTATAGGTGTGCTAACTACCCAAGACCTCCAGAAGTCTCTCTGTGTGACAGTAATCTTGCAAAAGGAGCCATTCGTGTGCAGTTGACCGACATTTGTACATGTTTAGACCATACAAACATAATACCTTGTGTAGCTTATTATAAAGGTACCGTCCCAGAAGCAGAAAGAATCTGCGGCTAAATGATGTCCTTACCTTCGTAGATACTGCCACAAGATGATTGCGGCGAGTAGACTCTGGCCTAAACTCTGTTAAAGGGTGCTGTTTGATAACAATCGCCAATATGAAGAGTTGCCTGACTGTCAGAACTTGGCAGTATTCATAAAGTTCTGTTGTGGGATACAGGCGAGGCTTAAAACAACATACCTTCAAGACAGCCCTCTGTGCACGCTCCACCAAGAGAAGGTGAGATTTAGCAGCACCACCCCATGTCGTAATGCAATAATTCAAAATAGTTTGGCATATCGCTAGATATACCATTTTCATAATGTTAGGATCGGCAGAGTGACGTAATCGCCGGAAAATATAAATAAGCTTACGTACTCGGCCTGACAAGTATTCTACATGGGGCTTGAAAGTCAAGTTTTGATCAAGAACTACCCCCACATATTTTATAGATGTTACTTTTTCAATGCAGCGAATACCAGCTGAAATTTGACCGTCATTTGGTAAAACAGTGATTTGTAAGGAGTCTTCGTCTTTATGGTTGCGCATAGAGAAATGGATCATTTTAGTTTTAGCTACGTTTAAGGTCAGCCGGTTTTCTTTAAGCCATTTATTTGCTGCGTTAAATCCATCCTGAGCAGTGTTCTTCGCTTCAACGCTGTCCGGGACGTATAGTGTTATACGTCCCGACAGCGTTCCGGAAGAAAATACCAATGCTGTATCATCTGCGTAAGAAAATATTTTTCCATTATATAATTTAAGATTGCATAGGTCGTTTACGTATACTAAGAACAAGCTTAGGCCAAGAATGCTCCCCTGAGGAACGCCATATTCAATGGTAGTTTCTAAACTTGTATAAGGGCCAATCTTAACACATTGGGATCGACCGGTTAGATAGCTTTGAAACAGGGATAATTGGTTTCCTCTTATATCTAACGAGTCCAGTTTGGATAGCAATATCGAGATCGAAACCGTGTCGAACGCTTTCGCAAAAGTGCTACACATTTCTGTTTATCGTCAAGTTTTCTGACTATGTGATCCACTAAATTATGTACAGCATCAGCAGTGGAGCAATTCTTTCTAAAGCCATATTGGTTTGCAGACAGGAGATTATGTGACTCTAAGTACTTAGTGAGTCTAATATTAATAATTTTTTCCAGTACCTTAGACATCGCGGGCAATACAGATATTGGTCAGTAATTTATAATTAGACTTCGATCACCTGATTTGAAGATAGGGTGGATAATAGCCCTTTTGAAGGCCGAAGGAAATATTCCCGTTTTCAGGCTCATATTACATATATATGTAAGAGGCGGGATTATGATTCTCTTGTGCTTCTTCAAGAACCCAGTAGAGATTCCGTCCCAGCCCATAGCACTATTGTTTTTTAATGATGTGACTACGCGCTCGACTTCGGATTCGTCGGTGATGAACAGGACAAAAGAGTTGGGGCATAGAATGGACGTGTGGGATCTCGCAGCAAAAGCACTATTGTGTATTTTATCTACCAGCTGCCTACCAATATTTGCATAGTAAGAGTTATCAACGCTATGCTGTCTGTTCTCCTTTAGGCACAATAGGTTTTCAGCCGGGGACTTCGTTTTACCGGAGTTGGTAATTGATTGTATGGTCTTCCATACTTGCTTGGAATTGTTGCCGGCTTTTTGAAATTCAAGTTTTTCAAATGCGATTCTGGTTTTTCGTAATAGGTTAATGCAAAAGTTACGATATCGCTTATAAGTAACTCTCAGTGTTTCGTTTGCTGGTTCTTTCCTCACGCGTTTGTAAAGTTTGTTTCTATGACGCATACACCTCAGTAAACCTGGGTTTGATAGGTCTTTGTCTTCGAGACAATTTGATAGTTTTACTGTTAGCAGAGATAGCGTGGAGAATAGGGTCATATAAGTGTTTTAGCGCGATATTATGATCATCAGAGGTATATACAGACTTAAAGTTTATGCCGATTAGATCCTCAGTCAGCTTATCTTCGTCAAACTTTATTATTGAGGTTCGATAATGTGATATTTTCTTTTTCAAAGATATCGCAGCTACAATAGCAAAATGATCAGTGACGGCCGACTTGACAACTAGTATTTTAATAGGTAGATAACTCTTCAGGTTGAGATGATCGAGGCAAGTTCGATCATGAGTTGGAAAATTATGACCAAGAAAAAGACCATGGTGGGCCAGTACTTCCATATAGTGAATCGAGTGGACATTTGACTGCTCATTTGAAATATCAATATTAATGTCACCCGCAAGAATTATACTACCGTATGCCTTCAGCTGCTGTAATAGGGAGTCCAGTGATTGTATAAATCTGGAGGGGTCTCTGAATGCGAATGGTCTATAGACGGCAACTATAGCTATGTCAGTACCCAAAGTAACCAATAGACAGCTGGAGTCATGTATAACTGGTTCCGTGACAGTTACTTGAGTCAGTGTTGATTTGGTATACACAACCACGCCGTCGTTCTGATTATGTGTAATTTGGGTTACGTTATAGTTATACCCATCCATTAACGGAATAGTGGGGTTTTGAGATAATCGACATTCAGTTAAGACAATAATATCAGGATAGCTGTGAATCCTCTCAATTAAGGTTAAAAGACCCGGAAAATTTGCATTAATACTACGAATGTTTGAGATAGTAAAGTGATACATGAACCCGATATTGGTAATAACTCAGAACATGCTTCGGCATTGCATTGAATAGCATCACAGAAAGTGATGTTAGTAAGGTCGGATAAAAAGTCACAAGCTGCCGCGAATTTTAATTGGTATAGTTCCCGAGGTGAAAACACAAGGTATCCATATAATACTCGCCAAAATGGTATTTAGTCGCAGGTGGAGGAACAAAACAGAAATGTTGTCGTTAGGTTCAATTGTAGATAATGTAACCTTTCTTGAGTACAGTGAGGGCTCACAGAAACAATGTATCAGAACGTAGAATTCGTGTAAGTACTTAATCTTTTTGTAACAGTATGATATTGTCGATAGTTTGTATATGATTAAGCGTATATTATATGGTTGGGGGTAAACAGTGCTATTGGAATGAAGTGTAGTGACGCTGTGAGTGAGACTAGTGAAGATTCGGGGAAAACATGTATTTAGTATAAAAGTGGTTAGTATGAGCTGTTTGTGTGGAATGTAAGTGTGTGTTTGAGAGAGTAAGTTGTCAAGACTGTGAATGGGAATAAATGTTTTGCTATCCAGAAGATTAAACAATCTTTATGCAAACGCATAAACTTTCATTGAACTTTCAAAACTTTACTGAAGATTATATAACAACGAAAAATATTTTTTATAAAATCAATTGTCATTAACATGCAACGAAATTGTAGGTTTGTTGTTTTAAGATGTAAATAATACAAACGTGTAATTACAGAAATAATTGCTAATTCTAGTCACTTTTGCAGTTTCAGTTGATGTACTTGGTCTTCATTTCTAATCATAATAAATGGAGATTGGTCGTCCTTTCTGACATACACTTTACCATAGGCTGTCCAGCAATATTTGTAAAGTCCAGATCGGGTTAGGTCTCGGGCGAGGAAGTGTAGACGGGACCCCATAGGGGTTAAATGTTCAGAGAGGAAAATGGGAGTATCCTCATTGGTTTTAATACCCAGTTGTTTGCAGGATAGTTTGGACTTATGCTTTATGTTGTATCCCTTACCCAATTTCAGGACTTCCGCCTTCAACATGGTCGAACTGGTTTCCACTATTATAGGTGCGTTACGTTGTTCGTTGCTCTTAGTATGTGATCTATATATATCCTTTATATCAGATTTGGAAATGTTGCAGTCCAAGTTGCGGGTGAGACACATTATCATTTCGATGAGGTTATCCTTAAGTTCATTGCTTCGCCTGGGCACATTCTTTACGATGAAATTCGATTTGCGGTTTCCTATCTGGATTTCCTCAATTTTTGTCTCAAGCATAGAAATACATTTTTTGTCTTCTTTGGCTTCCCTCTCTAATAGATTAATTTTCTTATGGAGCTCTTCGTTCTGCCCAGTCAAAAATGCAATAGAGTTTTCTATGCTGACGTTGGACTGTTTAATTTCTTTAAGGGTTATATTTATCTGCTGAACCTCTCTACCGTGCTGTTTTGTAAAGGTATTCAGCATTTGGTCATCCATTTTATCCCTAGTTCTCTTGCGATTCAAGTCATAATTAGGTGGTGTCTTGTTGACTTTCCCCATCAAGTTAATATCCTTATCTGATAGTGATTTATCCATATTAGGTGTTGAAAATTGAAGATGTTCGTCAAAAGTTAAAGTTGATGGTGGAGATCGTTCACATCTAGGCATTTTATAATTTACTTTTATAGCACCTCCAATCGAAAATATTTAAAACATCAGCAGAAATTAATTTCTGCTGATGTTTTAAATATTTAAGTAGCAAAACGTAAAAAGATAAAGAAAAAAAAAGATTAAGAAAAAAAAGTTTAAGGAAAAAAAAAAGTTTAGTGACGAAGTTGGAAGACATATGTGTCTACCACTGAATAAATATTTGAATTATCAGATGACTAACTACTGTATGCCTGCCTGTTCTTACCAGGGCATTGTTAAGAATATTTGTAATTTTCTCCAACAGCATTGTAATTGTATTTATAGGACAGACAAGGAATATGAACAAAAAAGAACTACAAAAAAATGTACAAAAACTGAGTTTATTAAATGTTAGGCAATTAGTATTGTTCACTTTTCCATATAGTAGAAACTTGTCCTATGAACAAAATTATTCAACATATGCATTAAATTTATCACTCCATATGATGACCCAATATAATAGCAAATTACATGTAATTGACATCAATAATTATATAAATAGTAACTATTTTATAGAAAAGTACAATTGTATTTCCAAATTTCACATAAACAGAATAGCTGTTGCATTATCATACTATATAAATAACTCAACCAAAAATTTGGTTAGCCTGACTGCCTCTTTTGAGCAACATACTAGTTGTAGTTTACAGACATGTATGGAAAATTGTCCAACTAATGATTGCCAAATTGCCTCTATTGGACAAGCAAATAGTTTTAAGACTTTAGAAAGCATTCCAAACAATTTTTTTTAGATAAGTGTACAATAGAGAATACCTCTAGCTCAGACTTTTTGTTAAATGCTTATTCTTTTAAACATTCAAATGTTAAACGAAATACAAAAAATGTTAAACTTATAAACTTAGTACACCAAAATATACAGGGTATGCTAGGTAAAGATTTGGAAATAGAGTTATTCATGAACTGTGACAACATAGATATACTGTGCATTACAGAACATTGGCTAAAATGTCATCAGTTAATTTTTAATTTAAATAGTCACCAGATTGGTAGTTCATTCAGCAGAGAACAAGCCATGGTGGCTCTTTAATCCTGATCAGTAATGAACTGAAATATAAGGAGCGGAAAGACATTGTCAGACTCTCAATAGAACGGATTATTGAAATAGCCTGAGTTGAATTGGATCAATTAATTATTATGAGCATATACAGACCACCCTCGTATCTGTCATATGACAGTTTTGAAAATGTAATGGAGAAAGCTCTATCAATGATTTGTAATAAAAATGTGGAGACTTCAATGTAGATTTATTATTGGAAAATTCCTCTTTGTGCATCAAATTAAAAAGTTTGTTTCAATCATTTAACTGTAAAAATATATTTTTAGAACCTACTAGACTTACATCTTTTTCAGCAACATGCATAGACAATATTTTTACAGATTGTAATACAATAACTAATAAGTATATTATAAGTAAGCTTACTTCTGACCACTGTGGTCAGCAAGTACAATTTAAATTGCCTAGTATAACAAATAAATCTAAAGAAGAATGTACTGTAATAACAAAAACCACAAAACACTTTGAAATGTTTAAACATAACTTGATGTTAAAACTACCATCACTTAAAGTATGTGAAAACCCTAATACACATTATAATGCATTTTTTAAAATTGTTAGTGAGGAATATAACTCAGTATTTACACCCAAGACTATTTTTGTAAATAAAAGGCCATGCTTTAGTGACTGGGCTACTGTAAGCATCCATAAAAGTAGAAAACGACTGTATGAATTATATAATGAGAAAAAATTTAACACAAGTGTTAAATTCATTAGTTATGTTAAAAAATATTCCAAAATATTTAAAATAGTATGTAGAACAGCTAAATCTCGTTTTTTAAGTGAAAAGATTAAGAATAGCAATGATAAAATAAAAACCACATGGAGCATTATTAATGCTGAGACAGGAAAGTCTAAATCACATAAGACTGATTATTGCCTACAATATAACGGGAAAACGGTTAAATCAGAAGGTGAAATAGCTTCATTATTTGACAATTTCTTTTTGAATATCCCAATCTCAACAACTGAGTCCCTAAATTCTTCACCTCTACTAGCTGAAACTATGTTGAAAGAAAATGTCGAAGAATGTTCTAAATATTTTAAATTTCAATATGTGCACTATACTGAGGTCATTAAAGTATTTAACTCTTTAAAATTAAAAAATACAATTGACCTCTGGGGTCATTCTGTCAGTTTAATTAAAACTATAATCTCTGTCATAGCTCCACAATTAGCAATAATATTTAATAAATGTATTGACTGTGGTACCTTTCCTGATCTGATGAAATACAGTAAGACAATACCTGTTTTTAAATCAGGTTATACTAGTGATCTCTCAAATTTTAGACCTATATCTGTATTGCCTGTTTTCAGTAAAATCTTTGAAAAACTTATTTTAAATCAAATGCAGACACACTTTAGTACTTTGCTGAAGTGTAAACAGTTTGGATTTACGAAAGGTCGCTCAACAACTGATGCGGGTGTTGAGCTTATTCATCATATCTATGATGCCTGGGAGGATTCAATGGATGCCCTCGGTGTTTTTTTTGTGATCTATCTAAGGCATTCGATTGCGTCCAACACGAGACTCTTATCAGGAAATTACAACACTATGGCATCAGGAACAATGCGCTGACACTTATTAGTTCTTATTTAGAAAATAGAATTCAGACTGTTGATATAAATGGAAAGCGCGCCCCTGGATCAACCATAAAAATGGGTGTCCCACAGGGTTCAATTCTTGGTCCATTTCTATTCTTGATCTATATAAATGATTTGCCATATGTTGTTAAGGATAATCATGAAATTGTTCTATTCGCTGATGACACATCCTTTTTATTTAAGATTAAAAGACGTGAATCAGTCTTGGATGATGTAAACAATGCTTTGTCCAAAATTGTTCATTGGTTCAATGCTAATAATTTGCTTTTGAATAGTAAGAAAACTAAATGTATTAAATTCATAACCCCAAATGTCAGTCAGGTGAATTCAAATGTACTTGTGAACGGGGAGTTCTTGGAACTTGTAGACACCACAGTTTTTTTGGGTATTACTTTAGACGCAAAACTCCAATGGCGTCCACATATAGCTGGTTTGGCGAATAGACTTAGTTCTGCAGCATTTGCTGTAAGGAAAATTCGCCAGCTCACAAACGAAGACACGGCACGTGTTGTATATTTTAGTTATTTCCATACTGTTATGTCTTACGGTATATTACTGTGGGGACACGTTAGTGATATTCAAACGATTTTTGTGCTGCAGAAAAGAGCTGTTCGAGCAATCTACAATCTGTCCAGTAGACATTCGTTGAGAGATAAATTTAAGGAGATCAACATATTAACAGTCAATACATATTTGAAAACCTAATATTTGTGCATAAAATATAGATCGTTTAAAAAAAAACAGTGACATTCATAACTGCAACACTAGAAATAAACATAATCTTGCTCTGATTCACACAAGGCTAACGAAAATAGACAAATCATTCAGAGGACAATGTATATAATATATAATAAAATCCCTGAAGAAATTTGCAAACTACAATTAAAAAAGTTTAAAATATTTGTTAAACAGAAACTTTTAAAAAAAGCTTATTATACAATTAAATAGTATATAACAGATAAAAGTGCATGGGATTAAAGCAATGTAAATAATTTAGCAGTAGGACTGTATTATTCTATTATTTGTATATTTTCTTGACTGCAAAAAGTTATACGGTTATCCTATTTTGAGAAATAAACTATTTGAATTTGAAAAGAAAAATAATAATATACATGATACTTTTACCCAAAAACTAATGTAAATACAATTACACGCGTTTTAATCCTTTAAAATTTTTTAGTTAAACGACTAATTGATATTAAAAACGCATTTTTAGACAAACGGTGCCCAATGATGTACCCAAAAATAAATTTGCGCAATAATGAAGCGCAGTTTTTAGAATCAACGGATAGAAAACGTTGGCGAAACTGATAATTAGCGCTATCTTTTCCATGATCTAAGAAGATCGAAGTCAATAGTCTGAAGGGTGCCGTTGCTAGTGAAATTACTGGGCAAATGAGACAATATCTATGTCTCAAGGTGACAAGCGCAACTGTAGTGCCGCTCAGAATTTTTGGGTTTTACAAAAATCCTGAGCGGCACTGCATTGTAATCAGGCAGGGCGTATGAATTACCATCATCTGAATGTCCTGCTGGTCTCGTCCCTTATTTTCATAAAAAAAACGTAGTCGGAGGATAATTTAATTTTAATTAATACTTAAGATTTTTGATCTGTAACCTTGATAAAAATATAAATTCATTTGTCCAGAAATTTTCCAGATACTAGAATACGAGAGTCGGAGTAAGCTGCAGGTTCCTTTGCTGCTAGAGCTGGGTGAAGGCGTGATGGCGCTACTGAAGGCCACCAACAGTGGAGACACCGACCTCGTGTATATGGTGCTTCTGCACCTCAAGGAGAAGATGGGGAAGAATGAATTTGAGGTTTCTCATCCTTATGAAAATCTTTCTGAGTCATTTGGGTTAATTATACTGTACGAATACACCCACTGTGAAATCAAATCAAAGTATTACATATTTGATGTGACAAACCGCCTTGTTTATTTATGCTTGATTGCAGAATATTGATTTGAAAAAAAAAATAACAAAAAAACAAGGGACCTGAAATAAAACTATTCCAAAAAAATAGAATATGGACTAAATATTAAAAAAATAATTGGGTATTTTTAAACAATCTACTTAATCTAATTCTAGTTACAAATATTGTTATTTTTTGGAATCGGTGAAAAGTCGTAAAGTTGAACAAAGAATTAATATCAAGATCTATGAACTTCACGTCTCTCGAAGGGTTGGCTCAGTGTCGCAGGTTCGAGTCCCGCATTGTTCATAAATTTTATTTTCAAATTTATTTTGTGTAATTAATCCCCAGAAGTGAGGGTTATCACTTTAAAAAAATAACAAATTGTTTAGACTGTTTATTTGCTAAAATTGTTCTTGATGAACAACATACCTACTCTTATAGATCTAAGCTTTTTTTATGAAAATAAGGGACGAGACGAGCAGCACGTTCAGCTGATAGTAATTAATACGTCCTGCCCATTACAATGCTCAGGATTCTTTAAAAAACCCAAATATTCTGAGCGGAACTACAATTGCGCCCATTAATTTCACTAGCTACGGCGCCCTTAAGACCGAAACACGATAATGTTTACACATTCTTGCTTCACGTTAGAAATAGGCGCCGTTGTGGTACCCATAATCTAGCCGGCATCCTGTCCAAAAGAGCCTCCCACTGGTATAATAGCTATGACCTATTCTAGTTTGTATTTTTCCAGCTCACAATTCGCAGTATGCCGTTGGCGCATTCCCTGTACATAAAGTACTGTGCGAGTCACAATCGGGACGCCCTGAGACAGGTGTACGTCCAAGTGGATGACTTCCACGGGCAGGCAACCACTCACATCCAGGATGCCTTGGAACAGACCAACCCGGGCAGTAAGGAGGCCTCGCTTATATCCGCGAGAGAGTGCTACAAGAAAGGGAAAAATGATTTAGGTGACGTTCAATTACAAAGTTTATTAACATTAAGAGATTCTTACTAACTACTACTAGGGATAAACAAATAAACATTTGTTTAAAAAAATATATTTATAAAGTGGTTCGTTCGCAAGTTCGCGCTCTTGCGGGCACGCGCCAGGAGGAGTACCGGATGTGTTAATAACGCAGTTCCCGGACTCCTCCTATCAAGGCGCGGTATGGTACACCGTGTGGTTTTAGTCGGTTCTATTCCGACATACCACCCTACCGAAAATCCCGGTGGGGTGACGGCCCGTGGGGGCTTACACACGATAAAAAAAAATTACTATAGGGGTGGCAAACTACAGGACTTGTTATTTTACTGGCCTGTTTTCGCCTTAGGGCAAAAATGCATGTAATCAATCTAATTAAAAATAATACCTTAATGAGGGTCAATGGTATGCATTTTAAAATTTACCGCTTCGGAAATTGTTCGGAATTAGTTTGGCCTAATTTTTTTAAATAAAACGTGTTTTACCAGTTCTAAGTAACTTTAATAGTAATCTTATACAGGATGTCCCAAAGTTATGGGACATGAAGGGAAAGTACCTTAAATATCGAAGATAGGCTATTTTACTAAAAGAAGACTATGTTATTTTTAAAAGTTAGTAAGTAATTCTGCATTCAAAGATTTTTTAAAAAGTACTTGCCTCGTCTGGGAATCGAACCGACTTAAATGTAAAAAAAAAACACCCCTACCCTAAGAAGAGTTATTAGTTTTTGGCCATTCTTTCGATTGGCATCATAAAAGTAGGGGTGTTTTTTTTACATTTCAGTCGGTTCGATTCCCAGACGAGGCAAGTAATTTTTATATAATCTTTGAATGCAGAAGTACTAACTTTTAAAAATAACATAAAGGATTCTTTCAGTAAAATAGCCTATCTTCGATATTTAAGGTACTTTCCCTTCATGTCCATAACTTTGGGACATCCTGTATAATAATCTAATATGGGAATGATAAAGCAATTTCGTATATCACAAACTAGTCTGGTTTTCAAAACAGAGTATATTAATTATAAAATGGACGAGAATAAAGTGAGGCAAATAAGTAACGCGAAAATAAGATGCAATATAAAGCATATCAAAATAAATTATTGATTTTAGTTGTTTGTTCTTTGTTTTTAGTTTTTTTTATTTGTACTATAGTTCAAATCATACGTATTATTCTAGTTTACTTCAACTGTTATCTATATAAGTAGTTAGCCACATCCAGTCCTTCTTATTCCGTATATAAAATGTATTGATGTTGTTTTGTTGAGCAATTTTTATGTACCTTCATTTTTTGTAATTGTTCACTTTGTTTGTTTTGCATGCTTAGTCATAGAAACCTGAAGTAATATTATATTGTATATTTATGTAAAATTCTTATGTAAGTGATTTTATATTAAATCTCATGAGAATAAATGTCTTTAAACCGATTCTTAGGTGCATCAATCTGCGAAGACGAACGGAAACTGTGCAAACAACAGTCCAGTCTGCAGGAGACTTACGGAGTTAGCTTTGTGGGTCTGTCCGTCCACGACACTATCAAGAAACTTCTAGAACAAGGGGAGATCAAGGTCGCTGACAAAATTCGTACAGAGTATAAAGTGCCGGATCGCAGGTAATTTGTATACCAACTCCTTTCAATTAAACCCATTGACGTTCTATAAACAACTACTCACAATCTATCTATCTATCATCTATATATCTATCAAAAGGTCGCCAAAAATGTCCGAGCGGCGTTCTATATAGGTATGCATTAACTTATACAGATAACATTACAACATAAATTGACACCTTATTTCGTGGAAGCAATTTTCATAGTCTTTGTATACGCTTATAACAAACTCATTGATTATATTACAAAACCGACGTCTCTTTCGCACATTTCGCGCGCAATATTTTTTGTTTTAGCAATTGAAATGTAAACATTTAGCAAAATGATTAAAAACGTCAAGTTAGTAACACATTTTTGTTAATTTAAAAGCGCACTTGAAATACGATACACTATCCCTGAATACTTGTTATTGCGTGGCGTTGTATTCAAAGCGCGGTGGACACACAACTAAACTCTGTCTAATAGACGCGTAGGCAGAGTTTTGCTTCAGACAATTTTTGATCGTTATTGTCTTTTTATTTATTGTACGTTAATGAACCTATTCGTGTATTTTTTTATTATCTCTTTAATAGTGTGTAGCAAACGGAGGAAACATTTTGCATGTTCTTGGTTTATTCTCAGGTATCTATCAACATTACACCAAGATTATTTGTAAGGCCTATTATGTTTTAGGTGGTCCATTAGGAAGCAAACGTGAATCGGTTAGGCACAGTTTGGTGCGAAAATAGTGAATATCATACCCGATTCTCAATACGGGGTAATGCAGATGGTAGTTATTTAATTTCGTGCTAAACAAGAAGGCTATTCGCGTTATACATAACCTTTATCTACACCAATGCTTTAAATCGTCTATTAAAGATTCTGAAACAGTTAGCTTATTGCGAACATTAAAACACCCAATGTTCTAATAACCATTACATCATCAAAACGAGTGTTGTAATGTTGTACTGAATTTCATAACAACACTCCCATGTTTTTTTTCGATACCTTCATGCGCAAAGAATTTCAACAGACAGCCACATTCTTATTGCTCGATGCGTGGTATCTGTATGAATTTCAAAAAAAGAACATTTTCGTTTACGCGCGTTCCACACTACCAGAACGTCGCGCGCCGTAAAAAAAAAGTAGGTTATTCGAATCCCCGCCATTTTTCTTCGATATTTTTATTGTTTTGTTTTCAAAAAATATTCTGGGTGTAGATAAAGTCTTGTAGCAACTGTTGATAATTAGTTATTAAAACACTCATGTGTTGCTATTATCACACGAGGCGAAGCCGAGAAAATCCACATTCGTGTTTTAATACCCCTTATTACACAACAGTTGCATAAATAACTAACTCAGCACCAGTTTAGTTGATGTGCTTGTAAATTTCAGATACTGGTGGTTGCGGATTATGACCCTGGCCGCTAAGGGCAGCTGGGCAGAGCTCGAGACTTTCTCCAAGTCGCGGAAGTCACCGGCGGGTTACGAGCCCTTCGTTGATGCGTGCTTGGCATACAAGCGGCCAGACGAGGCAGCCAAGTATCTACCCAAGTGCAAGGATGAGCTCAAAGTGAAATACTATGTAAAAGCTGAGTATGTAATAATTTTGATCTTTTTTTTATATTATATAATTTATATTTAGACGACCCATATAGCCCATTGGTTAGTGACCCTGCTGACTGAGCTAGAGATCCCGGGTTCGAATCCCGGTAGGTGCTTTTTTTTGATAATGGTCAGAAATATCGACCATTTATATACATTACATTGCATTAAAATTATGACATCACTTCTATAATTGTTAATATTAACGGCGGCGACAGTTCGATCGCCCGCCAGATTCCAATGTTATTTTCCAGTCATATACGACACTATGTCCAGTTGGCGCGCGAGTTGAATGCAGTCGGGGCCGGGGTAAACAACTTCATCATCTCCCCCCGCCTCCTACTACTCCTCACCTCGCGCGCCTACAGTGTAGTGATGTGCCGTAGTCGTCGCTTACCGTGTTATCACGTTAATACTAGAGTTGCGATCCCTTGTAATTTTTTTAAGTCATACTTCTTTGGGCGCGTTATGAAAAAATCATAAAAGTCAAATTTTAAGATGCGCGCGCATCACTGTAATACAAAAGTAACAGTTCGGGTGAAGTTGGTTCCTATAATTTTCTGACGTTTGCGTCATTCGTTTTTTTTGGTTTCTTCGTCCATTATTAGGACAGGCAAAGGGTTCAAGCCCATACAGCCGTATTCATTATTTAATAATTGATTATTGTCAAAGCAATCATTGCAAGATTTTTACCAAATTGTTCTGTCTAAAAACGTAGAATAGCACGAGGAAGACGATTTTAATGATTTTTGCTTCGTTAGAACAAAGAAGTATAACTTCTTGCATGCATATATAAGTACATACACTTTTTTTGATTTTTGTAATGACTCCTCCTAGACCATCAGGTTCTGTTCCAAAGTAAACGAAATTTTATTCATTGCTAAGTATGAGAAATAGCGAAAAATGGTTTAGACATGTCTGTTGAAGAAAGGCAGAACAAATGATTATGGTCATCAATTATAATACGGTCACAGCACTATCGTATTCCTGGACTCTGCATTCAACTCGCGCGTTATCTGTTGTTGAACAATACACAATGTCCATCGTGAATGGGATCTGATCACTCTAATATAGGATACTCTAGTTGGAATGGAGACAAATTATATAAGATAAACCGAAACTATATCTTTCCGACATGAAATTCTTCATGAATGCATTTGGAACCCCTAACAGTAAGACATAATAGTGTGTAGGTTCTACATCCTTGTTTAGGTTGAATGAACTTTTATGGCTGGCATTCTCGTTGGCTGCTTTCATTATATTACTAAATTACATATTAAAATTTAACTACATTTAAAAATTCAAAATCTTATTATTTATTGTTAGTACCTTAACTTCAGCCTAATAATATAATTAAAACAAGAGAAGAAAATTTAAATTAGTTAGTTTTTGTTTGTTTCTTAATAATTAATGTTTTGATTAGTATTATAAGCCCCTCTTTGGGTGAAAGCTTCCTCCATTTTCTTTCATACTTCGCTAAAAGGCATAAAAAGGAATTTATTTTCTCAAAATTTTAGAATTCTTTTTGAAGTCGTTTCTAATATAGCACTACTACCGCTTCGGATATAAATGGCGCTCTGAGAGAGAAGAAGCGGCGCAAGAAACGGCAATGACTATATAGTATAGAAAAAATGTACATAATTAATTTCGTATAATTCCAGGATGTATGAAGAGGCAGCTCAAGAGGCTTATGAACAGAAGATGGAGAACGCTCTCTTGTACGTTAGATACAAGTGTCCCGCGAGTGAACACGAAAAGCGTGCTAAGATATCTGAGCTTCTGGCGAGGTTACAGAGTAAGAAGTGATTAAAACAAAGACTGATTGTTTCTGCCCCAGTAAGTAAATACGGGCAAGACGTTCTATAAAATAAAATAAAGTTATACCTGTGAATAAACTGCGAATATGCAAAATGTTGACTATATCGCTAACACCACCAAATACAATGATATTTCTGAAGTTTTCCGAATGTTAAGCTGACTTGTAGATAAAAGCGGGAAATGATATACGCCTGAATAAATCAATCATAAGCAAAATTTATATTGGTAACATTTTTCATATTCTTAGTTTATTCTCAGGTATAACTTTATACCAAGTTTATTTGTAAGGCCGTAGTCCTTTAGCTCTATTTGTAAATGCAAATGTTATTTTTCGATCATATTGCAAAAATTATTGCCAAAAGTAAAATGCCAGCGGAATTTATACGACAGTATAAATTCCTGTCGTCTAGCAAAAATATTCAAGCAGTACTAGTGTAAAAGTTTTGTGTACAAGGCTGCTGAAATTGAACTGAAGCAGTCCAACAGTCTGAACTTGTTGACTTGAATTGTTAAGCTTTTGACGTAATGTATAAATGAATACGTGTGTTTGGTTTATTTATTTCAAGTTTATTTCCAGATCATTTCTTTAATCTCTCCTTTATATGATCTTCTCGTAAAATATCACATATTTTGCGCCGCTAACTATGGGTCTCATGAGGAAGCTCATGGTCGCTCTAGAGGTCAATGGAGAGGGCTATGCTCGGAGTTTCCCCGCGTGATCGAATCAGAATTAGGAGATCCGCAGGAGCATCAAAGTCACCTACATGCCCCAGAGGGTTGCGAAACTGAAGTACGCTGCTGGAACTACTACTGCTACGCTTCCCCCAAAGACCACGACGACGATCGGTCCTGCGCTGCCCTCATCCATCGTAATCCGGCGATCTTGACCGGATCGTCGGTCCATCTTGTGGGGGGCCTACCAACACTGCGTCTTCCGGTACGTGGTCGCCATTCGAGGACTTTACTGCCCCAACGGCCACCTGTCCGTTGAAGTTCGAACTATGTGCCCTGCTCACTGCCACTTTAGTTTCGCCATCATTTGGGCTGTCAATGACTTTGGTTCTCCTACGGATCTCCTCATTTCTGATTGAATCGCAGGGTAAGTCTGAGCATAGCCCTCTGCGCTACAGTGAGGTCTCTTATCAGGAACGTAGTTAGTGACCCCGTCTGCGTACCGTAAGTCATCACTGGCAACACACACTGGTGGAAAACCTTCATCTTCAGACACTGTGGTATTTAGAATGAAAATATTTTACGAGGCTTCCCGAACCTTTACAGAACGGCTCTATTATTGAGACTCTGCTGTCCGCCCCCACACCCCCAATAAAATGCAATAGACAGAGAGAGATAGACAGATGTTATATACTATTGCCGCTATAACAACCTAAACCAAAATGGCGTATTTCAAAATGGCTGCCATTACAATTATTATTTTACAAAAGTACTTATTGATATTATCATTGTACGATGTTACCAAACCTTTAGTCTGTGTAGGCAATTTGATAAAACGTACGTAACTGTACGTTGTTTTTTTAATATTTTAGGTATATTGTAAACTTATACTAAGTATAATGAATATTATTAATATGTTAAGTTATTGTAAATCCTCATCTTCAAATCTATAGTAAAGCTCAGTTAGGGTTTTATGTATCTAATATTGTACCTACTATACCAAAAATAAAATATTTATCCTTAAAAATAAAATTATTTTATGGAATACTATTTATTTCTGCCTTTGTATTACTACTGGTGTTACTGTTATGAAACAACAGGAACGATTCGTTCTCATGTCATCTTCTGTAATTAATAAATTATACTCTTAAATCATTCGACGTTCGATCCTTGTTGAGAAAGGTACTCTGTGTTAAATTTTAGTAAATTATTTGAAAATCTATCAGCTGAAAATAGTTCTTATGTTAGTAATTTTAAGTGCTGTATCCGTGTGCTGTGACAGTGATTGTGCTCATATCGAGTTAGATTAAATTATTTTACATCTCTTTCTCGCATCGCTTGTGCCGGCCGTAACTGAGGGGCTACCTCACCCCTTATTGCTTACAGAAAAGAACATAACTATATCGCTATCTCTGTAATACTTGAAGCCATGGCCACTCAGCGAACTCCACCAAATAAATACCCGTCAAACCAGGAGATACCTACAGCTGTTGCGAAAGAATATGCGAATATCAACACACGCAAACGATAACAATTTGACGAATGCAACCCAATGTCTCAATTAGAGATAAGATTCGAGCAACAACTAACTACTTGGGATAATAAAATAACTGAAACGATAAATAGAAGTATAACAACAGCTATAAAGTCGGCCTTAACTCAGGAATTATCAAAAATAACAACTGCACTATCTGATCTAAATTCAAATGTATCAAAATTAAATAAAGAAACTTTAAATATAAAAAACTCTGTATCTGAAATGGGAACTCGGATCCAAGAGATTGAAAACTCCTTAGATTTCGCTTCGGAAAAACTAGCAAGTTTAGAGAATAAGATTAAAGAAATTGAATACAAAATATCCCCTATTACTACCTTGTCCACGGATTTCGAAGGAGTAAAACAGAAATTATTAGTGATGGAACAACAGGCAAGATCATGCAATATTGAAATATCAAATCTTCCTGAAAGGCGTGGCAAAATTTACTTACCCAGTTAGAAAAACTATTTAACGCGATCAAGCACCCACTTAATGCGTCGGACATTGTATCAGTCCACCGTGTTCCACATGCTGATCAAAAAAGCTCATCCCCGAAGAACATCATTGTGAAGTTACCGACACGCATAATGCGAGACAACCTAATCGCAGCCTATCGAGCAGCCAAGGGCTTAACTTCTACACAACTATCAATTACGGGCCCCGCTCATAGAATATACATAAATGAGCATTTAACGCTTAACAACAAGCATTTATTTCGCCAAACTCGGGAAAATGCCAAAAAACATAACTTTAAGTATGTTTGGGTTAAAAATGGAACCATATTTGCTCGTAAAACAGATACAACACCCATTATTGTTATTCGTTCACAACAAGATATCGGTAAGATTAATTAATCTGGTGTTATTTAACAACAAGTATATTGTAATTGTATTAAAAATAATTACACTACATGAATTTATGCGATTAAACCTTAAGTATAGAATAAGCCTTAACTATAGTCAGCTATATAACTATTTCATAAAGTCTAATAACTATAAATTAAAAACAATAATTATAAAAGTTACCCATAAATGCATTTCAAAACTATCCATATCAATATTATGTTTATCTGTTAATATGTATCATAATGATTGTCAAAGTAGATATAGTAAATATTTATTAGTTACTTATTTTAATGAAATATTTCTGTCTATTGTAAAACATATTCTGATTCCATGTATGCAAGGCATAATTACATTTGATGAAGCATATTATGACATGCCCATCAAATATATCTCTTACTATAATATTATTCAATATCTTGCAACTACCGTATTTTTGATGTGTCTATTAATTATCAATAATATATATATATATTAGTACTACAATCAATTTAAAAAAGATGTACAATGGATAAATACAATCTGTGTCTATTCTATCAGAATTAAATCCTGTTTGTCCCAACATAATGACTAGGATATTTACTTTAATATTTGTGGTCTTGGTACTTATTGGTAGGTGGTATTTAATAAATTTAGGAATATGCTTTATATCCTTATTATCTTGTTATGTGTTTATAAAAAAATCAGCAGTAGATTTTCAAATGACTCTTTATTATAATCTCTCAATTTTAATTTGCATATTTCAGAAAGGGATGATTAAAAGATTTGACTCAATCATGTTTCAATGTGCTATACATATTATGTCTATTAATTCTATAGTTAAAACCTCTATTATTATTTTCATAATATCCAATGGCTAATAAAAGCACGCTTAGTATTTATTATCAGAACTGCAGAGGCATTCGTACAAAGTTACACACACTTTACACTAACATATTGACTAACTGCTATGACATTATCTTACTTACAGAGACATGGCTTATTCCTGATATAAATAATTCTGAATTTATTGACTCCCGTTACTGTGTGTTCAGACATGACAGAGACCGCTCCATAACTAACAAAAAAGATGGTGGAGGAGTTCTAATAGCAGTGCTTGAACACCTCCATTCCATTCCAATGCATCCATCTATGGTAAGTGCTTATCCAATTGAGTGTGTTGCTTTACAACTACCAAGTGCTAACCCCCATGTATTTAACATTATTATAGCTATTTATATCCCGCCAAATGTATCTGACGATGTCTATGTCAATTTTCTTGACACATTAGCAAACCAAATGAACAAGAGTTCCGTTAATACGTTCATTATTGTTGGTGACTTCAACCTGCCATCTATTGACTGGATTAGGTCTCAGGATCACATAGATATATCCGATAAATGCCCACTAACGACACCCAGAATTCATTTGCAACAGTTTATGTCATTAACTAATAGCTTTCAGTACAACCCATTTAAAAATCACTTGAACAAACTACTTGACCTAGTCATATAGCAGTGTGAACTGTCAAATATTGCAACCCAGTAAATCTCTAGTTAATATTGATGCACACCATCCACCCATATATATTTTAACATTTTTTGATATATTTACTCCACTGCTAAAGAAAAAGGTTATGAGGTATAATTTTAATAAAGCTGACTATATATCAATTAACAAGGAGATTGACAATACTGACTGGGACTCGTTACTAAAAGATACATCCTGCGAGCTATCCGTAGCAAAGTTTTATGAAATCATTAATACTACTATTAAAAATAGCATACCGCTTTCAAATCTTAAAAATATGCAATTTCCCATTTGGTTTTCACCGTCTCTAATACACATTTTTAAAAATAAATCTCGAGCATGGAGTAGGTGGAAGAAATATAATAATATCTCGGATTATGAAACTTTCTCCATGTTTAGAAGACGTTTCAAGAAAGAATGCGGATTATGTTACAAAAGGTACATTAATTCTGTAGAGGATAGTGTTCACTCTAATATTTAATATTTTTGGAACTATGTAGCCAACAGTAAAAAAAAGATTGGTATTCCACATCATATGACATACAAGGACTTCTCCTCTAGTAATCCTGAAACTATTTGCGATATGTTTTCTTCTTTTTTTGAATCTTCTTATGAGCCATCAAGTCTTAATTTAGATAACTGCCCCCCCCCCCCCCCCCCCTTATGCACAAACACTAATAACACTAATGTAAGTAATCTGAGTGTCACATTATCAGATATAAAAATTAAACTGAAATCTCTGGACCCTTCAAAAGGTCCGGGACCTGACGGAATTCCAGCTAGGTTTCTTAAAAATACATGGGAAACCATCTCCTATCCAATACAAATAATATTTAATAAATGTTTGAATGAAGGAATATTCCCTAGCGTTTGGAAGCATGCAAATTTAGTTCCGATTCATAAAAACAGACCTAGAAGTAATGTTGAAAAATACCGCCCTATCTCAATAATGTCATCTTTGTCAAAGGTCTTTGAGAGTCTTGTACATGATAAAATTTACCCCCTACTTCACAACACTATATTAGAACAACAGCATGGCTTTGTCAAGGGAAGATCAACCACAACAAATTTAATTTTATTCACAACCTCTCTTTTCCATAACATTGATCAAAATATTCAAACCGATACTGTTTACACAGATTTTCAAAAGGCGTTTGACAAAGTTGACCACAAAATATTATTGGATAAAATCTCCTACAATGGCATAAAAGGCAACCTGCTTCGTTGGTTTGCATCCTATCTTACTAAACGTACCCAGAAAATCGTCATTAGTGGTTATGAGTCTCGACCTGTTAATGTAACATCCGGTGTTCCTCAGGGATCTATTTTAGGACCTTTTTTATTCGTTCTATTTATTAATGATATTCACACATGTTTCCTAAATTCAAAATTCTTACTTTATGTAGACGACCTGAAGACTATTGCAACGCAAATAAATTGTTCCTGAGCATTCCCAAGTGCCACTCTATAACGTTTTCTAAAAAAAGAAATATTATTACCTCCCAATATTCCCTTTGCAGTTCAAATCTAGCTAAAATGTGCAGTGTCCGTGATCTTGGCATACAGCTTGACTCTAAACTACATTTAGACCACAGGCACATCAACAATATTGTAAACAATACAAAATGCAAGATGTTTGGATTTGTCATGCGCGTATCCCGCCAGTTTAAACAACATACATAACACTTTACAAATCGCTAATACGTCCTCAACTTGAATACGCTGTACAGGTCTGGGATCCTCTGTACAGTAAATATACCGATATGATTGAGACTATACAGCGTAAATTTCTAAAATCGACTCATTATAGATGTTACCGATCTAAATTATCATACCCCGATCTGCTACAAAAATATAACTTACAGACCCTAAAGACCAGAAGGAAACTTCTTGGGGCTAAAACATTATATGGATTATGTAACAACAAATTTGACTGCAGTGATTTAGTACACAATCTAAACTTCCAGGTCCCAAGAGTTGTATGTCAGCGCAGTGTACGTAAGCGTCCCCTTTTTGCAGTTAGCCCAATTCGAACCAACTCCGGCAAACGCGCGCCTCTGCAACGCCTATTTAGCACATACAATGAAATCTTTTCAGATATTGACATATTAGGTATATCGGAACGACAATTCAAATCAGCAATTAATAGCACATTGAAACAGCATCAACTTAATTAATGTTATTTAATTAAATTTAAACTTAAATCTCATTGTTATGAAATTAAATATTCTCATTGGAGACTTATATGTAACATCATAATAATATTGTAAGCAACATCTGTTTGTAATAACTACTTTTCTTTCTTGTTACCTAACACTTAAATAGTAACCCGTGGACATTGTCGTTGGTTATGCACTCAGTACTATTTATGTTATTTCTTCCTCTAATGTAATCATCTAGTGTGTAATTGTTTTGTGTCCCAAATAAAATAAAATGAAATCTAATCTAAAATTTTAAAAAATATTGTAGACGTCGACTAGAACTATAATTTTTTATGTATTTTATTATAAATAAGATATAGTATATATATTATACTAAAGAGGTGTACCTACATTGTTGGTTTGCTTAACATTGCTATTAAGAAAAGACCAAGGGGAAAATATAGTAGGTAAGTATAGTATATCACTTACAGCATCAGCAAAGTCAGTACCAACAACAAGCGAACAAAGGATACATTTGTTCATGTGGAGGAAAATTATGACAGCGTTGTAGCGTCCCGAGCCGCTTCCGCTTGAGAAATAAGTATATTTATTTACCATATGGAGTGACAATAACATGTCATAAAGCTACATCAGTTCGTAAAGGGTTCTTCTCTAAACTGATAAGAAACTCCCTGCCCATCGTTTAAATCATAGAACAACTAAGCCTATTTAATCTAATATTGTATTTTTTTTTGTGGCCTGCGCATAACCAGACAAGAACCATGCATCATTATCTTCTATATAATCAACCTTAGTAGACCTTCTTTGTTATAGCTCTAATATATTTCTTGAATTTGTGCTCATTGAGTTCTAGTATACTGTCTGAAGACCGAGACCTATGAAGGAGCCCTTAACTCTAGTTGACTTGGGCTAACCTCTGAAATTGTATGATTTCTACACTACTACTAACTACACTTGCCCTTTTGATTTCTTTAACCTTGTAGGTACAATATACACGCGCCTGGATCTCGCGTTTGTCGCATCGAACGTAACATGTCTGAAGCACACATTTTCTGACGTATGTTTGTAATGTCTCACTGAAGTGACGTAATAAGATATAAGAGTGCTTTCGCTGTACGTCCAATCCGATCCGTATCCGTAAAAATACGATTCGAAGTAGTCGTAGAACTATTTCTATAGTAGTACATCCGGCTTCAGACATCCGATTTCTTTCCGTCAACCGATAGAAATAGTTCTACGACCACACCGGACCGTATTTTCACGGGTACGGATCGGATTCTGATCGTACGTAGTGCGAAAGCGCTCTAAGCAACTAGACTCACAATCACGCTTAAAATGTGGCCGAAGCAAAACTGCATACGAGTCTATTAGTCTAGGCCAGGGGTGCTCAAACAGTCGATCGCGAGTGCTTTTTGAGTCGATCTCGAGAAAAAAATCGGATATTACAATTCACAGATTTTGTTTTAGGTTACTAAAATCGGTAATTTGGGTTCTATCTTATGAAAAGTATGCTCAGGACATGTAGTGTCATGCAGATTCCAAAGTCACTCTTTAGTTAAGTTTAGAACTCTAGACACTAGAACGCGTTTATTTTATAAGAACCAATAAACTCGCAATTTTGAATAATTAGGAGTTATTTCATTGATATTTTAGAGGAGCAAAACTAATATCTATGTCATCGTGACACTCATAGACGACAATCCTTCATCACATCACACATACTTGATGCCTCTGAGAGTCGATCAATCATACTCTAACAATTTTGAGGTAGATCGCGAGCAGTTCAAGCTTGAGCACCACTGGTCTAGGCTGTAGTAGCTTCGTTCATAGACTGAACATTACTACCACGGAAATAAGGTGTTAATTTGAATGAATGTTTTAATCTGTATAACTTAAATTCAACGTCGCTCGCTTTTGACCATCTTTTACTATTCGTTGGGTAGTTGTTTATAGTACGTCAATAACTCGCTGCATATTCATCCAATTCTGATACGTTTAAATTTTAAACCGCCAACAAATGGTGTTGCAGCTTTAATAAAGTTCATCTGATCTACATAAAAACTGAGGTATACACATAACACTTTATATTACACGCCCGCGATTTCATTTGCGTGGTAATTTTGTTGTGTTGACCCTCGCCCTGCGAAAAACAAAAACGAGTCTATCCCACAGAAACCGTAGCATTAAATAAGTTACCCTATGAACCGTAGACTGAACCGGTCGGTGGACTGAACCCGTTCATATGTTTTCACAGTTATTATTAGCTACGCTCGACCGATGTCAACGATGACCGTCGGTCGAGAACAAATCCAGACTTAGTGTGCGTAACAAGCTACTTAGTCTTACACTCGCGATTTGTATGTCAGTTTTTGTAAGTTTGTGTGCATTGCTCAAAATAGAGGTTAACTGTCAACTTCAATTTTTATCGACGTATTCACTGCTGTCACAGTCTAGTAGAAAAACTGTTGGGCTTTTTATTTGTATAGAAGCAGTAATGGTTTGCATTTATGCTTGGACCTACTTTATATTATGTCCAGACCTACTTAGTTAATGTGAGACTAACATATTATCTTAATCAAAAATAAAACAACATTTCCGGTTTTCAGAACATGCGTGTTAGTTGTTGTTCTAAATATTGGTTGAGGAATCCCCTTATTTATTTAATTACGATATATATTCGAAGGCATTCAGATGTTTTAAAATTTGGTGCGCAATGCATCCATACTAACAAAAGACCACGACTGCAAAAATTATGAATAAACTCAATTTTTAATACATATTTTTTCTTTTCTGGCACTGAACACTAGGTATATGAATTAGCCAACAATACATATTTAGAACAACCATCTAACTTATATTCTGAACTTTATTGTTTTGGTGTTAATTTAAATAAATATCGCCATATTTACTGAGTTTGAGTGTCGCTTCAGAAAAACACATAGAATTATCAATACGCTCTATTACAAGAAGTCTGGCTAGAAATTACGAATATTTTCACTTAAAACACTAACACAGACAAAAATCAAAGTGTAATGTAATATTTTTATACAATTTGTCTTTACGTAACTTAAAATAACTGTAAATAATTATGGACGTTATACAAAATTAAAATATTTCGGCCACATCAAGGGTTCTTTCTACGCAGTATTTTATGTAAAAAGCGCAATAGTAAAGTAGTAACAGATTAATTTGATATTAACATTTATCCATTATTTATATAGCACACAGCACAGCGTGTTGCTAATCTATATTATCAATTTAAGCAGGGACTTTCAAAATCACAACATAAAATCAAATATTGAGTGATCAAGTATGTACCTCGAAGAAGTTTCTCGAGTAGAAAAACACACATTTCAGGTCATTTACATTTAAAATTTGCCAGTAAGGAAGCAAGCAAAAATAATTTTAGTTAACATAAAGCTTATCAGCTTGCACTAAGCGCACATGGAACCATACTTTATCGTAATCTCCGCGCGTTGAAGTAGAGATGACTTCAAAAATCACCAAACAAAAACACCGTTGGTCGACAGACGACTGCCCGGTTACAAAGATCCATCAATTGCATCGCAGGGATTATACAGTATAAGGTGCATTCATATCGAATAGAAGCCCGTGGAACCTAATCGAAGGAACAGTGTTTAGAACAATTAATAGACAAATGTTTTCTGTATTACTAAATTTAAACTTTGTACAGAAGTACCCGCATGAACCTGGTTGTAAGACGAAAAAGCCTACTTCATATGTGCCTCAGTCATCAAGCATCCAATCCAATTCTATTCATCTTCATATGATAATACTCTGGTGCTATGGTAAAACTCGTGATCTAAGTTAACGCAAGGCTCCACTGAACTAAAACTATAGTTCCACGGGCGGCCATTTTGTTTTTCTGAACGCACCTGTCAGTAAATTCGACATCCATGCGTACTTAGCTTTGCTTCACAGTAAACTCTCCGTTCCTTTTTCTTTTTCATTTCAATCACATCCAACGAGAACATCTACCAGCAACAACAATTTACAACTCGTGTTTCACACAATCCCTCTCCAGCCAATAACAATCCAAAATTGGTCAAGTCCTAATTGACTGCTAAATAATTCAACGTTACAGTAATTTCAACCCTCCAATACTAACCATTTGTTAGTGTACAAATGTTTTGTGTAAAACACAACTATAACTATAATTGAAATATTCAAAAGCTGGATAATTTTAATCAAATTATACCATCATATTTGACGATAGATTCAACTAAAGGCAGGAATAAGTTTAAATAAATTAAAACTATTAATTAATTAAATATAATGAGCTATTTGTCTTTCATATAAGTACCTACTACGACTAACAAATAAAAATCAATCACAAAGCAAATAAAATTATCTCGGCTGTTTTTTTTTTTAATTTTGACATTCAATTTTTTACTCAAAAATGGATAGAATACAATGCTTCTATTGTGAGTTTTGCTCTTACTATCACAAAGTTAGTTCCAATACTAATCGTTCCAAGTGGTTTCATAGTTTTCGTTATTTATCGATAGTATCATTACGACAGCAAACTCTTAAATTTATATATTAAATCTAATATTACTCATACTAAACAATGATATGATAAAATGTTCAGATATGAGATTGACTATATTTTCTAACAATTGAAGATGTGTGTTGTTTTTCAGCCGTCTTCTATCCATTCCTAATTATATCATTCAAACTACGCATTTGAATAAAACAATAACAGTGTTATTACAAATAAAAATTTTAAACACGGCTTGAACACGTGTTTTGTTAAACAGCGACCTAACTATAACAACGTCAGTGATCTGATAATGGAGTCTTAGAATCTTTTTCTATTACAAAACAGTGTTTAGCTTGTGTTTAAGAAAAACATCGTTAAGCACAACATAAACTGAAGTGTACAGGAGTAATTAAAAGAACGGAACGCTATTATTGACAGCTGTCATCTATAATCTAAATCTTCCATATGAATACGATCTATCCGTTAGAAACACCTTAGACAAGCTTCGACTCGTGTTTATATAAGCAATGCCTAAAGATTGTTGAAGGCTAAACAACAGAAAGACACAAATTTGTTATAGAACTTTTTTTAAAGAAGTGTTCAACACATTTTTAACTTTTTTTTTGAAATAACACAGTTAATTTAATAATATGCGAAATTATTACTAAAAAGTTTAAGCCACTCTCACACAGAATACAAACTGAACAAACATCAAACGACACAATCAGTCTTAGTGATATTGACAGACACAATATAAACGGCCGGAAAGCTACATTACTTCTGAAATTTAGACCATCTTTGGTATTTCTCGTCAGACTCAAAGCTCACAAATTTCCATTCAAAAGACCATTTTCCCTGTTCGTAAATAGCACCTATTCCAACCAAACAAGATTGACTATTCTTATGAAAAGCCATCCAGATAATTTAAAAAAGTATCAGAGACATTTCAAAATGTTTGCTTTTTTATGTTTAGCATTTCTTACCCCTCGTTTACACCAATTTATAAGTATAATATAAATTTAACAATAATTGTACGTTTAATAAGTTGCAAAACAAATTATTTTAATTTTTAACTTAACTTTCTATCTGAACCAATGTCAGTTTAGCACTTATTACGGGATATCAATTCTTTATAGTTTATTCAGACTAGTTTAAAATTATTTGAATGCAACAAGTAGGTAGATGTAACACAATAAAAATAATTAAATATCACAAGTAGAATTAATGCACGTCTTGGTGTAACCGATGGGTTTCTTGATGCTTTACAAGTTATGTTTGTTGTTGTTCAAGCTAATTCCTGGTATGGAAGTTATAAAACGGCAAAAATCGACTTAAGCCACAAAAATATCACAATAAAACATTTCAGGAATAAGATATAAACATCTGTTAATTATAAATAAATAAATTTACGTACAATGAGTCAAAACCAAAGTGAAATCATAAGGCAACGGTAATTTAACAATAAGTTCCCGAAGTCTTAAAATCGATCAACAATAAAATCTAATATCTGCAAGAATTTTTGGCGTACCCGCAAAAGCCGTAGAGCGAACATTACACTTATAATATAATATTAACAAGGTAATTGTGTCGATGACAAAAATATAGTCCGTTTCACAAGAGTTCACCTCAGCTTTCGAGTTAGCAGAACAATAGGTCAAGTATTCAATTATCAAAATTAAATAATGAAACTACATTATTCATAGAGTTTTTACCATAAGAAACACGAATTCAATAGTAAATTGTTATAAAAACATGAGATTTATTTGCTTTAATATCTGTATCGTCACGTGACCAAAACCGTCGACCACCATTTTGTGCCGTCACTATAGCATACACAATTTGTTTTTAGCAAAACACCAACGATACGGACTATACAGTTGATTTCTATTTTTATATCAAATTTTATTTTTATAAAAATCAATAGATCAGTATTGATTTTTGCAATACACATTATAATTTCATATATTGCACATTTCACGTTTCGTTCTTTATGTTATTCTTCTTATTATGGACGTCACGATCATGGCGGCTCCCTTATTGGCGCAACTATTTATTGTTTAAATTTAAAACATTTTTTCTTGGCATAAAGTGGAATTATTTTGAGGAAATAAAAATACCAGTTGGCTATCAAATCTTTAGGATCATTCAAGAATATATTAAAAACAAAACGAAGAATAGCTAATTGCCAACAATTAAATTCTGAAGTAAAAATAAAATCTATCTCCAGAATTAGAATACATATATATAATCAGTATTACCAGACCGAATAATATACCTGTATCACCTGCTATAGAAACTTAATCCAGTTCTATCAACTTAACGATAAAGGCGAACTCTTTGTCTGAACGCACTATAGGACTAGCAAAAGCACAAAGCTCATCACCGACATTACATCGAAGACAGAACGTACAACACCAAGACATAATATATTATAATATATATATTAAGTCAGTAAAACTACGAGACATTTTTGCCTTCAACTTATCTTTGAGGGTAGTATTACATTTGGTATTCGCTTAGGACATCGTAACAATGACAGACTGTTCACTATAACTGTGAGATTTAAGGCCAGTCTATTACTTACTGCACTAATGCTTACCCGAGAAGAATCTCCATTTCATAAATTTACATTAATCAGCCTTATTCACTATTAAAGTTACAATTATAAAGGTATTAACCTTTCCGCATCGGCCGTGCCCGCGGGCACTGGTAATTCAAAAAACAATGAGAGCGGCTGTGCCGCGGGGCACTTTTTTACCTCATCCAGTTTTCACCCTTATTAGGTGTACAAGATGGTTTATTTGCCTACGCAGTTATGAACGAGTGAATTCCCAAACACATTTCGATCCGTTACGATTCAAGGCCACCAATATTCGACGTCATAGCTTTACGGACAAAGCACTTATGTGTCCACTTGTTCCCGGCCGGCGCAGCGAGCGGTCGTTATCAAGACTTTACACGAAGATCGTTCTTTGTGGAGATTTAAGCTTTATTTTATAATTAACATATACTATTCATTACAAAAACATAAAAGGAAATAAATAAAACAAGTAATTAACAATAATAACAATATTTATTTTAAAATATACCTATTTTTACACTTTTTTTCGAATGAAAAGTCTGTGTGAAAAAAAAAAGAAAGACAATATGAATAATTTATACATGGTCTTATAGCATGTTTCAATAGCTTTCAGTGACAGTCACTCATATCACCCTAGTTATAAGCATTTTATAACTACACGTAAAATAATACACACGGGGAAAATGCCGCGAAATTGCCGGAAGCTTGCCGATCAATAGTGTACAGCGAGATCCGGAGCGCGCCGATCCGGAAAGGTTAAGGTATACACATACAAGCTTTTTTTATTTGTTTTTTTTTTTCTATAATTATTATCACATTTAAGAGTATAATTCATTAGCCTAGTGAAAATTAATGGCATTTTTGGCTTTTTAAACATCGATGAAGAAAGTTACTATGTAACTATATAGCGAAGACATACATAATCGCATAGAAGTTATTTTTTAGGTTTTTTTAATATTTTTTACGAATGACGCTAACAATTACTATAATACGTAGGATATTTTTTTGTTATTTTTATACGTTATGATTACATTAAGATGGTAACACCAAGTAAAATTTAAGTACCTATATCTACCGTAATGTGCAAGTATGTACTTAATAAATATAGGTAATTATATTTTAATACAGCTTCAATACGCTTGAATATAATATTTCATGCCATTCTTATCCTAAATATAAAATATTTCATATTTTTTTTTCATTAAAATACTAAGTATCACACAAATTAAGCTAATATTTATAAATATTTACTTAAAGAGTTTACCAGTGAAATAGGTAAATAAACAGTTAACAATAATAATTAATCACAGCAAAAAAAAACATAAATTAATATAACAAAAAGGGTTTTTTTTTCAACAAAAAAAAAATCTTCTAACAAAAATAAAAAACATACATTAATATGATATCATATAGCACTACGAAGGTAACTATATCATACAAAAAATTTAAATATTGAATTGAATTTTTTTATGCTTTACTTAAATTACCCATGTTATTATAAACTTCTGCCTGTTCAGGTTAACAAAGAAAGATATGTACATATTATAATAAACAATAAATATATTTATATATAATAAATTATGAATGCAAGACTAGGATCAGCTCATTGAGGAGTCAATGACTAAATTTTTCGTTTGATATAGGAACGGATTGCATACTCTTATACCTTAGCCTCGTGGTTGCTT
This sequence comes from Leptidea sinapis, assembly GCF_905404315.1. NCBI lineage: Eukaryota > Metazoa > Arthropoda > Insecta > Lepidoptera > Pieridae > Leptidea > Leptidea sinapis. The sequence continues at coordinate 6,094,456 of NC_066275.1, read as the reverse complement.
AGCATTTGACATTTCAGTGACATAAGCGGAATCCTGCACTGTCACTGTCACTTTCGGCGATCTGTCAAACTTATACCTATCCAAAGGAGTGCTGCCGGGCGCGGCGTTGGTAGTGAGCACGACTGAATGACGCACCTGGCTCTGGTTGGCTGTTATTATGTTTATATTACTGAGGCTGTGTTTCGGTATTGTGAATGTCGGGAGATCCTTCGTTTTAATGCTATCGTATATACGGACTAACTTATTAGCATCTATGTTGTCTATGACGTTGAGTTGTCTCTGGGCCGGTGAAGCCGTGACGACCAGGCCGGGCATCTTGATGGGAGTTTTCTCTGGTGCGGCCGAGACAGTCGCCGCGTGCACGCTGGTCACGTGATGCATCACAGAGTGACTCTTCAGTCCTTGCGCTGTTTTATAGCTTTTGCCGCATTGGCATCTGTACGCCTTTCTTACCCTAAAACGAAAACAAATTGCACTTTATAATAATTATATATTGATATATATATTATGCTGTTCAACTATAACTAATTGCTTTAAAAAATCAATATGATTATCGTATTACGATCTACGCTAATGATCCTATTGTTTATTTCCAAATTGCAACCGACTTCATTATTTATCAATATACAGTATAACGCACAAACGAGTACAGTTAATGAAGTGTAACAAAAAAAAACAATGAAATACTGAAATTAAAATTACCAGTTTCTAATATCAATCATTACCAATCTACTCGTAGGTACATGTTTAAAATGGTTGTCTAGTAAATATTGTAACAACTAAAATTACACAAGTAGAATAAGAAATCTATAATTGATACTCATACTTAAGATTTTATAGACATTTAGACAAATCATGAATAAAACGGAATGCTAGATTACTTCGTTAAAGTAACATATTTATACCTTATAAAGAATCATTTATGTCGTCGGTGAATTTGCTATCTGCCTCGTATATGGAGAAAAGTAATAATGATATGATATAAATTATTTCGTTTCTACTGATCCAAGTCCATAACTCTATTTATTATCTGTACTTGTACTATTACATATTCTTTGACTGTACTAAGAGCTACGTTTGTGTTGACAACCCTGGGTGACATTAAGGCGACACTAGATGCCGGCGACCTTGAGCGAATGAGTTCACGGCTCCTATGTAACAAAGCCAATATTTTAAAAATACTTGGGTCGAAAATGTAACATTTTAACAGGCGCAAACTGCTTAATTGCTTACAATCCTCATTATTGATTACTAATCTGAATAAATGTACCTACATAAAAAAGTAAAATCTATAAGAACAACTTTTATGATAGTAGTATACTAAACAAATGCATGATGCCGAGAAAAAACTTGTTTAACTGCAAAGAAAACTGGTAGTTCATAATAGCTATGGAATGCTAACTTTAACCAACAATAAGCATTAGCAACCTACAAGTAAGACTTAAGGGTATGTGTAACAGGGTAAAGTAGTGTTCATAGCTCCAAATCCAATATTTTCACCACAAAACTTGTCTAAAAACACCTTGTTTGCATGTTTTCTGTTTACCCTTCGCCTTAAGGCTTAATTCCGTTTGTTTGACGCGTAATTAGACTTTAAGCGTTATTGTAGCCACTATTCAAATCCGTTAGCATCCGGTCCAGAAAGTTGAGATTTGATAGAAATATTCCTGTCGTCGTGTACCTAAAGGTGAAGCTAAGAACGAATTTTATAATTATATAGATATTTATTATTTTATTTCAGCCGCAAGGGATGCTCCCTTGTGTTAGATTTATTTAATTGGTTGAAATAATAAATTAATAAGAGTTTTTTTTAGTTATACTTATTACTTATATACTTAGCGCGTTAGGGAAAAATTATCATAGTTATTTTATACCATGCGCGCGCACTGTGCAACATACCTACATAATTACAATTTATAAACAAGCTTTTGTTGAATTACGCCAAAGAAAACTAACACGCATACTTTTTTTTATTATAAACATACCAACGTCTGTCCGGTCAGATAGTTTTAATAAATTAATTAGAAGTCAAGTATGATTGTATGGACTACGCACACTAAGCACACAGCATTGACCATCGCGACTGTAAAACTTTCGGTTTTCTTTTATTCTGTGAGTCTCACTTCGAAATTCTTATTTGCTTATCGCTTCACATGAAGTATATTATATATACTACCACATTACAGATATTATTTATAAAAAATTATTGACGAACATAAATGATCCTTATGTACTACAGAGTAAAAGCGATACCCATTTCTTCCAGAAATATTCTTGTGCAGTCAAACGTCTTTTAGGTGCTGATGGCGTTTTACGTTTGTAAGCTTCTTGAATTGGGAAAACCGGATATCTTGTGGAATGAAATAGAACTTAAGAATAGAAGCGATAAAGTGGCATAATATGAGCTAAACTAAGTCAATCTAAAATGTTCAGCTCAAGTGAAAAAAAATAATCACGGAATACCTACGGAGAACCAGTTCTCATACAAGTTAACATTGGGACACGTGTCCTTATGCCGGTTGGTTGAATGAACATCTGTCTGCCACTTTTCACGCAAAATAATAAATTAAAAAGAATGATATTGTAACTATTAGCATCTATTGTACCTCCTCGTCAAATATACAACTTGTGTTAAGACTATATTGTATATTTTATTAAAAAGAGCTCAAAACAATGAATGCTTGGAGCGTTTCTTGCGCCGCTTCATCTCTCTCAGAGCGCCATATGTTTACGAAGCGGTGGTAGTATTAGAAATGACATCAAAAAGAATTCTAATGGAATCAATTTTGAGAAAATAAATGCCTTTTATTATGGGCACCTTTTTCTGCTGTGAAGCAGTACGGGGAAAATGAGACTTAACATTTGTAATTGTAGGTTTCTTAAGAATCCTGAGCGGCATTTGCAATGGCATAAAAGGAATTTATTTTCTCAAAATTGATTCCTTTAGAATTATTTTTAATATCATTTCTAATATACTCGATACTACTACCGCTTCGGAAATAAATGGCGGTCTGAGAGAGAAGAAGCGGCGCAAGAAACTACTCCCAGCGTTAATTTTTTGCGCTATTTTCAATTAAAATATACAATATTGTACAGTCATTTCTATCGCTATAAAATAATCATAATCTAGTCCCACGTTGTCCGATCACTTAGATATTCAGCTGTGGAGTAATAGGATTTACGACAGAGCCATTTTTGTAGAAAACGTTTAAATTTATTAACAGATAATTCCTGAACAGTGGCTGGGACTTTATATTATAATGGGCAGCGCGTATCAATTACCATCAACTGAACGTCCTGCTCGTCTCTTCCCTTATTGCCACATTTCTTTTTTAATTTAAGCTCACACTTTGGAATATAACACATTCAAAATGGAATTATTCTGCGCGTTATCTAGACATTATAAAGCTACTAGCTGACCCAGGAAACGTTGTGTTGCCGATATTAAAATCGCGATACAAAAGTAACTGTTGATCGTAGATGGGGGAAAATTTGAAGTTTTATGTATTTTTTAATGCTGACTCATAATCAAACAAATTAAAAAAAAACGTCAAAAAACTTAAAAAAAATGTCGTGTGGACCACCCTTAACATTTAGGGGGATGAAAGATGTTGTCCGATTCTCAGACCTACCCAACATGCTCTCAAAATTTCATGAGAATCGGTCAAGCCGTTTCGGAGGAGTTCAAAGTTTAACACCATGACACGAGAATTTTATATATTATATTATATAAGTTCACCGTACTCACTTCCCATCCTTCTTGTGACCGTTCTTGGAGTGGTATTTGATACCGTTGACGTTCTTGTATCGCTTCTTGCAGCCGGGCACCGGACAGGCAAACGGTTTCTCTTGGGCAGCAGCGCCCAGAGCTCCGGAGCTCGCGCTAGCGTTCATCCTGTAAGGAGTGAAATTAAAAAAAAAGTGTGTGCATACTTATGTATGCACGCAAGAAAATACTGAAAATTACTTGCTTAATTTCCAAAAAAATACCCACTTAATTGACTACTTTCTTTTAAAATACTATATTACTTAGGAAGAGTTATTCGTTTTTGGCCGTTCTTTCGATTGGCATCATAAAAGTAGGGGTGTTTCTTTTTTACATTTCAGTCGGTTCGATTCCCAGACGGGGCAAGTAATTTTTAGAAAATCTTTGAATGCAGAATTACTAACTTTTAAAAATAACATAAAGTCTTCTTTCAGTAAAATAGCCTATCTTCGATATTTAAGGTACTTTCCCTTCATGTCCCATAACTTTGGGACAACCTGTATACTTCTTTGGCGTAACAAAACAAAACCTTTAAATTAATTATTCGTAGTGCTATTCTACGTTTGTAGAATGTTAGCAATGATAATGTAAAGCCTGTTTAACCTGATTCCTGCCGCCGAATTCCAAATTCGCACGACACGCCACAAGTTAGGATATCATCCCCACCATGTGTGGCGGTACTCCACAGTGGGGTTTTCAAGGAGCTTTCTTCCACGTACTACAAAGCTGTGGAATGAACTTCCTTGTGCGGTGTTTCCGGGACGTTACGACATGGGTATCTTCAAAAAAAGCGCGTGCACCTTCCTTAAAGGCCGGCAACGCTACGCAACCAGGTGACCCGTACGCTCGTTTGTCCTCCTATTCCATAAATAAAAAAAAATTCTCGATTGGAAAAATGGTCTCTAGTCTTAATATTTAAGTTGCCCTCTCTGTATTTCTAGTCGCTCACTTATTAATTTAGTCGCACGGCGAGAATTTTAATATCTGAAATGTATTATTCACAACACACTTTTTGTAAGCTCGTTCTCGATTTTATTATTAAACAATATTCGTCGTTAGTTTGGTTAATTTTTCGCTTACTCAAGTTCATACCGCTCAAGTTATTATAACAGTATGTCATCATCAGTTGCTAAGTTTTTTTATTCGATCGTTTTATAATTCTCCTTTCTAAAAGCGCAATCAGATAATTTTCCAAAATTAGACGCGTTTTTGTGTTTTAAACTAGCGTGAAGCAGTTATGTTTACACATTACTGCTTCACGGCAGAAATAATTGCCGTCGTGGTACCCATCATCTAGCCCGCTTCCTGTGCAAAGGATTCCCACTGGTATGTGATAATTAATTTAATATTTAAGATTTTTCAATTCATATTTTCTTAATTAATTTGTAAAACTAAACATAACACAATCAATAAATGCAGAAAATTGTACTAAATTGGAATTACGATATCCAATGGTTGTTCTGTTATTAAAGATCAAAGTCAAAGTCAAAAAAATCTTAATTCACTGTAAAACTTTATAAGTTATTTAGTGCAAGTCAGGATGAAGTACAAAAGTTACAATAGAATTCAAATTAATTACAATAGAGTTAATATTCATTAACAAAATTTAGTACATTAATTCCAACTATGTTTATCATTCAAATAATCTTTCACATTATAATATCTAGGCCTTAGATGGTAATATTTGAATATCATGTGGGAGGTTATAATAAAATATAACACAGTCCACTTTAAAAGATTTAGCAATTTTTCGGAGCCTTGTAGATGGAATTGCGAGTTTATGTTTGTTTCGAGTATTGACACTGTGTACATCACTATTCTTTTTTAATTGGCTAATATGTTTATGAGCTTATAGGAGGTTCTCGTATATGTACTAGCAGTGTTCTGTCATAATATTAATTTCACTACACTTATCTCTCAATGCATCCCTCGAACGCATTTTATAGACTGCTCGAATTGCCCTTGATCTTAACAAGATTATCATATCAATATTAAGGTTTAGTTTTAATGTTAAATCTTTAAAGTAAAAAATAATAAAATTATAAATTAAATAAAAAAAATCACATATTCACTAAACTTACTTCAAAATTAGAACGAAAGAGAGGACAAACGAGCGTACGGGTCACCTGGTGTTAAGTGATCACCGCCGCCCACATTCTACTGCAATGCCAAAGGAATCACAAGATCGTTGCCGGCCCTTTAAAAAATTGTACGCACTTTTTTTGTAGGTACCCATGTCGTATCCTCCTGGAAAGACCGCACAAGGAAGCTCATTCCACAGTTTCGCTGTACGTGAAGAAACGGGTATGGGGACAAAGTTCGTTGAAAACCGCACTGTGGAGGAACGCGACTTATCTGGATGGTGGGGATGATATCCTCATTCATGGCGTGTCGTGCGAAGGTGGAATTGAAAGGAATTAGATAGTATTAAGTTGTTACTTTTTTATAAAAATTTATAAATTTTATGGCTCAACGTTATGTTAATTTACTGTATTGCATAATTTTTAAATTATATTCTCTGAGTGCACATGAAAGTTAGAACAAATGTTACGACAACTAGCAGATCGAAGTGCAAAAGCACGACTAACCTTCATGTACGCACCTCAAAAACAAAAATCATGACGAACTCTTCATAACCATATAAAACCACGTTTAATAGAGTATATCGAAGATTACATTTATCTAGGACAGTTAATTCCAAGAACTAATACTATGCGTAAGAAAATTGGCTAAAATGGACTTAAATAATAACAGACTGGTATCCAAGAGATGGTAGTAGAAGAAAAGAGCGTCAAACTAAGCGTGAAAAATGAAGTAAGAAGAGTTGCTGGGCCTAAGTGGATCCAAATAGCGAAAAGCAGAGAGGCGAGGAAATCTTTAGGTGAGGCCTTTGTCGAAAGACCAGCTGTTTAACTTTACATACAATTTAGATTTAAGTTTATATTTAGTTAAGTATCATTTATATTCGTGAACAGCAATAAAGGCTTATTTGTTTTTAATATATTGTCTACATATTTTTTTTTTTTGTATACACCTTTGTGAAATCTACATGTAGGTATTTAAATTGTATTTTCAGTGATTGACGTTGAGGAACAATCTATTTGATTTTATATCAATAAAGTATTTTTGACTATGACTTGACTCTACAGTTACAGCTGTTAGTTTCAAGTCATTGTTGGTTTATTATCATTATTATTATTTTTTTTTCATTTAAATGATACTCACTTAACACCATACTGCAGTATATAATCCGAGCTGTATTCCGCGACGTTGGTCCACGAATCGTTGCTGTCCTCGGAGTGGCTCATCACCTCCTCATCATCCATTTCACTACCTGTCATCATATTTAACATATTCAAATATTAAACAAATATAACTTTCAAAACTAACACACAAGCAGCTATGTAGTTTATACAAAACAATCACTGTATGGCTCGCTAAATACCCTGAGTCGCTAAATACGCTGAGTATACACAGGGAAAGGGCATTTCCCCCTCTGTAATTCAGACGCCTTACCGATGTAACCGATTTTGATCGACATGTCTTTTTTTTATGAAAATAAGGGACAAGACGAGGTGGGTGTTCAGCTGCTGATGGTGATTGATACGCTCTGCCCATTACAATGCAGTGCCGCTCAGGATTCTTGAAAAAACCAAAAATTCTGAGCGGCACTACAATTGCGCTCGTCACCTTGAGACATAAGATGTTAAGTCTCATATGCCCAGTAATTTCACGGCGCCCTTCACACCGAAACACGATAATGTTTACATTACTACTTCACGGTAGAAATAGGCGCCGTTGTGGTAACCCATAATCTAGACGGCATCCTGTGCAAAGGAGCCTTCCACAAATCGTAAGCCTTCAACCACTCTTGGTATTAGCACGAGCTAAATACTTAGGAAAGTATCTGAATATTAAACTACTAGCTAACACACACATTGACAAATCAAAATTGGTCACCAATTATCGGGCTGTCAGGTCATTTATACGCTAGTATATTGTAAGTTGGCTGAGAAAAGCAATAACCGAAGAGGACTTATTTATATTGTATTCATAAAAACCTGTTGATAGTATTGTTATCCAAATGATTTGAGTTTTGATAAAATCTGGCACGTGCCAGATTTTGACTGAGATTTTGGCGAGTCAACACGTCCTGAGGATGCCTCGTGTAGAAGCGAAACACATGTCGAATTGTTTAAAGACAAGTATTGGCGGAATTAACACTAAAGAAAACTCAAATCATTAGGATAATAATTATTATGGATTTCCCCAAAATAACGACTACATCAATAAATTTTCTGATAGTATTGCTGTTGATCCATACTTTATACATTTTACAATAATTGATTACCTATGGTAATCTCACTCCCGGGAGGATCGGCTCCTAGATCGCTTTTTACAACAGAAGAATAAGGTCTCGTCATGTAGTGTACCTATCGGTTTACGATCACAAATATATAATGTCCTCAATGCGTGCAGTCACTTGGCAAGGAAGTTTTGTGCCCTTGCAGTTTTTTTTTATGGAAAAGGAACAAAAACGATCGTACAGGTCACCTGGCGTTAAGTGATCACTGCCGCAACAACAGAGGAATCACAAGAGCGTTGCCGGCCTTTAAGGAAAAAAAATGTCGTATCGTCCTGGAAACACCGCACAAGGAAGCTCATTCCACAGCTCTGTTGTCCGTGGAAGAAAGTTCCTTGAAAATCGCCCTGTTAAGGAACGTCACACATCAAGATTGTGGGGAAAATATCCTAATTTGTGGCGTGTCGTGTTGCACTGTGTATTAAATAGTAATTGAGTTATTCTGACAGGGAAGGAGTACAATCTCTGTGTTTCAAAAATGTCCGTAAAAAGGTGTTAAATTAGGGTGGTGCTACAGTAGCTACTTGTCCCTTCCCTGTGTTGATATTGGTACATACAACAAGTATGATATATGATGGAAAATATACTCACATCATCCCCTTATTTTTGCCATAATACAAAGGTTTTTGAACCGCGGTGTAAGAATGCATATTAGGCTAGTGAACTGAAGCTGTTTTCAATAATGAATACTCATAAATAAAATGGAAAAGTCTGTTTGTACATTAAAAATAACAGTTGACATGGTCTATAGATTTACTAAAAAAGTTTTTATTTTTATGATTCTCTGAATATAAAATTCATGATATGTTTGTCTTTTTGTTCCTGCTACTCTCCGAAACGGCTCGATATCTCTATTGAAACTATCACGGCTAGATATATCTTCTCCTTATCCCTACCTAATGGTCAGACTGATACGGAAATGAAATCAAGGCAGGCGAAGATAAATAATTAGCAGTATTTTCGATTTTCGTAATTTAATACAATGGCGCGCATTGAGAATGGGAAAGGTCATCACTAGCAGGTCCACACTGCAGACACTATCAAAAGTATCGTTATTTCGAAGTTGTGTTTATGAAATAAGTTTATTTCAAGCAACCAAGAGTTGTCTTAAATTTTAATAGACCACCAAGAAAACGTAACAAACTACTGACCACTTTGCAGTCAATCACCACTTTGATGACAGTCAACTCTTTCAAAGATAAGCAGAATATTGTCTTAATTAAAAAAAATACGTAAGTATCCTGTTCTTATACAAAAGATGTTGAAAATGAAACATACTTCAATTTACTAATGCATGTTGTATATGCATTTGTTTTTTTTGCCCTAAAAGATTAAATCAACTAGACAAAAATACACAATATAAGATGCACTAAATGATTCCAGTGCTCAGTGCTGACTGCTGACGTTATATACTATAAACTCACTCTTACATTCGCACGTGAGTCATCAAAGCTCATGGATTAGCCTAATAAGCCCTCATGAAACTGTAACATCAACAAAAGAAATAACGTACGTGTAAGCTTAGCGATTTAAGTGCTGTAATAACCTGTAGGAGTACTACTGCGCACTGATGGCGGTTTTGGTGGTGGAAGCAACCGCTTGCGAACATCTGTGGCCGGAGCAATGAGCGCTTCCCGCCTCGACGCTTCCGTGAAAAATTTCAAAACGTAACTTAATGGAATGCACGCCGGTTGCGAAGCTTCTTTCTGCTCCACAACTGCGGGATCATAGTCTGTAAATTTTAACAAACCCTCTGTAAAATTAATAAGATCAGCTGTTTCATGTTTACAAGCATTCGTACGCATGTCAACAAATACCTGTTATTAGAATATATCATTAACGTTAAACTAAAAATAAACCAAGCATATAATGTTATTTCCGGACAATCCAATAATTTTATTTATTTTTAACTTAAAATTCCCGCATTTACATCACACAATATATGCGATAATGTTGGTAGCTTTGACGCATTGATAAGATAATTCAGGGAGGGGTCAACAATTACATCATAACGCATTTAAATACAGTTATTTGATATCTAAATGACTGATTTTCATTACTTACCAATATGAACATCTTCGATATGCTCAATCAGGTCTGCTAGACGTGGAAACGTTATGCCACAGCCGTTGAATTTACAGATGTTAATCATGAAGACGGCCATGACGGATTGCGTATAGTTAGCCACTCAACTGCACAACTCTGCTCATTAGTATAGTATCATAATATTATTTTGAAAAGACAATTGTTTATGTTTTTACACCAAATTTACTTTTAAAAAAGTCTTCGAATTTTTGTGAAATAAAGTATTTGCAATAAAATAATATATAAAACTTATAAATGTTTTCATATCAATCTTAAACAGTAGTGCCAACGCTCACATCGGTGTAGCCAGTGCATAATTTTTGCTGAAATATGGGTAACAGTAATAACCCATACAGCCCTCATATTTCGAAATAAATTCTCATTAAAATTACTTAAAACTTTACGTGAAAACTGGAATGATTTATTTATTTTTAATAAAAATGTTTGCCAATTCATATAGTAGCGTATTTACTTTTGCGCGATCCTGTTTAAAGTTTATATATAATTGATGGTATGGCCAATCAAAACTGAGCTTGTTTATTTGTAATAAACATCAAGTTCAGTTTATTATTTTTGTTAAATAAATCACCAATTTACTAAAAAAGAATATGGTTCAGATCAACAAAAACAAATAATTATATATCTATATGTGGGGAAAATCTATCAAGTTTTACTTGTAGGAGCGCAGAAATCAATACAAAATTCGTGCAGTATTGAGTTCTCGTACAAAGTACAAACTTTGACAATTTGGCAGTCTGCGCATTGCGCAAGTCAACCAATGACACGATAGAGTTTTTAGTCTGTTCTCGTTCGCTTCATCACTCAGAAATTGAACATTCCAAAGGCCGGTCTCATCCTTCTCGGTGTTCTTTGGTAAGTGTTGTCGATTTTGTGCAAAACTAATCGTGAAAAAGTGCTGAAATCATAAATAATTATCAACCAAAAAGTGTTTATATCGCAAAATACAGGCGAGTAGTGCGTGTTAGTGAAAATATTTGCTGTTGTCACCGTAAGTTGTCAGGGTCTTCAAATTGCTGTCGGGCTAATTTCCAAATCGGCCATTTTCCGCTGTTCTCGAATTAATATTGTCGTAGATTGTTTCGCCAGAAGTACCCAAGTTCTAATAGTATACAATTGCTGCGAGGGTAATATATGCATAATTTACGATATCGAGCAGTATTAGCCTTAGTTACGTAGAGTAATGAATTACGTAACCCACTGCGACCGGAGTTTGAGGCCGATATCTTAGTAAATAACGAGACGACTTTTGAGTTGACTAAAGTGTTTACCGGAGTTTACTATTCTTTCAGTTACTGTTCGCCGCACCTTATAAAAACACAAAAATGCTGTCTGCTGCTAGATTGATCGCCCCTGCAGCCAGGTCTGCTGTAAGTACTTACCAAATACTTTAACAGTATTTATTGTAACATTTGTTAAAAAATATTTTTGATATCGTAAGCCTTTCTCTGAATTTTTTTATTTTTTTATGTTTAAATATCACTTCTGAATTTTTATCAGTGTTACATAAACTTCCACTAGTCTTATTAAATTACAAAATGTCATGAATATCTCACAATTCTCCAAATATCAGTATGAGAATACTGCAATGCACAACAGTTACATAATATATATTTGCTTGAAGACTCCAATCAAATGTTTTTGATATATCATGAGATATTTATGGTTATACAAATTAAAAAAATCATTATTAAGTAAGATCTTAAATTTATTTTCAATAGACAGACTTGAATCTTAAAGAAACTTAGAGATTTTTCTGATTTGTAAATAATGAATAAAAATTTACTTTTTCAGATCTTCAGCAACACAGCTATTGTGAGGCCACTCACAGCAGTTACCTCCCAGACACAAATGGTGCCTGCAGCCCCTGCGCAGCTCTCAGCTGTCCGCACCTTCCAGACCACATCGGTTACAAAAGATATTGACTCAGCTGCTAAATTCATTGGTGCTGGTGCGGCGACAGTAGGAGTAGCTGGCTCTGGTAATATTTCAATTTAATTTCTTTTTGTCATTGTGATTTTAGTACTAATAAGTAGGATTATGCCTTGCATTTTAATTCTCCTTAACACAAGTTTAACATCAACCTACAAAATCTATTCCCATCCACTAACAAATTTAATCAGATTGAATGTTTGACACTGTTTATGTAATAAATTAGTTGCATAATCAATGTCCTCATGTAAATCATCAATTAAACTTTTTCATTGTTCTCATTTCCATTTTTTTATTATTTATTCTGAGTCACATCTCTGTTACTGTTTAAGCTAGGTTATAATTACAGATAAGCTGTGCTTTTTAATAAGCTAACAGTAATGGAGACTGTGATTTGATGCATGTTTTATGTCTAGCTTGAATTACTAATTTTCTTCAGGTATTGGTATTGGTGTGGTGTTTGGATGTTTAATTATTGGCTATGCTCGTAACCCCTCACTCAAGCAACAAATATTCTCATATGCCATCCTGGGATTTGCACTTTCTGAAGCTATGGGGCTATTTTGTTTGATGATTGCTTTTTTGATGCTGTTTGCTTTTTAGAAGATTCTTTTTTTTAAGTTTATTTGTACACAGTGTATATATGAATCGAAATACTTTGCATGCATAATAGACATTCAACAAGACTTACTGAGGTTGGTGCTTTATTTGTATGTTTATTTGCTGTAGACTTGTTATTACATACTTATAAAGATCTTTTTTATGTAAATAAATTCTTATAGAATTGTAACTAGAATTAATACAATGATAAGTTTCTGTGTGTGTGATACACTCTTATGATATTATTAAATTTTCAGGTGCGGGTATTGGAACAGTGTTTGGTTCTTTGATCATTGGGTATGCCAGGAATCCATCTCTAAAACAGCAATTGTTCTCATATGCCATCTTAGGCTTTGCCTTGTCCGAGGCTATGGGTCTTTTCTGTCTTATGATGGCCTTCTTACTGCTCTTCGCTTTCTAAATTAATTAACTATAAGAACACTACTACTGCCATCCTAGAAGGTTTCAGTGTATAACATCAAGAGTGGACGGCCATGGAATAGAATGTGTGAAACCTCACCCTCATAGTGGTGTAAGGACATTAGTGTAAATGTGTTACACTTCCCAGTGCGTCATCAGGAATGCAATTTATTTAATTACTACGTAGTATATAAAATCTGAAATAAAAATGTTATTCATAGACATTCATTTATTCATATTCCTGGTTTATTTAATGTAGACTTGTTAATCATGTTGAACATAATCTCGCAGTATAATGTGAAAAGTTGATGATAATATTTGATGCCAGTCAACATTTGCGTGTTGTTTCATTGACTTGGCATATTTATGCTGTTTGGGGATGTCAGCGTATGTACTGTACATTTTTAGGGCGATATTAAATGATACAAATATTTCATTGGTATTTTCATGATTTCTACAGTACCTAATCCAAACTGATCCTTTTTCAGGATGGTATGTGGTTAAGATCACAATCTTTATTAAGACATATTACATTTTTTTTGTTCTATATTCATAAAGACACAAAATTTTGCATATAATGTCTATTACATTGATAACACTCTCTTGCTCTCCCCAAATGAAGTGCTTAACCTGCCTAAATAAGATTTTTTAATTAATTTTAGTTTTGCAAGCTTTATTGGAAATAAGGACAAACGAGCTTACAGGTCACCTGATAAATGATCACTGCCCACATCCTCCTGCAACACTAGAGGAATCGCAGGAGCGATGCCAGCTCTGAGTAGATTTAAGCCCAGTTTCCACCAAAGTGGAGAGATGTGAGTTGTGTGAGCTCAAAATCAGTCCTGAGTCAACTAATGTATACGAAAGGAAGCGACATTGCGTTATCAGCAGATACTCAGCTTTCGCATTAATATCCACCATCACAGTATTCAAAGCCTATGGCCAACTTATCAGTCGCCATCATCTAAAATAATACCAACAGATAGGTAATGCAGAAAGAGCTCTTTGTGGCAGACGGTAGAGAATATTTTCGATATTGTTGTTTATTTACTAATCTATTAACATTGAGTAGGTCGCGCACGCTCATCTCGGATATTTGACAGAATCATTTACATTGAAAATATTATGTTATGCTGCTGCACCAACTTTCGACACACGATCGAAGAAGAGTCTGTGCCCTCTCCAGACTACGAAGGGTCACCAGAGCGAGAACGCCGTCGGATTTCTAAACTTTTTCTTATGAAATTAAGAGACGATCAGTTGATGGTATTTGATACGCCCTGCCCATTACAATGCAGTGCCGTTCAGGATTCTAGAAAAACAAGTTCTGAGCGGCAATACAATAGAACTCGTCACCTCGAGACATAAGATTTTAAATCTCATTTGCCCAGTAATATAACGGTTGAGATTTTAGCAAATTACTTATAAATTAATAAAATGTAGGTATTTATTGTACCTAAGCATAATTTCTTTCCAGATTCGTACTTTAGTTCATAACGATAGCTCAATTAAGGTGGACCTATCTTGTGCAATAGTTATAATTTACATACTTACTAATAATACTAACCGTCGAATCAATTGAAAAATATTTGTGAATGTATCATTTTTGGTTTACAAATAGGTTAACAAAATTCAGCTTCTGTTAGTTTGTCCAAAATTTTGGAAATTATATTCAAATAGTCACATTTCGATACTTAATAATCGAAATGGCACATCACTAAACTATGAAGGTACTTTATTTCTATCGTTTCGTATCCATGGTGTATTTCATCAGTAGTAAATTGCAGGATATCGCTGTCAACAAAGAAATTAATTAGTCTTTCATCCTTTTTTTTAATCGCTTCTCAAAGATGTTTTTATTAGTTCAGAAGTTTTTATGCTGCGCCTACGTGTTAGATTCTTAGTGTGACGACTTATTGCGTGTGAACAGTACAGCTAGTCAATAATGAATAAGTAATGATCTAAATAATAAATATTTTGCCAAAAAACAATCAATGAATAGGATATAAGCAGTATCGTGTTATTTTGAAGTTTCGTTCTCGAGCATCTAAGTAACTGGATTCAATCTATATATATAAAAATGAATTGCTGTTCGTTAGTCTCGCTAAAACTCGAGAACGGCTGGACCGATTTGGCTAATTTTTATCTTGAATTATTTGTGGAAGTCCAGGGAAGGTTTAAAAGGTGAATAAATATGAGTGTTAGGAATTAATAAAAACAACAATTTTGTTTTTCCTTTGATGTGTCCCCGTCGTCCGATATTTGTTTTGTATGGACATATTTTCTATGAGAGAATGTATTGACGCACCGTTTGACAGTTCTGCTGTGAAACAATTTCATTACAACAACAGGGACTATATTTTACGAAATAATTCTTGATGTTAAGGTGCCCATACACGGAACAATTTGTCGTTTCGATCGATCGTCAAGAAAATCGTACTATTTATCTTTCGATTTCCGTCCGCTCACACACGAACGATGTGATCGAACGATTCTCAGTCTCTGTGCGGAGAGAAAAAGTGTAGCACGTACGCGGGTGAGCGATGAAGTCGCAACTACTTTGTTTAAGCGCATTGGCGTTCATTTTATATAAAAAAAGACTTTCTGCAATAAATAAAAGAAAGACTAGGAGAGAATGGACTAAGAGATGGCTTCTGAAAAGACATCAATATTCTCACATCAATCTTCTCGAGGAATTACGTTTTCATCCTAAAGATTGGCATAACTACCTTAGGATGTCAGAGGAAACATATTTAGAGCTCTTGCATAAGGTATCTTCCAGAATTAAAAAAAATGATACCAATATGAGACAAGCTATTACTCCTCACGAACGTCTAACTGCAACACTGCGTTTTCTGGCTAATGGAAGGACTTACGAAGATTTAAAATTTACTACGTTGATTTCACCACAGTCTTTGGGAAGGATTATTCCAGAAACATGCGAAGCCATTTTCAACGCATTAAAGGATTACTGTAAGGCAAGTAAATTTTACCATAGCAGTTGATTATTATGCGCTGTTTGTTGGTGATGATAAGAAGGTAAAATGAAATATAAATATATACATAATATTATATTATCGACAAATTATTGTTTTACATCTTATATAATAACGTATCGTATCTTTTAGAAAAGCTAAAATTACTTTCACTCAACAGAAAAAGTATTATAAAATGTTTGTCCGTCATTAAGTATTTGTACTTCTCGTATGTGAACATGGACTGGAGATTCTTCTTCGTACTCGCGTGTATGAAAGTTGAATTCTTGTTGTGTGGATGCTTGAGTTGTATGAACGATTGTTTGTGTAGATGGCTGTAGTATGAGTGGCTCACGTGCCTGAAAGTTGAGTTCTTGCTGTGTGGATGGTTGACTTGTATGAACTATTGTTTGTGTAGGTTGCTGTAGTATGAGTGACTCACGAGCCTGAAAGTTGAGTTCTTGCTGTGTGGATGGTTGAGTTGTATGAACTATTGTTTGTGTAGGTTGCTGTAGTATGAGTGACTCACGAGCCTGAAAGTTGAGTTCTTTTTGTGTGGATGGTTGAGTTTTATGGACGAATCTTTGTGTGGGTGGCTGTAGTATAAATGGCTCAAGTGCTGCTAAATTGAGTACTTGTGAAGAGAGTGGTTGTAATTTTTGTGAATGAGAAGTAGGAAAGGTTTGAGTGTGAAGGTGTAGGAAACACTGTCTGTTTCAATTACCCATTTCGGCCTCAAACAAGGCATCGTTTATAATTTTTTCCGCAAGTAATCGCTGATTTGTAGGCAGAATCCCAACTTATGTGCCACGTTTTTACCGAAGGCATCATACTTGTCTTCTGCTGTTATTTCAGATATTTTATTGCCTATAGTTTCAATCGTTCGATCAACATGTTGGGAAGCTGACAGTTTTTTCTGGCGTTTAAAACTACGGTCTTGTTGTGGCTCACTTAATCTTTCAACTGATGCGATATCTGATCTTGGTGATCTATATCTTATCTTTCATCTATGGTGGTTTCAGTACTCTCGCCATCAGATTGCTGAAACAATTAATAAAAAAAAATATTATTTATTTGTTGCAGTTTCTAACAAGCGAGAACGAATGGATCGAAATTGGGAAGAACTTCGAAGATAGATGGGATTTTCCTAATTGTTTGGGCGCTGTCGACGGGAAACATATAAGGATAAGACCTCCTCCAGGAGCTGGAGCTTATTTTTATTATTATAAACATTTTCATAGTCAAGTCCTAATGGCCATTGCTAACGCCAATTATGAGTTCATTTATTTTCATTTTGGCACAAACGGCAGTCTCGGATGGTGGTGTTATAAATGAAACGGACTTCTACAAAAACCTCTTAAATAATTCCTTAAACTTGCCAAATCCTACTATAGTAAATGGTAAAACTTTGCCTTATGTTTTCGTAGGCGATAAAGCCTTTGCGTTAAGGAATAATTTCATGAAACCTTTTAATAAAAAACAACTCAATATTCAAAGGAGAATTTATAATTACCGTTTATCTAGATCAAGAAGAATAATAGAAAATATATTCGGAATTTTAGTTGCCAGGTTTGGTATATTAAAAACAGAAATTAACATGGATTTAGACAACATAATTAAAATAGTAATGGCTTGCTGTGCTCTGCATAATTACTTACGCCGTAATAGTCCTAACACCTATACACCGTTAAATGTATTTGATAGCGAGAACTTTGAGAATAATGCATTTGAAAAAGGCCTCTGGTGTGATTTGTTAGGACTTAGAAGACGACCATTACGTAGTAACGATACCGGTAATCGCGTTAGAGAATTATTTGTAGACTATTTTAATAATGTCGGATCTGTACCTTGGCAAAACAACTTCAAAGGACTTTATTAATAGAGTTGCTCCGTTTACGGTCGCTTGCGCAGTTAAGTTGGTGATAATAAATGTATAAAACATATTAATTAATATATAAAAATAATAAATATTGTGTACTTACTGTATCCATTGAACTACTTGTCGCTCCATATGGCTGCTCTTGTTCTTTTAAAAACATTAAGTTTTCATAGTACCCCAACTTTAATACATAAATATTGTCAGTACCACTTCCCGATGCACGAGAAGACTCCACTTTTTTAAGTTCCTTACGGAAAACAGTACGTAAGTTGTTAATTTTCTTTTGCACTTTACTTATGTCTGCACTGGGATCTACTTCCTTCATTTTTCTTAGTAATACCTCATAACATCCAGTTCGTTTGATCTGGTTATGGTAGTCCTTGTGTTTTATTTTCCATAAAGCTTCGTGTTCTCGGAGTAACTCTATAAATTCCAACAGGAAATCCTTGCTACTTGCGCCAAAGATAGAGGCAGACTGACGATGATCGCATCCGATCACGCCATACACGTGCGATATATCGAACGATGTTCAGATCGCAATCGATATTTTCGGGGCTGCCTGTTGCGATCTCCAATCGATCGTGCGACCACAAAATTGGATGCGATATTGCCACACACGTACAATCCGATTCGATTCGATGTTAAAATCGAACGACGAATCGTTACGATAATTGTTCCGTGTATGGGCACCAAAGAGTATAATAATATATAGGGAAAAGAGAGACCTCTCTACGCATTATGAGCTGTCTATTTGAAAACTAGCGCCATCTGAATATTGGCCCCGAAAATAACTATATATTAGCTCGAAATGAAATTAATTTTTATTGTTGTGACGTAATTAAATAACTAACTCTACTTTTTAATGTAGGTATTGCAATTTTTTACCATGTTGAAATTGCACGTAGAGTTAGTTATTTAATTTTGCCACAACATAGAACATAAAGGATTAGGAATTGAAGTAATTGGGTGGGAGAAATAAAAAGCAATGTTTGCATATTATTTTTTATTTTTATAATGTTTATGTTTATCATAATATTGTTGGGCAGCTGTTTTTGTTTCGTCTTCACCCACATATGTTTAATTTTCCTGACAAAATACGATTGATCGATCTGCACCACCTTTTAACCTTGCTTTGAAAGATTGTCCTTTTTTTCGCAAGCGCGATATTTCTGCTTGAAGATGCTTGATCTTTGTGCGCTGTGGAGCCGTTAGATCTGTGAAAGAATGTTTAATTTACAAATTGTATAGTATAATATATGTATTATATGGTATTAAATAAATGGACAATATGAAAAGGGAATCAGTCTTAAAGTCTATATATACAGGGTGTCCCGTAATCAGTGGACCAACGGGATACCCGTGATAGGGGTGGTCATCATCTATCGAAAACACCAAATTTTACTGTTCTAGGGCCAGTAGTTCAAAAGATATGATTTTTTAAGCATTATTTTGAAAATTCTACCCTTATCAACACAAAAGTTGAAAAAAAATATTTTTTATTTTTATTTTGCCCTGTTTCTTAACTTAAGGTGGCTGAGGAAACATGTGTCTTCACAATTAAATCCATTTTTGTGAATAAATATTGCCAAATTAAAAATTAAAAACCAAAACATGCGCAAATATCAAATAACTAAATTTGCAACGTGATGTTTGAAGCAAGCTAGTGCAAAAAAAATGTATGACAGCCTTGCGGACCATTATTTAAAAAACATCTGCAGTTCATACTGATTCCAAAAAGGTATAATTAATCATTATTGTGAAACAATAAAAGACAATAATTATTTTAAATCAACATTAGATAGCAATTTCTTGGCGGAATTTACAATAAAACAAAAGTAAATAGTTAGAATTTTTTTATTTATTTCTTATAATAAATGTTCGAAATGTCTTCCTCTTACTCTAAGGCATAGCCGGCATCTTATAAAATTTCTTTTTAAACTTTTTAACGCCCTTTCATTATTTTTGACTTTTTCACTCACCACATTCAGTTTTTGTCTTAGCTGTCTTTCGTTATCGTTAACGGTTTCATATACGGATTCTTTAAAATATCCCCATAAAAAATAATCCAATGGATTAAGATCAGGTGATCGAGCTGGCCATGGGATTGTACCTCCTCGTCCAATCCACCTACTTGGGTAAGACTCGTTTAAATATTCCCTCACTTGTCTGCAATAATGAGCGGGTGCGCCATCATGCTGTAACCACATCCTCTCACATACCTCCTGTGGTACATTTGCTAATAAATTACTTAAGTCATTTCTTAAAAATTGCAAGTACCGAGCACCATTAAGCCTCGGTGGGAGCTCAAATGGACCAATAAGTTTACCATCTAAGATTCCAGCCCACAAATTGACTCCAAACTGGTGCTGGAATCTATCTTCTCGTACAATACGTGGATTCACAACAGCCCATTCATGTAAATTATGAATGTTAAACACTCCAACTCTTTTAAAACACGATTCATCGCTCCATAATATTGAATTGAAAAATAGTGGATCTTGTCGGCATCGGCGAAGCATCTCTGCACAAAAATCTATCCTCCGTTGATAATCAGCAGGTAATAGTGCCTGCACTCGTTGAATATGATAAGGGTATAAACTGTTTCTTTTTAAAATGCGATGTACTGTTGTTTTTGCTATACCAGTACGTCTTGAAATACGACGAACACTCGTAGAAGGTTCTTCTGTCACTTCGGCCAGTATTTGAAGTTCATCGACTCTTCTAGGTCTTCCCACGTTGTTTGCAGCTCCGGGAATTCTGCCTTCTAAATACGCGTTATTTACACGGAGAAAAATTCGATGATCCGGATAGCGGTCGCGATTAGGATAGCGCTCACGATACGTACGGGCTGCTTGCCGAGCGTTTGCATTACACAGACCGTAAATAAAATACATCTCAGCATATTCACGAGGAGTATAGGTATTAGGCATTTTATAAAATCCGGGCAAACAGTATCCAAATCACAAAGACAAACAAGGTCCAATTCAAGCGTCAGTCACCAAAAAAAAGAGTCGTAATGGTAGCGAAGTAAAAAACACGTGTGCAGCTACGAGCTATGAGCAAGTCTCTGATGAAACTAAGAATAATTTGAAAAATTAGGGTGTGGGGATCATAGGCGTCGGCCAATAGGACCCCGTAAACGAAAAAGGTACCTGAGCGAGAAAGAGATAGCATATTGTGTTATCTCTCTCTCGATAACAAAATAATTCTCAGAATAGATAGCGCTTAAATGTTTCTCGCAATTGGAGTCTAAAATTGGTTATTAAGTTATTTTTTTTGTAAAATGTAATATTGTTATACCTTTTTGGAATCAGTATGAACTGCAGATGTTTTTTAAATAATGGTCCGCAAGGCTGTCATACATTTTTTTTGCACTAGCTTGCTTCAAACATCACGTTGCAAATTTAGTTATTTGATATTTGCGCATGTTTTGGTTTTTAATTTTTAATTTGGCAATATTTATTCACAAAAATGGATTTAATTGTGAAGACACATGTTTCCTCAGCCACCTTAAGTTAAGAAACAGGGCAAAATAAAAATAAAAAATATTTTTTTTCAACTTTTGTGTTGATAAGGGTAGAATTTTCAAAATAATGCTTAAAAAATCATATCTTTTGAACTACTGGCCCTAGAACAGTAAAATTTGGTGTTTTCGAGAGATGATGACCACCCCTATCACGGGTATCCCGTTGGTCCACTGATTACGGGACACCCTGTATAAAAATGAATTGCTATTCGCTGAATATGAATTGCTATATATTTAGTCTTGCTAAAACTTGAGAATGGCTGGATCGATTTGGCTAATTTCGGTCTTGAATTTTTTGTGGAAGTAAATGTTTTGATAAGAAGAAGAATTTTAATATGTACAGCACGACGTCTGTCGGGTCAGCTAGTAATGAATATAAATATATTCAAAATTTCATTTCCACACGGACATTAGCTGTTCTCAATCCTATCAGGTACCAATGCAGCCTTCATCAAAAAAGATATTTGGCTCAATAGACTTATATCATGTCATGCATTAATCTGCTGTTATAAAATTACTGTCACATTTATGGTTAATGTTTGTTAAATAAAGAACTTTCGAATTTCTTATTATGTTTAATTTCTTATGAGTAATAATTAATATTACATCAAAGCCCGCCATTGTCAGGTGTGCTACTCCCTAACTTTGCTGACTCACAAACTACAAAATAAATGATGGGCCATTACAAGAATCTTGCTGATTTTTGTCCCCAGCTCCGGGACTATGAGGGAACTACTTTGCCCACCTAGACAAAAGATCATAAACTATGTCAAATTTCATACAAATTTATTCAGCATTTTTTGGATAAAAAAGTATAAAAACAATATTTTCAAATGAAATCAGAATTTTTCCAATTTGTAATATTAGTATAATAATATTAATACCTTTTCCAGCTGTTCTTTTAGGTTTGCTAATAAAACTATAATTATGTTCCAGCATCAAGCACCTTGAGATGCATCTAAAATTGGAAATAATACTTATGTAGTTTGTTGCCCACTTTGTCAGAGTGAATTTTAACTATACTTTTCAAATCATTTTAATTGTCAATTTCAATCAGACGATAATGGATCATTTAATAATGACCGTAATGAGGATAAGGGCAGCATTTCTTAAGAGTCTATTCTATTCTATTCTTCCTACTATGGCTCCTGTGGAAGGTATACCACAAGTTTGCCAATGTCACGTTAAGGTAGACCACCAAGCTTAGAGTATTCTTTTACTAATTTTAATGGTATTGATCGGTGCTTAAGATTGAAACAAGTTTTATTTTCTTATACCTGAAACAAATATACATGCTGTCTAGAGCTCAAATTAAATCACAAGTTGAAATAAGCTGTCAAACAAAACCATTATAGAAAAAAAGACATACCGACACTACTCACAAAATTTAAAATTATAAAATTTTGTTTTTATTTATGGTTTAGTTGTGTATAATAGATAGAAATATATATTATATTATATAATATTTTGGTATGTGTTCAAAACAAAATATAATAATTAATTTATATATTTATTATTTTTGATAATAGCCAATAAATTGAAAAAAATATGTGAATTTTACCTGCAGCCACAGGTTGGAATGTTGTTGAAGTTGATGCTTTTTCTAAAATAAAGTTGCTCACATATGGCTCTGTAAATAATAAATATAATAATAGATTAATGATTATTTATTATTTGTATGCCACAGAGAACCGGAGAACTTTTATTGTGATTTGTAAAATCTTATGTAACTGAAATGAAATTATGAAGACTATATTATATGAAAACATGACATAAAGATCAAGCTCAAATGTGGGATTTTCAATCAATAACATTTTATGGGCCCAAGATTTTAAAATTACAACCAAGAAATACATCAAATATTGTATGTGTATGTCCATAAATATCAATAATTTTAAGAAGATACATAAAAGACATGGGATTAAAAGCAGAACAAAATCAAATTGTCAATGCCCTTTGACCGAGTTCGACTTTATATTCTTTCTGAATATTTTATATATATACTACCTATTGGAAAAAGTATACCTCAGACCTGAGAAGTAAGGGCATAAGATACTCAGTGGGCTTCTTTTTTTTACATAAAAATATGGTGACAATGTTAAATCATACAATAAAATTTATTATTTAATACCCTGAGGGTGGCCGCTCCATGCCATTTCTCTGGTATCATTAAGAGTGTCACTTATGTTATAGTAACCTTTATGACATTGTAAATAAGTTTTAAAAATTATTTACCTGAAAAGTCTTGCTGTATTATTGTAGGCAGTAAATGTTGTGTGGATAAAGCTTGTCCTAAGATTACTTGACTCTGTAGTGGTCCTGAAAATTAATGTGAATATGTAAAGATTATGTTTCATTATTTAATGATTATCATAGATAATGAACCAGTTTCAGCTAGAAATGCAACCATTGAATTTTGTAATCACAACTGTGTAAGAAAATCAGGTGTTTCCAGAATGATACAATATACCTCCAAAAAAACCATCAACTCAACAAAGATTCTTAGTGGTGTGACTAAATCTGACAGAGTAAGGAATAGAATCGAATATTAACTCAATATGTGTTAAATTAGGGGACTTACCAAGCAGATGAAGCATCGGAACTGCCAATGTGCTTAGCCATTGATTATGATTTCTGTGTCTGTCAGAAAAGTGTATATCACAAATTGTCTTCTTCTTATAACATTCAAGATCAGATGTTTAAATTTTTTTGTTTAAGTTTAATGGGAAACTGTGCATTGGAATCTCTTAAAATAATAAATAACATTATTAAATAAATTGAGTGACTATTTTAATAGTCACTCAATTTATTATTATCAGACAAATTTTGTTATAATCTAGTGTTATGACCATTGGGCTAGTATTAGATTTTGGACTCATATATTGACTTTTCTCTTGATAAAAATGGTGTCAGAAGCCAGCACAGCTGTCAATTATTATTAAACCATATAATTCAGGGGGAGTCTGAAGTCTGACATAAGGTGATTTGAGGGATTGGAGTTTAATCTTTGGGGCAAGATACAGAAAACCGGTATGTTTATAATAGTTTTAACCATGATTGCAAATTCAATCTACGGACCGGTAGCAGAACCTGAGAGTAGAACAAACCTTATATGATACTTTATTTATCACAAGATTAGTCAATAAACTATACTATTAAGATTTAAGAGAATAATTTACTTACCACGGAGCGCACAACCGAAAGCACAACGTCTCGGCATTACACCAAAGTCCATAAATTCCACAAACAAAAGTTTCTCTAATCTATATCACAAAAAGTAGAAATGCACAGAATAAGGAGATGTTTGGAGTGAATTCGCTACAGCAAGGCGGAGGAACACAAGGCTCGACTCGACGCACTTACACTTCGATTTCTATACCAAAAATATGCAAAATGGAACACGAGAGCTAGGTACATACATGCACAAAGTGCAAACGCTAGAAGTAGCCAGCAGCCATTTTATGACCAGTGGCAGGTTTCAAAGCGAGTGACAGCTGACAAAGCTTTAATTTTGGGGCCAACTATCAGATGGCACTACAGTTTTCTGAAAACGTTTCTATAGTGCGACTGTCCCACCCCTGATGGGCACCTTTATGATATATTATTGACAAATTAATAAAAAACATTCTTTTATTTATTATATACAGATCAACGTCTGTCGGGTCAACTAGTCTATATATATAAAAATGAATTGCTGTTCGTTAGTCTCGCTAAAATTCGAGAATGGCTGGATCGATTTGGCTAATTTTGATCTTGAATTATTTGTGGAAGTCCAGAGAAGGTTTAAAAGGTGAATAAGTAGGAAATTGCTGCTAAATTATATAAAAACAACAAATTTTTTTTTCCTTTGATGTGTCCATAGGTACATAATTTCTATGAGAGAATTTATTGACGCACGGTTTGACAGTTCTGCTGTGAAACAATTTCATTACAACAACAGGGACTATATTTTACGAAATAATTCTTGATGTTAGGATATATTATTGACAAATTAATAAAAAAACATTATTTTATGTATTATATACAGAACGTCTGTCGGGTCAACTAGTACTTTATAAAAAACACTATTCACTTCACTTAGGCTTTGTGTAGTGACAGCAATTTGACTTACGTCCATATGATCTTTGAAACTCAAAGGTAAGAAACTAATCAATCAAAATTAGACTAGGTGCATCCGAAACCGGGGCAATAGCTATCTATATGAGACAAAGGGATAGCTTAAGGCATAAAACGAAGAATAAGAATCAACAACACATAATCAACATAGTTTATTGCAAATAAGTTTAATGACAGTCATCCAAGTGCATAACTAATGATTTGGCGTGAAAACACCCCATACAACTAGATCTTCGGTAAACAGCAGGCAATTTATGCACTTAGGTTTGAAAGCCCTAAAGGTTTAGCACTAAAGATTTTCAGGCATTCACAATGCTCTTAAAGAATTTATACAAATGTTCATCTTAATATTAAATCAAATCAAATCTCAAAATGAATCCAATCAGTACATAATGACCAAGTGCATTCAATTTGTCACAAAGTAACAACCACGAAACACTTTTAAAGATACTTTATGTATAAAAACACACATTACACATTCAACCATTAAAATGTAAATATAATGAATTTACTTTAATAATAGACATTGTCTTCTCGTATTTGGTGTTCAGGATATTATCACTAAATTACACTTGTACATAATTTTCTGTTTTTAAATATATTATAACATTACAACTAACAATTATTTGAAAAATATAGTTTCGAAGACCCTAGCCACCTATATAATGACAAACTGGCCGAAATTTTTTTTTTTTAAAGAAAGTTTACGATTAATAAAAATAATATTCCTTGATTTTCGTCGCACAAACAAACACGTTATAATGATAAGCACAGTATAGGTACAAATATACTGTAAAAGCAAATTGTACAAAAAAAAACCATAACCAATTTTGAGGTAATTTTTTGCATATGGTTGGCCTCCATGCATCTATTGTGTCAAATTACAAATAAAAACATTCTTTTAACAAAAAACAAGATCATTTGCAACGTAATTTTGCTCTATTTCAAGTCGCAGAAGATAATGTAAACTACCGCTACTATTGTCAACTATATATATATATTTTACAGTTTTCATTTCTTAACCTACATGAAAAAATAAGGCAATCCACTACTATACGACAATAAGTATTTAACACTAGCTAGGGCTACCAAAATAGCGCGGAACTTAATTTATTTAATTAATTGTATACATTATATTTATTTGCAAGGCTCATGGCACACGCGGTCAAATCAGTAGTTACTCTCGAGTTATCTAAATTTTGTTGACTAGACTTCCGAGCATTGGCGGTGTGAAGTGAGCCACTTACTTGAGGTGAAATTGATTAAATCTAATAATTATTACACATAATATATTAGTTATAATTAATATTGTCTGTGTTTATCTTGCCTTTTTTTACTTGATATAAAAATGTAGACTATCATTCATATAATTTGATTGGACCTCATGCATCATGAGCCTTGGCTGTTTATTATCTATAAACCTATAACAAAACCAAAATCCCATTTACAACAATAACAGTACTGTGAAGGCATTCTATAAGTCTTATTCGATGAATTAAATCAACATCTGGCAGCCCTACACAATACTTCACACAATGACCTCATTCAAAACATATTCAAAGAAAAGTCCACTTTGACTTGTACTTAAAAAAATTTCAAAAATATTAACATTCATATCTCTTACGCGGTTAATTTTTACACTTATCCCAAACTTACATCGAAATTGACGATATGTAATGTGACAAAAGATTTCACATATATTAGAAATAAGTAAAGTAGACTTGACTTTGGCTAATCAATTTAAATGAGATCCGTAATAATACAATCTTGGTCCAATATGAAGAGTAAAATTCGAGATTTAGGCTCAAGGCTACAAGCAGGGCTACAAAAAGCAGTTGTAACACTGACTTACAACTACTAAAACATTTGAATCTGAAGGTAATGTAGTATAAAACCATATCTTTCGTTTATATGTTGATTCTGTCAAAAAGTATCTAGCTATACATAGCCCATCTTATACACAACAAAGGAAACATTTTGAACCCGGCCATTCATAATTTCATAGTTATGGATTATTTCGCAATCACTCACAAAATTTGCAACCCAATTGGAATCGAAATACATACATATTAGAATACAAATAATGTTATTAAAGTTAAATTCTTATAATTATTATAATAAATTATGATTCATTAATAGATGTGTTATACTTAATGATTTTAGTAAGTATTAGTATAAGATTTAGTAGTAGATATAAGTTGATTTTTTTAAATTTAAGAACAGTCTCAAATGATCAAACAAGCAACTTTAGGGAATATGCATTTATATGTTCCTCATCGCAATAAAAACTTAAACAGCAAAAAGGAAACGATTTTTTTAATTAGCCAGTTGAGGCGGACATTACACGTCTGCCAAAATGGCGGCGCGATCGGTGCGTATGTACTATGACGTCATAGTTACCAGTAACAAGCAATACTTTGACTTCTAAATTAGCTTGGGCAAAATTGACGATTGGCATCGCTTTTTAAGTATTTGAATATCTCAGAATATGTGCACTTTAAATTTTAGTTAATTTCTTGCTTAACAAAAAAACAATCAAAACTATTAATGTACCCAGACATAATTATTCTGAAGCACTAAAGTTTATTCAACATTTCACTATTCAAATTATAGGCAAATACCATATCCTAGGAAACCGTTTTACTTTTCAACCATGTAAATATTGCATAAAATGAGGTTAAAAGAAAGATGAGGTAAAATATAAAATATGAACATAGTATATATACTTTTCATAAAAATGATTGAGTGTCCACAACTATAAAGTATTGTAATTTCACTCTGATAATGATTTTATTTTCAGTTATTCTATAAAGAAGGGAATACGGACGAGGTAGTATTTATCTATATACTTTGAATATACTAGCGCATAGACGACGCGACATCCCGATACTGAGTGACTTTAGATGTGTGAGTTTAGATTTGTCAATGTGTTCTAGCTAATAGGAGCTAATGCCAAGCATGGCTAACTCTTTACGACTTGCCAATCAAATTCGGTTACAGTAATAAAAGACTTGCTTTTTCTATGTTGCTGTGTCTCTGTGTAGAGATGTTCTTCTCTATACGCTAGTATATTGTAAGTCTATGATATTTACTATCACTTTATTACCGTTAATGAACATCAACTGTACTGCCGGCAAATACAGCATGACCTGCAATATAGAATACTGACTCGCTCCACGCCATATAATGCTACTTTACTAAACTCGTGCGCAATAACTTCAATTTCAATATATTTAATTATTTTACTCCGGGAACCAATCAGGCCTAATTAGGGCCTTAGCTATACTGTGTTGTCAACATTCAAATACAATAATGTTCTATACACATGTAAGGACATATCATTCGCAGTCTGATAGTGGAACAGCAAAAGTGTGCTTAGAGACAATGTAAGCACACTCTTTTCTCCTTAGTTGTGTGTCACCTGTTACTGTCCGAATGAAAACAGAACAAATGTTTTACATTTCTACATATTCACGAAGCATATTTTAAACAACTGCAGTAAATGCTGCAATCGAAGCTTATTATAGTGTTATTTGTGATATGTTCCATACATCAGCTTTGTTTTTATACGAAGTGATTGTCTATATGTATACAACATCATTGTTCAAATATCAATAAGCTTGTATTCCAGGGTGTAAGGCGAAAAGTTCATCTTACATTTATCCACGATCTCGTATGACTACTCTAACATAATAAATATAAATTTTGACCGCGAAGATTGTACCCATTGTGGTGTACATCTCAAAACATTTACACCCACTCCATAAACTAGTGAATTAAATATAAATTTATATTGCTCCTGACTCGAAATAATCTCCTCTGGCTATGGTGATCGGGCCATAGGTTTCCTTCTGTTCCAATTTCAATATTTGATGTTTCTTCAACACTAGCAAACTGTAGAACTTTTGTGCCACCTGAAAATAACAAAAATAATGATAGTTAGTCCTGGCATGAAACTATGCGTATTTATGCAAGTAATAATTGTATACTTTTCATGTTCAATTTTATTTTTGACAGCTCAGGTTATCAATTAGAAATATCCTATTTTATTATTTTAGCAATTCGATTTCAATAATCGACATAATTTAAGATGACGTTAAGATCAATATGTATTTGGTGCAATAATAC
The DNA here is from genome assembly GCF_905404315.1 of Leptidea sinapis. Taxonomy (NCBI): domain Eukaryota; kingdom Metazoa; phylum Arthropoda; class Insecta; order Lepidoptera; family Pieridae; genus Leptidea; species Leptidea sinapis. The sequence continues at coordinate 6,064,648 of NC_066275.1, read as the reverse complement.
TTATTCTACTGATATTATAAACGAGAAATTTTGTGGGAATATATGGATTTATGTTTGAAACTCTTTCACGCAAAAACTACTGAATTGATTTTGATGACACTATACAATAAAACGTAAGACACCTAAAACACTATAACAATAAGTAGGAAAAAGTCTGCCATCTGCGAGCTATTTGGTCGTGCGCCGCAAAAACCGTTCGAGTTACATGTATATAATGTATAATGGAAATATCTCTCTTAAATAGTACTACAAAAAAGCCTGGGATTGCATATATATATTTATCTTTTATGTGTAAGTCACTATCAATATTACTAAAATAGTGAACTATAAATACAATATAAATAAACACTTTTATCACTTCTTATATTCAACATAGACAAACTCTGCCTTTCCTGCTTCAACATTTCGACAAATATTTTTAATAGTTACGACGATGACCAACCGAGTGCGCGATACTACTGTGCGGTCCGGCGGCGGGTGAACTACTGAATAGAGTTATTGAAAATTTTGTAATTTTAAAAAGAGGTCGGGATGACACATTTATATATGCACATATAGTCACGCTCGATGCAGGCAATATACATATTTTTCCGACTCCATAGTGGATACGCAGATGACGGCGCGGGAAGCAGCTAATTGTTTAATAAAATAATCGGGAATAATTTATATTGTATGCTGTATGTATGAGAATACATCATTAATATATAAAGTACAATTGTCAATTGTACCATTTGGCAATATCAATTAGGCAGATAATTATAGATAACAGTTCTTTTCACTGAGTGTTTATTATATATAATATTATCAGTTAACACTGATAAAAAAGAAACAGCGCCAATGAAGTAATATTTTTCTTCATAATTGATTGTCAATAATTACGTAATATACTTTGATATATTCTAAAAATCATAATAAACACATTCGTATGATGCTACTGATGTCTATCTGTGGGGCCGCTATGAAGTTGGAAAAATATGTACTATGCCTGCATCTAGCGTGAAAATATGTGCCTATATAAATGTGTCATCCCGACCTCTTGTTAAAATTGCAAAATAGTCAAGCATAATAATTTCCATTGACAATTTCTTTGTTAAGAAATCAATTCATGACCCGACATGACATGACCAAAATTCGGTGCAATAGCGGTGGAGGGTTAAAACTCGATACACTAAAGAAATTAAATTAGATAATATAAAAGTTTATAAGATTTAGTTTTTATTTCACGTTACTTTATAGTTTGCAAATTTAAAAAAGTTTTGATTTTTATAATAATACTAGCTGACCTGGCAAACGTTGTTTTGTCATATAAATTATATACGTAAACCGAATCTATTACAAAAGATTTCATTGAGATCGGTCGAATAGCTAGGAGTTATTAGGGAACAGACAAACATACATTCTCTTTTATATATATATATAATTTATATATATTTCTAATTGATAACCTTTCTAATTGATAATATATATATATATATATATTATCGTGACGTCATAAATGGCCCAACAGAAGCATTGGTTTTCAAACCAGCAAACATGCTGAGTTGGGACAAAAGTATAACTGTTTCAGTTTTTTGTTTGTCTCTATCATAAGTTTATTTTTCATCTTTTGTATTTATGTGTACCTACTATTTATACGTTTAAAAGAAACATTTTTGTTTCTTTCTTTCAAAAGAGTGAGCACAAGAGTTGTATCTGTATTTATCAGAGTACTCGCCTGCTTCTTGTTGTTGTGCGGCGGCGCCAGGTCTGCGAACATGATGTTGTTCTGTGCCAGCAGACGCGGCTTCATGAGCGAGAACAGTTGCTCGGCGCGCCGGTTGAGTACGCGCTCCTCGAACTGCTGCTCTGTCTCGCCCGCCTCGCGCCACTCGCCCTCGCGACCAGCCTCCTGATGTAATAACACGAACTTAAAGGAAACGCGGTTCAGTGTGCTTCTCAAAAGATTTCTTCAATGTTTTACTGAGCAGGACGTTCAGCTGATGGTTACTGATACACCTATAGGATTCTTGAAAAACACTTTGAGATATCAGATGTTAAGTCTCATTTGCCCAGTAAATTGACAACCTACGGCGCCCATCACACCGATACACAATAATGCTTACACGTTACTGTTGCACCGCAGAAATAGGCGGCGTTGTGATGCCCATAATCTAGCCGGCATCCTGTGCATAGCAGCCTCTCGCAGGTATTAGTTATTTATGCAACTGTTGTGTAATAAGGGGCATTAAAACACGAATGTGGGTTTAATAGTATCACACGAGTCTTTTAATACCTAATTATCAACAGTTGCATACAAGACTTTATCTAAACCCCGAATATGAATCCTCTAAAAGATTCTGAAACAGTTAGCTTACTGCTAACATTAAAACAGCCAGTCCTAGTAGTAACCTAATATCATCCATTACTGATTATATACAAATAAATCTACCAATGTTACCTAACGAATGTTATTGTAATCCAAACAAGTAACAGCCAGAAAAAACCGGCAAAAGAAGTGGTAATTGAAAAGCTAAAGGATGGTAGGTACTAAAATTATAATATGAACTATGAAGCCGACAGCGCTGTGCTATTTTGAGGTCATAAGTTCAAAAAAATTATATAATTTGAGTCTTTATACAAAGGTCCTCTGTTCTTCTTTTCTTTGTTCTTTTACGAAGCCACAAACGTTTTAAAAAAATATTACTTTATTTAGAGTTTTCAATAATAATTACAGGTTTAAATATCACAAATGCATAAAATTTTAGGTTTGACAGCATTGCAGTATGGGTATTTACCGCTAGATGGCAGTAAAAATGAAAATATGTGTAATCTTAGTTTAGAATTTTAATAACAAATCTTTTTGTTAAATATACACGCATGCTTAGGCGATTGAGATAAAATAAGAAAGCAGTTTCAAAGTATACTTGTTCCTCTAATGACATATGGTACGGAAACTACATGCGAAACACAAACAACTACAGTATGTAGATTTCAAAACCTAGTACTGTCAGACTAGAGCGCGGTTCTACGACTAGTTAGATCTACAGTGCTTACCTTGCTAGTAACCCAATGCACGCCACTACTTTAAACGTACAACCAAACTGTGCAAGTAACTTATTTGCACGATGTTTCAAGGTATATACGACATGATACCTTTAAAAAAAGTGTGTACGCTCATCTAAGAGACCAGCAACCTTCTTGTTGGGGCGTGCATACCTTACACGCAATTAAGCAGTGCGTTCCTCATTAGGAACCTAAATAAATATGTCGGAGAATTAGAATATTAAAAGTAATATGGCCTGTATGATTATATTCTACTCTGTGTATTGGGCTGAACTGATGGCGAACGTCATCTTTCAAAGTGTGTTTGAAGTTGTCACTGTGTACGTCACTGTCGGTGACGTGATTGAAGTTAGTTATTGTTGTCCATCAGTAGAGCGCTCATTGAGAAGTCGCATTCGTCTTCAAGCTAGCGCCCGCGCCGGTTGTGCGCACTGATCGACTTAAAACAACATGGAGGATACCAACACCATGACGCCCGATTTTAAATCCAAATAAATCTCCGAGAAATATATCACTAGGATTAAAATAAATTTAGTTAAATCTGGCTTCATTATTTTATAACCAAACTTCTATTGAAATCCCACCCAGTATTGTTTTCCTTACTAAAACTGAATACCTTCGGTAGGCTGTTTCCGAATTGCATATTCTAAGAAAGAGCGTTTCATTCAACTTATTTAGAAAAAATATTGGTCAACGTTACACAACCACAGAAAAGTGCTTTACGAACACTACAACAAACCTACCTGCCGAACGAATTTTGTAACGTTATAAACCGAAGACACCCCATATCTATCTCACTCTCTATAGATGACCAATGGATAGTTATGAGTTTCGAGTGCGCTTACCTACCATGACTTAACTAGCTAATACATTAGTATTTTCTTGTTTGATAATTTCGTTCCGTGTTTAGTTTGTACGGTAATTAAAAAATAATGGAGGAATTAGAAGCCCTCTGTAGTGTTACAAAAAGTACGGACATAGTTACTTTTCAGGCGACCACAACACTCGTTTTGTCCTTATTTTCTCTAAATAAATACAAATTATATAAACACTTACATTATCAACACTGAGTGGTAAATCATAATCATGCTGAGGGCTCTGGTGTCCTTGTTGATCATCATATCCTAAGTTCGTCATTGCCATTCCACTCTGTAAACAATTAGTTTAGCATTACTTCACACATAGTAGCTTGACTGCATATGGATGATCGAAATAAATTTAAAAAAAAAATCTTGCAATGCATTTGGTCAGAAAGTGTTATTTCCTGGGTAAACACTGATATACGGAAAGAAACTCTTTCGAGAACCCGTGAGATAAAAATTAAATTTATTAATAATAATTATTAATATATAATATAATATATTATAATTTAATAATAATTTAATAGAAAACTAAGTAATTTTTATTTCAATAAATATTTTATTAAAATACGCAATAATGACCTTTCTGCCAAAAAACATATACACATACAGGTACACCATAACCTAGCGAAAAGTGCGGTATTAAAAGAAAAAAAAATACTTTAATTAATTATCTCACAAAATAAATTCTAATATAATTATGGATTTTACTCCTACGGATAACGTCTAAAAAGCTCTATAAGCAAATGGATGAATTGTAAGTAAAGGCATTTCGTCAGTATTGCATAATATGTATATGAACATTATTTTTTGTTATTTAGTAGATTTCTCGTGACAGGCATCATCATGCTCGCTTAATGCCACTGCTTGTGGCGGCAACGTGGGGCAGGTCGTTCTCTTCCCTAAAATATGGTCAAGGGATTCGATTGCTAGTCCATGCGTCGTACTCGTGAACGGGCGCTACTTGGCTGCTTCATGTTTATTTATTCCTTTTTTTAATTAAAGTTATTATTTTTTTTTGCATTTACTGTATTGTACTTTATATATGTACTCAATAACTCTTGTTTTTTCTTATTAATTTATATTTTTTTAAATCACTTGTGTAAGGCATTTTGTATTTGACGTTTGAGTATTTTTGTTGCATCACTTAATTGCATACATTGTAATTGTAAATGTTTTGTAAATTTAATTGAAAATAAGAACTTGTAATACACAATCTGTTTTGAAAAGAGCAACCTTAGAGTTTCTTGCTTGTTCTTCTCTAAGGAAATCTGCCTTCCGAATGAGAAAACAGTAGGTAGGTATTTTAATTTTGAGCTAATTTAAACGTACTGTAACTGGGTCAATAAGTCAATGAACTTGAATATTTCAATATCATAAGGCGGCGTTGCCGGTTTGACGTGCATTGAATGGCAATGCTGTCAAAGAGATACCGTCCGCACGTGTTATTTATAGCCTAAACACATGGTGGGATTTGGTCGGGCCGAACAATCGGACGCGGTCTGGTACCGGACCATATTCGATGGTATGTCGCATTGTCCATCGCACTAAATTATTATTACGTCACTCGAACGGTTGGCTCAGTTGGTTAGAGCACTGGCACGGAACACCAGAGGTCGTGGGTTCGAGTCACGCATCGTTCATAAAATTTTGTTTTTCAAATTTTAGTTGTGTAATATTATTACCGTCCGGACCGTGGAACAATTGGTGCGATGTATCCATCTCTTTGACGGCGGCGCTATTCAAAGGCAAGGTCGAACTTCGTACGGCGTAGGGAAAGAACATCTTCTATCGATGAGACGGGAAGCAGGAGTGTAGCGGAATCATAAGAATATCAATACTACCTGATAGTCCATATGAGGTGTTGTGAGTTCATGTGATCCAGCGCTCGGGGCCAGAAGTGGGTTGTCGCTTTCACCCTGCGGCATCATGGGTAGCTCCATATGATGATGCAACAAGCCGCTATGTTGTACTAATAACAAAAAAAATTGCTGCAGATTATTTTGTACAATATATAAATTTGAATATGATTAGATCTATCAAGCTTTCCTGTAGTCTAAGCTTTGTTGATAGATTTTAAGTAACAATTAATAACAGAAAATAATAACCTAAAGGTGTCATTCCTCCGTGCGCTAGCCCTGCCGGCGTCATTCCACCGTGCTGTAATCCTGCAGGTGTCATAGAGCCGTGTTGAAGTCCTGCTGGAGTCATTCCACCGTGTTGAAGGCCAGTTGGTGTCATTCCGCCGTGCTGTAATCCCGCTGGAGTAATTCCCCCGTGTTGTAATCCAGAGGGTGTCATTCCACCGTGCTGTAAGCCAGCTGGCGTCATTCCACCGTGCTGTAAGCCAGCTGGCGTCATTCCACCGTGTTGTAAGCCAGCCGGCGTCATTCCACCGTGTTGTAAACCAGCCGGCGTCATTCCACCGTGCTGTAAACCAGCTGGCGTCATTCCACCGTGCTGTAATCCGGCTGGAGTCATTCCGCCATGATGTAAGCCGGCAGGAGTCATTCCACCGTGTGCAGGTGTCATACCGCCGTGTGCGGGTGTCATACCGCCGTGTGCGGGTGTCATACCGCCGTGTGCGGGTGTCATACCGCCGTGTACAGGTGTCATGCCGCCGTGATCTAATCCACCTGTAAAAACCATATTTCAATTTGAAGAGGTTATGCTGCTGTTGATAAGAAAACCCAGAAACACTTTTTTTTATGATAATAAGGGACGAGACGAGCAGGACGTTCAGCTGATGGTAATTGATACGCCATGCCCATTACAATGCAGTGCCGCTCAGGATTCTCAATAAACCTAAAAATTCTGAGCGGCACTACAATTGCGCTCGTCACCTTGAGACATAAGATCATCATTTACGATCAGCCTCATTTACTCAGTAATTTCACTAACTACGGCCTCCTTCAGACCGAAACACAGTAATGCGTGTATTGCATAAGCCATTCTAAATTAAATAATAATATTAATATTCTTAAATACTCAACTATAATATTAAGACAAAAGCGGTAGATATTTAAATTAATACCTGGAGTCATTCCTGCGTGATGCAGATTTGCAGGCGTGAGTCCGCCGTGTGGAAGCCCAAGGTTGAGACCAACGGTATCTAGTGAAAGTCCTGTGAAAGAGTTTTAATTATATAATTCCTGCTCGTTCCAAAAGGCCGCCATCAACGCCGATCAAAAGCATCACGCTTATACTATTGAGGACACAAGAGCATACATACGAGGTCACGGCCCAAATTGTTTTGTAACATCAGAGAAAAAAGGTGACAAGCGGTTTACCGACCTAGTATGTGGTAAAATGCTATTTTAACAATACATCAAGATTGTATTTCCGAGACAATAGTATAATTATAATAGTATGATATATAGTATTTGTTGATATAAATTCGACTTGAAATAGCGTCTATTCAATTTTATACGGAGTTTGAAGCGTCTGCCTTTTTTTTAAATATATTAAGAAGCCTTTAGTCTGTTTTTTATTGTTTATTTATTTTGGAACATGTTTACTTTACTTGAAAAAACATCCTATAATATATGTGAGTAGTTGCTTTGTCCCAATATAGTAACATTTTATATCATACACAAGTGATCTCGCGCTTCAAGGTCGATCAAGGTTAAGTGATTCTTTTTTGTCTTTCGGGACAAATTATTACTATTAATAAGTTAAGTTGATAGTTATAAGTTGATTACAAACACATAAACACAAATAATAAAAACAATGTTTCATTGAAAATACTCATTTCTTCTTAAATATAACGGTTTTTCAACTATGTGTCGCGTATGTAAAATAAAGGACAATATGAATAATAAGTGCATGCATGGTCGTTTAGCTTGTCTCGATAGATAGAAATTACCCTAATTATAAGCATTATTTTGCTACACGTAAAATAATACGCACAGATACACTTTCGAGCGTGTACAATTCGCGCGCCACATCCACTCGGAAGTCTTGAATCTTAGAGGGATCGGTTTGGTTAAATTCAACTCACCCGGCGTCATGCCTCCGTGGTTCAAGCCGCCAGGTGTGATACCTCCTTGCAGCAATGTTCCAGGTGTCAAGGATCCCAGCATGCTGGGCGTTAGTGGCGTTCCGATACTACTGAGTATTCCTGGAAAATAACTTATGTAAATAATACATCAATAACATGGGGTACTTCTACAAAACGACCGCATAGGTTATATAGAAGTATAGTTTTAATAACATTTTAATGATAATATTACATTTTCATTTAATATTAATTAGAAAATTGAAGTAGATTTACAGCAAAAGATATAGAAATTATTGGATACAGTGTGCTAGAGTTATTAGAAAGGAAGCAAATAAGAAATACATTGAACAAAGAATACTATAGACAATGTCCACTAAAGACCATATTCAAAGACAATGCCCAAATTCACACACATACATCAAGCTGGAGATGATAAACATACATCAATTAGTTTAAAAATACTTCGCTAGTTTTACAATTTTGAATATAAACTTTACGGAATCATTAATGAAATAAAATGCATAGTATATTTTATACTTTTAACTACATAATATAGTTAACTAAGAACTTCATTTCATTCAGACCATCAAACCAAATTATTAAATCATAGCAAAAATAACTGAACTTGCACCAGGGCCGCGCCGCCCCTGTGTGCGAAGTGTGCGGCGCACACAGGCGCCAAGGCAATAGGGGCGCCGCGCCGCCACTGCCACCTAAATTATTTTTGTTACCTATATGATTGTTTTTTGTAGTGGAGTATCGACAAGTAAGTAGGTACAATAGGCGCAACATAGGCCTTGTAAACAACAAAACATCTATAACGCTTATTGAACAAGTGTCTCAATATATAATGTTTATTATTATTCACGTTTATGGTTTCATTTTACGTTTAGGGTTTTAGTTTACATTCCTTACGAGCTCAACGTTAAAACGGCGGCAGTTCTTTGAACCAGAGAAAAAGTACTAGTTATTTTAAACCGTAGAGGCGCCGAGTTTGTATGAGTATGAGTGAGTTTCTGAACGCAACCCGATGCGATGCGTGCGACGCAAGCGGGGGTGGGGTCACGGATATTCCCCGATTTTAACGAACGAGATAGCTAAGGCAAAACAAAACAAATGAACGATCATTTGATTGAAAGTGTGTGTGTGTAAGGTGCGCATTGAATTTTTATAATCTTTGTTTGGGTGTTACCTACTGATTGTTTTAACGTGTTTTCACGATGAGTGATAGTAATCATGATAAAAAAAAAGAAATTATCTGGTTACCAGAATCTAATAAGGAAAAGAAAACAAGAAGAAGAACGTAATAAAAATGCAACTAAAATAAGTAAATATTTTACGGCTCAACCATCCACTTCGACACAATCATTAGAGACAGAAACCAGTCATGTTATCGATGAAAGTGTTATTAAATCTGATTCAAAAAACGCTTCATGTAGTGGTAAGTGTGTACTTTTTATGTAATTTTGTATGAATAAATATTATAACTTTGGGATATTTTAAAAAAAAATATTTTTTTTTTCAATTTTGAATAGAAAAATTAACTTTTTTTCCGGCCGTTTTTAGAGATTAGACGGAAGGAACAGACAGACAAAAATTGTAAAAAATTATATTTTATTTTATGTACTTTTTACTGAATGCGTACATCCATAAGCATTTAGTAAAAAGCGGTTATTTTAATATTACAAACAGACACTCTAATTTGTATAAATATAAATAATTATTCATAGATAGATAAATCAGTTTATTCAGACAAGGAGATAGATAGACACATGAGTATGTGAACAATATTATGTATTTGTTTGTCTGTTATTAATTTAAGATGATGCCGCCGAAGTTACGTCTGTGCCTGTGCCTGATACACCATCGTCACCGTCAAGACAATTATCGTCACCAATACCAACTTTTTCCAAAGATGATCCTGGAGCCTGGCCAGAAGTTTTAAACGCTACTTTGATCCAGTATTTAATAGTAAATCCGATTGAACAAATTAAACAGTATAATTTTCCGCGTGATTCTTCGGGACGAAAATTTTCTGAGTATTATTATGAAAGGCATTTAGGAAACGGTGAAAAGTATCACAGAGAGTGGCTGCTGTATTCAGTGTCCAAAAATGCCGTTTACTGCTTCTGTTGCAAGCTATTTGAATCAAAACATAAAAATAAATTCTGCGAGGGAATTAGTGATTGGCATCATCTAGCTTTGTATTGCAGCAGACATGAGAAAAGTTCTGCTCATTTCAATAATTATAAAAAATGGACAGATTTGTGTCATGCTCTTAAAAATAAGAACACTATTGATAGTATTCAACAAAAACTTTTAGAGGTTGAAAAGCAGCGCTGGTACGATGTAATCAAAAGAATAATATATGTGGTCCAATTTCTAAGTACACAAAATATGGCTTTTCGTGGCCAAAGCCAAAAATTATATGATCGTAACAATGGTAATTTTTTAAAATGTATTGAAATGTTAGGAAAATTTGATCTTTCAATGACTGAACACATACGACGCGTAACGAATGATACGGATTTCAAAAATATGCCGACTTATCTTGGAGATAAAATTCAAAATGAAATAATTTACATACTCGCTAACCAAATTCAACATTTTATTTTAAATTTATGTCGAATTAATAAATATTTTTCAATAATACTGGATTGTACTCCTGACGTTTCACACGTAGAACAAATTAGTATTATAATAAGATTTGTCAATTTTAACACAGAAACTAGAAAGTTGGAAACAAGAGAGCATTTCCTAGCTTTCTGTCCAATTATAGATACAACTGGCGCTGGATTGACGTCATTTATTTTAGAAAAACTAGACAACATTAATTTGGATATAAACAATTTAAGGGGACAGGGTTATGATAATGGATCAAATATGCGCGGTAAGAATAATGCTCTTCAAAAAAGATTGCTGGATTTAAATCCCCGCGCTTTCTATGTACCGTGCGCTAGTCATAGTTTAAATTTAATAGTAAACGACGCTGCCAACCTCAATCATCATACGACTGGTTTTTTTTTGTATTGTGCAAGAATTATATAAATATTTTTCGTCCTCTGCTAAAAGATGGGATTTATTAAAAAAATATGTCATAAATCTGACCTTAAAACCATTATCTGAAACAAGATGGTCAAGCAGAATAGATGCTATAAAACCGCTGTTTACAAATTTACCAAAAATTTATGATGCCCTATATGAAATATCAAATAATATATCATATGATCAGAAGGCAAAATATGACGCTAAATGTCTAGCAGAAAAAATATGCACCTTTTCATTCATTTGTTCACTAAATGTATGGCATATAATATTGACAAAAGTAAATTTTGTGAGTAAAATTCTACAGTCCGTCGATATGAATATGCAAGTTGCTTTAGATGCTTTAACAGAATTAAAAAAGTTTTTGATAAAAATTAGAACAGACACAAATTTTGAAGAAATTGTAAGTGATGCCAAAAAAATTGCCGAAAAATTAGACGTCGAACCTGAATTTGAAACTTCCAGATCCAGACCCCTAAGACGTCGTAAAACTCCAAAGAGTTTTGATTATGAACACGAAGACCACACTATAAATGATCCGAAAACCTCTTTTAAAATTAATGTATTTTTTTATATATTAGACCAAGCGTTATCCTCCGTAGATGAAAGATTTGATTTATTGAATAATCACAACGACGTGTTTAATTTTTTATTTAATTTAAGTGATGACCAAGATCAAAGTCGATTAAGAAGTAGCTGTCATCGTTTACAGGAGAAACTTTCAGCAAATGATTCATTGGATATTAACGCCGATGATTTGTGTGAAGAAATTATGTCTTGTCAGCCATTTTTCAAAAAAATAATATTTAAACAATTTGACAGCTGTATGCCCTAACATTACCATAGCATTACGAATTATGCTAACTATGCCAGTTACAGTAGCAAGCGCGGAAAGGTCCTTTTCTAAATTAAAACTTATAAAAAATTACCTGCACTCTACAATGAGTCAGGAAAGATTAACTAATTTAGCAACAATATCCATAGAGGAGGCCATACTAGACCATATAGACATACATGAAACTATTAAGGATTTCGCAAACAAAAAAGTGAGAAAATTGGAAATATTATAATTTAAGTAATGTTTGTATTCTTGCAAATGTTAAGACTCTTGTTGTTTTTTTAAAACATAACACAGGTAGGTAATAGTCATATTAGTATTATTATTCTTAGAAAAAAGTCAGCTTCTTTGTTATTCATATTTAAGTATTAAATTCTTTGTATTAATAAAGCATGTTAAAATTTTGTTCGAGTTTTATTTTTCGCAGTAATTGGCAAGCAGAAGCGAACGGGATTTACCTATTTAGTATCCTAATTCCTAAATGTTCCACAGTTTTGTACACTTAGATATTAATGATAATATTATCTAAGTACTGTAAAACTGGAGAACATTTATTTCAGTCAAAATTAACAATTAAAAATATTCATTCAAAAATTAAATTCGTTTTTTATGATTCGTTAAAAAAGAGGCGCTTCATAGGTTTCGCACACAGGCGCTGCCGGGGGTCGGCGCGGCCCTGACTTGCACCAGTTATACATATTATTGTTAAACTTTTAGTTATGCCGGGTCCACATATGACGAAAGTGGCCAAAGAATGAAAGAGAAGAGTGCGGTAAAAAAAGGAGTGCTTGCCCGCCATTCTTCTTCATATGTGGACAAGGCTTTGCGAAATTATATTGTCTGAGTATGAGAAATAGTAATTAATTTGAGAAATAGTTAGTTAGTGTGTTAATTATATAATACCTGGTGTTTGTGGTTCTTCGTCGTGTGCGGGCGAGCGGTACGACCCAGGTTTTTCTGTCTCTGTCGCACACACACATACATAAACCACCGTTAGTGATACATGAATAGAGAGATGAAACAGGTGCAGCGAGTGAACAGTCATCTTTAAACTGTTTTTTTTACTTGTGATTTACTACCATTATCTGATTATAAGGCTATGTACATTCGTAGGTTTTACATTTGAGAAATAAAATTTCTTATAAAAGAAATTTACCTCTAGTAGTTGAAATTAATATACTCTTAGTGCCGCCAGATATTGAATGGTAGGCACACAGAGCGAAACCATTTTTTTTATTAAATATTGCACATCTTGGTACTTAAAGTACCTAATCTTTTAAAGATTTCATTTGATAAGTTTTTCATTTAATTTAAACCTATTGAATTTGAATTCATTTTTCTAAGAGTTTATAGCTAGCTATATTTAATTCTTCGGATTACACATTGTTTAGAGATAACCATTCTCTCGCACAATACATTTCAAAAGAAGCATCCCATAACCTTAATGTTAGCACATGTTAACATACAGATAATACAAATTTAGAAAAGTGATTATTAAGATATTGTATTGGGAAAAAATAATTAATTTGTTAAGATAAAATTTAAAACTATTACGTTTTTATTTTATCATATTAAAAATAAGTAGCCATAAACCATCTAGGATACATTTCGCATCGAATGGTGGTAGTTTTATATCGATACTATCAGTGGATTAGGTGTGATTGAGCCACAAACAAAGACCATCTTCATTATATATATACATATATATATAATATCTTATATATAAAATTCTCGTGTCACAATGTTAGTTACCTTACTCCTCCGAAACGGCTTTACTGATTTTTACTAAATTTTATATGCATATTCAGTAGGTCTGAGAATCGGCTACTACCTTTTTTTCATCCCCCTAAATGTTAAGAGTTTTTATTTTTTACCCATATTTGTTTTTTTGACGTAATTTATTGTTTTTTTGATACAGAATTAAAAAATAGATTTTCAACCCTCTACGATCAAGCCCTATTTTTGTATTATTCTGTTCCATCCACAAACCCTATAGGTTACAAGATGGCAATCGTATACAATAATAATTGTAGTACTTAATTGTCTACTTTTTACACCCCAAATTTTTTTTATTACCTTATATAGCAATACAACGTATGCTGGGTCAGCTAGTATATATATAAATATAGTAAGTTTACAAACCGGCCGAAGGTTCATATTCGTGTGGCATGGGCGTCGGCGGCTGGATCTCCGGCGGGGGAGGTGCTGGCGTCTCCGGTGGTTGCATGTTCTGAAAGTTTAATAGTTACTTATGCAACTATTGTGTAATAAGGGGTATTAAAACACGAATGTGGGTGATAATAGTATCACATGAGAGTGTTTTAATACCTAATTATTAACAGTTGCATATAAGACTTTATCTACACCCAGGATATGAATCCTCTGTAAAAAATTCTGAAACAGTTAGCTTACTGCTAACATTAAAACAGCCAGTCCTATTAGTAACCTAATATTATCCATTACTGATTATATACAAATAAACTAAGTTTTACTGAAAGAATTATTTATTTTAGTAGTAATTTACATTTTGTATAGTGCAATTATTAAAATATCTGGCGGTGTGCTGTCAAAACTTGAATCGCAATTTTCTTATAAGCAAAACAATAAAAATATCGAAAAAAAATGGCGACTAGTCGAATAACCTACTTTTTTTTCGCCGGGCGACGTTCTGTTAGTGTGGAACGCGCGTAAACGAAAATGTTCTTTTTTTTTAAATTCATACAGATACCACGCATCGAGCAATAAGAATGAGGCTGTCTGTAAAAACTCTTTGCGTATAAAAGGATTGAACAAAAAACAAAGGAGTGTTGTTATGAAAATCAGTACAACATTACAACACTCGTTTGGTTGATGTAATGTTTATTAGGACATTGGGTGTTTTAATGTTGGCAATAAGCTAACTGTTTCAGAATCTTTAATAGAGAAGTTAAAGTATAGATGTAGATAAAATATAAATTGTAATGGTCCCGTGATTACCACAACATGTTCTATAAATACCTTTCACAGCAATATATCGTAAGGAATAACTACTGGCTGCTACTGCTACATAATATAATTTATCCAATTTTATATTAGACCTGTGTTCATAACTTGGAATACTTATATAATTTATACGCCTCTTGCTGCTAGACAACCGATGAAAACAGGCCAGGTTTATTACTTTAGTGTGCGCGACAAGCTACGTCTTACACCTGCGATTTTTATGCCACTTTGTGTTAGTCTTCGTGCATTGCTCAAAATTGCGGTTAACAGCTAACCCGAATTTTTTTTCTACCTTTTCACAGCTATTTACGGTGTTCGCCTTTTATTAGGCGTCTATGAATTTTAGGCTGATATGCTATAAAAATAAATAATATAATAAGCACATTCTTTCAAAAATTCAGCTGTCTAACTAAAACACGGTGGTTTACTATGATACGAAATTACGACCGAGACAGCACGGTGGCGCAACCAGTCGCCGCTACCAATAACATGTATACAGTTCTGTAGAGGTTACTCCCCTGGTGTTCGTTAGGCTGCCCAACCAATTTGGTGGCGCGACCAGGTCGGACGCGGCATGACTCTCATGACTAGCTTGGTATCTCACAGTGAAATATAGTCCTTATGTCTTAAAGTGACAAGCATTGTGTGTATTAAAGAATCCTGTAGTGTAGTGGGCAGGGTGTACGACTCACTATCTTCTTCATTTCTCTCTTCTCAATAAAGTGTGTTATAAAACATTGCAGTTTGAACATAATTCATCAAAATAGCACTATCGCTTACCTCCTCTAGCCTCCTCTTCCTGCCTCTGGTCTTAGCTAGGACACGTTCCGGTTCAGGTGACTTCGCTTCACCCTCCTCAACTATTTCACTCAGAAGCGCCATGCATCGTTGGAATTTCTACATGAAAAAAACATTGGCATGTGTGAACAGAGGAGTTTTAGTGCTAATGCATTACACCACCGTGGCAATCAAGAGCGTAGTCCAACCGTGGTATGTCATGCTCAACAGACAAGGTCTACATCTGATGGTTAATATGAAGTACCTAGAGTTACGCATTATTACGGAGATAGAACATTAGAAAAGAGAATCCCATATATATAAAACAGTTTACCAGCAGATATAAGACACGAACCATATAAAATAAAGTTTAAAAATATGTTAAAAAAAACATTATATTAACAATATGGACAAATTATATATCAACAAAAATTTACGAAATGAGCATTCATTAAAACTCAAAACATTTGGATGATTATGGATTTCCGCAAATTAACACATACTTCAATCAATTTTAAAATTCCTTGACAAAAGTTTATCTTGTCCAAAAAAACTACTTCTTACATTTGTAAGATATCTAGAAATACATTTTGGTGTAATACCCTTCTATCCATTAATATACTTCACGCATTAAGTCATTTATTACATAATATATTACGAATGTTCATTGACGTCTCCCGGCTGAAGTAAATGAAAAAATGAATGATGAATGTTCATAATACCTTGAAGAGCACTTTAGATGGTATTAGCCGGGCCGGAAGAGTGAACAGTTTCTCCACTCCTCCAGATTCCTTCCAATGCATCAGTCTCCTGGTGGGTGGCGCCAGGTCCAGCGTGGTAACTATATCAGCTGTATTGCTCAGTTGGTTCTTCATCTCCTCACCAGATATATTCTTCACCTCGTCAACTATGAGCTTCCGTTTGCGTTTCGTTTTTGTAACACCTGATAAATTGATTTTATGTGACTATTGGCAAAACATTAACTGGACAAAATGAACCTTATTTATAAGGAAAAATGGACTTTAGCTGCAACTTTAATTTGCTTCCAGTGTTGTTATGAACATCACAATTACTTGTAATTTAAATTTTATTTTTTTATATATATATTTAATAATGTGTATCTAATGTGACTGTCTTACGCTTAGATAATTAACATGTTTAGATAGAGCCAGTTTCTGTTACACGACCGATAAAAACAGGCCAAGTTGATTACTTTAGTGTGCGTACAAAATAGAGGTGAACTGTCAAGCTCAATTTTTTTCGACGTTTTTACAGCTGTCACAGTCTATCTAGACGTATTAAAAATCTAAATGATTCTTTACCTTTTAAAACAGTCGCGTCGACAGGCGCTAGAGCGAAGGATTCTTCATCGTTATGTAGGAGCGTGGTGGAGTCCATTGCTGGAGCCGGCGTGGCAGGCGCTGCTGGACGTGTTGGCTCAATACTAGCTTCCTCTTCCACGTCCTAATATTTAATGATTAAATTGTAGCTATATAAAAAACATATAATATGAAGAAGCTCATAGTCACTCAGAAGATAATCGGAGTTTCCTAGCAAGATCGAATCAGAAACAAGGAGATCGGTAGGAGAACCAAAATCACCAACACAGCCCAGACGGTTGCGAAACTGAAGTGGCAGTGGACAGGGCGCATAGTTCGACGGATTGATGAGGTCTTCGAACGAAGACCAAGTACCGGAAGACGCAATGTTGGCGGGAGCTCGCACAAGATGGACAAATGATCTGGTCAAGATCGCCGGAATGCGTTGAATGAGGGTAGCGCAGGGCCGATCATAGTGGGACACCTTTGTTCATCAGTGGATGTCTTGCGCCTACTATGATGATGATTTGATGTATAATGCGACAACACGGTGAGCGTATTATAACTGACTGCGAGCGAGGCGAGGCGTACGGACTGCGGGCCAAGATCTTTCCACTCTTTAGCCCGGGCCCGACTGCATTCAACTCGTGCGCTAACTGTATATAAATGTAACATAGGTATATAAATATATATATATACTAGCCGCCCCCGCTCGCTTCGCTGGGCGAATTCTAAAAGGAAATAAATTAAATTTTATTCATCTTATTACAAATACAATAAAAAATAAGTAGCCATAAATCATCTAGGATACATTGCGCATCGAATGGTTTTTGAAGTGAAAACTTCTTTAGCATCGTTGTGATTTGAAAGTCGATGAAACGAAAAAGCGACAGTAAAAAGAGCAGTCACATCAATTCATAATATTTAACATCGGAGATAATGAGATAGGAAGCATAATACAATGTATTGGTACCGGGCGACCATAGTTAAAGAAGAGATTGTCTTAAGTATGGTGCGAGTATACCTTAATATATTCTGACTCCAAGCGCACGACGTATTACTACATAGACACCGAGAGAACATATTATTATATATATTAGTGGTGGGAGGAATGTGAAATCATGTGTCATCCTAGCAACAAGTCCCAGGAATTCATATGCAGTTTAGAGGTTCATGCACCATGCAAGTTTCACTTCTGACACGTGTACTTTGTACGCCCGCAATGTTTTTTTTTTCATTTTTTTTATTTATTTGTATGGCAATACAACGTTTGCTGGGTCAGCTAGTACCTTTATATTTATTAGCTGGAGATGTTATTTACCATAGGAGCGGGCAGGTCAGCGTCGCGCGTGGGAGTCGGCGGCACAGAGGGCGCGGGCGTGGCGGGAGTGGCGGGGGCAGCCGTGGCCGGAGCTGCGGCAGGTTCCGGGGCCGGAGAGCCCGCCCAGCTGGAAGATATACAACTGAATAGTAAAACATTACTTACTGTGCGGGACGGTGCATTGCTCAAAATAGAGTTTTACTGCCAACCTTTTTCCACGTTTTTACAGCAATACACTATATGTTTGACTTATAAATGATCTAAACTAAACTATTAAATCTCGTCTGAGTTTTTTATGTTCGTTGATCTATCATCGAGCATGTAATGAAATATAATTCTGGCACACTACATGAGGCACCGCCAATTTTTACCATGAGTACTTTGTACTGCTATGATATATAAATTAAGGCAGAAACATAGAATATACACTTTACATTAATTGTGAGTGGTGCATCACTGTCCCGTCGAAATTAATTAATTTAGGATTCCTAGCTGGATGGTACACAAAATACTCAATATAATATAATCGAAGGAAGTACTCCTATTTTTACACATGTAATTTATACCAAATCTTGTGATCTCTTGTCCATTTTGGATCTAATCAGAAATGAGTATAAACAGTAATCTCATTATACAATACTTCTTAAAAAAACCTAGAATAAGAAATACTAGAATTTATCAGTATAGATTTTTTTAAATATAAAAAAATATGGATTACAATGTGACATTACAATACAATGTACACTCTGATGTCAATCGCTCACTGCGACGCGCATACCACTGTATCCTGCCATAGGTATTATATATTTACATATTTTTTTTTTTGTTAATTTAAACTAAATAAATATTATTTTTTTTATAATTGCAAATAAAATCGGCGCTAAATACCTTTATTTATTTGCGGTGTGTGTGGATAGATGCATCTACTGTACCATGGCCTACTATTATTGTTAATACAGTAGTGGTTGGCCATGATTGTACTCTCAATAACTCTTGTTTTTACATATTAATTTACTATTCTTTTTTAACCGACTTCAAAAACTGAAAAGATATAGATCGTCGGTATTTATTTTTATATTTGTTACCTCAAAACTTTTGAATGGGAGAACCGATTTTGACAATTCTTTTTTTATTTGAAAACTGGCAATTCCAGTGTGGTCCTATTGTAACTTGGTCCAGATCTGACAATGGCATCCATTACAAAACCATAAGTCTTAAATTTGCTATACATACGTATAGCAAAGTGGATTTTGATAAATCAAAAATAACAATAAACGTAACTAGAATTAGATTAATTAATTAGATTGTATAAAAATACGCAATTATTTTTATAGTTTTTAGTGCATATATATCTATTGTTTTGGAATAGTGTTTTTGAAATCGGTAGTTTTTTGTTAATTAATTTTTTTAAAGTATTTGTAGTTCGAGTATTATTGTTGCATCACTTTACATATATTGTAACTGAAATGATTTGTGTGATTGTCACAATGAGTTTGTTGCCACTTCTCCGTATTATTAAAGCTCAACCCTCAAAGGCGGTGGATATAAAAGAAAAGTCATTTCCTTGACCTGTATGAGTGAAGTGATTTTGATTATGCAGTACCTGTGTTGCGGCGAGGTCCCTCCGTCGTAATGGTCTCCCATGTCGTCGTCGGAGTCCGGCGCGTCTGCAGCCGCCTCGTTCTCCACCACGTTGGCCCCCGCTGCTTCTATCTCAGCCTAATTGATTACAATTATTATTTAGTTATAATCATCTACCACTAAAGCCAACGAGAGAAGATAAAGAATGTAAACAAAGGGACCGTTACTGAGTTTTATTGTCATGAATACCACTGATTCGGACTCTTCCAACGTACCATCTTTGTCTAATACAGACGATAGCGATTAGAATAGGGAATCCAAAATATGCATATAATTTATTGAAATTAAAATGTTTTGAAACCCTGAAATTTTATTTACATTCTTTATTTCGTCTTGTTGGCCTTACTATAATCATATATATTATATATATGATATTGATCTAAAAGCCACTCTAGCCAAATTGATCTCCTTATATATGTGTCTGACATTAACTTGTTAGATACGAACCATAATATTAAAGAGTCAGATTTGAGCATGAAATGGCAACTATTGAGCAGTTAAGACTTCTACATATCTATATATATATATATATATATATATATATATATATATATATATATATATATATATATATATATAAATAAATTAATATATAAATTAATTGCTGTTCGTTAGTTTCGCTACGACTCGAGAAAGGCTGGACCGATTTGGCTAATTTTGGTCTTAATTATTTGTGGAAGGTTTAAAAGGTGAATAAATATGAAAATGCTCGGAATTAAATTTTCCTTTGATGTGTCCCCCGTCGTTCAGAAATCAAATTGAAAGAATAGTTTAAAAATGAATAACTAATTAGAATACTTATATCTTTCTCCGGAGGTAAAAAATAAAATTTAATTTTAGCTACCTATAATAGTTGGTAGATCTTATGTACCATTTTCTTTGGTAGGTCTGAGAATTGTCGTCATCTTATTTTATACCCCAAAAAATTTTAATTATTAATATTTTTCTTATTACTCTATATGGCATAATATATATACTTTATATAGCAATACCACGTTTGTGGGGTCAGCTAGTAATTACTAAAATGAGCGATATAATATCTCCTGTATGCAGTCTCATATGCATGTCGGACTATCGTAAAACTGAATCATACTAAAAAAAATATATATATATATGCAACAACAGTGTTACTAATTTTTCCTTTTGGAATCCACGTTAACATTCAATTACAACAGAGCTGTTGCTTAAAAAGTTGCCAGGATGATTAACAATGCTTTTTCCACACTAGAATGAATTGTCTATAATTGGGTCTTAAATACTTTTTATTCATGTTCCGTATGGACAGGGCGTACAACAGTTTTCTTAATGCACGTTAACAGCTTGTGCGGCGTGTGGCGCCAGTACTCGGACGACCGACCTAGACGACACCTGCCACTTAGTGCAACTGGATGTTGACGCACTAGTCATGATTTAACATACTGCTTTATGCGCTTATGAATGAAAAACAAATAAATTAAATCTTACTTTGTGTAATTATTAAAAAGATGAGAGCCCTTCAAAAATAAGCAAATTAAATTTTCTTTTGCATGTATAAGCCTGCCTCAAACAAATTATCAGATACGTTCGAGTCCCAGACGAGGCAAGTAATTTTTAGAAAATCTTTCAATGCAGAATTACTAACTTTTAAAAATAACATAAAGTCTTCTTTCATTAAAATATCCTATCTACGATATTTAAGGTACTTTCCATTCATGTCCCATAACTTTGGGACGCCATGTATACTTCACAGGCAGTACTGGATTACCGGATGTGGTGAGTCGTGTTACCTGCAATGACTGTGGTTGCGCATCGTGCGTGTCATGCGCATGCACGGAGTGGCCCGCTCCAGAGGAGGCCGCGCCGCCCGTACCACTCGCTGACACCTCACCGAATAGATCTCCTTCGAACAACCCTCCAGCATCTATAGCAGGACAAAACAATAGACACGATTATTAATATATAATAATAATAGAGTATTGTCATCACTTGTTATTGACTGTATTTAAAAAAAATATGGCAAGGAAATTACGAAGTCAAGTTTCAAGTTTAAGGTGTTGGAAAATATTAAACTAAGGCAACATAATATAACAAATACATTTAGAGATAATAAAAAAAAAACATTACAAATCTTAGATTGTGTTACGATGTTTCATTCATTCATTATTATTAAAAAGCATGTGTTCACGATGCGTAATATTTAAAAAAATCCTTAGAAAAACAAAGGGGCACTTTTTATGTATTAAGATCCTCTAGATAACTCACCAGGATATCATGTGGTCTGCACATGCGATTTTCGATTTAAAGTAGAAGGAGGTATTTCACATGATATATACATTGCCATGGCTATATATAATTGAAAGCCATCAAAAACAAGACTTGTAAAAAAAACTAAGTCTCGCAACTAAGTTTGACCAAGTCGGTCAAATTTATTCAGCCCCAATTTTACGTACAACCCTGGGATTGAATATTACTTTAAATAATTTGTAGAAAAATTTAATAACGATGCGGTGAGAGAGTGAGATACCGGGCGGGCGGAACCCGCGCCTAGGGATACATATAAAACAACTGGGTACAAATTCAACTAACGTCCAAAATCTCCGACATCTGGTATGGGTCCACCAAAACCATCATCAATATGTTGAGGGGCGGCTTCCATTCTTGGGACGTGAGATTCACTTAATTGGGGACCTCCTGCTCCTGTTCCTGAGCCGTCTTTGGCCAAGTCCAACGATGAACCCTCCGCAAATAGTAAGTTGCTCTGAAACGATATAACAATACAGGATTACTGGGAACAAACATAAAAACCTCTTTACGACAACTTAGGTACATTTATTCTACAAATTTGACAAGTTTTTTTAGTTATATCAATCATTAACGAAAAAATTGGAAAGTAGAATAATCAACTGTTAGCCCCTAGAGCTACGAGGTTGCACAGGTCATCACCCTTCAAATTACTTTGTGTACGGGTGGTGTACAATGCGCGACTTGGCGGGACATTTTTTCATGACATCAAGGGACGAGACGAGCACGACGATCAGCTGATGTCAATTAATACGCCCTGCCCATTACAATGCAGTGCCATTCAGGATCAGGATTCTTGAATTTTGAGCGGCACTATAATTGCGCTCGTTATCTTGAGACATAAGATGTTATGTGTCATTTGCTCAGTAATTTCACTAGCTACGGCGCCCTTCAGACAAAAACACAATAAAGCTTACTGCTTCACGTCAGAAATAAGCGCCGTTGTGCTACCCATAATGTAGCGGGCATCCTGTGGTAAGGAGCCTCCCAGTTTTACTTTTACAAAGTGAATTTAATTTTGTAGATCAATGGTTGAAAATACCACACCTAGCCCTAGATTAACCATCGTAAAAATTACGAGGCCATAGTAGCAAATTCTAGGATCGCGATTCACTGTAAGTTCCTAATTAGTTCCACCATTGTAAGTACCTCATCCAACCATTGTGGGCGGGTACATGGGCGCCGGCTGAAATAATTTCCATGTGGTGCAGATTTTAGTTTTCTTACAATCTTCGCCGTATATGACTGTTAATAAAAAATTGAAATTTTATTCGGAAACAAACATCTGTAGCGCAGTTTATTTTATGTTCGAGACATTTACAAATTTCTAACTATTCATTATGAATCTATTTTATATGTACCCAGTCGTCACGGCTTACACCTATTTGTTTGCGACGATCGAAATTGGTTTAAAAATTCTAAGTTGGTGGATATTAATCGATTTCCATTACTTCTCTGAACGCACCCTTTAAAGTACCGCTACTCCACAACTCCGACTCTTGTCAAAGTCAATAAATGTGAAAGAGACATAGATTATAGATGACAGGGACAAAGCTACGTTCGAGAACGTTCGGGAATCTGGAACCTTCCTTACATTTTGATATATAAAGGGGGCTAGGTCGAGTTCCGAGTCAGTCAGTTTTCGATTGAAGTTCGAACAGTTCGTTCCGAGTGAGCATATCTCGAGTGACTAATAGTTATCTTTTATCTTCAGTGAGTGTACAGTGCGTCCGTTTGAAAAATTAATACTTCCGGCATATTCGTTAAAGAAGAATTTCTTAGAGCTGCAAAAGACATTGAAAATTTGAATGGCGATCTTTTACCTAATTTATTTTCAGAAATCACATCTTGGTTTGAAATGTGGAAATATCCACAGCCAGCGGCAAATAATATCAGTGGAGTTGATCGATATAAAACATCTTATGGACTACATCAACGAGGCAAAAGATTTATTTCCTTCGGTAGCAGAAGCGATCAAGATTGGTGAATCTACCCATCACAACGTGCACGGTAGAAAGATCTTTTAGCACACTGAGAAGAGTTAAAACTTGGAATAGGTCCAGAACAGGTTGTTAAGTGTCCACCGAGGCAAGATAACCAAGGACAATAAAGATAACTTTATAGAAAACGTCATTAGTTCGGCCATATTGTGTAATTACTGCCTACTAATTATTGTGAGTAAAAAAATGATTTCCAACAGACGGCTTTTTATTTCAATAATTCCTCGAGATTCCCAAGGGGTGCAAGTGCACCCCCTGCCGGCGCCCATGGGCTGGTATCATTTGGTTATTGAGTTACAGCAAGTGTCGTAAAATTGACGAAAGATTAACTTTCAACAGATATTGGAGGCGGTTGTTCATGATGAAGATGACGATGAGAGCATACAGCATCGGGATATAATGAGTGAGTCAGAAGATAATTTAGAGGCAGAGGAGTTTCAGTTGACACTAATACGCCAGGTATAATAGTGCATAGTTAAACTAGTGCTATTTACATGGTAACACAGACGTATCGTCACCTAGTGATAACTTTTTCAGCTTTTCCGAACACGAGATAATGAAAGAGAATTGGCGCCATCAAGAGAGAGCAGTGAAGAATTTTACAAAGTAAATAAGTCGAGTGTCATTTTGTCGAATCATTTCCTCGAGGCTGATTTATATATCACCACCAAAAGACATTTAAAACTTTACGCTCAAAGTTATGATATTACTTTTTTAACATTGAAACTATTGAAAACTCTTTCAAAAGTAAGTATTTAGTCAAATTGACGCACACAAAAGTCCAATTTAGCCACATTAATTATAATTTGACAGAAGCTGCCATACGAAAAATATGTGGTTGTCCGCGTACATTATTACATTTGCTAAAAAAGACGTCTAAGTCTAAAAGACAAATATTCACAAATTAAATTTATTTCAGAGAACTTAACATTTAGTTAATAACCAGTTCACCGAATTATTTTATGTAGATAAAAATATTATATTTGAGTGTTTGTTTCTCTCATTAAACGTTAATTAAAAGGCATAAAAGGCATTTATTTTCTAAAAATTGATTTCTTTAGAATTCTTTTTGATGTCATTTCTTATACTACTAGATACTACTACCGCTTCGGAAACAAATGGCGCTCTGAGAGAGAAAAGAGAAGCGGCGCAAGAAACTCTCCCAGCATTAATTTTTTGTGCTCTTTTCAATAATAATATACAATATTGTACAGTAATTTCTATCACTATAAAATAATCACAATCTAGTCCCAGCCTGTCCGATCATTTAGATATTCAGCAGTGGAGTAATAGGATTTACGACAGAGCCATTTTTTTATAAAACATTTAAATTTATTTATAGATAATGCCTGAACAGTGGCTGGGACTTTATTATAGAAGTGTATACATTTACCCTTAAAGCTATTATGTATCTTATGAAGCCTACTAGAATTAGTTGCAAGCAATCCCTTATTTCTAGTGTTATAATAATGAAAATCACTATTAAGAGCAAAAAGGTGACGATTTTTGTGAACATATATTAAATTTTCATAAATGTACTGACAATGAACAGTCATAATATTTATTTCTTGAAATTTTTGTCCTCCTAGTCCATAAAAAAAAAGTTTCCTTGACTTATCAGATCCAAATCCATTTAGCTAGAGCGTAAGAACTAAGAAGTAACAAATATACACACAAACTAATAAATAAACATACAAAATTTAGCCTTTACAATATGACTGTGTATTTTGATAAACGTAAATAACCTCGGACTGAACATATCAGAAAAAAGGGACAGACTGACAAACGTAAGACTTATAGCAACCCTCTTTTTCATCAGGGTTTAAAAAAAAATTAACTATAACTCCACTGATGTCACTGTCCAAATCGGGTTGTAAATTAAAAAAAAAGGCAGCTTAAACTGAAAAATTTTTAGCTGCCTATTGACCAATAATATTTTAAACAACTGGAGTAAACGCAGAAATGTATAAACATAGCAGTCGAAGCTTATTATGGTATCATTTGTGGTATGTGCCATATTTTGGCTTATTGTATGACGTGAATTGTCTATATATTATTACATTTCTTAATTTAACATTTGCACAATATTTTTTTTTCATTGTTATTGGATAGATTCCTGCGAGGTCGAAATCTAATGCCAAGTCTCTACCTAGCTACAACATGTTGAATACTAACTTATCGTATACAAGTAAATAATGTGTATTTCTATTTGTGCGTGCGTTGTTTCATGTGCTCTAGTATGATCCCAAAGTACTGTTTTATTAGTATATTGTGTATAGTGTCACTAAATATTTAGTATTTCCAAATCGAACACTCATTCTATCAAGTATATTACTAGGAGATATCTATTTTCAATAGATGATACTGATCACAGATCACACTTAACTTTAATAATTATAATTAACTTTGAAGTTAAATTTATTGCTTTAGAGCATTTCATATTAACATGGTTAATGTTTTTTTCTGGGTAACAGCTGTTTATATTAACTGTTATAACTTTTAACTAGGTGCTAGTATCACAGTTACTCTAAAATATCCCAGTTATTAGATCTTTGATAAGTTCTTGTTTGAATAAAATACTTTTAAGAGGATTACAACGCGTTTAAATGTACTTTTTAGAATTTTTGTTGTCATTTTTACGTTTGCTTGAAATATATATTTTTAATAGACGACAATGATAGCGATATAATATGTGGAATAGTAGATATTCATGAAAATTCAGCGTGAGAGTAAAACAAATGTAACTTTTTAATTATGGTAAATAAATAAATCTACTACAAAAATACGAATAGCTATTTATTTTTGTTTTATTTCAATATAAATCGAATGACAACTACAAGTTACTATCTAAAGCCGACATCTATATAATTAAATAATATACATGCATAAGATATTTAAAAAATAAAAATATTATTCAATTTTGTAATAGAAAGTAAAATGGAAACAAAACTTTTATGCACACTGTATATTGCACAAACAACGTTTGAGCTAAGTGTCATGTAGATTTGCCAGAG
This sequence comes from Leptidea sinapis, assembly GCF_905404315.1. Taxonomy (NCBI): domain Eukaryota; kingdom Metazoa; phylum Arthropoda; class Insecta; order Lepidoptera; family Pieridae; genus Leptidea; species Leptidea sinapis. Next base: position 6,037,529 of record NC_066275.1, on the reverse strand, counting down.
TTGTACTAACATTAATAACGGACTAGGTTTAGCCCTTTATATAAATGTATTTTTTTTAATAATCGACAACTTATCAACATTTGACAACTTAAAAGATCATATAATAGAGCATAGAAAACACTTTTAATAGTACCTACCAGATATATTTTACATTTGGTAGAACTATATTGGCACATATTGGTCTTGTCGGTCATATATAGTGGATGCACTGCTGCGATTTAGTTATGGTTCAATTAACATTCTAGGGAACTGATAAGAAAATTCAAAATTAGATTAAAACGTGGGTAGTATTGGAACAGTTGGCAAAAGTTGTAGAACTGAAAGTAGTGATATTTGGGCCCCACTAGAATTTTAATCACTGGTATGTGGGCTCCAGTTTAATTTAATTTTAAGAATTAGTATAGAATTTAAAATAACTATAGCAATATAATTATCTAACTGCTACCATTGTTATAAATCAGGAAACAAGATACATTCCCTTTACACCCATAATTTTTAAATTGTTTTGAATGTAAGATTTCAATGTTATTTTTACAGAAATTGTTACAAGAAATTGATGGTGTCAGCCAATGTAGGTTTGCAACTACATACAAAGTTATTGGTGAGATGTGCTTGAGTCGCACGCGCGACATTAGGAGGCGAGATGGGAGAGCGGGGCCGCGGCGGGAGGACACCGATTCAATTCACCGAAAAATAACAATAATCGTGACTAGAATTAGATTAATTAATAAGATTGTATAAAAATATGCAATTATTTTTATACTTTTTATATCTATTGTTTTGGAATAGTGTATAAATTGTGTGGAATAATTTTTTTTTTTTAAGGATGAAATTACTTAACATACCTGTTCCAAGCCACCCTCATTGCCAATAGCATCTCTCATGATATCAGGGTTGTCTGTGTCAAAACCCATATCACCAAATCCATCATCATGAGTTACTAAATTTAATGATCCATAATCTTCTCTCATTGTTATTTCTTCAGCTCTTGATTGGTTTAAAGAGTATTGAGCCTCTATATCAACTTCACTGTAATATTAAATAATGACATAAGAATAAAACTTTTAAAGTCAAAACCTTTTCAACTATCAAGGATTTTAACACTGACAGTTACAAATCAAGCATTTTTGTGTTTTTTTGTTCATCATGATCGGACCCCTTGGACTGTTCATACCCCATGAAATAAGTACCAACCGCTTGTGATAGTAACAGAACATTTGACGCCAACTGTGTTTTCTGACAAATATCAAAAATTTGTAAGATTCTGAATGATTGCAAAATTAAATAAAAGGTATTTCAGACAAAGAAAAAAATTAAAATGTATAAAGAAACGGAGATAAGCTTCTGATAATTTTTACTTTAAAACTTAAAAATATATAAAACCCTTGAATCATAGTACATGTATATTGATAAAATGTTTATATTACTAACAGTTAGATATCAAACCAAAATAAGATAGTTTGCACATCATAAATCAATGTAGCTTAAAAAAGATCTTAGATAAGATGTTGAAAAAGGACACATTCCTTTATAAGAGACTAGCTGATGCCCATGACATCGCCCCAGCAGTAAAAGCAAGTTTGGAATTAAGATTATCTCATGTATTCCAGTTCCGGTTCCCGTTTTCGCTCCCTTCTCAAACAAATTATACGAAACTTATTTCGAGGATGATTGCTATGGCATACTTAACCTACTATTGGTATACTTATAGCTCATTGACATGAATTTCAGTTTTTAACAAATCCCTCGGGAGCCATGGATTTTTCCGGGATAAAATGTAGCCTATGTCCTTTCCCAAGCTCTTGTCTATTGCTATACCATCAAATTTCATCAAAATCAATTCAATAGGTTTGGCGTGAAAGCGTATCTAACAAACTTATATTCAAAATTATAATGTTAGTAGGAATTAAGTTGTTATCACTTCAACCCAAAAAGTATAATAAAATGCTGCAGTGTAAGACCAGTTGTGAACTGGAATTATTTTTTAATCTGGATATGGCATAATTTTTTTACAGTGGTACCAACCACCAAGTGACCACTCATTTAGTCCCGATTTATAAATAGAAGCCCCATAATATTAACATATTCACGGTTCAACTGTACATACATATAGTAAAAATTCATTACTTATACATACTTCTAAATATTATAGTTTTTCATACTAACTTTAATTCAGGCATAGCAGTATCAAAATCATGGAACACCTCTGGCAGTGTAATGGCATTCATTGCTGCCTCTCTATGCTCCTCTGGTAGATCAACCATTCCTGGCCTGAAAGCCATCTAAAAGAAAACTAAATATTAAGTAGTGAAACAAACAAACCACTATACCGTATAACCGACACAACATTCTGAAAGTTAAACAATTCAGGAAATAGTATGTACCTAAAAGCTCTATGTTAAATAATTATCATCAGTTATTTCTTTGGATCCTAATGATAGGAAACTTATTACAGCAACCTGCAGTAACCTAAACTTACCAGTAATATACTGGTAAGTTTAATAAATATGAATATTCTGAGTATCACATGCAAAAATAAGTATCGGTAACACAATTTTATGATATTTGTTCAATAAACAATCAAGTTTCAATAATGTTATTTTTAAACATAACAATAAAATATATTTGTAGCTTATTAAATAAACATACCTTTATCTTAACAAATGCTTCATTGCAGTCCTGTAACAGGTACTTGGCTTTACGGGAATATATCCTCACTACACCAAGCAACAAATGGCCAGATGTCCGGAGGGCCATTTTTACTTTGGGCTTCAAAATACCATCTACAGACTTTTCAATGTTAGTTTCAAATACATGGGCCTTTGTTAATTTTTTATCCCAGTGGGCAGCTAGCCAAATTTTGGCCAACGGGCCCTTTTTGGCTAGCACAAAATGTGCATAAAACATTTTGATTGCTTATATGTTACGGGTTACATCCAAATTATCTGAAAAAATTAAGCATTCAATAGATCACATAGTAAATAAAATGCACTTTTAATGAGTGAGAGAATTGATTATAATAACAGAAACGTTCAACTGTAATGATCTCATTTGGCGCCTATTCTTTTGATTTGTAGCCTTCCCAATAAATGAATATTTTAAGGACATTCTAATGCCTGCTTTATAATATTCATCATCGGCATTTACAAAACTAAAACAAATAATATACCTTAATCACTTTCAATATTCACTAATATTACAACGTAAACATGACAACAACATCAACATTCAACGACTCCAATTTTCAATATGGCGTATCCTCATTCCCCACTCCCCCGTTATATTTTTACCGACTGTCGGACTCGTCACTTGAGTTTTTTTTAATTATTTTATTAGTGTTCGTCACTTGAGTTAGCATACCTCCTTGAACCTGGCGGCTGAAAAATTGTTTTTTGATTTTAACTAATCGATATTATCGCCTTGTTTTAGAGTATTATTTATATGATTTTTTTAATTTTAGTACTGTTGATTTTTGTTGCATTTGGTTTATAATTAATGAGGGATTATTGATATAATTCTGAATTCTAACGTTCAAGAATATTTCTTACAGCCTTATAGTTATTTTGGTTGTAGCCTAGGGTGGGTGGGGAAAAACGTTTTACATCAATGATATTTTGTTTTACATACCAAAATTTTACCACTATTTCATCAGTCGAAGAGTTTTTTTACTAGTATGACTAAATAGAATATTTACATTGCACCCATGACATGTTTTGAAAATTACTATGCACTTTTTGCTGACTTCTTCCATCTAGGTTACAATTACAAAACATTTGGTTATTATTTTTTCCTTCTTTATTTAGTCTTACTTATAGTTCCTTTCTTTGTCCCTTCAACGAGGTTTGTGTTTTCATCTGATAATTCTAAAACTGGTCCGTGGTTTGGTAAAATTCCTATAATTGGTTTTGAGCATCATACAAAGTCAGTTCCAGATGTAGAACCATCAGAGTTTATGACTTCTTCACGACCATAATCTTTGTCTAATAATGAGTCATCAAAATCAAAATCAGACCGTTTATCTGACACAGAGTGCGCCATTTCAGAGGTTGTTTTGTCCTAGATATTCTGTCTAATATTTTCTATATCTTAAAAAATAACGGACTTTCATACATGAGTATTTTAGGTAGGTACAATATCAATATATTTTGTAAACTAAAACGAATCAAATAGAATCAACGAAAGGAGACACGTGAGGCACAACCAACGTTACTCGCTTGGTACCTCAACCCAGTCACCTCTATTAGAAGGTTGATAATAACATAGCAGATATAGTTATATAGTATATTTGGTAAAAAGAACATTAATAATAAAATGACACAGCTTTCAGCCTCAGCTGACAAAACAGATGAAGCAAAGAGAATTTAAAAGATGAAGATTGTAATTTTTTTGACGTAGAAAAACCAGCAGTCACTCTAAAATCCAAACATACCTCATGATTCATACCAGCCAGTCAATGAACAATTGTACTTCTTGGCTCTAACAACCTCACCTCTATTCAAAGATGTTTGGTAGCAAATGCATAATTGCCAGTTGTGGCTTTTCTTTTAAATGAAATGATAAGATGCACATACATATTACACTAAAGGGCACATTTGCCGCATAGGCCTTTACTATTTGAAGTAGGTAGGTCAAATATGCATTTTCGATGAATTAAATCACAAATTCATGTAAAAGGTATCGACTATCGATATGATTATATTGGCTCACTGCCAATATAATCATCTACGGTGGCAGCCGAATTACTTCGTGACCATGCGCAATTGCCAGTTGGTCAGTGACATAAATCTTTTTTGGATTGCTTTGTTTGAATTTAAATATTAATACTTCTTTTATGTCGGCATTTGAAAAGAGAATGGTTTTCTGTTGGAATCATCTATGTATGCTACCTTTTTTTCCAAGACAGTGTCGGTATGGGTTCTAATTGCTTGGTATGGTAGCTGGCATCTAAAACGATAATGGATGGTTCCTCCAAAACTCGTAAAACGTCCTGAAACCACTCCATATATGTATCCGCATACAATCAAACATTGTTCTTTACCCACTGGTTGATTTTTTAAAGCCACCTTGATCATTTTCTCCAAGCCACATTCGTTTTCGCACTGGTTTTGATTGACCCAGGTTTCATTCAAATAAAACTGAGGACGGGTATCGCTTGTCTTCTTTAATGTATCAAGTTTTCTTAAAAACTCCATATCAATTCGTTCCATTATGTATTTTCGGCCATCCATGTTTTTTTTTTTAATTTGTAACCTGTCGATACTTGTAACTGTTTTTGGTTTTACATGTGTTTCTCTTGGTGTAGATGGATAGCCAGATTCAAGTATTTCTGTCTTGACTTTGTCTACAGTTCTCGTACTAACTCCACAAAGAAGCGCCTTACTATCTCGTGGTTTATTTAAATTTAGAGAAGAAATGTTAACCGGGTCACTTTTCAATTCATTAAACACTGTTAGCACATTATAAATAACCGTACGAGTTTGGGCGTTAATATCGCACTTTAATTTTAACAAAGTTAAGTTGGAGAATAATGCGTCCATGGTTCGCTTATGAAAGTCTAATAATAATAATAATAATAAAGTTATATGCACGAAATACACAAGACTTGATATCGTTATAAAATATCACCCAAACATTTACTCATGACATCGGAATGGAATTCGTTGTGGATAAATGTGCGACCATACATGAACACAGAGGCAGGGTTGTAAATAGCGAACATATACAACTCTCAGAGTCATTATTTCTCAAATCAGTTAGTGCGACTGAAAGCCTACAAATACCTTGGTATATCAAAATGTCTCGGATTTTCAGATAGGGACACTAAACAGCTGGTGACGGTACGTTTCTTTAACCGACTAACTAAAGTTATAAAAAACTTCCTATCTGGTGGAAACAAGGTACGTGCTTTCATCAGCTGGGTAATTCCCCTATTAATACACACTTTCGGCATACTAAAGTGGACTCAGACTGAGCTTGACGCCCTAGATAGAAAGGTCCATAAACTACCGACGACATACCGGATGCACCATGCACGCTCATCTTTGATGAGATTATACATCCCACGGAAATGCCGCGGGTTTCTAAATGTCAAAAACCTGCATAATCGTGAGCTGTATAATCTCAGGGAATATTTCCTTCGTAAAGAATGGGCAATACATCGAGAAATTGTGGCAGCAGAAAACGGACTTACTCCGCTCTCTTTATCCAAAGAGAATTGGCGAAATCGGTGATACTCAGTACTCAAGATCGCTTGATTGTATGAAGGGAAAAAGAGCTTCATGGACGGTTTTACCGGCCTCTCAACGGACCTAATGTAGACATGATTGTAGAAGGATGGCGCAGTAGACATATGTCGGGCGTGCCATGATCCTGGTAAGTCTATCAGACATATTATTTCTGCTTGTTCTCGTCTTGCCAATGGAGAGAATTTGCACAGACACAACCAAATAGCCAGGATCATCCATCAACAACTTGCTCTTGGATACAATCTTCTGCATTTTGAAGTCCCGTATTATAAGTATACTCCGGAGCCAGTTCTGGAAAACAGACGTGCCAAGCTCTACTGGGACCGATCTATCATCATGGATAGAACTATCATTGCTAATAAAGCTGATATTGTGCTGGTAAATCGGTTAGAGCGTCGAGCATCTATTGTTGATATCACCGTTCCGTGTGATGATATAGACATAAACAAATTGTCGAAGTACCTAGGCCTGGCACACGAGGCTACAGACATGTGGGATGTTGATTCAACAATAATTGTCCCAATAGTCGTTTTCGAAAACGGTCTTATACCAAAGAATCAACGCCGGCGTGACTCAATTTTTTATATTTATACTTATTTGTAATATTGTTTTTTTATAAATATATAAATGTATAAAATAAGATGAAATTATAATAAAGAGAATAATTATAATAATAAATGTTTATTTCAGACACACATCCACAATATCCACCACTAATGACAAATAAAATACAATTTTCACAAACACCTACATTTGACCGTATTGCATTAGTCATCAGCTACTTGCGTCCGAGCGGCATCCCTTTATCGATAGCGAGTTGTGCGGCAATGTCACATCCCTTTTACGACAAGTTTTATGACTCAGTTCGCACGTTTGTAATGACCCAAATATAGCAATACTTTGGTTGCATAGTATAATATATTCTTTGGGCTAATATCTCTAAAGACGTAGTCTTACATCTTCTTTGTTCTGAACGTTTAAGTTTGTCACCTGTCAGTTGTTACTAAATCTTTTCGTAAACTTGTGGCTGAGCGAGACGTACGTGTTAATATTTTATCGTTTTTTATTTAGTTGATCATATAGTTAAATCAATATTTAAGCAGAAGTTTTAAAAATTACTGAATAAAAATTATTGCTCTGCTATTTGAGTTTTATGTTTTCTTTTAAATGTTATTAAAATTACAGATAGTGTCCGGCATGTTCTTCGGGATGTGTCTCAAATCTTATATTTTGTGGCCAGACCGATGATGTGACTTCTGATCATACTTCATTAATGATTTTGTTACTAGGTCTGCCACAGCCTTCCCAAAATGGGTGCGTACAGATACATTCAAGAGTTGTACCGCAAAAAGCTGAGCGATGTTATGCGTTTTCTGTTGCGTGTCAGGGTATGGCAGTATCGTCAGTTAACTCGCATGCACCGTGCTCCTAGGCCAACCAGACCAGATAAAGCTAGAAGGCTGGGATACCGTGCTAAACAAGGTACGTATTGATGACTTACGTTCCCTTGTGATGGGTGTATCGTGAACGAGTTACATTAATCTTGTCACTATCTTCAGGTTTCGTCATCTTCAGAATCCGTGTGCGCCGCGGTGGTCGCAAACGGCCAGTTCCCAAAGGTGCTACTTACGGCAAACCTAAGAGCCATGGTGTCAATCAGTTGAAACCTACGCGCAATTTACAATCTATTGCCGAGGTATGCTTCAAATTGTATATATTTGACTAGCTTGAAGATTCAGCAATGGCTGTACAGTGTACAAATTTGTTTTGAGTTTTTTTTTAAGAATCTTCATATGTTAAAATTGATGTGCAGGAACGCGTTGGACGCCGTTGTGGTGGATTGAGAGTACTCAACTCGTACTGGGTTGCCCAAGACTCATCATATAAATACTTCGAAGTTATCTTAGTGGATCCATCCCACAAGGTGAGCATGACAAATTGTCTTTACACTATTAATATTTATACGTTTTCCAATATCTGATTCATTCATTGTATATTTTTCTTAATACCAGGCTATCCGTCGTGACCCTAAGATCAACTGGATTGTGAATGCTGTACACAAGCACAGAGAAATGCGTGGTCTTACATCAGCAGGACGCAGTTCCCGTGGTCTTGGCAAGGGTCATCGCTATTCTCAAACTAAGGGAGGATCCCGCCGTGCTGCCTGGATTCGACGAAACACACTGCAATTACGACGCAAGCGATAGACATAAAGACACTTGTCTTTTCAATTTTTCTGTTTTTAGATCAATTGCGAAGGCAATTAATAAATTTTTTTGCTCTTAATTTACTTTTAATGTCTTATTTAGAATTCATTTTTTGAGATTATGTTCGGTGAGTTAACTTGTTATACAATGCTTTTGTCATAACAGAACAATTTAACTAAAACTAAAATTGATTTTCAGAAATCTTGGGATACATGGAGCAATGATTTAACTAGGTTTCACTAGGTGGGTTTGTTTCTCTTTCCTTCATTTATAAGTTTGTTAACAGATGATATTGAATCAACTTTTGAACATCACACTAACCTTAATAGTTTTTATGGTTTTAAATATTAAAATACATTTTGTGATCATACAGTATTCTTGAATTTTTTTTAACTTTCTGGGGATGATTTTTGCTCATTATCTGGTCAGTTTAATATAAATATTATGATGAATTCTTATGTCATGCACCAATCTGAAAGGTTTTGCTGAATACTCACCTGTTTTATATCTGATAACTTTCATTAATATGTTAGAACTAAGTGCATCATGGTCAATTTATAACCAATTTTTAATTCTTCAGGGACAGCATGTAACCAGTGTGTGAAGTCTTATGGATTTACATTTTGGTAAGCAAATTTGATATTATATTTTAATATTATAGTTTTTAATTACTTAAAAAGATCTGGCCATATAAAAAGTAAAGATCATAAATATGCAGTTCCTTTTTATTACAAAGGTACTGAACTTTCTAAAAATCTTGCCTTAAATTATAAACATACTTCAAAGTGTACAGATATGGAAATCATTGGTGGGGTGAGAAACTTGACTTACCAATAATAAATTGTGACTTGAAAGAATTTGACATTGATTTGCTATTTTCGTGGGACTATATTTTAAATTTTATTTTCCACCTAAATGTGTTTAGTAATGGTGTTATATGACATTTTTTTTTGGGGGTGATTTTTGGAAAATGGTGTATGTCTTTTATAATATTATAATGATGATACAATGCTTAATGAAATGCGCAAACCATGATTAACACGCATTTTTCTTCCTTGGATGGCTGAAAATGACCATAGATTTTAATATAAGTATATAACTACTACCCAGTTTATAATTATTGATTTTTTTGTCCTCAGGGTTTTAAAAGCGTTGATTGAGAAATGTTTACTGAAGAAAAGGATTAATGTAAGAAGGTAATTATAATTGATTTCATTAGATTGAAAAAACAAAATCCAAATTCGTACAATTTTTCATTAATATTTTGTTATGGAATGTAATGAATTTGGAAATATTAATCTCTCGTCTAGGTGTGGCTGTTGTTAAATAAATTTTCAACATCCTCAATCCGGCTAGAAACATTACACAATTTAAATCTTTTTTCTAAACACTGAATTTCTTATAGATATCACTAGTCCTCCTATAGACTTACTGTTATTAATGTATTGTTTTATATATATGTATATTAATACTACATTTTCTTTATTCAAGGTATGGAAGAGATACTCCGATTATCAATGGAAAGAGACTGAATCTATTTCGTGGTAATTTACTATAGACTAATAAAATCCAGTCAAGAAATGAACCAGCTATCTATATCATTATGTAGCAGAAATGTAAAGATGATAACTTTTGAAATGTTAACAATACTACTCAGATTATTATTATATTATGTTTTAAAACTACGAGGGGCGGTCAAAAAGTTCGCGGAATGGCGGGGTTGGCGGGGGTGAGGTCGCTCCTCCAGGTAGCCGCTACTTGAGTAACTCATAATTACTATATATGCCAATTTCTAGCCTAATTGGGTCATTAGCTTTCGAGTTACAAACGAGTGAACAAGTAAATCGGGAACAAACTAGCCACTATGGAGAAAATTGAACATCGCGCCGTCGTAAAGTTCCTCACCAAACAAGGAAAAACGCCTCAAACTATTTTGCAAGAGATGTTAGCTGTTTACGGAGACTCTGCTCCTGGTAAAACCATGATTTACAAATGGCACGGCCTTTTCAAGCAAGGAAGGGAGTCAATTGAAGATGATCCTCGACCTGGACGGCCCATTGAGGCCACTACGCCGGAAATCATTGAAAAAGTTGAAAAACTTGTATTGGAAGACGGAAGGTTGAAGAAGAAACAACTTGCAGCATCAGTTGGAGTATCAGAAACCACAATTTTAAATATTCTTCATCAACATCTTGGCATGAGTAAAGTGTGTTCAAGGTGGGTCCCGAGAATGCTCACGCCGCTGCAAAAACGTGAGCGCGTCAACTGTTCCCGCGAGTATTTGGACCGCTGTGGAGAAGTTAGGGAAGAAATTATGGCCCGAATTGTAACCGGTGATGAAACTTGGGTTCACCACTATGAGCCTGAGTCAAAGCAGGAGTCGATGCAGTGGCACAAAAAAGGCACACCACCCCCAAAAAAATTTAAAGTGTCGCAATCGGCCGGAAAGATCATGGCGACTATTTTTTGGGATACTGAAGGTATTCTTTTGATCGATTATAAAGAACGTGGTGTTTCTATAACGGGAGAGTACTACGCTTCCCTATTGGACCGATTAAAAGAAGCTATTAAAGAAAAAAGAAGAGGAAAACTGACAAAAGGTGTACTCCTTTTGCACGACAACGCGCCCGTTCACACGAGTCATGTTGCGACGGCTGCCATTCATCGATGCGGTTTTGAACAACTACGCCATCCACCCTACAGTCCAGACCTGGCCCCTAGCGATTTTTATTTATTCCCAAAGATGAAGAAAGAGCTGCGTGGAAAAAAATTTAGAGACGATGATGAAGTCAAGTCGGCGATTTCGGCGTATTTTGACGCCCAAGACAAAACCTATTTTTTCGACGGTATTAATAAGTTATATGCCAGATCCCAAAAATGTATTCGTGTTAAGGGGGAATATATTGAAAAGGAAAAATAACATAATGTATCATTTCATCTTTTTTCCCAGTCATTCCGCGAACTTTTTGACCTCCCCTCGTAAGTTGTTTCAGTCCATTTAAATGACAATTACCAGTCCAGCATTATGTACCACCCTAGCCTCTTGTATGTTAACGCGCCCATTACAGGACACAGTCTGGAAAGTCTTGTCACAGGACCCGCCACAGGTGCGATCACCTTGTTCAGTTTCGAGCATATTTTGACGTTCTTACTCTTTTGCCCACATGAAAAATTGTATTAGAATGAACTGACTCGCTCAGTTCAATCAGCGATTGTCTCGATTTCACGATTGTTTTTGTGCTGAACTTAGTAAGTTTTAGTGATTTAAACTGGTATAATCATTGAATAGTAAGTAATATTTCATTTTATTTACTCATATTGACATATTGTTTACTTTTAAAGTCAAAAACAGCCTTAGAACCAACGTACAAGTAACTTTACAAATTTGTACGTGGATTTCGTTTTGTCATATTTGGTTGAAAAATTATTAAAACCTTAACGCATCTGTGTAGTTAGGTCACAATTATATTGAACATCAATATAGTAATTACAAAATACGTGTAATTTAGTCGAAAATGTGTAAATTCCGAGCTCAGACATGAAGACACTCAAAAGTCCTGTTCTGGGACTTGCCACAGATAGGAATTTTGAATCACAAAATGGCCGCCGGTTGGATAATATGGAACAGGCTATGGAAATTCATGTTCGATTTTTTATTGATTTTCTTTGTTTCATATAGCTATATTTTAAAAAGTGATTGGATGCTGTGTCTAAGGCAGTTATTATGACGAATTAATTAATTCCGGAAGACTTTAATTACTGATTTGTTGGCAGCATGCAGAACGCCTGCACCCATCCGAGCAGCAGTACACACTCCTGCACAATATGTTTTTATTAAGCCCGGAAAGCCAGACCGGCCGACTTAAGCGCCGTCTGCAAGAAGAGGACCATTACATATTGTAAAGCTTGCAATGTGGCAATGTGTGTATTCACTTGCTACGAGCCATACCACATTAATATTTAATTTTAGTCCGAAAAAAATACAGGGATAATTGGAAGGTGTTGAGGGAGGCCTTTTGCCAGCAGTGAGACAGTACAGGCTATTAACACATTCAGTGCCATTGACACGCCTAGCGTGTCCACACTAATTCTTATCTGCATGCCGCCAGCACGCCGGGCGTGCTCACCGTTTTTCATCTATATCTCAAAGATTAGACAATATTATTGTCCGAAAGACTCTGAGCATAAACTTTCTGCCGTAAGCTAAAGTATTCTGAAGTGGTTCCAGGATCTGATATTTTTTTAAGGTTCATCAAAAATAATCTATTATGTAATGCCGCGAACATACCAGGCGTGTTCATCTCCAGCAGTTCTCAATCTTTTATATTATTAGGTCAATTTACTACATTTATAATGCCAATAATAAAATATAGAATATTTTTTATAAGTTATCATTTATTTTATTCCTTGGCACTTAGGTTGAACAAAAAAGATAAAATAAATTGCATAAAATATTTACCTATAATGTACCCCTTTAGGTACCTAATTATAAACGCTTATCAGCTGTTGTGTAACTCGGATCTGTTTCCTTCTCTCTCTTTCACCAATATCTTTTCATTCATCGGAAGAAGACAAAACCCTGCCCAGGATCTATTCCAATGTTATAAAGCTGAAGAGTTTGTTTGTTTGGTTGAACGCGCTAATCTCAGGAATAACTGGGCCCATTTGAAAAAATCTTTCGGTGTTTGATAGCACATTTATTGAGGAAGGCTATAGGCTACTTTTTATCCCTAAAAAGTAAATGGTTCCCGTAAGACGTGGGTAAAACCGCGGGGCACTGCTAATATTAGATACGTTTGGCGATCGTTTATAAATAAAGTCCCTAGTAGGAATACCATTTACTTCAGTTGCTTGCCAATTATTTTTTTGGTAATAAAACAAACCCGAGTGTCATAAAAAGATTAGGTGAGCCGCACATTGGGACGTTACCATGCCTGCCGTAAGGTCTGTAACAGAGAGCGCAACAGGCGGCGTCCTATTCCCACGTTTTATTGCACCACGGGCAGCAAGTCTTTAACATTAGTATAGCTCCTTACATCAGTGTTCGAAGTGTTCGACATCGGATGTTTCCTACGATCTCTTCCTTTCACTGGATTTACGTTTATACTTACGAAGACCCCGGCTTGTGTTATTGGACCCTGTGATTGCTTTTGCAAAGACCCCGGCTAGTGTTATTGGACCTTGTGATTTCTCTTGCATAGACCCCCGCTTGTGTTATTGGACCTTGTGATTACTCTTGCAAAGACCCCGACTAGTGTTACTTTTGTGATTGTTTTTACGACGAGCTCAGCTTGTCCTTGTGAAGAATTTGGTATCCTTACCGGCTTCGCTAATTACTTCGCTTAAAACGGTGGTAAGTTAAATTATACTCTTATTATAAATGTGAAAGATACCTACATAGTTCGTTTCATTAAAAAATCATAAATAAGTAACCAAAGGTTGAAATTCACTGATCAAATTACGATAAATACTTACCTTGGAATCTACTAACTGCCATAATTTAACTTTCAAAAGCACAAACACTGCTAAAAACAAAATATCTCTTCAGTAACTCGAGAAAGACTGATCAATAAACACGGTTGAAGCCGAAATAACGCTTTCTTTGATTTTACCTCTTAACAGTGCCGGTGAACACGCCTAGCGTGCTACGTAATTCCATCCTGCAGTGCCGCGAGCACACCTAGCATGTTTGCGTTTTTTATAGGGCGGCATCGCTGGGAAGTATTAGAAAATCGTGGTGGCATTGAATGTGTTAATAATAATAGTCCGTAAACCTTCTACTGACACGACCAAATTACAGTGTCCTGTAATGGGATGTGCTAACATACATGTATAAGTTGTATCCATACTATATAGCCTTCATAGAGCAGATATGTTCATTTTTCACTATGTTTAATAACATGGTTTTTGATATTTCTCTTCCTAACATGTTTGTTTTTTACATCGTTGTATTTAAGTCCTAGTTCTATGTAAATCTTGAATAATTAATAATGATAACTCTTGTATCAACATAATTCTGCAAGATCTTTTATGAGACAAGTTTTTTGTACCAATAATTATTATGAGTCTAATTTTTGATACTTTCATACTCAGGATTTGTTGAATATTACAACGTGTCATTATTTAAACTAGCTTGACAATAAGTTAAAATTATTGTAAACAAATAATGCTTTGTCCCTGACGCCAGGAATGTATTATTAACTAACGAGATCCCACTAAAGTGACTTGAAAACAAGTGTACTGAAAAAAAATGTATAGAACATATGCCATTTGTTTTTTAATTGTATCATATATGTTAGATTGTATAAAAAAATATAATATTACATCCAGCAATCGTTTTATTTTTTATACACGAGAGAATAAAAGTTAAGTTTTAGGAGACCAATATTTAGCCTAGAACAGTTGCAATGCAATACAAAGTTAAGTGTAAGAAATTTCAAGAATATATCTTAATTATAAAATTATCTGTAGTTATACAAATTTTTAACTAGATTAAGAGAACATCTAGTTTTTTCAAACCTAGGTCTGTGGAAAGTCCTGTAATGGGATCCACAGATGGGCTTGAATTGTCATTTAGACAGTTAACATACGAGAGGCTAGCCATCCATTAGTATTTCATGTAAATTGTTTCCTGTCAATGCAACATTTGATATGGAGTACTGATAATAAAGTGGTGTATCACACATTACATTATTAAAGTAATAATTCTTAATAGAATCGTCTTTCGTGTTGTTCATTCTATGATGATGATTATGTAATCAATGCGGCAGAAGAACACTGATGTGTCTACGCAACACCAAGTGGTCGAGCCATTCAGAGTACCTACCTAGTGGAACCGGACTTCGCCATAATTTAGTCCAACTTAATCCTAGAAGACTAGGTACATAAGTTAGTGCGCGCTAGTCTCCCTGTATCGTACCTATCCCTTCGGTTCGATCTCACTAACTTCCACAGCTTGTATTACCATACTCGGGGTCGATACCTATGGAGCGACGTTCAGTTCCGTAGTCACTTGGAACAGAGACTAGACAGAACTTCACTTCAAAGCAGCGCTTCTTCTATATGAGCCTGAGAAATTCGGCTTTGTATGGAGTGCTGTTCTCATGTCTGGGCGGGCGCTCCCCAAAACCAGCTTCCTCCATTTGACTTCATACAATGAAGAGCCGCCCGAATCATCTCCGATCGGCTTGATTTTTTGGCGTTGCGTAAAGATCAAACACCACGGGGAGTGCTCAGAGTAATTGTTCGGGTTGACACCAGCAGCCGAATTCCACCCGTATCATGTTGACGTCTAGTATTCTACAACCACCCGGTTTGCGAGGATTTTCTTATCTTGCACAGCCACTGTGGGATCATACGGTCTGCAGTTTTCCCGATCCGACACGACCCTTCAAAGCATACTCCCAACTTAAAGGCCGCCAACGCATCTCTTGAACCTTTGACGTAATGCGTATGTCATTGAAGGCCGGCAATGCTGGCGGTGGTGATGACTTAACACCAAGTGACCCGTACGCTCGTTTGTCCACCTTTTCCATAAAAAAATGTCCATAGACGTTTGCCTCACCACATCCCAACACGTGAGCCTATTGCCACTATTATTTAAAAAAATGGAACCTGTAGATGCAGTGCTCATAGTCTACGCACAGCCAGGCCCTTAATTTCCCAGACGGCGAAAGCGGTTATCCTCCCTAACGTACCACCGCATGTAGCACCTACGTAGTAGAAGCTCGAGTCGATCTTATTCAAGAAGAATAAACTGTACGTGCCATTTAAGTTAGCTAGAGTTAAGGGCTCCTTCATAGAACATTATATGTTATATTACAATACTAGACGCACTGAGCACTATATAAAAAGGTAGGCTATGTTGTTACATGATTTAAAAGATGGGGTGATGAAAATGTCAACTGTAGATATTAGAACGAAATCGAAACGTTCAGCATTTACTGTACCTACGGTTAATTTCCAGTTTGTTGTAGAAATTTGCAGCAATATTGGGTGAGCGTGCTGTCCGCCTCAACATGGATAACCATATTATCACCAAGGTATTTAACAACTTCGGCCGCATTCGAATTATCATGCATAAGAACAAAACCACCTACCAATGTATAAGGCTAATGGTACAATTTTTTTGTCTAAAATGTCAGTTACGTTCGTTCCTTCATACAAATACCTCATTTCTATGATGTTGCACTGTGCGTACCTCTCCACACTTTAGTCCATAAATCGAGCTACTCGAAGGCCTCTCTGGCAGGCAAGTGAGAGCTTATTCCAACTGATTTAAGTTTTCTTTTCACAGTTTAAGTGCTTTAATTCGAAAAAAGAAACATCTAAAACTTTATTTTTAATAGGATTTATTTATGTTTGTGGCCAGTTGGCACACACAATAAGTACAACAAGAAAAATCAAACCATTGTCTTGCGTTCCTCTAAATTTGTCCATCAGTGTAATATAAAGGTGTTTTATGTTTGAAGTGAAACAAAACATTTATTTTACATGACTGTTTAATTGCATCTTACAAAATAAATAACAATACCTAAATGATGATTAGTATAAAAATTTATGTTGTAGGTTATTGTAATTTATAATCATTGTTATTACCATGAGAATTACTTAATACAAAAGTTGCAATTTAATTTAACAGTTGACTACAACTCCACCTGACAACTTAGAATAATTTTGATCAAGATTAATGCGATGCAATGTTTCCTAACTCAAAATTCGATCACCATCTTTGCTTGCTTAGTAGCTTTAAGTTTCTATTGCAAACACTTAATTCACGGTCAGTGATAGTAACTTATGTTGCCCAGACGGGAATTCTCCTGGAATACCAGAGGAGGATATAAATTTAAAGTTGACGTTTATGTGTTTAAAGAATGGTATACAGCAAGATCTGTTGCAAACACATTACATATTCAAATAATTATTGCTTTAATGACCTATTCTTTAGAATTACAATATAAGATCAAAAATAAAATCATTTTTGAGTTTTGTACCCAACGGCAACCGTATTACTAAGGCCAGTGATAGTGCTATGCGGTTGGCTTATCTATGACGATGTATGAAGCCTTGCAGATCGAATGGCCAACCGCGTCACGGTTGCGTTCCGGTCGCGCTGGCCTGCTGGTCCGTAATGTGCCTACCGTAGCGCGGTCGCGCTCTAGATTCTATGAGCTGCGTGCACGCCGTGCAGTGCAACGCGGTTTAGTTTAAGAGTTATTATATTTTTATTTGACTTCTTTGTTGTATCTGTTTATTGCAATGCAACATATTGCAATGTTTCAAACTCAAACACTTTTGCATAATTAAAGAATTTATTTTGGTCTTCACGTCCGAAAATAGAATATGAAATTTCGCCACAATAAGGTGTTCATGAAATTTCTTTCTACGCGGTTGACATTGAAACGAAAAAGGATCCATTTTCGCGATGACTTTACCGACGCGAGCATTGCAGCTGGATACCGTGAAGGACTGAAAGCTGCACATTCAAGCCAACCGTGTGCGGTTGACTGATGCGGTTTAACCGGTCCGGTCAACCGCATAGCACTATCACCGGCCATTAAACCGCTTTTCGTACATCCGTCTTTTCTGCCAGCGGCCTATATCTCATAGACAGCTGAAATTTTGACAATGTGGATTACTATTGCCGCTATTAACAACAAAAATCTAAAATGGCGAATGACAAAATTGCCACATTCCAAATCTAAAAAAAAAAAATTTAGTAAAGTATTTACAAAGTACATAGTGCTATAATATTACAGACCTCTTAGTGTGCAATTACAAAGCACAAATCATGTGAACTTCATCATACATATCCATGACTAACAATTTTTTTTTTCTAAATTTAAAGCTATTTTTCACAAATTTCGTTCTAAATTTTACAATGCTCACTAGATGGCAGTAAAATTCAAAAGTATGAGCAAATAATTGCACCCAATATGATGATAATAGAGATATTATAAAGGCACATAACATAGCTTCTACTCAAACTTAGGTAGTCGATAGCCTTTGCGTTCATTTCCTCTCTAACCCTTAAAGATATTTCTTAATATAGGGGGCAGCCACAGAAAAATCAGATCAAAAACGGGCAATTTTCCTTAAATATTTATAAATTAATAGCGAGCGAGCTACGACTGTTATCTTAACGTGAATAGTCTAGAGATTAGACAAAGTGTTAATTTACATTGATTTCCCTTAGTAAAAACAATAAAGTACGTACTAATCTGTCAGGAAATGCCAATGGAAGGCTTCTTGCAGACTAGGTAAAACGCCGTCGATTATTTTAGTTAATTTTCACCTCCACCAACTTTAGCAACATATTATATTACAATGTGCAATAACATAATGCTGCAATATATACTATTTTATTATTAGAAATAAATAAAACACAACCTGTTAGAATTCTGTGTATCTCTTATCGACATAATATATATTTGACAGATGACATTGACGGGGGACCATTCTAAGTTTGTTTATTAATGCAAACGGCCAGATTATTCATAAGTATTGGCGCCCAGATTATTCATAAGTATTATAGGTGATATATGTGAAATTAAATTTAAACTTGAACTCTTAATACATAATAAAACAATTTAGTAAATGTATAATTATTAGATGAGAGTTAATTGTATAAAGTACTGTAGATGTGATAATATAAGCTATAAATACGAGAACTCTAATTATGAGATGAGAGAAAAACATTTTATAGATCATATTCATTATCATAAAGACTCGGTGAGTACTGTAAATTATCCTCAGTAGGTACTCTTGGAGCTTACACAAATCGAAATAAGTTACAAGAAGGCATTATTTACAAGACCAAATCTTATGACATACCTACAGTCATAAAAAAAGAACCGTCTTTTAAGCAAGCTTTTTAATCTGTTATATACTTTATTAATTTATACGGAAAGATACCATTAACTTGTATTAAAAAAGCAAGATCTGAAATAAACTTTCAACAGAATTGATTTTTTTCACTTTTTCATTAGTAATTTATATTATTATTTTGAGTAGGTAGGTACTAAGCAATAAGAAAGAAAAGTATAATATACTTAGTAGTAAATTTTTTGTTAAGCTAAACTGAACACATTCTTTTTTATAAAATTTCTTACTAAATCATAGAGTTGAGAATTAAATACGCGCCAATTCCATATACGTGATGTTTGAAATATCACTTCTCTATGACACTGCACACCATGAATGGCGACTATTTTGCATCAAATAAGGTAAAATAGAAAAGCCTTGATTGACACCTTTATAATAATTCCAACAACCGTTATATATTTACTACGTAGTACTTAGATCACTTTAAAGGTCTAATTAGCAAAGACATCACCGGTCAAATTTATAAAGTAATTTGTTCAATTGTTGGGCAATGGTTGCGCCAGGCGTCGGTTGAAGTGGAATGTGTCCGAGAGATAGAGGCCAAAAATGGCAACACTATAAAATACCGTCAGACCGAAGAGGGCAACACTGGCGCTCGCCGTGAACATGTTGGAGTATTCGCACCTGAAAAGCATAAAGAAAAATCATTAAAGACAAAATTGGAGGTTTCATCAATTTAGAATTTTTTATTGTGTGAATATTATTCGAATTCTTCGCCAATTGTTGGAGATTAAAGCTATTTATACTAATACCCATGGAACATTTGGTATCTCTTTTATGAAACCATCGTCCGTGATCTAAATAATCACCCATTAGATTTACGTATAAAGAGAGCGGTTGTGAATCAACCCAATCAAAACATACTATTATTCAAATTAGAAACAAATACGGTAGGGTACCCATTGGCATTCAGTCATATAATTTCGCGTGTAATAAGTCCCATTTCGTGGTCACCAGTACAAAAGAAAAAAATGTTAACAAAAAAACAACCGACTTCAAAAACACTATTCCAAAACAATAGATATAATGTGCACTAAAAAGTAAAAAAATAATTGCGTATTTTTATACAATCTAATTCTAGTTACGATTATTATTATTTTTGGAATCGGTGTCCTTCCGCCGCGACCCGCTCTCGCCTCCTCACGACTCAAGCACATCTCACCTATAGCTATGTATGTAGTAACAAACCTATCTTGGATGACACCGACTCCAAAAATGACAATAATCGTAACTATTATTTTTATACTTTTTAGTGCACATTATATCTACTGTTTTGGAAATATCCGGATAGCATAAAAAATATTCGGCCGAGTATCGTTAATTTGCTCCTAACAATTGAAGAGTTCCGTGACTTTGTCATGGATTCCGTAATCAGAACCTAACCAAAACTCTCACCAAACTATCTTTGAAATATATCCTTTTCAATAAAAAATCATCGAAATCGGTTGGCGCGATATTGAGTTATTCGTAAATTTATCATCCACTTTGCTATACGTATGTAGAGCAAATTTAAGACTTTCATGGTTTTCTCATGGATTCCATTGTCAGATCTGGACCAAATTACAATGGGAAGCACCAGCTTTCAAATAAAAAAATGAATTATCAAAATCGGTTTACCCAGTCGAAAGACGGTAACAAACATAAAAAAAGAACATACCGACGAATTGAGAACCTCCTCCTTTTTTGAAGTCTGTTAAAAAATATACAAAAATAGAGGGGACAATACACCTTACAGCACCGTAGACTCCTATGTATTCGTAAATACAACCTATTCAGTGTGAATGCTCACTGGTCAGGTAATTATTACAAAATACCGTACATAATAGCTACTGTGGATTTATATAAATTTGTCTTCTTTTGACGTGGTATGTTAAAGTGTTCGTAGCTGTAGGGTGCAAACAAGCAAGTGGTTATCTGATGGAAAGTAAAAAGCCAACCGGCCTATGGATGGATATCAGCAATATCAATACCAGGGGTCAAGCCATGAGTGGCCGGCTTCTGAGTTGGGAGTATGCTCTAAGCTTATCATCACCCTAAGGATGGACAATCCTGGAGTAAGTTTTAACTCGCGAATTACTACTGGTATTCTAAGATTAAGCTAATTTTGAATTTTACCAACCACTCACCTACGAATAATATAATTATACACGAGAACATATTTACACGGACAATTTTGGCAGATTAATAAGGTTTCTGTTTTTTTTTTTTCCTAGAAAGCATGGAGGATAAAAATTGCAATGTAATATTATTGCGGGAAATAAATTTGTAAAGAATCTTTACGAAAGGGGAATGGCATAAAGTAAAAAGAAAAGCAATGTTGATGGGGCGAGGGAAATCCTTCGTTAGAAGGTTATATAAAGGGATTGACAATTTGGGGCAATCGAAAAAAATATGTTCAAGAGTACCTTCCTCAAGCCCTATTACAGGTTAAAATGAGAATAACAGCTGTCAGAGCAGAGATGTCACAGGTACCTAGAAGAAGAATAAAAATAAACAAGCTGTCAACATTCGTCATTTCACTCTAGTAATAGAGTGAAACATTGTCCTCAATTGAAGGATTGCAACAGAGATTTTATTACCACGATAAATAGATTGCGTTTTGGCCATAATACTGCACCGTCACACCTTGCAAAATTGGGTATTGTTGAGAATAAAATTTGCCCACATTGCAATTCAAATGAAGGAACCATGGATTACCTTATTTTCGACTGCCAAACATTTCTGATTGACAGACTTGTGCTAGCTAGTGAAATCAGTGACTCCTAAATTTTATGTGATTCTTCATCCCGCCCGCATCCACTTGATCAGTTATTAAGAGACAAAAGAGGTTAAAAACCATTATATAAATATATTAAGAATACAATTCTAACAATGAAAATAAAGTGAAGTGATAAGTGAACTGTGAAATGAAAAGTATACATATTAAGATAATAAAAAAAGACTTGACTTAAAGGTCTTAGTTACCAGGTCATAAAATACCAAAAAAAAAAAATCTATTACCCTACAAAATTTAATTGGTATGGCATTTCATGTCAAGTTAGAAAAAACAATTGAACACGGATTTTTATCGGTTTATAAATTCGTTCATCAAGGAATAAATTCAAGGTGTAAAATTATCCCCGTATAGTTGTCCTCGTGTAACATCGTGTTTCGTCGAATCCGCCCTAAGAAGTAGGTATTGTGTACTTTTTGTTATAAGTATTTAAGTGTTTGTCAACACATATAATATAAAGAAGTTGAGGGAGAAGAAAATACGTGATATTCAGCTAATAGATCCAGCGCGTCGCAGAAGAATGTAAATTGAACTCATTTACATTCTGGGATGAGGTTGATTGAATTTATCTACCTTAATGAGTCCAATTGATAATCAGTTGATAGTTAAATTGATTCTTATTAATGCATCTGGAAATAAGAGATTAAAATTAATACCTGAAGAACCAGACGACGGTGAGCGCGAAACTAACTAGAGTCATCAGGATGTTCTCCAGGTCCCAGGAGCGTTCCGGCTGCAGACCTTCATTGATCAGCTCGTGGGTGAAGCCTATTGGCTCTTGGACGTTTTGTTGTTGCTGTCAATAAATATTAAATATTTTAAATAGAACAATATTCGAGTCATGGTTAAATAATCCCTCACTATTATGAATAATTGATAAACATACTTTAGAAGCGAAAGGTCAGTCAGTCTTTTAGCGTTTAGTTTAACTTGTAATAACATTTCTCTGGCTGTACTACCTATTTGTATCTAGCTGGTTTTTATGACATCAAAAAGGTTAGAAGATATTATATATACATTTTAAATTTTTATTTATTATTAAAAAGAACGCAATAAACTATTACAGTTAATTTATTAGTTAGTAGGTAGTAAATACGGAATTGCGCTCCAGAACTGGCATTGCTGATGTAAGATCTGGATGCCCAAAATAAGACCGCATCGGAGCTGGCCTTTGCCCAGCAGAGGGATCAAAAATAAGAATAGGCTAGTAAAAAAAAAGGGACTAGATGTTACAGTGTTGACACTTCTTCTCTATGCAAATTTGAATTACGATAATACTTAATCTCTCCTGTAACATCCTTCCTTCCCTGTAACAATTCTGATTCCGTATTTAATAATAATAATAAATTTAACACACCACACGCTGCATTTACTTGGTTTCGACCCGTAAATGCAGGCAAACCAGCGAAAGGCTGAGAAAAATTATAAAAATAAGAAAATAATAATAATAATAACTTTATTTCCCAAACATTACAATAATTAATAATAGTTAGTAGTTACAAGTTACAAATAGTTCTAAATTATATTATTAATTATTTACATACAAAACAGGGAGCAAACACAACTAAACTAGTATGAACTGTGTTTCAGCTGTCAGAGACTTCTCGGTACAAGACATCATTTAATACATAACATATTTTGAGTTCGACTGTACCTGCGGGCTCTGCGGGGCGCCGGTCGCGGGGGGACGTGCTCGATGCACGAGGCAGTGGACCACGGCGTGGTGGTGTAGCCCGCACGCCCTCAGCGTGGCGCCGTCATCACTCAGCAAGCGACCCTTGAACACCAGCCGCACACGTCGCGCCGATGACAACTCCACCGAAAAGTTACGCCTGACATAAACAACAACTTGTTTCTCATCCATCAAGGCAAAGGCAAGTACATCAAACAGCCTAGCTAAATTATAATAGTCCATCCCCTTAGGTGTATCGGATCGTGTTTTATATTTAGTATCATCATAGTGCAATCATCATGGTAGGTGCAAGCATTTATATGATGAATATGGATGTTTGTTTCCGAGTCATGGATGTTTAAATGTATTTATGTATGTATATATGTTCAAGTAAGTATATTGTATTAAATATATCATTGTCTTGTAACCCATAACACAGGCTATATATGCTTAACTTGGGGCAAGATAATTTGTGTAAAAAGTGTGTCAATATTTATTTATTTATCATTATCTCAGTGTTGTAGTGTATTCATTTACTGTAGCAACTTTTTTGAAAAAGTGATTTTTATCTGATGATAAGTTATACGTCTGCTTATTAAGAACAAAGTAGTGCCGCACAGGATTATTGATTGAATCTAAATTTCTGAGCGGCACCGAAATCGTCAGTAATTTCACTAGCTCTTTAAACCAACACAATAATTCTTGCACACATTTACTGCTTCACGAAAGAAAAAGAAAAACGTGCAAAGAAGCCTAGCCCTTACTTTACGCAGTTCTTCAAAGTCAAAAAAGGGAAGTTTTTTTTTATATAATATAAGAGGGGTGACCACCACCCGCCCATGGCAACACCAGAGTTCAAGAGACACAAAGTGGCTGTGCAAGGCAAAAAGTTTCTTGCGATTGCGCGGTTGTGTAATGCCAGACATCAACGTGAATTCCGCATATTTTCTCGTTCGCCGCTATCAATTGAGCGACCTTGTTGTGTGTGAAATGTACAACTGGCCTTGTCAGGGCGTTTTTATACAAAATTGGCGCACAATAGACTTGCAAAAATATTCCATGAATACTTACTCATCTAACTAAGGCTCATCGTATAAGTGTACTTTGTATATTATTGACGAGCGATATTCTGACGAGTGCTATGATTATTACGCAATGGGTGGTAACTTTTTCATTGCAGATAATATTTTATAAATAATTTACAACGAGACAACGAACAAACGCTCAGACACGGCCCATCATTAAGCTTACCTAAACGACCCTATATGGACACTAAATGATAGATACATCACGATTTGGAATTTATTTCTAATTTTTAGCAAGTAGTGGGCCAGAAGGAACTCAAAGTACTTACGTACTTAGTACGACTTTTTGTTTGTTTTGGCGCGTAAATTGCATTGTGTGTGTAGTATGTGTATTTACAAATACTGCAATAACTTCGTATCTATAATATTTAGTCACTAGTGCTATATTTATTTAGGCCCGTAACGAAATATGCACTGCCTAATTGAATATATGTTGCACCCGCCCCTGTGGGTATTACTACTATTACTGCTCAGGGCAAGAATCTTTGAGATCCAAATATAAAACAATATTTAACTTACAACTTAAAATCCTTCAGCAATTCGTCAAGGCTTGCTTCCACCACTTTCGATGTATCATTTAGATACTTAAGTTTAATTATTATTTTATTTGCATTCTCTGAAGTAGTCTCTTCGACTGAAGCACTTGCAGGATCATCATCTATATTGCTTGAACTGCTTTGTGTATTGTCTGTCTTATTTGTAGGATCGTCTGATGTACTTCTTTCTGGAATTGAATTTTATTGAAACTTAGAAATAGTATATATCTATTAATGGTCTTCTTTCAACTCCCATTTAAAACGTTGTACAGTAAAACGCGCTTTCTTCATTCGCGGATTAAAAAAATGCGACTGAACTTCTATATTCGCGGCCAAAGATTTCTTTTTTCGCGGATCAAATCGGTACATAAATATTAATAAAAAGCATTTAAATATGTATCCAACCGAATATCCT
This sequence comes from Leptidea sinapis, assembly GCF_905404315.1. Taxonomy (NCBI): domain Eukaryota; kingdom Metazoa; phylum Arthropoda; class Insecta; order Lepidoptera; family Pieridae; genus Leptidea; species Leptidea sinapis. Next base: position 6,011,712 of record NC_066275.1, on the reverse strand, counting down.
TTGTTAACGCGTCGTCAAATAGACTAATAGATTAATAATAAAGTAAAATAGACGTTATTACAACTAATTGAAGGAGCTTTTAAAACTGCTTAGCAAGAAAAAATTACAAAATTCTTTAAACCATTACCTTAGCCTGACGAAAATAATTAATAAATATGGGAAAAAACTAAAACAAAATTGATTTTTACATTACATAGTTGCTCTTTTTTTGTCATCTAGGAACGTATCCCCCATAATCCTATATAAATTACCATTCCATATTCACGGTTTCTGTATTCGCGGAATATTTACGGAACATATACCGCGAATAAAGAGTTTTTACTGTATTCGTTAAATATTGCATTAATTACATTTATTAATATAAGATTAACCACGGTAAATTATTATGTAGGTACACGTTAAGGAATGCAACAAAAAGAATGAAGTATTCAGATCAGAATTCACGAACCCAGTGTTATCGAGTTCTTAAATGACCACTTTCCTGTAACATAATCCAAAGACCTTAAACAGATCTAGTATGTGCCCCGACTATTGTTGCCCAACTTAATTAAGAACTTAATAAGTACCTATTCCGGCCATAAGTCCTGTAACGTAAATAAAAATGCAACCAATTTATTTAAAAAAAGTTGTGTTATAATAATAAAACTTATGTACATAATTACTTAAGTTCCGAAAAAGTATTCGAATTAATATGTATGGACAGGAATCTATGGATAACGTACCTTTTCCATCGCAAAGTTAGCTTCTTCTGTTGCAAAAGCGATGACTCCTGTATACCTGACGATATGTAATCAAAGGGTATAGATCTGTGCTAAGAAGAAGTGCTAATAGTCTTCAGCTCTTATAATGTGAAAAGTGTGTCTTGTTACCAAATGCAGTTTTGGGTTTGCCAGAGGATTTACAACAGGACTAAGGCAATCTGTTGATACACATGGCCTGAAGTCTACATGATTTTCCGACGAATTGGGAGAGTAGCACTGTCGCTATACGTCAACTGCATGGACGGGCTAGATTCGACCAGATTAGTACCAGAAAAAAATGAATGGCTTGAATATTTTCATACTAAGTTCTGTCGCAGAATCTGTCGTATCGATCCTAGGTTGCGCTGCTGGACCCAAACGATCCGAACTGCAATGTATTTATTATAAGAAACGTAACTTTAGTCAGCCGTCCTTTTTGCTTCCAACTCGAGTCTTAACGACGATCCCGTGGCTCCCGCTCTATGCCGGAAGTGCAGTTCAAACAAGTAACTGTTAAGCGAGCTTCCAGCCTGGGACTCTCCCTTGGTATTTCTCTCCTATGAGACTATTGCTCGGAATGTGTGCGCCTGAGTTAACGCCGGTGCTAATGCGTTTATTTCGAAAGTCATATACAAAAGGCGTAGACCAGCACTTATGGATGCCAGCTCTTCTCCATCATAATCATCCTTAAAGTTATTATCATTCCTAAGCAGAGTGGTAGAGGTTTATAGCACTTACAACCGAACTTGTGGAATGAGTTTGGTTGTGCTGTGTTCTCCTGGAAACAACATATGTTAAAGGGCCCACAACATTCCTGTATTTCCTTTGGTGTTGAGAAGGATGTGGGTAGCTGTGAATACATAACATCAGGCGACTCGCACCCTTTTTGTCTCCCACCTCAATAAAAAAAAAAATTAAATGAATTTGAAAACAGCAAGATATTATGTATACATTGACTGGGACCAAGGAATAGGCAGGAATGGAGACAAGACACTCAATGCAAGCAAAGAGACATATTATTGCAAATAGAGTAACAACAGAAGCTGAACTAGGCCTTTATCATAATTATCTGAAAATAAATTTAAGCATACCATGGGTAACTGAAACATCTTCTTCCATTGCACTGACAATACTGTCCATTTCCCTGATTTGCTCCTCGCTTGCTGGTTCCACCTCAGGTTGGGCTTCCGTTTCTGTGCTACTTGTTTCTGTTGACGTCTGATTTGATTGTGGGGCTACAATATAACATCACTAATAATTTAATAACAAATCTAATAGGATTCCCCTAAATCTCATAATTTATCAAAGATTTATAAAATACATCATATTATACAATTAACTTAACAGTAAAATTGAAAAATAAATTATGATGACAGAGTTTTAGCAAGGTTTGTGTCATGTATTTTTATCCTACAGATATTCTGAAGCCTATTACAGAAGTCAGCCTTTGAAGGTAACATTAACATATTGATAGTTGTTAATGTTATATCAACATAAAGTTTACTAGCACTTAAAATTAAGATATTTAAAAGACTACCTCATATAAGTCTTATCTAGTATTTAACTTGGTACTATCTTTTCAATTAATTATATGATATACTAGCGGACCCAACAGATGTTGTCCTATACACACGTAAAAATTTTAAAGTCGGTCCAGAACGCGTCCAATCGCTGCTAAATTCAAAGTACTATTAAATCTGTAATATCTTCGAAAATATTAATTTAAATTATATTATGCTGTAAAGGGCCATATAGATCTATATTAAATCAACAATCTATTTAAAGTATTTAATTAGATAAGGATTAATGCTGTATTGGTTAAAATCGCTTCGAAAATTAGCCATTATTTGTCGTAAAAAGTAAATGTTATTGTCGGATATCCATAAGAGATAGACATTTACCATAGCGGAGTTTTCTGTAGACCTTTTCAATGTGTACAATACTTAGTATATTATTTTGATAAATCTCGTAGGGTTCAGACTGCATTTGAAATGTAAGCGGAAAAAATGTAATTATTTACGACATCACATTAGAAACCTCAAAAATAACAGTACTTCTCCACTATTTAATGGATGTTATTATACATATAAACCTTCCTCTTCAATCACTCTATGTATTTAAAAAAAACCGCATCAAAATCCGTTGCGTAGTTTTAAAGATTTAAGCATACATAGGGATATAGAAAGTGACTTTGTTTTATACTACTTGAAGATACAAATGATTTGTTTCAAACTAAATAAAGAACTACTTAAATATAAGTGCTCACTGACCTTCCACTAGTCTATAGAAATGTAATCGGTTATTGTCTAACATTGCCATATCTGCATCCACAATGCTGTCCATTTCTTGGATGGGTAGCACTCGATTACCTACCCTGGATAGTTGACCTGATGTCCTCGCTAAAACGCAAAATAATTGAAATATTATGGTTAACAATTATTCACCATAATATTTACATATCAGTAAAACAATCTACATAAACTTTTTAATTTAATATAATCTCTACAACATTTTGGAATATGGGATCATTTTAACATATAAATTATGACTTTCTCACTAAAATTTTTGCATGTTTTGTAATACATTTGAATACCTGCAGGTTCTATTGCTGCAGACTGTGCAGAATGAACAATTTGCATATTAGGTGTTATAGTGCTTCCTGGAAGAGAAACATAAAAAACTAGTTTTTTTTATTAAATTGAGTGATTGATTGTAAGAGATGAAGTGGTATGTGGATTATATACGTGAAATTTTTAATATTATTATTTAAAAAATAATAATAATTTTGTTGAAATAGGTCAATTTAGTGTACAAGCAACAATGAACATTAGAAAATTTTTAGTGAAAATGCCATATTTCCAAGGATTAGTCATGCATTTGGAAGGTAGTGATGAAACAAAATTCAAGATTGGACTGCACTCACTCGTTCTTACACTCACTGCAACCGGATGTATAGGTCTAGACCTCATTAATGGCATTGACTGATATCTGTCCTGTCTTGAGTTGGTTGACCACCAAGCTATTGATGTAATAATCACAACAAGCAAAATTATCGCAAATTGTAGGACTTCATCACCAACACCTTCTATTAATGTCATTTTCTAAAAAGAAACATTTATGTAACATCAATATGCTTATAACTTCATACTTTTAATTATCATACATTCAGTGGAATAAATTGATTACAGACTTCTGATAGAACCTTATTTCCTAAATATTTTTTTGGAGACTGGTTGAGACCATCATTATTACTATAAAACAACCCAGTGATGTTGTAGCAGTGAAACACTGCTTTCTAAGAACTACTTAAATATAAGTGCTGCCTGTGTTCCTGTACATTGAGATATGAAAAGTTTTTTTTTTATGGAATAAGAGGACAAACTAGCGTACGGGTTACCTGGTGTCAAGTGATCACCGCCGCCCACATTCTCTTGCAACACCAGAGGAATCACAAGAGCTTTGCCGGCCTTTAAGGAAGGTGTACGTGCTTTTTTTGAAAGTACCCATGTCATATTGTCCCTGAAACACCGCACAAGGAAGCTCATTCCACAGCTTTGTAGTACGAGGGAGAAAGCTCCTAGAAAACCGCTCTGTGGAGGACCGCCACACATCCAGATGGTGGGGATGATATCCTAACTTGTGGCATGTCGTGCGAAGGTGGATTTTTTTTACATTTACCACATACAAACTATAGAATGAACTTCCTTGTTTGGTGTCAGATTGATATGACATGAGTATCTATATAAAAGGCAAATTCCTGTTACTCCTCTGGTGTTGCAATTGCAGTTTTGCTTACAATCCCAAGTGACCCATAAGCTCATTAGTCCCTCTATTCAATAACAAAAAGTTTCTTAGGTGATATAACTTGTGTAAAAGTGTGTCAATATTATTATTACTATATAACTAGGATATGTTTTTAATTTTGTACATTTATTAAACTATCACATATGACCATGTTCATGTCACAAATATGTTTTATCTAGCCATAAATGTTTTATACTAAATTACTTAAAATATCTATAAACATATAATTGCATTTAGTTTTTTATGAAATTGGAGGAAAAGCAAGGTCAACTGATGGCAAATAATCAACCCCAGCCATATTATATGAGGAATTACATGAATGTTGTGTTGTATTGCTCAAGGCTTTTTAATGTTTATTGCTTCAGAATAAAGTAACTTTCAGACTGGAACAAAGTTAGCCAAACTGTAGTTGGATTCTACACAGAATATAAAATAAAATTGTATAGTCTACTATATGTTGGATATTAGAAACAGAAACAAATTAATTTTTCTCCTGACAATTCTAATGATGTGAAATCTCTTAGCATAAAAAGAAATTCAAAAAGAATTCTAAAGGAATCAATTTTGAGAAAATAAATGCATTTTTATGCCTTTTTTCATACCAAAGGATGGACACACTCTTCATGGATACCTGACCTGTGCATGAGCAGAAATTTATAATATTAATTATTGTGGTACATAATATAGATACCTGCCTGGAGGCTGGAGCAGTAATGGATTTTAAAATGATTACTAACAATACGTTTTTTTTTAATTTCACAATAATATACAGTATGAGCTACATATTGTAGCACAAATCTCGAATGAATAATGACCTTGAATTATTTTTGTTATTAGTACAAAAATTTGCTGTCTAATTTTGAATAAATAATTTTTCCTAAGATTATAATATTTAATATTTTAACAATTTTACCAATCATAATAAATAAATTTATATGTCCCTACCTAATAATATGCAATTGTTACTTTTACAAGTTTGCAATTAAAAAATATGTTGGAGATAAAGTTACACTTATTTACATTTAAATTAGTGGGTAATAAAATGCAAATACATCAGATGGCTACTGACAACTAAATCTCACTGAATTACTCAAGTAGAAGTAGTTTTTAATGGTAAATAAATGAACAAGAGCATCCTTACGAGTTCTACCGAGAGCCTTACAGAGTAATCCAAGCCAAGTAGAATACCAAGGTCATTCCGTCATCGCATCCGTGGCGGATTTTACCACATAATATATATTTAATTATATCATGATATTTATATACTATAATTACGTATACAAGAATAAATGTATATTCTGAGACTGTATATTTACCTCTTAAATATTTTCGGTCCGAACGCTTTTCTATTAAGTATATCTCAGTGTGTACACTACCCTTCTTAGAATTGATAACATCGCAATGTTCGCATGAACTAAATAATAATTTTATTATGATTTATGATATATAATCTAAAAATTTCCAGTGAAAATCACTTCAATCTCGCCAATCGCCATAGTATTTTTAATTTTAAATGTCATTGTCATTTCGGGAGTCTCGGGGCGCTCACATCCAATTTGTCAGTATCTACTGTCAAAATTTAAGTTTTTTTTAATTTGACTCCTTTTGAAGATCTTGGCTCGTACATTCCACGCATTCGCCAGTTTCAAGTTTTCTTTCATTGATTCCTTATATTGATTCACATTGGAAGTGTTCTTGCATATTCTACTTCAAAAAAATTTAAGTTAACACAGACTATATAAAGATTATAAAGGTAGTCTTTTACCCTGTTTTCCAACTACATAGCATAATGCGACTCAGTGGCGAACAATTCCGAATTGTGGTGATGCATAATTGGAATATGAATTAGATATGAAATGCACCACTAAGTGCGCAGGATTCAGTGTTGAAAAACAAATATTCGTAGAATTAGCAACCTAATAATAGAATAAGATGTTGTATTCTTTATTTTTATAAATATATTTTTCCACGAAAACATTTATGATTACCTACTTCATTAAAAATATTCGGTCAAGCCATTACTATGTTGACAAAGGTATATTTCTGTGTAATAAATTTGTATTCTCGAATTCAAAAATATGATAAATAATAAAAAAAAATAACTTTTATTGTATCCAAAACAATGCGAGGAATCGAAAGCTTTTTCAAAAATAAGCAATATTTTTGAAAAAGCAATAAGAAAAAAACAGTTCTTAATTTTCTGCTACTGAGTGGGTATCGATTACACGCATTTTGCGAAAGCAATAGGGGAATCTGTTGTACCTGGGGAAAGCTGGTTTCAAAAATTCCCGCGATGTTACGTTTAAAACATTTTCTCGTGCAACCTGCTAGCAAATCCTAATTTACTAGGTATGAATGTATTTGTTTGCGACTCATCGATAGTCATGTGGTACTAAAGGCAAATCAGCTTGATTTAATATAGAATTATATTTAATTATGAATAATTAATATTATACACGCCAGCATCAGATCTAATATATATTTTTTTAACTGCGATAAATTTTGTATTTTAGAAGTGAAAACTTATTTAGTCGCGTTTAACACTTTTTGGTAGGGGAAAATTTTATGGGTTCACGTTACCGACATTTTCATGATTTGCACACGCGATAAAAAAATTAAAAAATATATATAAATATTATTTGCTGTTTCAAACATATATCAAAACACTGCACGTTACATATTAAACGAAATTTAAAATATGTAGTAATTAATTAATGAAATCTAAGTTAGATACAATTATGTTGTTCTTTACGCTAACTAGCGTCATGTACGCGAATCTACCGCTAGCAGGTGCTAGCATTGTTTCGCGTGATTTTGTATAGCAAACTGTTGAAATGCGGAATGATATACAGTCTTTAATAGTGCAGTTTCATTTCGAAATGTGTGTGAATATACGGTTAACCAAAGGGTATTTAAACACAACGTCCAAACACAAACACACCTAAGCGAACAAACGTGTCGAATATATGGTAGAGTGCGTTTCATACATTTTCAAGTCAAATAGATAGTTGAGCCAGGCTGCGGTTAACACTATTAGGTTGATTTGAGACTTTATTTAGTTACGTTCTGTATGCGCCCTAAGGAGTTTCCATACGTTACGTTAGGTTCCATTAACGTAACTGTTCTCCTGTGAGCTACTGGTTTTCCTTGCATTAATTTAAACTTGTAGTATCTTTACTGCATTTATGGTGGTATAGTTCTGTTCTATGTTTTTTACTTTATATTTTATCAATAAATTGTAATGTTATATGTCGTACAGTTGTATAATATCCTTTACAATATCTTAGGAAGTCACGATTTTACAAAATATACGAAATGGAACAATAAAGAACCAATACTAGCAGTGAATAAATAATAATAATACAAAAAAGAACGTGGGCGGCGGTCATCACTTAACAACAGGTGACACGTACGCTCGTTTGTCCTCCTTGTCCAAAAAAAGTGTTGTTTACCATAAAAAAAGGAAATTTCCTTTATGTTTTATTTTAAAGACAATTATTTTTTTACTAAAGTAATTCAATCAAATACATGTGAAAAATTATGATTGTAAACCAATATTAAATTATCCAGCTCACAGTGCCTAAAAATACATTTTTATTGATATTAATCCATTTTCCCGAGATATATTACTACTAAAGTAGATTATTTAATGATTATTTTATCAGATTTTTTTTATTTGAATACAAATCGCTTATTAAAATAATAACGTGCTCCGCCTGGGTAACGGTCATGTTATTTGGAAACCGCCGAGATGTTTCTTCGAGAGCACGTCCCGTCCCGAAGTCCTTTGACTCTGCTGCAACTCTACAATACCTATTCAGTATTCACTATTCTCAAGTTCAGAAGATTGGAAATTTAGAACGAGGTTCAATTCTATTTTTACTCGACTACATTTAAACGACTTTTGAATTTTGTTGAGTTTTTCTTGCTGACCATACTTCCTAGAACTGTCATCCGAGCCAGGTACTGAGTGAAGTTAGGACTTTTAAAATATACTGATTACTGAGTAGAACTAGATTGCTATCTATAGTTTGAACTTTGAGTAAATGTATTCTCTGATTGTGGAGTTGCTCAATGTTTTGCAAATTTGCATCATCCTTAACCAGCTGATCCTGATTGATGATATCATTTGAATTTATCATCCGGCATAGTAAAGAACATACCTAAAAGATTTCATTAGCAGTGAGACATAGATTTTTTTGTTTAGTTCTTCAGCTTATTAGACAGGATCTGAAAGCTCAACTATTTCTTATATTTTGTTGTATTAAAGGTCTTACTAGTTGAAGACAATCACTGTTTAATTGACTTCTATTCAATTGAGGATAAATAAAAGCGGTGCAAACTGTATATTAGGGCAGTGCTTAACATGATCTGTGAATACACAAAAAACTATATATTTTATTTATTGAATAACAGTGGAAACATAATTCATAAAAGTCTATCGCGACCCCATTGCGTTGTGCGGCGAATACATAACTGTTCTATGAGAACAGAGAAGATTGGGAAGTTCATGTGTCAAGAGATTAAGAGAGTTGCATTTACAACATCCATCAGAATGTAAGTATTCTTTGCATATTAAAAATTTAAATACTCAAAAATAATGTATTGATAATCTAGTAAAAATGTAGTATCCTTTGGGACGGATTTGAGTGATGGGGTGTGGAGGGAGATCTCTCCATCTCCTTCATCTGTTTACTAGTATTGTTTGTTCTACATTAGATTTGTTCTGGCTCGGACATTGAAAAGATCCCTATTGTTTAGTACAACCACTGAAATGTACTAGTTTGGTCTCATAGAACTATTAATACACTAGTACATTGATTGATGTAAGTAAGTTCTGCAGCTAATACTTATATGATTTTCCTCCATACTTTGCAGGATTGTCATTAAATTATTATTACATACAGAATATAAGTGCTGCACTATTCTTTAATTTAAGAACTAATAAGAAAGTACCTACTTAGTACTTACTTACAAATAAATTGATGAAATTTCCCTAAAATATTACAATGGCGACCATGCAATGTTATAAAAAAGAAATAAAAGAGCCAGTACTCTTTTTTTTATGATAATAAGGAACAAGATGAGCAGGATGTTCAGCTGATGGTAATTGATACAACCTGCCTTCATTGCTATGCAATATTGTTAACAGTACTGGAGATGCCAAATACATAAGGCATAATTATAACATAATATCTTAGAGCTCATTCTTTTGTCATCAAAATACAAAGATATTGACATATGAGAAACAACTAGACCCCCGATCATATTTATTTATTTATACGGAACATCAACATCATGTTATATATAACAATCAATGAGTCTTACTTTATAAAGGAACAAACACTAACACACATGACTATAATAGATGCACACAGCACTCAGTTTGGTTAATTAGTAAAATTTCAATCCAAACATATAACTAAACAACAATAATGGTTATGAGATCAACTTAAGTAATTTTTTTATTTTTAAGGTTAAAACGCTACAAATTATCTGATTTTATTTTCATTTTAAAAGAAGTAAAAAAGAAATCTAACATATAAAATTCTTGTGTCATGGTGTTAAAACTTTGAACTCCTCCGAAATGGCTTGACCAATTCTCATGAAATTTTGAGTGCATATTGGGTAGGTCTGAGAATCGGACATCTATTTTTCATCCCCCTAAATGTTAAGGGTGGTCCACTCGATATTCTTTTTTATTTTAAATTTGTTTGATTATGAGTCTGCATTAAAAATACATACAACTTCAAATTTTCACCCATCTACGATCAACACTTACTTTTGTATCGCGATTTTAATATCGGCAATACAACGTTTGCTGGATCAGCTAATAACAATATAAAAATGAATAAAAGTGCATCTATAAGATTAGAGTTAACATTTAAAACAAACACGTTAGAAATTGAATGGTGACAATATCATGTTTTTATACTTATTTTCTGATTATTTGCATCAATGATCACATTAAAAGGTTGTCAAAAAATGTCCTAGCTGTGTTCTATATACGTATACATTAACTTAAACAGTTAAAATTAAAACATTCATTTAAATAAACACCTTATTTCATGGTAGTAATGTTCAAAGTCTATTGTATACACTCATTAGAATTAGTAAGATTATGTCGCGTGCATGATGAACAAGAGCACAAGCAAAATAATTAAAATGTCAATTAAGTTAAACAATTTTGTTAATTTAAAGGGGCAGTTGTCTGAAATACCTCATTACAACTTTTTTAAGTTTGGATATGCTGTTTTTTGGACAGTTTTTAATTGAACAATTTGCCTATGGTAAGCATTGTACTCATAGCACGGAACATTACTGAATGAAATCTCTGCCTAACAGACAAGTAGGTTCAGACATATTTGAGTGTGATTGTGTGTCTGGTTCATTATTGTATGTCAATGATGTGATAGTAATGCTTCAATGGCAATTATACAAGCAATTCTACTCAAAAGCTAGATGGCCCCTACTAAAAAATGACCGACAGGCTCATTATTATGAAAAATTGCACATAATTTTGTGTCAGGAGTTATAAAATACTTTACACTTAGTTATTGCTTGTATACTCAATCCCCTTTATTTATAATAGTCTGCTAACTTAAAGCATTGCTAATTCTCACTCTGTCTTCTTTCTATACCTAGACCTAAGTCAGAATGAGAAAAAACACTCTGTAGGGGCTGTTTTAAGTTGCGGACCATTATGAATAAGGGGGATAATCTTTAAACAGCCTTTTAAATAAAATTGTCATATTATCTAAGATTTAATTAAAAAGCTGTGGCTGCTTTTTATTGTTTGAGGTTGGAGACATGTTAGTTGTGAGAGATCAGAAACTCACAGTTGTTGGTCGATTTTTCATTAATAATATTGTGAACAATGGAAAATGCTTTGTTTGCTGGACAATGTTCCTCTGAGATTTACCACAAAAAAACTTAAATAGTGATTCACAGGTTTCATGCTCAGAGGAAAGTAGAAATTATTTGAGATAAAATATACAAAAAAGATGCTAGAAGTACTGTGTGGAAATTGCTAAATAGAGCAGTCAGTATTGTCACTTAAAAAAATAACATTTAGTGAGTTATTACCACTAAGTTAGTATTAACAATGAATATACTATTAGATGTATTTGTAAAATGTTTTAATAAATACAATTTAATAATTTATTAAACAAATTATTCATTGTTTATTTGAGTACATTTTTACAAGATATTATTCACCAAGGTTCACCTTGCATGACAATCTACCTCTAAGATGGTTGAGCAGATGAAAAATAATTAGAACAATATTGGTCTCTTTCAACAGTATTTATTATAGATATCAACATAGGAGCTATAGAAACCAAGATAATGGCGAAAATATCGATTTATGTGATCTTTGACCTTGAATAACTTATGAGTTACGACACCCTTGTCACTCGAGAGTCGAGACAACTTTAAGAACGCTTTAATTAAGGTGTAAATATAAATACTTATTTAAGTTCCTGCTTTTTAACTCACATTCCGACTTCCGAGGTTGACACCATTTTTAACCGACTTCAAAAAAGAGGAGGTTGACTTGATTGGTATTTTATGTGGGTAACCGATCACGCTGAGATTTATGATCCGATTTCCGTGATTCTTCCATACTTAGATGATGAATACAACATTTTTATCAATATTTTTGTTTTCGTGGATGATGTAAAATATAATGTTTGTACCGCTTTTTTAGGAGTTTTCGTTTAGGTTGATATATTATTATTTTAATTAACCCGTCGCGATAAGTGGGCTATATATATATATACGTGTTTCAAGTGAACGTTGTTACCTATAGAGTTTCGAACAGCATTTTTCGGAGTCGATAACTTTTTTCCATTCTCGTTTCTTGTGATCTATGTTGTGAAAGGTGCGCGACACCTTTCGTAGACCTGCCTTTAGCTACTTAAAAGTACTATTTAATATAAGAAAATAAAAAGAAACGAAATGTTATAGTTTTCCTCAGGTATAATAAACCCTATCAATAGGCTACCACATACAATTACTAGTAGGTATTTTATTAATATCAAAGAGGTTTGCATAAGAGGTGTATTATTAAATTAAATCTTTATTAGGTTATTTAATAATTTTTAGTTTTTGAAGTAAGTACATAGGTACATACATAAGTGCAATGCCTTGAGTGACATTAATATCTCTATATTACGCCTTTTTTTTTGTAAAATGTATAATAAATCAACTTTTACTATTCACTGACACCAATTCTACGAATATTGATTTTTTTTTCTGTATGTCCTTTTATAACTCAAAAACGGCTTGAACGATCTTCATAAAAATTTGCACATAATATGTATAATGGGATCATGCGAATGCCTTATTCATATACATATACTTCATACACATACATATACATTCCCACCAATAGAATAGGCTATATATTTAGACCGCGACTCCGTCCGTAGTAAGTTCGTAATCTTCGGGAAATCTTAAAGTATATATTATGGTCCGTTCCTACCAGGCGTGTGAGTGTGTAATAGGTATTATAGGTATTCGCTTTCACGTTACTCAACTGATTATTATGGGAAATGTTGTACACACAGTGAAGGGTTTTTGTTATTATACACGACATCAGCATTGCAGATTGGTTGCGGCAGAAGCCGTGATCAATAATGCCATCAAAAACATAACTTAAAAAAAAACAGTCTCGCAACTCAGTTTTTCCACCGTAAAAAGTTGCGGATGCTATACCTAGTATTTACTTTGATTACCGCGAGTGTTAGACATTTAAATAAAACACTTTTAAAGGATTAAAACACGTGGAATTGTAACTGTGTTATTACATTAGATTTGTGCGTAAAAGTTTCATTTTTATTTTAGTTAACCCAATGTTTCAAGACCTTTCCAGGCCTCGTTTTCAGGGGACTGCAGTTGAAATGAGTCAAAGATAGTATTTGTCATAGTTGTCATTATGAAGTTTAGCGCCATTTATTGCCTCGGAGGTGGTTTTTGGCAAAATTTACTGACAGTGTCCTCTTCTTTTTTGGTATGTGTAGTTGTGGGTTTTAATTTAGAGATTATTGTATCTCAGGTGTTAGATAATTTTAAACCGTCTTCTCTATTGAAATTTGGGTGTTTTTTTCTCTTTTACCAAAACTTTTGGTTGGACAAATTGGATGTAGTCAATGTTATATCGCCAACGAAGTTATAGGGGGTCGATGATGGCCTGGACTGCTTCGAGAAAGTATGCTACGACCGTGTCGCTTGTTTTAGCTCGACTTTGTGGTGGATACAGATGTAATCTTCCGAATAAGAAGGTCATTACTGAATGCTGTCTGCAATGTGCTCAATTTAACAAAAACCAAAATTATGTTATACTAACGTTATACCTTAGATAGTTAGATGTAAGTCCACGTAGATGAAGTAGAGGGCATGGTTAGTCATGAATATGCTACTATAAGTAGTAGCTATATTATCAGTAAGCAACATAAAGTAGGTCAGATAAATTAGAAACATTATTATTAAATAAATTATCATTATTTAAATATAACGGTTTTATTATGCACTTGACCAAACAGATATATCGCGTGGACTAGGTACCGAAATATTAGTAGATGTAGATACTACTACTCATACTAAAGAAGTATAACTACATAAACCAAAGATAATATTGTAGCGTATATGTGTATATACGCTGCATTTGTTTTGGTAAAATAAGTCTTTAATATGACATATTTTATAATTTTCAACCAACGAGTCAATGTTTCATAAGTGCATATTGGGTTATCTGGTGCTTGCTATAAAACTTGTTCATTTAATTGGAATGCGCCTGCGCCGGGGAAAACCCATCCGTAATCTGTAGCTTTCACCCACCTGCGGCATTCACGCTGATTATCGCTTTTTATGAATGTTTTATAATAATTTATAAAGTCGTGTAGGTACATCCACTATTTATAACCTAGTATATTATTTATATTATAGGGTAATATTAAGATGATTGGACGTAATAATTTAAGAGTGAAGGAAAATCTCATACTTTACCGTGATATAATTAAAACTGAATATAATATGTAAATAGCGTAATCGTTCGAAATACCAAACACATTACAACGGTCAGGCAAGACGCACTTACTCCAGTGGCTCTGAGCTAACGTCAGGGTTCCAATCCTGGTAGATGCAAACGATTATATGATAAATAGAAGTGTAACAAATGTACATAACATATGTATGTAACAAAAATGTAAACTATTCAATGTTTGTTTGTTTTATGTTACCAATTTAACATAAAACAAACAAACTCAGGCAGCCATAGTTTGACTGAAATTGCGTCAATTATAAATTGCAAACTCACGTTGATAAGTTAGTAGTATTATTGGTGTTAAATAACTACAATACCGACGTTCGTATCTTCTTTATCGATCGATTTGATTGATTCCAAACTTGATTGTCAAAATTGTAGCTCGTATTGTTTAAGTAAAACGCATTTAAGTCTTATTATATCAGAATATAATAGAATAATTAACATTTTGCAGCAAGGCGCCATATACATATACATATATTAATAAGAAACAAAATAGGAATAAGTGTATTTTTAAGTGGATTATTCATGTCAAGAAATACCATGATGAAGCAAGGGCGTATTTTAAATTATGGGTTATAGCTAATAAACCTCGTAGTGGTACATTATATGAATTGATGCGGTCGTCAAGGAATAGCTTTCGATCCGCATTAAGAAAGTGTCAAATGGGCCAAGAACAATTCAAATACGATTTATTGGCTAAATATCACAAATTTTGTTAAATTTTGGCGTATCACAAATTCTTGTAAAGGGCCTAGGTCAATCCCTACTACTATTGGTAGTGAAAATGGTTGTACGAATATCGCGAATAACTTTACAATGCATTTTCATGTTGATTCTTTAAAAGGCATGATTCCTTTAGAATTCTTTTGGTGTCATTTCTAATATACTAGATACTACTACCGCTTCGGAAACAAATGGCGCTCTGAGAGAGAAGAAGCGGCGCAAGAAACTCTCCCAGTGTTCTTTTTTTGCGCTCTTTTCAATAATAATATACAATATTGTATAGTCATTTCTATCGCTATAACATAATCACAATCTAGTCCCAGGCTGTCCGATCATTTAGATATACAGCTGTGGAGTAATAGGACTTACGACAGAGCCATTTTTTTTATAAAACATTTAAATTTATTTATAGATAACGCCTGAACAGTAAATAAATTTTTAAATTTACTTTTATAATAAAGTATATACATTTACCCTTAAAGCTATAATGTATCTTATGAAGCCTACTAGAATTAGTTACAAGCAATCCCTTATTTCTTAGTGTTATAATAATGGAAATCACTAATAAGAGCAAAAAGGTGACCATTTTTGTGAACGTTTATTAAATTTTCATAAATGTACTGTATTATAATTTTTGTAAAGTATTTTTGTAAATCAAAAGTTGTGAACGTGTACTTGGCGCAATTTATTACAGTGAAACTGTTTTTGTTCAGATTTTACATCTTTTTGTAAAGTGAAAATTTCTTTTTGGTATTTTTGTAAATCAAGAGTTGTGAACGTGTACTTGGCGCAATTTTCTACAGTGAAACTGTTTTTGTTCAGATCTTCTAAATATCTGGAAAATACCGCGTCAATTGTGGTCCCATATTTTGTTGTGGATTCTTGTGGATCATAATTCATTTCCAAATTTTCAATATTTTCGAAAGAAAAGTTGTCAACCCCTTATTATTAATTATAAGTTTACTAGTAATAGTAACATTTGTAGAAATATTATCTAAACAGGTTGCTGTTGTAGAAGTGATTCTAGTAGGTTCCCAAAATACATTGTACAAATTAAAACATTGAAATAAATTTTTAAGGCTAGTACGTAGTAGGCTGAAGGTTCAAGCAAGTTTATATTAAAATCTCCACACACTATAATTGATTTGCTGGTTTTGCTAAATTTTGGTAGTACCCTCCTCCATTCTATGTTGTAATTGTTCATATGATGCAGTGGGGGGGCGGTAAATTTCTTTAGTTCTATACAAGCTACCTCAATTAGTTGTTCTATAGAGAGATTAACAATATCTCTTCTATTTTTACATTTTAATCTATTTTTAATAATAAAGGCATAAAAGGCATTTATTTTCTCAAAATTGATTCCTTTAGAATTCTTTTTGATGTCATTTCTTATACTACTAGATACTACTACCGCTTCGGAAACAAATGGCGCTCTGAGAGAGAAGAAGCGGCGCAAGAAACTCTCCCAGCATTCTTTTTTTGCGCTCTTTTCAATAAAAATATACAATATTGTACAGTCATTTCTATCGCTATAAAATAATCACAATCTAGTCCCAGGCTGTCCGATCATTTAGATATTCAGCAGTGGAGTAATAGGATTTACGACAGAGCCATTTTTTTATAAAACATTTAAATTTGTTTATTCTTAATTCCGCCGAATTCCACCTTCGCACAACACGCCACAAGTTAGGATTTCATCCCCACTATCTGGATGTGTGGCGGTCCTCTACAGTGCGGTTTTCAAGGAGCTTTCTCCCTCGTACTACAAAGCTATGGAATGAGCTTCCTTGTGCGGTGTTTCCGGGACAATACGACATGGGTACCTTCAAAAAAAGCGCGTACACCTTCCTTAAAGGCCGGCAACGCTCTTGTGATTCCTCTGGTGTTGCAAGAAAATGTGGGCGGCGGTGATCACTTAACACCAGGTGACCCGTACGCTCGTTTGTCCTGCTATTCCATAAAAAAAAAATGCCTGAACAGTGGCTGGGACTTTATTGTAGAAGTGTATACATTTACCCTCAAAGCTATTATGTATCTTATGAACCCTACTAGAATTAGTTACAAGCAATCCCTTATTTCTAGTGTTATAATAATGAAAATCACTAATAATGAGGGAACCTCCATGTATTGCCCTATTTCTACAAAACGAACTGACTACTTTATGTTCTCTAAAACTTAACTGGATCTGATGACTTTTATGCCAATGTTCTGTAATACATAATATATCTATATTACAGCAGCTCAAAAACAGTTCAATTTCTAATTCCTTACTTGAGGTACCTTGTATGTTCTGGTGAACAATATTTATGAGCTTTATATTATGCTTATCTCTAGCAGTAACAGTTACATTTGGTGAATGTTGCCTGTTTTGTATGATATTGCAAGAGTTGACCTCCCTTATCGAATAACATAATTTAAATTATTTGAAGAAAAATCTTCATTCTAATATTTTTGTACATTAGTACTAATACATTCCCCAATAGAGGCTTGTTTGTCAGTTATTTCACAATTTCGTCCAATAGGCATCCTTATTAAATATCACTACAGAGGAAGTAGTTTGTTGATTAAAACTATATTCTACTATCGTAGCCAGCTGTCGCTTAAATCTAAGTGGTAGGTATAGGCTACCATTAGTTAATTTCAAATATTATGAGTATTATTATTTATTACCAAACATTATACCTATGATTGTTTTGTTTTATATTTAGATATTTCTTTAGTGGTGAACAATGTATATTATGAAAATGATTTTTGTAAGCAGGTAGATTTTGTAATTAAGGATTCTGATGTAGTTAGATCTTTTTAAAGTGTTAAAAGAAGTATATCCTCTGGCCATGATAAATTAAATATTGAACATTTAGTGTATGATGGTCCCTCTATAATCACAGTGTTAACTGCTTTGTTTAATTATTTCATAAAACATACTATATTGCCATTGGATTTTATGAGGACTACAGTTGTCCCTGTAACCAAGAACAGAATGGGTGATCTTTCTCATGTTAATAATTATAGACCAGTATCTTTATCAACTGTACTTTCTCAAGTTTTTGAACAGATTTTGTTACCATTATTGGAGAATACAATAAAACTTAATGGGTGACAGTTTGGATTTAGACCTAACCTTTCGACTGATCTAGCTATATTTTCTTTAAAAAATTGTACTGCTTATTACACTGACAGAAAAACATCGGTATATGCTTGCTTTCTTGATTTAAGCTAAGCTTTTGACCATGTGGTGTACGATAAGTTATGGGGCAAGTTAGAAAGGACTGGCGTGCCAGACGGCATTATCCGCATTTTGAGGTATTAGTATCAAAATCAACAGAATGTAGTAAAATGGCAAAGTTCATATTCAGATCCTTACGTTCTAAACTGTGGAGTAAGACAGGGTGGTTTAACTTCTCCTTTGTTTTTTAATCTGTATGTTAATGACTTGATTGATGATCTGAGTGAGACGCATGTTGGATGTCATATAGGAGGATTTAATGTTAATAACTTGAGCTATGCAAATGACAGGCATCAAAAATATGCAAGGGAACATGGTTTACTTTATAATGAAAAAAAAAGTAACGTTTTAGCGTTTCGGTCGGGGCGAGGTCCTGACTGAGTCCCTCCAATATATCTTAATGGAATAGAGTTAGTAAATGTAAATCAATTTAAATATTTAGGCCATTTTGTTATCAGCACTCTGAGTGATGATGATGATATAGAGAAAGAGGGAAGAAATTTATCAGTTAGGGCGAACATGATAATAAGAAGATTTCAGAAGTGCAGTAGGAATGTCAAAAAGCCAGTCCTTTTATACAAGTTACTTGTGGGTGAAGCATACACGTAAAACTATGAACATTTTTAGAGTGAAATATAATACTGCTTTGAGGATGTTCATGGGATTACCACGTTTTTGTAGTGCATCTCATATGTTTGCCTTATACAGAGTAAATGATTTTTATACTATTCCGAGGAAAAAGATTTTTTCAATTAGGGATAGAATGAATACAAATGAAAATAGTATATTAAGAGTCTTACATAATGTACATAATTTTATTAATAGAAAATGGAATATTATTCTTAAATCTTAAAATAAATCCTTGTAATATTACTAATCCTAGAATAAGTTAATACTAACAATTTATGGGCAATGCTGCCTGAAATAAATAAATTTATTATTATTATCGATATTCGCAAAAGACCTATTATATATAAAAATAATTTGAATATGAACTAGACTCCGAAGTTTCAAGTTATCAGTTGAAACCGATTTCTACTCCTGAACTCTAGCATCTTAAGGCTTCTAACCTTGGGTGTCTAGCGTAATCCATAGTGCGACTCGATGAATTATCTTCCGGGTGCAACAAAACTGTGACATTAACTTCCTATCGTTGCGTTTCTAGGTCGCAATTAAGTAGCATGTAATATTTCAAAATTCCTTTGGAATTATTTTGTATTGAAATTTAAAATTCTTCTACCACTTTGAAAACAAATTCCGCTCTGACAAAGAAGAAACAAAAAAAAACATGGGTGTTGAACCGAGGCCGGCAAATCATCTGAGATTTCTCTAGTGTTGCATTTTGTATTAATACAATGTAATATATAACAATACAAGCTAAACGCCTAAGCGTATTCTGTAGAATGCATTGGTTTAAGGCGAAGAGTAAGCAGAAAACACGCAAACATGGTGTTTTTAGACAAGTTTTGTGGTGAAAGTATAGCATTTCGAGCTGTGAACACTATTTAATCCTGTTACACATATCCTTAAGTCTTATTTGTAGGCTAATGTTTGCTGTTGGTTATAGTTAACACTGCCGAGCCTTTTTGAACTACCCCTTTTCTTTGAAGTTAAACAAGTTTTTTGGCATGGTGTGACGCATTTTTTTTGTACTTCTCTCAGAAAAGTTATTCTTATAGCTTGTACTTTTTTGTGTAGGTTCATTTATTCAGATTAGTAGTGAATAACGAGGATTGTAAGCATATAAACAGTTTTTCACGCAAGAATTTTGAAAATATTGGCTTTGTTACATTGATGGCGGGCCGGCAGCCGTGAACTCATATCGCTCAAGGTCACTGGCATTTAGTGTCACCTTAAAAAAAGGTAGAACGATTCACTGTCACTACGGCGCGGCGCCCCCGGTTCGATCCTCGCCCGTCACCTACCAATGTGTTTTCGGTTTCCGAATTCATATAAATATATATACGTTTCTTCAACGCTTAAAAGATCGGCAACGCTGATCAATACTATTACTACATGACACGTCGTTTTTCCTCCTCTTCCATTAAAAAAAAAACAAATAATAATTATAGCCTAAATAAGTATATGAATTCCTATTCTTTGTGATACATTGGGCAGTCTTCCGATTGTATTTAAATCCTTGAAATAGTTCTTAAAGATACGTGTCTCATGTCAATGTCAATTAACATAAAATATTTTGAGCAATTGAATGATAGAGCTTGTTTCAAACTATGTCTCTTTTATGATTTAAATAATTTAATAACTCGATTGTGTTGAAACGCTGTGGAAAATTTTATAAACGAGATTCACAAGGCGATAATGGTCATTATTATTATAATTATCGCGCTCTTAAATGGTAACGTTAACATTTTTATTGTTTGACATTCGCGTGTTAAAACTCATTAGCGGTTTTTAATGTTTGTGTTAGTACTTACTTACCTATAGTAAGTATTATGTTAGTAATTTCACGTGACAAGTTCCGATTTAGAAGTATTGGCATTCCGCCAGTTGTAAAGTTGCTTTGAGCTTTCATAATATTAATACAGGCCGGCGGTGTACCTACTGCATTGATTTTATATAATAATTCAGCATACTTATACAATTATCATACACATACACTGGGATTCTCAATTGTATTTATCACTATAATTAATGAAAATTAAACCTTACAGCCTTTTTCTTAAGGTTCAATAAACAAAGCTGTATAAGCTGAAAAAGCAACTTCTTATGAAACGTGTTATAACATTTCTCACCAAAAGTATCAAAACGCCTCAGAGGTATGGCTTAGAGTGAGTTTTAATTTTTTATTTTACATTAAACATAAAAATATGCAAAGTACTTTCGTTACGGTATTCGTTGAAGGTCATTCAGGCATACGCTCCGACTTCAACACGCTCGGACGAGGAGGTGGAGGCCATGTTTAAGGACATCTCTACAGCCATTCACACTCCGAAGACCCACTTCACCCAATATAGGCAGCTAAATAGACAGATCTCCAAGTCATTGACTCGTGATGTACGCAGCCATAACAGATTGTATAAAGACGGCCATAGAGCGTAACAAAGGCTCCAAAGTATTCCCACGAGATTTGTCTATTTTGCAGAGCTAACTGACGAAGCTGAAGACCGGTGACGGCAGGGTCGTTTCGTCTAAACCCAAAGTTTTGAGGGAGGTAGAGAAGTTCTACGGACAGTTGTACACGACTGCACGTGCACCTGTTACCAACAAGGCTGAATACCTAAGAGCCAAATTAACCCGATACTATATCGAAGATATCCCAGACGTCAGCCTGTACGAAATTAGTATGGCCGTAAAAAAGCTTAAAAACAACAAGGCCGGGTAATGATTGAATTACAGCCGAGCTTCTCAGACCTTGTGGTACTACTGTGCTTAAGATCATCCAGAAGCTATTAAATCCCGTTATCCTCGAGAGGAAAATGCCGTAAGCATGGCACAGAAGTGTAGTGGTGCTGTCCTTCAAAAAGCGCTATAAATACTTTTGAAGAACTTTAGACTCATATCACTTATGAGCCATGTATATATGCTGCTTTCTAGCTTTTCTTATCTCGAATCGTCTCGTGGGCAGGTTCTACGACTTCCAGCCTCACAAACAAGCCGGATTCCGAAAAGGCTTTAGCACCATAGCCACATTCATACGTTGCGGCAGGATATACAGAAGACGCAGACGTATAACCAGCCACTATGCTTAACGTTTGTGGAGTATGAAAATGACTTTGATTCGATCAAGATCTGGGCGGTATTTTAGTCTCTTCACATGTGCCACATTGATTATCGATATATCGAAGTGTTTAAGTGTTTTTATGGAAACGCCTCCAATGTCTGTCCGTCTCCAGGATCAGTTCTCGAAGCCTATCCGACTGAGGGAGTCAGACAAGGCGATGTCATATCGACGAAGCTGTTCACAGATACATTGTAAGATGTCTTTAAGCTTCAGGACTGGAACGGACTTGGCATCAATAGCAATGGCGAATACATTACTCACCCTTGATTCGCAGACGATATTGTTAGAGTCGGTAGAGACCATGAAAGCCATATGCTCGATGGCTCCAATTTCCCAAGGAGTAGGCCTCAAAATAAACATGGACAAGACGAAGATCATGTCTAATGCCCATGTCGCACCTACCCCAGTAACAGTTGGGGGGCTGTAATCAGTCTGAAAGTCTGAGCAAAGTCTATGTAAGCTCTATGGATCTCAGCCTATAAGGCGTCGCAAGTCTTTAATCATATATTGAGTGAGTGATAACCGATCAAAGCATACTCGCCCTGACTATATTTAACGATTAACAGCGGTGAGTCGGTTTGTATGTTCTCCCGCGCTCTTGTTTTCCGAACATACGGTAAAAAAACTGGTTGTGGGACTTGTCACAAACGCAGTTTCTTATTAGCCTACGCCTTTTCTTAAAATCTAAATACGATTAAATATGGCTCACTCGAATGTGTATATTATATTACAAATTTTCGTGACTTAAGGAAAAAGAGGTAGGTACGTATATTCTGTACACTACCAATCAGAGTACACGCGTTTGGTTTTGTACTTTCTATGTCCCAAAACAGCATACACAGACTGATAAATACGTCACCCGTCACCCTACAAACTGTGCTTCGTGAAGTAGTAAAATAAAATATTATTATACTTATTCTTTAGCATTAAAAGTATGTCCTAAGCTATGAGTTCGTCATCGAGGTAGAGGAATCAGGCATTCAATCAATTACAATATGATGGAAAAATAACATCGGCAATATAATATCTAATATGTTATGTATTTATACATCTAAAGCCCAGTTGCGTTAGTTGAATATGATAATTGAATTCTTAACTAAAATTGAGAGTAGCTTTTACAACTTCCTTTATTTATACTGTATCGGCCTTACAAATAAAATTGGCATATATTGTTATAACTAATCATAAACCAAGAAAATGCAAAATGTTTACAAATATACATTTTGCTTACGATTGGTTAATTCGGACGTACCTATAACGTTTCCCGCGCTTATTTGCAAGGCTGCTTGTCATTCGAAAAAACTTCATAATTATCATTGTACTGACAGTGTTGTCAACGATATTGTAAACATTTTGCATATCCTTTGTTTATGCTTAGTTATAACTTTATACCAAGTTTATTTGTAAGGCCGTATGCATATTATTAAAAAAAGCAAACTGAATAAAACGCAGGCTCTAATGGCACGCCACTATTTAAATAATATGAAAACAGGCCTAAGAGACACAATATCTGAGTAGGCAGGTTTTATTATCTAGAATGGATCCGCATTGAGACATTCAAGGACAAACTGAATTTTTTCCGCGGTTCTTAAAATACTTATAAGTATATCAAGTTTTGACTTCTCTACATACACATAGTATCAGGTGTTCTATCTACAGATATAGAACAAAAGTTGAAACTGGTTTTGTTTATATCTTAATCGAAACTCGAATACTTATGTTAAAAATTTCCATCGCCCTTTGAGCGTGACGTCACAATAACAACGACTATGGTAAATCGAGGTGAATTGTATGTACTTTTATGATTTGTAAAGCAGCTTCAGTACAGTTGAGTGCGACCAATATGATCTGTTGTGATACCTAATAATAATGTTGAATCGCACTGAATTTTATATCTTCCTATATTTAAATTCTAAATATCATAATAACACTGAAAATGTTTAGAACTGGCCAGTTAGAAACATTGCTAATGAAAACTTTTTTGAATTTTAATTTTAGAACTCTTTGGTAACCTAATGTAGTATATTGCAGTCATTTGTTTTTGTGAATTGGCGGCAATTCTAAAACTCTTGTTACACGCGATTAGCATTTTTTAATGGAGCCCCATCTCGTGCTACTATTTACAATTGGTTAAACGAGTTTAAGCGTGGACGTAGCAATCTCAATGATGAACCGCGTGATGGACGTCCTTTAACAGCGACTACTGAAGATAACATCAGTGCTGTGCGACGCATGAAGATAAGAGATAATAGAGGAAGATAAGATTAGTCATAATCATGGCACCCGTACGATGACATCAGGAAAACTTGAAGTACCTAAAGTAAACAATTACTTCGGCGATAGAACTTTAAAGAAAAGAATACCATATCTGCTTAATAGTTTGCCAGTGGAGATCCGACGGGAACCAAATAAACATAAATTTAAAAAACTATTGAATCAATATTTATTTTTGCAATAACAATTATTGTAAAATACGCTTTAAGATTTATTTTATGAGACTCGTTAGTTTGTCTACAGGATTGACCTGTAGACAAACTGTGTAAACAGTTTTACAGGACTTTGTATTATTTTAAGAAGAACCTGTATGCTTAAAATAAATAAATAAAAATATAAAAAAAGAGAGTGACCAATCAGCAGATACGCGCAAGCCTAGGCATTGGTATTCAGAGTCAAGTTCAAAAAATATTAAACGAACATTTAGCCGTCAGGAAGCTTTTGTACGATATGGATTCCCCATACCTTAACCGACGACCAAAAACACCTTCGCATAGACTGGTGTCGCCAAATGTTAGATAATTTCAACAGCGGTGACTCAAATGCTGTATTTGACATCGACACAGTCATGAAAACTAGATATGTTGCTATGAACCCGAAACCAAAAGACAATCACCTCAGTGGGTATTTCCTTTCGACGATCGGCCAACTAAGGTAAAGAAAGGAAGAAGTCAAGGAAAAAAGATGATTGCCTCATTCTTTGGTCGGAAAGGTCATTTCGCGACAGTTGTGCTAGAAGATGGAAGGACAGTTACTACAAACATACCAGTCTGCAGTAACGCAATCAATCAATCGCTGTTTGCCTGTTGTCTTGGAAAAAAATTCCTTTTTTTTTCTCGAAGCAGGTTCCTCCTTCACCACGACACTGCTTCAGCGCACTCCGCAAAACGGACTGTTTAATATTTCACTGGTAGGTGTCGAGATAAAGAGTCATCCGCCATACAGTCCTGAACTGGCGCCCTGCGACTTTTATTTATTCCTAAGAACTAGAAAAAATTCGAGGTATTCGCTTTACGAGCCCTGAAGATGCGGTGAAAGCGTGCGAAGATGCCATAGAAGAACTAAGGAAACCCTAAGGAAGAATGGGCCCACTGCTTTTCTCAGTGATCCCATCGAATGCGACGATGTGTAGGTAGAGAGGAACGGAGATTACTTGAAAAACACTATAGTATTGGTAACTTTCTACATTAAGCCGTTTTTCATTTTCTAAATATTTTCAGTGTTACCTAGGTATATGTTACGGGTGGTGTTAGAACGTTGATTAAACTTAAGGTTGCCCTGGTGTAACTAGTAATACCCAAGCGTTTTGGGTAAAATCTGAAAATGTAAGCAACATTTACTTGTATTCGGATATTACCCGTATAAATCTAGGAGTACCCAACACTACTAGTTATACCCGGGTAAACCTAAGTTTATTTAATCATTTAGCGTTACCCGTAACAAATATATCTCTAAAGCGACCATTAAAATTGCTGTATAATATAATGTATAAAGTGCCTCCCTCATATGTATTTCCATAATTCCACACATATACCAGTGGGAGGCTCCTGTGTCCCGTGATAACGCCTCCTTTGCACAGGAAGCCGGCTAGATTATGGGTACCACAACGGCGCCTATTTCTGTCGTGAAGCAGTTATGTGTAGACATTACTGTGTTTCGGTCTGAAGGGCGCCGGAGCTAGTGAAATTACTGGGCAAACGAGACTTAACACCATATGTCTCAAGGTGACGAGCGCAATTGTAGTGCCGCTCAGAATCTTTGGGTTTTTCAATAATCCTGAGCGGCACTGCATTGTAATGGGTAGGGCGTATCAATTACCATCAGCTGAACGTCCTACTCGTCTCGTCCCTTATTTTCATAAAAAAAATATGTAATAATCCAAGCCGTGAGAGTTACAGACGTCATGCAAAATTACAGTCACATAATTTATTTCGTATTGAAAATATAACAATGTAATATGTACAGTATTGAAATAATAAAATTTTAATTAGTAAAATCTGATGGTCCCTTGTTAGTTTCCATAAGCGGTGTCAAGTTTAGGGGTAAACGTTTCTTTAGTATATAAAAGAATTCATATACTACTCTTGATTCGGACAAACTTAAAAATCTGTTTATAGTATGCAGACAAGCCGCGTCGAAGATAAGATATAAATTTAACTTGCATCTATTCTCAGATAATACGGAAACTATGTTACTATTCAGAATGACAAAGCAAAAAGTTCTTGATAGCGTTGAGTGCTCGGGGCCGTAATAGGTGGTAACTGCCAGTATATTTACAATGAGGATTCGCATTATACTTATAAAGAATATTATGTTCTTCCCAGATTGTATTAGATTTATTTATTTATTTTAATTGTTAATAAGAACGAAGAACCTACAACCAATTACACTTATATATAACAATAAAATTTAAACAATATTTTTTTAAATATATTTATTTTTAAATCATACACGAATCAAAGTCATCTCAACCGTTGTCAATCGTCGTCTTAATACATAATGTAATAGTTAAATAAAACAATTCTTAAAATAGCAGAAAAATAATAATAAAATGATAATAATAATAATTCCTATTTGTAACATTGTAAATGTGGTCAAAGTGTCTCACTGAACCTCAGGCAAACATTCAAGACTTCCTTCCATCCATCCGCATTTATAAGTCAAAGTCAGGAATGGCTTCCAGTAGCCCATTGAGGGTAGAGAGGGTGCGCGGAATGGGGGAGCTAGCATAGGAAAAACAGCTCAGATAGGATGCTCAGCGTCTGTACACGGTCTGCTTACAGCGTATAGTGCGATACTTTGGCCATGTTGCACGCAGAGCAGCCGACGGGGTGGGAAAAATAGAGGGTAAAAGACCTAAAGGCAGTAGCCCTAAACGGTGGTCGAATCGAATCTCCGAAAATCACAAGATCCCTATAAGCGCCGCAATCCACCAGACGAACGAACGAACCCGATGGAGACAGCTCGTTGGCAAATTGAATGTGAGTCACCGTCCTCAGCAGTGAGGGAACTACTAAGAATGTGCACCGTGCTCTGATGGTTACGTGCATCCCAGAGTAAGTTTCTACATCTTAAAATCTTCAGTGCTGCGTGGCCGACACGATCCTTGCTTATTTCCCACCATCAGCAATGGAGCGAATACTGTGGTGTCTCCTTTTATCCACAACACAAACCATCCTTACCATATGTATGTGAGAAGTTAATTCGTAGTAAAGAAATTCGAAATCTGATAAAGCTGGTGAATAATTAAACAAGCTTGTTAGAAAACACTCAAATGTAGATAATATATTCAACGATTCTCTTGGCTCACTTATAAATAAAATACTATTACAACTACGTACTTTTATAAGTCTAACTACTAACTTAAATTAATTTTCACCGTAACTTTTATTTCTAATTAGTTGTACTTACATCACTAATTTCTATTGGTCAATGATGTGCATTTCTCTTAATAGATGTAGGTACATACTTATTAGAATAATTGTAAATAATGTTAACTTTATATATTTGTAAGTATACTAATGAAGTGCCTAATAAATAAATTAGCAGCTAAATGTATCATTTCTTGATGACGAGAGAAATACATTCTTGTTTTTTATATCAAAAAAAAGTGAGCGGAGGTGATCACTAATTCTTATCACACTTTTTTTTATGAAATAGCAGGTCAAACGAGCGTACGGGTCGCTTTACCTGGTGTTAAGTGATCACCGCCGCCCACATTCTCTTGCAACACCAGAGGAATCACAAGAGCGTTGCCGGCCTTTAAGGAAGGTGTACGCGCTTTTTTTGAAGGTACCCATGTCGTATCGTCCTGGAAACACCGCACAAGGTAGCTCATTCCACAGCTTTGAAGTACGTGGAAGAAAGCTCCTTGAAAACCGCACTGTGGAGGAACGCCACACATCCAGATAGTGGGGATGATATCCTAACTTGTGGCGTGTCGTGCGAAGGTGGAATTCGGCGGCAGGAATCAGGTTAAACAGCTCTTCGGAACATTCCTCGTGATAAATGCGGAAGAAGACACACAATGAAGCGACGTCTCTACGCAACGCCCAGTGATCCAACCATTCACAGAGCACTAGGTCCCCGACAATTCGAGCTGCTCTGCGTTGCACGCGGTCAAATGGATCGAGCTGATACTGGGGTGAGCTGAGACCAGAGATGACAGCAATACTCCATGTGTGGCCGGACCTGCGCTTTGTTGAGCGCTAGAATGTGGGCCGGCTTGAAGTATTGTCGTGCTCTATTGATGACGCGCAGCTTCTTCGAAGCCAATTTGGCTTTGCCCTCCAGATGGCCACGGAATTGGCAATCGCTCGAGATTTCGAGACCCAGTATTCCGACACTAGGCGAGGCTTTAAGGGAAGTGTTATCGAAGTGCGGTGATACGACAAATTGGGTTTTTTTAGTGGTAAACGCGCAAACTTGAGTCTTCTGGGGGTTAAATTGGACAAGGTTCAATTTACCCCATTCCGCGACCTTCTCGAGAGAAGACTACTATTTGAACGTTTATTCTATAAAATACATAAAGGTCTAGGGTGCAACGTCATCACATCGAGGCCTGAATGTCAATTATCGAGCCTCCATTATTTACTCGAGCCTCACGCTCAACACTATCGTACTATCGACAGTGACGTAATCGTAGATGACAAGCACGTCTGAAAAAGTACTGTATACAAAGTTTATTAAACCTACTTACAAAAACCAATACAAATGATTCATCACTTTATATTGGGCATGTTAAAGGCGATCATTAAAATATCCTCATGCTGCATTACTTATGCGAATATAATTAGATGTCTTATTTAAATAAATTATTTTTTGTTTTAGAAGCTAAAAATACGAACATACAGTGAACTACATAATATTATATCGCTATGGATCCGACTATTATTTAAAAATTTACCTGAAGTACTACTAGTATTTAGTTCGTCTTGCTAGTAAAAGATTTATATTTTTCCTCTAGTTAGTCTTAGTTAACATCATCATGACTTATTAACAATCCATAAAAATATATATTCAAGAAATATGTAAAGCGTGTATAGAAAATATAAAATGAACTGTATTCTGTTTCCTCCATTTTGAAAAACATACATGACGGTACTCGTTATTTTAAATATACATATTATATTTGTATATTTAATCCCAGAAAAGAGGATATCACTTTAAAAATAACAAATTGTTTAGATTTTAAATATATTTAGTTCGTATATATATTATACTAGCTGACACGACAGACGTTGTTCTGTAGATATTAAAAAAATACTGTTTTATAGGAATTTGCCAATAATATTTCAAAACTTCAAGAATGATTTCGTAAAAAATGCTCCCTGTTGTTATAATGAAATTGTTTCACAGCGGAACTGTCAAACCGTGCGTCACTAAATTCTCTCATAGAAAATATGTCCATACAAAACAAATATTGATAATAAATATAATTATGGGTCCCAAATCGAAATAAAAACTATACTATCTCTCACGTTGGACCAAACTGCACTCCATGAAGTAATCCCTATAAAATCTGTTCATTAGTTTAGGAGTCCATCGCGGACAAACAACGTGTCATGAAATTTATATATATTAAGATTATAATTTATAATACCTTAGATTAGATCTTAAATCAGTGTTATTTTAGGCTTTAAGTGATGCCCGTTAGCTTTTTCTGTATACACCATATTATTGGAGTCAACATAAGAACAATATTATATTGCTTATTATTAAAAAAATAAGATAACGTACATATAAATGTGTTTTCGGTTTTCGAATTCAAATCTTTTTTGGAATTCTAATGTCGGCAACGCTCTTGTGATTCCCCTGCACGTGTTACAAGAAAGTATAGTCTGCGGTGATCATTTACCATCAGGTGACCCGTGTGCTCGTTTGACCTCCTCTTCCATTAAAAAAGGTAATAGTAAAATATGTTTTTATACTTTTATCATCGCGGAACTTTAACATTGTAATTATGACGGGTACTTACGATGTATATTTTATTATAATACATATATGTATATAGTGAAATGTTTCCTGATATATTTTGTGGGACTTAGAGAGATTATGTTACTCGTAGAAATGGGTTAGATCTATTATTGTATGTAGGTACAGTCAGCACTAAAGATATACTATAGCTGGGTATGCTAATTGCTAATTTTAACCAACTTTCCTCGTACTTTTCTGATTCTGTGTTAAAGTTTTTCGCGCATATCTTCTCAATGTCAATGCGTCAACTCGTGAGCGGGTGAGGGCTGCTTGCGGTGGCTGGTCCACATGCCATATTGAATAATTGACAAGTTTCTTATATAATCACGACTATCATGTTTTTTTTTAAACTTGGTGTAATTTCACTTCAATGCAACGCCTGAGGGTATAAAATGGTAAAGTCGGCCTTACGTGGAGCACTATTCGCATTACGTTAAATTCAAAAATGGAAAAGAAAGTCTGTTTAAAAACGCTAAGTTTATGCCTAATATGATGTAAAGGTCGGTGTAGTGTACGTGTAAACGTCCCTTTTTAAAGTTTTCCTCAAATGACTCATAACCGGTGGCTTATTTTTAACTTAGTCGTCTTCATAATTTTTTTTACAAAAATGGTTCTGTAAACTGTTTTGCTGGACCATTATGCTTGCTGGATTTTGGACAATATTTCATAAAACTTGCATTTCAAGTAAGTATGGCATGTATTAAAAAATCACACTTGTATTTAAATGCTAATTATCTTCTAAATCTAAAATACTCACTACCCCCCCTACCAATTAGCTCCATCCCCATCCATCAGTACTTTGAGTATGTTGTTTCAGACACCAATCCCTACAACTATGCCAAAAATCGCTTATACATTTTTTCCCCTATTTGGCAGTTTTTTGTCTTCGTTAAGTGTGGACTAATATGAAAAATGCCATCAGTCTAAGGCGTTTCTATAGACCGTACTTAGTCTTTGCTCAGACTTTACTTACGAAAACCGTAATCGAGTGATATAAAACGTGAACTTGACTTGTGAATTGGGCTGTCTTAGCTTAAGCTAGAGGAGGCTCCTCTGCACAGGATGCCGGCTATATTATGGGTACTACAACGGCGTCTATTTCTGCCGTGAAGCAGTAATGTCTAAGCATTTCCGTGTTTCGGTCTGAAGGGCGCCGTAGCTAGTGAAATTACTGGGCAAATGAGACTTAACATCTTATGTGTCAAGCTGACGAGCGCAGTTGTAGTGCCGTTTGAATTTTTGGGGTTTTTCAAGAATCCTGAGCGGCACTGCATTGTAATGGGCAGGGCGTATCAATTAGCATCAGCTGAACGTCCTGCTCGTCTCGTCTCTTATTTTCACCATAATTTCAGTTGTCGAATGACCATAAAAACGTAATCAAAGATTATGATAAGCTTATACTCAGCTGGGTTACACTTAAGTCTAAGTACGCGGCTCTATAGATCTTAGCCTAAAAGAAACTGAGAACCGTCTAGAGCACCAACCTTACTGACGATACAAATAACTGTCCAAACTGAGACTTCTTTGTAGTATGTTTACTACTGGCATATGTATTTGATATTGCAATAGCGGAGTCACAGGAGCGTCGCCGGCTTTAATGTGGTGTCGCAGGTGCAGTGCAGGTGTCGTATCACCTGTAAATAATGCAAAAAGAAGATCATTATTATAATTGTTGTAGTTCACGAAATAATTAGTCTGAAATGTGTAAATGTCAGCCTTCATTACCAGAAACTCAATAATAATAAACTTAGTATAATAAAAATCAGATCAATCGAAATTTGTGTCGTTGCTCGAGTAACAATTAGTTTATAATATTTCATTAATACATTTCTATATTAGTTGCAGTCGTTAC
Source organism: Leptidea sinapis (assembly GCF_905404315.1). Classification (NCBI taxonomy): domain Eukaryota; kingdom Metazoa; phylum Arthropoda; class Insecta; order Lepidoptera; family Pieridae; genus Leptidea; species Leptidea sinapis. The sequence continues at coordinate 5,979,327 of NC_066275.1, read as the reverse complement.
ACTTCACATTCCATTTTTGAAATTATACTTCTTTAGGTTTAAGATGCGCGCGCATCACTGTAACACAAAAGTAACGTAAAAAAGTAAATTAAAAATAAGAGGGTGAAGTTTGGTCCTAAAATTTCTGACGTTTGCGACATTCGTTATTTTGTTTTTGGTTTCTTCGTCCATTACTAGGATAGGCAAAGGGTTCAAGCCCGTACAGCCGTATTCGTTATTTAATAATTAATTGTCAAAGCCATCGTTGCAAGATTTTTACAATATTGTTATTTCTACAAACGCACGAGGAATAAATAATTTTAAGGATTTTTGCTTTGTCAGGCCAAAGAAGTATAACTTGTGAGTGACCCATCTCGTTTGCCCGCATAAATATCTTTTACTCGTATGCTACAATATGACTATTGTATTTTATGCTGTACAAATTGCCTGTTATCTGCTATTGAATGTGTCGTCAATATTGGTACAGCCGTCTCGGAGATTAGCCAGAAAATAAGACCCAGGTCTTAATTATACCTACAGTAAATGAATGTTAATATATTAAAAACATATCGTTAAATATAATTTATAATGTACTTAAAATTATAACAGGAGTTTTATATTGAATTCAATGTACATTTCCGTAAACAGTCGGTACAATTCCGCAAATATTCTTTTTCATGTTATATTTAATATAAATAATTGTCCAAAAATCGGCCTGTTAGTTTGTGGCCTTGTTTTTAATACGTTGTGGTGGTAGTCTGGAGGATGCTTCCGTCAATCCATTCACATTGAAGGATAACAGATTTTATAAGCATTTTACAATCGCCTGCCGAATAAAGTTAACTGTTAATAATAATATTTAAATGCAGACCCATTCGGCAAGTTTTACACTTATCTCCTTTATTACTTACAGTTACCACTACAGATAGTTTTCGTATAACTACAGATAAAAAAGTCGAGCGGCTCGTCAATATGAATCTACGTACAATAATTATTATTCAGCTATACTGTAATAGTAATCTTATTCAAAAATATCAAAGTAATCTAGAGGTCACACTAGGCCAGGGAACGCCGCCTATTTCAAGGTGTTTAATCGATTTCGTAATAATATCACGGCTATTGGTATTAATTTTAACTATTTAATTTATTTTAAGTTTTACATTTCTTTAATTAACTTACTAATTAAAGTTTAATTAATTAAATAACATTGTAAATTTAACCAAATTAAACAGTTTTGTAATGGATTATAATTACTTCTTAATTGTTTAATTTAGTTTTTTTTCTTCAAACGTGACGGCAACATAATATTATAGTTTTGGTCAATATATTTTGTAATCCATTAACATTGTAATTTTGTTATAATTTCAGAAATATATATTTTTTGGTTTATGACTCCCTTTGATCTTAAAGTTATATTAGGTACTTACGAGATTGACTTAATTGATCCTAATTATTTGCTTTTATATATACTAATGACGTATATTAATATTTTAAACCAAATAGATTAACTAATTGTGTGCTTATTGTGAAATTGAGGCTCATTTTTCTACTAAATCTATAAGCTATTATTATACTCGCCTAAAATTTTAAATGCTTGTTATAGAGGCTCAATATTATTATTTTACCATGTACAGACAACATTTCATGGCTCTCAGTTGTGGTCTGAAACGATTTTTTTTTATGAAAAAAGGGACGAGACGAGCATGACGTTCAGCTGATGGAAATTGATACGCCCTGCCCATTACAATGTAATGCCACTCAGGATTCTTGAAAAACCCAATAATTCTGAGCGGCACAACAATTGCGCTCGTCACCTTGAGACATAAGATGTTAAGTCTCATTTGCCCAGTAATTTCACTAGCTACGGCGCCCTTCAGACCGAAACACAGTTATGTTTACACATTACTGCTTCGCGGCAGAAAGAGGCGCCGTTGTGGTACCGATAACCTAGCCGGCATCCTGTGCAATGGAGCCTCCTACTGGTGTGAATATGATATAGGGCTTCAATAATATTAATATGGAAATCATTAAATTGTGTATTTCAGTTGTAGCTAGCATCACCCTGCCTGAGATGATCTCTATGATTTTATCTCTCATTCCGGCCAAACCTGAATCCCAGGTGCAAACAACAATAACCTGCTGCGCTTGTGAACTATAAGGAAACACCTTTACAGTCATTATATTGAAACAATACCAATAATTTATTATAGTATTTGGTGGCTAACGATCCCGATCGTATCCTGGTGTTACAGTGTCACATTAGCCAATGTAGGTATGTAACGGAATCTTTCAACGTGATTTTCACCCACTGGAGATGGATGTCCGATTTAATAAAAAATTAGCAACCGAAAAAATAATTCTAAAGAATAGGCTTTGTATGAAATACAGAAGAAACTTTAAAGAAAAGGTCGAATTGTAACAAAAGTTATTTAATAAAGGTGAAACAAATACACTTGTAGCATTCTTCCGTATACTCTGGACTTACGATTATGTATATTCTACTTATTTTTTAGAACAGAATTGAAACAACTTCATTTGCAAGAACAAACACACAAAGCCTTATGTTATAAATATTAATAAAAATATATCAAACTAAGTAAAATATTATACAATAATAATATTAAAGATGAAAAAGGAATTTGTGGCGCGTAATTCCTTTTAATAGGGAGTTTTTCAATTAAAAATTATTAAATGTACACAATCAACTCACGTTTCATCATAATTCACATTCACATTTTCTATCCAATATTATTATACTTATAGATTTTAGTTTTTCGATTGTAAAAATACTTTCAGTTTTAAACGATGTATGCGGTGGTAACTTGTAAGTAAATTAACTTTATTAATTTATATTATAACTATTTACATAAGCGTGCACGTAAAGAGTTGTAACATGACAGCTGCCCTTATAAATATATAATAATATAAAAATTATACAAAAATCGAAATATAATACATACACTAAATACGTAACTATTACAGTTGGCCACCGTTGTTTCGTAATAGTTACCGGGACACTAAAATAGAATGGGTACATATGGGACAGTTTCGGTTTGTTGGCAGTACACTTCCGTGCATTATCTCCGCCAAACTTTCAGTCCTTTTTTACTTTTGCACGCCTCAAAAGCGAAGCGTTGAGCTATAATAGTGCTCTACTCTCGACTTGTCAAAATATAGTAGTTTTCTCGAAACTGATATTTATTTATTATTCCGAAAAAAGACAAAAAGGACAAAACGTGTAATGCCCCTTCAAAATATTTTGTATGCACATAAAAAGATAGCACAACAAATAATTTAAGTCACTTAAAATAAATATATATACACAATTTATCTGACTGGCACTAATGTTCAGTAGTTAACGTACCTAGATTTAACTCTTTGTTAGCATATATTACAAATCCGTGTGGTTTTCTGATGCTAGCTTTGAGTATTATCTTTTGTAAACTTTAATATAAATTTGAAAAAATAGCGGCCGTCACAATTTAAATTTAAGAAACAATGATACTATGAATCAACTATGATAAGTGATATTTAAAATTTGTCCATTAATAAAACATTATGATAAAAGTAAATGGAGTTATAAGGCCTTTACAGGTTAAAAGAATTAATTATATTGATTATTATTGTTAAGAGGTAACATTACAACTTATCAATAAGATTGAAGTTTTTCTTAGTTTTAAGAATTCTAAAACAGGTTTCCGTCCGCTTAAGCGAGCTAGACTATAATCAGCGCGATAAAGACTGTCGCTCCGACTAAAACTCGGCAGATAAGGGCTACGCTCTCGGTCATTTCCTCCAAGAATTAAGCGATTCTAACGAAATTTGGAAACTGGATGGGAAGGAAATATTTTCCGTCTGATATTGACGGACTGATTAAATTTTGTTGCTTATTAATGTCGGTTTTGCTTACTAAGATTTTGGAAGCGGCCAATATGTTAAAGCCTGTTTTAGCACTTTTTGGATGCACAATGTAATGTAATATAATTTTACATACGCATGTTTTAACTTGGTATATCGCCGTCGCGAACCTTTCATTTCTTCCCAATTTTTGGGTATTAGTTTCGCAGTCTCAACAGTGTTAAATGTTTATTGTTTTATTATTTCATGTACTTAATTAAGTTTTTCTATAGCAAATTGCATTTTATTGACTTGTTTTGTGAATTCTATAAAGTTGTCTTGCGTGACACCCGATGGAACATTCTCCCAGCCCCCACCATCCGCATAAACACAGCGATTGCGAGAAACGACTCTACATTACATGATTGTACCCTGTATTATGTATAGAAAACCAACAACGCGGCGGTCTTGTGACCTCCGTGTTTCCAGCGCTATCATTGGTTGGACAAGTTGACGTCATATGGTTCGTCCAATGGAGTGCAAGAGCGCGAGGTATTTTTAGAACTAGAAAACTTTCGGTGGGGATTGAGGAAAATCCCGTACACTGTGCGGCTTCGTGCTTGAATATTGCACAACGTTTTCGGATCTCGCGAACGGAACGCGTATCGCAATAACAGTGTTTCTGAAATTTTAAATCAACAATTTTCTTCTGACCTTGAGGTTACCGATCAACTTTTATTTTCTCTTCAATAAGAGTTCAAAGTACCTATTTATTTTTTATTGTGGCCGACACATTGTTAAACGTAACTGCGTAAACAACTTGTTTTAAAAGGTGAGTTTTTTTTTCTATGATAAACTTTCCTCGAATTGGTAAATAATAAATATGTGAGTTCTTTGTGTTGCGTAGATAATTATCTGTTGATGCATGTTTGAACATGTCTGGCTATTTCGTAAGTGAATGGAAATAACATCAAGACTCTTTTCTCGAACATTTCGGAAGTATCCGTCCTTGTTCAAATTGATGTTATATTAGTTTGTACATAATTTTACTAGTTACATATATACGTAAATCTATACTGGTATCCGAATTGATAACGTCGTCACATCGCTGTCGTCGAGGTCAACCATAATGGACTTTTAAATTATTATTAGGAATTCGTCCTAGAACAGGTTTCGTTGTCTATTAGCTGTGCTTTAACGATTTGAATTAATATAATAATGTATAATGTACACGTGCGTCACACGTGACCTTGTGCATGTGGTTAATGGTGAATGTGGAATACATGTATAACACGTGGGTGTATTCTGTGTGCACGTGAAAGTTGTTGATACAAGTTTCGGTGTAACCTGCAGTAATACCGAGTGTATAGCAATATATATATACTGATCCAATTGTTGCAACATAATTAAAGTCCAATTCATGTTAATACCGTTATTTATCTTTTAACGATAGTAGGTTCACTGTAGCGATAAACGCGCAACTCTATAATGACTGTCACCACAAGTATGATTATCATGCCGCGCTAAAATGTTGCTTTCTGAAATCATATAGGTTATTAAAAATAGGTGATCAATCATATATGCTTGAGTGTCGCTGTCGATACTGTTGAAACATTTAGATAAATACAAAAGATGTATCTGTATGCACTGTACTACAACGTTACGTCATTTCGGCATATTGTGCCTTAAAATCGACTTTGCAACAATACAGACCAAAGTTCATGCCAGAGTTACCAAGTGTAATATTTTAAAGCAATAACTTGTAAAGTTGTGTTCATGTTGTCTCTTACGGCCGTTCCCGATATTCAGTCCATCTCTTACTTGAGATAAAAATCGTAACTATCGTTGACTTTTCTGTCCCAATAAACTTATCGACGGTAACTCACCTTATCCGTACATGCTGTCTGTCAATGGGACGACGTATAGCTTACCAGCCATAGAAGTTTGTATGGAAATTGCAATTCACGCGTCCCAATATAAGGCGATAAGAATGACTTATCGGGTATATTGGGACAGCTTCAGATTATTGACAGCTAATTACTGACAGTAGAAGGGAACGGCCGTTAATGTCATAGGTAACGTCGTTTCTTAAATCTATCTAAATCTTCATGAAGTTGTTTACTCAACAGTAAATACTTAGCACTTTCATATTTTGGGATATTTTAGAATAATCTAATAAAAATGAAGTGACTGAACATCGAATGTTCTGGTAGTCTGGTGATGATTAAAGTTAATTTACTGTAGCATTGATTCGTATATTTTGAAAAATAAGTGGGTATACTTAGCCCGGCCTCAATTTTATTTCACTATTTTGTTTGGAATACCGAAATGCCAACGGTTACCTAATTTCCTGCACTGACTCGTTCTAATACCAAGATATTACTTTCTTAACTCATAATTACTTTAGGAACACGTTTTAATGGATATCTGATCTTATGTCGATATTAACTTGAAGTTTTGAATTTAAATGAATAGTTGGGTTGGCATTAGAAATTTGCAGCCCGAATTTGGGGTCGGAATGAGTTGTATTTTATGGAAGTTGTTTGCCATTACCAGTTGAGACCCTTCTCACTGCGTGGAGATTCGTAGTGCTTTCTTTAAACTCGTTTTAAGTTACGTTGGACGTTGTACCTGCAACGGAACTAATTATTAAAGTTTATTGAAAAAATTAACATTACGTGACGGTGACACGGAACAGTTTCAACATTTTGTTATGACTGTCTTACTAGGAACTAATAGTAGCCGTGAAACATATTTAAATTCTATATCAGTGGACCATGACTTCCACCTGGTACTAGTCTGCCCTACCCATAGACTCTGGCTCTAAAAGCCGGAGGCGCGGAGGTTGGACTGACCCCACCCGCTGTAACCTGTCTCTCTTAGTGATAAATTTAATTAATAATGTGAATAATAATTGTTTCAGGAAATCAACTGTAAGAGTTGCCTGGCAAGGAGCCTAACGGATTTAAAACTATAAGAACTCGCGAAGAGTTCATCAAAGTAAGTAATGGCGTTCAAACTATTTACTCCTAACCACATTTATGTTACAGAAAGTAGCCGGCTCATCTGGGTTAGCAGTTGTCAAGAACGAAGATTTCACTACATATGTATTAACAGATATATGAGAATTAATAGGAATTTCTATACTTTTATAACATTTAAATATAATATATGTATATATATATATACGCTTAAAATTGCATGCTAGATTACAGAGCACTTTAAATTTTACATCAAAACATTAAGCAGATATTCTAGTTATCTCCATTAATAAAAGGCATGCGGCCATTTGTGTCAATTTAAAATTAATTAATGATTATTTGTTTCAACGTTAGAGTTACCACAACTGTTCTCTACAATCAATTAACAAAACATGCTAATGCCTTATAACTTGTTAACAGTTCTTAAGAAATAAGGAATTATTTAAATTACAAGGAATGCATATAAATAAACCCATTGTAACAACCATTATGTCGATACTCTATAGCATCCTGCTTTCATCATTTGTTCCCTAACCTCATATTACATGTATATTTTTGAAATTATATACTTCATTTGGCGCGTTAGAGAAAAATTATCAAATTTAATTTTTACGATGCTCGCGCACACCGTCACGCAAATTTGACACCCTGACGCTGACGTTAACTACTGCTGGTCAACTAGACCAATTGTATCATACTTCAGCTAGCAAGTCTCTTGTAACTCATATGTCTACTGAAGCACAACCAATGGACGATAATTAAATAAATTTACGTATATAATTTCAATTTATATACAAGTTAAAAAAATCTCTAATTGTATAAAAAATAATTTAATAATATTTAATATCATGTTATAATATTTTCATTGGTTGTATTTAATACCTTCTTTATTACAATATTGTTTTTTCTACAAACGTAAAATAACACGAGGATTAAATGTTTTTAAAGGTTTTTGCTTTATTGCGCCAAAGAAGAATAACTTCTTGCGTGCGTCCATAAGTACACACACATGAGTACACACGCATGAGTACACACGCATGAGTACACACACATGAGTACACACACATGAGTACACGCACATAAGTACACGCACATAAGTACACACAATTATTTTCATCTTGTGCTTCAGCTGCGTGCTTCTTTAAAATTATTTCATTGTGCATTGTCATATTTGTTCGTATTATCTACGATTTATAAATGGTATATATAATTGTAGAATATTTAACTAGATATGTTTTAATTTCCATTTAAATATTACAATGATAAAGTCAGATTTCATTTCTTTATGGAAGCGGAAGTTTAATATTTGTTTATGTTTATGCTGGTACATTAGAGGTACTATATTTATTTGTGTCCAAAAACAAATTTACACTCTTCCGTGGGAAAATATTAAACAAGTGAAATTATTACATGTTACAAATTTGTTTCACATAATTCAGCCAACTTATTATTAGTGTGCGTCCTGTAGACTATATCCTGTGTTATTGTATCTTTTTAACCTGCTTGCTTCATATTGACACGCCATTTTGTTACGTCGTATCGTTTCTGTTTGTAGTTCTACTCAAAATGGTTTCCCAAAAGATCAACGTCTGCCCTCGAGGAGGAGACGATAACGGAATTAGATACGATCCAAACATTCAAGCACAATTTACTCCAAACAACCCGAGACATGGTTTTTTCACAAACGAGTCTCAAGACTCACAATCTTTTGAAAGTGGTAGATCTAGATCGATTAAACGGGTCTTACGGAGTTGTGACCGACCTAAGAATGGAGTCAACACCCTCATCGCCCGTGCCATCGACGAGCAGTTACGAGGTAAGGCTGGTCTGCAGTTCCGTGAGTAGAATAACATCATTTATAAAAATTTATAAGTTAATTTTAAGTTTCTTCTTTTATATCCCCTTCTAGTGTCAGAATGCCCAATTAAAGTTCCCTTGTAAATTGCAGGAATTTCTGAAACCAGAGTCCATGTACCAAAGTACAATGAATCTCGATTCGGACGCAGAATTCTTTCAAGATCTGATAAAATGGTGCGATGCACCCGTGCAGGAGGCACCAGTACAGTCCATTGGTGAGTATACCGGCTAATTATTCCATTATTTTGTATATTATTTATATTGGTAACATACTTCCATCAGTAGCGTTTTCAGTCTTATACGAGCTGGTTACCTTCTAGAAAGTTTATTCTAATTCTCTTACTATTCGTGTTGCTATGCGCAAAAGTACACCATGTTGATCGAGAACACAAAAAAATGACGTGGGTGGAAATTAATTACCGACGCAGTTGTCCGATGAAGTATGTTGTTCTACTTCTACGTACTAGCACCTAGTTGGGTATTTAAAATGTTGCTTTTTTCTTTTATGACAATAAGGGACGAGAGGAGCTGGACATTCAGCTGGTAATTGATACGCTCTGTCCATTACAATTTAGTATCTCTCACTGGTAAAACTAACTGTTACTCCCACTGTTACTTGAAAAATCACTAATTTAACTTCCTGTTTGCTCACGTCGTAGGGCAACGGCATGAGGGCACCGTATAGTACGCTATTATGAAGTTAGCGCACAAGACATTAAACTATTACAACTTGGCTAAGCTGAGAAGCATAAGAACAAAATACAATTTTCTTGGCCCAAGTTGAAAAGTTATCCCGAACGTTTGATTCGTTTCAGGATAGACGAGTCTTGCATAATCTAGGATCCTTCAATAAGATTTTTCTTTCGCAGATCCAAATAAAACAACTGAAACAGGGGCACACACAACCGACACACAGCACACACCATTCTCACCGCAAGGTTGGGATATATTCGACGCTAACTCCTCCGCTGCTTCGGCGGTGCAATGCACCACTACTCCACCGAGCTACCCAGAGTCTCCTAGCACTGACGTAGCTACATACAACTCGGATATTTTTGGTCCGCAAAATTTTGTTACCGAGAACAAGATATTATACCAAGAGCAGTTCCTAGACATAGGCAATTTGCCCGTGGTAATAGGTGACTTAGCGTCAGAAAACATGGCGGACGTTAATCTGTGGTCGGCCACAGAGAGCGTCTGGCAAAATACACACGGTTACACAAAACCACATACAACACACACATTGCCCTTCATCGATCAAGATGACTCCCTGGATATGAAGATGGTTTCCGTAATACCGCGGGAAGTGGAGAGCAACGAAGGAGTTATATCGGAGTACATAATCAACGATAGCGACGATATGCCTGTCCAACCCTCGCGGAGATGGGAGGCACAAGGCGGCGGGCTGGCGATCGACGTGACGCAGGCACATGTCTGGTCCGGTGACGTCATCAGCACACCTGATGTTCTAACGTTTGTTGAGCAATTGGAGAAGGAAAAATCGCTTCCAAACTTGGTATATTTTTTATTTATTCTATCAATAAGCAACCTTAAATTATTGTCCGTCTACATAACAAATTCTATGATTATTATTTTCTTAATAATGTAATCTCTTAACATATTATTCTAATTCATGCAGACTACTAAACTAAAATATAAAATGGCAAGAATTATAAAACTTGATGGCAGCATAATATTTGTCATTTTTTTATAACTATTATCAGGCACCTAAATTTGGTTCGATTTTGCAATAGTTATCTAAGTTAAGGTTCTATGCATGTGACAATTTTGTTACAGACACAGATTTCGACGCCACTCCCTAAAATTGAGAAACCCAGAACACCAGTCACACCGCCAGTCGATTATGAACCAATCACACCAAAGAGTGAACCTCCTGTAGATTCTGAAGAAGACAAGTCTCATTCGAGCAAGAGGTCGCGCCATGACAGCGAGGAATCTGACGAGACGTACAGTCCGTATGCAGAGCAGTCTCCCCGCAAGTACAAGAGGAGGAAGCCCACCATACCCATCAAGGATATGATACGCGCGCTGGAAGGGTCACAGCAGCTGCCGAAGGCGCGCAGAGGGCGACCGCCCAAGCGGAGAGACAGCGTGCTCTCTAACATCAGCGAGAACTCTTCCTCTGTGTTCTCGCACGAGATGAAGTACAGAGAGCTGAGAGACAAGAACAACGAGGCTTCAAAACGATCCAGAATGAACAGGAAACTCAAGGAGCTGCAAATGGAACAACTAGCCTCCGAGTTAGAGGAACGAAATAAGAAATTGAGAGTTCGCGCTGATCTTTTGGAAGATATGACAAAGAAGTTAAGAGAAGCATTTATGGCAGCAGTCTCACAAAAGAAGGCGGGTTAACACATTTGTAGAACTCTAGCCGGCTTTGGAAATGATAATCTCAATTTTTTATCCATGTGTGCATGTTTTGTTTTTATAGTGAGCTATTGATTTTTATGCATTGTATATAAAAACGGCCATCAATGGATATAAATGTTAAAGTGACATGACTTAACATGATTTTATGACCGGATACGGAATATCCGGACTTGACGTTAGAATATATTAAGATAATATTATTAAGTTTTGTTGTTAATGTAATAATTATTAGCACATTCTATATATCTTTTCGTGAAATGTGTTAAATTCTAGCCTACTGTAATATTAAAATAAAATCATACAATTGATTAATATACGATTGGTTAGTTCTTTGAAATAGTGCATGTTAATTGATTCTGGTAGTCTAATGAATTAAAAGGTTTCAACTTGTTGGAAACTGCATTTTCATTCCGCTCATTCCCGCTTTTATATCATTTGCCAATTCCGCGGTTATCTGGAATGCAAAACATTATACAGATAAAGAACATTTCACAAAGAAAATAATTTGAGAAGTATAAACTCCTGCCATTACATATTGAAAATATTAAGAATACACAATACAATAAAATATTGAATGCGCTGCGACGTATGTTTTATAAAATAAAATATTTCAAAGAAGTAAATAATGGTATACGGGAATACCTAATAAGGGATACAGCGCTTAGGTTAGCCAACTAAACAGCGAGAGACAAAATAACCGAACGTACTGTACCTGTATACATAATAATTGTGAAAAGTATGTTGTTGGTTTTGGCACTAGATTAAAAAAAATATTCGCTTGATAATAAAATATATATTAATGCTTTAGGTATACATATAACAGGTTGGCAAAAAGATAAATTTTGTTCGATGACTTTTTGCCATCTTGTAGGTAGTGATACCTGATACCGTTGCTACAGAAATTTTGGGACTTCTGATAAAGAAAAACGCGACAGTAAAGTAGTTTTGGCATGACCCTGACACTCAAGAATTTGAATAGATCGAAACAGGTGGAAATCTGAACGTGCAAGGTTGGGGCAAACTATGTGGTGGATGCCATAACATCATCTCACATACAAACTATTTTTGGCATTTCTAGTCTGGCGTTATTTCGATCTTTAATCTCATTAGTAGTTTGCTCACTAGAGATCTGACTCGATTATTCTACCCGGTGGTAAAAAGCTCATAATGACCAATGCCCTTTCAATCCCACCATACAGGATCACCGTATGCCGATTTTGCTCCACTGGATGACAAGTCTCACTCGAGCAAGAGGCCACGCCATGACAGCGAGGTATCTGATGAGACATACACTACGTATGCAGAGCAGTCTCCTCGCAAATGCAAGAGGAAGCCCACCATGCCCATCAAGCAGTATGCATTCCATATAGGCAATTAGGCAACTATAACACAGTGTTAGAGTTAGTATAGATCCGTTATTCAGCAACCTTATCTCTATTGGACACCCACCCAGTAAGTTTGAGCTTACGCTAAATACCTAGTAAAAACCTTTTATAGGCTCTCTATAAGACTAGCTATTCCAACGCAGGCGGCGTTACGTATATGTTTAGAAAAAATGTTCCTCAAAGTTATACTACCACATGTCATGTCTTTTACTACAACATGTCTTCGCAATTTAACAGAAATAATAAGAATGCCTACTGAACAATCACTGCCTGTGGCTTAAATCCTAACAAATGTTTCGCAAGTGCTAATAATTATTGTTATGCACAGTTTTCATTCGTAGACAGAATAAAAATTGTTTTATTCAGTAGACGACAACGAAATATTTACGAGTAATGTATTATAATTCATGCATTATTGAGATATATTATAATACAAGTAGCCCGAAGAAAACGGCTAAAAAATGGGAAGGCAAATTTATGTATTTATTTCCTAATAATTATTAGGTAGGTGTACGTAGATAAAGTAATTCGTATTATTTTAAAAACTAAAAGTAGAAGGCCGTTATCGCTGGGCTATTTTGAGGTCCATTTTCAATTTCAGCCAGAAGGCGTCACTTCTGGACAAAGGCCTCCCGGCCAAAAGATCGCCATGACGATCGGTCCTGCGCTGGGCCCATCCAACCACGTAGTAGGCTATTGAGAGAAAAGCGACAAGCAGTTAAACAAATTATGAAGTTTAAAAACAAAAATTGACATGCCGAGAGCTAATCACTACGTCAACCTCTTCGCGTTATGTGCACAATACTTACAGCCTATTTCTAACTTATATAATATTGTTAGGTACTTGTATCTATAGCTGTGCCTACCTTGCTAGAACACTTATAGCCTACACACATGGTCGGATTTGGTACGGCCGGACCATAGAACGGTCCGGTGGGCGTGACCACGTAGAGACGGTGCAGCCGGCCTTGTGTTTCCTTATGAAGACCTAGCGAGACATCATGTTTAACGCACCCCGGGTACAATTCGTAAATATGAACATAATTTTTGGCCTAATACCGGGGTACCTATATATTTACGTTAAGGGAGGATATCTGTTGTCGCCGTCTCGGCAATTTTGAGGGTAGGGACTTGTCTACCACGGTGTTTGCACACATTTCTTGATTCATACAAAACTATCACATTAAAATTAATTTGTCAACTTGTCTATAGAGGGCACTGATTGATACACAGACCCGCTTCGCCCGCTTACACAGTAGGTAGCCGCCAATCGCCATGTTGTTTATACTTTATTAATTTATTTGCCGCCATCGGCATCGCTTTGCTTATTAATTATTGTTGTTGTTTGGTGTTCGTTGCGTGTTGAGTATATACTGATTTCCGTTTATTTCCTTAAAATGCAAAGAGCATGGTTCTGAATTTGACTGACAAGATATTTACTATGTCTACTATGATATTTATATGTAATTGGTGCAGTCCATCAATAAAATACTTCGAGGAGGAATTTCGACACACGATGAGGAGATATAATGCAAACATTCGCTATACAGTATTACAATAAAAGAAGAAGGAAATAATATGTTTTTTTATTGTATCTTAAGTTCCTAATATCTACATTTTAGTAATTCTGCCATTAAATTTATGGCGGAATTCCTGTGTAAAATTAATATTACAATTAAAACAACCATAATACAGGTATTTATGTTATTCGTACACACACACACACACACACATACACACGCCTTGTTCCCGTCGGGGTAGGCAGAGACAATAGAATGCCATTTGCTTCTATCCTTACAAACCTCACGCGCTTCCTCTACATTCATTACTCTTTTCATACATGCTCGCCGGTTGCGGGTGCTTCGGACCTCTCCTTTTCTCAAAACGTCCCCAATTTGATCGACGAATGTTCTACGAGGTCTCCCGCGACCGGCTTGCCCACACACACTTGCCTTATATATTTGATGCGTCATTCTTTCTTCACTCATTCGCTCCACGTGTCCAAACCATTTAAGCATTCCTTTTTCAGTCCTTGTCACAACATCCTCTTTCAAACCACAGCGCGCTCGTATTACCGCATTCGGAATTCTATCAGTCAGTCTTACCCCACACATACTACGCAGTGATCGCATCTCAACTGCGTTAATTCTGCTTTTATGCTTCTTCTGCCAAACCCAACTCTCACTTCCATACATTAACGTGGCGACAAGCACTCCATTATGTACAGCCATTCGCGCTTCTATTGGCACAGTCTTACCGTTTATAAAGGCATGCAGCGCTCCATTCACACAATTTCCCGCAGTCACTCTCCTTTCAATATCACCTTCATATCTTCCGTCTCTTGTAAACATGCTACCCAAATATACGAATTCTGTAACTTGTTCTACCTTTTCATCTACAATCGTGATAGTACACTCAGTCAACCTTTCATCCTTCTCAAATACCATCACTTTCGTCTTTCTTGCATTTAATTTCAAACCTCTCTCTTTAAAGCTCCCGTTCAAACAGTCAATCATTTGTTGCAACTCATTTACCGATGATGAAAAATGACTTGATCATCGGTGTACAAGATGCACTTAACACACAACCCTTCCATATTGATTCCACATTGCATTTCTCTCACATCATTCATGCATCTATCCATGAATAGGTTGAACAACCAAGGCGACGCTACACAACCCTGTCTGACACCTTTGAAGATATCAAACCAGCCCGTATAGGCACCATTAACACGAACACAGGCTTGAGAATCCCTGTACAGAGATTTCAGAGCCCTTATCAGAAAATTGTCCACGCCATACATAGATAAGACCTTCCATAATTCCTTTCTATTCACCCTATCATATGCCTTTTCCAAGTCTATGAACGCGCAATATACTTTCTGGTTTTTGCCAGACATTTTTGAGTGATGCAGCGTAAGGAAAAGACTTGATCCGTACATCCCATGCCCTTCCGAAATCCCGCTTGCACATCCCATACCTTGTCATTAGTCACATTCATTACTCTTTCAATCAATATTCTGGCATACACTTTTCCAACAACACTAAGAAGGCTGATCCCTCGATAATTTTGACATTCCTGCTGCGAGCCTTTGCCTTTATAAATTGGTACAATCATTGCCTTCGTCCAATCGTCTGGAACTTGGCCCTGTTTCCAACATAAATTAAAAAGGCGATGCAGCAGGCTCACTATTAGTCCATCGCCAGCCTTCAACATTTCAGTCGTCACTCGATCATACCCAGCAGACTTTCCCGACCTCATACCTCTTAACGCTTTCATAATTTCATCCAAACCTATTTCATCACTCGGGTCCACAAACATATCTATTATCTCTTCTTGCTCTTTTTCACTTACATCTTTCTCGTATAAGCTCTCAAAATAATTCTTCCAGCACTCAAGTATCATACTTTCTTCATGTATGACCTCACCTTGTTCATTCCTAATCAGTTTCATAGATGAATTTATATTTGTTCCCCGCGCTTCTTTCACGAGTTTCCAAAACAGTTTTATATTATCTCGCAAACTTGCGCCGAATTGTTCCTTATATTTCACCTTTTTCTCATTCCTTTTCTTCTCTATACATTCTTTAACTTTCGCTTTCACGCATCTATATTTGTCCTTGATTTCTTTAACATTATCTTCATTCATACCGCCACTCGCTCTATTTGTTGCTTCTATTGCCAAGACATCCAGCCATGCTTTTTTCTTTTCCTCAACCATTCTTCTAGTTTCATCATCCCACCAGTCGGCATTTTGGCATTTCTTGCGCCTTCTTTTACTCACACCGCATACATCATCAGCACATTTAATAATGTTGGTTTTAAATACCGAACATACATCATTAACATCACTCCAGCTTTTTTCTAGCCGTTCACTCAATTGATTTTTATACATCTCTTTTACTCGCTGATCTTTCAATCTTTCCACTTTTATACGTTCTAATTCAGTAGTTGACCCTTTTGATCTGTGCCGCCAGCGCTTAAACAAACCACTTATTCTGCTAATTACCAAATAGTGATCTGTGCCGACATCTGGTCCACGATAGGCTCTAGTATCCACTACTTTCATTTTTATTCTTTCATCGACTATCACAAGATCTATCATACTCCTTAACACAGCATTGCCTTCCTTCTTTTGCCACGTGTACATATGTATCATCTTATGCTGAAACCACGTATTCAACACAGACAGACCCATCTCCACACATATATCTAACAAGTATACGCCGTTGTCATTCACACTCTTATCCCCAAACGTCCCAAGCACATTTTCATATCCATCACGCTTCACTCCAACCCTTGCATTGAAATCTCCAAGCATGACAATACGTTTATTCAACTTACGCAATAACAAAACCTCTCTCGTTTGTTCCCAAAATTCTTCTCTTACCGCCTTACTATGGGAAGAGTCCGGAGCGTATACACCTACCAAAAATAGGCGGGGACTTACGCACTCATACTCTCGCATGCATTCTGACATTCGCTCTGAAAGAAGTATACCGACGCCTTTACTGCCATGTTCTTCATCTGGAACTCCCGACCATATTTCTGTGAACGGGCCGCGCGTCAGTATCTCTTTATCTTTACGTGTTGTCTCATTCACACACAGCACATCTAATTTTCTTTCATTCATTAACTCGTAAATTTCATCCAGTTTCTCATTCATTCCTCCTCTAACATTCAACGTCGCAAAACGGCATTCCGATGCCCACTTTCCGCCCCGGCGAGAACAATTTGGACTTAGGTTTTGGCGTGACGTATGGCGAATATCGTCGCCGCCTACAGCTGTTAGGTTGCTCCCCCCAGAATACGAGGAGCAGCCTCGTCCTGCAGATACAGGAGGAGGGGATTCTCCGGCTCTGCCGGTACCCCCCTGGGGTACAGTTACAGTATTTTTTCCTACAGCCATGTTCCCGACGGTAATTGTTTGTTAGGCTGTATGATGACAGAATACCGGGTTTATTTCAAGTTTTTCTTCTCTAAGATCGGAGACGTCAAAAGCTTGATGATATTACGGACGTCAAAATACCTTAGTCGGCTTTTACGACGCCTCGGTAAGAGTGAGGGAGGTCTATTCTACTCTGCCGGATACCCCACGGCATTATGTTATTCGTATATGTAGGTATAACCGAGGAAAGTTTCGTCAACTTTCCACGCGATGTAGCTTTCGCCTTGAAATTGACTGACAACTCTATACTTATATTATATAATGTACTCTGTGCTGTCTACTCTCTGGCTCCGTATAAATTTTGAGGACCGCGGTCGATGATAAGTTGATTTGCGGTGCAGTGCGCGAGCGGTCAGCGGTGCACTAATGACTTGCGGTTATCGCGATGACCAGAAGGTAATTGGCTATCGGCGTTGAATAAATGATTTACTCAACTAGTCAAAGACGTACGATATAAAATACATATACCAATATATGGGATTAAATTATTAATCCGAGAGAAGCGACCATAAACCATGATTAATCCAAGAGAAGTGACCAAAAACTATTTTGAGGATTCAGATCCATTCCAGCAGTCATTGGTGTAGACATAGACTCGTGCTCAGATTCGTGTTCTTGTCAAGATAGCGTTGAATGCGACACTGGTGACATACGAGACGTATTTAAGTCATCATCATCCTCGTTGTTTTTAGTAAATGATGGTGTCGACACCCATGATGATGTCGAAGGAATGTTTTCAGCTGGATCAGGATTAGAATCACTCAGTCAATATAATATGTTTTGTAGAGGTTCCTTGATCATCACTTTTATATAAAGATCAACGTAGATTTTCATTTACCTGCTTTGTTTTGATAGCTCGTTTCCTTTTTGAACTACTATGAATATGACTCAAATTTTCTACCGGATTCACCATCACGCGAACTCATGTTGTAAATCTTATTTTGTTTCGCATACACAGTCGGTAATATTTTTTAAGAACTTACCACACAGTATTTTTTAATTTGTCATCTTAATAATTCAATTTCTATAATTTACACTTTGCCAGCGCATTCAATGCTTTCAAAACTATATGAACGTAATATTTAATAAAATTGAAAGATGTACGGTACGGTAACGATTTTGTAAGTCATATTGCAAGCATATTAATTACAAGGTGTCAAGATTTGACACAAGAAATGAAACACGGAGATTCCCAAGGAGCGATAGAGGAGCTGAATATTATGTTCCGAGTGCTACATTGTTAAAAATCCAATCATCAAGTCTTTCGAGGATGTTGCCCGAGGCCCCTGCAAGAGCGAGGCCCTGTTCGCCACCTCCTCAGGCCGCCACTGCACATGGGTACTTCAAAAAAAACGCTCCTGTGATTCCTCTGGTGTTGCAAGAGAATGTGGGCGGCGGTCATCACTTAACACCAGGTGACCCGTACGCTCGTTTGTCCTCCTAAAAAAAGGGATAGTCCAGATAACAAACCCTTACCTATGCACTGAATTCAGTCGTTTTTAATTTGTTTCACACCACACACAGCCAGCTCATCGCATCGATAGACGCGGAACTTTTATAGTTTGCTAGGAAAATTTCCTCAAGAAAACCCTCTTCCTCATCGGACCACTTCAGGAAATCGTCTTGTTGTTTAGATATCAAAACTGACCGTTGGGTATGAAAAAGACAATTAGCGTCGCATTTTAAATTCAAAACGATCCTCTAGACCTCCATATACACATTTAATTTATTTTATCTACACCTATGCTTTAAATCCTCTATTAAAGATTTTGAAACAGTTAGCTTATTGCCAACATTAAAACACCCAATGTTCTAATAACCATTACATCATCCAAAAGGTTGTTGTAATGTTGTACTGAATTTCATAACAACACTCCTATTTTTGACAGACAGCCACATTCTTATTGCTCGATGCGTGGCATCTGTATGAATTTCAAAAAAAGAACATTTTGGTTTACTCGCGTTCCACACCACCAGAACGTCGCGCGCCGTAAAAAAAAGTATGTTATTCGAATCCCCGCCATTTTTCTTCGATATTTTTATTGTTTTCTTTACAAAAAATGAGCGATTAATTTCCAAAAGAACATTATATTCAAATGAATTTTAATTATTGCACTATACAAAATGTAAATTACTACTAAAATAAATAATTCTTTCATTAATACTTAGTTTATTTGTATATAATCATTAATGGATGATATTAGGTTACTACTAGGACTGGCTGTTTTAATGTTAGCAGTAAGCTAACTGTTTCAGAATCTTTTAGAGGATTCATATTATGGGTAGGTATGGTAGATAAAGTCTTGTATGCAACTATTGATAATTAGGTATTAAAACACTCATGTGATACTATTATCACACTCGGCTTCGCCTCGTGAGATAAATCCACATTCGTTTTAATACCTCTTATTACACAACAGCTGCATAAATAAATATTAAATTCTAATTCATTTATTTAATTTTAAAATTCTACCGCAGACACCCTTTATGTATATTACATTCGCATCCATACGCATGAGGTTTGTGTTCTTATGTTACAGTAAGTTAAGTTGGATATGCATTAGTGGATTTTTTGTTTATATAGATACTTTTTTTTTATGGAATAGGACAAACGAGCGACATTCTCTCGCAACACCAGAGGAATCACAAGAGCGTTGCCGGCCTTTAAGGAAGGTCTACTCGCTTTTTTGAAGGTACCCATGTCGTATCGTCCCGGAAACACCGCACAAGGAAGCTCATTCCACAGCTTTGTAGTACGTGGAAGAAAGCTCCTTGAAAACCGCACTGTGGAGGACCGCCACACATCCAGATGGTGGGGATGATATCCTAAATTGTGGCGTGTCGTGCGAAGGTGGAATTCGGCGGCAGGAATCAGGTTAAACAGCTCTTGGGAACACTCCCCGTGATAAATGCGGTAGAAGACACACAATGAAACGACGTCTCTACGCAACGCTAAATGATCCAGCCGTTCACAGAGCACTGGGTCCCCGACAATTCGAGCTGCTCTGCGTTGCACGCGGTCAAATGGATCGAGCTGATACTGTGGTGCGCCAGACCAGAGATGACAGCAATACTCCATGTGTTGCCGGACCTGCGCTTTGTAGAGCGCTAGAATGTGGGCCGGGTTGAAGCATTGCCGTGCTCTATTGATGACGCCCAGCTTCGTCGAAGTCAATTTATTTTATCATAATTTACTAACTTTTAAGACTTTTTTGTAACATTTATTGCTGATGGTCTTTTCAATAAATAAAAGAAAGGAAGTGACCACCTATACAATAATATTGTCAGCTCCTGCATCAACAGAAATCTTGTAAAGGCTAAATGAAGTTCACACTACGGTTTACGTAATACTTAGTGGACTGTATTAGGTCGCTACTACAAAGGGAATAACTGTGTTAATTTTAATTAAATTGCTGCTAAATTACGGCTATATGAATAAATAATTAATATATAAATATTATTTGAATAAATATTTGTTCGATGCTCGACCACACACCAAATTATTCTAAGCCTTAAAATAAAACTTCAAAATCCTGTAAAATGAGAAATTTATTTATAATTCACAAACAGACATTATGTACCAATTTCAATGACATGTCAAATCAATATTGATGCCATAATGACATTAAAGCCCGTGAATGTTGTGACTGAACATTGGAAAAACTATTTATGATTTATTTTGGAAACAGAACCCGGGTGATACAAATTAATCATAGCAGCTATATGAACAAATTTCAGAGTAAAGATAAATAATACAATTAATATTCTAATAATAATCTAAATATAAGTATAGACAATTCTAAAATAATGAAGTAAGATTCCCTATTGGTGGAGTTGCAGTGAAAATCACCGATCAACAAATAACATTAAAAAATATTAATTATACACACAAGAATAATATTGAGAGCACCTGTATTAACAATCAGTTCAATGGGAATTAGGAATCGGCGTAAAGCTCTCGGCAGCTTTGGGTTACTGTGTATACAGCGTTATATAAATGATACAAACCATAGAAAATTTACATCAATATGTCGAGAACATCGCCCCAGCCCTCACCTGACATGTCTGAACATATCACCGACCAGCCTTGAATTGAATTAACTCCCTACTCAAGGCCCCAACAAATTATCTACAATCTACATAATTAATTAGCGTAAAATGTCGTCCGATCGCAGAATCAGACATAATATATATTTGGCCACCTAATAAATAGTTACAATGTGGCAGGTTAGTTCAGCCAATTGTAAAATGGCCAATTCTGCAGTGAGACAACGGAATGAAGCGAAGTCTCGGACGCGCAGACAAGGACTGGGGCGCGCGTCTCGGCGGCGCGTTCATAGTTCATACAGCGAACACTAAATATAAACCACGCAGTCCACGCCCGCGGCAGGTGGGCTCACTACACGGACCACTCAACTATACGCACTGAGCACTGAGTCACGACACGGCTAGTCGGAGCCGCCCTCGTCCGCGTCTTCTAAGAAACTGAATTTGTTTGATGCTATGAAATTCTGTGGACAAATCATTTCGCCATTATTATGTAGTATTGCAATAAAATATCTAAGCGAAAATATATACAACTTTTAAAGTAGGTGGTGAAGATTAAAATTAAAGGAAAATTGGAATGAAAAACAATAGTATCTAAAACAAGTTATCTTGTTTTAGTTACTATTACAAGCTACTCCGATTTTGATGAAAACTAAAACAAATTTAATAAACTCAGTAATAAAATCTGAGACCAAATTATGGAAAATGACCAAAAAGAATATATGGCAAACTAAGCAATTAAAAACTAATTTTTACCAACATACTTATTTAGAAATAACTAATTAAATGTTGATAAGTGAGTACAGGTAACAACTAAGACACTCACAGGTTTCTCCTGTTCCTTGAGCTTGGGCAGGGGTTTCTTGTCGGTGTCGTCGGCCCGGTCCCTGGAGCGGGACGGTCGCTCACCGTTGCTCTCTTGTGTACCATCCTCGCGACTGGCGGCGCGCCTGTCGCCGGAAGTCGGGCGGTCGCGTGACCGGTCCCCGGAACTTTCCCGATTATCTCGTCGTTCGTCACCATCGCGATGGTCGTCTCGCTCCCGTGATCTATTACCCCTATCATCTCTGTAATCCTTATCGTCCCTATTGTCGCGGGCGTCTCTAGAATAATCGCGTTTCTCCCTTTCGTCCCGTGTGTAGTCGCGCTTCTCGCGATCTTCACGTGAATAGTCACGCTTTTCCCGATCCTCGCGTGAGAAGTCTCGCCGGTCGCGATCGTCCCGTGAGTAGTCTCGTCTATCGCGGTCATCACGTGGTTGGTCGCGCCTATCTTTGTCATCCTTGGAGTAGTCCCGACGGTCCCTGTTGTAGCTTCGCGTATCTCTGCCACGATCATCTGTGAAAGATTACATCAAATATGAAAATATACAAAACAAATATCTCTATATGTTTAAAAAAAACTTTTGTTGACTCAATACAGCGACAAACTGTCATCATGTTCTGCCAACTTGAATGTCGTCACGCCGTGTAAAAATGTCTGTGTATATGTTTGGATTTCGTAAACTTTTTTAATTAAAATAAATTCCAATTACTACAGATACTATACATTGTAAAAACGGAATTATAAAGACGTTAAACTAATCATTTATGTTCCAAATAATAAAACAAATACAGAAAAGATATTGAGAATCAGAAACCAGGATTTGGCGCCAACCACTGTTAATAAAACAATCCAGTTTACTACGGCGTCAAGGTACTTATTCTGATGATAACATTATTATACAGGGTGTCCCAAAGTTATGGCCATGACATGAAGGGAAAGTCCCTTAAATATCGCAGATAGGGTATTTTACTGAAAGAAGACTTTATGTTATTTTTAAAAGTTAGTAATTCTGCATTCAAAGATTTTCTAAAAATTACTTGCCTCGTCTGGGAATCGAACCGACTTAAATGTAAAAAAAAACACCCTTACTTTCCCTTCATGTCCCATAACTTTGGGACGCCCTGTATACTAATAATAAGCACAATTATTATTTTTTGTTTTCACTTTATTTCATTTTGTAGGTAATTATTATTTACTCTCAGAATACCCCCCACTGTTTTGACCCTGTTTTTATGTAACCTTTTAAATATCATCAAAACCAGCCAGACAGAAATAGTACTGCCATAGAGATTTTGTAATAATTATAACAATCAACATTAATACATGAAAAGACTTTTCCCCAGACCTATTATGAGAGTGGAAGATTAAATACTTGTTAGAATATAATATTTCTGAATCATTGAAGAAAAGGATTTGTGTCCTTTCAAAGAACCGGTTTCTTGAATCCAGTCCAGGTCCTCTGAACAGTGCAACAACTCACAATAAACCATTCCGACACAATATAATGATTCTTGAAGAACAATCACTATATTACCAGCAATAATTGTCTATATTAATGGTATAAAAATTGTCACGATCACCAATTTTAACACTTTTATATCAATATCAAATCATTAAAATTACAATAAACACAAATGTTAGCTCACATGCTAGAATTTAAATTTGTAATTGAATGCATATGAAGCCTCTTTAGTTTAAGATTTCCATAGGTGTACAAAAAAGTTTTAGGTGCCCGTTTTTTTGCATAAGAAAAAAGGCATACTATGTCTTAGAAGAGAAGATGATTCTTTAGATAATCTATATGACTATATCCAATATTATAAATGTAAAAGTTTTTTGTGTTTAGATTATTATTTGATTTAACACAGGACATGATGTTTTTTAAAAAGTACTGTCAACGTAGACAAAGTCGCGGGTAACAATAATATGTTAAATATAAGTATACAACTCACCGCGTCTGGGTCCGCGACGATCACCGGAATGATCATTCTGCAACAATAAAATAAAAATAATATAATATGTTCACATAATATAAAATTAGTTACAGGTAGTAGGTTACAATGTATTTCTAGCATGTGTAATTTCTTATAGGATATTTAGAGGCTGTTTCACAATACATCTAAAATACATTTTTTGTAGTCACAACTGAGCCTATCTAGATGTGTGTGTTGTACTTCCACGTGTCTATCTATCGGGATTGATCACTTATCTTTACATCAAGGTATTACATAAAAGTGCAATGATGCTCACCCGTCTGCCCCAGCGTTCTTTTTCTTCTGTACCACGACGGGCTTCTTCTTCTTGCTTCCGCAAACGTTCTTCAATTTCACGCTCTCTGCAGATAACATAAAACAACATTAAATAATGAATGGTTCACAGATAAAGAATAGATTTAAAGGAGATTGATCATATGGGGGCCATGGTTTTATCAGACAATAATATATTTTATAATTTAAGCTACATTTCTTCATTCACTTTGGGATTTAAAACAAAATGCTTCCTACCCCGAGTTTTTATTTTAATTTTAAAAGTACTTTATATTATTGAAATAATAAAATCAATCACTATTCATCACATCATCAATTATGAGTGGCAGTTCATTGCAATTTTTTTTAAATAATCTGTTTATTTCAAGCTGTTGGGCCCATAATTGTATTTCTTAGACACTATGTTAGTATAATTTCATATAACAAAATCTAATTTAATTACTTGCCACGACATACTGAGGCACTAGCTATGTGTGTGTATCCTATAATGCCTCAGTATGGGCCACCAACCACACTCAACATGGTGCTGGTGGTACCCCTTCCCCCTCCTGCGGGGGAAATGTCAAAGGGATGAGCGATGCGACTCGTTTTCGCATGACTGTATAAAAGTCGTCCGTGTGTGACAATGACGGGGAGCCCCAACATCAGATTTGACAAGGGAGGACAACTATTTGACAAGGGAGGACAACATTTGACAAGGGAGGACAACTATTTGACAAGGGAGGACAACTCTTGCAATATCATACAAAATAGGCAACATTCACCAAATATAAATGTTACTGCTATAGATAATCATAATATAAAGCTCATAAATATTGTTCACCAGAATATACAAGGTATCTCAAGTAAGGAATTAGAAATTGAACTGTTTTTGAGCTGCTGTAATATAGATATATTATGTATTACAGAACATTGGCGTAAGAGTCATCAGCTCCAGTTTAGTTTTAGAGAACATAAAGTAGTCAGTTCGTTTTGTAGAAGTAGGGCAATACATGGAGGTTCCCTAATTATTATTAATAATAGATTAAAATGTAAAAATAGAAGAGATATTGTTAATCTCTCTATAGAACAACTAATTGAGATAGCTTGTATAGAACTAGAGCAATTTATTATTGTAAGTGTATACCGCCCCCCCACTGCATCATATGAACAATTCCAACATAGAATGGAGGAGGTACTATCAAAATTTAGCAAAACTAGCAAGTCAATTATAGTGTGTGGAGATTTTAATATAAACTTGCTTGAACCTTCGGCCGATTGTACTAGCCTTAAAAATTTATTTCAAAGTTTTAATTTGTTCAATGTATTTTGGGAACCTACTAGAATCACTTCTACAACAGCAACCTGTTTAGATAATATTTTTACAGATGTTACTATTACTAGTAAACTCATAATTAATAATCTTCAGTCCGACCATAGTGGGCAACTTATAAAAGTAAATACAAGATTGGACAATGTCAGACCAAAAAAGGTGACGATTATACCAGTTACGGGTAGCCGTCTTGAGAGGTTTAGAAATAATTTGGTAAATACAATACCATTTTTACACTGTGGCGAAACTGCTAATTTTCACTACAACTTAGTCTTCAATTCCTTCTGTGAGGAATTTGACAGGATTTTTACTCCAGTAACGGTGACAGTAAACAACAAACATAGTTTTAATGATTGGGCAACAATGGGTATCCACAAAAGTCGTAAACGCTTATATGACCTTTATTATGAGAAACATTACAATAATAGTGAAGAATTTAAAATATATGTAAAAAAATACTCCAAGCTCTTTAAAATAGTTTGTCATGAAGCGAAAACACGTTTCATTGCAGATAAAATTAAAAACAGTAATAATAAAGTAAAAGCGACTTGGAGTGTAATTAACAATGAAACTGGTAGATCGAATTGCCGTAACACCTCTATCTGTTTAAATATTAATAAACGCGTTATAAATTCGGAAATAGAAATTGCAAATGAATTTGATAAATACTTCTCCGAAATCCCGATTGTCACGACCAAATACCTTAACTCTTCGCCAAAAGCAGCATATGATATGCTTACATTACACGTACCAGTATCTTCTACTGACTTGAAATTTAAGTATGTTACAGGTAGCGATATAATAAAAATCTTCAAATTAATTAACCTAAAAAATACAAAAGACCTATGGGGCCATTCGACTAATATTGTTAAATACATACTTGACATTATAGCACCTGAATTAGCAATAATATTTAATGAATGCATAGATGAGGGTGTGTTCCCTGACCTCATGAAATACAGCAAAGTTATACCTTTGTTTAAATCGGGCAGTTCTTTTGACCCTGCTAATTTCAGACCTATTTCAGTGCTGCCTGTTTTTAGTAAAATTTTTGAAAAACTTTTGCTTCAACAGCTACAAATGCATTGTTGTAAATTAATGAACAAAAATCAGTTTGGTTTCACTAGGGGCTTATCAACAATTAATGCGGGTACTAGACTCATTGAGCACATCTTTGACGCCTGGGAAGAGGCACAGGATGCATTGGGCATTTTTTGTGATTTGTCAAAAGCATTTGACTGCGTCCACCATGAAACTTTACTCCTAAAACTAAAGCATTATGGAGTGAAAAATAAGAGCCCTAAATCTGTTAAAATCATATTTAAGCGAAAGAGTTCAGATAGTCGATGTAAATGGCAAACGGTCTTCGGGTAAACCTGTGGGAATAGGTGTTCCACAGGGTTCTATTCTCGGTCCTTTCTTGTTTCTTATATATATTAACGATCTACCGTTTGTGGTAGATGATAGCCATGAGATTGTATTGTTTGCTGATGATACTTCACTTATTTTTAAAGTGAAGCGACGTGCGGATATTGATGACGAGGTAATCAATGCACTCTCAAAGATAGTACGTTGGTTTGAGACGAATAATCTGCACTTAAACAGTAAAAAAACAAAGTGTTTACGGTTTATTACACCAAACACAGCGGAGGTACAAACCAACGTACTTATAAATGACCAGAGATTGGAACTTGTGGACACTACGGTCTTCTTGGGTATCACGTTAGATAAAAAGCTTCAGTGGGGTCCACATATTACCCATCTAGCAGATAGACTCAGCTCTGCGGCATATGCAGTTAGAAAGATTAGAGAGTACACGAATGTTGCGACCGCTAGATTAGTGTACTTTAGTTATTTTCACAGCATCATGACGTACGGTATATTACTATGGGGTCATGCTGCTGACATTGATATAGTGTTTGCACTGCAAAAGAGAGCTGTTCGTGCTGTATATCAGCTTGGTTATAGACAGTCTCTCAAAGAAAAATTTAAAGAAATAAATATTATGACTGTTTTTTGTCAGTACATTTATGAAAATTTAATATATGTTCACAAAAATCGTCACCTTTTTGCTCTTAATAGTGATTTTCATTATTATAACACTAGAAATAAGGGATTGCTTGTAACTAATTCTAGTAGGCTTCATAAGATACATAATAGCTTTAAGGGTAAATGTATACACTTCTACAATAAAGTCCCAGCCACTGTTCAGGCATTATCTATAAATAAATTTAAATGTTTTATAAAGAAATGGCTCTGTCGTAAATCCTATTACTCCACTGCTGAATATCTAAATGATCGGACAGCCTGGGCCTAGATTGTGATTATTTTATAGCGACTGTACAATATTGTATATTTTTATTGAAAAGAGCGCAGAAAAAAGAATGCTGGGAGAGTTTCTTGCGCCGCTTCTTCTCTCTCAGAGCGCCATTTGTTTCCGAAGCGGTAGTAGTATCTAGTAGTATAAGAAATGACATCAAAAAGAATTCTAAAGGAATCAATTTTGAGAAAATAAATGCCTTTTATGCCTTTTTATCACCCTGAATGCGTTATTGTATTGGATTTGGAGAGCATTGTACTTGTTCTGCGTATACTCAGGCGTGCATTGGTTTTCTAGCAAGGTAGACACTGTACATCTAAGAACTCGTAGATCAGCCTGGAGATTGCTTACCTTAGGTATTAATAAAAAATTATGAGTGGGGGGAGGGGGGGTCAATAGGAGTTGGTAACAAAATAACGAAATCAAATTAAACTAACTTTAACACTATATATATTTAGGTTAATAACGAGGTAGGCATTGCCTAATTGCCTATATGATATGCACGCCCCTGCGTATACTTAACCCACAGGCTGCACGTGTATAACGCATTTGACAAAACGCTTGAAAAAGCGTGACTAACGTTTAATGTACATCGTGCGAACCTGCGAGCCAACATATTATTATCGGACCGCAATGGCAACAATATGCCCAAGATATTTGAATTGCGGCTTTCTTTTTAGTCCCACTCCTTCCAGTGACTCTGGCGGAACATGAGCTGGTTTTTTAGAATTTTACAAACCTATTTGGTTTGTAAAATTCTCAGTTAAGTCAAATGTCAAATGTGATTTGCTCAAATCATTTCCTTCAGGTTGATTTATATATCAACTAACGGATTTAAGCGTTTAAAAATTTATGCTCAAAAATTATGATAAAACTTTTTTAACATTAAAAGTATTGAAATCTCTTTCGAAAGTCAATAATATATAAAAAAAGCCAAATTGCCGCACACGAGTCCAATTTAGCCACATGTAAGAAATAAACAGAATGTGTGACAATTTTATTATATTGTAATGTGCTGCCGTGAGGTTTTGTTTGTGAGGCGTCTGAATCAGATTTTGTGTAGTTCATCACAGCCTTTAATACCTTTGTTCATAGCAAGGCAAGCCAACTTTACGATAAGAGCCACAAAATAACTCTGAACAGACTATAGATAATTCATTTGCTTTCAG
Organism: Leptidea sinapis; assembly: GCF_905404315.1. NCBI lineage: Eukaryota > Metazoa > Arthropoda > Insecta > Lepidoptera > Pieridae > Leptidea > Leptidea sinapis. The sequence continues at coordinate 5,950,010 of NC_066275.1, read as the reverse complement.
ATATATCTTTGATGACACAATCATAGAATACTTCATGAAAATAATTTAAAAAAATGTATATACTTTCCCAGTTCCTTTCGCACAGTATAATTACAATACGGTTTCATTCCAATATTCAATTTTCTATATTTTATCTCCATCTAGGAGTAGTCCTAAAATCGTGGTAACTGTTCTTTCAATATTATTTATGTATAAAGAGGATGCGCTGATTGAAAAAAAACTACGATGTAGGTATAAAGCGACCAAAAAGCATATTCAAGAATGCATTATGGTGTCTAGTTAACCAACATTTACTCTAGCACACAGACTACCAGGGTCTGGCAATCAACTTAGATATTTACAACTAAACTAATTGCTTCTTGTGCCATTATTAGAGAATTTATAAAATTCGATTTGATTGTTTATTTACGTTTAGTGAATTTACAAAAAAAATACAACTTTTCAATACCTTTAGGTGGAGTGTTTATCTTATACAAAGATCTATGTAATATTATGTGTACAAAAATCAACAATTGGTGGTTTTACGTTTGAAATTATTTTTATTTAAAAGAAAGAAAAATGCTTCTGATGAACTTTGCTGAAAATAATAATATTTGACAGTACTTAAGTAATATTTTAGACTACGATGAAAACCACCAAAATAATTAAGAGTAGATTGTTGAGAAATATACCGGTGCATTACTTAAAAATCTATGTAACTGACATGTCAAATTCTTTTTATAAGGCCTTCATTCAATACAATGAATGTTAATTGCTCTCATTGTCTTGGTCAAGTGATTTATAACCCTGAATACTAAGCCTAGGGACCCAGAATGGAATCCCAGTATTTGTGTGATAAATATGTTTATGTATAACCTGTGCATGCATATTGTATTAGTTATTTATGCAACTGTTGTGTAATAAGGGGTATTAAAACACGAATGTGGATTTATCGTGTAGTGTAGTGTGTGATAATAGTATCACATGAGTGTTTTAATACCTAATTATCAACAGTTGTATACAAGACTTTATCTACACCCAGAATATGAATCCTCTAAAAGATTCTGGAAAAGTTTGCTTACTGCTAACATTAAAACAGCCAGTCCTAGTAGTAACCTAATATCATCCATTAATGATTATATACAAATAAACTAAGTATTAATGAAAGAATTATTTATTTTAGTAGTAATTTACATTTTGTATAGTGCAATATTTAAAATTCACTCGAATATAATGTTCTTTTGCAGCGTTTAAAATGAATTGCTCATTTTTTGTAAACAAAACAATAAACATATCGAAGAAAAATGGCGGGGATTCGAATAACGTACATTTTTTTTACGGCGCGCGATGTTCTGGTAGTGTGGAACGCGTGTAAACGAAAATGTTCTTTTTTTGAAATTCATACACACCACGCATCGAGCAATGTGGCTGTCTGTTGAAACTCTTTGCGCATGAAGGGATCGAAAAAAAAACATAGGAGTGTTGTTATGAAATTCAGTACAACATTACAACACTCGTTTGGATGATGTAATGGTTATTAGAACATTGGGTGTTTTAATGTTGGCAATAAGCTAACTGTTTCAGAATCTTTAATAGAGTATTTAAAGCATGGGTGTAGATAAAAAATATAACATGATAATTGTTTAGCATCCTGGTTGTGGTTACTTTGTGGCTTAATCATTTATTGAATAAGTATTTCAGTAATTCAACTCACTTGGCAGCAGTATCTACAGGCTTAGCTGCACCGAACACCTTCTCAGCAGTGACTGGTTTTGGTTGAGCCGGCTTGTCATCCAACAGAGCACCATCTGCAGGCTTCGTTGGAACCTCAGTCTCCCGGGGGACAGTTCTGGGCAGTAGGTTCAATTTTGGACGCTCACGAGGCTTGGACTCTGCAGTTTACAACATTTTTATGTTAGTAATTATGACAAGTAACATTTTGCTTTTTTGTTTGTTTGTAAGGAAATATATTGCATCTACCTGACCTTATGCTTTGAAAAGAGAAATGGTTGTACTATAAATTATGTGTTGTAAGAATCTGTTTCACATCTGAGTAATGTTACTTAGTACATAATTCACAATTAATAAATATTATAATCTGTTTATTTCGTTTTATTTATAACAAATTTCCTTGCACAGAATCAAAAAGATATGTAATTATATATTTCATATAATATGTTAGAAGCTTTATTTGAAGATGCACCAATGTAAAATAAATGATAAAATAATATATTATGTAAGCCTAATTAGAATATTTCGCACACACCAAACCTATAGAATGTGGGGTGGCCAAACCAATCTGCCTATAAGTCATATTATTATTTTAAATATACATAGTGGTGAAGTGATTAGCAGAAATTGTGTCACTCTTTTGTGGCCAATAAGTTATCTTGTTTATGACAAGTACTTCCATCACTACAGGAATCACAGTTCTAATCCTTTAAAGTATAAGTTAAACTTGCACAGCAAAAGAAACCGGGATAGAGTACACAATCTTAAATTACAAAAGTGGATTGATTAACACACAAGTCCACAACAAAGTGGACATTATTGAGTGTATGTGGAGTGAACTCGCAAGGGTATTGATATATTATGTAGTATGTTTTATGGTAAATAGTTGTATGTTCCAGTTTTTTGTATTTTCTGGTGTGATGTATTATTTTAGATTGATTTGTTTGTTGTTTGCTGTGTTTGATACTCTTGTTTGTTTGTCCTGTCACATTAGGTAAATAAATAAATGCAAGTATATGAAAATATACAATTTAACAATAATAATGCTAATGTAGGTATAGAGCGACCAAAAAGCATATTACTAATGCAAAATGGTGTCTAGTTAACCTGTACATACTCTAGCACACAGACTCAACAGGTCTGGCAATCAACTTAGATATTTACAACTAAACTAATTGCTTTGTGTGCCATAAAATTATGTAACATGAACCAACACATCCACAGTGAAGTTTAGTATTGTGTTAACTTTGTAGGCAGTTAGAGAGGGCTGAGGAGGTTCTCTCCAACTGCCAGTTACTGAGAAAGCTCGAAGATTCCTATCTGATTCATTTTTGTATGAGTTTTGTATCAACCCTTCTGCGGTCTGCCACAATACATGTAATAGACCAGTAGTGTAACTCAGAAGTCCCATTAAAAATTCCACCTATGTCTGAGCAGAGCGCTAGGGTTTGTGCTAATTTAATTCGAACAATAACCAGTCTCGGCGTGGCATTCAATTGTATGTGTGCGTGCGTGGATTCGGGCGCATGAAGTTAAAGTATTTTTCTATTACTGTATTATGCTTCTGCTATTAAGAGTAGTAGATGGTAATACCTACGATATGATAAATCGAATAACTGAATGAACTAAGAAATATACGACTAAAAATGAGGCAAAAATTATGTTAGTGTCAACAATAACAAGAATAAAATCTTATTATATCATTAATTACCTTCTCTTGGTGGGTCTCTTTCACGGTCACGATCTCCAAAACCTCGACTACCGAAGCCCCTGCTGTCACGACTGTAAATATATAATTTTGATTAAGAAATAATAAATACAAAATTTAATCCTTAATATGGCTTTGTTTCTGACAATAACAATAATAATGATTGATGATATTGAAATGTTTCTTGAAAATATGGAATGATCATTGTTGATCATCAGATATCTTGTTGTTTCCTTGTGCCACATGTCTAAATAAAATGTAACAGGTTTAAAAAAAAAAAAAATCACTTTATTCATGTACGTCAAGGAAATGACACTTATTATAATATAAAATGAATATATTATATTCTTTTTACATTTACCGCCACTCCGGAAAGCTTCATCTTTTTACAAATCATTTCAGTTACAATATTACATATATGCAACAAAAATACCTAAATTTCAACTACTCAACGCCTCACATGAGTAAGTCAAAAAAGTTAATATAAATTAATACGTAAAAACAAGAATGATTGAGTGCAGTAGATGTATAAATCCACACACACTGTAAATAAATAAAGGTATTTTGCGAACATTTTATTCGTGTTTATAAAAAATATATTAACTTTAATTTTAAAAACATGAAGCAGAGTTTCTGTTAAGAGGATCATCCTGCCACAACATAGCGACCGTTCACGAGCTTGACGCATGGGCCAGCCATCGCGTCCCTCGTCCATATTCTAGGGAAGGGAACAACCCATCCCACATCATACATGTTAAAGAGATGTTTATATGTATTTATTAAATATATATAGTTATACCTGAACCCGCCCTCTCTCTCAGCCGTGCGGAATCCATCACGCCCCCCATATCCGCTTCTCTCGCCGTCTCTACCAAATCCTCCGCTTCTCTCGCCATCTCTTCCGAATCCTCCGCTTCTCTCGCCGTCTCTTCCGAATCCCCCGCTTCTCTCGCCATCTCTTCCGAATCCCCCGCTTCTCTCGCCATCTCTTCCGAATCCACCGCCTCTCTCGCCATCTCTGCTGAATCCTCGATCTCTGATAGAAATAAAATTATAAAAAAATTAATAAATTTATCACATGTTAGTAAAACATATGCTCCAGTCGACAGTGAAAAGGTTGTGTTAAATGATTTATTGAGTGTTAAACGATGATCAAATGGTTGTATGTCGATTGAACACACGGACGCCCTAAAATGTCTGTTATTTCAAGAACTGCAAAAATAACCACCATAACATTAACGCTTCATAAGGAGTCTTTCTTTCGCTAGGTAAGGTACATAATAAATTTTTGTTAACAAATATATTTCGTCTTTCGGGCATTAATTAATCAATGAATAATCTTGGTGAGAGATTACATCGACAAGCGATCACAGCGTACGGTAATACATTGAACGAGTTCTCTATCAGTTCAGCAAAGTATATTAGTTAACATAGGACTAGCATTAAAAACTTTCGACAATTTATTAAGTTGTCTCATTGGTCATTAATAGCTTTGCATATAAACAAAAAATAAGCCATTGCTTATGATTTGTTCTATATTGTGCAAAGATGAATCAAATACTTATTCGATTAAAGCCTATAATAGATACATGGTAAAATAGGAAATCTGGCGTGTATGTAGAATAAAAGAAAAGTAACAAAAGAGAAAGAGATCACAATGTATATTTAGAATAATATTCTGCTTTTCTTTGTTTGTAGCAAGTCTACAAAACTACTGAATGAATTTTCGTTAACTTTTCTCAGTATAATTGGGATCAGAACATAAGCTATTTCATTAGAATCACATATTGCTTATTTTTTTTCGTAATCTTAAGATAAATAGTGAATCCTACAATAAAAATTGGTGAAATCACAAAAATCTCTCTATTGAAAATTTTTATACCCTATAATTGACATACTCTGCATGTTTCAACTATTTGTAGCAAAATCTATAATGGCTCAAAAAACACAGGAAACAGAAAAGTAAAGTGAGATAAGCCCTCCCAGACGGGTTCTCTTCGCAAACACGGTGGAAATGCCAAGTGGCAGGATTGCAAAACCTTTCCCTTAACACTCAAAACCTAAATTTCCTAAAACAATTCGTACAATTGGCAGTGAAGAATTTTCCCATGGAAAGAGTGTGTGCTTCTCTTGAAAGCTGGCCTCAATTTTTAAAGGACTGTATTGAAGCCAATGGAGACCACCTCGAAATGAGCTTTTTAAATTGTTTTATATTTATGTATTAAACAAACACACTGTAAAAGTAATAAATGTTATTTGCAATAGAAAATTCTTTCTTTCAGTATTTATGGCAAGACTTAAGTATACATTTTTTACAACTTTGTAAAGCTTTTAATATTGAGAAGAATTGGTAAGAAACTGTCTACTAGCATGACAAGCCACTGATTGTTCAACTACTGATGATGGCTTGAAAAATAAACCAGCAAGGGTAAACCTCCACTTGTCTCCATACCGATCACGTCCGTATGAGTCCCGGCCTCCGTACGGCGTCCGCGCCGGCTCTGGCTGACTGCGTTCACCATCCCTCCATCCACCCGGACGGTTGTCGGCGCTTGCTAGCACACAAAATAACATATTGTAGTCAATATATTTGATATTCGTTAAATGAAATTCAATGTGTTTCACTCAAGTTATTTTTTACTAAAATTTAAATCTCTAGATCTTTTAGAACAATCCAAATCATTTAAGATTAATGATTATCACACATTTATAGAATTCACGTGTTTCAACTCTCGTATCTTCTACACCCTTAAAGATATAAACTTGCAACCATTATACATATAGGTACACACACAAACCTCTTTATATAAAGCAACAAGCTGATGCCCGCGACTTCGTCCGCGTAGATAAAAGGATTTTAAAAATAATAAGTGGTTTGGAATTGAAGATTATCTCATGTTCATTCGAGTTACGGTTACCGTTCCGACCTGAATCTTATTTCGACAAAAATTGCTCTGGCAAACTACTATTGGTATAGTTATAGCTCATCAACGTGAATTTCAATTTTTCACAAATTCCGCGGGAATCATGGATTTGTTCGGGATAAAATGTATCTATCTATCTCCTTTCCCAAAGCTCCACACTATCGCTATAACAAATTTCATCAAAATCGGTTGAGTAGCTCCGGCGTAAAAGCGTAACAAACAAACTTACATTCACATTTATTATATTTGTAGGGATATATACATTTATAGATGTACTACAGCAAAGCTTAAGGAGAGTTACATACATAATCTTATTATACAAAATGTTATTTAAAACAACATTATGGTATCACTATTATGTTGTTTAAATTTTTAGATTTGCAAAGACACTTGTTCACCTTGCTTTTAATGGAAAATTTGTTATAAAATATGGTTTCAATATCATATCTTATAATCTTAATAGCTTACATAATCGCAAGACTTTCTGTTAACCACAAAGCAGAACCAAACTTGGTGATCATAGTCCGCTATATAGAATGCAATTTTTTGCAAATTATTACAGAGATGCTATAGATATCTTCTGTGACAATATAACCAAAATAAAAAATAAATTAAGTACATAGATAAGTTAGCAAGTAAGTAATCTGTTACTGTTTTTTTTCTTGTTATTGGCTGTTAGAATAAGTCCTGTTTTTATCAAGCTTATTTTTTAAGCGTGTTTTGTTGAGCTGTAGTTATTTTATCACTTAATCACGCATGCCACGTCCACATCCAGTAGACTCAATTGATAAATAGTGTTTTTGTATATTTTACTACTTTGCAATCCATACAATCATAGTCAGTTTTGTGGACTAAATAAAAAAAAATATATAAAAAGTTTGTCATTGTATTCTTAGACCACTCAGTAAGTGAAAGTAATCAAGTGAGCTGAAGACTAGTCTGAATTGAGTTACGGTCCTGCCGTGTCACAGATTGTACTAAAATTGCTGCTCATGAAGAATTTCCAACACTAATTGGGCTTCAACTTAACATTGTCTGACCCAACAGTGGTATTTCTGGTTTCTTCATCGTAATTTTAAATTACGCCCCCGGCTAGAGGGTTAAAAATGATCAATGATCACTATGCACCAAAGAACTTTACTCAGACCTTCCCGAGACATAATGAGTAATTTTAATTGTTATCAGTTTTATATATTTTATATGTGTTTTTTTTTTACAAAATGATGACAATAATTATACTCTGCTAGTGGGTCCCAGATGTGACATTACAGCTCACTCGATGATACAATCACTTATAATCATCATAGTGATCTGATAAAAACCATAACCAACCAAATGAGAGCATGAAACATAAATATATATAGCAGTATGACTTATATTCGCTTATGTAAATAAATTATAACTTACAGTCTCTCTCTCTGTCCCTGTCTCTGTTATCTCTCTCTCTATCAGGTGGCCTGGCTCTTGATGGTTCAGGCATTGCACGGGGTCCAGATCTCCAATCTCCCATTGTCCGTTCAGGGTCATAGTCCCTAACATAGAAATGTTATGAATGTTCTAAATTGTAAATAATAGGAAAAGTTAGTAAAATTTTATGTATAAAAAGAAGGCAAGAAAAAATATTGTTATATTAAATTAACAGCTATGAATTTTCAGTCTTTCTAAGCTAAACTTTAATGAGAAGAGGCAAGAAACACATGTTTCTTCTTTAAAACTAGTAATATTTAACATATATTAATATATCAACATACAGAAGGTATGTATAAATAATATTTTAGAAAAATGCACACAGCATAAAATAATTAGATATTATGATATTTTATGACTAAAATAATAAAAGTAAGGTAATAATAATGGTAAGTAATAACGGGTATTTTTCCCAACTTGATGTCTACTGTCCATCTATTTTGTGTGGATAACATAAACGCAATATTCTTACCTGTCTCGGTCAGAGCGACCACTCCTTCCCATACCACCACGTCTATCATTTTCTTTTGTGTAAACTTCTATTCTAATCCTTCTGCCACCAATTGTCTGTAACATTTACTCTTGTTCTCAGTCTGTACATTTAATTCGTAGGACAACTTTTTAATAAGTAATTAACAAAATTTAAATTATCTTTTATTGTAACAGAGAAGAAACAATACTTACAAGATCCGGTATATTCATAGCACTGACAAGACTCTCTCTATCTTCAAAGTCAACATATCCAAATCCTTTCAACCTTTCACCCTCTTTAGGCAGTCTCAGGTTGGCAATCTAATGAAGAAAAAATATTGTTTTAATAAGGAGCTTATACAAATGATCATAATATGGTACAATCTATCCAGTGGGAGGCTTCTTAACACATAATTAGGCGCGCCGAATGAGTTGCATAGGAGGTCACATGGTGTGTCTAAATTATAAAATTAAAAATGTTATGAGCCTGGAAACCTACTTTAGGGTGTATTACAAACAAATTTCATGCAAATAAAAACTTTGACTTTGACCAATTAAAGGCTAAGATGATATGTATACCTAATACATACTAGTAATATTATTTTACAGCAATAGCAATGGCATAGTACAAGGTTTTTTTAAAGAATGCAAATATAATTTCTTTTGCCATTTCTTCATGTGTACTTTGAGATCAGTCTTTAGAACGAATTTAGGTGTTTTAGTTTGAAGGATAATTAAGTGAAACTACTGATGAGTGCAATTACAATGTCACTCAGATTATTGGGTATTTATTAAAATTAATGAATGACACTGCATTGTAATTAATTTGTAGGCTTATATCACCTTTCATTGAACATCTTGGCAGTTAGCCACTTGTGTTAAATGTTTAGGTAGAATTTAACTTATAATGCTAAAAATTGCAACTTCCAGAGATACTTCCAGAGTGTGTTGATCTTTTCAACTTTAACAAAGTATGTTTTCTCTTTTAAGGCTTATAATACTGTAATAATTGTCAGATGTAGAAGTACTGGGAAGTACGAGGGCTGCACTAAAAGTATCCGGAATGGAATATTTCCACTGTTCCTGTCATATTAAAATCTTTTTAATTGAAAACTCCTTGGTTTTTCAAAATCGAATACCATTTATTTTAAAAAAGATTCTCGGTCTTGTCAAACTTGTTTAGTCGTTGAGAAAATGGAATTGACTCAAGAAAATTCTAGAGTGATGATTTATTATGACTTTCGAAGTGGTTTGACACAAAAACAGTGTGTTGACCAGATGATTTCTGCATTTGGTGATGAAGCCCCATCCAAAACCACAATTTATTGCTGGTTTGCTGAATTTCAATGTGGATGTGTCAAGCTCAGTGATGATCCCCCTCAGGGTCATCCAAAAACTGCATTCACCAAAGAAAACATTGATGCTGTGCGTAAGCTGATTGAGGAAGATCGACATGTGACATATGGAGAAATTCACGCAACTTTAGACATTTGCATGAGTCAACTACAAATAATCTTGCATGAACAATTAGATGTAAAAAAGTTGGTTTCCCAATGGATACTGCATTTGCTCTGTGAAGAGTAAAAAGCGGCTCGCGTTACTTGGTGCGTCAGAACTCTCGAAAGATTCCACGCAGGATCCTCAAACCAGTCACGAGTTTGGGTGCTCGAAAATGAGTTAAAGCCAACAAAAATTGTTCATTCACGGAGTGTTGCAAAAAAAATGGTGGCCACGTTTGTCTCCAAAACCGGCCATGTTGCGACTATTCCTCTTGAGGGACAATGAATGGTTAATCCAGAATGGTATGCTAGCATTTGTTTGCCACAGGTCGTTTCTGAACTCCGTAAAGAGAACTGCAACCGCCGCATCATCCTTCATCATGACAATGCGAGTTCTCACACCACACACAGAACAAAAGAGTTCTTAGAGCAAGAAAACAGAATTATTAGACCATCCGTCCATACAGTCACTAATGATTTCTATACTTTCCCTAAAATAAAGAATAAATTGCGTGGTCAGAGATTTTCATCACCTGAAGAAGCTGTAACCTGCCTACAAAACAGCCATTTTGGAGACCCCAACTTTAGAATGGAATGGTTGCTTCAATGATTGGTTCCACCGTATGAAAAAATGTGTCATATTTCGTGGAGAATACTTCGAAAAGCAATAAATACATTTTTAAATAGTAATGTTGTGTCACTTCCTTGATTCCCGATACTTTTAGTGTAGCCCTTGTAATAATCAATTGACCATAAATTATTTTGTCCTCCTATTCCATTGTAAATACCACATGCTTTTTATTGTCCCATTACTAACACTTTCGCAATAATCACTTTGACTAACTGTTGTAAATTCTCAGTCATTGTCAGTGGCCAATATTTCATATTATATAATAATTTATGTACATAATTTTATGCAAAATATAATTTTAAATTACTAATTGAATGTTAAAATTTATTTATTAAAAAAGTCCTGTTTATTATTAGCATAAGCTTCATAAAAGAAAAGTGTATTGTCCTTTATAAAATATAGATATTATAGATACAAGAAACAATGAACTACTTACCTTAAGCCCTTCAAATAAGTCAGATATAGCACAATCATCCACATCATATGGCAGGTTTGATATATGTGCAATATATGGTGGTCGCTTTGGAATACTTTCATCATCAATTGCAAGACCACCACGGGCTGCACGAGATGCAGATGGTAGTACCACTGGACGAGTTTGATGATGTCCATAGATTGCTGTCACACAAATAATTTATTTTTCATAAATATATTTATAATATTAGAAGATTTATTTTATTGAAAGTTTTGGAATGAAATTCTTAAGCTTTGATAAGTGAAACTGCATATTAAATTTTGATATATTATATCAGCTATTGGTATTCTTATAAAACATCTATTTGAAATAAAATTAATTTAAATATCTTTTTTATGTCCTAACAGAAATAGAAATACCAAGTGCAATAGTTACTACATTAAAATGAATGAAAAAAAAATATTGGAAAATTATTTAAATTAACACAAGTACCATGATTGTGAAGTAATAAATGAGATGGATTCATAGTCCAACATACTTTATCATAACTATATATATCTTAAGTTATTTTACATAGCCCAATAAAATTATGCAATATTGCAAAAGCAATTATAATATTACATACACAATCATTATTTTATTCTCACTTTTACCTGATATAGCTTGGACTTGATACTGCCATGTACTGGCATTTGCAATTCTAAAAATATAATATATAATAAGATGTCTTTGGTGGAGTCCTTAGTCCAGCAGTGGACATCTTTTGGCTGATGATGATATAAGGATTACCAATAATACTGTTGGAAATGAAATGTTATGTTCACTTGTGAAAAAATCTAGTACCCTCAGAATGTTTGGGAGCAGGTCAATGAAAGATTAGTCTGAATTGAGTTATGATTAAATAATCATCTCATAGATTGGGCTAAAAGAGCAGGTCATGGGAAATTTCAACAGCATTCATATCTGTGCTTCCTCCAAAACTAACATGTCTTGGACTCATCAGCTTGACATGATACTGTGATTTCTGGTCTCCCCACATTCCATGTAATGGAATCATCCTGCTAGAATGTATTTGAACCACAAAAAGACCTTTTCTCAGACCTTCCCGGGGTGGAGAGAGTAATATGTACTCAGTGTGTGCACCCCATGTATGAGATTATCATTGACTTGCCATTGCCCTTACTATCATCATAGGGTTTGGGGTTGTTTATCTATTAGTTAATAACATATTAAGCTTTTATGAACTTACTTTCCTCCTCCACAGATTCTGCCCAATTATTAACCGTAGGGATTGTAGTGGGTTCTGCGATAATGTCTGTGATGTTTGCTTTGACCCATTTTTGCTTTTTGGTCTTCTTGCCTGTAATACAACAAAACACTTGGCAAACTTATTTCAAAATATTAAGAACTTCATTTGTATTACGATATATAAAAGATCGCTTTTAGAAACGACCTAATGTTACCGAAAACGGTTAGTATTTAGGAACGTATTTTTAATGGTTCGGGAAAAGGATGGCTATGGCGGAAAAAGCTGCAGACGCTTACGTTGGACACAACAATACCCTTCAACAAATAATTTTATAGCTAAGAAATGCGGCCACGCGGTAAACCGACGTTCCTAGAGGTGAATTGATGACACGTTAGCAGAAGTAACTAGTAATTGACCTTACAAAATTGAAAGAATTTATATGCATAAACTTCACAGTAAACGAAACATGCAATAAACTGTGAAGTATTTTCTCTAATTTAGGCTAAATTTCTAAGATTTTTATGTCATAAAAATTGGAGCACTAACCTGCAGCGGCCATATTACAAGGCTGGGATCAGTATTGCCAGATCAAACTTAAAATTGTTGAAGTAGCTATAATTTAACTGCCATTATTAAAAAAAATAATGAAGTGTCGTATGCACCTTTTATTTCAAAAGCTGGGACAAAGCCTGCCAAATACCTGATTATACTAAAATATGTTTCAGACCATCAAGATTGTTGCGTACTTATACAGTACGGATTTCAACGAACCTTCTTGTAGTTACAACAAACTTTATAATTAACTTTCTTCTTTTGTTTCAAAATCACATAAAAAATTATGCAAGGATGTTTTAACTAAGGAGATTCCTCTGGTATTGCAAGAGAGCGTGAGTGGGCGTATTCACTTACCATCAGGTGATCCGTGCCTCTGTTCGCCCTCCTGTTCCCACAAAAATTTAATAAAGACTAAAAAGCATTGAAATGCATGAACTTCTTAGCAGGATGGAGAGCGTCAGCGCTGAGCTGGGTCTCGCTATAAACAGGTCTAAAACTAAAGTTATGGTTGTGGATCGGTCTGGCAGGTTGGAGCTTACCGGAACACTACAATTAGAAATGGTCAACAGATTCAAATACCTGGTCTCTGAAATCTGCAACGATGGTTCTTGCGAGGGAGAGATTCGTCGTAGGATCGGCATGGCAAAAGGCGCCATGTCACAATTAGAGAAGATATGGAAGAGTAGAACCATCAGCATAAAAACCAAGACCAATCTTGTGCGATAACTGGTGTTTTCCATTTTCATATATGGCGCTGAAACATGGACTTTAAAGAAAGCCGTCCGAAAACGAATCGATGCCTTCGAAATGTGGTGCTGGAGAAGGATGTTGGGCATACCTTGGACAGCACACCGAACTAATGTGTCGATCCTGAAATGGCTGGGCATTGTGACTAGGCTCTCTATCATCTGCTTGCGTAGGGTCCTAGAATACTTCGGCCACATCGCCAGAAGGGACGAAGACAACCTGGAGAGACTGATGGTAACAGGGAAGGTGGAGGGAAGAAGACCAAGAGGAAGGAGCCCCATGCGATGGACCGATCAGATTCACACTGCCCTTGAAACCACTGTCCACGACGCTTTACACTCTGCTTCAGACAGGGGCAGATGGCGGCAAATAATACGCAACAAAGTACTCTGTCGAGATGATCACGACCCTCACCACTGAGGAAACCGACGCGAGGAGGAGGAGGTATGCTTTGTATGACGAAAAGGAATTAATGAATATTTGTTTTCTATCGATTCCTAGTCCCTATTTTATATAGAGAGTTAGAGTCTGGCTTATGAAAGCTGTCTCTGAAAACAGTGAAAATTTCAACTACTGGGACCTACTTCTGGGAACACTAATTATATACTGAATAAAACAAAGTTGATACTGTTAATTTTGGGGAAACCCAAAAATTCAGCAATATTTTTTGCAATTTTCAAAAGTTGGGAAAGCTAAAACGAAATTTTCTTTTTTCTAAAAAACAAAAGCTTTCAGAATTTGTTCAACAATAAACAATATTATAAAGTAAATAAAATATGGATCAATGCCAACTTATAGAAAAAACACACGTTAATTTTATGCCACTGTGTTGGTGGATATGTATTCTAAGCATCACGCGAAAGCAGTACGGGTACTTTTGAGAGTGCTCGATTGTGCGAAGCGTTGCTTTAATTGGAACATTCAACGTTGAGCATTATGCCACATTATGTACTCTAGTGCTGTAATTGGAAAACATCATAGAGGTCTTACTCATAGATTAAGAATAGTGACTTTTTGATACTATGACTACTAAGTAGTTATTAGAGTTATTACGTTGTCATGAGAATAAAAAGTTGTAATTAATTTATAAAATTGTTTTTCTATATTTAATAATGGTGAATGCACTGATTTACTCATAGTCTATGTCATATAACAGAAAACGACCCATATCTGCCCCTATAAAGACGTCAGTTCATGATGACCTCTCTACCAAGAGTTGACCAAGAGTGTCATGAAGAAAAAGAAGAATTGTAAGTGTTTGTTATTTTGAAGTTTTGGAATCATAAAAATAGGATGAATTATTAATTGGAGTTGTTATTTACAGTTACAGTTATTATTACATCTAAAATCAAAATAATAAAAAAATTAAAAAGTGCCAGCTACATAATTATCTATTATATGCTAAGCCGTGTTAATAATTCAATAAGGGTCACTTTATTCATTTTCAAAGTTTATTGTAAAATAATAATTATGACTAACTATAATAAGCCAGAGCCATTTTAATAAAATTTATTGAAAGAAGTGTTATTTTGCAGAAATCCATAATCATCCAATTTTTTTTGAGTTATCTTGAGTGTAAATTCCGGACGATTCGGAGGTCTCTCAACAGTGTGAATGTAGTGTAAAGGTATAAATTGATAGGATAGGAAGGTGATGACTGGTCAACGAATGCCTATATTTAATTCTATCAAATATACATGGGAGTGAATGAATATGCTTCATCTTTTCTACAGTCAAGCAGTAATATACCAGCATTATATTTTTGGTTTTGAAGGGATACTAAGCATCATATTTCTCAACGAAGAAAAATGCAACGCCGCCCAGAGTTTGGGGATTTTAAAGAATCCTGCAACACTACCCATAACAATATATAGCAGAGCGTTGCCCGTATTATCGGATGAATTAATTGCTCGTTCGTCACTTTTTCTCATAATTAAAAGTAAAATAAAATGTTACGCGTATTTATTTGTATAATTTTTCTTCTTTTATTTGCATTCTTAATATTAATAAATATATATTTTTGCGTATAGTACATACATATAGTTTAACTAATTATATTTTATATGTGGGAGGCGCCTTTGCATTTGCTGGCTAGATTATGGTACCACAACGGTGCGTGTTATTATTGTGTATCGGTCTGAAGGGCGCCGTAGTTTGTGAAATTACTGGGCAAATGAGACTTGAGTAGTGGCGTTCAGAATGTTTGGGTTTTATCAATAATCCTGAGTGGCACTGTATTGTAATAGGAAATAAATTTCCCATTGGAGATAACAAACGTTTTTTTAAAGCGAAGGAAATCTAAAAACAAATACCATAATAAAAAATGTGAAGCATTTAATTAGGTATTACATCAAAAACATACTTGGCATTCGAAACCGCTATAACTTAATAATCATCTAATGATTAATAAGAAATACTGTGTTGTGCCTCAGTGCTTTTTATTCGAATTTAAAAACACCAGTAAGGTGCTTTTAACGTGCTGATTCGAAATGGAATAAGAAGCAAGTTAATGCAATAGGGCCTCAAACTGTTGGATACTGTTGTTAAGATCATTTCGATGTACCAGAGTAAATATCTAACTTATACATATATATACTTTTGTAATATAATTTCATAAGGTATTATTGCTTATCTTCCTCTGACAAAAATAGCATAACTATTTTAAAGGGACAATTTCTTTTTTTTTACTTCCTTTGTTTTATAGGTGAAAATACACATTATTTTTATAGAAGACAGAACAAACGAGCGCACGTCATAATACATATCTAATTATTAGGAAAAATTATAATCTGGGGTCATTCGCGAAGCTGGACTGGCATCCCTGTACTCAGGGATTTTCCGCAAAATGCAAATTAGGCCCATCGACCCTATTACCATTGCCAGAATTAGAAGAAAATTATCACACAATCTCAATTTGACTGCTTAAAGCTGACACTCGTCATCATCGATATTTGACATCTGTCAAGTGTCATTTGTTCCTCAATCTTCATCTTGTTCAGTAATCACTAATCAGTTCGGTGTTGTTTTTCGTTGCGTAGCGGTTGTTGGGGAAACGAAGGGTTGTTTGTCTTATTTACTTGTAATTTATAGTGATAGTTACTGAAACTAATAGTCCACTCGTTTGTATTTCACTTATAATTATTGATACTTAATGCAATGTTTGGTGAAAGTAATTCAATTAACTTAGAAGTGCAGTTGTAACAAAAATATAATTTGTGAATTTGTTTTGTGTTAACGTTGCAATGTAAAGTGCACATTAGTGTTTTAAAAATGGGATATACATCAACCGCCGGCAGGGCGGCGCATGAAGCGTTGTTGGCTCGTCATGATGCAGAGCTACGTCTTATGGAAACCATGAAACGTAGTTTGTTAGCTAAGATGAAAAGTGACCGGGAGTATGCACTCGCCCTCTCTGCAGTTGCCGCGCAAGGACAAAAGATGGATAAATGTGAAGAATTGAATGGTAAACTTTTTACAACTCTAACAAAATTAATGCAATAAAACTTCTCTCACTTAGGTATTTGATTTTATGATAAAATTAAGTATGTTACTGTTAGGATTTTTGTTAACACACATCACCATTGCTATATAATTACTTATGATGGCCTTATTCATAATAAAACAAAGAGTAGTCAAATGATTGTCGGTTTATTTTAGTTACATATTAGGTAATAACATCTACAGTGTGATAACCAGTTTTTTAATTAAACAAAGATACCAACTGCTAGAATATACTTGCATTATTTTAAATCTTAAAAACAAATATCTTCTACTTGCTATAGTAGACATACTTGACAATTTGTTATGTTTTTAAAGTGATAACCCTCACTTCTAGAATTAATACATGAATAAAATCTGAAAAACAAAATTTTATTAATGATGTGGGATTCAAACCCATGACCTCTGGTATTCCATGCCAGTGCTCTAACCAACTGAGCTAACCGTTCAAGTGACATATCGTCATAAAATATTGTATGCTTTGTTCAACTCTCAGGTTGTGGCTTCATCTACAGGATCCACTTTACAGTTGCTAACCTTCTCAACCCCAATATTTGCATATTAGGAAATTGACTTGAGATGTTGCCCCTTGTAAATCTAAACAATTTGTTATGTTTTTAAAGTGATAACGACCACGACCTTTGGTGTTCCATGCCAGTGCTCTAACCAACTGAGCTAACTGTTCAAGTTACATAACATCATAAAATCTTGTATGCTTTGTTCAACTCAACAAATATATTACAAATATATTCCCACACACACCTAATAGGCGCACAGTCGTCGAGTTGCGGAAATTGGCCCGATTGTACCATACCATGTCTTAATGCCTATTGGTCGCCACTCATAACATACCACTGAAAGCACAAGCAGAGCTGAATTGTGTGTGATAACATATATATGATGTTGTGTCTTTTTAAAGCATGACTAGTCACTTTAATAGTAACTAAGGGATATTTTTTTATGGGAAAGTAGGACAAATGAATGAAAACAGCAGTTGATAATTGATTCTGCAAAGTGGCTGTACGAGCAAGAACTTTTCTTGCAAAACAGGCGGCTGTGGAACGCCAGACGTCAACATGATGCGGGTGGTATTTTGCGTTTTGCCGTAATGTGCGGCGGTGGAAGTCGGCCGCTGGAATGAACCAGAACATTTTTGCCCTGTACTTTGACCATCCCGCGGTGGCAGAGCTCTATGCCTGAAGTAAAGTTCAGACTGAAAACCGTTAGGCGAGCTCTGTTTTCGTTGGACGTCGTGAAGCCGAGCGGGCCGGATGGCATTTCTCCAATCGTGCTTAGAACGTGTGCCCCTGAGTTGACGCCGGTGCTAACGCGTTTATTCCGGCACTCTTATTCTAAAGGCGTAGTCCCTGACTCATGGAAGTCTGCCCTTGTCCATCCGATCCAAAAAAAAGGAGACAGTTCGGATCCGGCAAACTACAGGCCTATTGCTATTACCTCCCTGCTCTCCAAAATCATGGAGAGCATAATTAGCCGTCAGCTCTTGGTATACCTAGAGGGTCACCAGTTGATCAACGACCGACAATACGGGTTTCGCCATGGTCGGTCGGCAGGTGATCTTCTGGTATACCTGACACATATATGGGCTGCGGCTATTGAAAGCAAGGGGGAAGGCCTGGCAGTTAGCCTGGATATAGCGAAGGCCTTTGATCGTGTATGGCACAAGGCGCTCCTCTCCAAACTTCCATCATTTGGGCTTCCCGAGAGCTTGTGCAAGTGGACCTCCAGCTTCCTCACTGGGCGTAGCATACAGGTCGTTGTCGACGGATATTGCTCGAACCCGAAGCCCGTGAATTCTGGAGTGCCCCAAGGCTGTGTGCTGTCTCCCACGCTGTTTCTTCTGCAAATCAATGATATGTTGGACACCTCCAACATTCATTGCTATGTAGACGACAGCACTGGTGATGCCATATACACGGGCCATGCAGGTCTCTCTCGGGAAATCGTCGACCAGTGCCGGGAGAAACTTGTGTCTTCTATCGAGTCCTCTCTTGAGAAGGTCGCAGAATGGGGTAAGTTGAACCTTGTCCAATTTAACCCCCAGAAGACTGAAGTTTGCGCGTTTACCACTAAAAAAACCCCATTTGTCGTATCACCGCTCTTCGACAACACTTCCCTCAAAGCCTCGCCTAGTATCGGAATACTGGTTTTCGAAATCACGAGCGATTGCCAATTTCGTGGTCATCTGGAAGGCAAAGCCAAATTGGCTTCAAAGAAACTGGGCGTTATTAATAGAGCACGGCAATACTTCAAGCCGGCCCACATACTAGCGCTCTACAAAGCGCAGGTCCGGCCACACATGGAGTATTGCTGTCATCTCTGGTCTGGCGCACCCCAGTATCAGCTCGAACCATTTGACCGCGTGCAACGCAGAGCAGCTCGAATTGTCGGGGACCCAGTGCTTTGTGAACGGCTGGATCACTTGGCGTTGCGTAAAAACGTCGCTTCATTGTGTGTCTTCTACCGCATTTATCACGGGGAGTGTTCCGAAGAGCTGTTTAACCTGATTCCTGCCACCGAATTCCACCTTCGCACGACACGCCACAAGTTAGGATATCATCCTCACCATCTGGATGTGTGGCGGTCCTCCACAGTGCGGTTTTCAAGGAGCTTTCTTCCACGTACTACAAAGCTGTGGAATGAGCTTCCTTGTGCGGTGTTTCAGGGACGATACGACATGGGTACCTTCAAAAAAAGCACGTACACCTTCCTTAAAGGCCGGCAACGCTCCTGTGATTCCTCGGGTGTTGCAAGAGATTGTGGGCGGCGGTGATCACTTAACAACAGGTGACCCGTACGCTCGTTTGTCCTCCTATTCCATAAAAAAAAGAACAGCTCCTCTGACAACTCGTCTTGATAAATGCGGTAGAAGATGCAGAGACTACCCACATCTCTACACAACGCCAAAGAATTAAGACGATTGGAGATGACTTGATCGTCGATGATTCGAGACATTCTTCGTTGTATGTTGGCAAATGGAAGAAGCTGGTACTGGGGAGCTCCCGCCCAACGGTGAGAACAGTACTCCATGTGAGGCTGAATTTGCGCCTTACATAGTTGCAGGCGGTGGCTTATAGTGAAGTACTGTCTCGCCTTACTGACGACATTTAGCTTTTTAAAGGCTAGTTTGGCTTTCTTTTCCAAGTGACCACAGAACTGACGTTCAGTTCTCAATGCTCGATCAAATATGCCGATACAGGCTGTGGCAGTTACAAGAGTGATCTCAGATCTAGGGAATATGACAAAAGGAGACTTTTTAGCGGTAAACGCACAAACTTGTGTCTTCTTCGGGTTGAATTGGACTAAATGTGGTCGGCTCCGTTCCGAGACTTTGCAAAGCATGGTCTCGATTTCAGATACAAGTTTGTTCCCGATCCATGCTGTCCCGGTATATGTTGGCATAGCCAGTTTAGGAAGCATACCCTGTGCTGTCGTCTGCATAGCAATGAATACTGCTGATTTGCATCATATCATTGATAAGCAGAAGAAACAGTGTAGGCGATAGCACGCAGCCTTGCGGGATACCAGTGTTTATGGGTTTTAAGTCGGAGCATGCACCGCTGATAACAACCTTGATGCTCCGATCGGCCAAAAAGCTAATGAACCTTTTGCACCACCTCTTGGGAAGCCCGTAGGATGGCAGTTTCGCTATAAGCGCTATATGCCACACCCGATCGAAGGCCCAATATGTCCAAACTCACCGCCAACGCCTCTCCCTTCGACTGAACCGCTTGCGCCCATTCATGGGTGAGTTATGCTAGAGATCACCAGCTGAGCGACCCTGACGGAAATCGTACTGTCAGTCGCTGATCAGTTTGTGTTCCTCTAGGTATCTCAAGAGCTGTCGGTCGATAATCGACTCCATTACTTTGGAGTAAATGGATGTAATGGCAATGGGTCGGTAGTTGGACGTATTCGATTCTTTCTTAGGGAATGGGTGTATTAAAGCCGCCTTCCATAATTTCGGGACTACTACTACTCGGGATGGAGTAGGAGAGCCGGAAAAGACGGGTAAGGACCGGCGACAATTCCGGAGCATCTGTCTGCAACACTATGGGGTAATACCAGTGGGCTCGCTCCATTAATGAATGTGCAAGGTGAAACGGCGCCATGTTGGAAATTTACCTCCGGCATATATGACTTGCACATTGGTCATGGTCACATCCAGAGTCGAGTTCCTTGGACAGCCGTGGCGAGCGACCAGAACGCACGAGTGCCCGTGGGAAGGCGTGCAAGCCTCTCGCCTATTCTGCCAATTTGCTTCGACTTCGCGTCAGCAATAACTCATTTGAAGCACGTTGGCCTCCGGATACCCCACTCACCGGACGAAACACAGTTGTGTCGTCGTAGTCGTGAGGACCCAACATGGCACTACCACTCCTGTTGTTTGGATTGTATACTTTTACTTAACTACTAAATATATCAATAGTTTTGTCATTACAAGTAGTATATTCTGTTGTAATTCATGCAGGTTCGGTGATCGCGTCTGCTTGGCGTACAATGACTGAAGAATGGGAGGCCACAAGCCGTCTTATGAAGGCTAATGCCGAAGCACTGGATTCACGCGCACTTGACCGCCTCAACACCCTTATGACAGAGAGGCGGAAGGCTCGGAAGGTGTATCAGGAAGACCATACTAAAATATCATCCCAGTTCACACAGGTATGTTTCAAAATTAAAATTGATAGGTTAATATTTTCAATAGGTAACGAAATGCAAGTACAGCAATGTTTCGGTTATATCTTAGATAATTTATGTCTAGATAGATTGTGACAGCTGTGAACACGTCGCAAAAAATAGCGGTAAATAATAATAAATAAATAACCTCTATTTTCGGCAACCCACGCATACAAAAACAAAGTGGCTAGCAAATCCCTAGTGTAAAACGTAGCTGTCATGCACACTAAAGTAATAAACCTGGCATGTTGTACTTAGTTGCCTTACAGCAAGACGGTCTATCGAGACATCTATAAAATATTATTTAAGGGTTATAATATGTTGTTTTTGGTCGGGTTCAAGAAGGCAAAGTAAAAAAAAAAAATTAGTGTAAATTATTATAATTTTTTTTTCATCAAAACTTGTAGAGTCCAATTATCTTGATAATATATCATACATGCATGCAAAACTTAGTTATTAAAACAATATTATGACAGTTTGTGATTGTAGGTATGTTTTAGTATTTCATTTAGTTTATATTAAATAAATTTGGGTGTACTTCATGGTATATACCTATATATCATACTTTTTGCGAATCTTTACAAAATAGTTGACTAAGATCTATGTTCTTATTTTTTTGTAATATTCTCTGTGTGTTTCTATAATTCCCGATTTACTCAGTACTCTTATAGAAGCTACCAATATTTTATACAACTTCGGGCTGAAAACTAAATTGGATGGAATTTAAAACATAAAAGAATCAATTAAAAAAATAAGATTTAAAACGCATTTAGACAAGGGGACAAACATTTAACCCGAAAGGAGGAGTTCTTTAGAGAGTGCAATGTTACAGGCGAAGTCATGATCGTCTTTTATCATTATTGTCCTTTAAATTTTCACTGTTATTAGATTGTGGCTTCCGATACGCTACTTGGACGCTGGACTCAAATGTTTCTTAACCAGAATCTTATAGGAAGAATTAGATAGGTACCTAATGGCTTATAGGATATTGACATATTATACAGCTGTTTTGTAAATAAATTGTTTATATTTTTTTGTTTATTGATATACTTTTCGAGATTAAGAATTTGTTTGGACTAGTAAAAAAAGAAGGACTCCGCGCCGTGATATTAGCTAGTGAAGCACATTTATTCTAGCGTGTGTGAGGTCACGGGGCATACCAGTTACACAATTTTTCTCCCTTAAATAATCATATATCCACAAATACTTTTATATTATTGTTTATACACTTTTTCACAACCCACGACGGCATTTTTAAAATATTTTATTACGACGCAAACTGATCTGTCACAGACGATGGCAGATCTCATAATGGCGGCCGATCGGCTTGTATTAGTGTAAGTGTATGAGTGGGGCTAAGTATTTACACATTTACCGGCTTGTTTTGGTGCCTCACTTTTATGTAAGGTGACACGTAGTCCTTACTTTTTTACTCGTCCGTGGTTTGAATAAAGAAAGTGTGATAAAGTGACCAATCAGTGTGATATGTGAAAAACCGACCAAGTGCGTGTTGGACTCGCGCTAGAAAGAACGTGCAAAAATTTTTTTATGTGAATATATTATAACGAAATTTTATATGAATATTTGAAGCGTCTACCTGATGCCACTAACAATATCGAGCAATAAAATTACGTTTGTTGTGTGTCCATCGCACATTAAGGGGCCAATGTGCCATGTGACATACCATCGAATAATGAAAATGAAATGATATATTTGCCATACAAATACATAATTAATAAAAATTATTAGAATAATTATATGTGATTTACTATGATTTACAACATATTATAATAAATTTCAACAAATAGCATTATTTTAATTACATATTCAACAGGATATTTTTACTACCAAGTAATTTAAGTTATTTTGTTGATCGTTTATGCGTAGAAAGTAATGCAAAAGGCCGTCTGAGAAATAGGAAGTCGACAAGAAGGGTTGAGTTACTTTTTTTTACCTTTTATTATCCTCAAGTTTTGTATTATTTATTCAATTTTAAATGGTCATATTATATTCATTACATAATTTTTGAATATTTTACATTTTGTGTAAATGATGCAAATTGGTGGTCCAGAGTCTGGCATGGTCCTTAGCCCCTAAACAATGTTTTGACTTTTGACACTTAACAGCGACATAGCACAGATAATATTAAGTTTCTCAAGGTTTGCACATAATTCATTCACTCTAACATCGTAAAAAAAAATCAAAATATTACTTTATGGTTACGATGTTGTTACGATAAACGATATGGAATACGAACATTTGTTAGAGTAGGGAAGGTGCGATATATTCGGAGTATTATCGTATCCTTCCGAATATATCGTTGTCGATTTTACGAGTAGACTTCTAGACCGCGTCCGATAGTTCGGCCTTACTGTTATGTGCTATTACGTTGGCTATTATGTTGACCACACGCTCAAGTAGAAGTGCTCAGATAGGAGATCCTAGAGTAGTTTACTTTTTTTTTTAAGTCCACAAAACTGACAACAATTGTATGGATTGTAAAGTAGTAAAATATACAAAAACACTATTTATCAATTGAGCTACTGGATGTGGACGTGGCATGCGTGATTAAGTGAAACAAAAACTACAGCGCAACAAAACACGCTTAACAAACAAGCTTGATAAAAACAGGACTTATTCTAACAGACAATAAAAAAAAACTTTACTTTAGCGGTTGTACACATTAGGAGAATAACGTAACTGTTTTTTTTTTAATGAAATGAAATTTTATTTGCAAGAATCATTACTTAAGATGTTAACATAATATTATTGTTAATCCAATATGTTTCGTCAGCTGACGTGCAAAATATGTTTGAAAATTGTCTTAATAAATGTTGCGATCTCATACTGGTAAACCGTAGAAATATAATTTCTAGATTCAGTACTCTGTGAACAGTTCTATAGCTTGCAGTCCGCATTTATTATGGGGAGATTTCCGAAGGTTGTTATTACCTCATTTTTCTTGTTAATAAGGAACGAGACGAGCAGGACGTTCAGACGATGGTAATTGATACGCCCTACCCATTACACTGTAGTGCCGCTCAGGATTCTTAAAAAACCCGAAAATTCTGAGCGGCACTACAATTGCGCTCGTCACCTTGAGACAAGATGTTAAGTCTCATTTGCTCAGTAATTTCACTAGCTGCTTCATGGCAGAAATAGGCGACGTTGTGGTACCCATAATCAAGCCGGCTTCCTATGCAAAGAAGCCTCCCACTGGTTGTTGTTGCTTCCTCTTGTGTTATGAATGAGTCTGGGCTGAGGTGATCACTTATCATCTGGTGTACAATACGCTCGTTTGTACTCTTATTCCAATAAAAAAATGTCAATCATTACTTAGTAATAGTGGGTAATTACTCCTGCCCTATACATCAATAATGCACCGCCGATCGAGCAGTCTGCAGCAAACGGCGCTACATTTTGTAAATCGTTGCCCCGTCGGAATTTGTTGGCACAAAATTCTACTACTAGGTATAGTACTAGTACTAGGTATACCTACTTTCTTACACTTCATTCTCAAGAAATAGTTGTATTGGCTTTCTTGGGTGATCATGATGAGCTAAACAGAATTGTCGCTGTACAAGTAATTAACTCTAAAGAATATAATATAATCTATGAAACGTGCTCAGGCAGATATCCTTGACTTTTTACAACGGCCTGATCAACAACGAGTATTCAAATACTAGTACAGACCACTTAGTCCTTTCTCGGCTTATTAAGTTTCCATGTGTGTTCATCCGTTTCCTCTATTTTATTGCGAAGACATGTAGCAACATAAGCAGCTCCCGAGAACAGCACGGACGCATAATAAACATAGAGTATTAAACCAATAGGATACGTCATGACCGCAAAGTACAGAATTAAAGTGATGGCTCAGTTAGTGAAGTATTAAGTAGTAGTGTCCCCTGTAGCTCATTCACAATGAACTTAATAAGCACTAACCCAACCTAAAACTTTGAGGTTTAACAAATCTTATGCATTGTTCGGAACCAGCTTGCTTTACCACAAAGTCAGCAGCTGAAACAGCTAAATAACTGTTTTTTTTCCCTTTTTCTTGTTATAGCAAAAAAAAACTGCGAATATGAATCTGTGGCATTAACCGAACCAAACAATAAAAAGTCAACAAAATTCACTTTAAATAAATGGTGAAGGTGAAGGCACCGAGCTAACCGCTGGATCAACAAATTGGCTTGTTTTCGTATTTTCACGTCATTGAAGTAACAGGCTAATTATCCAACTAACAAGAAGGCTGCGACGCTCACTATGCTATCATATTATGCGTAGTATATATATATATATAATAAAAAGTGTGTGTGTAGGTACTTATGTATCCAGGCAAGAAGTTAGTCTTTTTTGGAGTAACAACGAATTTTAAAATTTGACTCATATTTTTTTCATAACGCGCCTAAAGAAGTATTACTATAACTAACTACTTTTCTTTAATGTGCTAGTGCTATTCTACGTTTGTAGAAAGAACAATATTGTTAAAATCTTGCAACGATGACTTTGACACTTAATTATTAAATAACGAATACGGCTGTACGGGCTTGAACCCTTTGCTTGTCCTAATAATGGACGAAGAAACCAAAAAAAAATAACGAATGTCGCAAACGTCAGAAAATTTTAGGAATCAACTTCACCCTGCTTTTCTGTTACAGTGAATTTTAAAATTTGACATTTCTCATATTTTTTTCATAACGCGCCTAAAGAAGTATTACTATAACTAACTACTTTTCTTTAATCAATCATATTACAGGTGCAATCACATTAAAACTACTGAAAGAAACTTGGTTGGATTATCATTTAGTAGATGGTTACAAGTCACATAATTTAAGATTCATTTGATAAAGATTTGTGTATATCATTTCTTCCATATCAATACAATAAGATTTAGTCACAGGGAAGAGTGGCCGGGCTTAGGAAGTACTTATATGATATTCTTATGTTGGTCATCCACGGGCGAGGATTTGGATTATTGATGATGTGATTTTCCTTACTGCGGCTATGATCGAGTTATTTTTAGCATCGAGCATTGTTTATCTAATTGATATTTTGGCGTCAGTTTGAACATTTAATAAACACCTTACTTGCGTACAATCAGCACTTCACAGTCCTTTCATTAGCGAACTGTTGTTTCTTGACCATACGAAGTTCATAATAAAATTTACCAATAAACAGCAAACTAAAGTATATAATATCTATATGTAATCTAGATATAAGTATATATCTCGGGTTCTTGTACTTTTTATAGAAGAACCAATCGTTAATGTTCTTTCCATGTTGTTAAATACTCTAAGTATACAACTTATGTTGACCCGGTTGATCAAATGCAATTCCAATTGTAGAATGTTATTTAACATTAACACACGTTATCGCTTACAAATACTAGCGGTACTACAGCGAATACCTTCAGTTAGGTACAACGTGAAAAACATTCAAACAACTTCGTCGGTCGGCAAACTTATTAGCCAAACAGCTAATTATGAACATTACAACAATTAAAAAAAAATTGGGACCCAAATCTGCTTATTTAGTAATTTTTTATTTCACTAAATAAGTAATACACTAAATAAAACTAAAAGTGCTTTCATCTCCTTGGAAAGTATGAGTAAGTCAGGTTTGTATGTTGTTGTTTATAATGGTAATGGCATGATTCCCTTCTCATCAACAAGACGACTTCTCAGTTAACTCTTGATAATGTTCATGCTTGAAAAAAATGTTCGCATATACGAGGGGAGGTCAAAAAGTTCGCGGAATGACTGGGAAAAAAGATGAAATGATACATTATGTTATTTTTCCTTTTCAATATATTCCCCCTTAACACGAATACATTTTTGGGATCTGGCATATAACTTATTAATACCGTCGAAAAAATAGGTTTTGTCTTGGGCGTCAAAATACGCCGAAATCGCCGACTTGACTTCATCATCGTCTCTAAATTTTTTTCCACGCAGCTCTTTCTTCATCTTTGGGAATAAATAAAAATCGCTAGGGGCCAGGTCTGGACTGTAGGGTGGATGGCGTAGTTGTTCAAAACCGCATCGATGAATGGCAGCCGTCGCAACATGACTCGTGTGAACGGGCGCGTTGTCGTGCAAAAGGAGTACACCTTTTGTCAGTTTTCCTCTTCTTTTT
Source organism: Leptidea sinapis (assembly GCF_905404315.1). NCBI lineage: Eukaryota > Metazoa > Arthropoda > Insecta > Lepidoptera > Pieridae > Leptidea > Leptidea sinapis. Next base: position 5,922,306 of record NC_066275.1, on the reverse strand, counting down.
TCTTTAATAGCTTCTTTTAATCGGTCCAATAGGGAAGCGTAGTACTCTCCCGTTATAGAAACACCACGTTCTTTATAATCGATCAAAAGAATACCTTCAGTATCCCAAAAAATAGTCGCCATGATCTTTCCGGCCGATTGCGACACTTTAAATTTTTTTGGGGGTGGTGTGCCTTTTTTGTGCCACTGCATCGACTCCTGCTTTGACTCAGGCTCATAGTGGTGAACCCAAGTTTCATCACCGGTTACAATTCGGGCCATAATTTCTTCCCTAACTTCTCCACAGCGGTCCAAATACTCGCGGGAACAGTTGACGCGCTCACGTTTTTGCAGCGGCGTGAGCATTCTCGGGACCCACCTTGAACACACTTTACTCATGCCAAGATGTTGATGAAGAATATTTAAAATTGTGGTTTCTGATACTCCAACTGATGCTGCAAGTTGTTTCTTCTTCAACCTTCCGTCTTCCAATACAAGTTTTTCAACTTTTTCAATGATTTCCGGCGTAGTGGCCTCAATGGGCCGTCCAGGTCGAGGATCATCTTCAATTGACTCCCTTCCTTGCTTGAAAAGGCCGTGCCATTTGTAAATCATGGTTTTACCAGGAGCAGAGTCTCCGTAAACAGCTAACATCTCTTGCAAAATAGTTTGAGGCGTTTTTCCTTGTTTGGTGAGGAACTTTACGACGGCGCGATGTTCAATTTTCTCCATAGTGGCTAGTTTGTTCCCGATTTACTTGTTCACTCGTTTGTAACTCGAAAGCTAATGACCCAATTAGGCTAGAAATTGGCATATATAGTAATTATGAGTTACTCAAGTAGCGGCTACCTGGAGGAGCGACCTCACCCCCGCCAACCCCGCCATTCCGCGAACTTTTTGACCGCCCCTCGTATATGTAGAACCGAAAAGGGAAAGAACAGCAAACGCGAGCTTATTCAGCTGATAGTAAGAGTCAGTAATACTATTCCAAGCGTTGAAAATGATCATGTCTTCCTTCTCCAAGTTATTCAAAGCAGACTACTTGTGTTGTGAACTAAGATCACATTTTCTCGTCTCCAATATTTCCAATACAAAGACGTTCGGATTTAAAGCGCCATATCTCCTTGTTTTTTGAATCCAGCAATTTTATTTCAAAGCTACTATTCCGCCAGAGCCGCACTTGAGGAGCCAAAGAGCCACGTGCGGCTCCTAAGCTATATTTTTCATTGAATGTAATATTAAAAAAAAAAAGTGTTGTCATAACCCTTCTATGTATAATTAATTATATTGGCGGTTCGTTAGTCCGAACTCTGGATATAGCGAAATAATTTGATTGTTTGTAGCAATATGCGCTTTTTAAGACGCATCTCGTTCAGGGCGTCGGATCACAAGGCTCATTTCATTTCGACTTTGATGCAGTCGGTTGATCAGATAAAATCGTAAAGTGTGATTTTCGTGTATAACTTGTGATATGAAATCATTTTGGATCAATGCCAGCTGTGCGTTTGTAAATAAACCAAGCGATTGCTGCTTATTAGCGCGCTCGTTTGCTAACATCTGCAAACTTGTAGGTAATTGGAATATGAATCTAGGATAGCTGACTAATAAAATATTTTTTAAATATAACGCTTTTCACTTGTGCGTTTAATACGAAGAAAACAAGAGCATTTTCGTTAGCAAAAAGCCAAGACTCAATTCTTAGCGGGTGCTTAATTAAAATGAACCAGAGTTCTCTTGTATCGCGACGGCCTCTTACAATTAGATGACGCTCGTTGTGTCTTCTTCTCTTTCCTTAAAGCTTGATAAATATTATAACATATTATGTGGAGTAAAACTATGTAAATTGTACATACCACGAGCCATCACAAATTAAATTAAATTAGCTCTAAACTTGTTTAAAACCACGAAACAACGACTTTAAATATAGAGACCACATATTTCCTATACTGAGAAATATCAGATTTCATTGTTAAATATCAACGGTATTTGAGTTACTAGACGGAGCGAAATCACACCCAATGTTATTATCGAATCTAAAAATATATTACAATATATATCACAATATCATATTCATGAATTCATTCCTTTCAGTCGTTCACCTACGTAATGTGACGACATCTTCAATTTGAATTTATAAAAGGTCGATTATACAACAGCCTTTTCAATATAATGTTTCTCAAACTAACTGATACACAACATTCTAGATACGCAAATCTGTCATTGTTACGTAGTTCCGATTTAATTCTCGTTGTTGTTGGATACACCCAAGAAAGATGTTAAAATACAGTTATCGTAGTGTCCGGTAGCACGAATGTCACATGCGTTACGAATCTGATAAATAGCGTTAACTGGAACAAAAGAAACTCGGTCAGCGCGAGTTACGACGACGCGCCACTCGTACACTATTTTCATCCGCGAAGAACCGATCCCGAATACGAATCTCAAAATAGATATTAATTTACATCTTGTTCGCTTGTTAGGATAATTCGCTTCTGTCACAAAATTCCTAGCGAACTGCAAGACACGATTATAGTTGTCTTTTTTTTTATGGAATAGGAGGACAAACGAGCGCACGGGTCACCTGGTGTTAAGTGATCACCGCCGCCCACATTCCCTTGCAACACCAGAGGAATCACAAGAGCGTTGCCGGCCTTTAAGGAAGGTGTACGCGCTTTTTTTGAAGGTACCCATGGCGTATCGTCCCGGAAACACCGCACAAGGAAGCTCATTCCACAGCTTTGTAGTACGTGGAAGAAAGCTCCTAGAAAACCGCACTGTGGAGGACTGCCACACATCCAGATGGTGGGGATGATATTCTAAATTGTGGCGTGTCGTGCGAAGGTGGAATGTGTAAGAATAGTCCAATACTATCTTTTAAGCAAGTGCTCTGGGAACGTGAAGAAAGTCGGGCGGACAATGTACATGCCACGATCGGATATTATATCTAAGAAGGAGGACTAAGTCAAGATTATAAAGAATAGGAGCTTATACGAGAGTATTTATTTTTCGGGAAAACGATGAGAAGCAGGTGGTGAAACTTCATGCAAACAACGCCTAAAAAGAGTATTGCAAACTAGTTGCATTTGCAAGAAAGTAACGTCATTTTCCAACAGCCATAATAAACAAGTAGGTCGAAATTAGGTTGTAACTGTTACAATTCTATTAGAATCTGACAGTCCGCTATTTTCGTGCAAATAAAAATCTGGTTTTTGATTTTAAAAGAATTATCAGAATAGTGGACAATGAGTTAATTTAGTCGATGGAACAAAATAAATTGTAATAATCAGCTTTTTGAGCTCAGTGATCAGAGAAGTGTATAATACTTAACACGTTGTGCGTGTAAGTTGTCATTGTTTAAAGGATATAAATTATAAATAACTAGCTGACCCGACAGGCGTTGTTCTGTATATAATAAAAAAAATACTATTTTATAGGAATTTGCCAATAATATTTCAAAATATCAAGAATGATTTCGTAAAAAATGCTCCCTGTTGTTATAATGAAATTGTTTCACAGCGGAACTGTCAAACCGTGTGTCACAAAATTCTCTCATAGAAAATATGTCCATGCAAAACAAATATTGAAAATAAAAATAATTATGGGTTCCAAATCGAAATAAAAACTATCCTATATCTCAAGTTGGACCGAACTGCACTCCATGAAGTAATCTCCATTAAAATCCGTTCATTAGTTTAGGAAGTCCATCGCGGACAAACCACGTGTCACGTAATTTATATATATTAAGATATACCAAATGCTATTTGGCTTCTCGCTCGTGTGTCGTAACATAATCTGACCTATATAAATCCAGGATAGGCACTGAAGCTATATCACGCCTATTTATCGATTATTCAATACGTTTTCGTACAATAGAAACTAATCGATATTTCTAGTGATGATATTGAGCGTGACGAAAACATAACACCGGGCTATTAAATGTAGAACCAAAACGTATACTTTTAATTACGTTAGTGGCGAGCGTATAAAAATAACATGGGAAATGGAATTCAATGTGTTGTGCAATGAAGGGATTGTTGTGAAGCTGTAATGGAGATTTTAAGATAAAAAATATGAGGTTCTTCATTCATAAATAAAGCCATTTCATTCACATATTGACATTATATTCAATCATTTTGTATTAAATTCTATCATCAATCTAACATGCTGACTATTATTTGATATTGTTAAAAAGAACGTGACCAATGATTGAATTATTTTATTTAATTTGTAATTCATGTGAAAATGTTATTCGTTTTAGCTTTCTGCGCTTCTTTTCTATGTCAACTTTCACTATCTCTACAAAAATATTCTTAAAAAAGGGATTTAAAGTTTTCGCATCACATATTGATTATGCTTCAGCCGTCAAAAGAGAATGAAATTGAAATCTGAACTGACCTCACCTGACTTCTCCAATCCCCCACCAGCCATTGTTCTGTCTATTTTGCACATGATGTGTGATTAGAAGTATTATAGCATAAAGGAGTTTTTATTGATACCACTATGGAAATGGAGCGTTTAAAATACAATGAAGAGACCCGCTGAGTCTTGCACCTGTTCGAATGTGTTTTGTTACATTGTAACTTTCATTAATAAAAATATTAAAAAAAATCCATCAATGACTGTCATTACATCTTCTTTGGCTCCAGATCGCTCTTTAGTTTGCAAAGCGTTTTTTTTACGTTGAAACTCAAATCAATATAATGTATATTGAAACAGGCCTAAAGTCAACCTTTTGAATCCACCTAATATTTTTGGGGGAAAAAATGTGAGCCCGTAAAACACATAAACATCTAAACCCCACCGGACATTACGTCTTTCTGCAACATTCCACCCCATCATGTGACGACTAGCATTTAACATCCGCGCTTTTATCAACAAACATCTTGCCTCGCACAGCCACTTTGTGGTATCAATAAGCGGCTGCTGTTTTCCCGAACCAAGAGACATTAAAAATAGAGCAACGCATCTCTTTTTTTAACCATTGTGTTGTGGATGTTCATGGGCGGTTGCATCACGTGGGGCTCTTGCCCGTTTACCCTTTGAAACAGTATTTCACAATAATTGGGTAGGTGTATGTATATATATGTACTTATATACAATTTTGTCATAGCTGTTTTTAGATACAAATCCTTACGTTACATTAGTTGAACTGAAGCCAAATAAAAAGTCACTGCTATTACAGCAGCTATTGTTAGTTATATTACATTAAACGAAGTGTGGCTCGCATGCTCAATTTTTGTTTGATATGTAATGTTTTAATTATTATGAGAATTCTCCATGGATTTACTTCTGTTTGTCATGTGGTGGTTACTACCAAAAATGTGCTAGGTAGCATAGTTTTCTTTTTATGGAATAGGAGGACAAACGAGCGTACGGGTCACCTGTTGTTAAGTGATCACCGCCGCCCACAATCTCTTGCAACACCAGAGGAATCACAGGAGCGTTGCCGGCCTTTAAGGAAGGTGTACGCGCTTTTTTTGAAGGTACCCATGTCGTATCGTCCCGGAAACACCGCACACGCGTGGCGTGTCGTGCGAAGGTGGAATTCGGCGGCAGAAATCAGGTTAAACAACTCTTCGGAACACTCCCCGTGATAAATGCGGTAGAAGACACACAATGAAGCGACATCTCTACGCAACGCCAAGTGATCCAGCCGTTCACAGAGCACTTAAGTTAAGAAAGAGAGAGGTAAAGATACTGTCTGACCTTTGGTACCTCCACATACCACTGGGAAACAAAAAAATTATTATGCACGTTTTAAACTTTTCAAAAATCCTATTTAAAATAAGCTGAAATTATTACTGTTAAAATATTACTGTTGCCGCTAAAACAACATACACCTATAGTATAAACCAAACGCTCTCTTGGTAGATTGGGAACTACAAAATGGCTGCCATGCAAACAAAAATATTGTACCTTTTACAAAAGTATTTGAAAAGTGTAGTATATTTATTACACATTTGTACATTACTTAGTACATACCTTTCGTGTTGTTATACGTATTACCTTTATATTTGTAAACCTACGCGTTCTTCAAAGTTCTTTCCTCGATTGTGTTCACCCACTTCTAAATAATGCTCGAGATCGTAATCACCCAAACCTTACAAATGGCTTATAAATATGATTGCGAATGTTACTCACAACCCGTGCGTGTTGCATCCACCGACTTATAATTTACTAGTGACGACCCGCTCGTCTCTTGTCTTCTGCCCGTTTATGCGTGCCTGGTGAACAAACCTCATTACAAATGCTCCTTCTATGGGAAATAATTAAACCTGAATAGTTTTTGATCACGATCACTTAGAAACCACCACACTTTTTAAACGTTTTTCATCAAGACTTTTCAAAGGATATATTATTATGTAGGTCTGTACCTATTATGGTTGCCGAGGGAATAAAATTTCCAACGGCGTCTTTGTGCTTTCTAATAAATATATAGATTGATAACACACAGAAGCTTAATAAGAACTTCCAGTCTCCTTCTAATATAAGTTCGATTAAATATGAAATATCCATTCATCTCGCTGCAGAATCAAATGGTAACTTTGGTATCAATAAAGTCACTATATGTATCACACACGGTATTTGAGGCGGTGTCTTCGCGAAAAACTTAAATATCAAAGTATAGACCACTCTAGGCAACTTAAACACAATCTTTCAGGCAGAATGTATTGCTATTTCTCGTGCGGCGCAGACGATAGCATCTAGTAGAGATAGTTTACGATAATTTCTAATGGAATGTCAAAACGCATTCCGATCCAACGGAAACACGAAAAGAGTAACCCTGCAATAGATCAAAGTAGACCACAATTCACTGGACAATGATGCAGTAGTGAGTAGACGAACTAGCCAAAAGGGGATATGAGCTTATGGTATATGGAACGGAACCACTGCTGCCCAGTCACACTAACTCACAAACTTATCCATTCGATATTGACATTCACATTGCGATCGATATGACGCACATAATGATAAAATACTCAAGTGTCTTGTCAGTTCCTTTGCCCTTTATCTAAGGTATTTACTTTTACCGATAAGCTCGCTGTCTACTGTCGCTCATATCGACCAAGGTCACTAAGTCTTGTTATAACGAGGCCTTGTTCTCGCTTATCTCTCGTTGTAGTAATTACGGTGACAGTAGCCATTGTTACTAATTATTTTAATCTCAAGGAAATCATTGTTCATATTTGACTGCCTAGGTGACTGCGCTCGGTGTTTTTAAGGGGTTAGTAATGGGTTTGCTGCATCCTTAAATGGGTTGACCCTAAACAGGGAAAGAAATGATACTTAATGCGCAGATAGAGAAACAAAAAAAAAACTCGGCAAAACGTGACTGACACTGGCTACCTGGCTATTATATTATGTAGTTACAGATAATAATTATTTCGCAACTAAAATATTATAATAATTCCATGTATATATTATATTGTAATACTTCGCTGATTCGTTTGAATTCAGACGCTATTCATCAAACCAAGAGCATTAAACCGTTAATAATTCCAGACTACTGACAAACAGAAATGATGAATGCAAAAACTAAGAGCAAAGATACTATCCCTTACGTCTTGTGAAAACTGAATCAGTTCTCACGGTGCCATTGCGATTTCATTGTCCCTAGAAAATATTGAATTTCACAATAGGTCATTTACGTGTACCTATTTATAGGTCCACTTCAGTATCGAGAGCGTGTTCGTTGAGATCTATTTTATGTGTGCTCGTGCTGTCATTAGCTAGTACAATAAGATCAGATAATAGTGCAGATTGAACTTTTTATTGATTCTCGTATTATTGTCTGTAATGGTGAATTTATAAAAAACAAATACTGTCATTGAGTAGAAGCAACTTTAAATTTAAGCATTAACATAATTATAAATAATAATAATAGAAAGGAAATTGGACAAATACTCTTACGGTATCCAAAAGACGGAAAGTGAAGGACAAGAGGACAAATTAGGAGGTGAGAGCGCGATTTTAAGAAGATCATGACTAGAGTGGATTAGATTAGCCCGGGAGAGACCAAGGTGGATGTTCTTGGAGGAGGCCTATGTTGAAAGAACAAGTTATTGGGTTATAATCATAAGTAACAAAAACGTAGTCGTTTAGTCATTATATTTGAGGCCGATTATTGCTTTACATTTCAAATTTCATGACAGCCGTTAAAATAAAGAAAAACCTTAGACATCTCTTATTCCTGACGCCCGATGATTTAAATAACTCTATTTATTTATTAGCAAAAATGAAATTGATTTCAAACTCCCTTTCCATCGTAATGCTCGAAGATAAAGATTCGAACTTTGCTTTTAGTACTACAACAATGCTCGTTAGAACGTCGAGACCTGTTATTTCCGTCGGCCGCGGCTCGGCCGTTCGTTCCCTCATCGGTAACTTTAAACGCCTCGGTTAAATTACCTTTGCTTTAATCTTCTTTGTTGTTTTATCTTGTTTTCTGTCTGGATCGTCGGCTTGATAGCCATCGGACGAATATTGTGTGATAATTTGTTATTCAACTTTATTTTATTAGCTGGCGTCTTTGGAAATTATATGGTAACGTGTATCTTGCAAATAGCGTTTTTGTTTTCTATATGGTATCCGGGTGAGGTTTTTGTAGAGCGATTAGTTCTCATTTCATCAGCATCATCTCAGCATTTCACTTCGGGCTCGGCAATTTAATACCTCTATCTTTAATACTTTATTTAACAAATTATTCATACATTTTTTTTGTTATCATTTTTCGTCATTGAATTTACTAGTTTACGATAAATATAATTTTATTATTGATGAAAATATTGATATGATTATGATTATCAAATCAATATCACTTTATTCATTTATGTCAAAAAAAATGACATTTGTGAATGTCATATAATAAGAATATTATGTAGAACTAGTTCCCGGCAGAGTTCATACTACCTTAATCGATAAATAAAAGACCTAAACTTTTGTATAAAACAAACAAAAGCACTCCTTTTTTTAAGTGTTACCCGTGTTTTAAGGAAGTTTATTTTTTACCTCCTTAGAAAGTTAGAATGATTCTAATTAGTTATTCATTTTAAACTATTATTTTTATTTGATTTCTGAATGACGGGGGACACGTCAAAGGAAAATCAAAATTGTTGTTTTTATTTAAATCCGAGGATTTTCATGTTTGTTCAAACCTTTTAAACCTTCCCTGGACTTCCACAAATAATTCAAGACCAAAATTAGCCAAATCGGTCCTGCCGTTCTCGAGTTTTAGCGAGACTAACGAACAGCAATTCATTTTTATATATATAGATATGTCTGTCTCTTATCTACACAGCCAGCTCAAGTATTTGATCATGAAACAAATGAACATTAATAATTTTAATTCTTAGGCAAACATAATTATTAGTATATAAGAAATAGCCTAAAATAAAACATTAACATTCTAGTGGAACGTGTATTGTAATTAGTGCTACTAATGAAGAAAACCGGACCAGAGTATAAATTCTACAGTCAAGGGCATATAAAGTTACATCAATATCTGGTCATCAGCCAATGTTGCATAACATTATAAGTATCCGAGGATCTGACTCGAAAATAGATATTATGAGATACGTCTACACATCGAGAGTATTGCCCTATGTTTGTTGATTATGTATGTAGCAGATAGTGCGAGAGAGGAGAAATTTTATACCAGTGGGAGGCTCCTATGCACAGGAAGCCGGCTTGATTATGGATACCACAACGGCATCTATTTCTGCTGTGAAGCAGTAATGTATAAGCATTACTGTGTTACGGCCTGAAGGGCGCCGTAGCATGTGAAATTACTGGGCAAATGAGGCTTAACATCTTATGTCTCAAGGTGACGAGCGCAATTGTAGTGCCGCTCAGAATTTTTGGGTTTTTTGAGAAACCTGAGCGGCACTGCATTGTAATGGGCATGGCGTATCAATTGCCATCAGCTGAACGTCCTGCTCGTCTCGTCGCTTATTATTATAAAAAAAAAACAAGGTTTTCTAACCGAAGTGGACTAACAATCATCATTCATATTTTGATATAGGAGAACAAACCTGGTGATTAGTGATCACCATCGCTCATACGACTTTGGATCACCAATTATGCTATTGTGATGTTGTCATTTTTGTATTATTTTATGTTATTGTGTTCTTGTTGTCACCAAAGTAAAGACTGTGCATGCTGTGACACCTTCATTTGTTGTATATTTAACTCATTTGTCATCGTTAATCTATACTAATATTATAAAGCTGCAGTGTTTGTTTGTTTGTTTGAACGCGCTAATCTCTGGTACTACTGGTCCGATTTGAATGATTCTTTCAGTGTTGGGTAGTCCATCGAGGTAGGCTATAGGCTATGTTTTTTTTTTCAAAATTAGGGATCCGTAATAAAATTGCTATTTTGTAACACAAGGTGTAAAATCGAAAACCTATTTTTGCGTGTGCTGCAAAAACTATTGACAATAGAACAAAATGATGTACAGGCTATAATATAGGCAATATTTTATTACTTATAAAACTATCGCGTGAATTATACTTTATATGGCAAAACAACGTTTGCCGGGTCAGCTAGTATCTTAAAATATATAAATTACGTGACACGTTGTTTGTCTGCGATGGACTCCTAAACTAATGAACGGATTTTAATGGGTATTCCTTTATGGAGTGCAGTTTGGTCCAACTTGAGAGATAGGATAGTTTTTATTTCGATTTGGGACCCATAGTTATTTTTATTTTCAATATATGTTTTGTATGGACATATTTACTATGAGAGAATTTTGTGACACACGGTTTAACAGTTCCGCTGTAAAACAATTTCATTATAACAGCAGGAAGCATTTTTTACTAAATAATTCTTGGTGTTTTGAAATTTTATTGGCAAATTCCTGTAAAACAGTATTTTTTTTACTATCTACAGAACAACGTCTGTCGGGCCAGCAAGTATTTAAGTATATAAAAATGTAACAACTACTGGTTGTCCAATAAATACATACCAAGGGAATCACATGAGCGTTTCCAATACAATACCCAATTTTTACACATACATGAAAACAGGAAATATTTAGTAAATAATATAATATTCATAGCTGTAGCTGTTCAGGTAGGTAAAAAATAAGGAAGTATTCTTCTCTGTTTGTAGGAATGTGTAAAAAATTATGTATAACGTTTTCAGGTTGGCTCTGTATATATATAGATGATTTTTTATGAGCTTTTGAATATAAAATACTCACATAAGTGAATATTTTACATGTATATATTTATAAGATAATCATGTATCTATAATATTTTGGTCATATTATGACTGCATTAATACTAATTGTTACAGTAATTATATTTTGTTCTTGAATGTACGTACGTAGTAGTACAGTCCACATAATATTTTCTATCTTCTATTTATATATATATAAAAATGAATTGCTGTTCGTTAGTCTCGCTAAAACTCGAGAACGGCTGGACCGATTTGGCAAATTTAGGTCTTGAATTATTTGTGGAAGTCCAGAGAAGGTTTAAAAGGTGAATAAATAGGAAAATGCTGCTAAATTAAATAAAAACAACAAATTTGTTTTTCCTTTGATGTGTCCATACATAATTTCTATGAGAGAATTTATTGACGCACGGTTTGACAGTTCTGCTGTGAAACAATTTCATTACGACAGCAGGGTGCATATTTTAAGAAGTAATTTTTGATGTTATGATATATTATTGACAAATTCATATAAAAACATTATTTTATTTATTATATACACAACAACGTCTGTTGGGTCCGCTAGTGATCAATAAAATTGTTGAATGATGGCGTGATCACAAGAAATATAACAATAATTGATTACCGTTGATGTAGACAATATTTGAACGGTCGCCAGATAAATGGCCGTCATCAGACACATTGATGTTGCTTGTATTTGCCAACTTACAAATTATATTTTCTTTTCACTATGATAAATAAAAATTAAAGTTTAAACGAAGAACTTCTCATTATTTCAGTAGATTTTACATATTTTTATTAATTTATTTCACAAACATAGTTGCAGTGTAAGATATACATAATATGCCGTGATATACGGGGATCAATGCCGATAAACAGTTATCTCAATCAATTCTCGTGTTTGTTCCCTTATTTTAGTGTCTGATAAACTAGTTAAAGTTAAGTTTAATTACATTGGTTCTTCATTTCATTATCCAAATTAAATTTAATTAAGAAATACTAAATCTAAAAAGTATTTGCTATAAGCGTGTTTTTTACATTTTATATTTCTGTTAATGAAATATTTTTTATCGATTTGTCGCTGATAGTTTTCACGTAAATGTGATTTTTTGGAGTATCACGTATCACAATGAATCCGTTTTATAATCAAATCAAATAGTATTATATCACTGAATAACTTAATATCCAGAAACACTGGATACAGTTAGCTCTAGGTTTATAAATATATTTCACTAATAATACTAACGTAGTTCATAATAAATATTGTTACTAATACATTTACTAATATATATGGAGATGTCTCTGAATTAAATAAATAAATAAAAATAAAAAAATCAAAATCAGTTTATTCACGTAGGTCACGGAATAATGAATGTCAAAAAAAAATAAAACATTTTTCTTATTGAATCTACCGCTACTTCGTAAAGGGTTGAGCTAATGAGAAGAAGTATCAAGAAACTCATTGCCACTCTTTTATATCAAGATTTTAGACATTTAAGTACCTACATCGATTTACAAATCATTTCAAATTACAATATAATATGTAAAATGATGCAACAGACACACTCAAACGTCAAATAGTCAATGTCTTACACGAGTAAGTCAAAAAAGTAAATGTTAATTAATACAAAAGTTATTGAGTACAGTAGCTGCATCATCCACATACACCATAAATAAATAATATACATGGATAAGATACAGGCGAAGTTAATGTAGACCGTATTAAAACACCAAACGTTAGTTTAGTTGTTATCTGCTCCTTGCGACCCCAGATCTGCCGTGGAGGCTGATGTTCTTGGAATCGAGTACCGACATGTCGCTTTGCTTTAGACAGTTCATTGCTCCTTGAGTTTTGAACGGCAACATGATTATGAGAAACGGTTGTGTTTTGGGTAAATGTCTCACTGGTGTTTAATATCATCAAATGTTCGTTGAATTAACCAAGCTCTTCTGACAATTTTTTTTTATTGATTTGGTTCATTAGTCCATGTAAAATTTAAAAAAATATCATATAATACTAGCTGACTCAGCAAACGTTGTATTGCCGATATTAAAATCGCGATACAAAAGTAACTGTTGATCGTAGATGAAAATTTGAAGTTGTATGTATTTTTTAATGCTGACTCATAATCAAAGAAATTTAAAAAAAAATGTCAAAAAAATTAAAAAAAAATTGGCGTGGACCACCCTTAACATTTAGGGGGATGAAAAATAGATGTTGTCCGATTCTCAGACCTTCCCAATATGCACTCTAAATTTAATGAGAATCGGTCAAGCCGTTTCGAAGGAGTTCAACTAAAACACCGCGACATGAGAATTTTATATATTAGATAGAGTTTATAGGTGTAGCACTAATAGTTTTCTAGAATAAAAAATCTCCTAATTTCTTTTTAATCCAATTTGGAACACGTTTGATATATTAGAAACTTATCTATTTTTTTCGAGGTAAATATTAAATCATAAAAATATAATGGTATGGGGTGTAAAGATGATGTCCCAGAGTAATTTGGTACGGAGCCGTCGGTCATTTTCAAGACACGGCCGTTCCCAATATTCAGTCTATCTCCGGGTGTGGCCTACTTGAGATAAAAATCGTAACTATCGTCGACTTTTCTGTCCTAATAAACTTATCGACGGAAACTCACCTTATCCGTACACGCTGTCTGTCAATGGGAGGACGTATAGCTTACCAGCGATAGAAGTTTGTACGGAAATTGCAATTCACGCGTCCCAATATAAGGTGATAAGGACAGCTTCAGATTATTGAGAACTAATTACTGACAGTAGAAGGTAGTTATTTATCTCTATCTGTAGATAGTGTATTGGGAACGGCCGTTAAAAAGCTAGTGTCAGTCGTATGCTGTTATATCGTTCTATCGATAGATATACCAAACAACTCATCCTCCCTGAAGCTTGATCCTTATGTAAATTAATCTAACAGCTAAAATAATCCCTGCCGTTAAGGCGCGGTCATACCTCAATATCCACAAAATTTGGTTGCTTAGAGACTCGATTACAAGATGACGCAATGAAAATATTCTGACGCAAAAAATACATTTCAAATAGAAGGACTTAAAGAAAAACTTGAACCGAATAGAATATTTATATAAAATTTGAAATATCCAATAAAAAATTTGGAAGTTGCTTCCCAAAAATAAACTTGGGATTTAAAAATCTTTGAGTTTTCAGCGATAGCAACATTCTTTTTTTTTTAAATTTAATAGAATTTGTATTTTTCTTAAATTTAAACCGAACAATTATTCAATTTAATATGTTTATTTTGAATAAACAAAACAAAACCAGTAAAATAATTGCCCATTTGTAGCTCAGCCACTTGATCAACACAAATATTGTACTATTGGTTTTAGCGTTTACAATCATAGTCCGCGCCTTAAACATAATGGCACGATCGAAATGCTAACAGTCGCGATTCGCGGGTGACAAGGACAGGAATATCCTTTTCAATGATGAAAACATTTTCACAATCGAAGAGCCACGCCAGCATCGAGTGGCTTAAGAAATGAATAGAATAATCAGTGAATGAATTTCTCATGGAAACAGTGCGTTCATTCATAGATTCGTAGCTAGACAGATCAAATGCCTGTATTAAAGATAAACGGATATGATACAGTAGTATTATTTTTATTTATTGTCGAAACTTCAATCAATAAACACATGAGATTTATTCACATTAATTTCATAACGTCATAAAGTATGAAGTTTTATTTGTAACATACCTTATGCCAGGACTAGGTACTTGCATTGTTAAATTTACGAAAAGACATTCCTGTTATTTTTAAAACTTAGTTTTAGTGTCGGAGTTGGAGATTGTGAAAGGTCTCTGACGATGAAAATTTTACTAAATAGCACAGTGATTCGAAATTTATTCCATAATTTGTAATCAATGAAAACATTGTATTACAAGTATTCGTAATGTTTATAAATATTATGCAAGCGATTAACATTTACGAACAACGATAATGAGTATAAAAGTGAATTGTTTGGTTGAGAGCTGTAACGTGGGAAACTGTAAGTGGGTTATAACATTTTATTGCTGACGATTATTACAATATTGTTCTTCTACTTTTCATTTTAATTGATGCTAACAATACCGAAGTACACGATATTTATGATATCAACATTATTATTGTTGGACCGCTCAGGGCAAATAAGATATTTTTTATTTCAACTCATATAGCAGTGAATTTGGTCATTAATACTTTATCTATATGCTGATTGCAACAAACAACAAAAGTGGATAACAATATATTTATTATTATTCATTGTTACTAGTTATTTAATTTAATTTTGAATGATTTACACTTAGACCAATACAAATACGTTTTCTTTCCAAAGGCACTTTTCATTTCGTAATCTAGTATATAAAATTCTCATGTCGCGGTGTTTGTAGTTAAAATCCTTCGAAACGGCTTGACCGATTCTCATTAAATTTTGAGTGCATATTGGGTAGGTCTGAGAATCGGACAACGTCTATTTTTCATCCCCCTAAATGTTAAGGGTGGTCCACGCCAAATTTCATTCATTCAAATTTTCACCCATCTACGATCAACAGTTGCTTTTGTATCGCGATTTTAATATCGGCAATACAACGTTTGCTGGGCCAGCTAGTATTATAATATATTTTCTGTACTGAAACAATGCTACGATTTTCTGTACTGAGTCAGAAAAGATCGTTCATTCATTTGATGAAAACCCGAAATATGAAAAATTGGATAAATGATAACGCTTAAACTAAATAGCAGAAGTCGACTGTTGCTGTGTCATTTATAATTTACATAAACGTGTTATTTACATACAAACCAATCGGGGAAAACCAAGTCGAGGATTAGAATGTAATTTAATTTACCTTTGAAGCGTTGCAGCAACATTTTGAGAATTTACCTTGGCGCGTTATCAGTGTTGCTTGTACAATGATTTACTTTTCTCGTTAGCATTATTTTACTGAGGTATATATTTGACAATCACTTTATTAATTTATACAGACTTGGATAATCTTTGCAAACCTCTATGCAAAACTTTAAACAGCTGTATACCTAAGCGTTCTGTAGATTTCACCACACTGACTAGTTGTATTGCTAATCTCTCCAAGTTTCATTTATGTGATGCATCACGCTCCTCTTGTTTAACGAAATAAAAATATAACCAATAAAATATTAGTACTATTACGATTATGTTACCGATAAAGTAGTGTGAGATAGTACGACTATAGACTAAGAATTGTTTCCAATTCATGGTTCAGTTAGTATCTCCGAATTCGAACATCATCGTATACGCGTTACAGTCGTCTTTGCGATCTGGTAAATTAATAACAGTTAATTATTTACTGTCATGTATATAATAATATTACGATTCTCAAAATTCTTCTACGCAACACTCAACTACTGAACAAACTAGATTTCTTCTATCCATGTCAGTTTGAATCTTGGAGACTACGCACGCAAGTTGTAAATCTTTACAAATAACTAAAACAAACAAAACTTAAGGTAGTCCATTTTCATTGCATCACCTTACAAAATTTATAATTTACGTGTAATATATGCTGGGTGTGTAAATTTTCGGTGATTTCAATGAAAGCAACGGTGCCTTGCCCGTTTTTCGTATATTTTGCGAATGATAAATCTATATCAATACATCTCACCGTATTTAACTTTGATATTAAGGAGTGTTTATTTTGGAACTATATGAATAAACAATTATAGACTCTATGTGTTTTTTATCAAAGATATAGATTAGTATCTAGGAACAGTGACAGAAAACTTACTCAGCATAATAACTTATTCAAATGAAATTAATAGGAATGGTTAAGCCAAACTACCGTTTTCAAGGTTGCTTTAATTCTTACCATCTTTAGTACACGTGATGTATAGGCATCCTCTTAGATCCAGTTGAATTCAGTTCTCAGCCGATATCGCAATGGCGATTTATAACATTGATATCAGAACGGTGTACGGCGCTCAGCGCAATTGGAAGTGTCAACTCCCAGGTCAATTAGTAATATCCTTTCTGATTCGTTGGTGTTTAATTGCTCACTTGGCCTGTTTTCTAGAACAACATCCGAGATGGAATCTTTATGAGTGCGCATCGCTGCCTCTGTGCGAATAGAATTGAGAACACGTTAAAATAAAAAAAAACTACGTTTAAAAAAACCGTCTTCAAAAACTGAAAAGTATCAAATAACTAAAAATTTAATTTAATACGCCTTTTCCTTTAATATTAATAAAATGCTATTATTTATATGTGCTACATATGTGTGTATTTTTTTTTAATTTTTAGTGTCAGTTAATAATTATAAGATATAATCCACCTGAATGAAAACTCATAAAAAATGTTCATAAAATAATAAACTACTGGGCCAAACAATGTAAAATTTTTATGGGACCATATGGCATTTATTGTGTATCGAATTTAAAAATTACGTAAATCGGATCATTAATCTCAGAGTAATCGGTGTACATGTTAAAAAAAAAATACCTTGAAAAATTTAAATTGATAACCTCCTCATTTTTGAAGTCGGTTAAAAATACTTTAAAGCATTAAAGTGTGTAAAATGCGTGTCTTAAAAAAAGATTTTATTTAAATGTGTGATTCTCCCGTTTATCTTTATATATAAATATCTATTTTTTATAAAATATTATTTAAAAAGAAATGTTTGTATTCCACGATGATACAAATCATTTCAGGATAATTATATAAAAATTTATAGTTATACCAAAATTAATGTATATTATCTAAAATAATTGATACTGCGTTTAATTCATTGTAAGTATCTTGAAATCCTCTTTTACAATGAAGATATGTTGATAGTTTGATGTTGTGCAAAAAGCTGCAAAAGGTGAAGGTCTCCAATTGTTAGTCAGTGCAAATGTTAAGTTTGCGTCAATCGTCAATCTTGTTCTTTCGTTACAATCGTAATTAAAACATATCTTCTAAACCACTATTGTCATCCATCTAGTAACTAGCTGTTTAGGTATTATATTGTGTCTGCCTTTCCAGCAAAGGGTAGCAGGTTCGATCCCTGTTGGAAGATATAGCCTATTTTCCACCTCTAAATTCTGGCTGTGTAACCAACCAAAGTTCACAAATTCAATGGCCGTGAAGGGCAGCACGTTTTGGATCTAGTTTCCGTATCTCGATTGGCTTCTACTGTGATGTGACACCTGCGCTTCTTCGTTGACGACCTACTCAAAAAACACTAATTTAAAACATATTCTTTGCTAATTCTGATTGAGTATTAAAAATAGTATTCACTAAAATTGCTGTATCATCCCAAACACTCCATGATGAGGCTTTTTTCTGGCTGTCAGTAAACTTTCTTCCACACACTAACAAATATTTGATGCGGTGTTTCCCTGTCAACTCGCCATCGGAAACTAATTTTTTTGGGGAGAAGGAGGACAAACGAGCGTACGTACATTCTCTTGCAATAGCAGAATTAGAGGAGAGTTGCTGGCCTTTAAGGAAGGTAAGCGCTTTTTTTAAGGTAACCATGTCGTATCGTCCCGGAAACACCGCACAAGGAAGCTTTGTGTTATTTGGAAGAAAGTTCCTTGAAAACCGCACTGTGGAAGAACACCACAAATCCCATCTGGATGATATCCTGATTTGTGGCGTGTTGTATAAGTGCAGAAATAGTTCGTTCAATGACTAACTTTTAATGTTTGTGGCTTTTTCAGTCTGCTCTTTAGAAAAATGTATTTGAATAAATTGTAAATGACTTCTATTTCAAATTGTTTACGGTTGCTGATTGTAGAATAATTTGGTTACCGAACCCTCTAGTGTCAAATACGTTGTTTACTGCTCGAGGAAGTGACATTAGTAGCACACGAATGTAATATAAGCTGTTAGATCGCTAAATAAAACAGTTTGGATACAGCGTTATCTAGCGACGAGTGGCCGAACTTGTTGCTTCGTGCTCTAATTGGATTGTTAGATCGAAAAATATTTTATTGATTTTGACATTTTAAATAATACATACATTCACTGGTTGTAATAACACTTAAATTTGAACAACAACAAAAGAGCTTTTCGTCGAAGTTGCATTTACATTTTTAGCCAATTATATTATATGATTGTTTACTGTGTATTGCAAATATATTTTAATTTGCAATCGTGTGAGCGTTGACAACAAATGGCACGTCCATTCGTTTTACGTAAGTATATCGGGTTTACTTACAATTAAATTATCACTTTTTGTATCGACCTTATAATATTTCTTATTTATGCGACAACAACTCAACGCGGTGTTTTTCTCGTGTTTTAGCACCGAAGTATCTGTAATGTATGCATATTTTAATTTGACAGTTACATACTCGAACACTCGAACAAGAAACACAACACTCTAATGAGTTTATTACTTTTTTATGCATTTTGTCATTCCGCTGGAGTTTAGTGTCCCAATTCTCTGAATTGAATCGCCCCACGCGCAACTATCGGTGCCTTATATAGGTAATATTCTTAGAAAATACCACTCTAGTTACACATTGTACGGTCCAATAAAAAGGTAAGGTTGACAGACCGGGTCCAACATAATAAATTAACGAAAAGATGGGTAAGAAAAGATATTCGAAATCGAAATGATAAAAGGTGCGCCGCGGCGCGTTGGTCCTTCTTGTGTCTGGCAACCCGGGCTTATTTTGTTTGAGTGTTCGACAAATAAAAAAGGTAAACACGCTTAACAGAGAGCCCTCCCTTCTATTTGCCTCTGACCTCTATTCCTATCTTAGAGTAACTAACAAAACGAAGCAGCAACTGCCGTCGTGCAAATGGGCTTACTTCATGTTAGCCCGCACCCAATAATATTAATATACGATATGATAATATCGTATATTAATATTATTGTAGAGATAATCAAGTTTTTATTGAAAAATCTAAGGGCACAATATGCAATCTTCACTCACGGCCTTTTCTATCGGCGCTACGCGGACCCGTCACTGTGTTTTAATTAAACAACTACAACTCTGAGAATAGTCTAACAACATTTTGCAATGTTCCTAGTTTTCGCTACCCGCTACTACACCATTTCATTTTACACCATTACCATTATCTAGTTTAATTTTTCCGCGCTTAGAAACTAGACATGAAAGGGATGGCTTTTTGCAGGATAGGCGAAATTATTGTCGCAGAAAATACGGCCAAAGATAGGTAATTTGCGCATTGCTCGAGCGAACGAGGTGCATAAACGAAACGGGTGAATTTGGGCCTTTCCATTTTTCAGCTGTAACTCGCGAAGTTCAAAAGACGGTCTGGGATTGCTTTGATGAGGTATGAAATTAAATGAGCTTTTTATCTGCACTGTGCATAACGCGCATAGGGCGCAGATAATGGTGTATAATCCAAACTTATGAAAATTGCTAGAATTTATCTTTCAGCGCCCTGAAGCGTTTACAGCGAAAGACTTTTCGGGTGTCATCCCGCCGGATGTTAAATTTAAGCCGGATTCCGGATAGTTATCAGATATCCGTTTAACTTTACTTACTCTCCCATATATGCTAGTTAATATATTCAGAGTAGGGCTTCCAATCCCGCGGCCTGTATTCAATCTCGGCATTTGCGGGACTACGTATTTTCAATCCCGCGGGATCTCGGTATTTGCGGGATCCCGCATATTGAAACTATGCACATTTTTAAACAATGAATTTATACACTCCACATTTATTTACGTACATATTACTTTTAAAATGAGATTAATCAAATTATACTGTTTTTCTCACAAAAAAAAACAATAACAAATTCTGAATAAAAAGCAAAACAAAACAAATCGTTGTCAAAAAATACACAAAGCAATATTTAAAAAAAACACACATTTTAAACTGTCAAATTATGAAGTAATTATTAAATTATTATTAAAAAGTTTGTCAGCTTCTAATCTTAACTGAAAATGTTTGCAAAGGACACAACATGTCTAATCGTCGTCTGCCAAACTACTGCGTACTTTAGACGCAATATAGCCTGCAGCAGAAAATGCCCTTTCTGATTCCACACTTGTGGGCAGTATTTGTACGTGAATGAAAGATTCCTGTATCAATAAACTTCACAAAAATACGAAACAGTTAATAACTTGAGTTATTAAGAATAATATTTCACGCACATTATCCTATTTTGCATCGCATGCACGTTTTTTTTCAGTCCCGCAATTCCCGCGGATCCCGCGCCCGTAATCCCGTATACCGCGGGATTGGAAAATGGCGCGGGATCCCGCAATACCGAGATCTCGGTATTGATTGGAAGCCCTAATTCAGAGACTAGATTCATACGCTTGCCGTCTCCAACAGTTTGTTACTGCTCCATATTGACAATACTGGGATGAGGTACGGCGCGAGAATGAGAAAGATTAGGGACAATATTCGTCATCTTTTGTGTATCATCGGCGATGCGGCAATTGAACGTTTATATTATTTTATATTCCACGACGTGTTATTTTTTAATCGCGCGTAAGCCGTGACGAAGGTTGAATGTTTTCTTAGGATATCGCTCGACCTAAATGAGATGGTTATCAAGTTATGGTATTATTTGAACGTCGGCCGAGTTATTTATTAGGTTCATTTATAACGCGCGTCTGCGGCGTTTATGGTGTAAATGCCATTTACTGTTTTGATATGAATACATTTTATATTTTAGTATAGTAGTAGTTAGTTGGTTGAAGAGAATATATTTAAAAATAATCTGTTATATCAATATATTATTTGATAATACCTTCATTAAATAACACAAAGCGTCATAACGTAATTTCAAAAGAAAAAAATTGATGCTGTGCAGAAACTATTTGGATTAGGTACATCTTTGTCCAAATCTATATTTATTTTATGGCTAAACTTCACCGTATTTTATAAGTAAAATAAAATATAATAAATAACATTCATCATAAATGTCCGATCATTTCCAACCGGACAACAATTTGTTGAAGTCTCTCTCAAAGAACTGGATTTTCTGATACCCTGATATATTAGGAACTCTAGGTATTTAGATCATTTAAAAGTAGCGATTAATTTGCCGTATATTCCTGAAGTAGGGACCAGCAGGTAGAGATGGCAGTTTCATGCGAAAGTTTTAAGGAAGAGCTCTTTACGGTTATCTCTATACGGTGTGTACCGTAATCGTAAAGAGCTCTTCCTTCCTTACTAGATGTGTTATTAGGGTTCCGTATGTTTGTCAAGACCCTTTATCTCGGGAATGCGTGGAAGTATCGAGTTAAAACAATAAACTCAAGTCTACAGTCTCTTGAAACTGTGAAAAAATCAAACTTATAAGTTTTACGAGAAAAAGATACGGCCGCAAGAAACGTATATTTTAGACACTCAAAGGAATCAAAATTTGGGTATTTTCCGTTGACCTAGAACTATGAAATTTGGCAAGTAATACCCTCATACTATAACTAGTAGGTACAGGGAATAGTCCGAAAAATATACATTTGTTATTAAATCATAATAACACGGTTTTATGCAAGGAATGGCGGTATTTTAAAATGACTTGACCGTGTCATATGAGGTATGAAAGGGCTTCATAAAATACTTTTGTAAGTATAGGGAGGTAAGTAGGTACCTAATTATATATGTATGGAACCCTCGATGGGCGAGTCCGACTCGCGCTTGTCCGGTTTTTTAATTATCATAATAATTTATCTAAGCCTAAATTATAATGACTGTTCATTATTGAAAATCAACTGAATTGCAGTAGTTATATTTTAGGAGTACCCGCTTCGCTGGTTCATTTTTAGTCTGGAAATTTTAAAAGTTACCAAAAAAAGCACGACCGATATTATTAATCAATCAGAAATTTATCTACTACATTAATCTAGAACATTCTTGATCGTTCAGAAACTTGTTATCTATTTTAGAGCTTTTAAATCAATCTGGAATATTCTAGATCGTCTCTAGAACATTGCAAATCACTTAAGATTATTGATAATCATACATTTTTAGAAACCACATGTTTCAACCCCCGTATCTTTTACACCCTTATAGGTATCAACTTGCAACCATCATAGTGCACGATGGGAGCCTTGTACCTATGCGTCTGCAAAGTGCAGTTTTAGCTACAAATCGATAGGGACACAAATCTCTATTTTTATATATATACTAGCTGATCCGACAGACGTTGTTCTGTAGATAATAAAAAAAATACTGTTTTTTATGAACTTGTGAAAAATATTTCAAAACATCATGAATTATTTTGTAAAAAATGCTCCCTGTTGTTATAATGAAATTGTTTCACAGCAGAACTGTCAAACCGTGCGTCAATAAATTCTCTCATAGAAAATATGTCCATACAAAACAAAAATAAAAATAATTATGGGTCCCAAATTGAAATAAAAACTATCCTATCTCTCAAGTTCGACCTAACTGCACTTCATGAAGTAATCCCCATTTAAATGCGTTCATTAGTTTAGGAGTCCATCGCGGACAAACAACGTGTCACGTAATTTATATATATTAAGACATATAGAGATAGAAGTATTTTACCTAAATGTATGACAATCACGTGTATTCGCGTTAATCAAAGTTCAGTTAAGTTGTTTCAATTGTAAATTAAGTGAGGCTCTCGATATTCATTCAATGTTTATCGAGGGCAGGTAAGAACCCGATATATGATGGGTGGTCGACGCGAAATTAGGTGGAGCGCCGTCGTCGGTACTGCGTTGGTTGCGGCGAGACCGGTTCTCGGAAGGCGGCGGTATTGTGTCTGCGTCTACCGGTTACATTATAACCACCCGCGCCTCGTCTCGACACTTACCACCCGCCACTACAGCAGTGTCGGTTTGACCTACCTAGCGGTGTGACTTCGTCGTTTGTTTTTGAACGCAATCTACTACGGCGCAGATATAATTAAACATAGGAAAACTTCTATATTAGGGTTGTCACTGCATTAAAAATATTAAGTTTTACTATATAATTAAATGAAACATATAGCTACGTCCAAATGTTTTGAGTTTTAATTCCGCCAATATTCGTCTTCAAACAATTCGACACATGTTTCGCCTCTACACGAGGCATCCTCAGGAGGAGCTACTCGCCAGAGTTTGAGTCTCGATAATTATGGATTTCCGCAAAATAACTACTACTTCAATAAAATTACTTATATATCTACGTCTTACTACATCACATATACTATAACTCTTTATTTTTATTAAAGGAGTTCCCATAGAACATTACGTCATTTTATATATTAATAAAGGGATGAACGGAATCCTGTCATTATATTGTTATTATTTACTAAATAAAATGTTGGTAAATTTCTTGTACAACTTAATAGACTTACTATGGTGTTAAACTTTCATGCTGTGAATGGCCCTACTAATAGTAATTGGTATAGTAACAACTTATTATTAAAAATACACAGATGTTAGAAAATAAACAAGTTTCTGCCCGTATTTTTAGTCCATGTGGAATTTGATTATACTTGCAATCCGTGATAAAATCAACGGGTTTTCGATATAAAATACTACGTTGACACAGTACAAGTAATAGAACAGTAGCGTAACTCAGCGGTCTCCTTGAAATTTATACCTACGTCTGGGCGGAGCGCTAGGGTTGGTACATACAAAAAGATTGATGGCACGTCGCAGCTAATTTAATTCGGACGGCGATCAGTATCGGCGGCGTACGGCGTGGCACTCAATAGTTGTATCTCCCCAAGTTTGCTTAGCGTCCGTGTAAAACGTGTGTATGTGTGTGTGCGTCGATTTGGGTGCTCTAATTCTATTACTGTATTGACTATTGTCACGTTAATCCCCGTACCTAAGACTATGTCCGTACTAAATGGTAAATTGAATCTAAAAAGCTTGGTTTATTTGGCCGCTATAGCGAAGCAGACAGTCTAAGCTACATTATCATACCTAATGTCCAGTTTTGCAATAGCGACTTCTGTCAGTTTTATGACAGTAAGTATTTATCGAGTAAAGTGCTATATAAGTAGATTTTTATGAATAAAATATGAACAATTAAACATGAACGATCAGGCAAAGTGAACATTTAAATGTAAATTGTTATTTGTAATTGTGTTGTTGTCACAAATCTTTGACATGACGCATCAACCGAAATACCGCGTTACAATATATATAGTGGTGCTAGGTCTATTTATTAAATTTGGTTACACTAATGATGTAACAAAACTATTGAAATATTCCCCATGGGAAGTTAAATGGTGTATTAATATACTTAGTCTGGCCATAAATACAATTACACTGTAAAAAATGTCACGTTTAAATTTGGAACCTGTCTGTTTGTACAAGAATACACATAATGTTTCCTATTATAACGCGAATCTGTGCTAAATATTATTGTGAAAAATATTATACCGAAAAATTAAATTAAAAATCACTCGTTCACCACATCAAACACGACCAAGTCGTAGAAGAAAATGGAAGAAATCATAAATTCTTTCCCGATCACTTTATTTATAAATATAAGCTACAATTCGTGTGGTCGCTTGAACGAGATAATTTTTAATATTTTAATGTTAACAATTTCCCATCTATAAACTAACTTTCGTGAAAAGAAACCTCATTTTTAAAAGTACATAGGCCAATTGACGTTGTGTCATTAATTTTACGCCAGTAGATTGGAAAATCTTTTTTAGAAGCTCTTTACTAAGTTAAATCTTGCAATTTATTATGATTCTGTTTTCGTCAACCGACTGAGCTCACATTTAATGTATAATATTACGTTCCGTAGGAATCAGAAGTAGAAGTATTTTTAGATTAGATGTTCATAATCATCCTATTAGCCCGATATACGTCGGGTAGTAGGATTGCAGCTGTTAGGCATTCCCATTTTGAAAGTACATATTAATAATATAATATCTGATGAAATTTATTTTTTTAAATTTTACGGGCTTTTTATTGGCTAGTGCGAGTCATTTTCTAAACAACTTTCAAGTACCCACTGGCGAAGTATCGATCGGCCCGTTTCATACGTTCGGTGGGGAAAGTCAACTTTCTGAATACTGATTGGTTAGAAGTAAAAGTAATTTCAATGTGACCGTGTTCTAAATGTACGATGATGCAATGATTCCTATTGTATAATAACAAGCTTTTGCCCTCTGTAATGTCATATGGCTTCAGTACCTACTGCTGTTACCAAACTTTGAAGTCAACATTTCAGAAGCCTCACAAAGCTCACTATTTTATAAAAAAGTTTCTTCAATTCCACATTTCTTATGCAAACAATGTTCTTTCACGCGTTCTATCTAAGCATTCATATTTATATTTCTTCTACCTATACCTACAGTCGAGGATTAAGCTTATATGGTCAGTTTTTTTCAATATTGAAAGTTAATTTTAAAATCTCTAATACTAATATTTTATAAAGGAACAACAGCTTTATAAGTCGGTGAAGTGTATGCGGAAGATATCACGGACTAAGTTTATTTATCGCATCTAATGCGAATTGTACAGTTAATGTAGCGTGCCGTACGCTGTCACGCTGTGACGTAATACGACTACGTCACTCATTGTCTTGTTTCTTCCATTTAATTATGGACGGCTGGCTCTGTTAACACAGAACCGTACATTAGGTTACGGTTACAAGTTCACATGAGCTTCTCAGCTTCACGTTTCGCAATATTGTGACAATCTCACTGTCATTGTGTCTTTAATGGTCTAAGGATTCAAGTACTAGGCTGGGTTGCATTAATTAACTTAACAAGCATGGTAAAGTAACATTTAGGCAGAAAATGTGTTGCACCATTTGACAAGATTTAGGTGACGTCATAACTTTAACTCTAAACCGTAACCGTTCCGTCTTCGCCGGTTAAAGCTATTGTTAATGTTAAATAGCGATCTGTCAAAAATATCAAATAAATATTCGATATTGATTTGATAGCCATAACCCAAGTGATCTTCGTTCGTTCCTTCGTGTTAGTTTTATCAAAGAAACACATACTCCACGTTAAATTTGACTTAAACCTTAACTACAACAGTTGATATGATGCAACCCAGCCCTAGTTTATCAAAGTAATGAACAAGCCGCGAATCACCTTCAATTTTAAGAATGTACAAAACTTGAACAATAAGAAATTAATAGGACATCTGGATTTGAACCGGGGTCTTTTGCTTTCCGGTTCGCCTTATGTCCCATCTAAGGTATTATAGTCTTGTATATAGTGGCAAAATTTACCTTTGTATTCTAATGTTTTTGTAGATTTTAAAGATATAAGATATTTAGATAAGGAGCAATGTGAAATGCACATTGGCTTTATACTGTGCACGTCCCTAATGTTTGATTAAGTTTAACTGCGCTCTACAGAAGTACTACTCGTTTACTGTTATGTTATAGGTAATAAAACTTATTCTGCCAAAAATACGGTGTAAATCTAGACTAAATTGACAAAATATATTATGTATGTTTGTATGTTGTAGTGTAGAAGAAAAGTGGCATGTAAGTGGCATAAACGGACAAGTCAAGTTATCTATATATATAAAAATGAATTGCTGTTCGTTAGTCTCGCTAAAACTCGAGAACGGCTGGACCGATTTGGCTAATTTTGGTCTTGAATTATTTGTGGAAGCCCAGAGAAGGTTTAGAAGGTGAATAAATATGAGAATGCTCGGAATTAAATAAAAACAACAAATTTGTTTATCCTTTCATGTGTCCCCCGTCATTCAGAAAATAAAATTGAAAGAATAGTTTAAAATGAATAACTAATTAGAATTTTTATATCTTTCCAATTTTTATGAACGTTAAATCTTAAGTTTGTCATGAGAAATAAATATTTTTATAAGTACTTCGTGCTTCGTCATGCGTGTACGCGGACGAAGTTGCGGGTATCAGCTAGTATGTATATATATATATAAGAGATTTCCACGTGTATAGTCACTCATCACGATATCTCTGGAACCATTAGAGCTAAACTTGAAATTTGGTAGGAATATTCTTTTCACCGAGTAGAGGTCAGCTAAGAACGGATTTTTCAAAATTCCATCCGCAAGAGTTTTTTTTTTATTATAAACAGAACAACGTCTGTCGGGTCAGCTAGTATTGTTTATAAACACGTTGAAACAATAGAAAGAGGTGAACTACCTGACCTACTTAATAACGAAACATTTCTGTTTAACTTCTATGCGATACAAGCTATGTTATCACGAAGAAAATATGTTTTTTTAATGACTAACCTTTTTCTTTGTCTTTCCTCATACTTTTTGTTCATTCATGTGAATGATGAAGCTATAAACGTACAATATGTTCAATTTCGTTTTGACTACTATAAGTACTATTCTTCCAACTTTGGCTTCTACATAGAAAGGTAACATAATGCTATAATATGATTAATATTTTACATTTGTCAAAGATTATATATTATATCTTTTATATAAAATTCTCATGTCGCGGTGTTTGTAGTTAAACTCCTTCGAAACGGCTTGACCGATTCTCATGAAATTTTGAGTGCATATTGGGTAGGTCTGAGAATCGGACAACATCTATTTTTCATCCCCTTAAATGTTAAGGGTAGTCCACGCCAAATTTTATTCTTTTATTTTAAATTCGTTTGATTATGAGTCAAATTTTCACCCATCTACGATCAACAGTTACTTTTGTATCGCGATTTTAATATCGGCAATACAACGTTTGCTGGGCCAGCTAGTATATTATATTAGGTTATGGGTATAAGTTCTGCATATTCGGCGCGTGCTATGAAAAGGTTACAAAACGTCAGGTTAAAAAAATAAAGATGTAACTTTTAAGCAAAAAGTAATTTAATAACACAGTTACAATAACACACGTTTTAAAAAGTGTTTTCTTTAAATGTGTAACACTCGAGTTAATCAATGAAAATACTAATGCATTATAGATAAATTTAATTACTCAAAAGTATCGCTCAACGTTCCGTTTCATAAATTAAACTGAGTTAATTATTCATTGCAAGAATTTAATATATAACATGACGTTAAGGAAAGCCTTTTATAACAGCATTATTATTCTGCTATTGTACTAAATAATGTTTTTAAACAACTTCGGCCGATGTAACAGTTTGGTTAGCTGGTCAAATAGACTCTCTGATAGCGCACACGCCGCGCGCCATGCCTCATTACGTGGCTTGAAACGTTATTACTTTAAATACTTTACTGCTTTGTGTGTCATTAGCATTAATATGCTTAAAGATTTCTCTATATTGTTTTATAAATGACACTGTATTATAGTAGGCACTGCTTATCTCATGGGCGATGAAAACTTGCGACAGTGTATATATATATATATCAACAAAGCTGTGGAATGAGCTTCATTGTGCGGTGTTTCCGGGACGATATGACATGGGTACCTTCAAAAAAAAGCGCGTATACCTTCCTTTAAGGCGAAGGGTAAACAGAAAACACGCAAACAAGTTGTTTTTAGACAAGTTTTGTGGTGAAAATATAGCATTTGGAGCTATGAACACTACTTTATCCTGTTACACATACCCTTAAGTCTTACTTGTAGGTTGCTAATGCTTATTGTTGGTTAAAGTTAACACTCCAGAGCTATTATGAACTAACAGTTGTCTTTGCAGTTAAACAAGTTTTTTCTCGGCATCATGCATTTGTTTAGTATACTACTCTCATAAAAGTTGTTCTTATAGATTTTACTTTTTTATGTAGGTACATTTATTCAGATTAGTAATCAATAATGAGGATTGTAAGCAATTAAACAGTTTGCGCCTGTTAAAATGTTAAATTTTCGACGCAAGAATTTTGAAAATATTGGCTTTGTTTTATAGAAGCCGTGAACTCATATCGCTCAAGGTCGCCGGCATTTAGTGTCGCCTTAAGGCCGGCAACGTTCAATAGAATGTGAGTGGCGGTCATCATTTAACACCAGTTGACCCTTTCGCTCGTTTGTCCTCCTTTTCCACAAAAAAAAAACTGTAGAACGACATTAGTTTTCCAGTTGTTGTCTTATTATAACTTTTTCGCTGTAATACTTATCTCAGCGTTATCTGTTATGCTCATTCGCTTCCAATTTCCAACTCCTTCATTGAACACTCTCTTACTTCTAGTTAACGTCGTCTTATCATGATAGTACTTAGCATGTAGTAACAAGTAATTAGTGAGCACGTGTAAGATGTGTAAGGTTCCGACATGCGGCCCAGCGGCAGTGGTAAGCCATGTCAATGGCCTGTGGTGTGTACACCGGCCGCGGCCGCACTGACAATAATAATACGTCTTCAATGTACTGCGCAGTACCGCCGCATACTAAACAGTTATTTGCGACGACCGTGTCCACTCAATACGTTGCTTTCACGTGTTTTAAACATGTTTTACATAATAGTTATAGAGCCATTCTTACAATAACTACCTCTACTACTCGCTAGGCACAAGTATTTATCACTTTTTTGACTTTGACGACCTGTATAGCCGAGTGGTTAGCGATCCTACCTACTAAGCTAGAGGTCCCGGGTTCGAATCCCGGTAGGTGACAGCATTTATATGATGAATATGGACGTTTGTTTCCGAGTCATGGATGTTTAAATGTATTTATGTATGTTTATAAGAATTTATGTATGTTTAATTAAGTATAATGTACTAAATATATCATTGTCTTGTAACCCATAACACAGGCTATATATGCTTAACTTGGGGCGAGATAATTTGTGTAAAAAGTGTGTCATATTACTAATAATTACACACTTTAACTACGTAAGTCTTATTATTTTTTGTGTAAATAATAGAAGTTTCAAGTGATATCTAAAATACCCCTCAGGATTTACTTAAGTTGCTATTATATTAATCCCGATACACGATAACTATTTTTATGCAATAGTTGAATCAAAAAATGACAGATTATGGTTTGAATTATTATTCTAAAAAACAGAAATGTTGTTAGGCTAAGCGAGTATGTATGTTACGGGTAATGCTAGAAGGTTAAGTAAACTTATGTTTATCCCGGTATAACTAGTAGGTATTACCCAAGCGCTTTGGGTAAAGTCCGAAAATTTAAGCAACTTTTTCTTGTATTCGGCGTTTAACCGCATGCATCTAGGTGTACCCAACACTGGCCGGGTAACTTTAATCATATTGTAATATACGATCGATTCAAAGTATATGTACGTAGTATTGTATTCAAATAAAATTTGAAAAACAATATTTTATGATCGATTTGGGACTCTAACCCACGACCTCCGGCATTCCGTGCCGGTGCTCTAACCAACTGAGCCAACCATTCGAGTAACGTATCGTTATAAAATCTTGTTTTGCTTTATTCAACTCTCAGGTTGTGCCGCCGGAGGTCGTGGGTTCGAGTCCCGCATCGTTCATAAATCTTGTTTTTCAAATTTTATTTCTGTATTAATCCTAGAAGTGAGGGTTATCTCTTTAAAAAATATAACATGTAGTATTGTATTATACCTAATTATATTGCTTGAAAGAGTTAACCTATCCTAAACCTAGCCAGTGTTGGGTAGACCTAGATGAATACGGGTAAAAGTCGAATACAAAATGAAGTTGATTTAATTTTCGGACTTTACCCAAAGCGGGCAATACTAGCTGTACCCGAGTAATCCTAAGTTTACTTTACCTCCTAGCATTACCCGTAGCATAATAAACTAATAATTTATTCATTGCACATATATGATTGCATACCGTTCCCATCAATACTGCATTGACTGGCTATTACGAGTGCAGGTGGCTGCATGCCATTCACATCGCCATAACGCACGGATACATTATAATCAGAGTCCTCTTTTATAATTATAAGCTACGTGATTGTGTGCTTGCGATGTGTAATGAAGCCGATTAATAATATGATGGCGAGTTATTTGTTCTGTAGGTGGAGATTGTTAGAAAGACTCCATAAATAAATAGGTATAGTAAACCAATATCTAATCGCGGTTTCAGTGTCTCATCTGCCTTCAGCAAAATCTTGATTCGCTATGAAGGTGTATGAAAATGCTATTCTAAGGTTATGTTAGCAATCCAGTACCTGATTCTTAGGCTGAGGCCCTATAGAGCGTACTCAGACTTGTGACCAGTGGGAGGCTCCTTTGCACAGGATGCCGGCTAGATTATGGGTACCACAACGGCGCCTATTTCTGCCGTGAAGCAGTAATCTGTAAGCATTACTGTGTTTCGGTCTGAAGGGCGCCGTAGCTAGTGAAATTACTGGGCAAATGAGAGTTAACATCTTATGTCTCAAGGTGACGAGCGCAGTTGTGGTGCCGCACAGGATTTTTGGGGTTTTTCAAGAATCCTGAGCGGCACTGCATTGTAATGGGCAGGGCGCATCAATTACCATCAAGTGAACGTCCTGCTGCTCGTCTATTGTATTATAATATTTTTGTGGACTGAAATAGGTTTGTCATGCTCGTATATCCTACTCAAATAGACTACTAGATAAAAAATTATAGTCATCACATAAACACTTTAAAAACGAACTTGAAATGTGTCTTAACAAGAGATGAATAAATCTGTTTACAAATGTCGAAATTTTCTATTAATTATAAAAATATAGAAATGCATTGTAAATAACTGTTATTTATAATAAGTAACTGTGGTGTAAAGTCAGGCACAGATAACATTGGATGTACAAACATCACGTTATAAATGGGTAAATGTTTAAATACCTACATGTATTACACCTATTACTTTTTAATACTTTGTGAATAATTTAAGTCACTAACGTAATAAAGGCAAATTGTGACAGTTCGACTTTGGTTGTGAAATAACCCGTCCATAGCCAGAACACCATATATGCGGTACGAGCGACCAATCTTTCGATCAATTAAATGTAACCCGGTACTGTTTACACATGCCAACATATGAATTAGTAAGCAGTCAATTATGTCGCTTGTCAATGTTGAGCTTACGACATACTATGAGCTTTGTGTAGGGTTGTCAATTTTTTTTTTATAAAACAGGCATACAAGGCATTTATTTTCTCAAAATTGATTCCTTTAGAATTCTTTTCGATGTCATTTCTAATAACTACTAGATACTACTACCGCTTCCGAAACAAATGGCGCTCTGAGAGAGAAAAGAGAAGCGGCGCAAGAAACTCTCCCAGCATTCTTTTTTTTTTGCGCTCTTTTCAATAAAAATATACAATATTGTACAGTCATTTCTATCGCTATAAAATAATCACAATCTAGTCCCAGGCTGTCCGACCATTTAGATATTCAGCAGTGGAGTAATAGGATTTACGACAGAGCCATTTTTTTTATAAAACATTTAAATTTATTTATAGATAATGCCTGAACAGTGGCTGGGACTTTATTATAAAAGTGTATACATTTACCCTTAAAGCTATTATGTATCTTATGAAGCTATATATACTGCAATAATATAATTTATTGAAGAATCGTGTTATATGTATCCTCAATCGTGGCGTCATCATTAATCATCAAGTTATGATGTCACTTCTTAAGGCGGCATTCTCAAAGTTAATATAATATATTGTGTACCTACTTGTATCTTTATATATATATTTCTTGTGTGCGTGTGTATGTCACTGAACTCCTCCTAGACGGCTGGACCGATTTTGATGAAATTTTTTGTGTGAGTTCAAGGGGATTCGAGGATGGTTTAGATTCACAATTGAACTACCTCCTAAACGGCTGGACCGATTTTGATGAAGATTTTGGTTATTCCAGTGAATTTGAGATTGGTGTGTGTCTTCAGGTGGATTCGAGAATGGTTTAGATTCACTATTGATCTACCTCCTAAACGGCTGGACCGATTTTGATGATTTTTTGTGTGTTCCAGTGAATTTGAGATTGGTTTAGATTCTCAATTCCGTCCATATAATATAATTCTCCTGCTCATGTGTATGTTAGTGAACTCCTCCTAACGGCTGGACCGATTTTTCAAATTTAAGACGTGTGTACAGGACAACGTCTGTCGGTTCCACTAGTATATGTATATGGACGCAGCAAACTCAAACTTTTAAATATATTCGAGCTAAACAAAAAAGTTGTATGAAGTTATTTGCGTACGCAAGAAGTTATTATTCTTTGGCCTATTAATACAAAAATCATTAAAAGAAAATTTATTACTCGTGCTATTTTACGTTTTTACAAAAAACAATATTGTGATAAAGAAGGTATTAAATACAACTAATGTAAATATTATTATTCTGCATAATAGGCATTTATTTTCTCAAAATTGATTCCTTTAGAATTCATTTTGATATCATTTCTCTTTAGAATTCTTGTTAATAACGTGTGATTGGGTATTATTAAATTACTTTTATATAATAAGAGAGACTTATTTTTTTTTATTTTATAACTTGTATAAACATATTGAGATTAAATAATTCTCGTCCATTGGTTGTGGTTCAGTAGACATATGAGTTACAATAGGGTTGGTAGCTGAAGTATGATACAAATGGTCTAGTTAACCAGCTAGCTTCACGTTGAATGACGGTGTGCGCGCGCATCATGAAAATTCACTTTGTTAATTTTTCCCTGACGCGCCAAACGTAGTATATAACTTCAAAAATATTGTTTACTAGTTGACCCGAAAGAGTTCTGTATATAATAAATATTTATAATAATTTGTCAATAATATATCATAACATCAAGAATTATTTCGTAAAATATGCTCCCTGTTGTTATAATGAAATTGTTTCACAGCAGAACTGTCAAACCGTGCGTCAATAAATTCTCTCATAGAAAATATGTCCATACAAAACAAATATCGGACGACGGTGGACACATGAAAGGAAAAACAAAATTGTTGTTTTTATTTAATTCCGAACACTTTCATATAATTTATTCACCTTTTAAATCTTCCCTGGACTTCCACAAATAATTCAAGACCAAAATTAGCCAAATCGGTCCAGCCGTTCTCGAATTTTAGAGCGAGACTAACGAACAGCAATTCATTTATATATATAAGGATTGCTGAAATAAAGTTTCTTCCGAAACAGTAAATTTGTACCGACATTATACACGAGCAACTCACAATTTGTCATGCCTGTTAATGTTCAGTTTCATAATATGATTAACTGCTCACGTGTATTAACATATAGGCAGGTTTTAATATACCCTCCAGCAAACGTAGACCTGGAAAGAGAACGAAATGTCTCGTTTAATATACTGCCGTGTAGACTCACAGAGAAGAACATCTTTATATAGAACTTGACGCCGCTGACAGTTAGGGGGCGTCCATAAATTACGTGAGGTGTTTTTTTGAATCTTCTGTGACTCCCTCCCCCCCTGGTAAGATGTCGTGAGATTTTATTCAACCACCTTCCCCAACACCCAATCTCACGTGAGATTTTTCAAATTGTGGGTTTCTTACGTAAATGCGTTGAATTGTTGTTGTAAAAAGAATTGCTTGGTGCCTTTATTTACGACTAGTTATCAATATTGCTGAGAGTATAAGTGTAATAAAAATTTAACAATAGAATACTTAAATTGTAACTACTGTGATTAAGGCGAAGAGGAAGCAGAAAACACGCAAACATGGTGTTTTTAGACAAGTTTTGTGGTGAAAGTATAGCATGAACACTACTTAATCCTGTTACACATATCCTTAAGTCTTATTGGTAGGTTGCTAATGCTTGCTGTTGGTTATAGTTAACACTGCCGAGCCTTTTTGAACTACCAGTTTTTTGGCATGGCGTGACGCATTTTTTTGGTACTTCTCTTAGAAAAGTTATTCCTATAGCTTGTACTTTTTTGTGTAGGTTCATTTATTCAGATTAGTAGTGAATAACGAGGATTGTAAGCATATAAATTGTTTTCCACCCAAGAATTTTGAAAATATTGGCTTTGTTACATAGATGGCGGGCCGGCAGTCGTGAACTCATATCGCTCAAGATCGCTGGCATTTAGTGTCGCCTTAAAATAAGAATATCTACTTTAATTCAGTCCATGGAGAATCATGCGCGGTCTCAAGAGAGACTATTGGAACCAACATGTCCATATGATTAAATGGATCAAAATAGTTTTATTTATTTTTAAATCGGAAAAAAAATTGCGTGATATTTGCCGAGAACCCCCCCTCTCTCCAACGTAAGATAAGATGAGATTTGACTCGACCCCATCCCCCCCTTAAACATCTCATTGGAACAATTTAAAATACGTGAGCGTCAACCCTACTAGTGAAAGCCACACGTGAGGTGGTCTGGCCGCACCTTAGCTTTGGTCCATTCACACGCTCAAATAAATTCTCGTGTCTACACAGTTTACACTTGCTTCACGCTTTCCTTGATACCTTTCCGATTAACTTTATTGCAGAATGTGCAACTTCTTATTTCTGCGGTATTGACCTTGACATCAGACGTTGGAATCCGTCTTTTAGGTATGTTATGATTAACATACAAGCCCATCCGTCACTTCTGATTTCGATTATATCGCGTTCAGGGGAATATTATTACCAAAGAACAATGGCGAAATTTTACCTGACTATAGGAATAACCGTCTAAGGTTAGGATAGTTACAAAAAAAAACTTCGTAGATAAATTGACTTGTTAGATAAAATTGTATTGCAAAAGGAACCGGGGAAATAAATAAAATATTTATTTAATTTTCACATTGTATGCTGTCACAACTATAAAATCACATCCATTTTAGGTTACATCAAATAAAGCTATCTGTCAATATGACTGACAGCGATGAGCGAATGATCAATGAGTTTCTATACCTGTCACCTATGATCTACCTAATACTAATAATACCTATCAATTATAGTTACCGCTGTTGTGTTGTTTTGTGCTTTCTTTATTTTAATAAGTAGTTTCTATTTTACCTGGCTTGGTTTTGGACTTGAATAATATCTTTCTCTCGTTTTAAACTCTGAACCTCATTTTGAACTACTTCTGCTCTCCATTACGGGAATATGATATGCTCCAGGATTTGGTCTAACGTACGCTGTTTATATAACAATAAACAAAATAAAATATTTTGTTTGTTTAATTTCCTGCTACCTACTGCTACAAAATAAGATATTGGATTGAGAAAAAGACATTAGAAAACTAGGTACTTATTTTACCAGTTTTTTAAGATTATAAAAATGGAAGTACTTAGTTTAAAAGTCGACCCGAGCCTTAAAATCGGGCGTAGGTTAGGTACACTTTATAAGTACCTAACTACGACTATGGATTGCGCATTTGACTTCCCTCTTATAAAATTACTTATAAAGCTATGGACAACCAACTCTGGTTTGTTGCAAATAAACTGTTATTTCCATTGCATCAAGTAACAAGTTTCCATTTTATCATAATATAATACTCAGAGTTGTTGACCGTAGACAGTTTAGTAATTATTAGGTATTTATTAACTATTTGCCTATGGTTATTAGTTCCTATCCTTAAAGATTTTTGGAATTGGTGTTATTCAGTGTTATTGTTGTTGGAACATGTTAGTTGGAATATAATAGATAAGTATACTATAGATAGAACACAAAGTAATAAAATAAAAAACCTAACCTAAAAACTCAAACAAAATAATCATTCATTTCTCCATTATCCCGGTTCCAAATTAAAAATGAATAATGTCAGTAGATACAGAAAATTATAGATAATTAATTAGTATACGTCAGTTCTTGAGACGCTACCATTCAATTTCAAATATTTTGTAGTATGAAACTTCGCCATTGTTCTTTGGGTTAAAATATAACTTTTATATATCCCTGAGGAAGTGTGCGCATAAACTTAATTAATAGCGAAATTACTAATTGTGACAGTAATCACGATCATCATGTTCACGAAGCATCCTTACACAAACAATGAATTCAAGCTCTTAACATA
Source organism: Leptidea sinapis (assembly GCF_905404315.1). NCBI lineage: Eukaryota > Metazoa > Arthropoda > Insecta > Lepidoptera > Pieridae > Leptidea > Leptidea sinapis. Next base: position 5,884,469 of record NC_066275.1, on the reverse strand, counting down.
TGCATCCAATATACGATAATTTATATTTATACAGTTCATTCTCCTTAGTATTTTGAACATTAAAACTAGGTTGTACCAACTAACTTTAGCTATAACAAACATGTCGTTGACGTACCGGTTAGGCAAAAAATGTGTTGCACCAATTGACAATTTTTAGATGACGTCATAACTTTAGCTGTTAACCGTAACCGGCAAACCTTCGCCGGTTAGACCTAGTGCTAATGTTAAATAGCTAAATAGCGACCTGTCAAAAGTTTCAAATAAATATCGACTTGATCTTTCACTTTTCAACTCTAATTATTCCAAGGAATACAATGGTGCAACATATTCCGATTAGTTAACGAAAACAGCTAACGTACACATATTACTTTTATCCTTGAAACTGTCTGAGATAATACTTTACTCGGCTTTGATTTGCACATTCCCATGTGAATATGGGGCCCAGTAATATATTATGATAAATATTTAGAAGTCCCACGCGATACGTCATTCGCTGCAGGCTATACTCGTGGTGGCGTGCATCATCGAGGTGCACCACTGAACCCACTTCAATGAATTCATAATTACATCTCCCGGTGACTCACGGCCTCGGTAATATTGTGACCAACATGTTAGCTGGTTTTTCAACACAATCGATATATTATGCGGTATGCATAATATCAAATTGTTTTCCGTAATGTTATAGTTATGAGGAAAAGTAGTAATTTATTCTGATACGAGTTTTAAATGAAGTGACAGTTTTGGAAATATACCAACAAATTGTAATGAAGTTCATTTTAATTTTTCAGTCATTTATAAAATACATATTTTTGTTCATTTACGGTTCGTTATCATAAGTGTATTTCCAAAAAAGTGTAAAATGTTAAAAATTATAAATAAGTTTGTAACTATTTAGTTTAATTTGTGCCGCTTTTATATGTAAGAGTCTGTAGTTATTTATTATTATTTATGACTTAAACAACTTTGCTTGACTGCAGGAAAAACTTAAAAACACTCCAATGTAAGCCAGGGGAAAGAAACTGTTGAACAAACTTTCTGTTCCGTGATAGAGACGTGAAAGATCAAAGAACTCGTCATACATATGACTCACACTAACTTTTACATAAGCTATTACTTAAAACTTGATGAAATATATTTTCACCTTCGGGCAAAACCGGGCTTTTTTTAAACACCAATGACTCGGCGTTCACCGATTCTATTTAAAAAAAAAAAAGAGGTAAGTGGTAACAACTATTTGTGACATTTATTATTTATTATTACAAGGAAACATAACAAACACATCACAAGAACTGAACAATATAGGAAAGAGATACAAAATATTAATGTAGATGCGTCCTAACACATGTTGCACAAATACAATAATAACAAAAAGTAAAATCAAAGGTACACAGTCACAAAACGCAAACATTCACAGAAGTAACTAATTTAAAAGATGAAATGAAATTAATTAAAACTAAACTTGGGGCAACGATAAGAACGATTTTAATTTTAATTCTAAACTGTGTCTGAACACAGCAGGGGAGCACGAAAATATGTCGATGTCGAGATAACTATTGTTGTAAGATTTACACATTCTGTGTAATGGCGCGCGAAACCCAATGTTTGTTCTTGGGGACGATAGCTCAAAAGTAATGCATGTACGGAGAGACCTGGCTGGGACGTGAAAGCCTACGAGACTGAGGAGCTCAGAAGATGTCAGCACACCAGTACATATTTTTGATATAAACATTACATAAGGTAGACATAACATTATTAATAAGGGGTATTTTCATGTTTTTAGTGTTATGAGACGTACTTTATAACGGATGGTCGATCTGCTCGTTCTGACAGTTTTTCGAAGTGGAAACTTCTTAATGCGCGCCCGAGTACTTTATGTTGTGGGTATTGAATGAATACGCGTTACATAGACGAGCGTGACGGGTAAGTTCACGCACTTCTATGTAACGCGTATTCTGGTAAAGTCAACTCGAGTCGACTAGTGCGAAATATACCAGAGTAATTTACGCAAATATTTTATATTTCCTGAATGTGATTACTTTGAAGTATGTACAACAAGACAAACTGGTTGTATTTTGTGTTATAAGTTATACCCTTGCCTTGACAAAGTTTTCACTTCTGTCGTGTGTTTTTTATATTAGATGGAGAAAACAGTCTTTAAAAAACTGTACTTTAAAATGGGAGTATTTAGTACTTACTTTACAAAAATCCTCTTATCAACTCTCATAATTGCACCCTCCATCAATTCCCTACCATTGAATTATATATAACCACTTAAGTGGGATAAAAATTATACGTCGTGATTTATACTAAAAACTTACATCTAGATAGAGACTCTTGCTGGTAGACAACCGATGAAAACAGGCCAGCTTTATTACTTTGGTGTGTGTGACAATCTACGTCTTACACTCGCGACTTGCATGTCACTTTGTGTTAGTGTCCGTGCATTGTTCAAAATATGTGCGAAAAAATTGAATTGAATACTTCAGTTTTTTCGACGTTTTGATTAAAATGAATATCTTGAATAATGGCTAAAACATGATTAGTTTTTTGAACTGTGGTTATTATTATGAATTATGTTGCAGAAACCCGTAATGACTCAAATGAAAAGCAATCGTGTGCTTACGTGTATGTTCTGGTGAAATAATAAAGTAGATACTCGCATAGTTACCTAGTGTTCAGAGATCGGCAGATCCGTCTGTATATAATTAACCTCGCATTGTCGCGTTGACCCACATGATGTGTTCTGCATCGCATGCCGATCATGCATTCCGATTGCAAGATCTATGTCTCATCTAGTATCGCTATTCATCAACCGTTTGATATCTAATAGCAATAATTTCATCTATTAGTGAAAGGCTCCTTTGCACATTGGGATTACATTTTCTGGTAGACAGACTGGGGGACACACATTTTTTAGGAGAGTTTCTTACGCCGCTTCTTCTCTTTCAGAGCGCCATTTGTTTCCGAAGCAGTAGTAGTATCTAGTAGTTATTAGAAATGACATCAAAAAGAATTCTATAGGAATCAATTTTCAAAATTTTTCAAAATAAATGCCTTTTATGCTTTTTCATTGCCTAAACGCATGGTCCGGATAAACCGGTACGGTAGACGCGATCCGGTAGCGGACCATTTATGTTGGCATGTGCATCGCACAAAATTATTATTACCATCTGGACGGTACCGACACAAGACAGTAATAGAACAGTACTTTAACTTCATACTACAGCGCCCGTATCGACACACGCAGACATGTACACGATTTTCACGGCCGCTAAGCAAGCTTGGGGAGACAAAACTATTGAGTGCCACGCCATATGCCGCCGAGACTAGTCGCTGTCCGAGTTAAATTAGCTACGCCACGACGTTCGCGTCGTCAATCTGTTTGTATGTACCAACCCTAGTGCTCCGTCTAGACGTAGGTATAGATTTCAAGAAGACCGCTGAGTTACGCTACTGTTCTATTACTTGTATTGTGGTACCGAGTACGACGGCGGACCAATTAGTGCGAGGCGCCCGTCCAGGTCCATCGGACCGTCCGATTGTCCAATCCAATCATGGTACCAAATCCGATCATGTGTTTAGGTTAACAGGCTAGGTGGGTATATCACAGAGGCGCCTCTGTCTTTTTTTTATGTAAAAGGAAGACAAACAAGTGTACGGTTCACCTAGTGTTAAGTGATCACCGCCGCCCACATTCTCTTGCAACATCCGAGGATCACAAGAGCGATGCCGGCCCTTTAGAAAGGTGTACGCCCTTTTTTTGAAAGTACCCATGTCGTATAGTCCCGGAAGCCCCGCACAAGGAAGCTCATTCCACAGCTTTGTTGTACGTGGAAGAAAGTTCCATGAAAACCGCACTGTGGAAGAACGCCACACATCCAGAGGGTAGGGATGATATCGTTCCTCACTAAACATCCTCGTCCAGTAAAACCTTAATACGCATTGTCTATGGCCGGACTCGAGATCCTATATATAAAGCAATTGTACAATTTAATGAATAATATCGGCGAATTATTTGACGTTGTCTCTGCTGAACGCTTTGCTTGTTCCTCAGGTGTTCAGAAAACAACATAAATGCAAACAAGATAAGCTTAAAGTGTGTCACATGAAATGCGACAGTACAGTGTTGACTGTTCAGTAGGGCTGTCCCAAAAGCTATGATATTATATATTCACAAAACTATATCTACATACAGAATTTGCAAGCTAATATATTCTATGGTTATTTTGTGTTTGATCTATAGTTTTTTCTATTCTACAATAATCTTGGTACTTAATCGACAAACCATACTATTCTCCTGCATGAGTATTTGACGTTTGAGTATTTGTGTTGCATCACTTTACATATATAGTAACTTAAATGATTTGTAAAAATATGATGCTGTAATTGTTGATTTAAATGTGTGGCAATAAGTTTCTTGCCACTTCTTCCCATTAAAGCTCAACCCTTTCCGAACTGGTGGTAAATATAAAAAGAAAAAAACATTTGACATTCATAAGTGTCATTTTCTTAAGCTGTATGAATAAAGTGATTTTGATTTGATTTGATTTGAATAAGCTGTTGTGGTAAATAATCACACGCGTGACTTTGGGATATTACGGTATATAGTTGTATTTAGTTTTTTGGTATCTGCCACAAATATTATTCGTCTCCGTCGACGGACGACATAGGACTGATAATGAAGAACAGATTGATATCTGTTCTTCATTATCAGTCCTATGTCGTATCGTCCTACGGCGGTATTTTTAACGTTTCTGACTTAGTTTTTGGATCCGTCTGATAACTATAAGCAATAAATTCACTTGTCAAATATAACTTTTGTGGGTTCTGACTCGTTCGTGGTTGACTATCATTAAATATTTAGGACTTCCGGAACCAAGTGTTAGTTTGTTCGATTTGTTTATAGGTTTTCCTAAATCCAGCTTGCTAGTGACAACCCTAGTCAGTATTCAGTAACGAGCCAGTGAACGTGATCAAATATTGACAATTTCTTGCTTCATTGGACGCGGTGACAACTTTATCTAGGAAATTTCACTTCTGTCTGTAATGGTTTCGAAATTATTATGTAATGCAATCATTATTATTATAACATCCTTTTTACAGAAAGTAGACTGACAAATGCAGATCATTCACACATACCCACATTCAATAAAACACATATTATGTTATTTGTAAATGTACTTCTTTCACCATATCTTGTGATATATTTTCAAACATATTGCTATATTGCTCTGCTTGTTCAAAATGTAAACAAAGGATTGGAACCGATTTGATTTAAAAAGTTTAATTCGGTTTTTATCTATTATTTATTGCGAAGGTTTTTTCGTAGGAGGCGAAACAAAACGAGCGTACCCACGAATAATAGGTAAAAAGTACCCTCTATTAAATTGTTAAACAAAATAAATTACGTAATATCACTAAAGCTGTAACTCTGCTCTGAGAACTGAGTCAACGATGGGAAAAGCCGTTGTAAACTGGATTATTCAACAAATTTTATAATGAAACTTAAATAACCGAAAATCGTAAAGTTATGGTTAAAGGAAGAACAAAATCGAATTAAATTTTTATAACCCTAGGTGAATTATGAAATTTAATGTAATTCTTATTGTTTTTTGTTTTAAATATATAATATTTATTCAAACCCTTGGTTCTAACCTAACCCCTTTCAAAGGTCAAAGTGACACTAACCCAAGTGACAACGACTATTTTCTGTTTTTAGCTGTTTCCACCGTCCACGGGAAGTCAAATGTCTAAGCATTGGCAGCAGTAACCGATGATTTCTTATTTACATCACGCAGCGTAATATATTGAACAGTTTTTATTTATTTTATGTGCTCTGACATCATGTTAATAATAAACTACCGCGTCTCATGTTAATTTTATATCGACAAGGTTCTTCCGTTCTCGGTGCCTTACTTTGTCAATACATTTTATGTTAGAACAGCTGGCTTCTTAAATACACATTAATATTACAAATGGACATGTAAATCTACAAAAACTTTTACAATTTTCTTTGTTTGCAAGCAAGCATTTAATTTAAGCGATTTGTGGCATCTTAGCATCACTGTTGTTAATACCGTGTTGCCTCAAGGCTGAAGTAATTTATGCTACAGTCTCTCGAAAATTGGCAAAATGTAAGACAAGATATAATGATTTTATAAAATCATTCAGAATTATTGTATTGTATTAGGAAGGTGTCCTAACACATTTAAGCAAATATTCCTCACTGCCTTTTTGAAAAATTCCATTGATAATATAGAAAGACTATCTGTCGCAATCGCACAGTACAACGAACCTAGCTTTTAAATTCTAATGTTAATGGAGATTTATTTACTTTAATTAACACGGTTAAAACCAATTACATTTTGCTTGTCACGCACGCCAAAGTAAATAAACCGAGCCTGTTTTCATCGGCTGTCTAACAGCAAGATGCTCTATCTAGACATACGAGGGGCGGTCAAAAAGTTCGCGGAATGGCGGGGTTGGCGGGGGTGAGGTCGCTCCTCCAGGTAGCCGCTACTTGAGTAACTCATAATTACTATATATGCCAATTTCTAGCCTAATTGGGTCATTAGCTTTCGAGTTACAAACGAGTGAACAAGTAAATCGGGAACAAACTAGCCACTATGGAGAAAATTGAACATCGCGCCGTCGTAAAGTTCCTCACCAAACAAGGAAAAACGCCTCAAACTATTTTGCAAGAGATGTTAGCTGTTTACGGAGACTCTGCTCCTGGTAAAACCATGATTTACAAATGGCACGGCCTTTTCAAGCAAGGAAGGGAGTCAATTGAAGATGATCCTCGACCTGGACGGCCCATTGAGGCCACTACGCCGGAAATCATTGAAAAAGTTGAAAAACTTGTATTGGAAGACGGAAGGTTGAAGAAGAAACAACTTGCAGCATCAGTTGGAGTATCAGAAACCACAATTTTAAATATTCTTCATCAACATCTTGGCATGAGTAAAGTGTGTTCAAGGTGGGTCCCGAGAATGCTCACGCCGCTGCAAAAACGTGAGCGCGTCAACTGTTCCCGCGAGTATTTGGACCGCTGTGGAGAAGTTAGGGAAGAAATTATGGCCCGAATTGTAACCGGTGATGAAACTTGGGTTCACCACTATGAGCCTGAGTCAAAGCAGGAGTCGATGCAGTGGCACAAAAAAGGCACACCACCCCCAAAAAAATTTAAAGTGTCGCAATCGGCCGGAAAGATCATGGCGACTATTTTTTGGGATACTGAAGGTATTCTTTTGATCGATTATAAAGAACGTGGTGTTTCTATAACGGGAGAGTACTACGCTTCCCTATTGGACCGATTAAAAGAAGCTATTAAAGAAAAAAGAAGAGGAAAACTGACAAAAGGTGTACTCCTTTTGCACGACAACGCGCCCGTTCACACGAGTCATGTTGCGACGGCTGCCATTCATCGATGCGGTTTTGAACAACTACGCCATCCACCCTACAGTCCAGACCTGGCCCCTAGCGATTTTTATTTATTCCCAAAGATGAAGAAAGAGCTGCGTGGAAAAAAATTTAGAGACGATGATGAAGTCAAGTCGGCGATTTCGGCGTATTTTGACGCCCAAGACAAAACCTATTTTTTCGACGGTATTAATAAGTTATATGCCAGATCCCAAAAATGTATTCGTGTTAAGGGGGAATATATTGAAAAGGAAAAATAACATAATGTATCATTTCATCTTTTTTCCCAGTCATTCCGCGAACTTTTTGACCTCCCCTCGTATAAAGTTAGGGGCATAAAAATCAAACGACGCCAGCTCTAGGGTACCTAGAATAAGATTTTGTATGTTGGGAGAAGAAGCGAAGGAAATGTTATATGTGGCAGTTGAAATTAGATCCTTATGTCAGTACACCCGACTAAGATACAGATGTGTTTATATGTATGTATGTGTGTTCATGAGACGTTTGGTTATTATGCCTTTTTATTTGGAGCAGAGGCCACGAGGTCACTAGCTCTAACCACAAAATAATTAATGTGTGCAAATAAATAAATCAAATGAATATTTGGAAACAACTAAAATGTTTTTTTTGAGTAAAAAATTTTCGAGGGACATTATTGAGAGTTGAACAAGGCATTCTAAGATTTACGATACACGCGTCACTCGAACGGTTAGCTCGTTGGGTAAGAGCGCTCGGACGGAACCCGAGGCGCGGTTTCATTCCGCATCGTTCATAAATTTTGGTTACAAATTTAATTTGTATAATTAATTAATTAAATTAGGGATATCGCTTTGAAATATCAAATTGTTTAAAACATTTTCGTTATTTAAGTTTTTGTATTTTTAATAGGGGTGATAAATAAAAGAGAACAAGAACATCCTAGATATTTCATTAAAAAGAGCGCAAAAAACAGAATGCTGGGTGAGTTTCTTGCGCCGCTTCTTCTCTATCAGAGCGCCATTTGTTTCCGAAGCGGTAGTAATATCTATTATATTAAAAATGACATCAAAAAGAATACTAAAGGAAATTTTGAGAAAATAAATGCCTTTTTATGCCTTTTATGGCATTGGCCAAGTCTTGCGCAAGTGTCAGTTGGCGCAAACGAGAGCTCGGTGTGGAGCAGGGACCAGCTTGGCTACTTTCTCTTGCCAAAGCAATTATTTAAATCATTTAAATTAAATGTCCGCTTTGATGTCTTTCCAAATTGGCGGTAGTGCAACACATTAACAACATTACAACTTGTTGAACAAAACCGGTTCATTATTAAGTTTTATTAAAAGTAGATGCGATGACACTAGCTAGACGTTCACCTGATGGTGATACGCCCTGCCTTCATAATAACGCAGTGCCGCTCAAGATTCGTGATACATTAAAAATTCTAAGCGGCAACTCGTCACTTTGAGACATTAGATGTTAGAAGTCTCATTATTTTACATGCGTCTAGATTGGTTGTGAACACGTCGAATAAAAAGTGACATACGAGTGGTACATACGTAGCGCGAATGCACAAGATTTAGTTTGTCATGCACACTAAAGTAATAAACCTGGTCTGTTGTCGTGCAATGCCTAATAGGAAGAGGCTCTTTTGGATGTAAAAATTCTCTATATATCCCAGTAATTTCACTACTACGGCGCTCTACCCACCCTGTACATCCTATGCTGGCTCAGTCTGTTTTATTACAATAGGGTATATGCATATAACTTATATTTAGTTCAAATATATTTTTTAATCTTTATTATTATTTATTCTATCTTAAATAGTTTTTTTTTTTAATATAATTTTTGTTGAATAATAAATATTAAAAAAAGTTAGCGATATATTACATTTTATCTTGGTTTTTTATTATTGAATGATTTGTATACTTATAATTTACAATTATTATATCTACTATAACCATTCTTTTTTTCTGTTATTAAAGATCTCAACGAGAATCATAATATGATAATCATATTAATGTTATGGTTCTGTTTTAAGTTTACATTTTTAAATTAAAAAACAATAAACTTATAAACTACTAAATAAAAAATTACATATTCATTAAACTCACTTTAAAATTGGTTCCTGGAATATATACCACAACAATATAAGCAAGTTGTTGGAGATACTTTATCTCTTCTCATTAAGTTTTTTGTATGGAAGAGAGGGTCCGATGTTAAGTGATCACCGTCGCTCATATTCTCCTGCAATACCAGAGGAATCACAAGAGCGTTGGCCCTATAAAACAGTGTCCCAGGAACACCGGGAAGAAAATTCGTTGAGGAACGTTACACGAATATGCCACAATCATACAGCTCATCGGAACACTCTCCGTGATAAATGCGGAAGAAAACATACAATAAAGCGACGTCCCCACGCAACGCCAAGTTATCGGTTCACAGAACACTGCGTCCCCGACAATTCGAGCAGCTCTGCGTTGCAGGCGGTCAAATGGTTACTGTTTATACCACTTTGCTCGGATATTTGATTCTCTTGGAACAAGAGTATTTTACTTTATCTAGTGCACTTTTCGAAGTATTTTTGGCACGAGAAAATACTTTTAAGTAAGTTTTTGATTTTGGTCAATTATTATATAAATCACAAAATATATGTAGGTATTTTTAAAGGCATAGAGGACAAACTAGTGTACGGGTTACCTGGTGTTAAGTGATCACCGCCTATTCACACTTTACACTATTCTGTGTCTAATTCGCGTCGAGTAAAAACATAAATTAAAACTTAAATAAATTTAAATAGTTCTGTTGTAATTTTGTAGTTGTGTTGATATGATTTCCTTGTTTTGTTTTTAACGCGGTAGTTATTTGCATTAATAATATTTTTTTTATGATATAATTTGTGTACATATGTAGGATTATATATGCAGGAAATAATATATTAAAATACAATATAAAGGTACGTAGATTCTTACCCCCTTATTCATAATAGTCTGCTAACTTAAAGCATTGCTAATTCTCACTCTGTCTTCTTCTATTGACCTAAGTCAGAATGAGAAAAAACACTCCTAAGCGGCTTATTAAAGTTAGCGGACCATTATTAATATGGAGGTTAAACTCTATCAATCAAATTAAATATAGTTAAATTAAGTAATGTATAGTGATAATAATGAGTATGTTAATAATATAACATAAAAAGTTGTTTTTATTTAAGAACTAAATTGTGTTAGTACTTGTACGATTGTTTTGAACACTTCGTGTGCGATTGCGACTCGCAGGGTGGTTGGCTGGTTGTTTCGGCATCAAAACGTAGATTTAGCACTCAGTTTTGTGTGAATGATGGTTCAACAATAACTTATACACGGTATAATTGGTTTCTCTAGAAGTTGTAATATTATAAGAATATCTTTTCACTTACAAAATAATAATTATTCACCGAAAATAAGAAACTCCGCCTTTTTATGTTCTTTTAGTGTGGTATTTTCCATAAAGGTTCGATGTGATCCAACCGTCTAAACAAAGTTTTGCCACACGTGTCTTTAAGACCGTTTAATCTAGTTCATATTATTTGATCGTAGTGAACAAGACTCTTATTATAAAACTGCGTGCAACTAATTGGTGACTTTTACTAGTGTTTCAAATATAAGCCTTACGATCGCATTGACTATTGTTATCGAGTAGGGAAAGTTGCAAGTGCTTATTAACGAGCGGAGGAAAGTCACATTGAAATGCAAGACGTCACGGTGACTCTTCTATAGCTTTCTGACGGACTCTGCGATGTAGGTGATTGGCTTCTGCCGGTCACTATTAAAATTTGATGTAATCTAAATATTTGTAAGGTATATAGTTATTACAACGCGAATTTTACTACTGATCCACTGATTTTTACCGATGACACTTTTCACATAACATAAATAAATTTTAGAAGTGAAAACTTCTTTACCCGCGTAGGGCACCTTTTTGTTGAGGAATATCTTATGGGTTCGTGTCATCGACATGCTCATGACTGGCGTACGCGATAAATAGATAATTAAAAGAAATATATAGTTTTATGGATATAATATGAATTTAGTGAAAAGTTGAATGTGTATATACTGTGCATTGTTGAAATAGTGTTTTTGTTTGGTTAATATATCATTGAAAATAAGTTTAAAAAATAATTCAATATTCATAATTGAAATGTTTTAAAACATTATGATATTTCAAATTTTCACTTCTATTGGTTAGTCTCTTCCACTGCCAATTTTTTTTTTATTAACGAATTCTATCCACGACTATTGATGAGTACTGGTCTTGCGCTTATTTGTAGCTAGTTGATGTCACTTATAATAAATACTCGCTGTAGTAACATTTCGCACACACATTCAATTTATTTTATGTGAATGAGTAAGAAAAACATATAGCGATTCTGAATTGGGTCAAGGCCGGTAATCTATTTATGTACTGATCGATTCATTTAGTTACAAATTTTATGAAGCAGATTTCCATTGTTAGAATAAGTTACAACTAAAACTTAGTGAGCCTAGTAACTTATTGAGGGCCATTGACATGCACAGAGCATCCCAAAAACTAAAGTTTACACTAAAAAAATTATGCTGATGGCCTGTTAGGCCCGTCAGGATAATACTTATTTCAGCACTACTACTAAATCACACCCCTTAACATACTAGTACTTGATCCAAGAAGTGTGTGGTGCCGACCATTGGCAGGACACAAAAATCTAAAAGAACCCATTGCTAAATTACTTAAATTGATGAAATAAATCTAATAATAATCAAACATTTTCTCATCACCAGTGTAACACACCATTTGAAATGTTGACAAATTCTCAAATATAAACAAGCTTTCAATAGAAGTATTTAATGGAGGACTCTACCATGAGGCCAGTATCACAAGAAAACCTGGTATGGGCCACTAATGTCTGTTGTCATAAAAAAAAAGTAACAATAAGTAAGTCACACGTGACGGGTTACACGTGTGACTTCTGCGACGATCTGAAAATATCATAGAGAAAACTATTATTGATTAAAATATATTTGTCTGTGTGTTCCAACAATCTTCAGAATGTTAATGATATATTATTTCATGGTGTTTCATCATTTAGGGTTTGTTTAATTTCAATCGATTCATTAATTTACAAAAGTTAGTTCAAATTATGTAATTTGTAATTCTTGCAGACTTAGTTGTTAGATTAAGATGTAGAGTTATAAGATGTCTTTTAATTATTTAAAATCTCTTTACTATTACAATTTGCATTTATTGATTTACGAGTAATACTCCTGCTTTATGTATATCACAATAAACGGAGATACGGTAATAATTAATAATGTTTTGAAACATTGCCAGCCAACTAAAACACTACAGCGCCAAATTTTATGCGTCGTCTTACTTTATTTTCGAACTATATTAAAACCTGAGGTCATTTATACGTCTAGATAGACTGTGACAGATGTGAAAACGCCGAAAAAATGAGGTTGACAGTTAACCTCTATTTTGAGCAATCCACGCACACTAACACAAATGGCGAGTGTAAGGTGTAGCTTGTCACACACACTAAAGTAATAAACCTGGCCTGTTTTCATCGGTTGTCTAGCAGCAAGAGGCTCTATCTAGACGTATAAATTATTTAAGGTTAAAACAAATATGTATATATAATTTACGCAAGAAACCTATAAGTAATTGTCACGTATTTTTAGTGTTGTCTGATATAAATATGTGGTATTATGTTCGACGGCTAATTCGTACAACTCCAAAGCAATGCGTAAATAAAATAAAAATTATAAGGAATTATTTTATAGTAACCAATTATTACTCCACAATATGTTCGCCCTTACGTCTATCCGTATGTATGTCATAAACCACAATAGTGAGACTGTTGAATCACAAAAATATATAATTTAAACTTGTTGTAAATTTTTATAATAAAAGTGCACCTTTGTGTTATTTTAAATTTTGAAACCCTTCACCAAAGAGTTCGACAATGGTATATAAATTAACGTTCATAAAAATTTAATGTTGTATCGACATTTACTGCAAATGTATTGAACAATAAAATAATAATCTCCTAATCCGTATGAGTTGTAAAACATTCGCAGAATTCAATTATTGCGCCAGCGAAGAACTCAGCTGTAAAACTGTTAGGGAATCTAAAATACGATACACAAAGTCTCGTATATATTTCCATCGTTTGTTCTCTGTCGTTGTGGTCAACCGCTAACGACATGCTTTCCAACAACATACGTGCTGTTCATCGATTTTTATTGTGAAGTATTGTTATGTGCCGCGGCCGGTGACTGAGGGACTACGCGCACTTATTCAGCTCTTTTCAGCTTTTGTCCATAGAAAACAACAATTTTGTATGGAGACGTGCACGCGTCAATTCAGCTTTCCGCGTCCATTCTGCTTTCACAGCAAACCAGCATGAAATGAGGATAAATGTGTTTTTATTATGCGAATGCTATAGAGAGCGTTCGGCGCTGTTCGCCGTCGAATGCGGCGAAACAGCTCTTTACAGGGATGGTTCGCAACTCCTTGTCGACAAGTTGCGACCTGTATTGTTCCTGCATTGATTTGACGTAATCATTACGCACGCAAAGATTAAAGAGTGCAGACGTGATTTAAAATTCCATACGCGGCTGATAGAAGCAGAGCTGTATAAGTGTGACCAAAATCGTTCAGCGAAACGCGAATGGAGCTGAATAAGTGCGCGTAGTCCCTAAGATTCTGCTTTGTCGGTCTATGTAGGTACTTTGATGATAAACAAAGTGTTCTTCGTTTGCATATTATGTTTTTTAGCAACCTAAGGATACACTACAGATCGTCAATAACGTAATTCGACTCAGTTGCTTTACGGCCGTTTTCAATAACGTTACGTTATCATTTGCCGTCACCGCTTACTGACAAGATCTTAACTATCCAAAGTTTTGTCCAATATAGTTATAGTCCAATGCTTTATGTCGATAGGTTATTGAAATAAGTGAGCGTAAAAGGCTAGATATGTCTACCTCTAGTAAGTTGAACTAAGGATAGATAGGTTATTGAAAATGGCCGTTAATCGGTAATACTGAATTCCGTGATTTGCCAGTGGACTGAACTTTGGACTCTTATTTGACAATGTTTAAAACATAAACTTTTACGGTCGTCCCCAAAATTCAGTCTATCTCTTACTTGAGATAAAAATCGTAACTATCGTTGACTTTTCTGTCCCAATAAACTTATCGAGGGTAACTCACCTTATATCCGTACACGCTGTCTGTCAATGTGACGACGTATAACTTACCAGCGATAGAAGTCTGTATGGAAATTTCAATTCACGCGTCCCAATTTAAGGCGATAAGAATGACTTATCGGGTATATTGGGATAGCTTCAGATTATTCAAAGCTAATTACTGACAGAAGAAGGTAGTAATTTATCTCTATCTGTAGATAGTATATTGGGAACGACCGTTAAAATATACTACCGTATAGATGACAGCACAGCAGTACAAGTCGTGAATCAAAACCAGTTACTGTAACAATGGATTCGCTTACCTTTTCTATCTTGCTGTATCTCCGTTACAGATGTTCTTATATCTCCCACGCTCTGTTTGTCTATACACTAGTATATATTTGCGAGTCTATACTTTAAAATAACGTAGGCAACGATTTAATTATTCAATTTAATTTATTACCTAGATAGCCAGTCGATAGATAGCGAGTCACGAATGTCTTCTTTCAAGTAAAAATAATATTGAGCTGGTTTAGTCGTGTAGAGAAAATGGGTGAAAGTCTATGTGACGCCATCCTATTGTAACTACTATTAACGGTCTCTTGATATTTAAGGGTTGTTTTCCTTAACTTAATCGTCAATACCTACTATGCTAATGAGAGTGTGTCTTGAGAGCACTGCTCAGACTTTACTTACAAAAAACTTAGCTGAGTGTAATAAAACGCATACTTGACTTTTGCATTGGGCTGTCTTAGCTTAAGGCGACACTAAATGCCAGTGACCTTGAGCGATATGAGTTCACGGCTGCCGGCCCGCAATCAATGTAACAAAGCCAATATTTTCAAAATTCTTGCGTGGAAAACAATTTATATGCTTACAATCCTCGTTATTCACTACAAATCTGGATAAATGAACCTACACAAAAAGTACAAGCTATAAGAATAACTTTTCTGAGAGAAGTACCAAAAAAATGCGTCACGCCATGCCAAAAAACTTGTTTAACTTCAAAGAAAAGTGGTAAAAAGGCTCGGCAATGTTAACTGTAACCAACAGCAAGCATTAGCAACCTACAAATAAGACTTAAGGGTATGTGTAACAGGATTAAATAGTGTTCATAGCTCCAAATGCTATACTTTCACCACAAAACTTGTCTAAAAACACCATGTTTGCGTGTTTTCTGCTTACTCTTCGCCTTAAGCTAGTATAATTTCAGCTGTCGAATGACTATAAAAAGCGACCAAGGGCGAGTCGGACTCGCCCATGAAGAGTTCCGTAGCAGCAAGTTATATAATATAAAAGTTCTTGTAGTTCGTTATAACTTTGATCGATGTTTTAATAATAGTGTATTTATTTTAAATTAAGTTATTGAAAAGTAAACATTATAGTAAGGACCTATATGATGGGATTTAGGTGTAACTATATCCGAGCCCATATAGACTTGCGATAGCTAAACAAGATTATACATTATATTCCAGTTTGACAAGAAATATTTCCAAAAATATTATGAATATGTGTGCCTCCTCGCATAGTTGGGGATTCATGACGTATTAAATAAAACTACTCACTAGGTGTCGTTCAAATCGATTTTCGGTGGAAGTTTGCATGTACGTCATATATTTTTTTTAGTTTTATCATTCTCTTATTTTAGAAGTTACAGGGGGGTGGGAGAGACATTTAAACACTTTGGAAGTGTCTCTCGCACAAACTTTTCAGTTTAGACTTTTTTTAGTTTCATTTCTAAGTATGGGGATCAACAAAAAAATTGACTATTTTTGTATTAAAATCTTAATACGGTTCACAGAATACATCTACTTATCAACTTTCAACAGTATAGTTCTTTTAGTTTCGGAAAAAAGTGGTTGTGACATAGGAACGGACAGACAGACATGACGAATCCATATGGGTTCCATTTTTTGTCATTTGGGTACGGAACCCTAAAAAGGATATCGAAGATTATGCTAAGATAACAGTCAGCTAAGTTTTACATAAGTAAAGTCTGAGCAAAGTACGCTATATAGATCTCAGCCTTGGGCTCTATAGAGCGTAAGTCTCGTCATACAAGTATTCATAACAACGTTATTAAAATCAATATCTTAATAAAGAATTGTTTCTATGATTTCGTTTAAAAGGTCTTGTATGTATTGTATTTTATTACCGCAGAAGGCTTTTTATGAAAGCCTGTGTATTATCGTAAAGTGAGTCTGCACTCCGGCACTTAACGACATAATTACGAACAGGTGCGCTCTAGCGTACAAAACAAAAGTGAATATATAGCCTTCACTTATTGCTAATGATTCATCGCTTACTGACCGTTGGCGATAGGCGAATTGCTTCAAGTATGTACACAAAGAAAATGTTTCTGACTTGTGTATTATATAAATTACTAGCTGACCCGACAGACATTGTTCTGTACATAATAAATAAAATACAATTTTTTATGCATTTGTCAATAATATTTCATAACATCAACAATTATTTCGAAAAACAACAATAAATTCTCTCACAGAAAATATGTCCATACAAAACAAATATTGGAAATAAAAATAATTATGGGTCCCAAATCGAAATAAAAACTATCCTATCTCTCAAGTTAGACTAAACTGCACTGCATGAAGTAATCCCCATTTAAATCCGTTCATAACTTAGGAGTCCATCGCAGACAAACAACGTGTCACGTAATTTATATATATTAAGATTATGCTTGACTCTTCCACCGCATCAAGGGTAAATTCGTGATTATATAGGGCACTTTTGGTGTTTTGACGTTGACGTCATAACATATTTTTTTTTATAGATTTCGAGTCGAAGCACTTAAATCCAAAGATCTTTATACCTCCTGCTAGGTCTTGAGAGCATACAGCGTGGGTGTGGTTGCCCTTGATTTGCGAACCACATTATCATGTTGGGTGATAAGAAATACATCTACGTGTGGAAATGTTGGGGTTAGGTCTATGCACTTTCATTCGAATGAAAATCCATTTGATCCATATCCAAAATGAAAAGATTGATGATTTGACTCTTAGTTATATTTGTACATCTGTGCACGTCCTAGCGAACCACCGCAAAAGGTGAGCTTTGTAGTTCGTTTGCTAATATTACCTTCGACCCCTCAGTACGATTTGTCTCTGCCTGCAGACATCTGTCAACCACCGATTTCTAACGGAACGAAGACACATTTCTTTATGAACTATACAATAAATAAATTACATGTAAATATTATATTTCAAAATAGGCAGTTTCGAGTTGTTCTTTGTATGTACACATGGGTTAACTTTAGACGGACACAGAGTGGTGTAAACGGGTTTTATCGCTTAAGGCTAAGGCTGAGATCACTTTGTGATTCGTTACCTCCGTCACTCGCATCATTTGATGAGGTTTTACATCAGGTGGAATATTCCTTCGGCCACTTTCATAAATAAAATATTGGTCATAGAATTCTGTAAATAACGCTCTACAGTAAGTAAAGTAAAATCAATGTATAACGTTGGTTATGTTATAATTAACTGTGCTAAATACTATAAATAGTTCCCTTATCATAGTGGGAGCTGTTTACAGCCAGCGGCAATTGACTTTGTACCCTATGATGTCGAGAGTAGCGATACAGGCTCATTTTTGGTACCTTACTACTTTTTAGCTTAAAGAGTGGTCGGTGATTTTATTGTATGCTTTACCATTTCCGAAGATGTAAGTAAGTATAAATTTAAAATACACAAATAAAATTTGAAAAACATAATTTAATGAACGACGTCCGGCGTTCCGTGCCGGTGCTCTAACCAAATGAGCTAAGCGTTCGAGTGACATATCGTCATAAAATCTTGTATGCTTTGTTCAACTCTCAGGTTGTGGCATCATCTACAGGATCTACTTTACAGTTGATAACCTGCTCAACCCCAATATTTGCATATTAGGAAATTGACTTCAGATGTCGCTTTTGTAAATCTAAACAATTTGTTATGTTTTTAAAGTGATAACCCTCACTTTTTTCGGAAAATTCTTTGAGCTGTATTTTTGTTTTGCAAGAGGGATTGGATAAAATGTTATGATAATATATCATAAGTAACTATGTGACGGTTTAACACGTGTGTCTGCTATGAATAATTCGTTATTAAAGTGTTATTACACATTTGAAAACATTTAATATTTATCTTAAATAGATCGTTGTATTTGGCTCGGTGATTTATTGCTCTCGGTCTTGTTTATTCCCTTGCCTCGACTGACCTGAATTCGATTCGGTTTTGATTCCGAGTTTCTACTAATAGAGCAAATTCATAAACGAATTACTCGTGAAGATATTAAAATATTTCAATATGTCACTGATTTATTTAAATCGATTGGCGAAATAATTATAACCAATTGTTTGTTATTTTTAGTACAACTACAATTATACTGCAGCACATATTTTTCCCTATGGCAGACTATGCGAAGATCAACCTATACCTACAAGCTAGGTACTCATTCCTCGTATTTTAAATTCGGTCTTCTTCCATTCCTCCTAAGAGAGAGTTTTTGTGGTTATGGTGGAATTCAAATACGAGTGGTCAAGATTAACTGTCACATTGCAACTATTCAATTTAATTCAAGCTTGAACCATTTTCTTATTGATTACTAGCTGACCCGACAAACGTTGTTCTGTTCATAATAAAAAAAAAACTTTTGCGAATGGAATTTTGGAAAATCCGTTCTTCGCTGACCTCTACTCGGTGAAAAGAATATTCCTACCAAATTTCAAGTCTTTAGCTCTAATGGTTCCAGATATATCGTGATGAGTGACTATATACGTGGTAAATCTCTTATAATATATATAGATAATATAATTAATAATATAATAAGTTTTAATTTTGGGCTTATTGCTGATTGTGGAATGCACGCCTAGGTGGAGCTTTTCCATACGCATTTTTGTACAGAAAAATACCTCAACATACCCTTCTCAATAACTACATCGGCTTCCTCTACTCTGTTTGAGTAGGTATTTGAGATTCGGGAAAGGAAAAATATCGTACTGTTGTAAGTTTTAAATCTGTGTGTATATGAAATAGATCAAGAGAATTAATAATATTCATCATAACAATATAGACGCCGGGCATCAGATTAACCAACTTATAGAATTTTTTGTGTACGCGTTTTTGTTCACGCCCAAACTGGCATCCATTTAGTTTTAGAAGATGTTATTCTCATAAATAAAAGGTTATACAATATAATGATAGTGTAGGCTGTACCAATACATACCTGCACATAGTACATACTAACAATTTGTATGTACAGTATGCTTAATTGTTTCTTTAATAACATTTTTAGGCAACTTTGCTGCTTTAGCTGTTTAGCCGCCACTTCGTCCGTATTTACCTGTCTAATCATATTAGTTGGTGTTCAAATGCTGCCACATACATATAGACTTTGCACATCCGAATACCACCAAAAAGTAATTTTTCGGGTTAATATAACGTCTACTACACTGACAAATAAAGTGGCTTTCTATTGGTAACAGAATTGTCAAAATCGGTTCAGTGGATCCAGAGAATTACCACCTATAATATCACAAACTTAACCAGCTCTTTATAATACCTATTCGTTTAGATTTCAAGAATCCGTGGAAATTTTATTTGTAAAATCTACAATAAACAATCATTCCTTGCTACGCGGGTTTTAAGAAACTTTCTTCCACGAAAAAATAGAATGTGGTATAATGCGCAGTGGTTCCATGTAGAACACCACCTTCCTCCCATGTCAGAAGAAAGAGAATATGGGCGGACGTGGTCTATTCCCAATAGGTGCCCTTTACGCTCGTTCGTCGTTGTCTTAAATAAAAAGCCACCTAAAATATTTTATTTAAACATATATAACTACACACTAGAGGAACGTTGTCTTTGTCTGACCAAGAACTAGACAAAAAACCCTAGGAACATCAACAAAAACTAGATTAAGAAACAGCCTTGTACGTTACAAGTTATTAAAATGCAAACTGTTTGTTCGCAGCTCTCGGAGGAGGTACAACGGAAACAGAGCGAATACCAGAAATGTCTCGAGTCGTACAAGCAGATGAGGGCCAAGTTCGAGGAGAATTATCTCAAATGTGAGTACGAGTTAGCGAGCCACGCAATAATCGACTACTATATTATGCTAATTGGGCTTTTATGAGCTGTTTATTAATGAGGCCACACTTGAGTCGTTATGCTCATGCTAGTCCACCCTTGACGGTTGGTAATGGTAGGTGACACATTTCTGCGTTACTCATCAATTTTACCAACTTTTTTATGTCATTTTCGAACGAGTTTGGGGGTTAAAATATGGCCGGACCTGCGCTTCGTAGACGCGCTAGGATAGCCGGCTTAGTGTTGCCGTGCTCTCTAAATGAATCTCGATTTATTCTATACCAATTTGCAATCGCTCAAATTTTCGAGTCGTAGTATTTCGACACTAAGCGAGGCATTAAGAGGAGTGTTGTCGAACAGACGAATAAGGGGCGACTAAAATTAATTGATCAACTGGTGACCCCCTAGGTATACCAAGAGCTGGTAGTTGAGTATACTTTTCATGAATTTGGAGAGCAACAGGCCTGTACTTACTTGGCCGGGTCCGAATTGTCTTCATTTTTTGGGATAGAATGGACAAGGGCTTACTTCCATGAGTTCGTGACTACAATTTTGTGTATGACTGTCAGAATAAACGTATTAGTAATGGCGTCAACTTAGGGGCAGACGTTCTAAGCACTTGACGAAATTCCGCAATAAACCGTTAATGAGGTCATTTTCCACTTCAATTAATGGAAGAATTCTAATTAATGTTATTAATAATAGTTCATTTTTTGTGGAAAAGGAGGAGGACAAACGAACGTATGGGTCACCTGATGTTAACTGATCACCGCCGCCCACATTCTCTTGCAACACCAGAGGATTCACAGGGGCGTTACCGGCTTATAAGGAAAGTGTACGCGTTTTTTTGTTCGCGCTTTACGAATTAGTCTATGTATAAGGAATTGTGAAAGCATGTGAATGTGAAATCTATATTTTATGTTCTAAAACGCCAAATGCTTCAAAACAAATTAATAATGTCTTACCAAATTGGCTACCAATCATTCCATGTACGTTTATAGCGTCGATCGCACCAAAATACGTGTATAACATAGTTGTGTAAACAGTACCACCAATTAACCCACGCTCGAGGCTATAAACAAGTACAACATGTAAACTTTGTGTCATAAACTTTATGAAGCGTTGGTGTACCTGGACACTGGTAGACTATTCAGGTTTTAATAGCGGTGTTACAATCTGTTTGGTGTTTAGTTAGTGAAATAGAATGCTCTACATTCACCATTAGGTATCGATTAGACGTTGGGGCTATGTTCATCAACGAGTATTTTTTATCGTGTTTTTGCACCTATAATATTTCGATTAATATAATCAAAATAATATATGTATCTTAAAAATGCCTATGAACAGCCTACAATAAAAAATGAAATAGAGAAAAGGTTTTTACAGTTTTTTTTAAGTAGCTCCTAAATTTCCAAGTATGATGAAATGATTGTCTTTCTGTATGGCCAGTAAAGAATAACTTCCAATATATAATATTACAAAGTACGGAAGTCTCGTGACTTTGTCTACGAACGGGTTCTAGGACTACTACTGGGATGGAATTCTGTTTTAGGTTCAGAGAGAAATGTATGAATATATAAATAATGCATACTTCACATTTTTATCATATCAAATTATAATTATATGCGCCACATAATTTTAAACAAAGTCCTAAAGTAAACTTGTAAATATCACAATATTATGACTTATTTCCGTTCAACTATTTAAATGATTTAGCCTATAATATATAATCATGTAAAAAGTACATGAAGGTTCGGTAAGTAGTTTTGGGGGTGGGCACTAACAAACAAACAGATAAAGTAGACAGAAAGTAATTTTAAAAATAGTTTCTGTATTCTATTACGCCTCTTAATTTCAACTTATTTCTTGTTTGTTACTTGTCTTTCATTGTTCTAACTGGACTCTGCTACATTATAATATTATATATCTCTAGACTCAACTTAATCTGAAGTAGCTATAATTCGTCATATGGACCTAATAACCTGTAACACAGTCAATGATGTAAAGGTGCCAACTTGTTTCACATCGTAGTCTATGTGCCACCGAAAAGAAAGGCTTGCTGTTACTATAAAAGTTCACTCAATCTACTGTTGCCAAGCATAAAGCCGGAGATAGTTCGGCTTTTTGATTGCGTGTGCGGCTTTTGTCGAGCTTTTTACTTTAATTCAGTAGAATTTCATTTTAATTAATGACATTATTTAACTGATGAATAATAAAGCACTTAGACTGATTTGGCATTAGATTTTCTTTTTATTTCATTACATTTTAACAAGCTTTATGGTAATAATCAATAAAGCTGATTAAGCATACATTTTTTTTGGAATACTTACACACAAAGTCCTCAATAATAACCCTACACTATCCTATCTGTCCGGCCTTTTTACGCAAATGTCTGGCCAAACTGTCTGGTCTGTCCGGCTTTTGGGCTTGGCGACCTGGCAACTCTAACTTAATCTCATATTTATTTATTATACCTACGTGAATGTGCGGTACTAGTATCCCTAACATAAACCAGACAATATAGTAACGAGTGGTTACAAGAGCGGCGCCGGCGGTATTTCGCAAATAACCCAGTTATCAGCCTCGAGTACATCGATGGTGCATTTATGCGCAGCCGTATGTGATTAGTTCGTTCGGTTGAAGTACTCATTCAGTTTTAATTAGACTCTGGTAGGACCTATGATTATCTAATGCAAAATGATAACTTGAATTTATTTACTCAAATACAATGCAGTGTCGCTCAGGATTCTTTATGGGACTCAAAATTCTCAGTGGCATAGCAATACCGAGGGTACCGGCTCTACCAGAGTCGGAGAATCGCTCCCCGAGCATTCTCGATCGGGCTGCCCGTCGTATTCTGGGGAGGGCACAGCACCGCGCATTTCCGAGGACAAACGAGGCAGTAACACCACGGCACCCCGCTCCACGCTCAACGTGGACTTTTGCAATATCAGGGGAATTCACTCCAATTTGAACGCCGTCCACCACCACCTTGAGACGGCGCAGCCGGCCTTGTGTTTCCTTACGGAGACGCAGATATCTCGACCTAGCGATATGTCATATTTAACGTACCTCGGGTACAAGATTGAGCACATTTCTTTTTACATGCGTCAGTTAAAGCAGCATCTGACTGCAAAAAACAGGCGTATCGAATTTGGGTTGCGGCGCAGGAAATATAACCGTGCCTCCAGATTTTTTAAGCGGTAAATCGCCCGTGCAATATCGAAGCACATCGTCAAAATCGGCGAGCAGCTTACCAGTTACCTGACCGGAACACGCAAGTTCTGGTCGTTGTCGAAAGCTGCTCTTGGTATCTTCAACCAGCCGTCCATGCCGCTGTTGCACATGAGGAATGACACCCTGGCCCTTACGGCAAAAGAGAAAGCCGATCTCCTGTGCACTCTTTTTGCCTCCAACTCGACTCTTGACGACAACGGAAATACACCGCCGACCATCCCGCGGTGTCAGAGCTCCATGCCTGAAGTGTACTTCAGATATGATTCAGTTCAGACAGAAAACTGTTCGGCGAGCTCTGTTTTCTTTGGACGTCAGGAACTCGACCGGGCCGGATGGCATTTCTCCAATCGTGCTTAGAACGATTCCCCCTGAGTTGACGCCGGTGCTAACGCGTTTATTCGGGCACTCTTATTCTAAAGGCATAGTCCCTGACTCATGGAAGTCAGCCCTTGTCCATGAGATCCAAAAAAAAGGAGACAGTTCGGATCCGGCAAACTACAGGCCTATTGCTATTTCCTCCCTGCTCTCCAAAATCATGGAGAGCATAATTAACCGCCAGCTCTTGGTATATCTTGAGGGTCACCAGTTGATCAAGGATCGGCAGCACGGCTTTCGCCATGGTCGACCGACCACTGGCGAAATTCTCGTATACCTAACACATAGATGGACAGCGGCTATTGAAAGCAAGGGGGAAGGCCTGGCAGTTAGCCTAGATGTAACAAAGGCCTTTGATCGTGTATGACACAAGGCGGTCCTCTCAAAACTTCCATCATTTGGGCTTCCCGAGAGCTTGTGCAAGTGGACCTTAAGCTTCCTCACTGGGAGCAGCATACAGGTCGTTGTCGACGGTTATTGCTTAAAACTCAAGCCCGTGAACGCTAGAGTTCCCCAACGCTGTGTGTCCCACGCTGTTTCTTGTGTATGTTGGAGGTGTCCAACATATCATTGATATGCAGACGACAGCACTGGTGATGCCGTATACACGGGCCATGCAGGTCTCTTTCGGGAAATCGTCGACCAGTACCGGGAGAAACTTGTCTTCTATCGAGTCCTCTCTCGAGAAGGTCGTGGAATGGGGTAAATTGAACCTTGTTTACCACAAAAAAAAAACCCATTTGTCGCATCACCGCTCTTCGACAACACTTCCCTTTAAGCCTCGCCTAGTATCGGAATACTGGGTCTCGAAATCTCGAGCGATTGCCAATTCCGTGGCCATCTGGAGGGCAAAGCCAAATTGGCTTCGAAGAAGCTGGGCGTCATCAAAAGAGCACGGCAATACTTCAAGCCGGGCCCACATTCTAGCGCTCTACAATGCGCAGGTCCGGCCACACATGGAGTATTGCTGTGCACCCCAGTATCAGCTTGATCCATTTGACCGCGTGCAACGCAGAGCAGCTCGAATTGTCGGGGACCCAGTGCTGTGTGAACGGCTGGATTACTTGGCGTTGCGTAGTGACGTCGCTTTATTGTGTGTCTTCTACCTCATTTATCACGGGTAGTGTTCCGAAGAGCTGTTAACCTGATTCCTGCCGCCGAATTCACCTTCACAATACACGCCACAAGTTAGGATATCATCCCCACCATCTGGATGTGTGGCGGTCCTCCACAGTGCGATTTTCTAGAAGCTTTCTTGCTCGTACTACAAAGCTGTGGAATGAGTGATCACCCGTACGTTCGTTTGTCCTCCTATTCCATAAAAAAAAACAATTACGCTCGTCACTGTGAGACAAAAGATGTTAAGTCATCCTTAGCCCAGTTACTTGCCAGGTACGGCGCACTTCAAAATGAAACCAAATAATGCTGCGAGCATTACAACTTCATGTTCGAATAAAGCACGAACGGCACCCCGTAATTAGTGTAATTGCGTTGCGTATTATGAAGATGCGTCAGAGAACACTTTGTGAACATGTTTATTTTATTAGGTACTAAATTAAACGTAGTAATAATGCCTAAAGTTGATTTTTGACTATAAAGTTATTCTGCTCTTGGAACTTATTTCTACCCTAAGGACTCAATCACTTCTATCGTATTAATTTTGCTTTCTTAATTCTTTGGCTACCCAGGATTTAGAACAGTCATTAAACGAAGGATGCAGTGCGATATAGTTATTTGAAACTATACGTTTAGGGACACTGGGACCCTTATTATCTTGTATCCTTAAGTAATCCTTGCTTTTTCCTTTTACGGGCATTTCCCCTGAACCTGCTGTTTCTATGATGCTAATAATATATCTAGGGGATATTATAACAGTAAGGTTTTTGTTATGGAAAAGGAGGGCAAACGAGGTCACCCGGTGTTAAGTGATCACCGTCACCCACATTCTCTTGCAACACCAGTGGAATCACAGGAGCGTTACCGGCCTTTAAGGAAGATGTATGCGTTTTTTTGAAGGTACCCATGTACCACAAGGAAGCTCATTCCACAGCTTTGTAGTACGTAGGAGAAAGTACGTTGAAATTTAAAACCGCACTGTGGAGGACCGCTGCACATTCAGATGGTGGGGATGATATTTGTGGTGTGTCATGCGAAGGTGGAATTCTACCTCACAAATCAGGTAAAACAGATCTTTGGAACACTCCCTGTGATAATTGCGGTAGAAGACATGTGTTATAAACATTATGTTTGTTTGAAGAGATTTTTTTTAATTGTAGGTCCTACGAGCCGCGGCGGTCGCAAGCTGGACGAGACGCGCGACAAGTACAGTAAGGCGTGCCGCCGGCTGCACCGCGCGCACAACGAGTACGTGCTGCTGCTGGCCGAGGCCACCGAGTGCGAGCGGGCGCTGCGGACCGCGGCGCTGCCCGCCCTGCTGCACCAGCAGCGGCGCCAAGGAGAGGCCACTGCCACCTCCTGGTACTTATGATCTCCGAGTACATCTAGTGAGCATAAGGGATTCCAAGTTGCTGATATACAGCGACCTGATTCGTCGTTCTGGAGACTATGTTGTTCGAGTACGCATAATGAGCCAGCAGGGAGATTCCAAGATATTGTTAGAGGACGAGGTGACCGCAACCTCCTGTTGTTATGCTTTTGTTGTACTATGGCACAGTGTTTTCCAAGCAGTTGATATATTCTGGTGCGGCGATTGTGATTGGATATATTTTACTGTTAACGTGCTCTGTATATATTTTAGGCAACTGTATATATTTTAAGCAAAATAATGCCTTCTTCCATTTAGTCACTGATTTAAAAGTTTTAATTTTTCGGCAATGTTGTAGTTGTATGAACATTATAATATGATTGCATTAACACTGTATACTATTGCAGTTCCAAAACATTTTTGAAGTGAATACTTCTTTAGCCATGTTGGTAGGGGAAAAGCTTATGTGTTATGCGTCACTAACATGCTCATGACTAGCCCACGCGATATAAATAATTAAAAAAATAAATATAAATATATTATATAGTTGACACTTTTTGAATGGGTGAAATCTCGTAAGTTTGCGTCACCGACATGCTTATAGCAGTATATCTGTAGCTATACAGCTGACGTATTGTGCAAGTTATAATTGAAATTGAATGGATTTAGTCAAAAGTTCAATGTTTAAATACAATGCATTGTTGAACTAGTGTTTTTGCATGTTTAATATAAATATTATTGAAAACAAGGTAATTTTTCTTAAACGTTACGAAGTTTCAAATTTTAATACTAAAACTTCTAAGTTTTCACTTCTATCGCCAGTCTCTACAAGTGCCAATTTTTTTATGGAAAAGAAGAACAAACAATCTTACACACCTTTTGGTAATTCATTCCTCTCCTTTAACACCAGCGGTACCACAAGAGAGTTGCAGATCTTATAAAACTTCGAATAATGTACATATGAATTGGAAAACAGAAAACATATTGGTACCTTGGAGCTATATAATACATACACCTACCTAAAATTCTTTCTATTTTTTATTCCCTAACTTCTGGGTATTTGTTACAGGAAGGGCATCCTGCTGGAAGTTGTCCAGCGATCCGACTACAGCACGGACAAGTTCCGTGAGATCCAGAGCAAAATAGAAACCACAGTACAGAACATCAAACCGCACGAGGAGTATAAAGAGTTCATGGAAAAGTACAAGTATGTTGACCAGTTTTTATGTCAGTTTATGGTTCAATTATACCTACTGGTCCTCTTCAGCACAGCATTTAATAGGAAAGGCTCGAAAGAGGCTGGCTTCTTCCAAATCTATCAGTATTAAACTTTTAAAAACTTATATACGTCATACTTTTTGTGTATCAAAAAGGGTATTCTACCAGTGGCGGGAAGTAAGTAGCATGGGGTGAAGAAAGCTAGTGTTTGATCAACAAAATTGTGAATTGATCTAAATTCGTCAATGTTTTGCTATTCCCGTGTTCTCATTTTTTGAGAGAGATTTGTTTACTGCTCATTTTCAGGAATTTAAACTCTTAAATCAGTTTTTTTAAGATTTATATAACCTAACCTGATTATTGTAAATTACTCTTGCTCAAAAATTGTACTGAGTGATATCGTGTTCCTTTAGTCAAATCGAACTGACTGCGTAGCTGATGCGTGTAACAGTCCAGTGTCGTTAGAGATCCAGAAATATAAAGTGCATAAAGAAGTTTTTACCACAAAAATAATTAGGTACTTACTGAAAATATATTAAATAATTTATGAATGTGTTCTCCTTCAGAACGCCACCATCGACGCCAGTGTCATTCACATTCGACGAAAGTCTCGTAGACGACACCAGCGGCAAGCTCCAGCCGAACCAGCTCACAGTAGACAACCTGACCGTGGAGTGGCTCAAGGACAAGCTCACTGAGCTGGAGGCCAGCCTACAGGACATACGGGAGAAGCAGAGTGCGCTGCAGGGACCAGAAATTATCGGCAATGGCGTGTGCAAGAACAACACGGGCACCAACGGGGTCAATGGAGTTGATAGGTACCTAATATGAAGCATATAAATAAATATAGCATATGTTGCTTAAACATAAATGCGTTGTCCCATAAGGAGACTTTTATTTTGATGATGCGCAATTAAAAGTGTGAATAAGACTTTTTACGGATACTATTTCTATTGAAGCTTTTAACACAATAACCTATGACAGACGTTTTTAGACATTAAAATTGATATACGTGGCTAGAGTCGCAAACCAGAATTAGAAAGTACATTTAAATATAATTGAAACGAGAAACAGTTTGGATGTTTATAAATCGATTCAGTTTTATATAACCAAGTACCAAAATATATTTGTAAGTTCACATGTATAATTATTGTGGTCAAACCAGGCTCCTCACGGATTCGCCGCCGCCAATACCAGTTACGACGTCCGAACCTATCAAGCTGTTAGAGCTGCGGATATCCGAGAGGAAGTGCGCGAAACAGGCGGAAATGATTCGCTCAGCACTGGCGGAGCTCGGCTGTGAGGAGGCGCCCAGTGGCTGCCCGGACCTGTCCGCGGAGACCGTGGGCGTTGACGGCCTCGACGGACACGCGCCCGACATTCAGGTGAGGCCTACGTTACAACTTCAGGTGCTAATAATTAATGGACAAGTGTATAGCGTAGGAATCATGAACCGCCGCTCACGGCCTACTGCAATACCTGATAACAGATAATATGCGTTACCGGCCTTTGAAATAGAGAGTTAACTCTAGCTCTGTCGCTGGCTTGCAAACAATCGTTCGCTCATATAGGGATTGGACACAAGACCATAATATAATGGGAAGCTCAATGGCTGACAATTTTAAAGCTGCGCGACACACTATTTTATTCCGAAAGCATGGGTAAATATTTTTAAAACTCTATGTAATGGTTCGTAGATTAGAATAGACGAAGAAATACGACCCTTTATTCCATTAAAAGTTCAAAATTTGTTTATTTTTCAAATCCATGATCCTATGAACTACACATAATGAGTAAGTATTAATTCTTAAGTATCAGGAGCGCAGATTCCTTATATTTAATAACCAGGAGCGCAGTTAAGTGTTTATACTTGATCATCAGGACCGCTCGTCGCTGGGGTCGAAGGCCTCAATGGACACGTTGCGATTACACCTACACTCGATAATACCGCCGAGGCCCTTCTTCAGAATGTTCACGCGACCGTTCCGACGGAAGTCGGTCCCGTCGAGTCCGGCGTTGCCCCCCAAAACGTACCGGAGCAGTAGCGAGGGCCCCGACCCGGTAAAGCGCCGGAACCGCTACGTCATGAGACGGTTCCGTAGGCGTGTCGTGTTTGTCAAGTGTAGGAACCAACTAAAACAGAAGCGTGTGTGTCAGTGTCGTAGGCGATTGGTGAGTCCGCTAACATGGCTGCTGATTTCTGTACTGGACTCAAGACAGTTTCTTGTTGCAATAAAACTCGTGCATTATATTCTGCAAATAATAATGTCCTAAGGATACAAAACGTCATAATTAGCGATGGGCCGAATGTGGTTTGAACACGAATTTCAGCCGAACATTCAACAACAAGGTCGATTGATTTTCGCCGCACTTTCTCAGGACTGACAGGTCGCGCCTTGTTTATGCCACGCCCCAACCGAACTCCGCGCACGTCCGCGTGAGACTGGGTGGTTGGCTGAGAAAAAATAATATTTTCTTGTTTTATTCAACAGATATAACAGATTATTGGTTCTATCATTTTCAATCAAAAAATTGCAAATATTTTGTTTAGTTTATTTTTTGTGCCGAATAAGCCGAACTGTTCAAGCCGCCGAAGTTCGGTTAAGCTGAACTATTCAAGCCGCCGAAGTTCGGCCCATCCTTAGTCACAATGAACGAACGAACGGAATTTCCTACGAAACATGATTTAGTACGTTGAATGAAAACGTAGTCGCTCGTACACGAGTTGAAATCAATTATGTGTAAATAACTTTTGTAATAACTATAACATAAAATTTAACTTTAAAAGGAGACAAATTAAATAAGTACAGAAATCAGTAGTTAAGTGACGCATGGCATGTTGTATTCTCCCACGGACACAGAACTAAAAGCACCGCCGTTCACAATATAACATAATAGTATATGCAGAACGTGTATGTAAGTTTTTAACTGTTAGTAAAATAAAGTAAATAGGTACATATAAAACTCGGACGCGATATCGCCAGCGGAGAAATAACTATGCGATTCAGAAGTGATTCAAAATGCCAAACATTTCGAGCTTTGATGTAAATTAATTTGTCAAATATATTTCCATTCATGCCTTTATGGTTGGAGGTTTCTAAAATATTCCTTCTTAGTGCTCACATAGGTTATTTAAAGAATGAGTGTGGAAGTTTCTAGCTCCGCCTGTTTAGGCTATGCATTGATGCACAAGTCAGGAAAATATCAGTATATTGCATCCTAAATATTAATGTGAATTAGATTGATATGTAATTTACACAATGACGTTCAATAAAAACATATAAGGACACATCATTCGCAGTCAGACAGCGGAACGGCAAAAGTGTGCTTATAGACAATGTAAGCACACTTATCTCCTTAGGCGTGTGTCAACTGTCATTGTCCGAATCGGGTTTTAAATCCACCCACCACATACGTAACCAATACTGAATACATGTTTCACATTGCTGCTTATCGACCAAGAATATTATTTTATTAAATTAAAGCAATTTCTTTTTTGGCGTAATAAAACAAAAATCCTTAAAAATTTTAAAATTGATTACTCGTGTTATTTTACGTTTGTAGAAAAAACAAAATTGTAATAAAAAATTTGTTAAATACAACCAACGAAAGAATTATTATTCCACATATTTTATTTAAATAACGTGTTAATAAATATCATTAAATTATTTAATACAATTGGAGGAAATTTTTTTTTTTTATTTTAAAACTTGTACACAAATTGTAAAATATTTAATTCGTGTCCATTGGTTGTGGTTCGGTAGACATATGAGTTACAAGAAGGCTTGGTAGCTGAAGTATGATACAAATGGTCTAGTTGACCAGCTAACACCCTGACGATGTCGAATTTGCGTGACGATGTTCGCACGCATCGTTAAAATTCACTCTGATAGTTTATTCTTAACGAAAAGAAGCATAACTTAAAAAATTTACTAAGCAAATGGACTCAATTTTGTTCGTGGATATATTTCTTTTATAAATGAGAAGTAACGGGTCGAGCTGGACGTTCAAGTTGACTGATGGCGAGTGACGGGTCCTGCTCATTACAATGGAGTTCTGCTCAGGCTTCTAGGAAGATAGAAATATATGAACAACATCGTGATTGCGCTCATGACCTTAAGATATAAGATGTCAAGTCTCCAGTAATTTCAATAGACACGCTTCAAATAAAGACACAAGTAGTGTTTGTATACAACTGCTTTGCGAAACAAAAGGGCGTCTCTGTGGTACACATCAAGATTCGAATCCTGTGCTAGGAAACCTGCCAGAAATAATTGTACGAAATATAAAAATTTGGACAACAGAATTAAAGTTTAATAAAATATTTAAATTACATCTATAAGAAGTCAATATCATTCGATCATAATCTATCACTAAGCCTTACGTGAAACTTAAAAACACTGAAAGAGAGATTAATTTTAAAGTTGGTCTAACTGTAGCATATTTTTTCATTACTGAATGGATAGACTGATTGCTAAATAACGCTTATTATGCTGCGATAGATAATGCATTAATGACAGGCCAAAATGAACGCAAAATACTTACTTAACCAATTCATTGGAAATGTTTACAAATAAACATTTTGCATATTCTTGGTTTATTCTCAGGCATAACTGTATACCAAATTTATTTGTAAGGGCGTTGATGTCTCAAAATTATCAAATTAGTTTTTTAAATTGTTCTTACGAATTACATAATTTACATGGGCTTTTAATAAATATTTATCTCCGAGCTTCCTGGAGATCTGCACTAAAGTGAATAGCATAAAGTATGCGTGACGCTAATAATAGTCACCACAGAGCAACCCGGCGCGAACTTCGCGTCGGAGTAAGCTTTCCGCGCACTCGAAATAGCACGAGTCGGTATAAAACTCAGTTTCAAAATCAAGGTGACGCACGCTTCCCACAAGTCAAGTAAACATCGCAGTCTCATGTCATGCGAGTGACTCTCTTCATTGTTATGGTGTAACCAAATTATGGATCCCTTCGCCATGTACATCACTAATGGAGATTTAGTGCCGCCCGTTGTAATACCGCGCAGGAAGAAACGTCTCAAGCAGTTACAGTTGGAACTCCAGAAGGAATTTGTATGTTTATTATTGTAGTCTTATTCTCATTACCTACTAATTAATGTATGTGTTCTGGAATTATTATTTTAATTTTGATTTAACTTGAAAAAAAAACAAATACTGGTTTAATTTAAAGCCAGGATTAACATGTATGAGCATTAAAGTTTTGTATGTGTGTGTAGCATGATATTAAGCCTTAACCTATTTCTCGTTTTTTTTTTTAAATATATAAATATTTTTAAGAAAGTAGAGTGTTTTTTAAATTTTCTGTATCAAAAGTCGAAACGATTGTTTTGATGTTAATGAAGCAAAGTTTTAAGGCTTATTTATAACTGTGACGTGTTTCCAGTCATCCAATTTGAGCCCACCTACATGTGACATAACCTCAGTTTTGATATTTCCTACTCTTGCACTCTTGTTTGTAGAGAGTGACGAAGCGATCATTTTCCACATATACCTAGATATCTTTCGCATCCTTGTCAATTTTAATTGAAACTTAATTCTTTTGTGCGTGTCCTTGCAGTTGAGTGCGAGTGAGACTGAGCGATCTTTGGTGGACCAGGAGTGGTTCCACGGCGTGCTACCTCGCGAGGAGGTGGTGAGGCTGCTGAGGAACGACGGTGATTACCTGGTGCGAGAGACCACCAGGAACCACGCGCGACAGCTGGTGCTCTCCGTCTGCTGGGGTCAGCACAAACATTTCATTGTTCAGACTACTCCTGAGGTGAGTGCTCTTCAACACCTTTAATTCTCTCTCAATCAAACACCAAATCCACATCATTGCACTGCACGTCTACAAACTTGCTTATCATCCTCAACATCTGGGTTTGTGGCATTCATCCACAGATTCTCAAGAAATATTCTTCCAATCAAACTTAAATTTCTGTGACTTGGAAAAAAAACAAAATTGATCTAAGTAAATCAATTTTCCATAACATCATTTCGGAACATTCTGTAAGTAAACTAGTAACCGCGAGCATGCGTAGGCACTGACGTCTTCGTCTGTAGATAGTCATCATGATGCAATACCTTTTCAGGGTCACTATAGGTTCGAGGGGGCGGCATTCCCGTCAGTCGGTGAGCTGATAGCGTGGCAGAGGACCAGCGGAGTGCCGGTGACGGCCAGGTCCGGGGCGCTGCTGCGGAGGGCAGTGCCGCGCGAGACCTGGGAACTGAACAACGACCACGTGCAGCTCTTGGATAAGATCGGCAGAGTAAGCTTCTTATTAGTGTATGTCTGCCATTATGTATGTTATCGCTGGCCCTAACATTTACTCAAAGTAGAGGAAGATTGTCCTTCGTTACTCTTTGAGCTTTCACAACATAATTGTGAAAATGAAGTTTAGTTGTGCCAATGCACGGCATTGTTTCTTAGTTGGGTAAAATTTGTATATTGAGCGGAGCGTCGTTGAATAGTTTTTACATAATATCTTGTCCCGATTTATTTTGAAAATTGGGCTTGATAGAATCGCATTAATAGTCTTATTTTCCAGGGCAACTTCGGTGATGTGTACAAGGCGCGGCTCATCACCACCGGACAGGAGGTGGCGGTGAAAACGTGCCGCGTGGCGCTGCCCGAGGAGCAGAAGCGCACATTCCTGCAGGAGGGCCGGATCCTGAAGCAGTACCAGCATCCCAACGTGGTCCGTCTCATCGGCATTGCCGTGCAGAAACAGCCCATCATGATCGTCATGGAGCTTGTCTCTGGTGAGACTACATACATACATTCAACGCGCATGTCTCCCATATTGCATGCACAGTGATTACGGATTATTTCTTAATTCTCATTGTACGTAATAAATCTGCTTTGTATAATATCATATACATACCTATAATACTCTCTAAATAATATAATAGAAGGCGCTCAAACTATATTTCAGTGACAACCTTTGTCTCGACTGTACTAAGTCAAAGCGGTCGCCGCCCTATGTAAATCATCGGTATACGTGTTTCCTAGGCGAGATCAGTTCACCCGTTAGAAAGAAAGATAGACTAGAAAGAGAAAACTGGTATAGACTCGGCCAAACCAGTTATTCCTGAAGTGTGCTTATTCATATTAGGGCCAACTAGTTCAGCCTAGGCTAGGTTTTTCCAAAGGCCGATGGGAGAAACTAGTTTAACCTAGACTGGACCGGTTTATCCTATCGCCTAAAAGATGAAATGATTTGGCCTAGGAAAAACTAGTTTGTCCAAAAATCGGGTTGGCTGGTAACCTACGATTCCTTCAAGAATGAATGGCTTTGTGGCATACCACACTAGCCCGTGCGTGTCGTTGACACGTACCAACATTAATCAAATCATTAATATCAGCAGCATTACCCCATAATAATATACCATATGACATAATGCTGTGAAAGTAACAAAAATAAACCAAGTTTCAATGTCTGTTAAGGAACGAATCTTTTTTACTGCGTATGCAGCAGACCTTAGTCTACTTGATAAGTTTTCTATATGAAGGCCCTATTGGAGTTTGGCATCTAGCGTTATTCCAAGAAAAAAAAGGGCTGTATGAACTATATCTAATTTCTCGTTTTTAAGCTGTATATCGATTGATACTTGTTTAACATTAGGTAAAGTAAATTTCGTTTTCTTACCATTAAGTAACAAGTTATTAGCTTCAAACCAATGTACAACTTTAGTTAAAGCATTGTTAACAACATCAAAATTTGGTAAGCAACGGTGTATTTTAAACATGAGTGATGTATCATCAGCAAACAACACAATTAGATATTTATCCTTTGCAATATGAGGGAGATCATTTATATAAATAAGGAATAGAAAAGGTTCTAAATCGAGCCCTGTGGAACCCCCATTTTAACTATTGATCCAGAGGACCGCTTTCCATTGATATCCACCTTTTGTAGTCTACAATTTAAATAGGATGTCATTAAGTCCAATGCTTTATTTTTAATACCGTAATGGTGAAGTTTTCTGACCAATGTTTCGTGTTCAACACAATCGAACGCCTTGGATGAGTCACAAAAGACGCCAAGCGCATCACGAAACTCTTTCCAGGCTTCAAATATATTATATATCAAGTCAACACCAGCATCGGTAGTTGAACGACCCTGGGTGAAACCAAACTGTTTGGAGTGCAATAAATTATTATGGAAAAAATGACGAAGCAATTGATTTAAAATTAACTTTTCAAAAATTTTACTCAAAGTGGGAATTACGGTCTATAATTAGTAGGGTCACTGGGACAACCTGATTTAAACAGTGGAACTACTTTACTATGTTTCATTAGGTCAGGAAATTCACCATATTCTACACAGTTAAATATTATAGCTAAATCTGGCGCAATAATATCAATCAAAGACTTGACAAGTTTATTTGATATGCCCCAAAGATCATTAGTGGGAAATGTGACGGTGCAATGAAAAATTATTCAATGGACCGGCCATCTGGCGATGATCGCCGGGATAGGTTGGATGAAGGCAGAACCGATCGTGATGGCGATCTTTGGGGGAGGCCTTTCTCCAAAAGTGTTGATAATGATATGCGGGTGCAGGAGGGTCCCTGCTGACGTTCCTGCGCACGCGCGCGGCGCCGCTGGGCGCTCGCTCGCTGGCCGCGATGTGTCGCGACGCGGCGGCCGGCATGCGCTACCTGGAGGCCCGGAGCTGCATCCACCGCGACCTGGCCGCCAGGAACTGTCTGGTCGGCGACGACAACATCGTCAAGATATCCGACTTCGGCATGTCCCGCGAGGAGGAGGAGTACATCGTCTCCGGCGGCATGAAGCAGATCCCGATCAAGTGGACCGCTCCTGAAGCACTCAACTTCGGTGGGTTGACACTAACATTTTTTGTTTTTATTTTATGGTAGAGGTGGACAAATGAGCGTCCGGGTCATCTAAATTTCCACCGCCGCCGCCCACATTCTCTTGCAACATCAGAGGAATCACAGAAGCGTTGCCGGCATTTGAGGAAGGTGTAAGCGCTTTTTTTTGAAGGTACCCATATGTATGACCCATGAAACACCGCACAAGGAAGCTCATTCCACAGTTTTGTAATAAGTTACTTGAAAATCACACCATTTGTTTAGATTTACCAGCGGTAATTACAATATGACATTTACAATTATTGAATGTTACATAGGTCTTATTAGTTATTTATTTATAATATATTTTTTTACATTTTTGCTAAACCTTGGCAACGAATCTCTGAATAGGTCCAAAGCATTTATAATCCTTTATAATTTTGCATAATCGCGACACAGTTGAATTGATCCCCAAAATAGTTCTGCGAGAGGGTTTTTCAACTAAGTTTGTGAACTTACTTAAGACCTGTGGGTCTTCGTGGACATCTTAGGCACTAGGCGATTAGCCATTTATAACATTTTCTAGAATACTTGGACTCACTTTTTAGATCGTGATTAGTGTTTAATATTTATTCATCATCTATAGCGACAGTTAGCTATCGCATTTAAATATATATAAAAAAAAATATTCTATATAATACCGCTTTTTACTATATTTTATTTATAAAATTTGATAAAGCTATATAAATGTATTATTTAAAATTTCAGGCAAATACACATCACTATGCGACGTGTGGAGCTACGGCGTTCTAATGTGGGAAATATTTTCAAAGGGAGACACTCCGTACGCGGGGATGAGCAACTCTAGGGCCAGGGAAAAGATAGACCAAGGTAAAAATGGCTTTAGTTATATGAACATTACTGCGAGTTTTAATATTGTTTTAATTGTGAAAAAATTCTAAGTGGACTAAATATAGATAAACTTAGTAGTATTTTTATTATTTTTAACTTTCTTAGTTAGAATCGTATTTATATCGTGAGCGTTATACAATAGTATATCCATATTATATTTTTAGAATTTTTTAAGATAAATACAAGAACTTTTTAGTTTCAAAGGAAGATTAGCAGTTGCAATCAGAAGTCACCTTCTGAGGTTTCCGGCTTAAAAATGAATCAAATATCAAACAAAATTCATGAATAATGTTGAAACAAACTTTAAACTTTAATATCAAACGGTCATCATAGCACCTGATTTAGATATGTCTGTGTACGGTTAAGTAACCGTACAGGGGTTTCAATGTAAGCGACACCGTGCAATATGATTCGCTGATGTCATATTTTTCATTATTTTTCAATATAATATCTTGAGTTAGTTAGCACTCGGACGTCGTACCAAGCGCGACTGTCCAATCTCATCTCACCTCACCTCACCTCATTAGTTTATTGTGTTTTAATATTTAATATTAATAAATAATTTACCTCAGCCCCGGAAATTGGTCCTTCGAACCAGCAGTCGTAAAAGTGGCAGGATCAAGACGCGTGTGCTTGTGCAATATATTTTGTACTGTATGTGTCTCGCATTGATCTGCTTAACAAGAATTTGTTGAACAACGACTTATGGATACATTTATTATTATTATCCTTATCTCATTGCCTTGGAAAGGCACTATACCACATTTAAACACCGTGACCTCGGTGCCTTAAGAAAGTACTATATCTCTTCACTTTGAAACTTCTGTACGGTTACAGTCTGATCTTAATAGTATAAAACCTACTAAGGTACTTGTTTACTCGACAACCGATATAGCCGAATGGTTAGTGACCCTGACTACTAAGCTAGAGGTGCCGGGTTCGAATCCCGGTAGGTGCAATCATTTATATGATGAATATGGATGTTTGTTGCCAAGTCATGGATGTTTATATGTATTTATGTATGTTTAAGTAAGTATATTGTATTAAATATATCGTTGTCTTGTACCCATAGTACAGGCTATGCCTAGTTTGGGGCAAGATAATTTGTGTAAGAGTGTGTCAATATTATATTATATATGTTAACAGTAATTGTTCCCTAAAGCATATTTAATTGTTCCCTAAATCATATTTCATAACTTGGGTATTTTTTAAAGGTTACCGAATGCCAGCACCAGAAGGTTGTCCAGAGGAAGTGTACGCACTTATGTTAAGATGCTGGGAGTACGAGCCAGAGAAACGACCACACTTCAACCAGATATACACCATCATCGACAATATCTACAATAGATAGCGCAATACATAATATATACAAATAAGGCGGGGTAAACACGCGCTTACAACATCGTTGACCGTGTCCACAACAGATGAATAAGTACACAAGTAGGGTGGGGTAACAAACATCATATACACGATTGAAAATATGTACAACAGAATAAAAAGTACAAATGCACCCTACAGGATGTGGTGTTGCATACAACATATTTCGAAGTACTTTATAGAGGCGTACTACATATTAAAGATATGTTCTGTCAGAGGCGGCCCTAAGGAGAGCGAGAGGTGCAGTAGCACAAGGCGATAACTTAAGCGCCATTTTTACGAATCGAAATAAAAAATTTCGAGCTAAAAACATAATTTTACGTGGCGCGGTGTGGCGTTCGAATGTAAATTTACTCCAAAAAAAAATGAATCATACCGGCTTGGTATCTGCGCTTCATGTTTGTAACATATGGACTATACTGGATATGTATGGTGTACAAGCGTCGGCTAAATAGCACTAATGACAATTTATTGCGGATTTAGGCCGATATTGTGTATACAATCAGCGCGCAAAACTAAATGAGTTAACATATTTTCGAAGTAGCATTAGCAAAACACACTTAGGAAATAAATTCTGAATAGGTAATTAATAAAAGAGCAAAACATTTTTTAGCACTGACAATGACAATACTTCTGATTGTCTCGCTTTCTTGTATTGCCGACGGATATTGCGAATTCCTATTCTGTTTGCGAGAAGATCGTAAACAAGTAGGCTTAGCATAATTATATTAGTTATTTATGGAACTGTTATGTAATAAGGGGTATTAAAACACGAATGTGGGTTTAATACCTAATAATCAACAGTTGCATACAAGACTTATCTACACCCATAATATGAATCCCCTATAAAATATTCTGAAACAGTTACTTACTGCTAACATTAAAAAAGCCAGTCCAGTGTTGTACTGAATTTTAATACAACACTCGTTTGGACGATGTAATGGTTATTAGGACATTGAGTGTTTTAATGTTGGCAATAAGCTAACTGTTTTAGAATCTTTATTCTTATTAATATAATCCTCTTGGATTTAAAGTATTGGGTGTATAAACATATTAATTTGAATATTTAACGCAACAGGGTGCGGTAACCAAATTACTCTTCAATTAGCACACTTTAAATCTTAGATATCATATTCGCATGCAAGTGTTATAAATTTCTATCACGAGTACCTATTAAAATACTACTTCTACTTTTCTTCTACTACGAATACTAGTACTACATACTATGTATATACTAGTAGGTGCTACGTTTTAAATAGATGTCATATTCGCGTGCAACAGTAATTTATCAAATGATACTAATTAAGGTTGTTGTTCTTTACAATGGAGACGTCATATCGCAGAGAGTAAGTAGAGGTAGAGACTGAGCAAATGCTACGCACCTCAGCTTAACTTCTACTACTTCCACTTGTATTTCTATTCTTGTTTGTGACCGACTGACATGTGGACGAAGAATCTTTGGATGTATAAAACCACGATGCTGGTGTAGAAAAATTAAAATATTTACATGTGATAAATATACTTAATATAGATAGGTTCAGCTGGCAAAACTAGATACTTGGATAGGAATAAGTGCAAGCGAGTTCGCAATATAGGCAATACTACTCCCTCAAGACGTTCTTCGAACGTCACTACGATAGTATCAATATATTCATACTTATGTATAATTGAATTATTATGTTATACTTGAGTTTATAAATTGATATGTATGTATTCAGTAGTTTTAAAATTTTATACAGTTAAATAAAGCAATGTTTTAGTAGTAAGATGTTGACTGTATTGTGTATTTTGTTTATATATTTTATATATTATAGTCTAGTTCTACTTAGCAAGTACATTATTCAGATGTAAGTAAATTGGCATGAAATGATAAAATTATGTTGATCTCTTGTTTAGGACGAATTGTATCAGATATAGATTATAATAGTTTTACTTGATAAAATTATATTGAATTCTATGTTAAGAATAGTTTTATACGTACACAATTAATTGATTTAAAACTTTCAAATCATCCAATCGCAGTTTGGCGGCAGTGCAGTTTTAAAAGATATTGTAAAACTAAAACCAACTCGCGGAATTTTAATTAATAATTTAAATGATCAGTAAATCATGATATTTTTAAAAGTAATAAAATATTATAAT
Organism: Leptidea sinapis; assembly: GCF_905404315.1. NCBI lineage: Eukaryota > Metazoa > Arthropoda > Insecta > Lepidoptera > Pieridae > Leptidea > Leptidea sinapis. The sequence goes on along the minus strand of NC_066275.1, from coordinate 5,843,205 downwards.
TTGTGTAAGGTTTTTGATGTGTATCTTTTAGTGTATGCAATGAAATGGCAATATGTAATGTGATCAATTATGTGCTTCCATATTTGATATTGAAACGGTCAAGATATTTCTTGCCAGAAGTGAGATAAAGTTAAGTATTGAATGCTTAGTATTATCGTTGAAGTATATTATGTAATACTTCATTTATATTGTAAATATATTTTATTTTGATATAAATCAATAAAGTGCCACATTAATTTGCTACTTGACGTATTTTTTATTTTACCTTTGTATGTCGTATTGGGGATTACCTTATGTTTTAAAGGAGTATAACAGTCAGCATCAAAAAGATAGCATCACATATTGTATTCAAAAACATGGCAAAACGCATCGTTACCATATACAGCGATTCACTGAAAGAGACCAAATAGATAGCATGGGACACCATCAACGTAATAAACATAGCTACATTCAAAGCACCAAAATATAGAACCACCCAAAGTGTTCTAACATATGGATACATTTGTGGAAAATGAACTTTGGGTTATAGGTTATAGGATTCAAATTAGATAGTCGGCAAACTTTAACTTCAGTTGACATATATCAACATTGACTATAAACATGTAGAGATGGAGCTTTTGTTTTAGTAGCTTATTTTTTATGAGGTTATAATGCAATCCATATCCAATTGGTATTTTTTAAAATATTGAACCTTCATAAACGCGATCGCAATCTTAAAGTACTTACCAGTAATTTTAAATCCCTTTCGCATATTGTAAAAGATGACTTAGGACTTGCAGCCTATAAGAGATGTACTGGTCATTTCTTAACTGATACTTTCGGAGTTTATTAGAGCTGAACACTGGCCGTCGTGTAGTCCAATCTTAATCCGCTAGATTATGATTTATGTTTAGTAGTAGTTAGTAGTTTAGAGAGTACGGCTTCCTCTAAAGGCCATGATAATTTGGAGTCCCTAAAACAATAGTGAAGAATTTTCCCATGGAAAGAGTGCGTGCTTCTATTGATAACTGGCCTCAACGTTTAAAGGACTGACTGTGGACTGTGGAAAGTAATCCATTTAATTCAAATATTTTTATTCAAAATAGGATGTGAAATCACTTATTGAAAGTCAAAAAAAACTACCACCCATTCCAAAATGAATGCCTCAAGTAATGGTGCTCTAAGTAGATAAATCATTATCTGTTTCAAGATGCAATGATTTATGGTTACAGGAATGGATGAAGTAGTGTGAAACAGTACTTCAATACGAGTATCGTTCTGATATTTGATCTGGTGCATCCCAGTATCAGTTTTAAACATTAAATCGCGTGCAACGCAGAGCTAATCGAATTGTTGGGGATCCAGTACTCTGTCGAAATTTCCATAACTTGTGTATTTACTTAGCAACTAAATCACTAAAAAGCACATAGTTATTTAAACTAAACATACTCTTAAAATATAAGTAAAAACTAGTGGACCCGACAGACGTTGTTCTACACGTCTTAAATTTGAAAAATCGGTCCAGTCGTTAGGAGGTTTTCTCTAACACATGAGCACGAGAGTGGGTCTTCCTGCCGTACACCTTTACTTATTTGTATGGGTGGTCCTGTGGTTTCCAGCTTCACTCTACTAGTACCTACTACTTTTTATAGCTATTTTTATGACTTTAATGTAATTTAGTGGCACTTCTTGAGATAGTAGAGTTTCCCATATTGATGAGTGGAGCAGTGAGTCAAATGCTTTTAGTAGTCGTATTATAGTAGTATATATCGTGCTTTTTTGTAGTAGTTGGTATTTCTCTGTACTTTCTCTTATTTTTTCTCTATTATTGAGGAAAATAGTTTATATAGTGAAGGTAGTAAGCTTATCGGTCTGTAATTGCTTATGTCCTTTGGTTCTCTTATAGAGCAAGATTATTACAGATTCTGACCATTGACGAGGAGTGTATGAGCTCTTCAGTATCAGATTGAACAGTAGAGTAAGGGGTTTTGCTAGATGTGCGTATCCAATCTTTATAACTTCATTTGTGATCCTATCCGGCCCTGAACTTTTCTCCATTTTTTGTGATTTAATCCCTTTAATAGATAGAGTATTGAGGAATGAATTGTGGTCAGCATTGTCCACGAACGGACTTTATAGAGATTCGAGTGGGTGTATAAACGGGGCATACACTGAATGGTTTAATATCGAAAAAGGTGTTAGACAGGGATGTGTAGCGTCACCGTCACTGTTTAATCTGTTCATGCTTGACAGATTTAATAGAGAATAACAGTGGGTTGAGAATGAATGAGTTACTCGTCAAATGTTTTCTCTATGCTGATGACCAAGTAAGTAGAGTTGCAGGAGATGGTAACTGCTATGAATGGAACTTTTGGTAGAAAGGGAATGAATATGAATGTAAAGAAGACGAAAGTGATGGTGTTTGAAAGAGATGAGGTAGTGACAGACTGCAATATTGTGGTTGGAGATGAAAAAATTGAACAGGTGAATGAGTTTGTGTATCTGGGTTCTAAGTTTAGAAGAGATGGAAAGTATGAGAGTGATATTGAAAGAAGAGTGAATGCAGGAAACATAGTGAATGGAGCTTTGCACTTTATGGCAGAAGGTGTCTAATAAGGCTCGTTTGGCTGTGCATGAGGGGGTGTTGGTTCCAACACTCATGTAAACTTCGAATGAATACGAGTATCGTTCTGATATTTGATCTGGTGCATCCCAGTATCAGTTTTAAACATTAAATCGCGTGCAACGCAGAGCTAATCGAATTGTTGGGGATCCAGTACTCTGTCGAAATTTCCATAACTTGTGTATTTACTTAGCAACTAAATCACTAAAAAGCACATAGTTATTTAAACTAAACATACTCTTAAAATATAAGTAAAAACTAGTGGACCCGACAGACGTTGTTCTACACGTCTTAAATTTGAAAAATCGGTCCAGTCGTTAGGAGGTTTTCTCTAACACATGAGCACGAGAGTGGGTCTTCCTGCCGTACACCTTTACTTATTTGTATGGGTGGTCCTGTGGTTTCCAGCTTCACTCTACTAGTACCTACTACTTTTTATAGCTATTTTTATGACTTTAATGTAATCTAGTGGCACTTCTTGAGATAGTAGAGTTTCCCATATTGATGAGTGGAGCAGTGAGTCAAATGCTTTTAGTAGTCGTATTATAGTAGTATATATCGTGCTTTTTTGTAGTAGTTGGTATTTCTCTGTACTTTCTCTTATTTTTTTCTCTATTATTGAGGAAAATAGTTTATATAGTGAAGGTAGTAAGCTTATCGGTCTGTAATTGCTTATGTCCTTTGGTTCTCTTATAGAGCAAGATTATTACAGATTCTGACCATTGACGAGGAGTGTATGAGCTCTTCAGTATCAGATTGAACAGTAGAGTAAGGGGTTTTGCTAGATGTGCGCATCCAATCTTTATAACTTCATTTGTGATCCTATCCGGCCCTGAACTTTTCTCCATTTTTTGTGATTTAATCCCTTTAATAGATAGAGTATTGAGGAATGAATTGTGGTCAGCATTGTCCACGAACGGACTTTATAGAGATTCGAGTGCTTGTGTAAGGATAAACGGGGCATACACTGAATGGTTTAATATCGAAAAAGGTGTTAGACAGGGATGTGTAGCGTCACCGTCACTGTTTAATCTGTTCATGCTTGACAGATTTAATAGAGAATAACAGTGGGTTGAGAATGAATGAGTTACTCGTCAAATGTTTTCTCTATGCTGATGACCAAGTAAGTAGAGTTGCAGGAGATGGTAACTGCTATGAATGGAACTTTTGGTAGAAAGGGAATGAATATGAATGTAAAGAAGACGAAAGTGATGGTGTTTGAAAGAGATGAGGTAGTGACAGACTGCAATATTGTGGTTGGAGATGAAAAAATTGAACAGGTGAATGAGTTTGTGTATCTGGGTTCTAAGTTTACAAGAGATGGAAAGTATGAGAGTGATATTGAGAGAAGAGTGAATGCAGGAAACATAGTGAATGGAGCTTTGCACTTTATGGCAGAAGGTGTCTAATAAGGCTCGTTTGGCTGTGCATGAGGGGGTGTTGGTTCCAACACTCATGTACGGATGTGAAAGTTGGGTATGGCAGAAGAAACATGAAAGCAAAATAAATGCAGTTGAGATGAGAGCGTTGCGAAGTATGATAGGAGTTAAAATTAGTGACAGGATAAGAAATAGTGAGATAAGGAAACGTTGTGGTCTGAAAGAAGATGTTGTGACAAAAATTGAGAAAGGCATGCTGAGATGGTTTGGACATGTCGAGAGAATGAATGAAGAACGATTGACGAAGAAAGTGTATAAGGCCAGTGTGAATGAAAGTGTTAGAAGGGGAAGACCTAGGCGGACGTTTCAAGATCAAATCAGGGACGTCTTGGAAAAAGGCCAGGTCAAGAGTACCCTATACCGAAGAGCATGTATGAAAGGAATAATGAAAGTGGACGAAGCGAAACAAGTATGTAAGGATCGTAGTATGTGGAAAGAAGTGGTCTCTGCCTACCCCTACGGGAAAGAGGCGTGATTATATGTATGTATGTAATCCCTTTAATCACTTCGGATTCATCGCTATATAGTTTCCTGTAAAAGTCTGTTGCTATTTTCAGTATTTCTGTTCTATTTTGGGTATTTTTCGTCTTTCAACTCTTCAATCCATAATTTGTGTGTCCTCAGTTCTTTGTACGCTTTCTTGACACTGTTTATAGGATTAAGATGTTTTTCGATTGCTCTTGTACGGTGCGCCTTATGATCTAGATAAATACGTTTGCTTATGAGTTTGTAGAGTGCTGTTAGTTCATTTTTATTGGCTCTAGATTTCGGTTTTATCTTATGTAGTTCTTGTCTTCTATTGATTAACGCCTTTGTACGTGTTGAAAGAACTTGGTTTTTCCCTGGATTTGTACTGGATGACACTATTTTCAGGCCGGTGTCTATTGCGCTAGTTATGTCGTCATAGCACTTCTGAACGGTGATCTCGTCTCTCTGGATCTCTATTAGGTTTGTTAAGGAGCTGTTCAGCATTCGTTTGTATGTTTGTGCTTCTTCTTCATTTTTCAATTGGGAGCATTGGCCGAACTTTCTACGACTTTTTGTTTTGGGACGAATGTTTAATGCTGCTCTCACTGTTCTATGATCTGAAGGGTAAGTTATGTTTAAAACTTGTATATTGTATATGTTTCTGTGTAAGTTTGTTAAAATATAGTTTAATTCATTTTTTATTTTACCATTAGGCGATCTCTAAGTCCATCTTTGTTTGTTGTTTTTTTTTTGAAAAAGGTGTTCATTATTCATTCATTCATTATCATGCTAAGTTGTTCTCGTGCGCAAAATCGATGAGACTATTTCCTCTACAGTTTCTATCCGTGTTTACCCTGTAGCGGTTTCATTGGGATTAGTTTGTCCTATTTTGGCGTTAAAGTCTCCCATGACTATGATATTATTTTCTGAGAGTTGTATAGCTTTGTCGACAGTACTGTGGAAATATTCCAATTCCTCGTCTCCCGACGCTTCTGTTGGGGCGTAGACTTGAATAATGCTTAATTCTAAACCATTGATATTCATCCTTAATAGTGCTACTCTTTCTGATAGTCCTGTGAATCTTGTGATAAATTTTTTCAGATATTTTTTTTACAATAAAACCTACTCCATTTAATCCGGCCGTTTCTCCAATGAAGAAGAGAATAAACTCATCGTGTTCCTCAACACTGTTTCCGAGCTTTTATATTTCGGAGAGACCAATAATATCGAAGTTTATATTGTTCAAGCGCTCTGTCAATTCTAATAATCGTGAATATGTCGACAAAGTTCTAACATTGTATGTTGCTACATATAGGGTATACTTACTGATGACTGGTTTTAGTACAGTTTGTTTTAATTTTATCTGGAGGGTATTGGTCGTGATCTTCCTCGGTGACCAGCCGGCTTGGAAGATGTTTTATGTTCTTTATTTAGTGTGTTTTTCATGTGGGAGGGGGGCGGTAGTTGCTATGATTTAATGTTTTTGCCTCATTGTTCGTTTGGTGATTTTTCAGCATTTTTGTTAGTTGTAAAACCGAGTATTCCTGGTTTGAGAACTCCATCTGATAAACTTGATGATCTTTGTATCCCTGTTTGAGTTTTGTTCTTCTTGATGACTTGTGTTCTTTGTTTTGTTCGTGAAGGATCATGATCATCCGGTGATGTTGGCAGAGTTATTTTCTTTGTGTCTGGTGCTTCTGCGTTTTTGTGGCGTATTATCAAGTTATCATACCTGATGGAGGCGTAGTTTCCTTTCTCTCTTTCTATCTTAACTTGTTATTGTAATTTCTTTCTCTTTTCTAAGATGTGCTGTGGAAAGTCTTCTTTTATATAATTAGCGGTATTTTCTTATCATTTTCTCTACTTATAAATCTTTATTTTTGTACCCAATGTTATAAATGTTACAGTAATCGGCCGAGGCTTTTCGCTTTTCTTCCCTATTCTCCTAGTTTCTTGTATGTCTCTACTCTCGAGCCCCATTGATAAATAGTGATTTATGAAATTTATTATGTTTTTTTCTAAGTTCTCATATGATGTTTCTGTCTCCGCCAAGCCAAATATTACGATGTTTCTTTGTTTAGACTGTTTTCCTCTTGATTTTCCAGCTTTTCTTTAAGATTATCGTGTTTTTCCTCAATTATTTTAAATTTTTCTTCTAGCAGTGGTAAGACATTTAAAAAACTAGATCTCATACAGGCCAAAGCTTTACGAGTAGTTTTTGGTGCTATGCGATCAAGACCTATCAATGCTCTTCAAGTACCTGTGGTGATCCTCCACTACATCTACGTCGTCAATATTAGCATACAAATTTATATTCCGATCTTTTCAGTTTCTTAACCACTCTCTTTATAACAACCTTCAGCAACTTTCTCATTGTATAGATTCATCTGCATATTGGTCACATAAAAAAACACCTTGTCTAATCAATAGTTTTAAGAAATTTATCAACATAAAAGCTCCTATTCATCGATCCATTAATTACCCTCTTTTCAGTACTAGCTTTGAAGCATTAATGACTCTTCCAGAAATTCATTTTAACTTAGATTTAAATAAGCACGATATTTGTACAAAGGCGAATGGGAGGTTTCAGTGGAAGTCTCGTACGCCAAAAAAAGTCGTGTTGAAACATGAAATATTTACATTTAATAGATCATTGTATAAGAATTTGTGGCATTAATTTTCTTTTTTTTATAAAGTTGGGAGTCATAAGTTAAGTTTGTTTTTTTAAGATGTTTTGGGGTTATGTTACGACCCCGTTTGCTTGACTGTTAGAGATCAATACCTACACAAATAATTGAAACAAAATCATTCAAATATACACACGTACATACATATGTATATGTATACATAAACGGTCAGATAAAAAAGCAAGAAACATAATTGAACCAAAATATATATATATATATATATATATATATATATATATATATATACGCGTCGAATCTAGAACCTCCTCCTTTTTTGAACTCTGTTAAATACTGCCTACTGCTCAACTAGCAAAAGCGTTTCTTCGTGTAAAACCACAATTTTCTCATCGCTTTAGAACTCCCACCAGGCAAAGTCTACTACTACTACTACATAATATACTACTTGCATATTTTGAATAATAAAAACAACTTTTTCATTAAATGGTGTTTATTGGGACAGATCTTATCTACATGTGGTATAGAAACGTATGGATAGTGGCGTCTTTTCGATCAACTACACTCTTAAAATAACGTCATCCAAGAAGTTAGCTGGTCGCGTCACTCCCTCATGGCGAGCATAGCCCAGGTAGCAGATGATACTCATCACATGGGAACAACACCCCACAGTTCTCAGCCCTACAATGCAGTTGCAATAATAACTTATTATTGCTTCTCTGCCACGATTACCTCGTTCAGTTACAATAAAAACAAAGTATGTTTTTCCTGAAGAGTGGCGAGACTTTATTTTTTCCCGAAGCGGTATTGGATTTATTCCCTGCAATCCAGGTATTTGGTCACGGCTCACTTCTTTCACTCGCAACATATGAACGCGCCTGCTTTATTTGATAGGTGCCAGCCACAAGCAAAAATAATCAAGTCGGCCAGTTTGAAGCAAATAATTGGAACTCAGAAGAGTGTATAGGGTGGCGTCTGCGATTGTAACGGCTAGTTTTTGCTCTGACGGAAGATCAGGGTCCCCAAGAGTACCACCTGAAACAATTGAATTTTTTGCTGCCACTTGCTCTCTGCCACACGCACTATAAGACACAAATAAGACGTATTAACACTACACAGCGTCCTTTTCGCAAAATCAAAACAACGTAATAAGCGTCCTTTCGCAAACTGTACAGTTTTTTGAACGAAGGAGCACAAACTCAACTCAACGTTGTTGGGAAAAGATTTAGTAATAACTAAGCCAATGTTTCAAAAACACACAGTACATGACATAAAACAGCTAGTAAATAGAGTTTCACGTTTTTGCAAATGTGAAATTCAAATACCCTGATTTTCACTTTGACATGACAGTTGTTCTTTTTTTGGCTTTCAAGACTTAAAACAATCGATGGGCATCCCCGAAAAAGGTTGTAAAATAATTTAAATAATGGCGTTCCGTTTCTGTTTGTAAGTTGAGTTTTATTAAATTATTTTCTTCCCCCTACTTTAAAAAAATATTTGAAAAACTGAAAAAAGAGCCAGTTGCGAAATACTAAAGTTGGGAAAATATAACCCCAAAACGTTATTTTAATAGGGCGTTACACCAGATGCCGTTCTCATTTTTCATTTAATCTTCTTAAAAATACTGTTTGGGTTGATTGCCATCATATTTACACAGACGCGTCTACACATTCCTCCTCTGTTGTCTCTCTGATCTGTAGATGTCTATCTTGCTTTAAATATCACAAATTTTTAAAATTTAAAATATCACAGTTAATTAAACTTCCTCCGGAAACATCGGTGTTTACTGGGGAATGTTACGGTATTTTAAGGCTATTGAATATATTATTCTGTTTAAACTTCCAAAAACAATAATTTTCTCTGATTCAAAAAGTGCCTTACAGCCTCTCAATAGGTTCCCATTTAAATCAAAAAATATTTCTTCTCTTGTCATAGAAATAAGAAATCTATTAAATAAATGCAATAACTTTGGTCTTTCTGCGTTGTTTATATGGATCCCTAACCATAGGGATTCCATCCCTATCCCTAACATTCCTGGTAATATAAAAGCGGACCAACCAGCTAATGTAGCCGTGGACGATGGCAGCACTTTCCCTTAAAAAGTTTATTGCCAGGATCTAGGTGCTCTTTCTATAGTTCACCTTCAGGATTGCTGGAATAGACTTCCGACTGAAACTGGTCAATCAAACGGCAGGAGAAATTTTTACCTTCAGCCACTTATTTTCATTTAAACCATGGTTTTTCCTTGCCAAATGCAATAAGCTAGTATGTTCTTCTACCATTAGAATGCGTTTGGGTCATGTTTGCACTCCTGTTAATCTTAATAAATTAGGCATTGTATCTACTGACGATTGATGTGTGAATGTTAATCCGATAAATGTGATCTAGATCACATTTTCTTTTCCTGTCCTCTATACGACCGGTCCTCATTTCTGAATGATCTAATATCTCTTAATGTTCCTTTACCTACCTGTATATCCTGTATAATTAATTATGTATCTATGTAAATTTTATAAAATATTGTCAACTTTCATCCTTCAGAACCATATTAAAGTTTAAGTATTTGTTGTGTAAGAGTATGTACATGTATATTTATGAAATTTTTATTATCAGTTTCAATCCTCTTTCTACTTATCTGGTAATCCTCTTTCCCGTGTTCTATCCCTATCCTTTTTAATTTAGTTTCCCAATTTTTTAATTAACGTCATTGGCAAAAAGTAAACGCTATTGCCAAAAGAAGAAGAAGAAAAAAAATTAACGCGAACTTGTGGATACGCGACTTACTACGAAGACCTTTAATCATCAAGTTATCAAGAACTCTCAATTAACGTCATCTTGTGGATATACAACTTACTACTTGTGTTGCGGTCTGAAGGCTAGCTAGTGAAATTAATGGGCTTTTTTTTTTGAGAGGAGTAAAATACCTTTACGTATTGAAGACCCCCAAACGGGGCCCATATGTCGGGCTCGGGTGAAAACACCCCCTACCGACTAAAAACCTCCTCTGTGCTGATAGCCCTGAAGGCTTTTACAGCGAAGCCGTGCGGGGGCCTTGGAGGCCGAAAATGTAGCTCACAGGCGCGGGGCGTCTCGGACGGAGACTCGAACCTCGGACCGCCTGCTCACAAGGCTGGATGTATAGAAGATCACTAACGATCTAATATATCTGTTAGTCCAGTGGACTCTAGGTTTGACGAGACTTCGCACTCGCCGGCGAGTGCGGTGATATATGTATGTAAGTATGTGTGAGTATATATAAGTGTGTGACTATTTGTGTGTAGTGTTATTGTAGGTGTGTGATTTGTGATGTGAGTGTGAGTGGTGTTAAACGATTACAGGACGAGGACTATCTCGTCGGACTTCTATCGAAGTGTGTGAATCGTATTATATTAGGTTGTGGCCGCTGGAAATCGTCAAAGTGACGAGTGGCAGCGGTTTGATGCACACGGCCGCGCCTACGTCTTCGAGGGTGGTGTGGTTGGTTTGGTGTCGGTGTTGGTGATGGTGCTGGTGTCGCGTTCGTGATCGTAATATGGTCGTCCGGGTCGACTAGTACATGTCGAGGTCACCTCTGTTTGTTCAGACTGTGGTCTAGAGGAGTGTAAGCACATGCCTCCCTCACCAAGATATTAGGGTGCTCGGCCACCTTATCAAAGTAGCGTCGCGATATCTCCTTGAAATGTTGAGCGATGGTCGGCAGCTCAAGATCGCGATGGAGATCTACGTTACGAACGAACCACGGCGCTCCGGTGGCCGTGCGCGTGAATCTATTCTGAACCACTTGCAAACGCCGCAAGTGGCTCGGCGGCGCGTGGGCAAACACGATGCTTGCGTACGACATAGTGGGACGTACGATGGTCTTGTACAGTGTCACCTTGTGTCTGAGCGGTAGTTTGCTTCGCTTGCACACAAGTGGATACAGGCGGCTAAGGACAAACCGGGCTCTATTGCAAACCGTGCTGATATGTTTTGCGAAGTTCATGTTACTGTTGAACGTAACACCTAAATATTTATAATGTTGGGCCCACGGAATAGGGGTCCCATATAATTTAACAATAGGTATAGAGGCCAAAGATTTTATTTTATTAGTATTACCAAAGAGTACCTCTGCGCTCTTTGAGGTATTGACTTCAATCCGCCATTTTCTGAACCAGTCTCCTAGTTCATTAACGGCGACCTGAAGCACTCTTATATGAGTCGCGAGGCGCCCCCGAGTGGCGCCATAATAAAGAGCCGTGTCGTCCGCGTATTGTGCGATTTGCACTTTCTGAGGCTTCGGGAGGTCACTCGTGAAGAGTAAGAAGAGGGTCGGGGACAGAACTGAGTCCTGATGCACTCCCGACCTGATGGGTCGGGGCGTGGATAACGTGCCTTCTACTCGATAGCGGAAGCTTCGATCAGTAAGGTAGGCTCGTATGATGCGCACGAGCCTGTCTGGCATACCCAGTTCATACAGCTTAAATATTAAGCCGTTATGCCATACCTTGTCGAAAGCTTTCGCGACATCGACAAATACGGCCGCTGTAGCTGTACGGTATTGGATTCGTTTGAGAATATACTCAGTGAGTCGGTGGGCTTGTTGGGGACACGAGTGAGCAGTCCTGAAACCAAACTGATGGTCGGGTATCATATTGTTCTGCTCCGCGATATAATATTTGAGGCGCGCGAGAATCAGACGTTCGTATAGTTTACCTAAAGAGTTAATTAAACTAATGGGCCTATAACTACTGGGTCAAGTTTTACGTTTACCAGGCTTGGGAATACCGATAACAATGGATTCCTTCCATTGTTCGGAATTGAGTGTAGAGTTGAGACGTAGGTACTAGGCAAAATGCGATACTAGGTATGACGGTGACTGTGACTCAAAAGAAACAGCGACAAATACCTGTTACAGAATACTAGCTGTTATTTTAATACTATCTATGATAATATACTAGCTACTGTAGTGAGGCGTATATTTTTCGTTGTTTGGTGTTACTTGTTAGCGCCATCTATACGTATTAAATAGTACTTTCTCTTGTGGTTACTTCGAATTTCAAAAATTCTGTTTAGGTAAAGCTGCGCAGACCTATTAATTATTTTTATAGTTTTGATGTAATAAAAATAATCATTGTACTTTCGTATTCATTATGTTTCAATACTACCTATGCTTAAACAGTGATCCTTACCTAGTACACAATTAAAATGTGCCCTTATCATACGAATAATTCATCAATAAAGTAGAAATAAACATCATAAAAATATATTATTCAGTAGGTAACTACTATCAAATTACCAATATAGGTTTTTTCTTTCGAAGAGGTGAGCCGTATTTTCCTGCTCTTAGGCACAATATAACTGTGAATAAATACGATTACGAAAAATGATATCAGAGACAGGGTCTTCCATTTGAAATTTACTTCAATATTTTAATTAGGTACCTACCTATCTTATCTTAACAATAGTATGTTAAGTAAATGTATGAAAGTGATGTATCTACTATTTACAAATGTGTCTAAAAGACAAATATTCAGTAAACAGGGTTTTCTTATCCCACATATTTTAAAAGAATAGTTGAACCATAATTATTTTATTACCTATTGAATTAAAAATAATATAACAGACCTACAAATCACACAATTATAGCTGTATCAAAATACTGTTAAAAATACCTACTAAATACAAGGAGTATTATATTATATGTTAAATAACAGGTATTACTCAAATCATCAGTTGCTACTAAAATACTAGCTGTTATTAAATACTTGTTCAGTAACAGTTGTTACTAAAATACTAGTTGTTATCAAATACTTGTTCAGTAACAGTTGTTACTAAAATACTAGTTGTTATCAAATACTTGTTCAGTAACAGGTGTTACTCAAATAACAGTCGTTACTAAAATACTAGGTGTTATAAAATACTAGTTGTTACAAAATACTCCTAATACTTATCACTGTTATTTTTGATATCTTGTCACAGTGACAACCGGTGATATTTTAATACCTGTGCCGATAAATACGTCTCACCCCTAATTGAGTGCAGTCCGTTGACTACCTGACTTTGGATGACCCATTGGTGTTGTACCCATAAATGTTGGCAGTATGATTTGAGTTGTAACACAATACACATTAAGAAAGTTCTAAGGCGTACATTCCACAGAAGCCACAGTAGTTACGAATAATTGAATAGAATACCCTAATAACACAGCTCGTAATCCGTCACCCTATCAGGTGACCTACTAGTCTTGATATTTCCTTGCACATCAGAGAATAAAATACAAAGTTAAAAAAAAGGTAGTAAGTGAACTACTTAAAATTCAGGCAGCACATGTAATTCACTGTTTGAAATAATTTCTGTTTCGCAACTGTTGTATACTGAGAAGAATTAAAACAAATCAAAAACAAAATAATAGGTATACATTTTTTTACAAATACAATTTAATTAGTTCATCACTGACAGCTGATGGAGTCAGTATTCCCAGGTCAGTGAACAGCAGCGTGATGTAGGCAGGCGGAGTGTAGTCGACTAGCGGGTGCTGGCGCGACAGGTCTTTGGACTGCAGCACACTCGACAAATACTTGAACTCATTCGGCAAGTCTTGTTGGTTCAGGGGATATATTCTGGAGAATTTGAAACTTTCCGCCAGCACATACACTGGCTTCTTGAGTTCTAACGCTGACATCCCTAATGTGTATGTACCAATCTGGAAAGCAGTGATATTTATTAGATCTTATTATTCGACCTCTTTGACGGGACACATTTATTAGCTATCTATAATATTTTATATTTAAAATATCCAAGTTCGTATATTATATTTATCCATAAACATACATTATAAATCAAAATATTTTGATGATTGATACACAATGGACCTATATTTTATGAAGCTAATGTAAGTAATTTAAATATTAAGCAAGGGCGAGCTAGACACACATTAAATCAATGCAATATCTATTCATTTAGGTAAAAAATTACTATCATGAATAAAAAATTTACATTGTACCACTTGCTGTCATCAGGAGTGGCAATATACTCATTACAAATCAAAAATTGAATATGAGTCAGGTGAAAAGTGCAAAAGATCAGTAAAATAATAGTTAGCTTGGAAGGTTTGATACAAGTGGGAGAAGTATTTCCACTCATTGCTATGTAAGCGAAAGAGTGGAGTATCTATCTTGACACTGGCCAAGACAATATGTTGTTGAGTCACCTCTAGGTCACATCAACAGAGACACAAACTTCTTAAATTTCATACTACTTCATTTTAATATAAGCAATGCTGTTCTTTGTGTCTTGCTCGTGAACACCCGCTTCTTGTGGTGCCTAGCTTGTTTTTTTTTTTTTTTTATAGGATTTTATTTACTTATAGTGTGGGAATTGATCATCCTCTGTACTCAATAAGGTTTAATTTTTCACTCAAATAGTTAAGTTGAAACATTAGTAGCATAACTTTGTATATACTGTATTTAAAGTAATAAGTAAAAATGATGAAACAGTAAGTATTGATTTAGAAGAGTAGCAATGAGTTTCTTGCCACTTCTACTCATAAAAACTCAACTTTCTGAAGTTGTCGTAAACCTTAACATATATTGGAGTCATTTCTTAAATAAAATAAATAAATGATTGAATGACAGAACAAACCACCTAATTTAAACTGTATAAAAAATTTAAGCCACCTTATTGATAATGCCTCCACTCTCTGTGACTCCCTCTGCACCGATCATCACAATATCCACCTGCTCCATGATGTAGCCCACAGAGGAGTCCAGTATGAGTGTCGCCTCTACTCCAGCTGCCACCAGCTCTTTGTGCATCCTCTCCCTGCAATAATTAATTTTACCTAGAAATCATCGTTATATTTTAAAATCTTCTAAGCCGCACAAAAAAAGAAATTTTTTTGTTGCAAACTGTTGGTAATTTCCAACAATGAGCAACACTTTTGTCAGCTTGCGCTGGGATTTGATTTTTAGCAATTATCCATATTGTATTGCTTCAAATTTCATGCTATTTATTATAAAAAATTTAAATGTACTCCTCCAGCTACTTATCTTCCAATTGGGATGGTTAAATACAACCATACATTCAAAAGGAAGCAAACTGTGATTGAAAGTTAAGATATAAATATGAAATGTGAGGCTTGAAAGCCTGTGAAAGAAAAATTAATGCTCAGTGGACTTCGGTCTCATAATCATCAAAATCAGCCAGAAGCCATCCAGCCATGTTGGACAAAGGCCTTCCCCAAAAAGATTGTATCAGAAAAGATTTGTAAATAGACATTATCTTTTGACTCACCCACTATTGTCTGGACAAGACATTGTAACAAAAACTTGAAACCTCTTATTTGCTTTTACTGCTTCTAGCATTGCCGCTAGAACAACTCTTGATCTAGAATGTGTGAGGATTTTCTGGAAATGGTGTAACTATTAATCTTATTGGAAGACAATCACATACAAAAACTAAACTATTATTATTAACAATCTTGGTAGGGTAGATTTAGAATTTACAAAATAAATATTTTATTACATACACATCCATCTCTGATGAAAGGTAAAGCTTGTTTTGCAACTTTTCCTCTTGCTTCTAGTAATGTGTCTAAAAATATTCTTCCTCGTTGTAACATTATCTGTTCACATTCTTCAAATGACTGAAACAATTATTTCATATCTTACATAAATATTATAAATATAACCTCCCTCAAAAATAACAATGTATGTGATTTAAGATATAAACCTCTGTGCTGCAAAGATCCAAGTTTATTAAGAAATGTCTAAACACCTATATCATCAGCATACCTTATTATAACTTTGTACGCAGTGATGGAATAAGACTACTTGATGCTCTAAGTTAAAGCAATCCATGCCGGTGGGCCCCCTATCCGTATGTCAAGTGGGTGTGGGGTTATGACTCTAGGTCGGACTCTATGTCAACTCAAAACACGCGAATTTTCAAATTAGTCCTAGAAATATTTTTTGGTGATGTGAGTGTGAGATGTGATGGCCTAAGGACGGATTTTTTTGTGCTTCTTCTGGTGCCCCCTCAGACATGATGCTCTAGGCACTACTTAATTTTATTAAGTGTTAATAAATCAGACATTTACTGTTAATAATGTTACTTATGCAAAATAAGTAATACCAGCAAAGTTAAAACATTTTTCATACCTTTACATCCAACTTGGCAAAAGTGATGAACCTCATAAACAACTCACATCCCGAAGATATTGCAGCCACAGGCTGATCACAGTGCCTCATTGCGTCCACAGCTAGTTGTAAGTTCAGATCTAGTTCTCTCACTGTGCCCACTTTAATAATTATTTTGTTAGAATTGAGAATAAAATAAAACTTTGATATATTGCTGTAGTACAATTAAACTATTTACATAAGTAATCTTTAATACTTATTACAGCTATGTTATAATTATGTACACTTTCGGACCCATTGGCCATGTATTTTAAAGATACATTAATTAGTTTAATAACAAACCTTTGTAATTTTCAATAACAGTAAGCAATGTTTTAATAGCTGCAACACCGACTGATACATCCTCCTCTTCCTTGAGGATCTTCAGGAAGATTCCTTGGACTACTAAAATAAATACAATTAGGCAAGTGATTATTCAAAATTCTAATTATTTGGTATAAGCTTAGGGTATAAGAATTTTGCAACTTCCATGATTATTTTAGAGTTATATCTTACCTCCTTTATTCATAGTTCTATTTAATATGGTCCTTTTAAGAAACAAATCATTAAGAATAGTCTCGCAACTCGTAATATTTACATTACTCTAAAATAAAGGAATGTTCTAATAAATCTTATTATTTTATAAACATAACCTGAAAATGTAAGAACGTAGTGTTTAAATAC
Organism: Leptidea sinapis; assembly: GCF_905404315.1. Classification (NCBI taxonomy): domain Eukaryota; kingdom Metazoa; phylum Arthropoda; class Insecta; order Lepidoptera; family Pieridae; genus Leptidea; species Leptidea sinapis. Next base: position 5,826,215 of record NC_066275.1, on the reverse strand, counting down.
TCTTTGGTAAGAACCGTTAGTCCGCAGCCGACACAATTCTATTAACTATTCTAAGTCGGCACTCCGCTGTCCGTCAGGCTCAGGTGCCAACTTTCAAGTACAACTGGTATACTACTTATTAGTTTAGTATGTACCCACTCTTTGGCGTCAACTTAACTCGGCACCTGGTTCGAATGAAAATTGATTATTGACAGATCTAGGAACTACGAAGTACAGTCAGCAAGAAAAACTCACTAAAAGCGTTTCAGTAAGAATAGAATTTAATTTTGCAAATCATTATGCTTCGAAATGTCATTAAATCTGTCAGGTACCCTTATTATATTTTTTCTGGTAATAATTAGTGACGAATGAATGCAACTTAATAGCAAGTCGTTCACTTCATGGTAATATATAATTATGTACTTAGATAAATCTATAGGCATACAATATAATAAATATATTATACTACTGACATGTTTCTAAGCATCTTATGTTGTAGCTGTATTTTTGTAAACGAGAACAAAAAAAATGTATGCATGTAGACTTTTGTCTTTTGTTCGTGTGCAGGGCAATTTTTAAATGTCTGAATCTACTGTACTTAACCGATTATGATTGACATTAGTCGTAACTCGTAACTTGCTAGCTTAAATTAGCTCCTTATTCCAAAATATTATTTTGAATACTACCCAAAATATTTATCATCTATACGCTAGTATATTGCAAGCTTATATTCAAATTCAAATTCAAATATTTTTATTCAAAATAGGATTTAAAATCACTTATTGAACGTCAAAATCTACCACCCATTCAAAAGAGACTGCCTCAGACCTGAGAAGAATGGGCGCAAGAAACTCAGCGGGCTTTTTTTTAATATAAAATATGGATTACAATGTAATATCGTACAATAAACATTTATAATTAAAGAGCCTGAGGGTGTTCGCTTTATTCCCAGTCCGTGGTGTCATTAAGAAAATCGTGTATGCTATAATAACCTTTCCCACACAAACGCTTTTTAACAATTCTTTTAAATTTCGTAACACATTTGTTTTGTACATTTTCTGGGATCATATTGTAGAAGCATATACATCGCCCAACAAAAGACTTACTAACTCGACCCAACCGAGTAGTAGGCATAACAAGTTTATGTTTGTTCCTCGTGTTAACATTATGTATGTCACAGTTTCTAGAAAATTCCTCAATGTGCTTATGAACATACAAAACATTATCGAAAATGTATTGAGAAGCAACAGTCAAAATGTTTATTTCTTTAAATTTTTCTCTTAATGATTCTTTAGGACCTAGGTTATAAATCGCGCGAATAGCCCTCTTCTGCAGCACAAAGATAGTATTAATATCGGCCGCACTGCCCCATAACAATATACCATAGGACATAATACTATGAAAATAACTAAAGTATACTAATCTCGCCGTATCTATGTCAGTTAACCGTCTAATTTTCTTAACCGTATATGCTGCAGAACTAAGCCTATTCGCCAATCCTTCAATATGGGGGCCCCACTGCAATTTGGAATCAAGAGTAATGCCAAGAAATATAGCAGATTCCACTGGTTTTACCCCCTCTTCATTTAATAAATTATTCGCATCTACATTTTTGTTATTTGGCGCGGTGAATTTAATATATTTGGTTTTATGATTATTTAACAATAAATTATTGGCGCTAAACCAGTACACGATGTCAGATAGAGCATTGTTTACTTCGTCATACAAAACTTGGCTTCGTTTCACTTTGAATATAAGTGAAGTGTCATCCGCAAACAATACCACCTTGTGCTTTTTTTCTACAAGGTTAGGTAGATCATTTATATAAATTAGGAAGAGGAAGGGTCCAAGAATAGACCCTTGTGGTACCCCCTATGTACCTACAACTTTTATTTCTTACAGAAATATCGATTTATACGTCAGAAGAAGTTGTAGAGATAAGAAAAATTTTACGCCTTGTACTGTCCTAACAGCAATTTTTGCTAAGCAAAAATAAAAACAACCGTAATATTTACTTATATAAAACATAATAATATAAAGATACAGCGATTTTCACCCGAAAGTCTACTCTAAAGGTTTAGTAGATTTGAAGATTTACGTCCAAATTTACAAAGTAAGGGTCTTCGTTGGCTGTATAAGACCTATTGCGCTGCGCTGCTTATTTTAAATGCTAAAGTCGTATAAAAGGGGAAAGTCAAGGTCACATTGTAGACGTGCAGTCTGCACTCTGCACCGACCACCGACATAAGATTTGAAGATTACAGTTGCGCGAACACTCGAATGATTTAGACGTGTTGACTTGAGCAAGAGCAGCTGATAAGTTGGTCGATAGCATCAAAATGGGAAACACCGCGTCTCTCAAGCTGAACGATAAGAGAAAGTGGCAGTAAGTTTATTTAATAATAAGTAGTTGAAGTATGAAGTATCTTACACTTACAAACGGACGTACACTAAAATAACATTAGGGGGTTACTGATATTTGGGGTTGCGAAAGAATTAAAACTCGTAACCCGAGGTTGTAAACTCACGTATTTATGAAGTGAGTTAACTACAGAGTTATTTTATATTTTATCTAAAATAATGTGTCATTACCCAGAAGAATTATTCGAGGATTATCATATTCTTATTTATAATGATGAAAATCTTTACGAACAAAGAAGGAAAACGTGAATTGAAATAAGAAACCAGCAAAATCGCAATTGTATGGTGTTGTATAACTAACTGCTATTATTACTTTGGTGGTCATATATTAAGTAAGTATAATAAAATATTTAACCGCTTTCTTTGGTTGGTTTCGAAATTTGAAATTTTATGTTCTGCCTAATATTATGATGCATAATTTTATAGTATATCTGAACCCTTATCCCAATTGAAAAGAAACTTTGCACACATATTTAAAAGATCGACATGACTATTCCAGCGAACATAGTTACGTTAGTGCCGGATAGGTAGTGATTTTTAACTTTTGAACCATAGGTGGAATTGATTTATGTAATATGTATATTATATGCATATGCCAGCATGGGAACAACTAATATTGTAAAAGTAGTAAGTCGCAGCAGCTAGCTGTTAGTTTATTGTACTTAAATATGACAAGGTTATTGAAGAACTTTTTTCAACATAGTGAAATAAAATAAAGGTGTATTAGATTATTTTATAATTCATTGTAAACTAACTGATCGGCAACAAAAACTGACCGACCTTAGAATAGCAGGGCCGCAGACATCATTATTTCAATAAAGAAAAGCTATCGATATTTTCGAATGTCGAAATATTTTTGTAACCATCTATGGTGGCTAATCTTCCTCGTCCTTGACATCAATAATGTATACGACGAGTCAATAGTGAAAATAATCAATTATCATTCTTTCCCACTAACACCTCATTCATTTTACCTACTCCGAGGATAGTCTTTACATTGATATAGTTTTAGATTCTCAGAGGAAGATCGCCAAATGCACCAGCTGAATTACTTTTTCAGCTCTACAGATCCTTGAAATGATATTAGAAACCTCAATATCATTTATGAATACATATCCATAGGTAATTTGAGATTCAGTTCTAAGTATTTTTTTTTGTGTAAAAATCTTAATAAGATTCACAGAATACATCTACTTGTCAAGTTTCAACAGTATAGTTCTTATAGTTTCGAAAAAAAGTGGCATAGTGACATACGGACGGACAAACAGACAGATGTGACGAATCTATAAGAGTTCCGTTTTTTACCATTTGGCCACGCAACCCTAAAAAGATTCACAGACACACTACACAATTTTTTCAATGCATCTGTTAAATCAACAGGTCTTTTCTGGCTTAAGACACTTGGCACAAACATCAACTGTAACAAAGCAACTGTCAAGTTACGAACTAAAGCTAGTTGGACACACGCAAGAGTTTGGGAGTGTTCGAATGTCGCTCTTGGCAACTTGCTTGGTAATCAACTACCGTTGATAATTCCACGGTTTCAGAGCAATGCCTAACTTACTATACAGAACGGAATGTAGGTAATGTTTACCCATTCATTGATGCAGGTACTTTTATTGCGTGAATCCTACTGAATGATTTTGATATCAGTGCCAGCCTTCTTCCATCCGATCCCTAAAATATTGTTTTTGACATTTCTTCCTAACAGATGGCCTTTTTTTGTATGGAAGAGTAGGACAAAAGAGCGTATTTATAGATGATGATCACCGACGCCCACATTCTCTTGCAACACTAGACGAATCACAGGAGCGTTGCCAGCCTTTAGGGGAGGTATTTGTGCTATTTTTGAATGTTTTCCCAGCTGATTATTCCCGCCGAATACCAACGACGCACCGCACGTCGCATACGCCACGTACAGTGGATGTAACATATTGGAATGCTTCATCTCGGTTTTCAGGTCGGAAGTCATCCTAGTTCGTTTACTATCTTTCTCTGAAGGCCAGGAACACTTTCGTGATGTCTCTGGTCTGATTTCTTACCTATCATTTGTGCTATCACCTCCGCGTCCATAAAAATATTAAACTTCAACATGACAGTGCTGACACGGTGTTCTTATTTCGCGTTAATACGCGAAATAAGAATAAATAATAATTTATAAATAAGAATAAAAATAATAATAATTTATTATTTTGTACTTAACCGCTTCAGTATCAAGTCGATGTATCATATTAACAAAAGTTGACTAATGGATGTAAGAGCAGGGTCGTTCCAAAGCGTGACGACCCTGAGTGACGCTGGATTGTTACTTAAGCATTAATCGCATTAACTATCACATACACGTATACCTTACCATGTTGTTATACTTGCGATATACTTGAAATGTCATATTATTATTTACTCTGGGTATTATAAGTCTGTCATTACATTCATCACATTATTCTGTCATGACTATCATATCACATGTTATCTTTGACTGTCATAATGAAAAAGAAAGTGACGGTATTATATTGAATGAAACATTAACTTAAAGGATTTTATGGGGTTAGTTAATAAGAACTGAGTTACACCGAGAAACCCTATTAATAATTAGTATGTCTATTTAAATCTGCCTTAACTGCGTACTTTGTACTGTGTACGTACTTTGACGGATTTATCACTCCCCTCCTCCCCCATGATAAAATATAATTGTCTGTTCTATGTTTTTTATCTTTTATTTTTGTTTTTTCTATGTGTTTTACTTTCTACGCTACTATATTAGGTACTCTGTCACACCAAAACTACTATTTTTGAAATTTTTGACTGTCTGTATGTATCTCCTTTCATAATTAAAAAATGGGCAGAACGATGAGAAACAGAGGAAATATAAACAGCACTTATAGGTTGGCCCTTAATAAAACTTTTACACATAGAAGGTTCTTTATCCAAAGACGTTATTATGATGAATTAATATCCTTTTACTTAAAGAAAACTTAGAAACCATTACCTGTATCGGTTTTTAATTCCAACAGCCGATAGTTTTGATAGCATTGACGTCAATAACTCTAGACAATGGACGATAACTTCCAGTGGATAAATACTGTAAAATACATGGAAAGCAGACATGGAATGTGATAGCGTACATTCTACATTGGAATACACGATATAAAAATGAATCAAAAGATGTGTATAAAAACTAAGTATAAAATGCAATTTATTTTTATTCATTGGTTCAACTAGTTTATTATTTTTATTGCACGCTGAGTAAAACCATTCATTCTTAGATAATTTATGCGTCTTAGATAGAGCCACTTGCTGTTAGGCAACGCAAGAAACAAGGCCAGGTTTATTACTTTAGTGTGCGTGATAAGCAACATTTTACACTCGCAATACTTTTTTAGTTTATATAACATCGATAGTTGAATGTTATTTTATTATAGAGATTTGAAAAAACAAAAGTCATTATGACATTTCAAGACAAGTTTCGAGAAACGTCTTCGTCAGAATGACTTGGAACTGTACGTTATCGAGAGTCATACTGGGTCCTAATAAGTTAGGAAAGAGACCATTTTGTTATTGTTTCAACACCAGCCGAAACGATCGGACTGGCGCCTTTGCGAATGAATATACAAACAAGGCCCGGCGCCTTGTTGTCTTGATGTAGCTACGAGAATGTTTAGTACGTTCTAGTATCTGTATACCTGTGTTCTATCCACGTGAATATATTTGATATTTCATGAAGAATTAAAGGAAATTCTTACATAAAGTAAAATCAGTGATAAATTAATAATGATACATAACTTAACATGGATAAACTAAACACATTAAGGGTTGGGCTCCATCAACTAACTTTAGCAATAATAAGCATGTTTAAGTACCGGTTAAGCAAAAAATGAATTTCACCATTTAATAATTTATTGATGATGTCATTACTGTAACAGTTAACCGTAACCGCCCAATCTTCGCCGGTTAAAGCTATTGTTAATGTTAAATAGGTAAATGGCGACCTGTCAAAAGTTTCAAATAAATATTGACTTGATATTTCACTTTTTAACTAACTATACCAAGGAATATGATGGTGCAACACATTCCGCAGTCTATGTTAAAGTCTGTGTTACTGTTAACGTTAAATTTTACTTAAACCTTAACTATAACAGTTAATATGATGCAACTCAGCCTCAGTGTTACCAGTGTAACGGTAATCAGTTAAAGTTAAGGTCAAATAGCGTACTGTCTTGATAATTATTATTGTATTATAATTTACAATAAAATAAAATTATGCTTATTTCGTTTAAATGATACCTATATGGTATACCTACTCAAAAGATTATTAAGATATTAATAAAAATCTATCAATTCTATCTATAAAATATCCCTCCTTTCTTCCCTTCTCTAAGACGACATTTTCACACCTTTATTCAAATTCAAATATTTTTTTCAAAATAGGATGTGACATCACTTATTGTAAGTCAAAAACTAGCACGCATTCCAAAAACAATGCCTCAGACCTGAGAAGAACAGGCGCAACAAACTATGTTAAATTATGTTTCTTAATTACTGACTTAAGTAATTCTTTGTACTCAAAGTTATTGATCCGTATTTAATTATTAAGGGATATGTAATTAACGCGTGCGTAACATAACTGGGTCCATGTATTGACGTGTAAGTAAAGATTGGGCCACGTAAGTACACTATCCATTTGTTATAGCTAATACCGGCATGATATTACACATTTGTTATTTTTTTAATTCTTTGAAAGCTTCTTGACTTACATCCACTATCTCAATACTAATCACTAAAAAAAAACTTAATTCAGTAAGTTTTACAAATAAACTTTACAAGGAGCTTTCTTCCACGTACTACAAAGCTGTGGAATGAACTTCCATGTGCGGTGTTTCCGGAACGATACGACATGGGTACCTTCAAAAAAAGCGCGTACACCTTCCTTAAAGGCCGGCAACGCTCCTGTGATTCCTCTGGTGTTGCAAGAGAGTGTGGGCGGCGGTGATCACTTAACAACAGGTGACCCGTACGCTCGTTTGTCCTCCTATTCCATATAAAAAAAAACTTATTTTTTTAAACTACTTAGGTACTGTTTGTTTTTTTCTTTTCTTAGTTATGATCTGATATTTTGACAGGGACCTTAGAAAATTTATACGTCTAGATGAACTGTGATAGCTGGGAACACTTCGAAAAAAGGCGAGCTGTTAACCTCTATTTACAGTAACGCTGCGTGCGCTGAAACGAAGTGACTTACGTATCGCGATTGTAAAACGTAGCTGAAACGCACACTAAAGTAGTAAGCCTGGCCTGTTATCATGCGTTGCTTAACAGCAAGAGGCTCTATCTAGAATCTAGACGCAGAATTATCTACAGGCCAAACTAACGAAAATAAATATTGATATAATATAGTGATCGGTAATTGATAAGTGCTTATGGCGTAAGCTTCAAGTAAATCGGTCGACTCTATACAGTTCAAGCTTATATAAAACGTGTAAAAAATCCTGTTGTAGCTGCGTGTTGGTTACATTATTATTTATATTTGTATGTTAGTAATATAGTACTTGGTTACATATTCCTATGGTAGCATTATTCATTTCACATTTCCTATTTTTTTTCCGTCAGCAACTTGTCACTTTGATGTTATTGCCAAGTTTTATGGTTTTGGATACCAACCAGTGTATTTAGTTCAGTAAAATGTAGGTAAGCAAACCATGCAGCAAAAAGTCAGTATATCATAAGATAGAAGTTTGGTAAACAGTGTTATATATTATGTAGAGTAGGTACACATACTATACATTAAATAGAGTATAATAATACTCTATTGTAGAGTACGGTTGGCAACCCCAACTATGTACGTAGTAATGATCAATTACTAATGTTGTCCTTGTCATGTGTCTCGGTATATCACGTTTATTTTATTGCCACTGAGATCTCTCTATTGATAAGGACTTTGTCTGTTTATCTAAATATGTTGCAAAAACAATAATTGTATAAATTTATACTTATATTATTTACAAACTCTACTTTTCTATTTGTCGGTAGTATTTCCTTTTACTTTGTCGTAGCGACTTCAAAAGTGAGTTAACATTTATGGTGGCAAATAAATATAAATCTATCTATATATATATATATATATATATAGATATATAATGAAAATGGTCTTTGTTTGAGGTTCAATTACGCGTAAACCATTGATCGTATCGTCATGAAACTACCACCATTCGATGCGAAATTTATCCTGGATGGTTAATGGATTATTTTTATATTTTATTTGTAATAAGATGAATAAATTTTAATTTATTTCTTTCTGAAAGCCGCCCAGCGAAGCGGGTGGAAACGGGTAGTGTTAGAGGTAGACTCTCTCGAGACTCCGTAGCGAACTCTGTACCTTTTCTGCAGCTCTTACAACATGTTTGAAAACTTTCTAAAGTAAGAATGGTTTATTTCATTACGTTAATAAATTTTCAAACTTACCCATTTCTTATTTTAGCATCGGCCCCCTTTAAATTGTGAGACTGCCAAGGTCATATAACGTCGGATTAAATAAATAATAAAAAATAAATATGCATAAACCTTATTAAAAAACAGTTACAATTGGACAGACGCGTTTTAATCCTGTAAATTTTTTTTTATTTAATTAAGTACAGTCACGCGGTCAGAAAGATACCACTCAACCGTAGTATTCAAAACATGGTTGCCATCGTCACTCAATTTCAATAGTTTGTGGGCCTCCTCAACGATTCTCTTCTATTGTATTCTGGGTCTATCTGGTTGGATTATTCGTTCTAGGTGGCAGACCCATCGTAGCCTTTGTAACTTGGAGAACCTCTTCAAAATAATCACTGTTTTTTTAAAAATCAGTACAACAAGTGCATCCAAATTGTTGATGTGCACTACTTAGATTTAAAAAAAAATATTTACCAGTGGGAGGCTCCTTTGCACAGGATGCCGGCTAGATTATGGTAACCACAACTGCGCCTATTTCCACCATGCAGCAGTAATGTGCAAGTATTATTGTGTTTCGGTCTGAAGAGGGTCGTAGCTAGTGAAATTACTGGGAAAATGAGACTTAACATCTAACGTCTCCAGGTGACGACCGCAATTGTAGTGCCGTTCCGAATGTTTGGGTTTTTTAAAGACTCCTGAGCGGCACAGCATGGTTATGGGCAGGGCGTATAAATTATTTATTTACTTTTATTGGCAAACACAACATATCTTAAAAAAAGGTAATAGATAATATTATGTCGAGCATATTATTTACAGTTTCTTTGTAATAATATTGGTACATCGGATCAAACTGATATTGTAGGAGAATAAACAATTTGTTATATTTTTAAAGTGATAACCCACACTTCTAGAATTAATACACAAATAAAAATTTGAAAACAAAATTTCATGAACGATGCGGGACTCGAACCCACGACCTCTGGCGTTCCGTGCCAGTTATATATTTATTGAAGTTGTAATAACTAACACTTGTCATATTTAATATTGTTCTTTATCAACATTATTTATGGGAATTTTATAAACATTCGAAATTTTTATCATAATAATGTTTGCTAAACATGTGACATAAAAGGTCAATGTTAACAACCTCCCATAAATGTAAACTATGATTATTACAGTTCTCATAGCTATCGCCTATTCTTTTACGGCCGTTCCCAATATACTATATACGGATAGAGATAACTTACTATTTTCTACTGTCAGTAATTAGCTGTCAATAATCTGTCCCAATATACCCGATAAGTCATTCTTATCGCCTTATATTGGGACGCGTGAATTGCAATTTCCATACAAACTTCTATCACTGGTAAGCTATACGTCGTCCCATTGACAGACAGCGTGTACGTATAAGGTGAGTTACCATCGATAAGTTTATTGGGACAGAAAAGTAGCGATAGTTACGATTTTCATCTCAAGTAAGAGATAGACTGAATATTGGGAACGGCCGTTAGTAAATTAGAAAATTTCTAAATTTGTTGGCATAAATTAAAAACACAATTGCCTCAATTCTTAGCACTAGTTTCCTTTTAGTTTTATTATAATCCTTTTCAAAATAGAATATAATATGTACAATGTTTTTATAGTATGCATATGCAATAAGGAACTTGAAATTGATCTCTTCTTCTTGAAAAATCCTGTCATAGCCAATAACGAGGTAATAGACATTAATAGACGTTATCTTAACATATAAAGCATATTCATTTTAGTACAGGAAACAACCGCTTGATTCTGCAGGAATGTTTTTTTCCATAAAACTAATTTCAGGACGTTCAGAGAGTATGCGACGTATTAGCTATAGGTTGCCTACAAAAAAATTGGCCGCAAGTACATATAATTTATTTTAGTATAATTACACCTAATTAAAATAAATTTTTTAATTATTTATAATTAAAAGCGCGTACACCTTCCTTAAAGGCCGGCAACGCTTCTGTGATTCATCTGGTGTTGCAAGAGATTGTGGGCGGCGGTGATCACTTAACAACAGGTGACCCGTACGCTCGTTTGTCCTCCTATTCCATAAAAAAAATATATTAATTTACTGATGTAAATTGCACCTATATGTTTTTTTTATACATTGTGTGTCATTTTAAAAGGAATTATATAAGGAATTGAAAAAAATCTGGTTGCCAGCTTTCAGTCAGCCGCAACATAAATATTGCCAGGTGTAAACATTTCTGTTGATAATTTGTACAAAATAAATGTATGTTGTACAATGTACAACTAAAAAAACAGATATAATAATAGGTATTTTTATTTGCTCTCAGGTCATATTATTATGTTTGTTTATATACTTTAGCTTATATAATGGCTCAGTGAAGTATATTTATTGAGATTTCATTAAATGTTATCAATCAGTCAGCTTCAAGAGAGCGACTCGATAGTGTTTTTGTTAATATATTTTAAATTAATGCCCCACTTTCATATAAGATCTCTTTTGTAATAAAATGGAGTTTAAGCGCAAAACAAAGTCAAATAGTCAACTTGAAGTGTCTCTCAATGGCGGAACTGTGGCTTTAAATAATAAACGGTAAGATGTTTTGATATATTTTTACAGAAGTTGCAGGAAATGATTGGATTTTTGAAGCATTTGAGTAAGTAGATAGAACTCAGGTAGATAATTAGATAGTTGACAATACTTCATTATCGTGATGTACCCTTATGTTACTTCTTCATAAAATATTACACAGGCAGAGAACGCAAGACTTGTTTAACTTCTAGATATTATAGTCGTCAGAAATTACTTATTAAATATTTATTACTTAAAATATTAGAAGTGAAAACACTGCATCGAAATCTACATTAAATTTTTTTTCACTTTATTGCGCAATTCTGCCTATAGAATGTGAAAGAACATTATATTTTGGACTCAATTTTGTGACAGAAGGAGCTAATGATCCACTATTTATGTATAATATTCTTTTTTTTGAAAGTTTGTGGCTGAATTAAAAATTATCCACCCAGTTTAATTAATTCCTTTTAATATATGTGACAGAACGAGCAAATGGTTCACCTTATGTTGCAACATCACCTACCCATCTGCCAACACCTGAGTCGTAGTGCAATAGAACTCGAATCGACCAAAGACGTAGCGCAATGCGATAGGAATGAGGATGTCTCATATAGTTTTAATTATACCGGCGTATTAACTTATTATTTAAACAATTATAATTTTGATGGTCAATGTTTTCAAAAGCGTCAATAAAATACAGAGATTTTTCCAGATGCGCCACATATTGTCTTATTATTTTTCTAAAAAAAATATCATCAATAATTTTTAATACTTTATCACTGGGTGACATTAGCAAGGGGCCTATATAAGACATTACCTAGTCTTGCCATAAATACTGAAACAAAGAAAAAAAAATCTATCGCAAATAACTTTTATTACTTTTACGATGTGTTACTTTAATACATAAATGTAAAACAAATTAAAATATAAAGCTTATTCGGTAATGGAGAGCACTCCATTGGCTGAAATACAGTCCTTTAAACGTTGAGGCCAGTTATCAATAGAAGCACGCACTCTTTCTATGGGAAAATTCTTCACTGCCAATCGTACGGATTGTTTTAGGGACTTCATGTTATCATGGCGTTTAGAGCAAGCCGTACTCTCTAAAACTGACCATAAATCATTATCCAGCGGGATTAAGATCGAGACTAGACGATGGCCCCTCTTCAGCTCTGATAAATCCCGAAACTTTCGTTTCCAACCAAGACTTCGAAGACCAAGCTTTATGACCCAGCCTAGTCTTGCTTGAAGGGCCATTCTTCCACATAACCTTCTCAAGAATGGTATCTTGATACACTTGTGCCTTCCTTTGCGTACACACTTCAGTAGTAGTTTCGACTTTACCATCCCATTCTTTTTAAAATTATCAGTTAAGAAATGACCAGTACGTCTCTTATAAGCAGCAAGGCCTAAGCCATCTTTTAAAATACGCGACATGGTTCTATGTGCTATCTTCATCTCTCGAGATATTTTTTTTTTACTTTCGGACTTGATTTCGTCGAATTCTTTACCAGTAAGGTAAAGGCTTTGACCACCTTTTTCTTACGAACACAACGTGTACGGCCAGATCTTTGTCACAAATAAAGGAGGTCTCATTGTACCTATTAACCCGGTACACAAACATTTTACTAATACCAAGCGTATAGAGTTTTAAAAATTGCATTTGGCTCCATACCTACTTTGTGTAATGCAATCACAGTACCACTTCATTTTAATATCGCACAATATTGTACAATGTATTGGCGCCAAAATGAGAAACCTCAATGAACAATCATATAAAAATGACAGATTCCAAATTCAAATATAATATAATGTTTATTTTTAATTGTAACAATATTTATGGCCAGACAAAGTATAAAGTAATGTAGCAACCTATGTAATATTATATAGTTTACATAACATCGTGGAAGAGGTCATGTTATCTCCACCATTATGGGACTCTACTTAGTTTGCACACGTTATATCATCACTTTTATTTGCAAACCAATCTATAGGTACATGCTTATCATTATTTATCTTATTATAATCATGTATGACACTAAAGGAAACATAATGGTTGGTATCAATTTCTAACAATACCTTGTTTTTGCTTCAAAAATATTAATCAAGACAATAATTAAATTAAGTACAACACTATCGTTTTGTACTTTTACCTTGATTTCCCGTACCTGTCCTAATATGTACCTATTTTGTATTTCTGGTTAGGTGTGGTGGTTAGGTTATTTTGATAAAATTGATAAGCTATAAATCTATAAAAATTCCGTTTATGTTCTTTATATAATTATCTTGAAATACCGTGTTATCCAGTATTTTGTTTGAATCATAGAGACTTTAAGAAAGTTGTATTTGCAAGGTTTGGTTCTTAACAGACAGAATCGCTTTCTGATGCTGTAGCATCCCCTTTGGTAATCCCCAAATGTTTCCTTCTTCCAAATCCAGTTGATTTAGTGTGTAAAAATAAAATTCTTATCTTAAATTCGGTAGACATCTAATAGTTACTTTGTGTGATATCTTTCTCTCTCTTATCTTAGTAATATTATGTCGTATCTAGTTTGAAATTTTCTGAGTTTTTTTAATAATTATTTGTTCAAAAAATTACGAACGTAATATTTTTATATTAGAATAAGCAAACGGGCTATCGGCTAATTTGTTAGGAAATGATAAACAGCTCCTATAGACGTCTGCCATACAAGACTTCAAGAGTCTTGAAGTGAGAGTCTTCTACCTTATGAGCACACACGTCCCATAGTTACAACATTTATCTCGTAATTCATAAAATTACAACGACATAATAATAACCTCACCCTTAAGGTAGTGGGCCCTTAGATTTTTTTAAAGCACCCATGAAATGCCCCCTGCACACACCACGCAGGTGGTGTTACATGTCACAGTTTTATTGTAACTTAAAAACAGCACTTCAGATCCGGATTGTCTAAGATTGTATGACATATTGATATAATCGTTGCAAGTGATCACATTGACTCCATAAAAACATGTCAATGTTAAGGAGGAACCTTCAACATAGAGCGACAGGAATCAGGTTAAACAAGTCTTATATTAGCTATTAATATTTACTTACAACATTCAATGGCATGAAAAATAAATCAAACAGTACCTTAAAGTGAAGAATTCACTTATAGTTACTCCTCTTAATATGAGGTAGAGACAGTGACAGTAGTCAAGCTTCAGCCATTTAAGATATTAGTCAAAACAAACAGACATTCAGACCGCTCAAAGCCGATGTATTGATATGAGGTACAAACAGATATATTTTATGTTATAAACAGATATATGTGTACTAGTTAACCCCCTGGCCTCGCTTCACTGTGGCTTATTCCTTTAGATTTGACAAACTACCCACCAAAAACTATAAAACGCCGAATATACATGTTACATATATATTAGTACCTGGACGACCGAGCCTTGCTCGGATTTTTAAGAATGTACTTGACCAAAAAAAATAATAATAGGAGATTTGGATTCGAACCGTGGTCTTCTGCTTTCCAGATCACCTAATGTCCCATCTGAGTTATTATAGTCTTGTATATAGTGGCAAAATTTACCTTTCTATTCTAATGTTATTGTAGCAGTTTCTCATTAAAACATGGATAAAACTATTTTTTAAATTGAAACCTAGCTAGATCGATTTATCGCCCCCGAAATCTCATGTATTCAAAACTTTATGAAAATCGTTGGAGCCGTTTCCGTGTTTCAGATTATATATATACAAGAATAACTCGTTTAAAGATATAAGATTATTTTTTATTTAAATTCTATTGAAATTTCAAAATATCATAAAGCGGTGAGGGCTCGGTGACATTAGTGGCATTGTTTAGGTGAGGTTGTATGAGGTGATTTTATTTATTTAGTTTTCAATAATTTCAGTTATAATGTAGTAATTTAAAAACTCTTCTTAGTGCTCATTAGCGTCATTTAAGAAACCTTTGTGCAAAGTTCGATGAAGAATGAAGATGAATCAGTCATGACAAGTTATAATAATGTGTGTATTTTTCATGTTATCGTTGTTACCAAGTGTTATAACATCATTGCTTATATTTCTTCAGCTACCAAGTCCGAGATACAATATTTTCTGTCGAGTGTTATATATATTTATGATAACTTCGTAAATTGGATAGCTAGTAGCAGCCTTATAGTCGTAACAATGAAAGTCATTTATCAGTGTTTTAATAACATTAAGAGCTATAAAATAAAATTGCCTTTACTACTGTACACTATTAGAATATTTCTATAGAACACTTCTTACTTCTAATATATTATATATCTAAGCAATATCTCTTATTTAAGCTCCCACTCACTCTTGCCACCTGACACTCGTTTTCCTCCACCTCTCGTTGAACGTCTGTGACATCAGGTCACTCTTCATCCTTAGTTCGCATGGATAGACGTATCCATTTCTATTTTAGCATATCTTTCCTTCTCAAAATATTTCAAATCAATTACTTTATTTATCAGGTCAAGGAAATGACACTTATGAATGTCAAAAGACTTCTTTTTCTTTTTTACATTTACCGCCACTTTGGAAAAGATTGAGCTTAAATTAGAAGAAGTGGCAACAAACTCATTGCCACTCTCATAAATCAACATTTATACTTTCATCGTTTTATATATCTTTTTTATTACAATATAATATGTAAAGTGACACAACAAAAATACTCAAATGCCAATTACTCAATGTCTTACACGAGTAATAAAGTAAATGTAAATTAATAGGTAAAAACAAGAGTTATTGAGTGCAGTACATGCATAAATCCACACCCACATTTCTTGCCTAGTCGCTACTTTTTCTAAGATCTATCTTACATACTTCGTTTTGTTGTATACTGCTGATTTCGTTCTACGTAGAGCTGATAGAGCCCATACAGTCTCACAACCATAAGTCATGCAAGGAAGAATACATTAATTGAATATCTTGCGGCTTATCAACAGTTTTTCTTTTCGTTTTAATCTCTAAATACCAGTACACATTAGTCATTGTTAGAAAAATAAGTGATTGTCTGGTTGTGTCTCCATTTATCTTAATAAATTAAAATCATAAAAGAGGCATGATATTTAAAATTGAATGACACGCTTAATTAATTACGCTTTTTACGCACTTATGTACAGGAATTTATAAAGATTATTAATATATAATTATTAACTGTAAAAATTTATAAATAAATGTATAAATTAACTGCATTTCTTAACTGAACCGAACTGAACTTAGATTGTTTTTTTTTTATGGAATAGGAGGACAAACGAGCGTACGGGTACGGGTCACCTGGTGGTAAGTGATCACCGCCGCCCACATTCTCTTGCAACACCAGAGGAATCACAAGAGCGTTGCCGGCCTTTATATTGATATGTGGAGATGGGTTTAAATTCCATCATCATATCGGGGATGTGCTGAAAAGGGATAAGAATAAGTTAAATAGTTAGTTAATAGGCAAAAAAGTAAACATGTCTATAAATTATGATGAGAATCTATCACGAGAAGTGTTCCCAAAAGCTGTTTGATCTGATTCCTGTATCTGCAATCGACTACCAATATTATTGCTATATAAAATAAAAATAGTATTTACTTCATTTACATATTACGTTATGTAAGCTACCCTTAAAATACTACCAACAAAAACTATACGTCAGGATATCCATGATGTGCATACCTAGGACTCTTCCAGAAGGCGTCATTGATGGCAATGAATTATACGTATTATACGTATAGCTGAAAGAAGGAATTATTTTCTTATTTTTAGTACGTACTAATAAATAAAATAAAAAAGCCTTTATTGCTGTACTAATTTTACATACTAGGTATTAAACTAAAGTAAAAAAAGTGCCTCTAAATAATATCGGCAAACTGTAAAGATACTGTGGTACAGCTTGTCTTCCGACAAAGGCCTCCTCCAAAGGTTTCCATTCTGTCCTATCTTTTACTGTACGTTGCTCTGTCAATGCCCATGTCTGACAACCGTATAATAAGCATGGTAGTATGCACGTATTAAATACTTTCCTTTTGTGTTTCATTGGCATTTCTTTATTCTTCATTACTGCATTAAGTGACCAGTATCGTTTCCATGTATTAACTATTCTTCTTTCTATTTCTTTTTACATACATTCTTCATTAGATATTAACTACCCTAAGTATATATATTCCTGAACTATTCTATTTGGTCGTTATTAACTGTTATTTGCACTGTTTGTGCAGAATTTGTCATTGTTTTTGTTAAATTAATTAAAGGCCTGCTTTAATACTCTCATTCGCTGACTCCTGTAACATTCCATTTAAAGTTTCTGGGCTATCGGAAAATACAATTAAGTCATCAGCAAAACGTAGATGATTCAGATTCTCGCCATTTATATTTAGTCCTTTCTTCGACCAAATACCATATTTCTAGGGCGGTTGAAAATAGTTTAGGTGAAATAGGCTAACACCTCTTTCAATATCAAGCTCTTCACCTGTAGATTCAAACTTTTTTTGTAACAGTACTCTTTTTGTAAACGTTTTTCAGGACTCGAATGTACTTTGTTTGTATTCGTTGAAAATGTAATGCATCCCAGATAAATTCATCTTCTAGGGTATTGAATGCTTTCTTAAAATCGAAAAATCCGATAAAGTAGGTTTTCTTAAATTCTTTGAATTTTAGTAGTATTTGTCGAATGGTGTGGAGGTGGTCTATAGTTGAAAAATTTCTACGAAATTCAGCTTGCTTGTTAGGCTGATTTTCGTCAAGGGTATTGGCTATTCTACATAATATGATTTTGGAAAACACTTTGTAAGCTGATTGGTCTATAATTTGATATATCTCTCTGGTCTCCTTTTTATGTAGTAGTATTACAGTCAATTTGGTCCACTCCTCTGGAATAATTTCCGTTCTGAGAATCTCGTTAAATATATCTATTAGTTTTGGAGCTATCACTAGTCATGTAGTTTTTAGTAGTTCATTTGTAATGAGAACTGGTCCAGGTGCCTTATCAAACTTTTGTAGTTAGTTTGTTAGTATGTACTAACGTATAAAAATAGTAGGTAAATACATAACATATGAGTTGCAAAAAATTATAACTTACTAATGAACTTAGATTATCTAGATGTATGTAGAGATGTAGGAATGAGGTGTACTTGTAACATTGACATTTTAATCCATTTCCTTACTGTGACATTTCACTAACCAATACCATCTATGAGAATGTATACTTATGATGAGATGATATACTTATTGGTATTTTTTTGCTTTGTAGCTATCTGTAGGATTGTTTTCGTTACCTAATACATGGATTTAGAAGTAAAAATTGATAATATGTTGAAATGCAGATTTAAAATCGATTAAAAGTCGACATAAAATATGTATTTATCTTGTAAATTTCAGATTGAGTTATAAATCTAGCGAGCAGAAAGTCATTACTAAATATTGTCTCATGCTACGTTATTTTTACAGTTTGTAAATCCCGAGCCAATGCTATCAAGATCCGGAGAAAGTGGTATATATCTGTTGTATTATGTATTCAATACTAAAATGATAATCGCTACTGTATTGTAAAGTTTAATATTAAGTATACGTACTTATAACAAGAGGAAGAAACTCACCCTGTCCATTAGTGCGTACGTCTGTCATGTAGAGATTGAATGAAAGTTGCTCTATCAAAAACGGCTCAAATTCTATGAGTATTCTAAGAAACAATATTTTACCAGTCTAGGAGTTTTTGTAAACTTGGATCTAATTAGTTTTTGTTACTTTTTTCAAGACCCCAGAAGTAAAAATTTAACATTAATAATTTTTTGAATACATCACTAAAGTATTTACCTCATTCAGTATTTAATTCCGAACTACAACCCAATATTACTATCTTACCCACAATATTATCGTCTTGATGAAACCGCCAACTGATAGAGTAACGTAGATAAATGTCCATGCACCCAGCGCCATCTATTATCTGCGGCGCGTAGCCGCATCTGCGGTAAGCGGTTCGTATCGAGGCTATCGCTGAAACATTTTCCCGTTTTCCCAGGAGTGAAACAGCGATGAGCCCTGCCCCTCCCGCGCCGCACGACAAAAGTATAAAACAACACAACGTGACAAAACAGTCGTTTACCGTCAGTGGAGGAAAGAGTACGTACGAAATGGAGCGAGATCGTATCGGAGTGTGGGGTTCAGGAGACGGACAGTCTAACAGCCGACTGTCAGGCCTCGACCGGCTGAAGCACCCCGGACTCAACAAGGTAAGCCGGTACCATATTATGATATAACTGGTATCGTTATTGTGTATTATCCGATTAATTATTACGTATTAATACTTTCATTTAATCGAATTGCAAATGTTTTGTTGCGATGACAAAGTTCACGTGTTAGTTCAATAAATTTTAACATGATTTAAATATCCGTGAATTCACTAATTTTACGAAATAAATGTGGTAAATCAAGTTAAATTGTAGGAAACATATAATAAGTAATTGAATAAACCATTATTACTAAACCGGTACATACTAGATATAAGTATTTACCAATTGTTTGCATGTATGAAGTTGATTTATGCAACACTCCCTATCTCCCTATGCAGGAGTGATCGATATGTCTAGTCTCTAGTCTATTCACAACCCTTCCCACGGGAGTAAGTGTAACACGTCCTTGAAACTCTCACCTGAGATAGATCTGTTGTAGGTGCAGTAGCTTAAATACATAGTTAATTTACTTACTTTAATGAAATTTGAGGCTGAACTAGTTATCCTAACTATAAATTATTAATAATTGAGAATGCATACAATGGAATTGCAAAAACGACAAATTCGATTAATTTAAAACATGCAGTCTGTGAGTCGGTTATAAGTCACCTGATACTGCATCAGGAGAAGTTTACATAGTAATTATATAACCCTTTATGCAGATATATTAATATTATTTTACATATTGTTTTCGATTCGGTTCTAAGTCTATCATTTATAGGCTGTCGCTTTTATTTCTGTTTTATTACATTTGAATAATAAATAACATTAAACATGAATATAGTCCTTGAGTGTAACATATAAGTTTATCGTAAAGTGTATCTATTTATTACAAATATATAGAAGTACGATTTTTATACATTTATTATTATAGACTTGCGCCTATGTGTCCACAAACGTTGCTTGAAAGGTATCACCACCACATTTGACGGGAAGCCCATTTTCATATTATTACAGACAGTATTCTAGACTCTGCGTTACGAGCCTTTCCTCAAATAAAAACCTTATACCACTTTGCACAACTTCAAGCACAGGAGATATTTGCTAGGGAGAGTTACCGATACATACATAATATATCCTCACAAAAAAGATCCTTCGGGTAAAGCGAAGATCCTTTTCCAGATTGGTAACAATGTTTAACAAATGAATTCCGAATGGCTAACACATCATCCTACAAAAAGAGTAGGGTGTAGTGTATCGGGAGTCGATTTGTTTATCATCTGGGATTGCAATGAGTTTCTTGCTACTTCTTCTCATTAGCTCAACCCTTTACGAAGTAGCGGTAAATTCAATACGAAACAATATTATTATTTTTTTTTGACATTCATAAGTGTCCTTTCCGTGACCTACATGAATATATTGTTTTTGAATTTAATTGATTATCATATGGGAGTGATAACCTACCATTAAGTGTTCTACTGTAACTTATCTCATCGACGATTATACTATCCAAAAATATACCTTGATATTTTTGAATAGATGCTAGATTATGTACCAAACATATATATAAACCCCCAGGAACCTTGGTACAGAAAGTATTATCATGTATCGCATGACTGAAGCCCAACTAAAGTGACTCTATTCGATTGTAGATCTCCAAGGTAGACAAGAGTTGCTTTTAATAATGTGTTAAATATTATTAACGACTCGACAGATTTATATTACTCTTTTTCTAGTAAATTTATTGTGTAATTGTTATGTATATAAAAAAATGATAGAGGTTTTCATTTGTGCGCGTATCAAGAAAAAGCTACTAGATATTTCAATTAAATCTGCTTAATTTTATTCCTTAGACAATTAATTGACCCTTATCTTAATAAATTTGATTGGTATATCTTTATTTAATATAAAGTCATAAATGTTTTAAGAAACCACGATATTTGAAAGTACTACGAGCTCAGTCATGTGTGTATGCGGACGAAGTCGCGGGTATGAGCTTGTAATTAATAATTATTAATTATTTACCACATTATGGAATTATTAATTAATCTTACACGTTATGCTTATAATTTTTGCATCTTTAATTTTATATCATAGCGTTTTTATAAAAAAATATAATGAACAACCAAATTTTATAATTTACTCCAGTTGCAAGATATACCTATTACCACCATTATGTAACTCTGGTGCCTTAAGCTATCATCAAAGCTAATACCTACATTAGGTAACTCTTCTGCCTTAAGCTATAATTTAAGCTAAGAAGGGGAGGTTTTTAGTGTGTCGTTAGATGTTATTATTGTTTTATGCAAATCGAAATAATGTTAGGACTCGCCTTAGGTTAAATGATTGTCATCGTCTTCAAAGAATACATTCTTCTTTTGTGTTGTTTATTAAAAAAGGCTTATTACACTGTGAATGATTGCCTGAATGACAAAAGCGCGTGAGAGATGCATACTGTCTTAAAGACAAATTAAATAATTTAATTTAGATTTTTATTTGTTGACAAGTACAAGTGTACGTAAATACCCAAGTGCTGAATAAATATCATTGTTTCACATGTAGGACGTGTTTTTCGAATACGGATTTTAATACTTCAATTATATTAAAGCGTTGCAAAAACTTTATCCTATTTACACATTATAATTAGTTCTCAGACTGAGTAACCTACGATTTGCGGATGACATAGTACTGTTTGCGGACAACCCGGACGACCTTCAAGCTATGATACAGGATCTCAATTAAGCATCTGAGCAGTGTGGTTTAGAAATGTACCTCGACAAAACCAAGATCATGACCAACATCTTAAATAGTACCGCAAACATCAGCGTAAATGGCACTTTCATCGAAAAAGTGGAAAAGTATGTGTATCTTGGTCAAGAGGTCGTAATGGGAGACTGGCGTGGGCAGCTTACTCCAAACTCAAGTTCGCGTTTAACATGAAAATCAGTGCTGACCATATAGCTCGTATTCACGACCAGTGCTTACGTATGGGGCTGAGACTTGGGTTTTTACTAAAGAGATCCTCCACAAACTTCAGGTGGCTCAAAGGTCAATTGAGTGAAAACTGGTAGATGTAACACTGAGAGACCGTAAAAGAAACGAATGGGTCAGAGAGCAGAGAAAAGTGATGTAACCAAACGTTTTGCGAAATTGAAATTGGAGTGGGCTGGCCATGTCGCCCGCAAGCATGGCTCGTGGTGCAAGGCAGTGATAGAATGGAAACCGTGGGGTGAGAACCGCCCGAGAGGAAGACCGCAGATGCGTTGGTACGACGATATCAAAAGACTGGCGGGAACAAAGTGGTTGGAAACTGCTCAAGACCGGAAAAGATGGCATAAGCTGAAGGTGGCCTACACCTTAGAGGTTGAGAACGGCTGAAGAAGAAAAAGAAGAAGAAGAATTAGTTCTTATTGTAATCGGGTACGACTATTACTTGAGTCCCAGAAACATGAGACAAGTATAAACGTAAGAGTAACTTCCCTCACAAATTGAAGATTTGTTTTGCCGCTTTAGATTTCCTTTGAATTACAGTAAAATCTTTTCTCTATATAAAATTATTTTATACTGGACGTAATAAGGAAATAAACATTATAATTCATAAGGATAAGTGGTTAGGTCTGTATTTGATTGCTCACTATCTGTGAGTCACGTACGCGAAAACATACGTCATTTAAAATGGAAATTATAAATAGCCTATACGTAAATTTGTCGATGTAAAACGAAACATTGAGATATGAACTTGAAAACAGCACTGCTGTTTGGTTAACTTTGTAATGTAGAGTTTTATCTGAAATAAGTGTAACAAACAAAGTGTGATGGATAAGGAAAAAGCGTTGCGGGCGCAATAGGTTGAACCGGTGGCTCCTACCACAGAGCCGCTGGTTCGATGCTCGCCCACCACGTACCAACGTGTTTTCGGTTTTTGAATGTCGCCAACGCTCTTGCGATTCGATTCTCCTCTGATCTTAGAAGCGATAATGGGCGGCCTTTGTCCACCTCTTCCAGAAAATGTGACGTCTCTATTATTATAAATTCTCTAAGTTCCCGGCCGTTATATCAATATAAAGTTTGTACAGAGGAACCTGTCTTCGATCTAGAAACATCGCCAACGAATGTTTGTTCCAAATGTTGGTCAAGATCACTACAGCGCTCTTCAGTTTGCTAGATTTGGCCTGAGAGTGACTTGCTATACAATCGTTAATTATTAATGACGTAACGTATGGGCTTATTAAGTAAATATATTATAGGTAGGTTATGTATATATATTTACGTTAGCCTAAAAAATCGCACTTCGTAAGCATTTTGATGCTTTGTCATTATTGCTTTGCAGATATTTTGTGCCTGTTCATTAAAAAAACTTTTCTTAAATATGATTAATCCTATGACGCTATTGGGCATATATTTCGGCAAACTCCTATATTAACACCCGTCACTTTGGCTGATTTGTACAAACACTGAACACAACCAACAAAATGTAAATTCGCGTGCTGAAGACAACCTCGCTCTTCGGGATATAGCCTGTGTTGCATAAATACAAACGCATCAAAATGGAGGCCTAACATAAATCAAGATTTTTTTACCCACTAACCTAACGGGGATTTTCTTTGTAATCGAGTAAACTGAAAAATGATTTAAATATTCTTTTTTTATTGTATTTTGGTTAGAGCTGGTAGTCTTGTTACCAACACCTAAATAAATAAAATAAAAATATGAAATATTCTTAAATTGAATATGCTGATATAGTTGTACAGAGATAACTTTTAATTGACACTGTATTTTTCTGTCGTCTTTTTGAGACACCAGTGCGTTTGCTTTAAAGCGGTTTGATTTCTATACAATACCTTATGCTAAAAAAATCTGAAATCAGTTCCATAAAAGTGTCAGAGTAGGTATTAGGGTTGGCACTTTTTTCGGTTTGATAAATATTTTCTTTTTCATGTAACACGTATAATATAGTATATTTTTATGATATTCTCTTCTTTCGAATATAGCTCATTATCACCTTGAGGCCAAAGCCCAAAGATGTTAAGCCTCAGTGCTTGCCTTATAATTTGACGTTGAGAAATGTTATTCTTCATATAGAATCGCAGCTAACAGTTCTTTCAGCGCCGGCCCTAACTATTCATGAAAGTAGAGCGAGATTGTTCTTCGTCTGGTCGACGCTATAAAAACTATAGTGGTGTCGCAAACAAGAAGCGCGAGCGTCGTTATATGCATAATTTTAATTTCATGAGTGCTTTATTTTCATTATTATTCAAGGATTTCCCTTACCTCTTATAAGACGCTATGATATCAATTTTTATGGAAGAGGACAAAAGTGATACTGCCGCCAACATTCTCTTGCAACACCAGAGGAACCACAGGAGCGTTGCCGGCCTTTTAGAAAGGTGTGTGCACTTTTTTGAAGGTACCCATGTCGTATCGTCCCGGAAACTTTACCCAAGGAAGCTCATACCACAGCTTGGTTGTACTTTGAAGAAAGTATATTATTAACGTATAACTCAAACCAAATACTTTATACACTACTTTATACTTATAATATAAACAATAAAAATTATATACTTCCATTTCATTCCCGATCAAAGACTCAGAAGAATTAATATATTCAATTTAATCTTCCAAACAAACATTCCATTCAATCACTCACAAATAAAAGCATTTGTCATTGTTCAAACATTATTTGAAATTTAATTACAATCCTCGGAAAAATAAATAAATTCACAAAATAAAAAGAAAGATCAAAGGAAGAAGGAGAAATCTCCGCGAGGAATGTCTTAGTGTAGACTTGGACGAGAATAGGGCTCATCTGATCTGAGTAACATAGATTCCTTTTTATTTGAGCTAAACCTAGATGAGAGCTCAGTGGTAGATGAAAGACCCTAAGTTGTACTTGATTGGTGAACCCTGAATACGTCCATCGAATGAAAACTGAATCACAATCTGAGGTCAACATTTAATAGTAGCTACTATAAATACCTATTTATTATTTGTGAACTTAATATACTAAATAAAAAAAATATATATATACGCAATGAAATAAGCATTGCGAAAAAGTAGGTAACTCGTAACTGGTAACACATTATTTTCTGATAATTATTATAAACCTAACAGTCTGAATCACAGGCTTGATTTAGCTTGGTAGGATTTGCCTGGATATAAATCCTACCGTAATTTAAATCCAGGAATTCCCTAAGTGTGTACAATAAATTGATTAAAAGCGGTCCGATTAGCGATGGATAAATTGGCGGGAAATCACTGATAATATATTAATAAAAGTGATAGAGCGCCTTATTAATTGATAACTGAGATAAATTTATTAGAATAGGATTATAGATAAATCCTGTATCGTATGTACGTTATTTTATAGTGGGTAGATGCATCGGTTGCCATGGAAACACAGCGAGGTTATCTAGCTTGTGGTTGAACATACAAGTGTAGTCTGTAGGAAGTAATAAGTGTGTGGTTTTGAAAATATATAAATATCTAAGTGGTTTTCATTGTGCATGAACATTGCAAAGGTTTTTATAAGCATGGCATTGTTGTAAATTTATATTTATGGAGTGTTATTAATAACCGGAAACTAGAGCAAGCTTTAAATCAGTAGTTACCAAAATCAAAATTAATAAACATGGAGTAAGGAATGATTACGCTAATTCGGCTCTACTCTCAGAGTATCAGTTAAACCTTGTGTCTGAAAGACTGACTAGGGATGGAATATTGCTTCTTATGACGTAACTTAACAAATTCATATTGTTGATAGTAATAATAATAAAATAAAAGCTAAATGGTCGTCGATCAGAAATTAAAAAAATACACAGCAATGATGACGTAGTGAAGTAATTTTAAACTGCCATCAAGCTCAATTCTGTCATTGTTGAACAACACCATCTCTTGTTTTTAAATGCCTGGATCATCTACCCGAGCAATTGCATCAATCCAAGCCTTAAATACAAAACTACTTCTTGAATAAATTGTATTTACCTACCTAGTCCTAGTGTCCTATTTCGGACTAAGATAGAAGTAGAACATTACCGTTTAGCAGTCACTGCTGATGCTAAATTGCTTAAATCATAATTTGACATTGTTACGAATTTAAATCACGCTTTAATTATGGTAAAAGTAAGATAGGTTATTGTAAATGTTTTCATTTTATATGCGTACCATTATATGAGCTCTAGATGATGAAACAAGTGAAAATGTTCAACTTCGTATCACCTACTGTTTCTTACTTTGATAGCTATGATACCACACTCAAATATTGTCCGCAATAATAAACCAATAATTTTAAAATATCGCGCGAAAATATATCCGATCTAACTTTCATATAGGCTGTTTCTTTATGGTATATGGTATAGTATTCTTTAGATTCTAATAGCGTTTAATAGATTCTAATAGCGTTTAATCTTATATCTTTACACGAGCAATTCTTGTATATATATATATAATCTGAATCTCGGAAACGGCTCCAACGATTTTCATAAAATTAAGTATGCAGGGGATTTCGGGGGTGATAAATCAATCTAGCTAGGTTTCAATTAAAAAAAATGGTTTTATCCATGTTTGAATGAGAAACAGCTACAATAACATTAGAATACAACGGTAAATTTCACCACTATATACAAGACTATTATAGCTCAGATGGGACATTGGGTGATCCGGAAAGCAGAAGACCCCGGTTCGAATCCAGATGTCCTATTAGTTTTTTTTTTGTTCAAGTTTTGTACATTCTTAAAAATCCGAGCAAGGCTCGGTCGTCCGGATATTTTATTTTAAAGGAGGAAAATACACTTTTTTAAGCCCTGAAACAAGGCCTATATTATATCGGGCTGTCCTACCGACTAAAAACTTCTCCTGTGCTCGTTACTACTTGATTGGTTGGTTAGCCGGAATAGCTTTCAAAGTTACACACATAACTACTCTAAATTACACAGGGTACCTACTGTTTATTCCGAATGTTTCAAAGCGTGAAAAAACTAGTATTTTCTATGTATCTCTATAATCGAATTGGAATAAGTAGTAATTATTTCTTTCGGATGTTAAATCCGATTGGCAACACAGTTAGCAGATGTTTAAAATCCATTTCTTCACAGTCGTTCCCTCATTGCTGAGGATCGTGACTGCGCTTAAGTTCGTCTACAGCTTTCCTCCATCTGTTTCGATCTGTCGCATGGTGGAGTGCGATGCTGATGGGTTGGTTAGTCTGCTCGGATATTTGGTCAGGCCAGCGTCGTGGGCTCCGGCCTCTTGGTCTCTTCCCCTCAATTTTCCCGGTGACCATCAGACGTTCAAGGTTATCAACACCGCGTCGTGCAATGTGGCCAAAGTATCTCATGATCCGCTGCAGACATGTAGTGGATAGACGTGGACTGCTCCCTATTTTAAGCTGTTTAAGGATCGAGGCGTTAGTGCGGTAAGCCGTCCATGGTATCCTTAGCATGCGGCGCCAGCACCACATCTCAAATTAACACACACATCTTAAGATCCATTAATGTATAACAATATCGTGATCCACTCCTTACTTCACAAATCGTACCTAATGTTGGCATTTATCGCTTATGTTCAAGTGGGCTTCAGATTTGTGCAATTTATATTATACAAAGAAAACATTTCCATCATTGTTTATCGAGAAATTGATAAATACATATTATAAGACCTTTTCTCTCTTTGTTTTGCGATAGTTTAAGAGATATTGAAGATTACTGTATTGGTTATACTGAAACAAAACAAATACAATATCCAACGAGCTGCTTTTAACGTAGATACAAAACTTGTTGACCAATAAGTACTAACTGAAGATGTCTGCTTCTCTAGTTGCGTAAGGGTATTTTTCAGTGTCATTATATTCTGATTATGATTATATGATTACATTAAACCTTGCAGCACTTGTTACAATGACGTCTGTATATATCTTGATATTTTTCAGAGTATAGATAATCATTTAAATAGAATAAATTAAAATTGTAACAATTGAATTTGACGTTACTATTAGAAGGTGGTTTGATTTTTAAACTACTCTCTGCCTAAAACTTAACCTGCATGTAGTAAGGTATGAACGGATGTTAGTTGTTAGGGTATAAAAAAGTGTCAACTGATTACATTTACTCGCAAGAAAAATCCATTTGTTCATGATTATGTTATCGACGGTAATGTTCTAGATCGTGTGAATGTGATAAGGGACTTGGGCGTCATCTTTGACTCGGATTTATCCTTCAAAAGCCATTACGATGATATTTGTTCAAAGGCATTTAGGATGTTAAGCTTTGTTATTAGAATCGCCAGACCATTTAAACAGGAAAACTCCTGGATATTATTATACAAAGGTTTAGTGAGAAGTATCCTGGAGTATTGCTCAGTGATTTGGTCTCCAATTTATAATGTTCACCGTGATAGAATAGAGTCAATTCAGCGGCGGTTTGTAAGAGTTCTCTGTAGCAGGTTGGATGTTATACGTAGAATTCCCGAATACTCTGAGCGCCTACGTAAATTTAACTTGCATAGTCTTGATAAACGGAGATGGGTATCTGATATGTGCGTCTTACATAACATTGCGAATGGTTTTATGGATAGTCATCTATAAGTTTGATAAACTTTAAAGTTCCAACACGATCTGTGCGTATTCCATGTTTATTTTCGATCAATTCCTCAAATAATAATATATCGCATAACAACCCGATTATGAGAATTTGTAGAGAATTTAACGAAGTGTGTGCTGATTTTGATATATTCTTTACAAATGTAGACATTTTTAAAAATACTCATTATAAAACTTTCTAGTTTACGTAAAATAATTTAATATTTAACTAAATTTCGTTATACTGTAATTACTATTGTGTCCACTTATTAATTTTTTAGTTTTTTTACTGTATTTGGTGAATGATGTGTACAATTTTAATTGGATCTCAGGATCATAAAAATATGCTGTACTTGTTATTAGATGATAGTTTTATCTTGTTATCTGTTATTGTACCTACTTGTAAATAAATAAATACATTACTGTTTCTTGCAATAAACTAAAATATATTAATTCATTTCGTCAAATCAAAGCACGGCTATCCTTATTGTAGTTAATTAATAGCTTATCCCTTACGATAATAATATATGTTTTGTCCTCGTCGGCAGAATGACAAAGTCAAATGAACGGAAGATTCACCGGCTCATTGAATTAAATTAATTTATATTTATACTATACTTTTACTTACTGCCAGAGGTGTACAGTTTATTCATATAAGAAGCAGTAGGTACGTTAATAATTATTTTCCAAAACAGTAACTGACAGAAATACTCTTACTCTAAATTACGGCTAGGTTGAATATCACATCCAGACAAAAAATCTAAAATTTCCGTATTCCGAAAACATAATATGAACAAAACCGGTAATTCAGAAATTATTCTCACGCCCATTATAATGACGAAACTCATCGGAGTATGTACAAAAAAAATCAAAAAACGTCTTACCCTAATTTAAATTTTTGTTAAAAAAGATTGGCGTCTACTATTGTCTTTACGAGAACAAACTCTTAAGATAGTTAATTGTTTTTTTGTAATTATATGAGCACGAATTATTAGATAGTGTTGTGACGTCATGGAAGGTGATTGGTGGCAGCTGACTCCGCGACGAGCACTCTACTCCATTCCTGACTGCCTGGCCGCGCATGACTCAAGGGTAATTAATGTCCGTGTGTCGTCTCACTTCATCGCTCTAGAACTGTCGAAATATTACGAAATAATGATCACATCACGATAACTGTATTAAACATTTACTTACATACAGTATTCGTGATGTCAAAATTATTTACTTCTGCAAAGTTGTTTTTAGTTTCAATAGTCTTTGAAATTCGTTATAATTTACTGCGATATAAGTCCTTAAACCAGCTGTTGTCTCTTGTTCGTAATTAACGAACAAATGTATTGCTGTCACTGTCTTCATAACTATGCATAAAAGAAACAACAATATATTTTTTCCACATGTTCATATGAACATGGATTACTTTTTGAGACGCATTCTGAAATACGAACATAAAAGAGTCATTTTTAGGGTTCCGTATCCAAACGGCAAAAAACGGAACTCTTATGGATTTTTGTTATGTCTGATTGTCTGTCCGTCCGTATGTCACACCCACTTTTTGTACTTCCATGCAATCTTCCATCGGTGTTTACGAGATGTACCCTTAGTAGTAGTAGTAGATTTTTTATCGTCATAAATAAATTAATTTCAGAAAAATACACTATTATTAAAACATCGATCAAAGTTACAACGATCTACAAGAACTTTTATATTCTGTTACTTGCTGCTACGGAACCCTTCATGGGCGAGTCCGACTCGTACTTGACCGCTTTTTTGTGTATTTTTAATAGACAAAAGGCAAAGACAAAATCATGCGAGATTCTTTGCTTTGTAAAATGAAAACGTCCGGTAATGTTCTTGTGAATAAGGGACCGATACCTCGATCCAATTTTGTATTGAGAAGAACTACTAGACTTCTACCAGAATAACATTGTATTAGTTGTAGGCCAACAATATAAATATATTACGTGCTTGTATAAAATAGCAAGCACTTATTTTGATTATCGCGAGCATTTCAAACACATTCAAATCCAATCAAATCAAAATCACTTTATTCGTGTAGGTCACGGAAATGACACTTATGAATGCCAAAAAAATATGTTGAGCTACTGAGAAGAAGTAGCAAGAAACTCGTTGCCACTCTTTTATATCAAGATTTACATTTCCATCGATTTACAAATAATTTCAATTACAATATAATATGTAAAATGATGCAACAAATATACTCAAACGTCAAATTCATCATCAGTCATTTAAATAAAATACTTTGAAAGGATTCGTACGCCTGTAATTATCCGAATTTAAATAGTAAATATTTTGGATTAAATAATTTATTTTATGATATCTATTTATCTCAACGTTCCGCTTACACTGCAGTCAGTCTCATTGTCACGGACGACTTAATGTTACTGCACAGTGAAAATTTGATGTAAATACGTATACCTATTTAAATCAAATTTGAATAGGTATACCTACTAGTGTGCGTCCTTGCTCCTAAACTCAAAGAAAATATATGAATATAGTTCATGTAGGTACACAAAACAAAACGTTGCAACGCGTGTGTGGCACAAGCGCCAGTGCTATTGCGAATAACGCAAAAATGTGGAATAATGACTCAAACATGTACCTCTTCACGTTTTCTGCTATCTTGGTAGCTCAACGTATTGGTGACGTCAGTGCCATGGATAAAGATTTTCCTGCCCATGGGAATTTCCCAGAAAACACTGACTTCCGTGAGTGTCAATAAATAATAATTATTGACTTAGCTTCTTCACAGTCATGTAGGTTACATTCGGTTAAATGATATTGTTTTATTATTTATTCATATTATACAATATTTCCATTTAAAGCTGGAGGTGACATTTAAAAGGCCGAAAATAATGGGAATTCATTTTTTATGTAGAGTTATGGCGGAGATGATTACTCAATACTATGTGACTCTTGCTCGGTCACAAATGTTTCAGTAGAAAAAAAGCATTTAACCATAGCTTATAAATTTTTGTATTCACATTTTAACTTTAAATATGAAAGAAACCCATTGACGTAGGTACAATAAGCAACGTAATAAAGTACGCTAATGAAGAAAACTCATAAATAGGTAGAGAGAATCTTGGTTGGTGTTTCTAGATGTAATTATACACACATGAGAAATCTCATATTTATTATCACGGTGAAGATGCAACAGCGATGTGATATGCGAGCGGTGTCGTATCGCAGTAGGCTACACCTTAGGTTTGTTTAGTGTTGTGATACGTCTCATATTGTTATAAGAAGATGATGTGCAAATTAGAATAGGGAAAATCATCAACAACTTTTGGCACGTTTGGGAAAAGATTAAAATAATTTTTTTACACAATTTTATCACGTTTTAACTTCACGACAACATCTCGACAAATCTCTCGTAATGTGAAGTTATATATCTTGGTATATTATATTGCAAACAATTTACACTTGTCAATACAACAGGTAATAGAGTTTTATATTCAAAATAGTTTTCACTTACTGCTGCGGCCGCATTGTTGCGAAACGGCGAAGTATTGCGTAATTCGTCATATCTTAACCTATCTGTTACTCTCAGCCCGGCACCCTGCTCTTCACATTGCTGCAGAAGTATAACTTCCTACTACATACTGCTATACTCAGTCTGTGTTATTAATAAACGGAATGAAAAGTTACTCTAAGTTTAAAATTACTTCTTCCTGTCATCTAATTCTGTAGTGACAAAGGTATGATAAAGTCAAAAAGTTTTAAATTTGGAATAACTTTACTCTGCCTTTCTTAATAACAGAGTGAGTACATATATGTACATACAACTTTTATTTAAGTTCCCCATAAAGTTACGCAATTTTGTTGTTATGAATTTTGTTATACAACGTTGCTTATTGCGTGAGGGTTTCACAAACGGAAAATTATATCTAGGTTAAAATTTGTTAGTTATTAATAAAGGCTTTATTTATTATCAAGGCTCATGTGATCATTGTTCTTGCTAATGGTCTCTGTGTATACACAAGATATACAGGCCATATGGAGTGTTTACGACTGAGGTTACAATCAAGGTAAATCAGAATATTTTTTCTATACTGTTAACTGTACTGAGTTTCAAAGAATTTCTTTATGCTAGGTACAGTCAGACTTATAACTAGATTTTAAACAAATAAATGTCATTCGGATAAGAAAATAAAAAATAATTCAAATTGCTCAGTATTTTTACGATATATTGCTGCCGGAACCGTCGGGACTCGGGATCCATATTTTTATGAGAAGAAGTGATGAAACGAGCTATATGTTTAAGTGATGGTAAATCATACGACCTGCCTTTACACTACATTGCTGCTTAGGATTCTTGATGAGGTTCGCTCGTCACACTGACAAAAAAACTAAGAAAAAAAATGACATATTTCAAGTGTAATGCAATTACCTACGAAATAAAAATGCTTGTTTGTTTGTTTGTCATAAGATGTTGAGTCCATTAACCCAGTAACTTTACTAGCTGTGCAGTCCTTCAAACCGAAACACAATAAGGCTGGTATCAACTAACTTTAGCAATAACAAACATGTTCAAGTACCGGTTAAGCAAAAAATGGCACGAATGCACCATTTGACAATTTATTGGCGACGTTATAGCTTTAATTGTTAACCGTAAGCGTCCAATCATCGCCACCGGTTAAAGCTATTGTTAATGTTAAAAGTTTAAAATAAATATTCGATATTCACTTGATAATTCTCTTTTAAACCGACTTCAAAAAAGGAGGAGGTTCTCAATTCGTCGGTATGTTTTTTTGTGTGTTACCTCTACACTTTCGACTGGATGAACTGATTTTGATATTTTTTTTTATTTGAAAGCTGATGCTTCCCGTGTGGTCCCATTGTAATTGGTCCAGATCTGACAGTGGCATCCATGAGAAAACCTTAAGTCTTAAATTTGCTATACATACGTATAGCAAAGTGGATGATAAATTTACGAATTAACTCAATATCGCGCCAACCGATTTCGATGATTCTTTTTTATTGAAAAGGATGTACTTCAAAGATAGTTTGGTCAGATTTTGGTTAGGTTCTGATTAAGGAATCCATTACAAAGTAACGGAACTCTTTAATTCTTAGGAGCAAATTATCGATACTCGGCCGAATCTATTTTATGCTATCCGGATATTTAAGTCATCTACCATAACATAGTTATGGTCAAGTAATTGTCCTAGTCGAATATGATGATCTATGGGACTCCTTAACGAATTACAGTAAGGGTGCGATCTGCGGCAGAATTTATAGCCGTCTGTAATCAAATTGCAAAGCACTTACATTCATTGCTGCATTGAAAAATTTAGTATATCTACACATATTTAGACGCTACTAACTGTAACTATACCATGGAATACGATGGTGCAACACATTCCGCTGTGTATATTAAAGTCAGCGTTACTGTTAACGTTACATTTGACTTAAACCTTAACTATAATAGCTAATATGATGCAACCCAGGCTTATATTTAGGAGAGTATTATAGGTAGTAGCGGTAGGATTGTTGTGGCAATTTTTTTACAATCAAATATTTTTTTATACTTAGTGAGAAATGTCTTAAGAGATTTGTATAGAATTCGCGAGTTGAATAAAATTTGTTTGTTAACTTTCTATATTTGTTGCAGACCTTTTTATATAATAACATAATACAATTTAATTTGCAACAAACCTTTTCCGAACTATGTTCGTCAAATAAAATTTTAATTTTTAAATGTATTTTTGATAAACCTATTAGTTAACGTAGAAGAAGTGATTGTCAGGCGGTTTAGTTCAACATTTTATAAGCAAAAATCTCCCAACCAGTTTCTGAGTGTTGAAGTAATATAAAAATCTATTTTAATATGTTATAATATAAAACGCGAGAAATTCGTGTTTGTTTTCGCCGTGAATTGTAAAATAGTTAATTAAATTATCAATTTACTTCCGTATTCTGGGTTAGTTCTCGTATTGAACTGTTTGAGCGAGGTGCGTTCATCTGTGTGTGTAACAAAGGTCGCGACTCACGACTCGCATGTGCGCGGTCACCTTGATGACGTCACGCCGCGAACAGCTGATTGTCAGCTGACGTGAGTGTGCTGTGTGGCTACGGCTAGCTTCGTACCGTGAGTGCCGACTGCCGGTGCGCACTGCTCTGTCACATGAGGTACCGTGCTACGGCATGCGATGACCGATGACGTATGGTATCGTTGTATGGCCATATTGTTGAACCATGACTGTGTAGAAAACACATTGCATCTTGTCCGTATTTTTTGTAACTACGCTTTCGAACTTTGTACCCTAGCTGATGCACGGTAAATGTACTACTACTTACCAGTAGTACATAACATATCGATGATCGATAATATATTTAGAAAAGGTAATAACTACGGCAATTATTAATATCTTACAGTATATTTTTATCGGTTTCAGAAATATTGTATTAAGTAATATATTTTAATACATTTTGGGTAAAAAAATTGTATTTGTGAATAATACCTCTAAAAAAAATTTATTGAAATAGGCGTTACTTTGCGGAAATCCATAATTATTCATATGATTTGAGTTTTCTTTAGGGTTGATTCCGCCAATATTTGTCTTTAAACAATTCGGCACGTGTTTCGCATCTACACGAGGCATCCTCAGGACGTGTTGTCTCGCCAAAATCTGGCACGAGACTCATTGCCAGATTTTACCAATTTTGTGCCAATATTGGCGGAATTAACACTAAAGAAAACTCAAATCATTTGAAATAATATCTCTAATAATAAAAGTTAACAGTTAGTTAAACATATATTTGTAAGACATAAATTTCTCAGAATATTTTGTTATCATTTATTAACATTTGAAAAAGTTGGTTTTAATAGAAAAGCGTAAAAGTGTAAGTTGATTCAAACAATTACAGCAACTCGTCTCAAAAATGTATTGAAAAACAGATCAAAATAACGATCCGACGAAATTGATTGAAAAATCAATCTCGGATAGCGTCATTGCGATTGACTAATACAGCTATAGCGGACATAAGACCCTTGAGCGTTTGAAAAGGGACGAACCTTTTGATGTTACGTCATGCAAAAGATACTTTTATTTATCGTTGAATAGCTACACTGTTTTCAATTGCATTGCCAAGTTATTTGACACAGCAGTGTCTGTTTTATTTTACTGATATTATTTTACTACTTAGTATCATTTGTCTACTAGAGTACTGTAGGTAGAAGGCTCTTTTCGTCTCTCGCAGAATTGACCAGTTATGAGAGCAGAATAATTGTAAACATTCCTTAATGTTGCTCTCCGAATGAAATAATAAAAACTGAGCGATTAACCTATTTAAAACTGGCTCCATGCTTTGTCTCTCCTATCTCGACGCGTGGGGATTACCTATTAAATTAATTTAATCCTACTAATATCTTCCCTTTCTTGGCGTGCGTCCGTGCAGAATGTGATGTCGCTATGCCAACTTAATGGCTGACAGGCTTGCCCTGAATGTTTCAGTATGACAACTCTCTCTGTTATTACTACTCAAACATTTTATTGAGATAAAACCTTTAGTTGCGAATGCAATGGGCAACTACTAGTTATTATAATTAACTAAAAGTAGAATGTGAATGTGTCTAGCTGTGGCGTCGGCGTGGTTGTACAAAACGTAATGTCCCTGACATTTGAAGGGCGTGTTGTTTATGTGTTTGCGCTTGTTGAAGGAATCAATCATAACATTGAAGTTATAGGTAGGTAATAGCCCCCTCACGAGAAGCTCTAAATGTTGTAAATAACGAACTTAACATACTTAGCAACTCATGCACAGAGATGCAACAAAGTACTCCAATGTCACGAGACTCGCGTGAGTTTTAAATAAAACAATGAAATTAATACCAAAAAAGAGTTATTAAGTACAGTAGATGAATCAATATTCAATGCAGGTACACTGTAAGTAAATACAATATTAACAATTATAAAGATATATAACTAGAAGTAAGTATGGAAGACAACTTTAGATTTAGCAATAAATCTTATAGGAATCTGGTTCGAGATACACAAACAGTAAACAATAATTCGAGTAAAAATAAACATGTGGCCTTTTGAGACTCCTGATAATGTTCGATGTATGATTCATTTTAATTCGACCTTGACGAGTATTGAAGAAGTCTGCAGTTTAAGTTCGAAATATACATTCATATGTGATTTTATAATTTTATCACCCGAAAAATAAACCCCAATAATAACGGAGATCTTATTTTGTTTAAATTTACAAAAGTTCACACAACTCAATAACTAACTGACAAGAAATTCGAATGAATTTCGAAATTCGTATTGGAATATTTCACAAGCTTTAAGATAATTAATCATCGAACGGATTTTGGTGTCTATATTGGGAGCTTCTGTAGCTTCTAAGGAATTGGCTAATCGCAGGATATTTCTGGATATAAAGATGGCGTCCCAATACCACATTATGATCAATTT
Source organism: Leptidea sinapis (assembly GCF_905404315.1). Lineage (NCBI taxonomy): Eukaryota > Metazoa > Arthropoda > Insecta > Lepidoptera > Pieridae > Leptidea > Leptidea sinapis. The sequence goes on along the minus strand of NC_066275.1, from coordinate 5,788,647 downwards.
TAGGTACATTCAGTACATTTGATTATGTTTTGTTAACTTTAGTCGTAAGGGCCTTCTCTTTCTCACACAATTTTTTCGTAATCGTTAGTTATATGTGTACCCGGCTCACAGCCAATTATTCTTGGATTTAAGTAAATTTAAACTTGACCTAAAACTAAGCATTATGGTTGTGGTTGAGAAGTTCGATAGCCTTGACCACAGGCCTGGGAAATCTTAGCTTTCCTGCTTCAGCGTAAATATTATGTGAGAACTGTTTGTACGTGCGAATTAAATATGTATACGAATACTTCTCAGGGCATGGCGTTCTCCATCGAGGAACGTCAGGTGATGGGCATCCACGGTCTACTGCCGCCTAAGGTGAAGAGCCAGGAGGAGCAAGTCCAGCTCTGCAAGCTCTCCATTGAGAGATACGAGGACCCACTCAACAAATACATATATCTTATGGGTTTACTGGTAAGTTACACACACTCTGAAATCGGTGCTCGAATAATTTGATTAATTATCAAAACCATAACCAAACTTAACATAAAGAAACGTTAAATATAACAGAGTCGAGAACAGAGGCCAATGTTCTTTGCGCTCTTTTTGCTTCTAACTCGATTCCTATCGAAAATACATCAATGACGATGTTTTGATAAGTCAAAGATGGTACATAAGATAAGATATACACCTGCCATGCAGGGTTTTTTAGGAAATCATCGACCAGTGCGGGAAGTAACTTGTATCTTTTATCAAAACCTAAGGGTATAAGGAACTTTGTTGAAACCGGGTTAAAACAACGAGTACACTCCGTTTGTATGTTTAAAACTAAGAAAACGTCATTTGTCGTATAGCAGCTATTTGAGGTTGCAAATAACAACGTTGCTAAAAATTTTTTTTCTCCAAACAGTCATAAAGTTAAGTCATTAAGTTCAAGAAACACATATGTAAGTTGTATGTGAACAGGACCGCAACGAGCACCTGTTCTACCGCTTCGTGGGCGAGAACGTGGCGCAGATGATGCCAATAGTGTACACCCCCACCGTGGGGCTGGCGTGCCAGAAGTACGGACTGGTGTACCGCCGCCCGCGGGGACTCTTCATCACCATCAACGACCGCGGACACGTCTACGAGATGCTGAAGAACTGGTGAGATTAAGACGCCATTACTACTGCTACTATCCCTCCGGATTAATCCGGATATGTCCGGACTCTTAGACTCTAGTCCGAAATTTTGACCGGCACTCTAACTTGTTTCGATTTTATTATGAGTAGATTTTAATTAAGCGAAAAATAATGTAGATCCCTCACATCCTTCTTAAGCGAGTATAGCCACCAGTGGAGTGCTTCAAATCACTCAAACTCCAGGCGGAGGACTTACCCCACTTCAACCCCATAAAGATTTTCTGTCTCTTAAGGGCGTGAGGATGTGATCAGAGTAGAGCAAAACTCCAGTTAAGTAAGAATAGCGCTTAAAAGTAGAAATTATAGGGGCGTGTCTCTGCTTATATGCCCTTACAACAAAATCACCATGATAAATAAAAAATGTTATACTTCTTTAACGTAAAAAAAGAAAAATCCTTTAAATTTCGAAAGAACAATATAGTATTAAAGATACATTATATTACACAGAACTATTATACCTCATAATTTACTTAAATAACATTTATTTTATATAATATCATCAAATTATTTTTATTCAATTAGAAAAAAAGAAAATGTATTTTACAACTTATACATATTGAAATTTATTTAATTCTCGTCCATTGGTTGTGGTTCAGTAGACATATGAGTTACAAGAGACTTGCTAGCTGAAGTATGATACAAATGGTCTAGTAGACCAGCTAACGTCAGGGTGTCTAATGTGCGTGACAGTGTGCGCGCGCATTGCTAAATTTCACTTTGAAATTTTTTTCCCTAACGCGCCAAAAGAAGTATAACTTCAATAAAATAATAATCTAAAATGTAGGTAACAATCACGAGTGGTAAGAATACATACGAACATGACTATCTCATAGCAACGAGTTGTGTTCGATCACTGGGACATGCATTTACCATGTTTGTTTTGATCGCAAAAATTCCAGTTAATAAGGACTGCGGAATGCGGATTGCACGTGCATACGTTTTAAAGTGTGAATGATCCAATACTGGAAGTTGAATAAAATATTGATTAGCTTCACAGTACCCTTGACGTTATAAGCGGAGGTGATTAACGAACATCTATCTCGATGCTTGTCCGTAGCTCACATAAGAAATGTGTCCTTCTTCAAATGTGAAAGTAAAATATAAATTGTACGTTTTATCTTAAATTTAAAGTACATCGGATTCAGATTTCAGCTTATCAGTTTGTTACCATTAATTGAGTTCTATGTTAAACACTTAAATCAAAAGGTATAAAAGATATTAAAAATAAAAGGAATGACAAAGTAGTGTTATCGTACCTATATTGAATCAGCATATATTTTTTTTTTTGGAAGAGAGAACAACCGAAGCGTACGGGTCATCTGATGTTAGGTGATCACCGCCGCCCACATTCTCCTGCAATACCAGAGAAATCACAAGAGCGTTGCCGGCTCTTTAAAAAGCGCGTAAACTTTTTATCGACCCAGAAACACCGCTTAAGGAAGCTAATTCTAATTGGTCGTACGTGGAAGAGAGAAACTTATAAAATTATGTTCTCGTAAAATATTTTATTAAATTGAATGTATAAATTACGATTGCTACGTAACTTACTTATTATATTTCAACACTTCCGTTCCGGAAACAAATTAGCATTATTTTTAGTAGATCAGGAAATATCATTCTTACTTGAAATAACTCTTATAACAATCTATCAACATTCCTAATGACAATTCCTGCACGACTTGAAATCGGTTATTGAATGCTATATTATCATACTCGGAAATGCAATCGTTATAAATATACTTTTTATTGCGGAACCACAGAGGTCAAGACAAATTGTACTATGTTACCTGTAAGCTTAAATTAGGGCTGTCACTCTTACTTAATTAAATATTATTCGTTATTTTGTGTGATTATCTTTATATATATATATATATTTCTTGTGTGCGTGTGTATGTCACTCAACTCCTCCTAGACGGCTGGACCGATTTTGATGATATTTTTGTGTGTTCCAGTGAATTTCAGATTGGTGTGTGTCTTCAGGTGGATTTGAGAATGGTTTAGATTCACAATTAAACTACCTCCTAAACGGCTGGACCGATTTTGATGTTTTTTTGTTTGTTTCAGTGAATTTGAGATTGGTTTAGATTCTCAATTTCGTCCAAATAATATAATAGTGAACTCCTCCTAACGGCTGGACCGATTTTGATATTGACCTATGGTGTAACCTATAATACAGTTAAAAAATTTGGCTGATTCGGTCGGAACGTGGTCCACGTCAGTTAACACAGAGAGAGCTTCGTCTGTGGTATATTAAAGCAATTGGCGAAACGAAAAAACAAAGTATTTATTTTTCATATTGACACGGGAGTGGGTCACGGATTGGAAATAATACTCCGCTTCTAGGAACGAGTCTTTTATTTGCGTTCACTTTTTCTGAACTTTCACTTCGCCGGTCTGCCGCTGTTCCTCTTGTACCATCAACGCGTCACACCGCACCGAACACTAAGTCTCTTCTATCTTCTTCTTCTTGGAACACTTCCACTTTTCACTATTTCTTCTTTTCTTCTTCTTCTTCTTTACACTTTCGAGTCAGAACTAGAACTTAGTACGGCTTATATACGCCCGGATCTGTTCCATTTTCAAAATGATTCTCCCATTCCATCTTTAAATTTAGATTGTACTAGAAAATTCTTTTAACTATTTTTATCCTGCTTACACATTTTCCATCCCTTTTTTTGTATTCGATTTGATCCTGAACTTACTAGAAATTTCCATTAACTTAACAAAACCCAAAAAATTCCATACACTGGTAGGTGTATCGAACCCGGGTCTACAGCGTCTAAAGTAAACACTTTTCCGCTGAGCTACGAGTATTAACAATGTCTTGAAGTTTGACTCTCTCGTCATTTACGTTGCAGCGTCGCTACGCAACAATATCTTAAAAAATGAGTCACTTATTTACTTTCAGTTAAATATAGACTGTTAAGATGCTGTGCAGCTGTTTATTGGTGATAATTATTTGTATAAAGTAACTAGTTAAAAGTAAAAAAAAATGGCAAAATAATAAAGTACATCGAATTGTACGAAATTTTGTCACAAAACACTTTATTTCCTACTTTTAGTACTAATTAAATTTATTTACAAATAAAGAAGGCAACCCTTACTAGCTATAATGTTGAACAAAAGTTCCCGCGTCATTTCAAATTAAATTATTCTCAAGTACCAAATTGCTACGCCGGTTATTTTGAACCCTTTTTCGTTTCGGTTTGAATTAATTTTTATTTCAATATTCATAACTATTTTCAATTATGTATTTTTAATTACGTTAACTTGACACGTGGACGCTTGATTTTGACAGGCCTGAAACAGATGTACGAGCCATCGTAGTGACAGATGGAGAACGTATCCTGGGTCTGGGAGACCTGGGCGCCTGTGGGATGGGCATACCCGTTGGAAAACTGGCGCTCTACACGGCTCTGGCAGGAATCAAACCTCACCAATGCCTGCCCATTACCCTTGGTGAGTTTATGCATTTCTGAAAGCACCTACAACATTTGTTCATGTTAATTTTTTTTTATAAAAACGTGTAAACAATTTCTTCGACAATTTACAATAATTACTGCGTCAAGTCAGGAATTTCTAGTATCATGCAAAAAACAATAGATAGGAAAAAACTAAAACACAAGCTTTTAAAGAAAACCAGAATAAAAGGTGAGAAAATAATTTTTTCACAAGCATTTTCTCGTAAACAAACATGAGGATTGTGGGGGGTTGATGTTACTTTGCTATAATTAATGTTTTATTCACAAATATTGGTAAAAGTAGAGTAACATTGAAGATATCTACGGTTTAAGAACACCACACTTTTTTCTACTTTTTATTTGGTTTTCTATAAAAGCCATTTTTTTAATTACTGAACCAACTAGCAATCACACTGCAGTATGTTTTATATAAAATATTTGGGGATTATTTTTCACTATGAGATTGTTAATTTATTGGTTGTCCTCATATTGCACACCATTGCTGGACAACTCCCTCAATATCCGGGGCGTTGCAAGCGTACGTAGCAAAGAAATGTACGCGACAGTAGTTCCGCAAGGACTTAGCACTTAAATGATTTCTATTTCCTTATTATTGTTTGCAGATGTGGGAACCAATAACCAGACAATGTTGGATGACCCCCTGTACATCGGGCTGCGACAGAACCGCGTGCGTGGGGCTGCCTACGATGAGTTCATTGACGAGTTCATGCAGGCCGTGGTGAGACGCTTCGGACAGAACTGTCTCATCCAGTTCGAAGACTTCGGCAACGCCAACGCCTTCCGCCTGCTGGAGAAGTATCGCGGGAAGTAAGGAAATACTTGTTTTAGGATATTTTTTATGGAATAGGACGAGTTACATACAGCCTTAATCACATCCAAAGTCCAATTCTTTATTTTTCAACCAACCAACCAAGACGAGCAGGATGTTTAGCTGATTAGCTGCCCATTACAATGCAGTGCCACTCAGGAGATATAATAAAATTTATGAAAAGAATAATCTTAGCAGTGAGCTAGAGTTAACAGTGGCTGTCACAATAAATGACATTGGTAGCAGTGAAACAGGGCTGCACTGAAATGTACTAAACCTGATTTACAAACCATAACCATACAGCCTTAATGGGCTTGATACTTTATAGAAATTTGTAAATAGGTACTATTCTAATATTATAATTGTTATTATTATATAATTAACATTGAAATTGTAAAGAGTAAAAATTTGTTCTAGTGAGTTATGTACCAGTATTTTTTTTGTAACATGTCTGGTCAAATACCTATGTGAACACAAAATGAAAAGCAATACTCATCAGTTGGACTGCCTCTCCAGGTACTGCACGTTCAACGATGACATCCAGGGTACGGCCGCTGTAGCCGTGGCGGGGTTGTTGGCCAGTCTGAGACTAACCGGGAAGAAACTGTCCGAAAACGTGATCGTCTTCCAGGGAGCTGGAGAGGTAACGTTATTGTTTTTTAAGAAAGAGGAAACCGATTTAAACTGTAGCCAGATAGCACTTAGATAAAATATGAAATACTGAGGCTTAAAGCATTTTAGTGGTTTTTGATACATTTATTTATTCAAGGCCACCAACACAGGATAACAATGAAAAATAAAATGAAAAGACAAATTTATAAAATTATTACACAAAGTCCAAATCGTGTTCCTGCCATAATTACAGGTCATCATACAACACATCACGTATATAAATATACAGACCATCAAGTTCATAGGTACCCAATAAAATAAAATTTATGTAATAATATGGAATACAATCTTTAAAGAATCTTTTCGAGCAGCTAGAAGTAGCACTAAGTTAACTCATTCAAAAGGCATTATTTTCTCAAAATTCATTCCTTTTTGATGTCATTTCTAATATACTAGATAGTACTACCGCTTCGGAAACAAATGGCGCTCTGAGAGAGAAGAAGCGGCGCAAGAAACTCTCCCAGCATTATTTTTAGGCGCTCTTTTTAATCAAATATACAATTTTGTACTGTCATTGCTATTGCTATATAATAATCATAATCTAGTCCCAGGCTGTCGTATCACCTAGATATTCAACTGTGGAGTAGTAGGATTTACGACAGAGCCATTTTTTAAGTAAAATATTTAAGTAAATTAATAATATAACTTAAATATCTTCACAAAACAATTGAATTGAAATACATTTTGAATTATCATTATTTTATCAGAACTTCGGGAAGCTGCGTTATGTTGAGAGGAATCTGAGACACACCTAATTTATACCATTGCATGGGTACACAATACCTACAGCTGAGTCCAGAGTGCCCCAGTTGCGATTGTAGGTCATAAATAATACTTATCTTAGGAAATAGGATAAACCAAGGAAATTACATTCAGTCATTTGGCTCGTGACAATGTGTTGTACCTACTAAGGTATTTGAGTTAATGTCGTCTTTAACGAAACTAATTAATGAGATGACCTTGATTCAATCGCTCAGATTTCACAAAGTCCATAAAAAAAGCCATCTGGAAACCAATTATCTCTCTCTAACTCTTTGTATTAATTCAAGGTAAGTAATGTTTTTATTAGTTATTCGGATGTGAATTAAATAAACAAGTTATATTTCAGTTTGTCAGAGAAGCTTGGGACTAGCTTGTTCGTTGTTCATCAATCTGTAGGAATATTTTATAAATTATTCAAAACTAATGGAGTTTACATTAGTGTTTCATCACGCCCCATCGTATTTTGTTACTCAAAACTCTTGTAATACTTAAGTGAGAGGCTAGTAATGTTTCTATGTATAACTTCACTATAAATAACTCGTATTGTTTGAACTAAATCAATTTAATTTTAACTTTCCTCGTGCGGTGTTTCCGGGACGATACGACATAGGTACCTTCAAAAAAAGCGCCTTCAACTTCTAACTAAAGGGCGGCAACGCTCCTGTGATTCCTATGGTGTTGCGGGAGAGTGTGATCAGCTGAGATCACTTAATACCAGGTTACACGTACGCTCGTTTGTCCTCCTTTTCCATAAAAAAAACTCTAGCCTCTATTTGTACCTATACTATAGGTCCCTACGAATAATAGATACATATATCAAGGTTTAGCTGGTGTACCAACCATAACATTACCATACTGCTGCATTATATTATGTATTTGATACTTGTATTATACCTAATGTTGATTTTTTTTCGATTAGGTGAGGATAAAATCTTATATAATATGTATGTATGTATGTATGACGTATGTCTAGATAGCTTTATTCTTGCTATTATAGTCAACGCATGACAACACTCAACAGGCTAGGTTTATTTCCTTAGTGTCCGTGAGAAGGTATGTCTTACACTCGAGATACGTATCTCGCTTCAGTGTGTCTGAGTTGAAGAAAATAGAGGTTAACAGTTCGCATCTATTTTTCGATGTGTTCACCTATGTCACAGTTCATCTTTATTATCTAACATATAAAATTCTCATGTCGCAGTGTTTGTAGTTAAACTCCTTCGAAACGGCTTGACCGATTCTCATGAAATTTTGAGTGCATATTGGGTAGGTCTGAGAATCGGACAACATCTATTTTTCATCTCCCTAAATGTTAAGGGTGGTCCACGCCATTTTTTTTTAATTTGTTTGATTATGAGTCAGCATTAAAAAATACATACAACTTCAAATTTTCACCCATCTACGATCAACAGTTACTTTTGTGTCGCGATTTTAATATCGGCAATACAACGTTTGCTGGGTCAGCTAGTGACTTATATGACATATATAACATTAAAAATATAAAAAAATATTGAGTAGAAATAGAATAGAGAGTAAATCTAGAAAAAAGTAAGTTTATTCAATTTATCATTTGCAGGCGTCTCTTGGAATCGCACAGCTCTGTGTAATGGCTATGTTAGCTGAAGGTGCGACGGAGGCAGAGGCCAAGGACCGCATCTGGATGGTGGACTCGAAGGGACTCATTGTGAAAAACAGGCCAGAAGGTGGCCTCAATGAGCATAAAGAGAAGTTCGCCAAAGAGCGCGCTCCGATCAAAACTCTTGCTGAAGTTGTGGATGTCGCTAAACCGTCCGTTCTTATTGGTAGATATTAATTTTTAAAATATGTGTATTCTAATATATAAAATTCTCGTGTCATGGTGTTAAACATTGAACTCCTCCGAAACGGCTTTACCGATTCTCATGAAATTTTGAGTGCATATTGGGTAGGTCTGAGAATCGGACAACATCTATTTTTCATCCCCCTTAAATGGTAATGGTGGTCCACACGAAATTTTTTTTATTAATTTTTTTGACATTTTTTTTATTTTGATTTGATTATGAGTCAGCATTAAAAAATACATACAACTTCAAATTTTCACCCATCTACGATCAACAGTTACTTTTGTATCGCGATTTTAATATGGGCAATACGTTTGCTGGGTCAGCTAGTTTAATATATATAATTCGTATGTTTAACCTAAAGGTGAGCCTTATTTATTAGTCTTTATTGTCAATACTTTTGCAGAGACAATGTAACGTGTAGTTTTGTGTAGTTGAACGTATGTAAGTATAGTTAACAACGGATTAAACCTGCATTCGCAGGCATTATATTTTGAGGGGTGGTCAGAACTATTTATTTAAAGGTTGGAACATGGAACCGGTCCAAAGGAACAAACATAAATTTCTTATACCTACTACTCGGCTAAGTCGAGTTAGTAAGTCTTTTGTGGGGCGATGTATATGCTTTTAAAACAAGATCCCAGAAAATATTCAAAACAAGAGTATAACGAATTACGATATTCAAAAAAATTCTTAAAAGACGTTTGTGTGGTAAAGGCTACTATAACATAAATGACTTTCTTAATGATTGCACAGATTAGGAATGGTGCGACCGCCTCAGGATGTTCAATAATAAGTTTAATTGTATAATATTACTTTGTAAACACATTTTTTGATGAAAAAAAACGCCCGCTGAGTTTGTCTGCCCATTTTCCTTGGAATGGGGATCCTTAGTTTTTGACTTTCAATAAGTGATGTCACATCCTATTTTGAATAAAAATATTTGAATTTGAATGGGAATATAATCTAATATACAAAATTCTCATGTCGCGGTGTTTGTAGTTAAACTCCTTCGAAACGGCTTGACCGATTCTCATGAAATTTTGAGTGCATATTGAGTAGATCTGAGAATCAAACATCTATTTTTCATCCACCTAAATGTTAAGGATGGTCCACGCCAATTTTTTTAATTTCTTTGATTATGAGTCAGCATTAAAAAATACATACAACTTCAAATTTTCACCCATCTACGATCAACAGTTTTGTATCGCGATTTTAATATCGGCAATACAACGTTTGCTAGGTCAGGTAGTATAATATAATATAATAAGTAAAGTCGTGTCCACACAGGCGCGGCGGCGATCGGCGGCGCCTTCACGCCGGAGATCCTCCGCGCGATGGGCGCCAACAACTCGCGGCCCGTCATATTCGCGCTGTCAAACCCCACCAGCAAGGCGGAGTGCACGGCCGAGGAGGCCTATGTCAACACCGACGTACGTACCACTACCACTCACAGACCTCTACTGTATACCACTTGACTGGCGGCTGTCAACGTGCTTTTGTGCCTGTTTGACATTCGCCATTTTTGGCGCTGTAGGCCTTGTAGCGGGAATCTGCGGTACTAAAACTAGTGATGACAACCTTAGCAAACATCGATAGATGATGGGAAACTATTTACGAATAAATAATTATGTACGTATTACGTTGATTCTTGAAGTATAAATAACATGGAAAACGAACGAGATTAATTCAAAATGTAATATTCAAAATACAAAGGACCTACTGACTCTACCAGTGGTACTAGATTATGGCAACTACAATGGCTTCTTTTTCTACCGTGAAGCAGTAATGTGTAAGCATTATTGTGTTTCGGTCCGAAGAGCGCCGTAACTAGTAAAATTACTGGGCAAACGAGACTTAACATCTTATGTCTCAAGGTGACGAGCGCAATTGTAGTACCGCTGAGAATTTTTGGATTTTTCAAGAATCCTGAGCGGCACTGCACTGTGATGGGTAGGGCGTATCAATTATCATCACCTGAACGTCCTGCTCGTCTTATCCGTTTTTGTCTTAAAAAAACACTGTACATCTTGTCAATCAAAATCGGTTACAATTGTAACTACAATAGATTCGCTTTCCTTTTCTATATTGTTGTTGTAATATCTCCACTAGATATGTTCTTCTCTTTCGCACACTTTGATTGTCTAGACGCTAGGAGGTATATTGTTAAGTCTATGCATACTAGGACTTATGAGGATTATTAATTCGTGTGCTTTTTTAAGCTGTTACTTCAAAACTCCTCCGTCGTTTATGACCAACTTGAAATTTATGTTTAAAAACACATATATAGAATCGAGGACTATTTCAATTTCATAAAAAGACATGCATATGCTATTAACAGCATATCATACATTTGAATACAAAAGTATTTGGTGAAGTAAAACTAAAGAAAAAGACCAATATCCACCGGAATATTTGTATGATAAGTAATTTACGTGTGGCGATAATATAATTAGAAGAAATACGACGCCGGAAGTAAGCCATTAATATTCGGAATATCAACATAACATGATATTAGGACTAAATGCTGATTTTTTTTTTAAATTTGGCACTACATCATTAATCATCAAGAATATTATTTTAAATTTATAACTAGCTCTCTTGTTTTAAATATTTCTGTATTTTTTGTGAAAAGTTTTCATTGCAAAAATAATTTTTATCAGTTATTATTGTTGCGAGCAGGAGCGCGCAATATTCGCGTCCGGGTCACCGTTCCCGGACTATCGCACCAAGGACGGGCGCGTGCTGAAGCCAGGCCAGGGGAACAACTCGTACATCTTCCCAGGACTGGCGCTCGGTATCATCAGCGCGGGGATCGTCGATATATCCGAGGACTTCATGTTGCTCGCGGCTGAGGTAACACTTTTTAAGGCAATGTTGCCAACACTAGACTGAACATTAAATTGGGTAATTTCATTATAAATAGAAAAGGAGTTATAGCTCAACAGTTATTTATTATAGTATACACCGATGACGTTCTATACATATAGGCAAATCACATCGTAAAAAAACAAAGCCGGAATATGGAACACGCTACAAATTAAAAAAAAAATGATGCCATAATAAGCTTTGACTGCTATATCTATACATTGCCGCATATACTCCAGTTATTTTAAATATTCTTAATAAATAAACAGTAATGCAAAATATTTATTCAGTTTATGTTATCTACGTTGATTTTAGAACCCGATTCGGACAGGACATTTATGGTTATTTATTTCATCACTTCGGAAAAGGTTAAACAGAGCTGAGAAGAAATGACATATAGTTCATTGCCACTGCTTCAAAACAAAATTTACAGCTTCATCTGTTAATAAATTATTTTAATTACAATCTATGTAACGTGATACAAGAATAATACGTGATGACTTACTCAAAGATATATAATACATACATACATTTTTATATGTAGCAGAGTTTCCCATGACGGGATCATTCAGCTATCACGAGGAGTGCCCGTTCACGAGCATGACTATGCCATCGCCAACCATAATTTAGGGAAGGAAATGACTTGTCTTTAGATTTTCGACAGTTTTATATTAGGTACCTATTCGAATTTTATGAAATAATTAATTATTGCTGCTTCAATATCTTTCCAGTAATCACTTAGAATTTTTGATGGTTGAGAATTTCGTCATGAGATATAATATGTATTACGTATTGTACTGATAGTAGGTATTATAATATTGTAATGGCATAACGATACCACCTACGACTGTCTATCCTACCATTGTTGAGTTAAAACATAAAATTGTTTGGGTTTTTACCAGGCTCTTGCCGAAATTGTGACGCAAGAGAACTTGGACCAGGGCGGTCTGTATCCACCACTGGAAGACATACAAGACTGCTCTGTTAAGATCGCCAAGAAGATTGTCGAGCACGCTTATAAGACAGGTATAGATATACTTTCTATAATTTCTTAGGTATTTAAGTAATAAGCTGGAATGAATGCATTCAACTTTCAGCTCATAGCTTATACCATGTTACCTATTATAATATATTATGTATCCGAGTGTTATAATATTAGCGGTCGTGTAGATATTTTTACGTGGTTTGTGGGGAGCCCTTATTCATGGTCTAATATAAAAGTAGCCTAAGCCACATAAAATCAGCTAAAACAGAAGGGACGAACTGATAGAAAAACTGAAGAGACAGACAGACTCACAAAATCCCAATAAAATAATTTAAACCATAATTCATATTCCGTATACCTTAACCTATTTGCTGTTTATTCGTATAGTAAACAGCTGTTGTTCTGACATGAAAGGCACTTCAGTTTTATAATAAAAAGTAATAATGTTCCATAGGTATACATAATTATCAACTTTATAATAATTGACAGTGTAATTTATTCAAACAAAACAATTCTTGGGTTTAGCAGTAGGCCTAGCCCCATTGAGGCGCCTAGTACTTTGTACATTTTCCGCGAATTTTAAATTAAATTTAATACTTCTCTAATTTGAACCACGATTTCAGGTAAGGCCTCGGTACAACCACAGCCGCTAGATGTCGAGAAGTTCATCCGTTCTCAGATGTACGACGTGCGATATCCCCCCGCGGTGCCGCCCGTCTACTCGTGGCCCGAAGACGGACCCAGGGTCAACCAAATGTAGACACGACGAAATACTTGCGTCCACAGGAAACGACAACTTATGTTTTTTGAATAAGGATGAGAGTTGTATAAGAATTATTGGACTTTAAAGCTATTTTGGACTGCTGAAGTTTATTATAAATTGTGTTGAATTGTTTCGGGATTATTTCTTATTTATAAATGATTTCCCTCACTACTGGGATTATAAGTTTAAATTTTTTGTACTAAAATTTTTGATGATGCGGGATTCGACCCTACCCTTCTAGATATGGTCCATAAGGTACAGAGAATTTTAACGTTTTAGAATCTTAAAAAAACTGTATTAGTATAGTTGGTTATTTCGTTTCCACAAAACATTATTAATTAATTTTCACAACAACGACATCACAACAATGACTTTGGTTTAGGAAAAATTTAAGGTATTGCACAGACCTACCTATATATTTGTAAAAAAAAACATAAGTGTAATAATATGCTATATCCGTAAGCAATAACGGTAAACTTATTTAGATTGTAACTTTCATTTTATTTTTAATTATTTTGTAAGCAGGAATATGACGTATAAATATTATTATCAGAATTCTTAATATTTGTGTTCTATTTTCAAAACTTCTCCTTTTTACATTTTTAATAGATATTATCCCTCTCTTTAAACACTGTTGCATTAATAATAATTCACACAGATTCAATTATTTTGTGCTAAGATTAATTAGATTTATATATCTTACGCTCTTGGCTAAGCGTGTGATCGTAGATTATATTTGCTGATTGTATTTCCTAATTTTAATGAGTTGAAATCTGTGATATGCATTAGATAGATGGGCTAAAATCTAAATTTTAATTCAATCTTTATTTAAATTTAATATAACTTTAAGCTTATTTTAAGGACGTAGAATTTGATACATTATGTGTAATCCAATAATTGCATATTTGCCTGTAAGACATTCCGCGTTTTGTAGAAGAAAAATAACATATTGAACTTTACATTAAATTGCCATGTTTGAAGGTGAATGAGTTGTTTTATATTACCTACTTTAAAAAATGAATATATTTATGTTAGGAGAAGTTTTACGTTTATAATTTATTCCTATTACACCAATGTATAAACTTCAATAAAAGTATTGAAAAAAAAAAAGACTTTTTTATTCAGATCTTACTACGATCAAATGCCACATTATTCTTTAACTCACTCACTTACATCCATCTTTTTCATTCTTTTCCTCTATTTCATCGATTGTCCGTTTCATATTTAATATATCTGTTTCATACTTTTAATATTATCATTGCTTAAAGATACTATACTAATACTGCTGCAGCACCATCTCTCGCGGGTGTCATAAGAGGCCACTAAGGGACACAAAGAACGGACGGTGGGCAGCAGCTTCCTTCCGAAAGAGCATCAATCTACTGCGATCGCCAACCCGCCTGCCATGCGTGGTGATTATGGCAAAATTCCTCCAAATCAAAGACGAAGGGTGAAAGAATATATAATAGTACTGGGTAGACAATTTTAATATCCACTTACGAATAGAGATGGCGGTTACATAAACTCACCGCCGGACTCATAGTCGTTACCTGTGTAGTGCTAAGGAGTACTTATTATCCATTAATCTACTAAGGAGAGTTCTATCCCAGAGACACAGTAGACATGTATCAGTACGGAAACTAAGCCTTGTTGATAAAATACTTACCTATATGTGCGTAAACTCCATTGAAGCAATAGGGTTGTCAGGTTATTTTTCTAACCGAATTTAAAAAAGGAGTTTTGGAACGAACTTCTATCGTTGTAAGATTTTTATGTATAGTGTATGTATGATAGCTATAGTGTATAATGCAATAATAAAGTAAGTAAAATAGTAAAATCTACATGATGACTGTAATATAACTTTTTAAACAACATTTTATTGAATGTTTTTCTTGGAAATATTTTATGAAAACGGCACGTGTGACGAAATACTTGATAATTTTTTGCAGCCGCCATCTTGTATTTTCATTTTGACAGCACTAGCTGGTATTGGTTTCAACACTCAAGAAAACCATGACAAAACATATGTAGGTAAGTATTTTTGTCGAAAATAAATATAAAAAAACATCATAAAAACCATTAAACCACACTCATAAAAAAATGATAATAAATATTGCAGCCGCCATCTTTGGGGTAAATTGTGAATTATGTTCACGAATTTATTATAATCGATCTCACGGACTTATAATTCGAATACCTACTAATTATAATAAAATAACAATAAAGTATTGTTTTTTTTTATAGTTGAAATAACGAAAATTGGATATTGATGGAGCCGAGTTCAAATAGCCGTATACCACGCAATACGCTGGCATTTTTAAAAAGATCGCGGAAACAAATAACAACGTGACACTCGACTCGTATTGACCGCGAAAACTGCTTAGGGGCCTCGTCGATGCGCATGTTTGTGTGTGTCATTTCGAACATTTGTAGGTAGTTTCCGTACTGGTACATACGAGTATGTCTACTGTGCCAGAGACGTCACTTTTGGTTTCCTTAGCTAAGGAAACATTTAAGTAAGCATATCGCTGAACTTTCATTATCGACAGGATATCGATAAATTATTTGTGATACCAGTTAAACAAATAATGAGAAAAATTAATTTCATAGCTCATATTTATTTTGGGAATAAGTTTTTCGTGAAATTCAGGAGCACGTCGGGGACCCAGTGCTCAGTGAACGGCTGGATCACTTGGTGTTGCGTAGAGGCGTCGCTTTATTGTGGAAGACATCCACCGCATTTATCACGGGGAGTGTCCCGAAGAGCTGTTTAACCTGATTCCTCCTCCTAAAACGTCCTACCATATAGCCTCATCATATCGAGAATGGATGCACTATCAATATCTACTTTTAAAATTGAAATGTATTTATTGTAATAAGTTACAATAAATACAGTGATAAGTCACTGATTAATTATTTAAATTAAATTACATTAATATATAACATATCATTTATTATTACAGAAATAGATACGTTTATCTCAAAATTTACATGTCAAAACCATTCCTTAAACATTTAAGTACAGGTCCTACGATACTTAAAGTTGAGTATTCCTTAGGCCTATAAGGAATCCTTAGTCTATAAGAGTAAGTAGCTATTTAAGTATTCCTAGTTACATAACATGTTAGTTTTATTTCATGTAATACAATCCTAATATAAAAATTAATCGAATCGAATTATTTTTGACATGTCAAATTTAATCGTTTTTGATAACTCCAATAACTTAAGATTAATCCAGATAAGTCAAAAATATTTCGTATTCGAGATACTGGCGGCTAGGCCATCTCGATCCAGATTATTGCCAATTAGTCTAAAATCGATATAGCTAGGTTCCTATAGCTATTTAAAGTACCTACTTCAACTAACAGATGCCGCCACATGATCTTCCCAGCTTGACGATAGAGATTGATCTCCTATTTTATACAAAATATATTCTGTGGAATTTTGTGACTCCTCATTAAAGAAAGCAATTAGTAATTGATTGGCTCTTGATTTTAACCTGACACTGCCTAAATAATTCTGAAAACAGGTCAAAATATGAAGGTTTGTAAGGAAGATGCATTAGCACCTCGCAGCGAAACCTTTAAATCTTTCTTTTTATTGTATTAAAATTTTAAAATCTATTGAAATTTTTCATTTGATTCAATTAGTTTGATAGCAAGAAAAACAAACGCAGAAGAGCGGGTCACATTATACTAATCAGTTTTATTGGAATGTAACCTTTTTGATGTCATCACAACCAGCCAGATACAAATAGTACATTTGTAGAGATTTTGTTGCAAGTTTATACTAACTATTATATGTACATATTATAGTTACTCCCCGACCAATATTATACACAAAATACTTACAGAAAAATAATAAAAACGACAGTAATTAATCAGAACGAAAGTATTTATTTCGAACTATTATAAATACAAATTGAGAAGTACCGATTCACAACAAAATATTACCTAAATTAATGTTCGAAAATATATCACTTATCACTTTATCAACAATGTACAAGTCCATCTCAGCCCGGGGGGCGGGGCCCCTACTGCTCGCGGGGCGCAGGCCGGGGCCTCAGTCTCGGCCCTCACCTGCTCAGCGAGTGTGAACGCTCACGAGATCCTGAACTCTCTCCGTTGCACCGGCTTCGATCACTGCCTGCAGCACATTTGATACATTTATTACTCTTTCTCATTATTCAGCGTCCCAACAGCTCGATTCGAGGACAAACTCTAGATTCAAAGCATTATAGGTAATTACCTATAATGTTTTGAATACGTATCAATTGATACGCCCTACCCATAACAATGCCGCTCGGGATTCTTGAAAAAATTCTGAGCTGCACTAAAATTGCGCTCGTCAGCCTGAGACATAAGATCTCATTTGCCCAGTTATTTCACTAGCGGAGCCCTTCAGACCGAAACACAATAATTCTTACACATTACTATTATTTCACGGCAGAAAAAAGCGCCGTTTTGGTACCCATAATCTTGCCGGAAACCCATAATGGACAAATGAGCCTCCCACTTACATAGATATTATTGCCGACCTTTTAAAAGTTGTACGCATTTAATTGAAATTATCCGCGTCGTTTCATTCTGGGAAATAACCAATTAGGGAAGTTCATTCTATAGTTTGGTACACGTGAAAGAAAGTGTAAGCCGCACTGAAGAAGGACGCCACACGTCCAAATCGTAAAGATGATATTTATTTAAGTTTGTGGGGTGTTTTACGAGTGACAACAAAGAAAATATAACAGCATAGTCGGCCCGAAAAATCATCGACATTTATTTAGTATGTAAATCAGCCACTAAATAAAACATACGTGTTGTTTTAGACTTTGATATTTTTTTTTTGGAAAAGTTACATTGTTAATTTTTGGTACCAAAATCAAAGACATAAAATTAACACTTGAGACATAAATAATATGGATAGCTTGAAGTTAAATTCACAGAATATTTTTAAAACATACAATTTATGTATGATAAGAAATGAAAATTTAAATAGCTTGGCCTATTAATATTTGATTGTTAATTTATAAATATGCTTGAAGGCAGGAGCCATGCGGAAAACAAACAAATTAATCACACCGATATGTATCTTATGACGAGCAAGAGCATGATTATGAATCCAACATGTTGTAGTATGTGTTTAGAGAAATTTGAAAGCTTCTATAGATATTATATCAACAGTGAAAATGAATCCTGACCTAAGATATGGCGACCTTGTAAACGGGGGTCCTATAACAAATAACAATAATAATAGTAAAGACACAATTTTATGGCAGATTCTGTTCACAAATGTCATGAAATTCCATAATTTATAGCGGTACAAAAGTTACATGAAGCTTACATATTTTGTAAAAATTTCCTTCGCATTACCAACTTATTGCTTGCGTGTAATAAAACAACTAGAGAACTTGAGAAGCTAGGATGAAGTATCAACTAGATTTGCCATGCGTATAAACCCGCAAGGCACAAACCATCTTATAGCACGGACAAATTAAAAAGGAGTAGAATATGAGGAACCAGGTTGGCCTCTGTTCTAGGAATGATAATTATTTTTTTTATCAATTATTAGATTATTGTTATAATATTTAACAAATTTACACATTAGGTGTTTCTAGTAGAATGCTTTATAATGTTTTAATATGCTACAGGTCTTATTCTATCAACATTTTTAAGTAAATAATACATTAACTTAGAATCATACTTATGTATGTCAGGTTATGTTTTCTGATTTCTTTTTCTGGCTTTTGCAGCTTGCCAATATGTAACATATCAGTTTTCTTAAGATGAGTTATATTCAACAATCAATTACCACTCCAGCTCTTAATTTATTCTAATGGCCCAAAATTTATAAATAAATAACGATCACAACTAATGTGTAGGTCGCAACCTTCACTTGCAAAATAAAACAGAAACTCTGACAGACAAAATATTGGTTTCATCCTTTTTATACCTAACGGTTTTTGTATTTTGTGATGTTAATACACGGTATTATTGATTGCTTATCACATCCAGTTATATACTTCATCCTAACTGATAAGGAACCGTTCGTATTCAATTATTACGAGTCAATGTCAACATGATAATTACTGAGCAACTGGCGATGACAGTCCTAAATATTATATTGCTTGCCAAATTATGTCTATTGCGAAAATATATTAATCTAAATGCAATATATCCCAAAATGATTATACTATAACTAACCATTGAATAAAACGAAACATATTGTTTAATTTTAAAACTTTGTGTACATTAATTAATACACAATTTGAAGAACATCATGTAAAAAAACAAAGATAGAATCATGAAGAAATGTATGTGATGTAACTCAGTCGAATTTTATTTTTATTGTAACCTTTTTCACATTAAATTTTATGTGAACAGGCTGAAATCTAATAGATCTTAAACTAAGTAATTGTATTATATAATAGGTAGGTACCCAGCCTCTGGTGCGCGGGCAGTTTGTTGAAGAAAGGATGCTTGAGCGCCTCTCGGAGCGTGATGCGCTGCGAAGGATCGTAGTCCAACATGCGGGTGATCAGGTCGAACAACTGCCGGTACTCCTCACTGTTGCTCTGCAGGTACCTCTGTCAAATGAAATGGAAAATGTAAGAGTCAGTGGAAACAGCTATGTGTATTATCTGGGTCACTGACCCACAAAAGAATAAAATTAGTGCCCGACTTTGGTCCTTGGTGGCTGTAACAAAGATATCAAAGAAAGAAAAAAAATGCAAAGAATCTGTAACAACGAGTCTAGTAGGGCATATTGAAGGACAGCTAAGTAAGATTCTCTAGTCGCATCGGCATAGATCCACAAAAAAGAATAATTCTTAAAAAGTTATTCTTGTGTTTTTCTTAACACAACTTCTTATCACAGCGAATTCGGTAGATTTGTGAATAGGTTGTTAACTATTTTTCAAACCACAATATTTAATTGTTGCAAATGTTTTTAATAACTAAGACAACTAAAAAAAGCTAGTTATTTTATATTTTACAAATAATCAAATTGTTATTTAAGTGGCATCACTTGCTTGGATAAACTTATGCCATTTTTTTAACAATAATAATCTTACTTTTTTGATGTCATAAAAGGAGCGACGACTCTCATACAAACGGGCATTTCACATAACACAATCATTATATTGTTAGTGAAAGGGGTAAATTGGAAAGGCGACGATAATAAATATAAAAAATTAAAAACAAGAGCTCTACTATAAATATTATTTGGATCACCACACATAAATAATCCATCATATCTTATAAATATTTCTTGAATATGCTCTGATATAGTTTTCTCCTGAATATTCAATGATACTTCTCAAGATCGGTGCTGGTTTACCATCTAAGTATATTTTTAACATAAGAAAGGTACAACACTCACCAGTAATGGTTTACAATTATCTCTAACATATCTGCCAGCAGACGATTTCTCGTCCCAGTCTAATTTGCCGTGGTAGAAATATTTTGTCCTAGTTTTCCTTGCCATCCTGAAACACATTTAAATAATAGTTGATAGAAGCTTTCATTTAACTCTAATTGTCAGTGTTATTTGTAATTATGTAATTTTTTTGCGATATAAATATTAAATTTAGTTAATTATCGATAAAAATTATGGAGTGATTCCAACCCTATATATTTATTTTATTGGCAGCTGTGATATTACGTCATTAGTTGATTATGTTGGTATCAAAATTTAGTACAATACAATACAAGCGACATTTCTCATTATTTTGTATGGCACTCCCGTCTCTTGAACATAGTTTTTAAATTCTCTTTGACGTGGGGTTCGAAATTTAAATAACTTTGCCTCACGCTCGCAGCAAAAAGCGTTTTTGCTCCGAGTTTTCACGTAGCAATAGCGCCCTTTTCGTACTGGAGAGGTGAAATAGTAGATTTTATAACGAGTGCACAAAACGAACCATTTTTAACAAATATAATGGTTTTGTGGACGAGTCATAAACTCTGCTTTTCATTTCGACTGCGAGGAAATAAAACAGTAGTATAACATGGAGATTTTGAACAATTTAGCAAATATGAAGAAATTAATAAACGCACGACAAAGCAAGACCTGCAAAGAAATCTTACAACATTGATAGCTTGGGCTCCAGACCTATACAGCCAACTATTAAATTAATTTTGTAATAAATAAATATTTTAAATTAATTAAATAACCTACTGTATTTTAATTTTAATATCTTTTATGTCTTAAAAAACACATGAGGCAAATAAAGTAAATATTATAAAATAACAAATTCTATCTCTGAACTTTTTATTGTGTTTGGCTGTATGGCTCATTTTATTGGCCTTAATATAGATATATTGTTTGTTTATACATTTCATAAAGTAATATATATTACCACATAATATGTATAATATCATGAATATTGGTTCCCGATAAGTTATCATCATAAATTATATACATTAAAAGCTTCTCCGAAACATCTGCATCTTATGGTATAAGTATTATTCCGATCGCTTCAGTAGTTTTCGCAGTATAACCGAAGGCAAAAAAAGCATTTGTTAGTATAGAGAATTGTGAATAAATAACTGTCTGACTGAGCTTCCTGATTTGGCCCGAGCCAAATTTACCCCAACGAGAGTTACATATCAGTGTGATAGGTCGACTGGCCTATTTGATACTATATTCATAGATATATACGTATAATGAGACTTCATTCAATACCCGCAAAATAATGCTCCACATGCCTACAGAACTTTTCAAAAAAGGTTAATTAATATTATAAAACAATAAAATGTTCTTTCTACATTACATAACAATTTCAGACCTCTTAATGGAGGATTTATTGAACAGAACAAGATAAAGTTAGTTTCATGGAATTGTGTGTTGCAGATGTTTGTTAGTCACCTGTAGGGGATGGGTCCCAGGATCCGCTCCATCATAGCGAGGTGTTCGCGGTTGTCGTGCGTCTGGAACAGCGTGATGCCCAGGTGCAGCTCGAACATGATGCAGCCGATGGACCACACGTCGCACGGCTGCGACCATCCCAACTCTGCGAGAACATTACGTTATGTCATGTTAATATATATATATATATATATATATATATATATATATATATATATATATATATATATATATAAGTTTATATAATTTTTTATACAGTTTTTTCTTTATTCCTTTTTATGACATATTTGATATTGTTTAAACACGAATCACATATTGGATTGAAAACTAATTAGTTATGAATACTAAAGCCTTTGTAAAATACTCTATTTCATTTAAAAGAGTGGCGGTTGAGTTTCTTGTATGTTCTTCTCACGAGCTTTTCTTCCGAACATGCGGTAGACTCAGTAATTTAAAAGAAATATTTATACTGTCGTTTCAGAAGCGCTTAGTTTAAGCCTAATTGAATAAACTTTATTTGACTTTGAAGTTTGCAATTCATAAATAATCTACACATTAAATACACATGATTTTAATATAAGGGTAAAATACTGGTTTAATAAAACGTATTACTTCAGAATTATGCCCACTGTTAATTTTAGTGATATTTATTTTAATCTGGAAAATATGTATTTGGAAAGAGACACTATTTATCCATGTACGTATCTACCTACCAACGATGAAAACTGAGCTCTGAGACGGTCACAATAATATTATAAAGATTTTAAAAATGTTTATCATTTTTAAAATCAAGGTTTCCCCGGACACATGTCTAAATGCAAAGATTATTTTGGAGGACAGGCATTAGAATTCATCCCGACGTTTCGCGAACTTTATAGCTCAGTATGAACATAATGGGCAACCAAGGTCGACAGGACTCAACATCCATCTCTCAATTGCACTCAATGCAAGTATAGTGACAGTAGCAAGTGCAACAATCCCAATTGAGGCGTACCTGACTGTTGTCGAGCGGTTTACCGTGCCGTCTACATAACTAGCGCGCTTCTTAACCGTACGACTGACACGTCGAAAATTTGAGAAACCCACTTCATGTCACTTGTACTAAAGGACTTGTAAAAGTTTAAGTAAAGTATTTTTATTTTTTTTATACCTAATATGACCTCAGGCGCGCGGTAGTGGCGGGTGGACACGATGGTGCTGTGGTGCTCGTGGTCGAACGTGGCGCTGCCGAAGTCGATGAGTCTCACGTCACTGCGCTTCACTCGCCTCAGCTCATGTTTCTGTAACCACATTTATCACTTTAATATACATTTTATACAGGGGCGTGCATTTGCTAGCAAGGTAGGCACTATAGATCTAACTAGTTGCAGTCAACTACAGCTCAAGCTTTATTCCGACAGTTCGACATTAGTTGTATGAAACGGTGCTTGCTTCGTATATGCAATCTGTAGACTGCCTGCCGTAGGTAGTAAATTAACTTTTACACTAGTGCTATATTTATTTAGGTTCATAACGAGATAGGCACTGTCTAATTGCCTATATGATATGCACGCCTCTGATTTTATAACTGTGCACACATTATCACTGTTTTGTTTGTTGTTATGAACTATGGCGTCATAAGAACATGCGAGCGACCGTCGGTAGTCTATTTTACATATTTTCTAAATAATTTGAGTTACTTTATTATTATTTTTACATTTATCAAATTTGTGACGTTTATGACGTCAACAACGCTCTGGTCTCCCAGTTACGGATATAATGGATGCCATTTTTGAAAAAGTGAAAAGCAGTAGCTACCATATAGTTGAGGAACTGGGAATTTAACACAAAACATTTTTGACGCATTTGAAAAATGCTAGGTACACAGAAAAGGTTAAAATTTGATCCACGTGAACCGACTGAAAGAAATGTAATTAACTAACCGCGCACAGATTTGCGATTTGTTGAAACCGAATAGTATAACTAACGGTCATGAAAAATGAATCAAGTACGACAAAAAAACGACTGAAAAAGGTCGTGGTCAAGAACCCAAATTAACTAGCAAGAAGGTGATGTTGTGTAAATGGTGGAATTGCAAGGGCATTGTTCATTATGTATCAGACACCTGATGAGTTTGATAAAGCAAGAAGTTGAGAAAAAGCGGCAGATACCAATAGAAAGAGTGTGGTCTTCCATCACGATAACGCTAAACGACACACATCTTTAACCACTCAGAAAAAATTAAGACAGTTTGATTAATTAAAATTTCCAGCTGTTTCGGTCTCATCAGAGTTCTACAGCAGATTCAGGTTAACATCAAGAGAGGACTGCCGAATCTACTTCTTGCGTTTTTTTGATCAAAAATTATAAAGTTTCTAAAGCAGCGTGATCATATCGCTTCCTACAAGACGGCAAAAACCCATCAAAGTGGGAGTTTATATGTGACCTGAAATGGGTTTTCATACGAAGAAACTTTTCCCCCAACCTTATATTATATTCAGAAAAAAATTCATTTATTGCTCTATTGAGCATGACCCCTTTTTCTTTAAGTGACGATATTTTTATGTATGCAGAGAATAAGGTGGATAGAAAAATGTTTGTTACCTTCTTAGAGCTAGAGTAGACAGAGACGAGCTCATAGTCGCTGTCAACGAAGAGGATGTTCTCCGGCTTGAGATCGGTGTGCGTCAGTTTGTTGTCGTGCAGGAACAGGACGCTATGGATGAGCTGGTACGCGATGTGCCGCACCTGCTCCAGCGGGTACGGCTGGTAGTTGTTGTCTTTCTGGAACACCAGCCGGACTCTTAGGACAACGAGCCCACGCGTTGGACTAGTGACAGAACCATGTCGAATTAACGCCTGTGCCAGGACGCAGTTGCCACTATGCAATCGGTACTTTTTGGTACAAGGTCGATGGACTTAATCTGCTGCCGTCTCAATTATTGTAGAACTAACTGAATGCGTTATGTTCGTCCATGGCAGCATTGCATAAAAAGCGTGAGTAAGCGGATTAGTGTAAGAGAAAGGACACCTTTGTTGGTTTTCATTTGTCGTAGTCCTTATGTGAAGAAGGCCTGATGCAGAATAGCGATGGACATGATCTTTGTATTTGATTGAAAGTTGAGGATGATTTTCATTGTCATTATAAGCTAACATTTTAATTGTAGTTTAGTATTACATAAATTAAGTAAAATCTTGACCTGGATTGGTATTGTCGTATTAATCATACAATATAATTAAATCGGAATAATGTAACTTACCAAGAAATCGAACACACTCTGTCCGAGCATCTCGAATGCTATACACATATGGCCGTGGTACTCAAACCAGTCCAACATCTTAACACAGAGGCTGCAAAAAAAAAAAAAAATTAGGAAAATCGCTTTGCTGCTTGCTTTATATGACTATTTAGCGAACATCACAAGCCTAAGAACTTTTGCTTTCAAGAAATTCTCAAAGTTATCTATTAATTTAAAAAAATCAGTCAGACTTGCACAGGAAAGTTGTTGAAGCGTTAAAAGTTGAAAGATGTTTTATAGGGCCGACTTTTGTTATTTCGAACGCTTCGGGTACTGCTTACTTACTAGCTTACAGCTGTTTTCAATAACCTATCTATCCTTAGTTTAACTTACTAGACATAGACAAATCTATCCTTTTACGCTCACTTAGATTTCAATAACCTATTGACAGATAGCATTAGACTATAACTATATTGGACATAACTACTGATAGATAAGATCTTGTCATTAAACGGTGACAGCAATGTATCCGTAAGTTAAACTAAGTGTAGATAGGTTGTTGAAAACGGCCGTTAGTCAAGCCAAGTCGTATAGTAACCATAACTAGTTTATGTTCGTTCTATGTAAATATCCTAATATCTATAGAATTCATTAAGGTGCCTTTATAACTTGATTAAATTATCAAGGATAAATTTCTGTGACAACACAGTAAACATAATGATTATTTCTTTAAATTTGTCTCTTAATGATAATGTAGGACCTAAATTATAAATAGCACGAATAGCGGTCCTCTGCAGATAATATACAGATGTTAATAGTAATATAGTTAGTTCTAGTACTAGTTATTACAAGAGATTCTCCACATTTATAGCAATAACGGGTAATAATTTTAAATTCCTCGCGTCGCCGATATTATGTAGGTGCGCGCGGGCATACGGTATTTTAGTATTATCTTTGACATCGACTTCTTGATTGGCGGGGTGCCAGCTAGCGCCGCATATAGACGGACAAGGTCAGACATTGCTACACTGGCCGATACGCCACTGTCAAAGCGAATTACTGTTTGATTACTTTCTAAGTTATCTCATCAATTATAGCATGCATAAGACAACGATTGCTTCTGCGCTATGTTAAATAACAATAGACAACGAATTCACAAAATACAGCCTTTCCAGATTACGAATTGAACA
This sequence comes from Leptidea sinapis, assembly GCF_905404315.1. Lineage (NCBI taxonomy): Eukaryota > Metazoa > Arthropoda > Insecta > Lepidoptera > Pieridae > Leptidea > Leptidea sinapis. The sequence continues at coordinate 5,762,054 of NC_066275.1, read as the reverse complement.
ATACACGCTAACATAATCCAGGGTGCCCCGAAAGGTCGTTTAAATTACGGCAATACATCGATACTCAGTAGATGATATACCCAACTACGACCGCCCATGGCGTAGGCCAGTAGTACTATAGGTCTGATAAAATATAAAGCTCATTCAACATAATCTCCATTGGCACAAAAAAAATCTTAAATTTTTTAAAACGCCATTTATCAATAATTGAAACACGCACTTTGACCGATTGTCTGAATCAACTACACAGAGTTGGGTTATCGCAATGAAATTTAAATTACAGTTATATTAATACGTAAAAGTTTATTTTGAAAAAAAAAAAAGAAAAAAAGCTAAATGAGTGAATGTTGAATAAAATTCAATATATTTTGCATATTCGAATTATAATAATTAAACATAATATAAGGTAAGTTTTAATGATGTGCTTTTATGGACTAGAATGTTTTTAAAAAAATCCTGAAACGTATAGCACATCCTGTATGTAATAGTAGCCATCGCATATTTTTTCTATTTATTTGACGAATTTAATGGGCACATAATTATTCGCATGAAAGTATTATTAGATATATAAATAACGTACTCAGTAAAACATTTATTTGCGTCATTGTCTACGCTTTCACGCTTCATGTATAACACACGATGGCAATAAAAGTGTTTATTTTGTTTCAGCTATGAGCAGACTTCTGTAAGATACTAGTAAAACTGTTTTGATTGCCCGCCCTGGCTGCTATGAGGTAAAGTAACAGGAGATATAATAATAGTGTCTCATCTCTAATTATAGTAACGTTAAAGAAGAAGCCACTGATATTGCATTCATTTTTTTTTATAGCTATGACTAAATTATATTTTACCTCACCCTGAAAACTATAGAAGGCGCCAGTGTCGAATTTATTTGAAAACGTGTAAAAACTGGACAAAATTTTTGTGGCATTTTATTGTCTTTAACATTACATAGAATAACAAAATAATTTTTTGATATTTTATTTTATTATGATTCAGCATTAAAAAATACATACAACCTCAAATTTTAACCTATTTTGTATCGCGATTTTTATATTATTCTGTTCCATCCACAGATCCGCAATAGGGTTGCAAGATGGCAATCGAATACCATATTTATTGTAGTACGATATATTTGGTAGGTCTGAGAATCGGTCGTCATCAATTTTTTAAACACCAAAAAATTTAAAATTGTTCTTTTTTTTTTAAATGTTGCAAACTTTATCTCCCCATCTCGGTGTTTTCAAGTAGTTATGAGCACACTGCGCAATTTATAGTTTATAAATATTATTAGTAACATTAAAGGATTAGATGATCAATGAGAATCGTTATATTGTTACTCTTCTGAATACTATTGGTTTTGTTGTTTTGTATTACAGTTGTGTTATTAATAAGTTAACTATGATAGCACTCACTTTTTGCAGTCCGGGTCAATATCAGCCAACTTCTCTAATACGTTAATCTCTAATTTGGCAGCCTCTCTATACTTCTCAACGTTCTTTATTATCTTCAGGGCCATTCTGTGCTCCCTGGAAATTAAACAAAACCAATATGAACACCCACATAGACGACATAAATTGGTCTTATACAGATTTACTGACGTTAGTAATTTAGTATCACTAGTTGTAAGCTTGTATTGTTAAAGATTACTGTTATTATTGTCATAATATCAGACTACTTCATCAAGATAACATGTTCAACTCACATTTCCAAGTCTTTAACTTCGACGACCTTGCCGAATGTGCCCTCACCGAGTGTCTCGATGATCTTGTCTGCAATAAACAAGCATCACAGGGTCATTTCTCAGTGTTTAGAGCAGTCATGGCCGAGAGTGCGACAGTGCCACCAACCCGATATGGAACCGCGCACTGCTCAAACATGACTTTAATTAGTATCCATTGAATTGAATTTATTTCAGACTGAAAGACCGCAACATAGTGGCGTGTAAATTTTTTTTTCAAAAAAATTACATTAATTTAATAGTTATTACATTAAGTGAACTATTGCGTTCAATAAAAGTAATTAAATGAATTTTAAAATGTTCAATAAGAGATAAATCTGTGCACTACCAGATGGTAAGGTAACAATGATTCTCTGTGTCCCCACTCTTGTTCTGATGAATGATTATAATAGTGTGTGTGTGTTTGTGTATGTGTATGTGTATGTGAGTGTGTGTGTGTGTGTGTGTGTGCGTGTGCGTGTAATAATGTTGTGGACACGAACATCTCGCTCCCATAACGTATCCGGGCCAGTACAGCAGGTGGCCGTCCTTGTCGTCCTTGACCGAGGAGCGGGCCCGCGAGCTCTGCACGCCGACCGCCGCACGCCAGACGCCACACGCCGCACGCCACACGCCAGTCGCCACACGCCACACGCACCGAGCACCGGAATAGCCACGATGAAGCGCCACGCGTTCGCCACGACCCGAGTTGTGTTGTCACCAACAATCAAACAATGGAACGGTTGCCCGTCAGACAAGCGACATTTGTATTGTGACGTGTCCTACATGCTGTTAGAGGGCGGACGGGTGGGCCCGGGCGCCACGGCGAAGGTCCGACCCTTGCGGCGTCGGACGTCCGCCGGCGGCACGAGCCCGGGACGGGGAGCTCGGAGGACGGAGGAGGGGTCGACCGGGGATCACACTTGTCCACTCACTCGCCGACTCTCACACACGGTGGCGGGAATAGGAGAAAAATCACCATACTTCATCTACACAAACAACTCATCGCACCCGATCATCATTCACAATGGATTACCGGTGTCCACCCGAACCGAATTATAATAATTATTATATTATATTACCACAGCAATTACTAACAATGCACGATGCTAGCCAAACTCGTCTACGTTTTGAATTTGTAAATACTTTTATACACAGTAATGACATCTTATTTCGAACTGCCCGAACGATAAAACTTAAAACATGCACTATCATGGCCAAATCATTACTGAATCAAATGCATTCACAGTGAAACTTAGGTATTAGTGACTTAACTAAATGTACCCACTCGGTAAAATTATTTTCTTGTTCCTACCCGCATTTGGGATTTATGCGTCCAGCATTAACATCTCCGAGTTTGTTCACTGACGTTAGAAATGTGGATTAATATATAAAATGAATAAAGTTATAGCACACAAGAAAGTTATTTGTTAGGTAAACTAAATTACTAAAATAAGCCAAATGAGATGTTTGTCACGGCTCATATATCGTCAACTACAACTATATGATTCATGAAAAAAGAATATTAGTTTGAATCATATTTGTAACTTCTAATGAATTGCTTTCGACTTGATGCAAAATGACGATGAACAAAAACCGGATTTTAAATCGAGTTTTTATCGTTTCCTTCCTAGTTTCAAGATTGACTGATTTTGTTTATGTTAAGGTGTCAAAATGGTGCCTTCATAGTTAAGGAAGCAATTAATGATGTAGAGGTTGAAAGTCACGGACCGGGTATGTGTTAGCGGCACACAAGAAGCACAATCGGGTTAGCTTGTGCTTACAGGCGGCGTGGCCGCGCGCCTTGTGGCGTGCCGGGGCCTCGCTCGCTGGCGACTCCTCAGCTCGGGCGGCAGGGCCACTATGTCCCCCACACTTATCGGCTCGGTCTTCTTGGTCGCGATCGAGGTGCCCGACAAGCCGTTGGGCTCCTTCTCGGTAATACGGCCATAAACTTCGTCTAAATGCGCGTATTTCATGATGAGACTCTGAATCTCTTGGCGTCTCGTCTCGCGCTCGCTTAATATTCGATCACCAACCGGTGTTTTGTCGTCATCCTCATCACTCGACGGAAAGTATATTTGTTTTTGGCGGCCAATGTCGTTACTTGGTGATGACGCTGGGGTTTTGGTTGAATTTGCTTTGGTTTCCGCAGAGGCTAGCGAGGGCGGTGATATCAAATCCCTCGCTCCAGTGGTAAGGTTGATATCTACGGGTCTCAGTGATAGTTTTGTCCGTTTATCAGTTTCACTTTTCTCAGCGCGTAGGGACCGTCTTTGATGCTTTCGATATACACTATTTCTGTCTTTGCCTAAATTAGTGCGGTCCTTCATATTTACATCAAAACCATTATACAACTCACTTCTGTCGCTTTGCTTGTTTGTGGACGATAAATGTCGATCAGTCGTATTTCTGAAGGGTGTTTTATCTCTTGCGATTTCGCGAAACTGATTAGTTCTTTTAAAAGAATTCTCACCGAACACAGCTGTAGTTAAACTTCTCATCAATCCTTTAGATATCGTTGCTTCTGGTTCCAATGTCTTCTCCCTGTCCTCGTTTTCCTTTCTGGCCTTTTCTTTTTTCATGATCGCAATTTTATCCAAAACTGAAGAATATTTATCTTCTAACCGGCTCCTAGTGCTGCCTAATGCAATTGTAGTTTCAATGTTGTTATTTGATTCCTTGAGAGGATAGCGTTTGAGCGGCGATGATTTATCTTTGAGATGAGCTCGGCGAAATGAATCACTCCGGCTGAGAGCACTAAAAGTTGATGTAGAATGTAAGGGTGATATATCTACACGGGGTCTGGCAGAATTCATAAAATTGTACGTACGATCGTCACCCGCTTTTTTCGTGGTAGTCGAGAGCCCAGTTGAGTATGAATTGTACGGAGAAATATGGGTGTTGTTCTCAAAGCGTCTCATATTTTCCAGGGTGGAATTTTTGTTTGTGGTTAATTTGTCATCAAATCGGCTTCTACCTGTACTTATTTTAGTATCTAGAATAGCATCATTCTTTTCTGAAGGTCCGCGGCGCGTGAGTCGATTGATAAAACTAGAGTATCCATCTGATAGCAGCTGCGTTACACTAGTGGTTGACGCGCGGCTGTATCGCTGACGTCTGGTGGTCGGGACTCCGCTGCCGGTGTCGTTAGTTCCGGCCATTATACGGTATCATCCGATTGAAACACAATACACACAGCAAGCACATTAATAAACACATACTTTAACATCACCATTGTTACGTTGTCTTCACAATGACAGACAGCATCACTTTAGATTACAAGGCGATCACAGGAGGAATGTATGCAATTAGGAAATTACATCGCACTAGGCTCAGTTGAGCGCGCCGGGGCTGTAGAGGATATGAGCGAGATACGGCCGTCGGTGCCAAGTAATGGTTGCGAACTAAAAATATCGGCAACCCGTGGGAGCGCCCTCCTGCGCACTCCGAGGTACCGCTCCACGCGCGTTTTCGTCGCATTACACCCGCTCAACATGGCGCTCATCTACATAAACTTCTATTATATAGCACGAGCGTACGTCACCTAATGACTAAGTACATGGAAAGTATTTTGTTTTCAATGATTTGCAGTAATTTTATTTACCCTTTGAAAATAAATTTGCTGTATTGTTTTAAGATAATAATAGGTAGGTACGTACATAATACCTACTTATCAAACGATGCATGTAATGGTAGCCTTTTAAAAGCCAATTCCTTTATAGTCCGAGCTCGGGAGCCAAGACCGTTCTGTCAATAAGCGGACCACTAATTGGGTCAGTGGAGCGCGTGTGAGTAATGTGGATATGGTTCGCATGCGCAGGCGCACCACAACATTGCATCTCGGTGCTCGAGCCATTCAATTAGGTCGATGTACAATCAATTCGAGTTAATGCTCCGTATCCTTTGACATGGGTTTGGTCTACACTCGACAGCTCGGGTAACGGATGCGGGCGTATTAAATCATCACTCACTCACATAATATTACACAAGTACCGTGCGCGTATCTCACGGTTATCTTATTGTAAACAGAAATGTGCAATTAAATGCGAGATAATAAACTAACTAATAACTGATGATATGAGGAGGCAATGCAATTTAATATTTAATTTAGTCTTGTATAGAAAATGTTTAATTATTCATATCAAACTTGGCTAATTCGGTATGCATTAATATTAAAATATTTACGTAACAAAGCAGCACGTAGGCACTTTCACTAAATATATCAAACATTTTTCAGCTTCTAGACATTCCCAGTATGCACGAACGTATACGGCCTCGATAATAAATCGTTCGAATATTTGAGACGGACGTACCTCCAACGTAAAGTGGTCTTCATTCACAACAACCGTGAGACAAGACAACAGCTTATTGATGCAATCACTGACAAATTTGTAAAATAATAGCTTCATATTGTTGACAGGTAATGATATAATATAGAATACTAGTGAGACTGATGATAAGAGCGATATAAGAAGTTTGTTGAATTTATTTCGTGTTCCGTCTTCCATTTAGGCAACATTTGTTCTGTACTATTGTAATGTCAGCCAGCTGAGCGAGACATGCACCAATAATACATAATAGAGGGGTTGCAGGTAAAAAGGGATAAAACCTTGGCAGTTTCTATGAGATACACTAATAATAATATTGAGTAGTTAATACAACTTGTTCAGGTATACATCTTTAAAATTTTGCGATAATTTTAGTCAAGCCGTGGGTAAGATAATTAGTCAATAGCACGAGTGGGTACTTTGTAACGGTTCGATTACAGTTTATCAGTAAATTTAGTGATGAAACTGACCTTGCCCGCGATATTATTACACGCTCCGTCCACATCGAAAAGGATTTCCGCGACAACATTGAGCAGTTTCGTAACGTCGTGCCACTGGCAGCCGTGTTCCTTGAGGAACCTCTTGTACAGTTCATAGAACGAGGCGAGGCTGAGTGGCGTCCGTGGTGTGTCGTGTTTCAATACCAATTCCTTCATTATTGTTGCACTTAATATGCACGCACTGCACTAACCAACAATAGTTGACACTTGAACTTAAATTTTAACTGAATTTCAAACGTTCACATAATAAACCGCGTGGGTCGCGGGACACTTCGCGTTGGCCAATGTCTAAACGAAGACTAAGAGGCTGGCGACAAACAGATCAATTAAAATACGAGAGGACAATTGGTCCGCTCGGTTCAAACAGGATTTATCCGAGCATTGTTAAGTCACTACTCATAATAACATTTTGTCGTATAACGAGTGACGCGACTTGAATCGTGCCGCTGTCCGATCATACTGAATGAAAAGTTCATTAAACCTGTTGTTTTTTATGTGATAAAGTGTGTATTCAAAGCAGATACAAGTAATCTGAGCTACGAGTCGAGCGCGAGCCCAACACAGCACGAGTGCGGCTGGCGCGGCCAAGAGTCGGCTAGACGCAACACGATAACAGATAAGAGGTCCGTGTTCCGCCGGTGTCACAGTTCAAACAGTATGACCCGGCCGGAGGTTCCGACCTGACTGCGGACTTGCGGAGTGCGGCCCAGTGCCCATAAGCGACGCCACTTGGCTCTTGCTATACATAAGTCGCTTTGTGATTTGAAGCAGTATATAAACACGTTAGATCTTGGAAATTTATCCGGTTTATATACTGATTACCATTACCCATTCTCTACTTTCCGCCTCTCCACTTTTCGTTCGGAAGAAAAATTTCAAATTAAGAACAAACGTAGATTGGGAATAGCATTGCTAATTGTTATTAGTGCATTCAAACTTGCATCGAACCGGATGTTGCGACACTTATTAAATATTGCCGTGAGCAGAATAATATTACTGAAAATAGTTTATCGAAGTTTCGGAGCTTTGTATAACAAAATCATAAGTCCCGTATGTTGAAATTAATTAATCCATATTTAAAATATTATTGATAAATAAGCAATTATGTTTGTGACAATAACCAATAAATACCAAACGACTACATGTTAAACTGACATGATATGATTCGTAATACATAGCAAAATACGACTGAGGCGTAGTGTACTGCGGTCAGAGATCCCATCGGACTGCACTCCGATACACCGATAGTCGACACCCACAGCTTGTTGTGTTTGTACAAGACCCTCTGCTACTTTTAAGTAATATAATAGTACAGTCCAGAACGAACAGTGTACAAAGCAGCTAGTCTAACTGCTCTTCTCGACTCGGGAATCAAAAAATATGTCAAGGAGGACGACCCCGCAGTACACATTTTACATGCCACCACGACTGCTTATAGCTTAGGATGCCATAACATAACTGAGCAATAGGTGAACAACGACACCAGAATGTATTAAGCTAAATGCAAGGATTGGAAAACGATTAAAAATTCGAACCGGTACAGAAAATACACAAATAAGTTTTTGATCGGGGTTTTGGGTATTTAAGTAATAAATATTTTTCGTCGTTTAATAAACCAGCTTTAAATGTGGTAAGGTACGCTAGTCTCGTTTTGCCTGTTGTGAAATTAACCGGTTAATAAAACACTCCCTTACAAATACTTAGATACAAACTGTTTATAACCATAAGCTTTAACTCAGAGTAACAATCGTCAAGGACGCTCTAATCTATATTGCGAAGCACAAATGGTGCAGTCTATTTATCTATCAGATAATCAGTCCACTCCACCCTACTACTCGTAACCTCGACTTTCACTATTAATCTTCAACTTTTCCTTATCATCATCAATCAGAAATTAACAACAAACGAGAGGTATTAGGTAATACTACACATACACTCTTCTAGACTTTATGTAGAACATTAATATTTTCTGTAATACCGTATAAAAATATATAAAAATAACAATAAAGACAATTTATTAATAAATTTACGATAAATAAATTAATTATTGGATAAATTATAAATGTATTCGAAACCGGTGTGAGTCGAACATTAGTTCACTTGAAATATCTGAGACTGTGACGAAATTACAGATGATAGCCTAAACAGAAATTAATGTCGACAATTCCATATTATGGGAGCCATGGCTTTCAAGAATGTGACTCACGAAGAACTGGCCAAAACTAGCGCAAACAAGTTTCAATCTAGGGGTTTTGTTTTACAATGCACAACAATTATTACTGATTAAGCCGATGAGCACCAGCTAAATAGTCATTTAAGAAAGACCGAGTACACAACGTTTTTTAAACCTTTTTAAATTATTTATCATTCTACTAACTAGTCATAATATAATGATCATTAAAATATCATAAGCACCTATGTCTTGTACATAAATATAGGTATATTACATAGACCTTATTATCTTTTAAACGAGTGGCTGTTATTTCTTAATTATAATTCAATAAACGATAAATATTTATACAATGAATGCTACAATAAATCTGAGAATAATATTATTGAGGTTATTACTTCCTATAAATATAGTGGGCGATTGCCGAGTTGCGGATATTTGAAATTAGGTTAGTTTTTTTTAATATTCATAATAGAATGAATGCGAGATTATCCGCGAGGTGAAGGTGATCGTGGTTATTTCGGTGCGCATGCGTGTTATTAATGTTTAACAACTATCAGCATTCCATGTGTGCCATCTAGCGGTCGCCGATGGAACTCTTTTAGCATTGGCCAACTGCTGATGAAACGCTATTTCGGACTTCAGTATCTTATTGGCTATCACTTGTATTCATAAAGACTTTATTCATAGTTTCATCAATCAATGACATCATACGAAAAATCATGCTGTTAAAAATAATTATTTACAAAAAATAATTGGATTGACGAACTTTTAGTGTAATCAATAACACAATAACGATACTGTTCACATATATCCCAAAGCTTTGCGACGATATAAATAAAATAAATAAAATGGCTGACCTCTACTTCGTTAGGTTTTTCTGGTTTCAGTTGTGATGTCTGTGGTGAAGGCTGATTTATTACATAGGAGCAAGACGGTTGAGGAACCACTTTAGCTTGATTTTGTATTTGTGAATGAGTTTTAGAAGCTGTTTCCACTTGTTTTGTTACTCCTTCAGGGTTCTCTAAGCGTATTTGAGGAACATTCTGTATCGGATGGAGCACTTTTGTTGGCATAGACACGGCCGGTTTCTTCACCAGCCAAGATGGAGGAACTGCGGGGGGTTGGGGTCGTTGCTGAGGTTTTATTGGAGCGATATCCTTGGATGCAACTATATCGAGGTTAGTGTTGGCTTTGTTTTGAGTACTCTCTATACGATCTTGAGCTGGACGTGCACTATGGTTCACGTTATTTGCAGGTGGAGGCTTGTTATAATCAGTAACCCTTTCTAAAGGCTTAGATTGGCTATTATGAGGTGTAGATGGTGGAGAGGGCTTTGTACATAACTTAACAGGTACTGGAATGCTAGATAATTCACTAAGGGGCACCAGTTCAGATTTACTACTTTTATCTAAATTCGAATGATCACTCTCAAGTTTAACTTCAGCTTTGATGAGCTTACTCTCGTCAATACACAGTGGGGAAAGTTCATCTCTACTTTGCGATAAATCTTCACTGTCAGAGCAAGAAACTTCATCTAAGCTCGGAGCTAGATCCAGAGCGGAAGCCTCGTGGTAATCGGTGGAGCACGTAGATGTGCCATCACTTGTATCATCGGTATATCGAGTAGCTCGGGGTGAACTCTTACTGCTAGGAATAAACGCTAAACTCGAAGTAACATCAATGGATATATCTGCGTTGATTGATTCCTCCTCACTATGAGTCACTGATTCTCTATTTGTAATCGACTCATTTATACTAAACAAATCATCTTCTGGAATTAAAGTACACGAGGGGATAGTTTCAATAGCATCCGGGTCTATGTTAGTCTGAGCGTCTTCAAACTTTTCATTAGCTGTATCTGGACTTCTAATTCTGTTATTTTGATTGTTCTTATCGCATTGTATTTCAGTAATTTGAATTTTTTCGTCTAAAGGTAGATCCATATATTGAGACATTCCATGGTCTAAATTAGTAAGGGGCATATATTGAACACCTTCTTCTGACAATCCAAATTGTGGTGTTAAATACTGTAATGAGTTACAATTATGATCACAGAATGACCAAGGATCATTGCAAGGTAATAAAGGAATTCCGTCATAATAACAACCCGTGTTTATTTCTTTATCAACTAAGAGTTCGGGTTTATAGTCCCATGATGGAACAAAAGAGTCTTCAAAAGCTAGATAGCTTTCTGGCAAAATAACTTGACTGACCTGATTTGGACTAAAAGCATAAGAAGCATCGTAAAATGGATTATTAAGCACAATAGGAGGCGGTTTATATGATGTTTGTTGATTGTCAATGAAAACTTCTGTCTCAATTACCAAATCGTACTTTGATAAATCTGGCTCGGATCGTCTGTGCTTGAATGCGTTCACATCGATATCACCGTCATTGCTATTCAAATAAATATCCGTTATATCTAAACTCCGGCTACGCTTCAATATCTTGCTAAATGGTAATCTTTCGTCAACTTTGTCACTGACATATATTAACTGATCGACCTTTTCACAGGAAGCATCGATTGTTGGAATGCCTACATTATTTATTTCCTTCAGGGCATGCGAATCAATAAGCTTCTCAAAAGCAACAGTTGATTCAATCGACTGCTGATCACTGACACACGAAGATGGACTAGGTAATAACACTATAGGCGGTAATGACGGTGGTGGACCGCAAAAGAGTAAATTGTTAGGAGGTTTACGCGACGGTTGGGCAGCCATTGCTCGCGCAGGCCGCCCTGGGCCGCTATAACAAATTAAATTTTCACGAAAACACGCTGGGCGGCCGTTTCAGATTTGCGACTGACTGAAGGCGTACAATGTGACGAATGCGAACACAAATAGAACGCGGGCGCAAGCGTTAGGAGGTCGCCGTCTCTCACGCGCGTCTTCACGGGCGATGGCGTATGCGCATGCGCACCGGGATGCCAAACAAGTAAACCAGTCTCGTAGATTTAGTACATTAACTTGAACTACTATTGACATCGTTTGCATTGACATCGCATCTAGTGCATGATATAAAAAAAAACAAGAATATCGGGTGAACACATTGGTTGGGCAGAAATAACGAGTGACAGGTATTTAAAACATTCATCCATCAGATCAATTATCGTTCAACATTTCCACAGTATATTGAAACAGTGAGACTCACCTGTTCAGGGGGTGACCGAGGAGAAGACTCGTCGCGATGATGTCTCCTCCGCCGGTGTGATGTCGGTGATCGCCGATGATGAGATCGTTTGGATCGCTCATTTCTCCGCCTCCACGAATGCTCCGAGCTGTGAAATCAGCGATCGGTAGGCTAAAGGTCGGAGATCGGGTAGGACTGATGATTTATATTAACGAATCTGAGGTGAGGTGTGAGTGACCTAGTGTAGTAGTAACCTAGGAGTATATAATATATCTTACGTAATTGAGCGTTCTCCATGTGAAGTATAGGGATCGAGGAGGTTGCCGAGGGTCTCAGTAGGCGGCAGGCAACACGCGACCAGAACCGCCCTAACGGCGGCCCAGAGTCTACACGCCTTCGCCGTACCTACCGTCTTTAACTAGTAGCACTACGAAATGTGTGACCGTTTATCTATAGAGTTGTAAACACTGTCGGAAAATAAATATACCTAATAAAATGATAAAATACATTACTGTAAACGAATCTTAACAACGAAGTATATAAAAATAGTAATTATGACGTGCACAAACGTATTGTTATAATAATTACACAGCACTGTTATAAAATGCAACCAAGATAAATTGTATGCAGAGCCGATATGTCACTCCCAGGACGGACCGGCGCTGACCGAGATCGCGAGCAGACTGCCAATCAGCTGTGCCCGCGCGTTGCTTATTTCTAACAAGTTAGTAGTTTTTCTAATAGAACCTTTGTACTGATATTATCTGCTTTACAAATTGCTGTGGCCAAACAATAGAATTCGCCTCACTATATTCACTTATCTCTCAATGAATATTGTGTTCGCTCACAGACGACTTATATATTCAATCGAAATCCGAAAATCCAAAAGTCCTTAATCCTTTTGGTGCTTTTGGAATTTCAATAACCGAACATTCTTCAGTAAATAAGTACATTCATTTTGATTCGGATGGAACGTTTAGGTGATATATTTGTCAGTCAAGCTATGTGATGATGTATTGGTATTTTAGCTTGGTATACAATCCTTTGGAAATTAATATTGATGTATAGAAATGCATACTCAGTATCGATTGACGGATGATATAAATCTGGATTTTAAATAACCCTAAACTAGAGATCGTACCTTCTGAGCGGCCATAACAACTTACCGACAGATTCGAAACACAAAGGGCTTTGCATCTTCCACTACATTAGTCAAACTTGCACTTCTATGCCGCATTGAGTATATTTTGTTTTATTAAAAGCCTGCTTGGCGTTGCATTCATTCATACGTCTGGTTTAGTTGAATGTAACAATAATTACTAGTCGCATAATGCAACTACCGCTAGGGTAATGGTTTAATCTATACAATAACAAGTTTATACGGATCATAAAAATAGAAAACTAATTTTTATTCCCATGATTTATTTTCACCGATGGACTAATCTCATATATAAAATTCTCGTGTCACTTACTCCTCCGAAACGGCTTTACTGATTTTTACCAAATTTTATATTTTCAGTAGGTCTGAGAATCGGCTACTATCTATTTTTCATACCCCTAAGTGATAAGGGTTGTTCAACCTTAACATTTTTTTTTTTAATTTTTGGACAATTTCTTTTATTTTTATTTTATTATGATTCAACATTAAAAAATACATACAACTTCAAATTTTCACCAGTCTACGATCAACACCTACTTTTGTATCGCGATTTTAATATTTTTCTCTTCCATCCACAGATAAAAAATAGAGTTGCAAGATGGCAATCGAATATAATGGTTGTTGTAGTACGATAAATTTTGTTTACGATATATTTAGAAGGTCTGAGAATCGGTCGTCATCTGTTTTTTATACCAAAATTTTTAATTATTTATTGAATTTTTTTTATTACTTTATATGGCAATACAACGTTTGCTGGGTCAGCTAGTATTTTATATAATATAAATACATATAATAATATTCCTGGTTGAAACATTTGAAGAAGATTACTCTTATTGTAACGTTGCATATTATAACTTCATAAAACATTTTTTTTAATTAAACTGTTGAGAAAAAGTTGAGAATTTTATATAGTTAAATCAATTATTAGCATTGTATTGATTAACTGATAAGCTTTCCACAAATTGATTGTAACAGCAAAATTTTTGGAGTAGAGGTACATTAAAATATTGTAGTGAAAGCTGAACTATATTAGACTAGAACTAAAAAAGACATGTAATAAGTTCTAACAACTTTTTTTTGTAGAGATCAATCCATTTTAATTAAAATGTTAAATGTATTGAAACTATTTCAGGCAATTTGCCATTAGGTTGATTGTAGCTATAATAGCGATATCAATGAATGAGTTTATTCGCGGTGGTGGTGGCGCTGGTTAAACAAAGCGACCGCGACGAATACAAACGGCGGAACATTCACTTTCCATGACGAAATACATTACTATATTATAATTCGAGCGCCATTACAAACAGATTCGACCAAAAACCGGCTGTGATGTTTTCTCGTATCAAGTCCGATGGGTTTCCACCAAGGTATTGATCATAGAGATTAAGATAACTACGTATTGCCGTTATAATAATTACTGGTGTCATCGACATAATAAATAAATAATTATTGCGTAACGTACAAATTATGCTATTGATTTAGTCTGTTATATGTTTAAAACGTTTTTACATAAATACTAGCTGATTATTATTATATTAACTATTAAAATCACGATACAAAAGTAACTGTTGATCGTAGTTGGGTGAAAATGTATGTATTTTTTAACGCTGACTCATAATCAAACAAATTTAAAAAAAATGTCAAAAACATACAAAAAAAAATCCTGTGGACCACCCTTAACATTTAGGGGGATGAAAAATAGATGTTGTCCCATTCTCAGACCTACCCAATATGCATTCCAAATTTTATGAGAATCGGTCAATCCGTTTCGGAGGAGTTCAAAGTTTAACACCATGACACGAGAATTTTATATATTAGATGTACCTACTATAACTGATTTTGTTAATGATACCACAGATTAGTAGTGGACCGACCCGCCTTCAGGCTATTAAATAATAAGTTTAATTGTACAATATTACTTTGTAAACATATTTTTTCGATGAAAAAAAAGCCCGCTGAGTTTGTTGCGTCCGTTCTTCTCAGGTCTGAGGCATTCGTTACGGGATCAAGAGATATGCGGCCTAAGAGGTCTAAAAATCGATCCCTAATAATAAACATCATATTATTATTTGAAACTTACAAGAAACTGTAAAGTGTTACGTGTATAAGAATGATTATTATTTTAGTAGGAATTATCATTATTGTATTTTCAAAAAACTCACCAACAAAAGTCGATAAGCGTGCATAAGTTCATATACAAGATGTAAAACTCAGCAAGTAAAGAAAAAGGTATAAAAAACTTTTTTGTGGTTCATTTTGGAAGAGGGGACCAAAATAGTTTCGAGAATCTCAGGTTTAGAGCATGACATACTCAGTATCAGACCATCATTTAGGAAAATAACTGTTATGGTTTAAACACTATCATGTTAATGTTTAAATGATGCATTCGGTATTATTTGATAATAATACATTTCGAAATAGGCTACAACAGAGGAAACGGACACAATAAAACATTGCAAATGACATTTTAATCATCCTTAAACCGGAGGCTCTCGCGAAAAACATAGTGAAAGCAATGTGAGCCACGATCAACAAATCGTTTTTACTGTAGACGATGGATACTTTCAATTCCTCTCAGTCACAATGTGGAGTACCTGCCGACGTACTGACGTACGATGGTGATAAAGTTATGTCAATATACAAACACGTGAAAGTTATCTTTTTTCGCACACACTTTTATAGCAACTTTCAAATAGTCCAATACTGGTGTCGTTGTTATTATATGTTTACATATTACTTAACGCACATCGTATTGTACGTACCAGTTTATTAAACCAATACACGTACCTAAGGAATATATTAAGAAAAACAAGACAGCGAAAAGATTAACGAATACGGAAATACAAAACGGTATATATATATGCAGTACACGTGCATCGGCAATGAATCACTGCGTTTCTATTTTGATTACGCGGGCTTGTCCCATTAGATCAAATATTTTATATTTCGAATTGTAAAACGAATGAGTCACAAACGATAAAGATAAAATATAATGGACGTTAGTGATTAGATCGCGTGTCCCGTGACCTAGAGCGAGTGTGACAGTGTAAGGCTAGGCGCTGAGGTCGACGAGGCGCACGAGATCGCGACTGGAAGCGAGCGAGGACCGCG
This sequence comes from Leptidea sinapis, assembly GCF_905404315.1. Taxonomy (NCBI): domain Eukaryota; kingdom Metazoa; phylum Arthropoda; class Insecta; order Lepidoptera; family Pieridae; genus Leptidea; species Leptidea sinapis. The sequence goes on along the minus strand of NC_066275.1, from coordinate 5,745,928 downwards.
GCCAGCCCGCACCAGAATGCCCATAATCGATCGGGCGACGAGCATGCAGTGCGGAGTGCGGACAGTTACGACATCGCGAGCGGCGAGACTCGCTCCGCAGAACGAAACTTCTAGCTGGTCAAGGTTCCGACGTTCAAGACCATTGCAATTTCTATTTGACACTCAATTATGCGGCCCTTCGACGGATTTTTGACTAGGAAGCGTTATTTTGCGGATATGCATTAAACAGAAGCTGCATCACACAAGTGCCATCAAAAGAGATGCGACTTATTCAGAAAATTGAAGATCAAAAATGAATTGTTGGTCACGGTTAGTTATTATCCCACTCTTTTATTACACACCTTTAACAGCTAGGTGGTAATGCGCCGGCAAGGCTGAGCCGGATGAACGATCACTGGCCATGTCAACATTGCAAGCGAAACTAATCACTAGCCCGCGTCTAGTTCGGGTCAATGACAAGTTCGAGCGTAAAACACATCACCGACTAACTGACTCTCGCTATATGGCCATACTGTTCATAGTTCCCAGCTTGTCTAAATCGGGCGTTCAAGTTAAATACGGGCATATAAAAAATAAAACATTACTGTATTAGCACTAAGTATTATTGAAAGTTGAAACACCTGCTTACTCTTTATTAAGTGCACCTGGCATTAGACTGAAACTGCTTCTATACTTGGCTTAACAATTAAATATACTTTATGGTCAAATATTTCTTGATGTATGCAGAAAGTTAACTGTAAAAAAAGCTAATTTATAGAGCTCTTAATCGTTTCGAAACAACTTTTTACGGCTGTTTTAATTAATTTAAGATTATATTTCAAGTGTCGCGCGCCGATACGACCCGATTGCAGTGAAAGTTAATCGGATAAAACTCTCAGTACTGTCAATCGTACTAGTAGATGCGTGAGAAAACAAAACAACATAACTTCTTGAGAATTCTTTTATAGAGGTTTTCTCCATCTCTAAGAAGAAAAGGCTGAAATTCTATGTAGGCGTCGTTAAATGTCCTGTCACGGTTTATCAATGAGATATCGGACAAGAAATAATTCGAGTTTCGAGCCAGCGGAACTAAAGTAGTTGAGTATACAATACATCCGCTACGTTAGTGGGTTATCAGTACGGTTAGTTTTGAAATTATTTAAAAAATATATGCCAAGGTTGCCAGTGATGGGTTGCACCTTAGATATAGTCGATTTATTGATCATTTCTTCACCGCTTTCAATTTTTTTTTAAATTGATAATACAACAGCGGACATCGAACGAACCCACTACACATCTACTGGAATGACGCTGCTGATGACGATGATGTTGCTGTTTTTTAAGATTCTATACTTTGAGAACCCTTAAAACTCCTGTGTCCGTCCGTTAGGCGGTGGGGCTGTATCTCACTAACTACAATGATAACAAAGAAACACTGACGAGTGAAGTACTATTGCCGATATAGCAACAGTTAAAACTAAGATGGCGGATTTCTAAATAAGCACCATATACCTACTTATACAAAAAAATGATTCTTATACAAAAGTACCTATGTATAGAGTATACAGTGTTATATCTAACACAATGGTAGGAAACCCTTTGTGTGAGGGCATTCTGTTCTTCTACTTCATGAAAAAAGACATCATTCACATCGTACAAAGTAATGTGCAATCAGTTTTGTAAGGCAGAATTTAGAACTTGTATAACTCCGCACATGTCCAACGTAGCAAATACGAAGAAAGTGTTTTTTGTAATATGGTGTTATCTATGCACATCAGATAGCAAATAAATGCGCTTCACACCGTACGCGGCCAGCGATCTTATGGAATTGAAAAAAGTGGTGATGTAACGGTTGCAGTGAAGCTACGGCCACGCAATATTGTTTATTGTGTAACTGTACAGTATTACTATACAAATGAAATCATAGTATGTTTGTGTTTATTAATACAATGAATTATACGTTCGTACGCTATGTTTTGTGTTTATTTAATAACAGTCAGTTATCGGTAAAATTAAAGTAAAGAACCTTGTAATTGATTGCTAGCTAGTAAGCTCGTAACTAGTCAATTTACTTTCGTGACGAAATTAATTCTTGTTGATACTTTTAAAATTATTTCACGTATCGATTTTATACAAATTTAAAAAAAAACGAGATGATAAAATATTATTGTCTTATTGTGCCGATTTAAAAAAAAGAGTAACTCAGGCGTTCGTATACTTTAGAAAACGATTGAAGGTTCTGCGGAAAAATGCCGAAATTCGTAAAATTTTGGACAAAAGCTGAATTGGCAGAATGCCCCAAAAACAATAAAATACGCGAGCTAAGTCGATCCTTCTGGTATGAAAGGATCACTCGCGTCTCAAATTATCTTTGCATATATAAAGCCAATAAATCCGATTGAAATCTTATAATGTCATCGGAAACGAGTAGAGTTAAGTGATCAAGACTTTACAAGTCATCTTGATGGTCATTTTTGTATCAACGAATGAAGTCGACAAAAATGCAATTTTAAGATCAAAACCAGCGAAGATCGGACTGGAACAACTTGCTGGAAAGGCAGAGACTCCACAGAAAAACATCATCATACAAGAAGTTGTAGTTTCTTCTACGCGAAACATCCGGACAGAGAAATAAAATGAGCCGTTAGTAACAAACGTTTAAATTAAACAAGAGACAACAAACATAATATAAATAAATTACGTCATGCTCTAACCAGGTTGACGAATCCTTAGCGAGTGTATAAAGCAGGACGGGACCTTGAAACATTCACTAAAATGCTATCGAGACGAATCTTTTACATTAAATCTGTGCGAGCGAACGCCCGCGCCCACGGTCGGCTCTCGCGAATGTATGCGTATTATGTTTAGGTCGTTATGGATAAATTGTCTCTTTGTTTTCAAACAAGTTGTTGCATATTTGTGTCTCGAATTTGTTGTTAATTTAGATACATACACAAATATTGGTTAACTGTGATGTGCCAAGTATGAGGCACACCATAATCAAACGGTTACATCGATGGTTTCAATTGTCCCGACATTTTTACGACGACCAAGAGGTCTAGCTAAGGTCTCTCAGCTAATAATCCCGAGATCCCGGAAGATATAAACACTTAATTTTATGCTTGTTCCTAAGTCATAGATGTTAATATATTATCGCCCATTTTTACAGGATATGCCTAGTTTGGGGCAGTTTTTTCGACGGTGCAAGACAGTTGGAAGTTTAAAAACTTTTATACGAATAACGGAACAAGCAGATGGGCTCCCTGATGTTAAAAGGAACTATGCGACACATAACAGTGACAATACAATCTGAATCGTAAAGCATCAAAACAAAACCCATAGCGTAGTGAAATTCGATCACGATCGCTTTGTGAGTTACCCTGAGACTTAAGGTGGAATGTCTTGTGTTTTTTTTATTAGAACCCGAACAGAAAAGTTAGGGCAGCGCTATTTTGCGGTGGCACTGCTGCCTCGAACGAACATTGCACATACCTACAGTTTGAACATACGCAACTACATACCTGCGTATGACGCCTGTCATCTATTCGAGAACGACACTGTCGAATAGCTTAGTAATCAATCACTGGATTTGATGGCAAGTTAATTTAATGCAAACACAATGAGGCAATCACAAACGGGACGGAATAAAGCCGTGTGGTGAGTCAGTGGTCTTGTGCAACGGCTTTGCACAACCGGTCCCCAGGCACTCGGGCTAGTCGCTGCCTACTGTCAAACTGCGTGTCGACTTAAGGGCGTAATCAAAAGATATTAAACCTGCATGGACGTGCCTTAATATCAGATAAAAGAGTTAGCAATTGCGAAAAACCGTCCGAAAACAATTAACGAAAAACCTTTGTCAATGCGTGATAATATTAAATAATTAAAGCGAGAAAGCATGTCTCGCGTATTCAATATATACGAATAAATCATTAATTGAATGAGAATATAGTTTGTTTATTCGCAGTTTTACTATTACGACTTATTTTGTGAGCGAAGAAGGAACAAAGCACGCTCGATCCCTATACATAAGTTCTCGGTTCGCAGCCGCTCGTCTCCTAGGTTACCCGGAGTAAATGGTTAGTGTAAGCAGTAAAGGCGATCCCCAGGGGTACGTACGACACGCTCCACTCGTGGTCGCGCATGCTCCTCTGGAAGGCGGCCGACTTGGGCGTCCAGGCGTCCACGCCCAGGTACAGCGCCGGTAGCTCGGCCGCGCGGCCCTCGAGCCGCTCGGCCAGGCGCTGCTCCACGGCTGCACGCGGCCCGCTCGTGAGGCGGCCCGGCTCCCGGCCCGGCCGCCGTTCCGCGCCGCTGTGCCCGTTCGGTTTCTCCGCGTCGGACGTCACGCTCTTCGGACCATCCGTGTTGAGCAGCTTGCTCTTAACGGACTCAATTTTACCGTAATACTGCAGTGACTCTGTTCCATTCGCGTTCTGCGAATATTTGGAAGAATCGTACGTGTCTCCGTTGAGACTGCCGTATTCGATTTTGTTCAAGTTGACGTCTCTATCGACACGTTTCGTGGTGACGTCGTGCATGCCTCGTTTCATGTGACGCTCTTCGATGCTTTGTTTCAGGAAATTATTTTCGAAACTAGTCTTACACTTAGGAACATTGTTAAGATAATCGCTAAGACTTAAATCATTATTGTGTAATCCTTTATCACAGTTATTCTTGAGTGTCTCCTGAATATTGCCGCAGGTCCCGTTTCCGTTATATCTGGTGTACGTGCAGCCGTCGGTCCTGTTAGCCAGCTTGTCTGTCCGCTCCGCCTCTTTACTCTCAAACTCGTGTTTGACGAGCGCGACGCGCGACCCTTCTTCGGCCCCGTTCTTGCGCGGCGTCTTGGCGAGGAAGTCTGCGGCGGTAATGGCAACTCTGCTCTGCTCGCTGGGCACGGTCCAAGTGTCGTGTTTCTTCTTGTCGCTACTCTTGGACGACCAGGCCTTAGCGAGAGCGGCCTTCAGTGCCTCCCGCCGTTCGTGCACGCTCACCCTCGGGTACTCGTGTATGGGGACGATGGCCGGCGCGTACAAAGTGGAGCGGGGCGTAGCTCGCGTTATCCGGAAACTTCTGAACTCCCTGTTGAACTCCGAATTCAGAGAATATGCCGGTATCCTCGAAGTCACCATTTTGAGATCAAAATTTTCCACTAATATTAAAATTACGAACTAGTTTATGTGCGTTTAACTTGTATATAATTATTTCGTATTAACGTGCGCAACAAACACATATCGACTCTGCCTGAAAAATAAGAAATAATATATTGGGAGCGTGTTAAATGTTGATAAAACGTTGATTTGTTAACTTAAGTTTATGTTAAGATGCGTGTGAGGGCTGAGTATGAATACGAGATACAAACAGGGTAGTGTGCGCACGGTGGCGGATAGCACTGGCTTCCATAATCCAACGACACAGGCTCTACCTTCAACAGTAGTCACGATCGCGACACCGCGTACATAATACATGGCGCTCCATTAATATACATCAAAACGAGACATTACGTTGACAGTTAACTAGTAGACAAATCAATTATGTTGTAAATATTGATAAAGCCTTGCCCCGACATTAAAGTGTAATGTGGAGCAGATATGCCGTATAAGTGCAACAAGTGTCGCCTTGATAGGATCCCAATATGGAGAGCTGCGGGGCCGCCATATGGTCCCCGGCCGATACATCCTAACTTGTTTCAAACAATAACACTTGCAAAGTATTTAATAATCATATTTAAACATTTTACTACTTCAACAAAATATAACTCATTAATTACTCTCTATATATATATATAACATTCATTAATTACCAAATAACAATAAGCCGCAATTACTTCCATTAAATATAATAATACAAACGTATTATAAGTCCGTGATAACACAATCCCTGTTTGTATAAACATCAACTACTCGAAATGATAACATGTCAAAAGAAAACATTCAACACGCTCCCAAAAATTTGTCTTGTTTGCATCAAACACACACATTTGATAACTTAAACACTGGCAATCACTCAGTAAATACTGCTAGAGCGACGCGATGGGTCGGTTGAGATAATTAAAAAAAGAAAAGCCGATATAAAATGGACCGGAAGCGAGCTGCACGAGCACTGACTCGATGCATACCTTTTGGTAAAGGAGCGCGCGAACTGCGTGCGGTGTGCGTGCACCGCTGCGACTGAACTGAAGGGAGGCATCGGACAGCTAACGCACGCTCGGCGCTCGCGGAGGACCCCACCTCCTTGCCTCTCTTCACAGCCAGACACCGCCACCCGCCACAACTCACTCTATCGCAAAGCACTACGGCCGGAATCGCAGGAGCACTGACCTTTTCCACCACAATCGCTTCTCGTCCAGTTTCGAATGCAACCGTGCTCCGGCGTGCTTTACTAACCTAACAGCGAGTGTTCGGGAGACGTCGCTTACTAACCGCCGGCTCTACATTTATTATTTTTAAGATCAAATGAAATCCGCATTTCGTGTTCAATATATCATTAACGGAATGATAATCAACTATTTTCACTTGGAGAACGTCTCACATTTAACGTGTTTTGCGGAGCATTACTTTGTACCAATTAACACTTACAACAGATTCGTTAGCAACATATTAACAAAACTCATTCCTAAATTATTTTAATTCAAACCTCACCTCAGATAATTTGGAAATCAATAAAGACGCAATCAATTACCTGAAACAGAAAAACAACACGTTATATTAAATGTACTAAAGTACACACAGAATTCACAACAAAACCACGAAGGCGTAAAAGAATTGAGTATTAGAAGGCCAGATTGATTTCAAAACTAATGCACATAATTAATACTGTATAATTATGCATTTGGGCCATTGGAAAACATTTATCAGCCACATGTTTTAGTGTACATAGCTATAATTGTAATAAAGTATAATAACAATTCTTATGTAGACTTTAATTTTAATGATCTGAGATACATTTTTATTTTATGTACTACTTAAGTAGACATTTAATTTTGCCTACTAATTATTTAATAAGAAACGTTCGAGGAGCATCCCCGAGTGTAATTAAAATGATAAAATACTAAAGTCGTTCATTTGCACAAATGGAGGTTAAAACAAAGCATCTCTTAATTGGAACGGTGAAAGTTGAACTTGCGAAACAATAGATAAAGCAAATTGATTGCTTCTCGTAACATAAAACATAAATTATGACTGCCTACGTATACTCAGAAGCAGAAGTATCAGGGTCGAACTTTCCTATCATAGCAATAGCCTTTAAATTATTTTTCAAATATTAAAACAGAAGGCACAACATTGAAGAAATATACGTAGTCTCGGATAAAAGTTGTGATATTTTGATCAAACCACTATCTATATAGGTAAAACAAGATGTGATTTTTATTTATTAGTATTTCACTTTTGTAGAAATTACAATCTAATAAATATACAAATTAACACCATGCAATCCGTATAAGAACAATAGTTTTGACTTTTGACGCCGTGCCTGTAAAATTTTAAAGTTTATTTATTATGCTTAGATTAACCCTTATTATTTAAAAATGGTTGCAAGAAAAACAAATTAATCTTAGCTGTCTGTGAGCAGAAAATTATTGCTAATTCATTAATGAATTGTGTCACTGCCAACAATACCATTATGCGCTAATAAACATTCCCCTAACGCCTTTATGTAACAACTGACCCATATAATCACGGCTTCTTCAATAAAGCTGACATTAAAAATTCATCGCAGTAAAATTAAGTGCAAAAATAATCATAAATCGTCCGCCATCTTTATTTTTTATTGCAAACAATCATAACGGGTGTTATCCTTTCGTTTTTTCAAACGCTGACCCAAAAATTGCGCAACGAGATGCGAAATCAATTAGGACCTCAATAATTTCGCATGAATCAACAACAGCGTTAACCGAGAAACAGTTACTTTTTGGTACAGTAATCATTGTAGGTACAAAGGTATTGTGTGGGTAACCTTTATGTTTTGTTTTCTTTCATCACACTGTATGGGTTTATTTAGAAAACATTCGATGCAATATATAATAAATGTGCAGAAGCAAACGTATATATTAACGCAAGTTTATCAAGTAAATTAATATAATGATGCTGAAATAAGGCCGCTTAGTGTTCCAAGTGTACAAATGACATAGATGTGGATTGCCTGGGGCCGGTAGCAAAAAATGATGACATCGGCGAGACGACGCAAGAGCCGACAAACGGTGAGGTCCAATGACCCAAATGGTTCGCTACTGGATCGCACTAACGAAACAAAAATCGGTCATTGTTTTAGTGAGCGCTCTTACCTCAGAATCTTTCTGTTCTATTTGGTAATCTAAGAGGTCAAGCATGTATTGTGCTAAGTACATTCAAATAATCTAACTACCATGTGACTAGAGGACTTTTAAGATAGGTTTGTCCTATACGACACATTTGCTATAACATGATAAAGGAACTCAATCCTTTTCGTAGAGTTAAGACTTCCCAATATTAATTTTACATTAGATGATTATTTAGATGATATATATTCTACTTATAGAGTCCAGTGAAAAGTAGATAAAGCTTTACGATCTGTATGTACCTTTCGTCATATAAAAGACGAATATCAGACAGAGGTCTCTCCTCTATTTCGCTTGCCTCGCTACATATACTGTTTAACTTTTGTTCTATAGCTTTCATTCGCAGTCGTTCGTTATATATTGCCTCGGCATGAGAAGTAATACATACTGAGAAAAATATAGATGCTACTGCATATTAATTAATACTACAAGGCTATCTTCCAAGATTTAGATTGAAGAGAAGAGTGGTACAGGACTAAAATATTAAGGAAATCATACAATATTAAGATACTTATTGTAACCTTTACAAAAAATGTTGGAACTGCGCTGAAATTCTACAACCCAATCTAGATGACCACTACTGTTACTCTGTACAAAGGCAAAGGTTTGCAAGGTCTGACTATAGAGTCTATAGTCTTTTAAAGTTAGTTACAAATATCAGTTTAATTTGGCACCACAAAAGGAGCTGGTCGATCCGGAAAGCACGACCATCAAAACAATTTTTTGTGCACGCTAACAGCGCTAGGTTAAAACACTTCCCTATGCCTTAATAGCAAACAATCGGGTTAATGTCACGACTTTGGCTACAGTATTTTAGCTAATTAGGACGACACATTCGCGTCGGAGATGCGCATGTATTTCAAAAGTTAACACAACAATAACCGAGTTAAAAGTAACGGTTGTCGTTAATCATTGGGGTCACAACTGGTCATACCTACTCGTATGTTCAATGAACAAGTCCACGGACATCATTGCCCGCATTGATTCGTCATCGCGTCACTGTTTCCGCTACTTGTTCCGCTAATTTTCACGAGACTAAGTCAACAAACTGTTTACAAAATTCCCACACAGATATGGCGATGTGATGAAACTGTGGTGTAATATTTTGTTAGAAATATCACACTTTCCAATTTAAAAACAACATTAATCAGCGGGCCCGTATATGAATTGGATATTCATTTAGCCATAGCGGGCAGAAAAACTATCAACTAACATTCTACCTAGATATTAAAAGTCATAAAACAAACACCAGCGATCAATTACAACGATGAATTTCGTTAAGACAAGTCAGTCCTAGGCTTATCTCAAAAATGAAAAAACATCATTTTAGATATTATCTTAAAAGATCTGCCTGGTCCTATTTAAACTCTACCAGAAAATAAAACTGTGATTATTATTTGAGTGTAACTGATACACCAGTTCTAATGCAGAAGAGATACAACAATGGGCGGCTTATTGCAATACACTGACGGAATTGAGATTGATGTAATTGGAGAGCAGGCGTACAAATTAAAGTACAAAATAGTCACGTTGGTCGCATCTCAAGCAGGACAGGAGAGAAATCAGTACATCGACCTGCATTAAAATACCTTTCCCACAAAGACGTGTCCGTTGTGCTTCCGAGAAGAACAACAATGATCCCCATACAAGTTTGTGATTCATGCGGCACGCACTCTTCCCACTGTCCCGATTCTAAATAACACTAATTATTTATTACGTTAATGTTCATACACTGACGTAACCACTAACGAGCACGTGTTTTTGTCATCTAATTTCCTTATGAATTAATTGCTGCTTCTAGTAGTAGATGAGTAGATAATTGCTGCGCCAGAAATATCAGTTAATTAAAACTATTAGTTAGAGCAAGTAGACACAGTAACAAACATATTATTTAAAGTTGTAGAGTATGCGTCAAATAAATGCCTAGCAAACAAACATTCTATTTATCTTGAAAGGGCAGTCTGGCGGTATTTTTTGTTTTTTTTTGCAAATACGGCCGCTACTATCAAAATACTATGAAGTATCTAATAAACTACACTTTTCTATAATATAATGAACTTGACTGCTGTGCGTAGCGTCGTCCACGTGGACTCTATAAAACAGCAACAATACTATATCTGCATCTAACTTGATAATATTGCTTCGGTATTGTTAGCACAACCACACAGCAAGTATTCTTTCAAACAAATATTCAATATAATTTTTCACTTTGTTTTAATATGTATCATTCGTATAGATGTTATAGTCTTTGTTTAGCGGAGCAATAAAATGATTGTTATCAATAGTGTCTGGGAATGTTTATCAACTAAAAGCTTCGTGATGAGTGAATGGTGAGTCCTAAAACCAGTATCCAGCGTTGGACCATAATGAGTAACATTATCGGAGCACGCCGATAGCAATTAGAGCAGAAAGCTGTCATCGTGTCGCGGTACAGTTGTATTCGGCGAAGAGCCGCGTGTAGGTGTTGGAGCACATTGCTTCACCATCCTTCATACAATAAATTACATGTTCCAATAAATAATAATATCGAGGTCAGCGGTAGACACTTGTGATTCGTTACAGATTGCTAAATAATTTATAAAACATATCTCAAATAGTTATATTATGTGGGTAGGACATAATTACCTATTATTATTATAAAATTTGCTGAGTTCATTCATTTTACAGTGGTGTGTGGACATTAATAATATTTTTGTATTATTCGAACAAAAATGTAAATAAAAGTCATAATTGGTTGTTTTTAATTTGATGTAAATATAATTATTATGGTGTAATTCAAATAATGATGTGAGAATCACTTCCTTTGTTGCAACAAATGTAGTCTCGTATATGATAAACGAAATTGAGAACGGATGAGAAACAAAATAACCGTATATTAAGACTAGTTCTAGTTCACGAGGACGTTACTACGTTGATCAGACTTAACGGACAAAGTAACATGGAAAGAGCAGAGAACTAGGCGTAACATAAGAAATGTACATTATTACAGGAAATCACCTGCGCATACACGTTAATTAACTATTTTATACCATATCAGTTATAATAAGCACCTGCACACGGTGAATCAAACCGTCTTCCGATATCTAATGCAAAATAAGATTACGCGTACTTAAGCCCAAGCGATTGAATTTTATACGTAGGTACACGTATAAAGTAGTAATCGTAACATAAAATCTGCAGTTAATAGCGAACGATAAAACTACTGCTGCATGAGTAATCCTATACCAATTTGACGTCGAGTGTTCATTGTTTGACGTAAAGCGATTAAGAGCTCCTTTGATATCATATCACTGCAGCGAAGCAAGTCACGTCGCGGCCAAAGGTAACTTTCGCTGTATTTATAATTCTCTGATAAAAAGGGAAATCATGTCACGTCCGATGACAAACTACTGCAGACAATGTGCAGCCGTTGTTTGATTGTAATCAAGGTCACGGCAGCGATACTCCACTCCGCGAGACGTTTGAAAACAAAAGTGAACGTCGTTGCACGCACTTTATTGGGCATTATTACGCAGATTCATACTAGTTTACATGCCGCGCGGTATGGGCTCATATTTGTCTATGGTATTAGCAACAAATACGTGAACCGATGTAATATGATTTGGTACAATAAAGTATAATTGTACACACAAATAAATTAAAAACAAATTTTTATGAACGATTCGGAACTCGAACCCGCGTGCTCTCGCGTTCCGTGCGAGTGCTCTTTCCAATTGAGCCAACCGTTCGTGTGATGTATTGTAAATAAAATCTTGTATATCAAATTTATTGTTTTTAAGGTGATAACCCTCACTTCTAGGATTAATACACAAATAAAATTGTTTAGATTTAAAAGAGCGACATCTCAAGTTAATTTCCTAATATGCAAATATTGGGGTTGAGCAGGTTATCAACTGTAAAGTAGATCCTGTAGATGAAGCCACAACCTGAGAGTTGAACAAAGCATACAGGATTTTATAACGATGCCACACTCGAACGGTTAGCTCAGTTGGTTAGAGCACCGGCACGGAACGCCGGAGGTCGTGGGTTCGAGTCCCGCATCGTTCATAATTTTTTTTTGTTTTTCAAATTTTATATGTATAAAATCTTGAATGTATTCAATTCTCAGGTTGTGGCTCAATTCAAACATTTTTGTTTTCAGTTTTATTTGTGTAATTAATCCTAGAAGTGAGGGTGAGTGAACAAATTGTTTATTATTATGTACTCACAAAGTATCAATCCTCTATCTATGTGTGAAAAAAACATATGCAGAATAAATAGTTCATCTATATGTTTCAAAATTTACCAAACAACCAAACGCTATGTTTAATTAATCCCCTAGCATGTACAGACAGGTCCAGCAATACAATTTTCAATAGTTATCTTATTAAATACCAAGAACGAAAATGAACGGCCCAATGTGGCAAACGATGAACGGGTTAAAGCTTTGAATAGCCTTCCCTCGAATCTCATTTCCCTACAAAATGCATGGGTAGTGTTTGTTTTCCATGATCACGCGACTTTTGTTTGTATGCGTTCATCGTTTCTCGCTTTTCATTTGATACATTCAACTGAAAATTATTTAACAGAATAAATATTTTTAGCTTATTCTTTTAAATTACAACTTTTAATGGTTTCGGCTTTATACTGTTGCAATGTAATAACATTTGTGATAATACGTTACGAATTTTCAAGGTTATACAGTACATTATAATATTCTAACCGATGAAGGTGATTAAGCATAATTTTGTAGGTACAATACAGAACTTGAATGAAATAAAAATTACTTCAGTAATTACTTTGTCAAGAATGACCGAAAATAACTAGAAATATATTAAAGGTGTGAAATATAAAAGGCAAGGTATGACGATAATGAAGAACTTTTATACGAAGATAATTCCGTGTTATAATTTTAGGACAACGATATGGCGCAATTAGCAGTTGTGGTCATAAAGCAGCCTTAATCACTCCCTGACGAAAGGTGAACAATTCATAACAATTAAATAGTGTATGATTAACACGCGGCCGACATAAAAGTAAACCAGAAGCGGGTAAATACTTCCGCGTATATTCGAATTATCGAAAGATCGTTTGCAGTGTTATAGTGGTGCGCGAACGCCTGCGTCTTGGTCGTCTCAGTACCAATATACGTGGGCGGTCGATGCATTATCGACCCATAAACGGAAATCTTGTTTACCTACTTGTCTTCCCTTTAGGATAACTGATATCGATGATCGGCAAGGCCCCTCATTATGTTCGTTTTTGTTAAATATTTGGAATCCCATATTGCCCACGTTCACATAAATATAGTCATACAATTTTAAGACCGAGTGACGTCCTCTCTGATGAAAATCTTACTAACGCTAACAAGATCCGGGTTCAATAGGGACAATTTGCATACCTTTAGTGTGCGTGTGATATAAAGAAAACCCGCAGCCGTCGCCGCTACAGTCGAAATAGGAAACAAATAATCTTATTAACATAGCCAACTAAATTCTATCACGGCTTGCCTTTATTTAGAGCTAAACGAGTAAGCCGATTGCATGATACAAGTTCAACTGCTAGCTTTTGCATACATTATCGATAAAATGTCATATTAAGAACTGTTAAGCAGGTAACGCGGTGGCACGGTGCGGCTAATGCAGTATTTATATTTATTTTATGTTAAGTATCTAAGCTTTGAAGGCGACGGTCAAAGTCACTCTTAAGTTTGCTGGAAACAGTAACAATTCCTATTACAACTAGACACAAAAGGGAAAGCCTTTCATGAGTACACTCCTTGACTCAAATGCACTTGTTAACACTTATATTTTGTATATCGATATCAAAATGGGTATAGATATTCTAATGTCATAAATTGAAAGATTTAGCCCACATTCTTTTGCGAACAAAGACAAAGTTAATGCCCGAGACCTTTGATAAAGGGATAAATGCGTTTTAATAGTACATTACGATACAAGGGCGGAAACTAAGCTATTTCTTCACGCGTCAACAGGCCGGGTCAACAATACGGACGAGTAGAGATGTAAAGTCCTCACGTGGATCGCACGACGTTTTCCAATACAGTTGTGATAAAATATATTCATCACAATCATTATTAAAACTCATTTTTCTCAAATTTCAATGATAAAAAATCGCCCCTATGATTCTTCTGGGGCTGCAGAAGAACATGGGCGACTGTGTAACATCAGCTTTCTTTTACGATTGTTTGTCCTCCTATTCTAGAAAATCAAAACATCCTCCCAATACGATCATTTTATCCAGTACGATAACAACGATAATACCAACACTAGTAATCTAAGATTTAATTTAAGCCTAAGTGGTGAATCCTTTTTTCTCGAGTCTGTCATTATCATGCAGAATGAAATTCAGATTAGACACAAGAGCGATGAGTCAACAGGTGATCCCACAACACATCCTGAGATCGTGACCGGCGAACACGTGTGAAATATCAATTCGTAGCCAACTCGCATGGTTCATAACAAACGTTCATCGTTTAATGTAAGTTTACAGTAAAAAATAAAATGTTTTATCATTATAGTTTAGACATACCCAATCAATTGAACACTTTAGCAGAATTAAATTGCCGTCACAACTTTTCGATGTTTCGATTCTGCGTGAACCTCAACTTCAGGATGATTTTCATACAACTTGAACTTGTTAAGATATGAATTTATTAAATTTATTTACAAAGTGGATACTATCAATAAATTATACCTTATGTACGAGATTCCCTATATATAGATGAATAATAACGGACAAATAAGAGCATATACATAATATATTGAAATATAATACGTATTTCAAGATAAAAATAATTTTATACATGACAATTATTGAGAGTTAACATCGTCCAAGTGGCATGGCAAGATATGACGTTGGCGTATCGGAAACTTAATAATACTAACTGTATCTAGTCTTCAGTACTCCGCTCGTTCTAATTACCTACATTTGGGTTCTAAATTACAGCCAATTGAAAGTTTGTTTTTGTTTCGGGCCAATTCATCTTTTGTCGACGACATTGTGACTACAGAATGGAGGTCGAGGTGACCCACCACACTAATTTAATACAATGCAATATTATATCTAATGCGTCTCTTGAGATGATACTTGTCCTGCATTAAAGCTAATTATTTTAATTATAATTATTAATTACGATCGTGACAATTTCGGATACTTGTATCATATTGCATTTGTACAAAATGTACTATGTACATGTAAATAATAGAGTGCTAAGTTATCACGCATCCGCTAACAAATTCTGCTCATGACGGGATTTTATCGTAAATGTCAGTTCTTTAGAGGTACACTGATGTTTTCAGAATGGCTGAAAAGCTTTTAAGAAATATTTACCGCTACGAGAATAAAATTTGTCAGGTGCGTGGTTACTTGTTAAAACGAGAAAAGTTTGCCAGCTCAATGTTTATTCGCCTTGATTTTTTTATGCTCATGTACTATATATTTTTTAACACAAATAATTTACTCAGAATATAAGATCCCTACCATCTTGAGATTCCTATAAGACCAGCAAAACTATGGGAGAAGAGTAAAAACTTTTGCAGTATGTTTGGAATGCTAGTATTTCTTACTAGAGCTCACGAAAATATGAAATACACTAACCACCAACAGCAAAGATACAATAATAAAGGCACAAGTAAAAGTATCATTACACACAGTCGTGCTGTTAAACAATGGATTCTTTGTATAATTTGAGCGTCATTAAACAAAAGCTCAGAGTAATTATCGCAGTGATGTCCGCGTGGCCCACTTCCACGAGACGAGCTCGGAGCAGGGCACACCCACACACATCCTCACAACACCGACACAATGGTACATTGTTCGCTTGTCAATTCCGCGAAGCCTTTCATTTGCATGAACATAAACCACCCCTGCAACTTGACTTGGAACGTCGCGCTTTTCAACGAAACTCGTGTTCATTCGATGCCGTTAAAGTGATTATTTAAGTAAACAAGATGTCGTGTTTGCTTACAATGTTTGTCTTTAGCATCAGTACATCAAGTAACTTGTTTTAATTGTTTTCGAAAATACTTTTGAGTTATCGCCGAGGTCAAAGATTGTGTACAAAGACGAATGTCAATTTCTTTAATACTCAATAAATACACGACTTCAGATGTCAGTATGCACCACTAGATTTTACTTAACCATAACAATATTATTACATATTAAAAAATCCTGGCTACAATTAATGGACACACTCACTAAAAATATAACGCGGCGGAAGGGGGCAGATGGTGCAAAGTCAATTTCGCACTAGCGATTAATGAATAAAATTGTGAATTCTACGAGCTTAAATAATAGTAGTCATTAAAATTTACTGCTGGTATTCGTGAGATATATTTTAACATGGTTTTTTTTATGGTTAGTATGTACAGCAACGTATGAGTGATGACCCAGTTTTTTTGATACTTATAAAAATTATATAGGTAGGAACTTATAACATAAAATGAAGATACATTTTTAAGCTTACTAGGACAAATCGTTTAGAATATATAATATCCAATAGATATTTTTGAATGAAATGAACTATAATTACTAAAATAATAATAATTTTGAGCCTGTGAGTCTGTAAGAACCAGACATAGCACCCTAAAACGACACCTCCGTCCAATAATTAGTACTTAGTAAGAACATTACACACATAATAATCACACATACACTAAAAGTATGTCAGTAGTTAGTTTGTAACACACAAAAAATACAAGATACCAATATGAAACGTTTGAGTCATACAGCGTTCTCATATGAATACAATGAAGACTGCTATGGGTTTTTGGGTGTAATTTTTCTCAGTTTTAGTTCAACCGTTAGATGCCAGCAAACAAGTTCAAACATGATTACGAACACGATATTTTATTGCGATCTACAAACTAAATGATATGTAAGTAGTAACTGATAATGATTTCGTCACGAAAAAGGAACAATGAGAGCGCCCATTACGTTTATGTTTCTTTCAATCGCGACCTTTCGGAAAACATTGTTAGCAATGAAGAGTAATCAAGAGACTTTTAATTGTTAATTTATACCAATCTATTGTCAGTCTCAATAGCTTTCACTTACCACCCACAGTTTGTATTGTTGAAGTAATATAGTGTTACTCGAGACTTATCTAGATGATATTTAATAAATTTAACTTCAACTGTCATATTTTCACTGTGCAAAATCTGTTCTAAATCCCACAAGTCTACAAAGTACTCTTCATTGTACGTCATCGCTCGTTTAAGCTCTTCATTAATTGGTAGAGGAGTTGATGGAGTATTTACTAATTACAGATATATTTAAAGCTGGAGTGAAGGTCTCGTACCTCATATTATGAGGCCATCAGAACGATAGGGTCGTTTAGCGGATGGTAATTGATACGCCCTGCCCATTACAATGCAGTGCCACTCAGGATTCTTGAAAAACCCAAAAATTCTGAGCCCACACTACAATTGCGCTCGTCACCTTGAGAAATTAAATGTTAAGTCTCATTTTCCCAGTAATTTCATTAGCTACGGCGCCCTACAGACCGAAACACAGTAATATTTACACATTACTGCTTCACGGCAGAAATAGGCGCTGTTGTGGTACCCATAATCTACTCAGCATCCTGCGCAATCGAGTCTCCCACTTAGGCTCCTTCGCAATTGCCTCGCGTTATGCAGTAGCTTAACATAGAAGCGAAGAATTATTAAGTTTCACACTTTCAAATACAAACAATCTCCATATATCTATGCTGCTAACACTGGTTACACGAACACAGACACAGGGTTGTGTAAATATTATGTGTACGTTCGTACGTATTATATGTAGCGTTCACAATTTATTTAATTTATAAGTCTAAATGATATCACAGTTTATTACAGCTGTGAACACGTCAAAAAAAATAGCGAACTGTAAACCGCTATTTTCAGCAACACACGCATACAAGAACAAAGTTACATACGTATAACGAGTGTAAGACGTAGATGACAAGCTAAAGCTAAGCTAAGCACACTAAAGTAAAAAATCATGGCCTTTTTTGATACGTTGCCTAACAGCAAGAAGCTCTAGCTAGCTCCATATAATTAAAAAAAAATCCATTTGAATTTAAAAAAAGAAAACATACAATATTTGTTAATTGAGAAGGACACAATCGCGAAGTTATTTGAGATCCGATAAGTGTCAAAAACAACACAACACATTTTAAACACAAAAGATAATTCTTTACGTTATTTCCGATTTAATAATTCATGATTTGCACGCTCATTTCCAATTTCTCTAGATTAACAGCAAGAAGAGTTATTACTATCAGTTATTATGACATAAATTTTAATTAATTCTCATCTAATTAAAAGTTTCTTTTCCAAATTTGATTGAGGCAGTAATAGCGAAAGTAATAAAAGATACGGTTTATGACTCAAGAAGGAGAAAGGTAGTTTCGCATAAATCTTTTGAAATTTCAACTGTCTTTACAGACACATCCCAAACTGCACTTTAATAATGTTTACACTTACAGGCATCATTACTATACAATTGATTTAAAACATTTATAATTTATTAAACATTATATATCGGTATTATTTTATTTAAACTTTAAAGGTAGGCCGCAACCGTTTTCGTTAAAGAAAGCCTTTAACATGGATGCTTTGATTTAATAGTATGGCTTTTTGAAAATACTGACAATACCTTAGATCATTTATGAGTCTAGATAGACTGTGACAGCTAAAAACGTCGAAAAAATAGAGGATGACAGTTAACCTATATTTTGATCAATGCATGCACACTAACACAGAGTGACATACAAATCGCGAGTGTAAGATGTAGCTTGTCAGGCACATCAGTAATAAACCTGGCCTGTTTTCATCGGTTGTCTAGCAGCAAGAGGCTCTATCTAGAGGCATAAATTTTATCTAAGGACAATACTTAACATATTTTGAATGGATTCTGTTATATCTTAGATTTTAGTTTTTGAATAATTTAATACAAGTCAATGGATTCAGCTTACTGACTTAAAGTTTACATTTAAATTTATACACTTAAATAACTCAGGTAAAGGAAATTTCATTTCAATGAGAATGGTTTGTAAACAAAACTTGATAGCTACTCTTCCACAAACAACGTAAAACAATGCGTAACAGTTTAACAAAGCACTTGGGATCACGAGTAAACAACAGGATAATTAATATTGTTAGTCCAAGAATTACTCCAACTATCGGTTGACCACAAATTAAGGTAAACAAACATACTGTAAACAGTACAAAGAATTTTGTATTTGTAAATGAGAGCACATGCGTTGCCAGTTCTCGATCTTAAAGACATTTTCTCGATTATGAACTTTTGAATTAACTCAACTTAAAAGCCTCTGCTTGTGGCGGCGACGTGGGGCGGATCGTTCCCTTCCCTAAAATATGGTCGAGATGGGAGGCGATGGCTGGTCCATGCGTCATGCTCGTGAACGGGTGCTACTCGTGGTGGCTAGATGATCTTGTTACCGGGAGGTCTGCTGATGTGTTTTTTATTATTATTATTTCCTTTAAAGTTATTATATATTTTATTTTATGAAATGCTCACATAATGCCTCTATTTATTTACGGTATGTGTGGATTGATGCATCTACTATACTCATAACTCTTGTGTTTATAAGTATTAATTTACTTTTTTTCTTTTTTTGACTTACTTGTGTAAGCCTTTCAGTTTTTGACATATGAGTATTTTTGTTACGTCACTTTGCATATATTGTAATTGAAATGATTTGTAAAACAATTGAAATGTAAATCTTGACTTAAAAGAGTGGCAATGAGTTTCTTGCTACTCTTCTCATTAACAAAGTAGCGGTAAATTCAATAATTTGTTTTTTGACATTCACAAGTGTCATTTCCGTGACCTACATGAATAAAGTGTTTTTGAATTTGAATAATGCAATAAATAAAAATGGATCGTTAACTAATTAATATTAAAGCTCAAATCTCGAGGACGATAGTATGATGGTGGTTCTTTCGAAGAGAAGATTAGAAGCAATTTACCGGAAAAGTTAAAAATACTCTTATCATACTAATCTGTTCCTTGCTACCGTTTCGGTAATTTAATATGTGAACACACATCAATATAAATCAACGCTTGCAACGAATGCTTAAATGGTTTGGACACGTGGAGGGAATGAGTGAAGAAAGAATGGGTGTGTGGGCAAGTCGGTCGCGGGAGACATCGTAGAACATTCGTCGATCAAATTGGGGACGTTTTGAGAAAAGGAGAGATCCGAAGCACCCGCAACCGGCGAGCATGTATGAAAATAGTAATGAATGTAGAGGAAGCGCGTGAGGTTTGGAAGGATAGAAGTAAATGGCATTCTATTGTCTCTGCCTACTCCGACGGGAACAAGGCGTGAGTTTGTGTGTGTGTATAAATCAACGCATGTTTTGGTTCCATAAGATGGAAACAAACAAATACTGATAGAACAACGCTTGTTGGGTCAGCTGCTTAGTAATTATTTCAAAGTATTATAAAACTGTATCGTCGTGTATACATTACCTGCTTGTGTAATGTAAACAAACTAATTTGTTCAAAATGGCCCCATTTGGCACGATCTAGTGAACAAATATATTTTGAATGTAACTTTATGGGAAATGTTTGAACCTAAATAACTTTTGATTCAGACCACCTAGAAACCAAAAATAAAGCAATTTTATACGTATCTCTTCAAAACCATCCCAACGCTATATTATGAGGGTCTTTTGTGTATGCTGAGGAATAAAATTTCCAACGCCGTCTTTATGCTTTATATATTACTAGCTGATCCGACAGACGTTGTTCTGTAGATAATAAAAAATACAGTTATTTAGGGATTTGCCAATAATATTTCAAAACTTATTGTTAAAATGAAATTGTTTCACAGCAAAACTGTCAAACCGTTCGTCACTAATTTCTCTCATAGAAAATATGTGCATACAACACAATTATTGGAAATAAAAATAATTATGGATCCCATATAGAAATAAAAACTATCCTATCTCTCAAGTTGGACTAAACTGCACTCCATGAAGTAATCCCATTGAAATCCGTTCATTAGTTTAAGAGTCCATCGCGGACAAACAACGTGTCGCGTAATTTATATATATTAAGATATAGATTTAGATTATTGACAAAGCGTGAACCAAATATTTTTGATGGTTAGCATTAAAATCTATTTTTAATTCAAACTGTCACATTGAACAATACAGACAGACACAGTAATTACCGCTGTTGCGCCGAGCGGATACTTTCTACCGTCTCGCAGCCTGCCTCCGCACAACAATTGCAAATTGCAATCTTGTTTTGTTCGTTATATTTTATTAGTAAGTCAACTGCAATAAATCTTAATTATGATACGGAGATACTAGTGATAGTGCAGCCAATAATGACAAGTACAATAAATAACAATGTTCACATCTCTTGATCGAACACGTGTATATTTGTTTAATAAGTGGCCAATTCTATATCAAATATAAATATCATATTTAGTCTTGTCATAAATACTGTAAAAACAATAATGGTGTTATTACAAAAAAAAAAACATAAACCATGGCTATAACATGGCTTAGACACGTGTTTTATTACACAGTAACCTAACTATAAGTCTATTACACCGTCGGTGACCTAATAACAATTACGACGTTTACATTGGGTTTATCTTTCTTCTATTGCAAAACAGTGTTTAGCTTGTGTTTAACCAAAACGTCGTTACGCACAACAAAGTGTTACAGGAACAATGAATATGATATTTCTGTCTTTGCCTTAGAAAGAAGGACAAACATTTTTAATGGAACTTCTTTAAAACAAGTGTTCAAAATATGTTTATAGAAAATATTTCGAATTCGAAAACTAATTTCTTCTTTGAATCACGATCAATTTTGTACCACGTATGTACCAAATGTTTTGTATTAACTAAAATTATGTCAAAATGGAGCTCATAAGACGCACTTGTCGTTATTTAATCCATAATTAAGAATAAATGATAAAAGCAAAACAACTTCTTAAACAGTAGGCAAATGAAGGTCACACAAAATTGATAATTACTGACGACAAAAGATTTTTTGTCAATTTTTTTACCACGATTATAGATGTTTTATGTAAATGAAAAAATCCTTATTATTAAAAAAAAGTTATTCATGATATACTCTACCTTTAGATAATAACTGCACATCAAAGGATAATGAAATAATAGCATGTTCTGGATTTTTTTTAAAACACCTTCTTGCATTCGACCGGTATAGGTAGACAGTTGAAATTTTCACAGAATATGTAAGTTAATACCTATACACTACAAAAATACATATTTTTTTTAATGAAAATAAGGGACGAGACGAGCAGAACGTTCAGCTGATGGTAATTGATACGCCCTGCCCATTACAATGCAATGCCTTTCAGGATTCTTGAAAGCAAAATACCTTTTGATGGGCTAAAATTTTTCATAAGTCACTCAGGTATATAAGTTATCTTAAAATAGCAATAAATAGACATCTAATTACACAAAAAAATTAAAGAGGAAAGTTATAGTTCTTATAATATTGTAGATGTCTGGGTGAGTTTGGCCTACTATAATATTTTTTGGTTTAAAAAAATATCGACCTTGATCTATCACGATTAATAATCAAATTTATTATTTCAAGATCCGAAGCTGTCAAATGACCAAGGGTTGGAAATTCGTATTTAATCAATTGTGAATTTTTATCACTTGTACAAAAATAAATTCAAACTTTTCTCACAGCATTTTATTTATCACAATAAAAAATTATTTTTTTGATGCAGGTTATTTTAATGTCATTTCACGTTTGGTCGAGTTCGCTTAAGTAAGCACTCATTAAGCGTGAAATGATTCGCAGAGACAAAGTTCGCTCGACTGTTCAATATATTGATAAGCATAAAAGATGAAAGGACTTTTAAAAATAATGTTATCTCTCAGATATCGCGATCAATAATCATTTTTAGGTTCATTTACTTTTCAAACGTGTTGTATATTTTGCTTTCTATATGCCAGTACATATAAGAAGTACATTATATTCTGGAAAATTCGGCAAGCACGCCCAAATTCATCTTGTACCAGGAACCAACTTCAAACGATAGCCGGTCGCGCGGCAATTAATCTACTGAAATGGAATAATTGTAGTTCATCTCGCCATTTGAACTTGTATTAGTCAAATCTAGAATAAATAGGTCACAAACTCCTGCATGCCGGGTACATCACAATATCGAATTTCGCTAGCTCAGTTTTATTCTACACGCATCTTATATTGAATCCTTTTAAGTTTTTTTTATAAATTCGATTACATGTTGATGATAACTATATTTGATTTCATTCAATAAACAAGGTTTTCAAAATATAAATGACAACTATTCAGCGAATAAAGTAAAACCATAAAATTGTATGCCAATCAAAAGTAATTGAACACTCTTCAAAAAGCGTTGTATCATAAAGATATTAAATTCATTAAGAGACACGAGAAGAGAAAGGAATACGAAACGTTTAAATCCGCGTGGGCACCGAGAATCCTTTCTCCAGCTTTATATCTGCGAAACAAGTAATTATACATCATAATATAAACGTGAGGTTAAATAAGCCTACACTCGCTTTCGTCTCCCAAAATGGCGATCGCAATAACGATGAGTAATGAATAGAGAGCTGCTTTAATTCGCGCTGTTGCCTGCGCCTACGCAGACGCGACCCGCTGTCTTACTTACAGTCGCCGCTTTATGATCCGTCCTAGACTTAGGCAGTATATAATATGCGCCCAACATCTCCTGATACCGTTTTTGTTACACTAGACCAAAAAGTTATACAGCCTAATTAATATCCAATATTTATTTTTCAAGAAAGAAGAGGACAATTGACTGAAGTGGTCAGCTGAAATTAAGTGATCACCGCCGGCCATAGTTTCCTGCAATACCAAAGGGATTCCTTTGACAGGAGAGTTGCTGATATTTTACGAAGGTGTACGTGTTTTTTTATACGTAGAAAAATGGTTATTAGTAATAGCTCTTCTAAACACTCCCCGTGATAAATGCGGTACGAGACAATGCAGCGACCTCTCTAAGCACCAAGTGAAGCGAGCCGTTCACAGAGCACCGTCTCCTAGACAATTCGAGCAACTCTACGTTGCACGTGGTCAAATGGTTCGGGCTGATAGTAGGGTGCCTCAGACCAGAAACATTGCGTTAAGTGTCGCGATCAGTTATTATTGCCGCACGGCGAAATTTTCCCTTATGATAGTTAGTCAGACCATCAAGCAGTAGGTAGTATAGAAGCACAATTTTTGTAGGAGTTAATAACATTACTGGGCTACTTACAACCAAAAGGCGAGGTTTTTGGTTTTGCAATAACCGTGGCACCACTTCTTTGTAGAGGACAGGGCGTTTTACTTAGCAGGTGAAGGTTTGGCTTATCTTGTTACTTCTTATCATAAAAACGACGTCCTAATGACCACACCACATAAATGAAAACTTCATAAAGGCGAGGTTGACATTACGAATTTTTCTTTTGTTTTACATTTTAAACTTGAATACTTTTGTCCAAAATAAGACTTTGAAATCACTTGGACGTGTTATTACACGTCTAAAGGAGCCCTTAACCTATGTTAAGGGCTCCTTCATTGAGGTCTTGGTATTCAATTTTAAAATAAAGTACCAGGCAGTTTAATAGCACTCACTGAGCACAAATTTAAGAAACATAATATACTTAAGCTTCTTTGAAAAAGATGCTAGGTTCTTGTTAAGTTCTGCACAGGCCATCTAAAATTGTATAGTAAAAGTAAATACGCCAAGCCATTTTGATATTATGTGATTTAAAAGATGATCTGGGAGTTTCATTTCAATTCTTCTCCCCATGTTATAATAAAATGAGATCTATTCCAATTCCTACACTATTGGTATCCTGTTCAATTTAAATACATATTTTCAAAATGATTTCGACAAGCAAATCATTATGTGCCCAATATTTAATTGTAAGCCTTCACATCGGAACAATACCTAGTTACCGGTCAACTTTCACGGATTGCCTCACACATACAAACAGGATACATGTATTGATATTAGATTGTAGGTTAATGTTTGAAGTACAGCGTGGTTCAGACTCTTGGCAAACTAAAAGATCTATAAGTTGAACATCGACGCGATAAATAGGCGACACAAGGGAAAAAAGGCGCGTTGGGGGCAGAGCAGTCGGGGTTAGCAGGTTTGAGTTATTAAAACATAATAATTTAATAATAAAATAATTTTGACTATATATCAGACTATTAATTATAAACTGTTTTCCAATGGGTAAATCTAATGCCAATTTTACTTAAAAAATATATCTTTGTTTTTTGTTATTTAGATTAGGAACCTTTTAATAAATTACTGTAACTTTAAAAAATGTCACAGAAGTTTATGTGTGGTCTATAGATTTAATACTTGCAAAGTTATGAATTAAATAAATTAGATTGAAGATTGGATCTTAAATGCGATGTCGACATACGGCCTTTTGCACTAAATCTGCATGAATCAAGTTCTTTGCTATGGGTCATATTTCCGATACTTGATGTAAGACACGAATACATAATAAAATATGCAACATGAATTGGGAGCATGACAAAAACTGAAGTATAACGAAATCGAACCCCAGAGCTCCACTGTACAAACAATTTCGTTTTAAATGTTAATAAAAAATCTATAAAGGAAATATCGATCGTATAATCAAATCCATTCACAATAAAGTTATTTATTGGTTCGTTTATGAGTATTAAACCGCAAACAAACCTCCACTACGACCCTGAGGAGTGCGATGTCCTCTGAGTGCTCGGATGATCAACAATAGGCACCTTCGCCCGCGCCGCGCCGGAGAATGCACATTATTTACTTATCGATCCGACAGGATATCGATCAAACAAAAGAAAACATATTCGAGGGCATATTTCATGCAAAACATTAATCATTTATTGTGAGCATATGGATAGGGGAAACGAAAATGTACAACTTCCGCGATGAGACCTTCGCAGTCTGAACGGCCTTCACGTATGCAGCAGCGAGACCGATTATCTAACAAACAAGTTTTGATGAGTGGGTACATAGACTATAATAGATGGGAACACATACGCTAATGAACGCGTGTCGCATCGTTGACCCCCGACCCACGCAGGGTTCGACGCCCGCGCCGCGCGCTACCGGCCCTTGCCCCTAGCCAGAACGATAGCTCTGTAAACGAACTGCCTAGACTCACGTAAGCGACGATTATTACTCACACTGACTGACCAGTATGTTTGGAAATTGTATGATTATGATCTGAGATGATCTGACAGGTAATAAATAGATTTTACTATTTAGAGAGTCGGACAATCTATATAATATATCCTACACTGTTTGAATATGACTTACTCAGGTTATTGCGAATCGATAAACTGTAAATATTAATTATACAGTTACAAAGTATGGTATTCATTTTAATCGACTTGATGTGAAACTGACCCTGCTTGTTATGTTTCATCTGATGTAAATAAAAGTGTTAAGTATTTGCACCATGTTGGAAAGTTTCCTATACCGTTCATGTCACTATAAACTAAGAAATAAACTGGTATGAAAGCGTCCGGAAAAAACTGAGTACACATAAATAATTCAAATGCCATGTTTATGATTGGTTCCGTGGATTTCTTTATATTCCTTAATTACAGATACATTTTTATAAACATTGTAAATAAGGCATTGCATCATTTAATGATTTTTAATTGATGTAATATAACCGTCCGGTTCCGTTTTTATGTGATTAATATCCGGCTGCAGTAAACTTGTAATGTGACACTTGTCAGTCTTTGCTTAGAGATGAACGTTAATAGTCATCATAAATCTATGATAGAAACGTTAATACAATTATTTTACTCATCAGGAAGGGGCGGATATTATCTCTGTTCTGTTTGAAGTTGTCAGTTCTTCCAACTGTAGGTCTAAAACACTTTGCAAT
Source organism: Leptidea sinapis (assembly GCF_905404315.1). NCBI lineage: Eukaryota > Metazoa > Arthropoda > Insecta > Lepidoptera > Pieridae > Leptidea > Leptidea sinapis. The sequence continues at coordinate 5,718,713 of NC_066275.1, read as the reverse complement.
TTTTTAAATGTACGCGGTTGATGATCAACTAGCATCACACGTAAGTCTGATATACAGCCGCCATTCGCGGTTGTCAGCAATGTCAGATGGAACTCTAAAATATGTCAGTTTCTATTTAAATTGTGAAGAGTTACGGGGAGACGCCGCGGCCGGCACACCTGCTATCATTACTCGTAAACCGGACGTGTGCAGTTAAAATACCTACACAACCTGATATCCGCAGATGTGTCTTACCTTTTTTGCAACAGAACCTTCAGACTTCTGGTACAGTGTCAATTGTAGGTCGACAGAAGCACTACGTAGAACATTTACTGTTTCTACGAACCATCGAACGAAAGAGAATACCTCTTACGGAATCAGTCTAATCGGGTCAGACGTATTTATTACGTTGGTACTTATAGGCCTAATAATGTGAGTTAATATTTCGCAGAAAGCTTTAGAGAACAGATCTAAGGCTGAGATCTATAGAGCATACTTAGACTTTACTCAGACTTTACTTACGTAAAACTTAGCTAAGTTTTAGTTCAGCTTAATGTTGTATTCCGTTTTTGTACTCAATTAACAGCTGAAATTATGCTGAGCTTAAGTTAAGACAGCCGTGCAAAGCCAAGTTCGTAAGTAAAGTCTGATCAGTCTTAGTAGTTATTAGAAATGACATCAAAAAGAATTCTAAAGAAATAAATTTTGAGAAAATAATGCCTTTTATGCCTTTTGATTATTAATTCAGTAAAAAATCATTTCTCAACATGGGAAAAAATATGGCTAACTATGTATGTGTCGAAAACAGCGAACGGAATACTAGAGACTGGCGAATTGTTACTTCATAGTTTTTCATTTATCGATCGAATTAAATCTGTATTTTAAAAAATCATAATGAAAACCGGGCGACTTTTAGGTGAGCTATTTGTTAGTCCAACTGATATAACGCTTATATAGTAAGACTAAGAGGTAGGAGTAAAACAAACCACAAAATGCAAATCAGACTCGTACACGAAGGGAGCCCTTCATACTATCATACAATTTATTAAAAATGCAATGTACCAGGAACACTGTTGTTTTCATTGAAACAAGCTGACAGACAGGACAGTTAATTCATCAAACAAATTCAATCGATCTTAGCAGGAGCTCCAAAGAAATTCCAGAAAAATGACTTGTGTATTTGGAATGTACAGTTTAACGCCATTTAGGTTAATTGAATCGAAACAGAAAAAAGCTAGGATAAAATCACATTCGTCTGAGTGTCAGCCAGTCCAAGTGCTAGTAACCTCACTATATCGCTTAGAGATCTCTTGGAATATTCCAGTAACACACGTCTGCTTTTAAAGCGATACGTCATTACGCATTATATATACGGCAATATGAGCACAAATATGGTGTGTTATGCGTGAAGATTATTTGCAATATCGTAAGACTAGGCGAGAGTTCAACAAGGGCGCCGGTTTGGATACAAGGCGATCTTGTGAGCGCGATGTTGGAGCGAGAGGGGTGGGTCGGGGAGGGCGGTTGTCGTGTGCAATAGGCGCGGGCGATGCTCGGGAGTCAACGCACTGGGACCTCGACCGGTTCGCTAATCGCTCCTGCACTGTCTGCACTTTGCTATGCTATAACGGCCTCTATAACCGGCTAGCAACATTATGCATAACTCCAAAACAAAAACAAGATTCAACAGATGCGTGTTATGTCTGCGTTGTGGTCAACGATTCCCGTGTCACGTCTGGCTGTTGGGATATTAATTTAGAGTTTTTGGACACAATGAACTCGGAAGGAGTAACCAGCTAGCGTTCCTTACTAATATATTATATAAAAGTTATGTGCGGGTTGCTCTTGCTCTAATTTTAATGGGCGAGAGGACAAATAAACTTGCAGTAAGGATTTGAATTTAAATTACTGTAACAACAGAGGAATCACTATCAATATTGGCGACTGTTTTGAAGGATACGTACGCGCTTTTTCGTACTATCTCATGTAGACGTGAAAGTAACAAATCTATTACGACAGACGTCAGCAAAACAAAATTTCTATTATATTACTTTTAGCAAAAACACAAGCAGTGTTTTTCTGGTTGCATAATACAGTGTGCAACAATAAGCCGAGTATTATAAGACTTGGTGTATTGATTTACAGTGCTCCATTGTGCAAGATCGGCGGCAACTGGACACTGTATCATTATGTCAATGCGCTGAAAGTCGAGCGATTGTTGCCACAGTTTCACTAAAACGAGTGAATTAGCCGCAAGAGCTCTTTAAGTGACGCTTTTTCTGTAAACGTGACAATGCGCCATTGTCTGACTCACAACCACTTCCGATGATAAACTACTTTGTAAGTCCTAGAGAAAATTTTACAAACAAAACAAGGAAATGTCTTCAACATAATTAAAGAAATAACCTTATACTTATTTGTCAAAGACGATGTCAAATAAGAGAAACCAATACACATAATATAATTTATTACCTGATTGCGGCTGAAATATTTTGAGTCAAAGCACCTTCAAGGGTCACTAATGACTAGCGCTTGTCGATAATTGAGCGTCTATTTAGTATAAATACCAAATTTCATGGCATTAGCGTCATTGCGTCATCAAAAAAAAGCACGCTGAGTTTGTTGCGCCCATTCTTCTCAGGCCTGAGGCATTCACTTTGGAATGGGTGGTAGTTTTTTGACTTTCAATAAGTGATTTCACATCCTATTTTGAATAAAAATATTTGAATTTGAATTTGCATTGTATGAATTCAGAGTATCGAACCGTTATAAAATACCTTACAAGGAATATTTGAAAAGATGGTTTCAGGTTACTAGGAATCCGAACCTTCATTTGCCACCATAAAACGTTGGAGCCGAGAATTCAAGCATGGCAGAGAGTCGATTGTAGATGATCCCAGGTCCTAACCTGACGGACGTCCTGACGTGCAAGCATCGCCCTTACCGAAGAAAATGTTGAATAAGTACAGAAACTTGTTCTAGAAGACCGGCGATTTAAAATAAGGCAGTTAGATGTAGCTATAGGGATTAGCAAGTAACGAATCGGCGAAATTTTGCATAATCATTTGCTAATGCAAAAAGTGTGCGCGCGGTGGGTGCCAAAAATGCTCACCCCCTTGGACAAGCAGCATCTAGTCACAACGCAGCAGTTTTCGGACATCTGTGGCAATAATTCCTAATGACAATTTTACTCGCGTAGTCACAGTTAATGAAACATGGATCCGACAATTTGAACTGGAGTCAAAACAGGAGTCAATGCAGTCGATAGAAAAGGGGGAAAAGCCACCACGGAAGTTCAAAGTAGAAAAATAGGCACCGAAACTCTTGGACTTATAATGGGATTTTGTTTATCGATTTTAAAAAACAACGATGAATGGTAATAATTTGCCGCATCGTTGACAAAAGTGAGTAGAGTGGTTGTTGAGAAAAAGAGAGGCAAAAAATCTGGCTGAAACAGGGGTCTAAGAAATTAACCACCCTCGATACAAATCAGACCTCAAGCAATTATTTTCTATTTTCAAATTTAAAGATAGACCTTCGAGGATTTTCGAGTGACGAAAGCGGCAGGTGACTAGCATTTTCAAGAACTTTTCCTTTATGGAATAGATAACAGATATATCGAAGATAATCTTGATATAAAAGAGTGTTAATACGTTTCTTGCTACATCTTCTCATTAGCTCAACCCTTTACGAAGTAGCGGTAGATTCAATAAGAAAAATATTTTCTTTTACATTCATAGGTGTCATTTCCGTGACCTGCATTAATAAAGTAAATTTGATTTAGAAAAAATATTCATTATGCCTGACCATTTAGATAGGAACTAGATTTAATTCCCAGCTAAACGGTCAGGGATGAATATACCATGCCAAAACAACCCAATACGATATAATCTGCTTTTAACAAGACTTAAAACTAGAGCAACACAATAAGCGAATCCACCAAGCATGTCTATAACTCTAACAAGCAATTAAACACATCGCTTTTACGATTGAAAAAACCAATAATTTTTAATCGTTCGTGACAAGTAGTGCTCCGTTTATCTACTATTGTTAATTAATGAAGCTATCGTCAATTCGGCGAACGCAAACACTGAGATATGATTGCTTAATGTCTCTATTAATAGAGTCTGTTTTTGTGCGCGTCTATTATAGACGGAAGAGTTGCAAAAGCAATTCGCCTGCAAATTGGCATTGGTTTCAATTCTATAATTGTATTGTATCATATAAACAAGAACATGCCAAATGTTTTCTTTTATGATCACCATCCTTGTATGGAGTGATGGCTTCTACTTGAAATACTTTTCTTTTTTAATTAATTATTAATTGATATCAATAATTGGGGGATATTTTTTATAAGGAAAACAAACACGCACAAACAAATGGTATACCGTATGTGTATAGTATGACTGTCCATGATTTTCTTTAAATAGTAGTGGAACAAGCTAACCGAAAATTTTATCTTAAATAATTAACTTAATTTTGAAACATTGATCTTAAGGTAACACTGAAAATGTTTAGAAAATGAAAAACGGCTTAATGTAGAAAGTAGCCAATTCTTTTATTGTTTTTCGAAGTAATCTCCGTTCCTCTCTACACATCGTCGCATTCGATGGAACCACTGAGAAAATCAGTAGACCCATTCTTCCTTAGGTCTCTTCTATGGCATTTTCGTACGCTTTCACCGCATGTTCAGGGGTCGTAAAGCGAATACCTCGAATTTTATCTTTAGTTCTTGGGAATAAAAAAAGGAGAAGGGCGTCAGGTCAGGACTGTATGGCGGATGACTCATTATCTCGACACCTGCCAAAGTCAAATATTCAACAGTCCGTTTTGCGAAGTGCGCTGAAGCATTGTCGTGGTGAAGGAGGATCCGCTTCGAGGGCGCTGCTGTCGAATTTTTCGAAAGACAACAGCATTGAGATTGCTACGTCCACGCTTAAACTCGTTAAACCAATTGTAAATAGTGGCACGAGTTGGGGCTTCATTAAGAAATGCTAATCGCATCTTATCATAGCTTTATCGTCGAGTAAGCCAACAACGAAAGTCATAATAAATCATTGACCGAAAATTTTCTCGCGTTAGGTTCATTTTCACGTGTAACAAGAGTTTTAGATTTGCCGCCAATTCACAAAAAAAATGACAAATGTATGCAATATACTACATTAGGTTACCAAAGAGTTCTAAAATTGAAATTATAAAAAAAAGTTTTCATTAGCAATGTTTCTAGCCCGCCAGTTCTAAACATTTTCATTGTTACGCACGTATATTATATAAATCCAGTGTCCTGATGTTTGTTCCCAGTAAACTCCTAAAGTAATGACCGGATTTTAATAGGGATTACTTCATGGAGTGCAGTTTAGTCCAACTTGAGAGATAGGATAGTTTTTATTTCGATTTGCGAACCATAATTATTTTTATTTTCAATATTTGTTTTGTATGGACATATTTTCTATGAGAGAAGTTATTTACCCACGGTTTGACAGTTTGCTGTGAAACAATTTCATTATAACAACAGGGAGCATATTTTACGAAATAATTCTTGATGTTATGAAATATTATTGACAAATTAATAATAAACAATATTATTTATTACAATGTTACATTTTTAAAGATGATTTGTTTTATACGAATGATACTCAGTTGAAATAAAACGTTCTTAAAATATCAAGGTATGATTAGTATTAGGAATGAGTGTTTGAAAGCCGAAACGACTTCATATAATATGCAAATGTTGTCACATCTAAGGCGATACTTTTAATTTTATCATCAGATTACAGTTATGTCATATAAAAAGACGAGAAACCTCGATTTACTACTAATTAGAATTAGTCAAAAGTGTGACAGCTATTGAGCTATTTATAAAATTCTCTACAAGACAGCAAATATTATTTTTATATCTATCTACTTATATCTGTACTGATGCATCAAAAAGTTCTGGTTATCTCAATTGTAAGTCAACAGGGAAAAAATATAATAGATATATTTTCTGTGTTTGTATCGATCACTAACCATCAGTTACCGAATATTTGTTTGTTGTCCATTTACGTTGTTTTACTACCTTTTTCGATAAACTACCAACCAACTTAGAGAACAAAAACATGATGTATAATATAAATTATTGCTAATCATTTATAATAAGTCTAACAAAAGACAGCGCAGATTCATGTCTCGAAAGACCGTGATAATACCGTGTACAGTCAACGTCAAAAGTAATTAATTATTCGTACAAAAAATTCTTAATTAGTAAAAAGCTTTAGATAACTTCCTACTCCTCAAATAATATGTAAATTTTAAATTATTGCATTACGGAAAGCTATCTACATTTTTTTTACAAATAAATAGTATTGTACAAGTCGACGGATATTAAAAATTTAATTATTTTGTTTATTTCCGTTGAAATTCAAGTCGTCAAACAGATCAAGGTCGTATTCATTGTTTATTCCATTTTAAAATTTGCATACTAAAAAATCTATTATGTCTTTAACATTTCTTCTAATGACGTTCCTACAAGTCGCGTTGCTGACTGTACCAACACAAGGAAGGTCGATTGGATGGGCCTTTGTCGAATGCAGGATGTATCGCGCAGTTGCGAGGTTATATGAGCAGCGCCTGCGGGCACAGGAAGCATCACTCGACATTATCACAGCATCACTGACTGTCATTACCTCGTCTGTCAAACTAATTGTTCTGATTAAGCACCTTCTTTGAGCAGCGGCAATAGTTGAAACAAACTTCATTGTTTGTGGGCTTTATAGCGAACAAAGAATTTACTTTTAAAATATTGTATTGTAGATTCTTTTATCACACATGGAACAAGAATAATTTATTCTGAATTGGACAGAGTAAACATTATAATAGTATAAATTACTCTGGGAAATTTTGCTATGACTAATCTTGCGCTCTTTTAAGCCACTGACTAGACGTGCGTTTGGAATGCTTCCAAATGGAAAACATCCTTTTTTAAGGACTACTGATTAAAGGCACATTGATTATACATCCATTTGGACGTACGCGCCGACAATTCAGTTCCGTCAGTTCATTCTTCATCAATACCTATAAGATAATGTTCTCAGAGCGCCTTCAACAATTTACACAGAAGAAGAGATACATGTCGGGGACGCTGAAGTTTTTTGCAATTTTCCATATTGTTTTCCATCATGAAAATAAAATTATAAAATCAAATTTTTAATGCGACGAATTCTCCAATATAATGCGTTTAAAACCGCTGGATATTCAAAAAGATGACAGACACATTTATGATTGAAAATTTAATGTCACCGGAAAACACCAACTAGCTTACAGAACTTGCGTTATAATTTATAGCGACTTTTCGAAGCCGAATCTCATTGGAATATTTACAAGATGCTGAGCATAAAACAGAGAGTATGGTAACATGACAGGTATGCTAAAATGACACTCATATAGAAATAGAAAAAATAGTCTTGACCCCGAACAAAATGTGGAAGAGTTTATAAAAGATTCCCCCAAGGGTGGTGTGAAGGTAAGTGTCTGTAACTTAAGTGCATTATTTACTTTTACAACAATCAATAGATCAATCCTGCAAATAACTGTTATAATTCTTCAACAAGAATTTTTTATTTGAAGAATTATCAAAATGCAAACCTTTATTACAGTATATTTTATACCTACATAAAAGCAATACACTCTATATCACTCTGCGTGACAATAAAGGACCGAGTTTAGAACCTTTGTCGCCCATGATACGTTTTTTGCAGTGGAACTTAACCAAGAAATTGATGTAAACAAAACGATTAATGTCAAATATAGTTACTGCAACCAAAGTAGTGGGAAGGAACAAAACTGCACAAGAATTACCCCAAAATTACATTGCCGCGTGCTTAAAATTGGCCAATCGAAAGCATGAATTCTCTAACTAGCAAGAATAATCAAGAACCTTCCACGTGTACATCAGAAGACCGTAAATGACGGGTGGAGACATGTCTGTAATGAAAACATGATCCAAAAATCAAACAACTAGGATTATTCCAAACTACAAGACGTAATATAAAGCCCTGGAAACACAACCCTGAATTGAGTCATAGTAGGTACTTAAACACTATAATACGTGCTTCCGAAGCAGTATGTACCACAAAACCCATGTACATATATTTTCATTTCTCACACTCGGAAAGTAATGTTGTCTTGACCTGATTATTGGGTGGAAAATGCTGCTTCCCTCCAGGGAAGCAGCATTTTCCTAGCTCTATGGATAGAGGGAAAAACTCCTACAAATTACTTTCCACGTAAAGGCCGGAATGAACTTCAAAAATAGAACTGCTTTCAGCTGTGAAGATATTTATGTAAAAAAAAAAACGAATTAAAAAAAGATGCGGCCATGTGACTTTCTAAACAGCCAGCGTGAACTTAGCGCAAACTTATTTGAGCGGAATAAGCCGCAACAATTACGCGGAGAGTTCCATATCTAAAATTTAAAAAGTCGTCATAAATTGTCCCTATTTGACAATTAATATTTCCTCATATTCGAAATGAAAAGTAAAGTGCTTAACACGGGTAAAAGAATCAATTCCTACTCGGACTATAGCCGCCCTTGCTCGGGAGTCTAAATACCTCGGGAATTGATTATTTCGACCCTCGGTTAACAATCTACTATTCTGTCACATTACGCTATGCTTTAGGTCGTTACTGTAAAGGGGCAGATGAATTTCACTTACACCCATAATATGTCTTGTCTTGTCTCTCAGCCAATGAGTTTTGTCCCTCAGACCCAGCTTTATAACTAGATTGTATGGTGCTAAGAAGTAATAAAAAATTAAAAGAAATATCAAATTGGCACACACAACTTGCCTCTTAAGATTTGGTCCGCAGAGGTCTTAAATTTTTTGTACCGCTCTACCATTTTCCAAGCTTTCCGGCTTTAGGTAGATTCTCAGCTAATATTGTATTTCTTGTTAAACTGTTATATCGGCAGTTATACTCTAATATTAATCTAGGCAAATATTAGAGATGCCATTCAACTATCCAAATTATGCATATATTTCGCTTTAATTAATTAAAAAAAAAGTTCCTCTTCAATCCCTCACTCAATCAATCAATAAACGAATAAATAAACTCGAACGCTTGACACATTTTTAAACATAAAAAATTAATTCATGTTCAGTACTAATTGTGCTAAAGCTGTATGTTGCTTGACCTAAGGCCGAGCAGCGATTGTTCTGCGAAACAAAAGCGAGGCTGAACATAAGCCAACAAACCCGCAGTGAAAGTGACCGTATTATTTGTAATGATTATCCTGCAAATTATGACATGACAATACCGGATCATGGCTTATTTCCTTTGTCACAAGGTCAACACAAATGACGTGACTATTTCATATTTCCCGCATTCAATTATATGTATATTACACAGACAAATCAACCTAGTACCTATATACCTATACTTAGATAATTTATACGTCTAGATACAGCCTCTTGGTGCCAGATAACCGATGAATACAGGCCAGGTTTATTACTTTAGTGCGCGTGATAAGCTAAGTCTCGCGATTTGTATGTCACTTTGTGTTAGTGTGCATGCATTGCTCTAAATATAGGTTAACTGTCAACCTCAATTGTTTTTGACATTTTAACTGCTTTTCACAAGCTGTCACAGTCTATCTAGGTGTATAAAAGCCGTTCCCAATATACTATCTACAGATAGAGATAAATTACTACCTTCTACTGTCAGTAATCGGCTGTCAATAATCTGAAGCTGTCCCAATATACGTGATAAGTCATTCTTATCGCCTTATATCGGGCGTGAATTGCAATTTCTATACAAACTTCTATCGCTAGTAAGCTATACGTCGCGTCGTCCCATTGGCAGATAGCGTGTACGGAAAAGGTGAGTTACCGTCGATAAGATTATTGGGACAGAAAAGTCAACGATAGTTACGATTTTTATTTTGAGTAAGAGATAGAGTGAATATTGGGAACGGCCGTAGATGATCTAAGCTAATATATTAACAATTCTATAAAACTACTAGTGGACCCAACAGACGTTGTCCTGTCCACACGTCTTAAATTTGAAAAATCTGTCCAGCCGTTAGGAGGAGATCACTAACATACACATGAGCAGGAGAATTATATTATATGGACGTAATTGAGAATCTAAACCAATCTCAAATTCACTGAAACAAACAAAAAGTCATACAAATTGGTCCAGCCGTTTAGGAGGTAGTTTAATTGGGAATCTAAACCATTCTCGAATCCACCTGAAGACACATACCAATCTCAAATACACTGGAACACACAAAAATATCATCAAAATCGGTCTAGCCGTTTTGGAGGTAGTTCAATTGTGAATGTAAACCATTCTTGAATCCACCCGAAGACACATCAATCTCAAATTCACTGGAACACACAAAAATCTCATCAAAATCGGTCCAGCCGTTCAGGAGGTAGTTCAATTGTGAATCTAAACCATTCTCGAATCCACCTAAATACAACACAGAAAGTTTCATTAGAATCGGTCCAGCCGTTTAGGAGGAGTTCAGTGACATACACACGCACACAAGAATTATATATAAGTTGGGGACGCCGTGGTCTCTCTACGATTCTACCTACCGACACTTTTTACGTCAGTCGAAGAGCGAAAACTTATATTAGGTAATATTTTTTGCTAACTGTACTGCTGCCATGGCGAGTAAAAGCCGCCATCTTCGATACTTTTCTCTGTTGACTAGGATAATATGTTTGCAGGTACGAGAGCTTTACTAGCGTCTTGCAGTTTGCAAAAAGCTCCGCGTAGGCAGTCTCGCTGCACCTACTGCACTTCTAGTTTTACTGTGTCAAGAACAACGCCTCTTTACTCCCCCTGCTTACCTGTCGTACAACTATTTTGTCACCTGCGTGCAAAAATGCTGTACAAAACCGTATACAGCTTTTAACCGACACATTGTTTGCAAATGGCATAGAAACCTTGCTTGTGTCGTATTAAAAATCGTCAATAACATTATCGTTTTATATAAGTTATCCTTGGATATTATGGTGAACAGTAAAACTATAACCTTAACTGAGTTGCTCAGAAAATAGTAGGTTTTATTATACAGACACAAATACTTAATACACTTTTCCAAAACATTAATTAATCAGAAACTCACCTGAAAAGAGAAGGAACATTTAAAGCTATTGCTTTACCAGTTCCTATTAATTAAATATTCAGATCTCAATATAATAATTCTCACTTGTATCAAAACCTTATATTTCGTATTTTTCATGAGTCATTTCACTGCCATTCAGTGGCACACAACACAGACTGCTGAGTAGATAGGTTCGGAGCTCCATAGATTAAAAACTAAATGAAGTGTGACGCACTTTGTTTACATATATATAAAATAAATATATATTAGTATAGTAAATTTGTTTATGAACAGTTTCATATGTAAAATAGATTATACGCAGCTGTTTATAATACTTTCTCTTTAGGGAAAACTAATAATAAACGCCATTAGTCTGCAGGTGCGATCCTAAACGTGAATCCACAATGATGATATACAAACCGAACGAATGTTAATAATTATTTTACTCTTTTGTACATAACGTATTATGAATCACATTCGTCAAATACCCAAATGAAATAAGCACGTTATTAGAGATAACATAAAGATTGCCTTTTTCTGCTTTCGACCTTATGTGCAGTTCCTTGGCATAGATTACGAAACAAACGACAAACAAAAAATAGTGACATTTTTCATGCATAGAACAAACTAACGAATAAATATATTTCTAGTTTTAATAGTCGTTTAAATGGCAAATTCTAACTTCAGGAAAGTCAGACAAATATTAAATTAAATTCGAACTAACCCAAAATCAAAGTATCAAAATTGCATCGAAGTATTGTAAAACGAAAAATCTTTCTTTAACTTAAAAAATAATTGCAAAGAAATTTCACATCAGCAATAATCGAGTTTAACGTAATTACCGTCGCCGGCCCGTTTATCCGATGGTTGCAACGATAGATTTACAACCACGCGGTCAGCGGCTAAATTCCTCGACTGGCAATCGATCTTGGTGTAGTTTGGAATGAAGCACCAGAATGGAGCACCTTTAATAATTATTTGGATTTTTATTACAGAAGGCATTTATTTTCTTGATGTCATTTCTAATATACTAGATACTACTACCGCTTCGGAAACAAATGACACTCTGAGAGAGAAGAAACGGCGCAAGAAACTCTCCCAGCATTCTTTTTTTGCGCTCTTTTTAATAGATATATACAATATTGTACTGTCGATGTGTATACTGTGTATATGTATATACGAGAGAGTTAGAGAGCGTAGATCGATCAAAATGTTTGGTGATCAAAAAGATGGACGGGCAGCGGAGATGAAATTGGGCGTACTCAGACTTTACTTACGTGATGAATGATGACCTCCGCATAAGTTCATCTATAATATGACTACAAAAATGATATCAGCTAAGTTTTACGTAAGTAAAGTCTAAGCTAAGATCGCTCTATAGCCTAAAGCCTTAGAAACAGGTTCCGGTAAGTAAGTATTTAGATAATTGAACTTCATCATTAAGTATGTATAGGTATCTATCTAGACAATATAATCCGTATAGTCAGCTCCATTAAGAATAAAGCAATTTAGGAGTCGATAAAAAAGGCAACGCCGTATACGGTTAACACATGAATTTGTTCCGTGATTTATTTGGATAACATTTACATACCGACATATCACATTGACAGATGGACCAAGAAAATATAATACGTTTTCGATATTCAAATGAGACTCGGGTATTTAGTTCAGTCAATTCCTGTTATACCAAGATTGATATGGATTGGCGCTATGTTATCTACTTAAATAAATTGGCTTCTTCAGAACGCAAATCTACTACTGTCATAGCGCCTGTATTCACCAGAGTATATTTGGGTGTAGGGCTATTTCATTGTATTTATTTCTGTTTTTGCTTTAGGTTACACGCCTAATTCTTTGGTAGTAAATGTCTTATTGGTAGGCCTAATGGCCTTACAGATAATGAAGGATTGCTTAGATCATATCCAATGAAAACTCTTTGATACTTTGATTCTACATTTCTATACTCATTCCGTTGCTGAAATCACAAATTTGCATCCTGGTTCAAGAGTGGTCACCACAAGTTTTTGTAAGCGTTTCATAATTAATTACTTGGAAAAGCATAATGATTTCACATACAGTCCAAAAGCGTTACGATCAAATTACGCACTCAAAATTTAATTGGGCTTTCAAGTCTCGATCCATTTTTGGCTTAATTTGGACCAAAACGAGCCCGTCAGAATTATTAGAAATGAAATAGCAAAAACTATTAAATGGTCACGTAGGCACTAAAAAGTGAACAAGCCAACGACTTGTTTGAGGACGTAGCCACAGCCGATATTTTCGCATTAAAAACTCTAGATCGCAACACAAAGACGGCGTTGCGAAACATTACGTGCCCCTTGTTTGCGCACTCGTTCGGGGGGAGACAGAACAAGTTTGTCGAGGAACGCAAGGCTGAATTGTGCAGCTAACGGGTGTGCACTATATGGTATCATTAAAATACACGCCAATGAAGTCATTTCGTTCGCGAAATATACCTTTTACACGGCGTCATTCATCAGCAGCTATCGATTAAATCTGAAAACTCGCTCGTAATGACCCAGTGCTGTTATAAATTTAACGTAAAAGGCAACTTTGTAATTTTTCTTTCCGTTCAATGTAAACAAAAAACCGCTGAGTGTTAATGGGCTTTATTTTGGGATATTATTGTGTTTGTTAAAATGTGACTGCCATTAAAATCTTAAAAGGCAAAACTGCGACGGAAAGTAATAAAAAAAGTGTTTTGTATGTATTGTCCGAACGCGGAAATATAATAATAATTAAATCATATTGCCACTGTCAACTATTCTGTGACCAAAACAAATATATTAATTATATATTTTTAACAGAGTTTACTCTGCGAAAAGTAATAAGAATCAACTGGTAGCGTAAGTACAGATATTACGGGGATTCAACACACATGCTTTTATTATAAAAAAAATATAAAAATTAATACGGAATAAATTAGATATTTATATCTTACGAAGGTATAAACTGGATTTTTTTAAAGCTTGATGGAATCTATCATGCAATAGCAAGCATAATTTTAAACTTTTAATAAATGCGCAATGCTAAAAAAATAAGATTGGGGGTTACAGTAGGTATACTGATAAAATAGTAAGTACTCAGTCTGAACTAATATTATAAAGATTCGATTGGATGTTTCTTTAGGTTTGTATTAAATGGATAAATTCAAGAAATATTTTATCAAAATATAACATTTTTTCACCTAAGTACAAGTTAAATTCTTACAGTTTTAAAAAAAATCAAATGATACTCTTTTTATGATAATCCGTACGTTTTACACACGCAAGTTGGCAACCCTATCTAGTACCCACTAAATTCTTCAAGAACAAAACGGTATCATGGGAAATAACAACATGTACGCATTTAAGCGTAATTAAGCACAACACGGAAAATAGCACAAATTGCACTCATATCTGTAGCAGGAAAAGCATGTAAGTATTTATACATAAACGGCCGAGATAATACCAACATAACACTTTAAATATTTAAAACTGCCAACATCGCAAAGTGCTCTTAAGAAAAAACACATTGACACTTGCCAAGGTGCCATAAAAACAAGCCCAACATAAAAGTTTGCTCAAGTCGCTTTTATGCGTTGCCATATTACTTTATCGTTGAGTATCGTGACCCGTTTGTAGCGCGGATAAATCATCGAATGTCAATTGAGTCGTTTGTGATTTTAAGCTCATTTTCGCCATTTAAGTGGCCGAGGGAGGATATTATTTTAACGGTAAGCCTGGCGCAACGTTCTCGCGGAGTTGTCATCTTGATTATAATGACACAGTGTTCAATCTGCGCGCGCCCGCTGCTTTTATTGTAAAACACCAAATTTAGCAAATTGAAGTCATGCGGGACACCCATTTTATTTTTTTCATCGATATTAAGAGTTAACATTTACAACTAGTTTATTTTATCTTTAACATTTATCTGATTAAGTAATGATGATAATGATCATAAACAAAATAATCTCGCACTCTAACTTTTAAGAGTTTATTTTCATATCATATTACCTAAGGAGATACTGTGTTTATTTGTTGAAGATCATCCTAGACACCTATACAAGTTTCGCTGCCGCGGCAATCGAATTATATTTCTAATTTTCTAGTATTTACAATATTTTCATTCTAAAATGCTGCTCATCTATATTTAGCGGTGCCTTAAGCTCTATTGTGTGTTAAGTGTGAGTCGGACTCGACCACCGAGGGTTCCGCACTAATAGGTGCCAACTTATACTAATAAACTTTTTATATATGATCGAAAACATACATCATAAAAATAATTCATTATCTGTTTAAGCTTGTGCCACTTTCATAAAACAAAAAACTTCTATTTGAATGGCTGAAACACTTGGACTTACACTGAAACTGAAATCGTACTTAATATTATAAGATAAAAATTTTCTACAACACCTACACCAAGTCACTACACACACACATACACATACGCATAACCATCACCCACACTAAAACCAATTACTTTTTTTATCTAAATAGTTTAATTATAATATATTTTTTTTTATATTCCTTTACATCATTACCATGTGCTTTGGGGGCCCGGACTACTAGCACCTATTCGTTACCTATTTCAAGCACCGGTCTCTCACAATTAAAACAATGTTTCAATATAGATTTTAATAGACTGTGTATAATAAGGTTTTATCGTGAGACAAAATAAATATATTTTGAATTGAATAGAATACTATCATGGGGTATCCACCACAAGCCACATGACGCGGTTAAGTCAGTAAAAAATTTGTAACGCCTTTTATTGCACGGCCCCTTGTTTTTTTACGATTTAACTTTTTCAATAAAAATAATATGGGTATCATATTAAAGGTTTTCGGGAGTGTCAATTACATTTATTTTAAGATCCAAGATCACGGATGTTACTTTTTCAATAAAATCAATATGGGTATAATTTTCAAGGTTTTCGGGAGTGTTCATTCCGTATATGACATAGGTAATAATACTTATTCTCCTTCTTCGTAACTACATCCCCGCGGCTTCGCTCCTGTCAAAAAGTTAGTTTTGGAAAACGTGGACAATATTCATTGCCGTTCTCAAATAGCGGTTATTACATGTATAAGCACACTTAAAATCCTAATGACTTCATCGTTCCCGTCAAAAAATAAATAATTGTAAATAAAATAAAGGTGTTAAGATAATTTTGGAGTTATTATTATACAATAAATACAAATAATATTTTTATTATGTATATATGTATACCCGAATGATTATTTTCTTTTTACCACGAATATACTTGAAATAATTGTTTTTATAATCTGGTGTCCCACGACACCACCACCGTCTTTTATTTCGATTACGTATTATTGATGTGAGGTCACAACGTCGCATTAACTTCTCGCGCTTGGCGTTGCTTGCAAACCTAAAATAAAATCTGTCTCAACTATTCCAGTGTCGATTTAACTGGTTAGTTACACAAACATTTAAAAAAACATGCATCAAATTATTTGGGCAACGGATATATCTGCACCTTGGCTAATAATAGCGGAGAAGTTGGATATCCAGTCTGATTCAGAACTTCCACAAAGAAACTTTCATCCGAAAGAGTAAACAGCAAGACACATCAACCAGTCAATACTTTCGGAGGCCTAAATAAAGACTAAATCCACAGAACAATGGACTGTCCAGTTTGAAGCAAAGAATCATCCCATAAGTTTCATGATGAAAGCAATGAATCAATTGAGGCTGTGCATGTGTACCGAGGTTACAACCACCAACCATGATCATCAGTCATGGTGGATGCTACCAAGAAGAAAATCCGAATAAGCTAAATTTTACACTTATACAAAATTTTAATTCTAATGGACATGCATTATATTCACATAAATATAAAAATCTGGAACGAGAACTGATATAACCTGATGTATACCTAATCTTATACTATCCCTAATTCATAATGCCATTAAATGAATCATCTGGATCTGAAAACTTATTAAGCTTCTATCACATAATTAAGAACTCATACTACTCAATTTTAATATTGCATTGAATAAAAATTGTTGACCTAAATTAAGTACAATCATTTCAGTGCAATTTTGTTTAATATTTAATGTATGATAGTACGTTACGAAATTATAAAAAGTAAGGAATTATAAGACAGCGCCATCTGTTGATCATTGCATAAATGAGGCTTCAACAATTTTCTAATCAGTACTTGGGTGATGTCAAGACCAAATTTATGGAAATTTCAGGGAACTCCGTGGGATAATAAGAATAGAACCAAGGATTGGAAATAATACCTACTCTTTTAAAATAGAGAAGTTTATTAGAATAGTCAGTAATTACAATAAAAATTAATATGTTTAATTGAACTGACCTTATAAAGACTCAGTATATTAATTAATATATTAAAATACTTATATTCATCATAAAGGATCCTTTGTTGGCAAGAACTACATAATTTGCCCTTCTATCAACACTACCTCAATTCAATTGCATTTGTGATCTATAAAATAATACTAATAACTTTTTATTGTTTAGTTATTTGTCAGGTATGTTGTACATTAAATTTCTGCAACAATGCCATCTAGTGTATGTAGTGAAAACTGCCACAATCTTGTACAATCATCCTTTCATTCGTGTTTTACATTGTCCACAGATGGCGCTTAATGCAAACTGACATCAGAAGGCTAAATACATAGTTTCTGTAGATTTGTTCGAATTAGAAAGCATATAAAGATAAGTATTTACCTGTCATGTTCACGGCTTCTACTTCGTTTTCTGAATGATTCCTCTCTAGATCCATCATCAATCCTACGGCGCTTGGCTTCATAGGATCTTGACCTGGACCTGGAGTGTGATGCATAGTGCTTCCTGCGTGTGCGGGGCATCTGTGAAGTATTACATAGTAGGGATGAATCTCAAATACGCATAAAAACATAACTTTACACCATGTACCATGAAATGGATTTATTGCTGTAGGCCAATAGCTGGTGCTCTGAAGTCATTTAAGTAATGTAATGATTTTATTATAAAAACAACAACACCAATGCAAAGCAAACTGCTATTACATAAACAATAGCAGAATACAGAGATGGCTCAGTTATTTATATTGTCAATGTAAGCATGAAAACAGGAAACACATTGTATATATAACACTTTGTAATCAAAAAAATTTATATTGCTGTAAGCCATGAGTTTTACTTGAAATGCTAGAAATACTTATAAGATACTAATCAAACTGTCTATACATACATTTATGTTTTGGTTCTAGGGAAACATGTTTGGTTCTGTGTCAAAATGGTTGAAGTACAACACATAGCATACCTTATCATTAACTGTTTTTTATCTCCAAAACATAAATTCTAACTTAAACTTTGTATGGTCTTTGAGACTATATATATAAAAAAGATATTGTTTCAAATAAACTAATGTATTTTAGCCGAATAAAAATAACAGTTTTTAAATTTTTGAAATTTATTTAAAATAAGAGGTGTGAACATTTTTAATCATGTAACTATTATTTTTATAATATTTATTAAAATAGCAGCTTATTAGTCTCAATTGCTTATTAATATATATTAGTTAAATTATTGGTTTAACAGCATTATTTTATCCTACACATTATATAATATATTCAGCTCTTTGGTGTGTGTGTGGTGATAGAAACAAATAGAGCCCATAAAGACAAAGTAAGAGGTAAAAAATCACATTAAACAGTCATGTATCACATATTAAGTATTTAGCTCCTTAGACTTAATAAAATTCAAAGTTGGCAGAAAAAAACACTATTTTTGAATATAATTTTGATTACAAAGTAAGGTGCATGCAATTAATGCCCACATAAAATCTAGTATAAATTGATAATTTTGACAGATAAATCTGGACATTATTTACTATTACAACAGAATACATGGGCCATAATTTAATTGCATGCAATGTTAGAGCAATGTTGCAATTACATATAGTAGCGTGTTTTGTATACATATCAGTTCAAAGATTGAATTAAAAAAACAAAAACAATAATGAATCTGAAATATTTGTGTAATTAAAAAGATATTTTTTTTTTAAGGGAATAGGAGGACAAACGAGTTTACGGGTAATTATGTATGTATTTGCAAAGCTTGAAACTTTTACATAATGAAGTTTGTTATCTAGCCTTATTTGACCTTGGAAAGCTTTAATTTATAAAATCTGTACTGAAATTTATCAACCACAATGTGTTTTATGTAATTTAATTATAAACCTACAAGATTTTTTCCAGTACAACCATAAATATTATTTACAAAGTATAAAGGCATAAAGTGAGCTCATTTACAATATTTTTATTATAATAAAAATAAAAGCAAACAGTTTTACAAAGCACATCATTATTTTTCAGATAGGAGGATGATTATTGCTTTAAAGGCAGCGAGTAACATATATACGTTTTGTGCTTATATAATTTCCATTTAGCATAGTGGTAATGGTATAATGTATTTTTTATGGTTATTTGTGAAGCCATAGCATGCACATGTAAATGCTCTTAGTACCACCATTGATGCTATATCATTGGGTGTAATCAACAACGAAAGTACTGCATGTACTTTCACTTACCATTTAATAGTTACCAAAACTCGATCGAAGCAGTTAAAGCTGAAAAACATGAAACTTTTTAGACCAGTAACTATTGGTCATTATCTGCATATTGTGTCAGTTACAAGATTCATATCACATGCAGATGAATGTGAATTTTATAAAAAACTTTTAGTTACTGATTTGATATACAAATTGCACCACTTAGCACATACCTAGTCTCAGCTCTCATAGCACAATATCTAACAAATAATGATCTGACTCTAGACTGTAAAACTTTAGAAAGTCAGTAGGTTGATGACAATATTATTATTCTATTCCTTCTAGCACTCAAAATGTAGTATATACATTTACAATAAACAACTTTAGGAATACCAATAAAAGAAGGATTTAAAACTTATTAACTTTTTGTAGCTAAAAACAATCCTCAGCACTGTGCTTGTAATACACATTATTCAAATTATTTACTAGGTGCATTTAAAATTGTTACTACATTTTCATTGATTAACAATAAACAAAGCATAATTTCCTAGCATTCTAAGACGTACACTTTTCTAGAATTATTACCGTATTCAATTTCCGTGATAGTAGCTAAAATGTCATTTTGTTATTTACATGGTGACGCCATGTTAGTTCTTCTGCTCAATGGAGCCCTACCATCAAATACATTTGCTACAATAATAACAATTTACTTACCCTCAAATCACGTAAGTATTTTAATTTACACCAAATTAATTGAGTGAAACTTGTGATACAATTCCAAGTTCGCGATGCGGAACCTTGAAGAATACTTTTTCGCAATAAAGGCCCAAACATCGATCCAAACGCCAGATAGACACGTTTTCGATGTTGGTATTCCTGGATGACTGAAGTGACGTACTTCGTTGCTAAAACATAATATCCTGTCAAAATACATTCTTTTAAGTCTTAAATTTCGAGATATATCTTGTGAATGTATAGTTAAATGGAACTACTGTAACTAATTTTTTTATTTAATTGTTACATATACACTTATTATAATTAACAATAGTTAAAAAGTGTTTGTAAAAAACTGAAGTAAAAATCACATAGAGTCACCATAGAGTAGTTTTTTATACTATAGATTTTTCAACTACGTTTAAATTGAATTACATATTGATATTATTTATATCCAGGCTACGCAATCGTAGACTTCGAATAATAACGCTCAGAACGTGAGTAGGCTCAAGCGAAATGAACTTATGAAGCAATTTCAATGTGGCCTTTTATGGCTACATACGTTTCTCCGTGTCGCGCTGTCAAGTTCTATGACAATTAGCGCGCGAAAATGATTGAAAAATATCTTACTGTGCTAAGGGTGTCACAACGCATCGTATAATAAAAAAAAATCGATAAGAAAATCACATTTCACACCTAAGTACTATTTCACAACTTATAATTTAAGCTAATACATCGGCCAAATCAGCAAAATATTTTGTAAACGAAATAGACGCCAGTAAATTATATGTTGCCAGCTATGAAAGTACTATTTACCCTCTGTTGGGATATTTTTTTGTGTTTATTGGTAGATATTGATAAGAGGCTATAATGAACGACGCCACATGATGTTGTAAGTATTCAAAGTCAAAGTCAAATAATCTTTATTTAATTATGCTTAAACTAAGCGATGTCAATCTACTATAAACATTTCTTTTAAATTATCGAATTTACCATAATATGTTCGGAAAAAATTGAGCTCGTGAAAAGAATCTTTTCAATCAAATAGAGTATTTTACAATGACTGTAATAAACATACCAAATTAGTTTCTAAGGTGCTGCATCCAATGAGACGTGTATATATATTTTATCTACACCCATGCTTTAAGTCCTCTATTAAAGATTCTGAAACAGTTAGCTTATTGCCAACATTAAAAAACCAATGTTCTAATAACCATTACAACATCCAAACGAGTGTTGTAATGTTGTACTGAATTTCATAACAACACTCCTATGTTTTTTTTTCTTTTGTTTGTTATTTTTATTGTTTTGTTTACAAAAATTGAGCGATACATTTTAAACGCTGCAAAAGAACATTATATTCGAATGAATTTTAATTATTTCACTATACAAAATGTAAATTACTACTAAAATAATTAATAAATAAATAATTGTTTCATTAATACTTAGTTTATTTGTATATAATCAGTAATGGATGATATTAGGTTACTCCTAGGACTGGTGTTTTAATGTTAGCAGGAAGCTAACTGTGTCAGAATCTTTTAAAGGATTCATATTCTGGGTGTAGATAAAGTCTTGTATGCAACTCTTGATAATTAGGTATTAAAACACTCATGTGATACTATTATCACACGAGGCGAAGCCGAGTTCACATATTCGTGTTTTAATACCCCTTATTACACAACAGTTGCATAAATAACTAATAAAGTATTTCACTAAAAGCAATAAAGAATAAACTGTATAAATATAAATTATCTTATATTGGATGCATCACCTGGAACCCCTCTTAACCATCTTACCCGCTGATTTGTTATTATTTTTGAATGTAAATTTAATTCAAAATAGCGTTTGCTTAATTTAATTTTTTTTTATAGATTATGGTTCGAATTTATAGTAGAAAAACTGATAGAGGAGGGTGGAGTAAAGAACAAATGAAATTAGCCATTCAAGAAGTTTTGGATGCAAAAAAAAATTATAAATCGGCGAGCGAGGCTTATGATGTCCCTCAAACAACACTCGAGCGTAAAGTTAACCAAGCGAGAAAAGGACACAATAATATACTAAAAGTCAAGGCCCCCTTGGGTCCAATTACTATAGTGTTTTCCGAAGAAGAAGAACAAATACTTGTTATTAATTTAAAGGCAATGGAAGGAAGAATTCCAGAAGTTAGCTTATGAGCTAGCGGTTCGTAACAATAAACAACATAAACTTAACGATCTCAAGGAAAAGGCTGGTAAGGACTAGATGCGTGGATTTCTTAGACGTCATCCTGTCTTGAGTTTACGAAAGCCAGAAAATACGTCAGCCGCTCGTGCTGCTGGGATAGAGTGTCTGTTTAAAATTTTTCGAACTGCTAGTTAGAACACTTGATTATAACCCTTTTACTCCAGATAGGATTTATAATTGTGACGAAACAGATGTTTCGATGGTGCCAAAATCACGGTCCAAAGTGATCGCAGCAACGGGTAAAAAGCAAGTGGTAGCTTTGACATCAGCCGAACGAAGAACAACTATAACCATTGAAATTTGTTTCAATGCTGCAGGGACATACCTTCCTCCAATGTTTATATATCCCCGAAAAGCTCCATCGAACTCATGGGCTGAATGTTCAGAATTGAATTTGAACAAATGAATTTATATTAATTAATTTATAAGTCTTTATTCACTCAAAGTGCATAGGTATGTAAACTTTTTTACTATTGATGACATACTGGCTGGTTGTAAAAAATAATTTCGATTATGTTTTGTTTTTTTCATAAAACTAAATAAAAGAGAATTTGTTTGAATTTAAGTGCGTTTTTATTGCTACGTTTAGTCTTGATTTTATAATGTTACCAACCATTTAAATAAAGTTAGCGACAAAATTGATTTGTTAGATATTATTTACGTCATGGAGCGACGTCATTTGACGGCAAATGAAATGCAAAGAGCTGTAGGGATGATGCAAGCGGGAAGTAATCTATCTCAGGTATCTCGGCATTTTTGCATTCATAAAAGTGTTATTTGTCGTCTTTTGCAGCGCTACAATAATACAAGAGAACCCGCTAAACAGCATTCAGGCCGTAAAAGGAGTACAACCACTCGGCAAAACCGGTACATACAACTGACTGCAAGACGCCAACCGATGTTAACCGCTCGAGAGATAAGTTTGAGGCTACAAAATTCAAGTGGTGTTGATGTAAGTTACCAAACTGTGCGAAATCGACTGCATGAGTACGGCCTACGAGCTTGACGCCCAATTAAGTGCCCACTGATACGTCACGGGAATCGCGCTCGTCGAAATGAATGGTGTAGAGAACGCAGAACATGGACCTAGGAACAATGGGATAAAATTATGTTTTTCGATGAGTCGCGATTCGGGTTTAGACCCGATATAAGAAAGGTGCGAGTGTACCGTCGGCCTGGAAATACTGAAAGGCTCAGGTGCATTCAGGAAGTTCATCCATACAGCGGCTCAACAGTTATGGTATGGGCGGGTATTATGAAGAACAGGCGAACTGAGCTCGTTTTTGTAAATGGAAACATGAACGCTGAAAATTACGTTGAGGATATTCTCAGACCTTATTATATTCCATTTGCACAAACCTTTGGCTCCGATTTTTCGTTAATGCATACCATTGCGCGTTCACATACAGCTCCGCGAACCAGTCAATACTTGGCAACGGAGAACGTCCGGGTATTGCCCTGGCCTGCACAATCACCAGACCTCAACCCCATCGTGCACGCATGGGACATGCTCCAGAGGCGTGTTTTGAAGGACTTGGACGGAGTGACAATAACCCAACAGCTGAAGCCGATGAGCTGCGAGCTGATTCCATTGGAAGCGAATACCGCAAGATGACATAAACAGTCTTATTAATTCAATGAATAATCGTTGCCGACAAGTTCTGAATAGCAGAGGAGGCCATACTTTGTATTAAATTATCCTATTCTTTCACAATAAATTCATTTTCTTTAGAAATTTCATTTTGTTAAAAAAATGTTTAGTTGCTTATGTATCTTAGTTTCTGCAGTATATTGTAATATTGTTCATTTCTGTTATTAAAATAACTTATAAAGACAACAGCTGTTATTTTTACGTCATAGGACCCTAAAAATATTATTTTAAAAATAAAATACAACGTTATAATGTGAAAAACCATCCTAAAATTTTAATTAGTACATGTTGCTAAGACTTTTTTATGTGTGTAGTTTCCCAATTTCAAGTGACTGAACAATGCCAACTGTAATTAATGATGATAAGATCTTAATCGCTGCAGAGGCCACCGAAATCGAATTGAACGCTGAAAAGGAACCCGAAGCTGATACAACTTCGACACCATCGATAGCAGAAATCTCACAACGAACACTGACATTTCAACCAACAGTTACATCGTCAGCTCCTGATACTCAAACGGCCACCTGCACTGCCTTAAATTCTTCAACACACACTACTTTAACCAACTGCTACAACCTCACATCCAGTACAGCAAGCAACAGTAATTTGAATAATGCAGAATGCTATATGGAATGCCATCTGATTAGCCCGAAACAGTTAATGCCTTATCCACGAAGCGCCGAAAAAAGACCAAGACAGTCGAAGAAGAGGAAAAGCAGCTATTATTACTGCTTTTTTTTATATAAAACAGAATAAGAGGAAAGACAAAACAGTAAGAAACCGAAACCAACTGTAACAAAGAAAAAGAAAATAACAATTAAGAGATCTCAAAAAACCAAGAAAGCTGACGAAGAAGGTCGTCTGACCTTCTTCGTCAGCTTTTCAGAAGATGAAGATACAAAATGTCTGTATTGCCACGGCTTGTATTTCGAGTCTACTGAAGGATGGATCACTTGCTATGCTTGCGGTGAGTGGGCGCATTGTGGCTGTGCAGGAGTGGAAGATAACGATGACAAGGCTGTCCATATCTTAACAACGTTTAAATATTCTATATTCCATCTTACCCATGGGGGTACCCCGTCTTGCCCTATAAGTGGAGTAAGATGGGGAGGTATAACTATTTTTTTTAAGTCGATATTTCTTGCACAAGGAATATATTTTTCTGTTTTGACTGATTATGATTAAGACATCAGTCTTTCTTCTATAAGAAAATAATCATATTTTCTTAATAAAAGTTCCTACATTAAGCATTTAAAAACATGGGTTTTATTCATAAAAACGTTAAGGTTCTTACCCCACCTTCCCCTATGCCTTAATTTTCATCTAAGTTATCTATAATATAACCGTTGCTTTATATTATTATATTTTGCATCATCAGTCCGTGAAGTTGGAGCGGGTGTAATAAAATTATGCAGTGAAGAAGAACACAAACACACACACTCAAATTCCTGAAGTTTTCCAGTGTTTCGTGTTCCTGTTCGTATTCATTAGCACAAAGTTTCCTGATTTCAACGATTTTAGTTCCATGTGGCAAAAATTTCCAAAAATTCCTTTAAGTTGTTTGGTATTAGGGTTACCATTATATATTCGCTGCAGTCAGCATTCTATACAATAGCGAACAAGGAACATTACAATTATCAAATTAGTGTACTGTTATCGGTCTTCTACAAAGTTTGAATGAAATCTGACATTTTAAATTGGGTCAAAATCGCGTCCAAAGGAGTCGGTTACAAACAAATATACAAACAAACATACAAGTGAAGCTTATAATAGAACAAGCGTGTAAAATGGTATTTTATTGTAAAAAGCATATAGTGCTTGATGTCACGTCATACGGGTGAACTATAACCTGGTTTTATTGACTTTACCATCTACCTATGCACACGGTACAATAACTGTAATTGCACTAGTTTTAATCATTATGTCAGTTATTGACGAAAATTATATGGTAATAATTTAGTAAACGTTTCCAGTTAAATTATTAACAAACTATAACAGCAGCGTAGAATTGACTGTTATGCAAGTAGAGATCACTGTCCATAGATGGCTCCTGGCGGGAATCAGCTGTTGCTACATGCGCAGTGCGCAACTCTGAGGGGTGAAGGGATGAGGGCCTACATCCAGTGCGACGGCGCCCGGTCAGTCGCGCGTCGCGCCGCCCCGACCCTAGCTTAGCCTCAATACTATTTCGCGGCACTCGCGGCCTTCCCCGCGCTACAACATTCACAGAAACCTACCAAATTACCGCAGCAAATATTTATCACAAAACCAAATATATGCAATAATAATAATTCTGTATCATGCGGACACGTAAATCTTTAGAAAAACCATCAGCCTTTATAAATAATATCAGAGTTATGTTATGAAACGCTGAAGTTAACTTACAAAATGCTAGATAATTCAATGCAAGAGCTGAATGGAAGTGGACCCAAGAAGAGGAGGAACTCAGCGGAAAACATCTGTGATAAGGATGAAAATGTACACATAAGCCAGGACTTGAAAAAGAATGATGAAGTGAAGATTCATGATGCAGCGCCAGACCGAGTGGAGTTACTTCATTGGCGTGACATGCCCAAGCATCTACAGTTCAATCCGTACGTCCTGACAGGCTACAGGCCACTTCAGGATGTGAGTGGATGCATACGAAGCCTGTTCTACTTCCACAATGAGACAATCAACATTCTTACGCATGGTATGATTTTTTTATTGACTATTGTCGTTTTTAAAAACTTTCAGTGTGGCTAAGACAAGTTACGTAAATCAATCACTTGAAACAGTTATACTATGTCAATCGTTGTATTGTACCAACACATTTACCAGATTTGGTAAATAATCATATATATCCAGCATTAACGATGTTGGCAGTATCTAGATATTTTTTCATCAAAAGGAGGACTAACGAGCGTACAGGTCACCCGATATGAAGTGATCACCGCTGCCCACGATCTACTGCAATACCATAGGAATTACAGGAACTTCTTAGTAAAACTTCATCGAAATAACCTATATATACTATATTTTTCAATCAAATTCCAATTTAAATTCAAATTTATATAGTATCACACTGGAAACATCGCGCAAGGAGCTCATCTCATAGTTGAGTTGTACGCTGAAGACAATTCCTTGAATACCGTTTTGTGGAGGAATGCCACATATGGAGATTGTTAGGATGATGCGAGTTATTATATAATTGCAACCGAAAACCAATAAGAGTAATTGTAACTTTTCATTACGTACGGTGAATCGATTTGGTTGAGCTAAAGATCTGTGCTAATCTCGGTATAAAAAATTTGAATGTGTTACATATTCAATAATCTTTGTACTACAAAGAATATTTGATCCCTTACTGAAAGTCAGTGTCCATTCGAAAAGAAATGCCTATTATCTGAGAAGAACAGGAGCAATAAACTCACAGGGATTTATTTTTAAGACCCAGTAAGACTTTCTACTATATGAAACTTCCTAAAGACGGTTCTTGTAATTCCTCAGTATTAAAATACTTACTTCGATCAACAAACGAATGACAAAATGAACAATTTTCCAATTCATACAAGTTCGACATAAATGAAAGGGGCGCACAAAAAGGGTTACGTTTAATAAACGAGCTAAAGGCGAAAGCAATTGTGATTTTAACGGCTTATATTGCGTAACTAAACTTGTAAAATAATTTATTAAATACAAAAAATTATAACTTATAATATAGTTGTCATTTTACCCATCTGCATCCACACGGGAGGGATAAAACAAAAACCCATTTTTATATTGCCTCACATAAATTTTGTAGTCATTAATTAACTGATTTATGGATTTATTTACTAATATTTTAGTCACATTTACAAAGAGCAGCATCAGATAATTATTTGCCAAGTCACGCCAATTTTTAACCGACTTCAAAAAAGGAGGATGTTCTCAATTCGACTGTTTTTTTTAACTACCGTAACGTAGTTATAATCATCATGATAAGTAGTTGGCGTAGTCAAATATGATGATCAATGGAACTCATTAACGACTTTACAGTAAGGTTGCGTAATCTGTGGCAGAATTTCTTACTGTCTGTAATCAAATTGCAATGCGCTTACGTTCATTGCTGCATTACATATTTTAGTAGATCTACACATATTCAGACAAATTAGTTTGTGTACTTCAGATTGACTAAAATTCAAAAAATGTAAAATAACAAAAAAACAATCGACTTCAAAAAACCTATTCCAAAACGATAGACAAATTATTTAATGCACTAAAAAAAAATATTGCTTATTGTTATACAATCTATTTCTAGAAGTGACGAGGCGAGAGGACACGAATAGTTGTGGAATGACAGGCATCAACGTGATGTCGATGATGCAAGGTTTGCAAGAATATTTGTACCCCCTTTTTGTAGAATCGATTGGCGGCTGCAGTATAACGGAATCGATACAGAGACCAGCAATGCATCTCTTTGCCATATATGTATATTCCTAATAACGTAAGCCTCTTGCCCGTTTGCCCCTCTTAATAAACATCACAGCCAATCTTGGTTTACAAAACTTTGCTATTAAAAAGAGCAAGGCGGTATATTTTTTTTTTTACTTCATAAGTATCATTTCCTATCCAAACAGCCTGATTGTATCATTTACTATCATATTAGTGTGATCAAAGTCAGGGCGAGCAATAGTCTTCTTACCCGATAGTAAAGAACTTCAAACAATAACGGCTTATTCGTAAAAATACATTTTTATACAACCCAGAAGTAAATTAAGGCAGGCCATTTGTTTTTTCAATACATTTCCTGGTCGCAAAATGTAAATAGCTTGAATCGTATCCCCAATGAAATGGAGCATTCCAACACTATGAATAAATTGTATACCAGCAGCGTTTGCGAGGATTGTACACGTTGTTTTGAATATCTACTGACACAGAGCGAAGTTATACCGAGTGCCAATAGCAGACACATTTGCTGAAATTTTATCAACGGGAGAGTAAGACTCACTTGATGATGAGATCCTGCCGTTGCTTTAGTGCACGCTTAGTTTTATTTAACTTCGAGTACCTACCTACCTCCTAGATAGAATCTATAAACATCCATTTCAATGTTTGATAATACGGTCGCTTACAAAATCCGATCTCTGATTACTGATTATTAATCTAGATTTTATGTCATCCATCAATTGATCCTAGATTTTATGTCATCCATCAATTGATCCTAGATTTTATGTCATCCGTCAATCTATCCGAATTTACATTTCAATATCTAAAAAGTCTCGTGTCACAATGTTATTTAGCTAATTAAATTAGTTGACTCCTCCGAAACGGCTAGATCATTTTAATGAAATTTTATAAATTGTATATTTAGCAGGTCTGAGAACCTGTCGTTATCATTATTATAATTTCCTTACTCAGGTATAGAAAAGTCTGAGAACGTATATGTATAAATTAAGTTTTAACGGTTCCGTACCTCAATAGGACGAAACAGAACCCTTATAGGATAACTTTGCTATCCATCTGTCTGTCAAGGCAGTTTATTTTGAGATCGATTTAAACAGTTACAGTCTCTCAAAGCTGTGAAATAAAACGTAAAAAAAGATACGGCCGTTCATACTACAATAAACGTATATTTCGACTAGAGCTAAAATTTGGTAAGTAATACCGTCTTATACTACAAGTAAAGGGAAAAGTCTCAAAACGATACATTTGTAAGTAAATAATAAAAAACAGGGTCTTTATGCAAGGAATGGCGATCCAAATTTTGAAATAATCTAACAGTTGCATGTGGGGTAACGTATAAAATTGCTTTATTGGCGCAAGCTTAAACAAATTTGTTAAATTATTTTACAATATATATTTTACAAACTTGATATGCACGTTTTGCTAGCAATTTGATATCTTTTTATAGATAATTTTAACAACCAAATTACAACACACATTCTTGTAGTGGCAGGAATGACAACCGCCTACTAAGTGAGTCCTAGCATCTGTTGTATACGAAAACAGGCGTTTTAATTTATCAAACTGTCAGCACAAGATGTTTTAATTAAGCCCAGGCCGATAAGTTACCGAATCGCTTTAGCTTGCTCCATGAAGTATTTAATAATGCTCCATGAAGTTAACGAAGCTATAGGTTTAGCAATATTTTAACACAAGATTGATTGTGATTCCAACAATCTTACATAAAACAACTATGGTTCAAACAAAAAAAATCTTATATATATTTACAATACTATGATTACATTAAATTAAAACTATCATTTCGTGGAAGTGTACCAAGAATACTGTCAGCAATTCCGCGTTGGATAGCTAGGCTGCTCCGTTGACCGAATTAGCTGCCAGCGCTTAGGTTTCGAAGATAGTACTTTGTACATTCTCCGCGCGTCTGGGCCCCACGGATCAAGTGTCTCGAGACCAAACGGCACAAACATGTAAGAATCACTGAGTCATATTTGCGACGCTTGCTGTCTTCGCCAGTCGAAGCTGCCGCCCTTGCATCAACTGACGTAACTTGGACATGACAAGTAGCTAGAGTGTCGATGCGCAGTCCCACACCAGAAAATAAGGGATGAGACGAGCAGGACGTTCAGCAGATGGTAATTGATACGCCCTGCCCATAACAATGCAGTGCCGCTCAGGATTCTTGAAAAATCCCAAAAATTCTAAGCGGCACTACAATTGCGCTCGTCACCTTGAGACATAAGATGTTAAGTCTCATTTGCTCAGTAATTTCATAAGCTATGGCGCCCTTCGGGTCGAAACAATGCTTACACATTACTGCTTCACGGCAGAAAAAGGCGCCGTTGTGGTACCCTTTATCTAGCCGGCATCCTGTGCAAAGGAGCCTCCCACTGGTAAAGTAAAGGAATTAATTATATTTTATCACAAAGACAGTGATTGATTATGATTACACTGGGTAGGTAATTAAATTTCAGTGTTCCAAGCAGTAATTATGGTTACATAAATATAATATTTATAATTTTTTTCGTACAAGAGTAATAAGTATTTTTTTGATTCGATTTAATTAAAATTTATTGAAGTAGGCGTTACTTTGCGGAAATCCATAATTATCCAAATGTTTTAAGTTTTCGTAGGTGTTAATTCCACCAATATTTGTCTATAAGCAATTGGACACGTGTTTCGCCTGTACACCATTCCACCTTCGCACGACACGCTACAAGTTAGGATATCATCCCCACCATCTGGATGTGTGGCGGTCCTCCACAGTGCGGTTTTCAAGGAGCTTTCTTCCTCGTACTACAACGCTGTGAAATGAGCTTCCTTGTGCGGTGTTTCCGGGACGATACGACATGGGTACCTTCAAAAAAAGCGCGTACACCTTCCTTAAAGGCCGGCAAAGCTCTTGTGATTCCTCTGGTGTTGCAAGAGAATGTGGGCGGCGGTGATCACTTAACACCAGGTGATCCGTACGCTCGTTTGTCCTCCTATTCTATAAAAAAAAATACACGAGGAATCCTCAGGACATGTTGACACGCCAAACTCTGGCACTAGACTTAATTATTTAGTACTGTAATAGTGATGTATCCCAGCACAGCCACAACCAATATGAGAGAAAGAGATAGTAGAGCGAGGGGAATTATGCGATAGCTGGTCTTTGCGGCGTTACTACAAACACTTCTTTTTTTTAAATGCTATTTTTGTTAAGGTTTTAAACGTTGATCACTATAAATATTAAACTTGTATTTTATTATGAGTACTGTCTGTATATAAGTACTTATATACGAGTATCATATCCTAGTTAGGTGGGTTCTATGTGTGGTGTGATTACTATTTATTATTATGTATGTACATGTAATTCTTATCCTGACTTTAATTTAATAAGAGCATTTTTTTTATGAAAATAAGGGACAAGACGAGCAGGACGTTCAGCTGATGGTAATTGATACGCCCTGCCCATTACAATGCAGTGCCGCTCAGGATTCTTGAAACCCCCAAAAATTCTGAGCGGCACTACAACTGCGCTCGTCATCTTGAGACAAGATGTTAAGTCTCATTTGCCCAGTAATTTCACTAGCTACGGCGCCCTTCAGACCGAAACACAGTAATGTTTACACATTACTGCTTCACGGCAGAATAGGCGCCGTTATGGTACCCATAACGGCGTCCTGTGCAAAGGAGCCTCCCACTGGCATAAACCATACAGTTGGGTAACCTGATAATAAAGTGATAACTGCCGCCCATACTCTCTACTTATCACTAGTTTTTCTGTCTGCATCAGCAACACCATAAATTAAATTTAAAATAAATTAACTTTTGTTTTGAAAAGCGATGTAATATATAAATATTCTAATAACTGATATGGCATTGTTACTGTTCTCTTAAGAAAAGTGGTATATTTCAAGTAATTTATTTGCAATATTAACATTTTGACTTCTCTACTAAATGAGTATAAAGCGATTATAGAAATCATTCCCTCGGGATAAGCTCAGGATTAACTTTGTATACATCCGTAAAGCCTTTCTAAGTTGGGAACATGGTGCGAATAATAAATGAGTAGAGACTCGTATAACGCTAGCGTGTCCAATAATGTCAAAAATGTAAAATATCTTTTAGCGAAGTAGGCAAGGGGAAGTTAGGGCCGGCTTATTATGGGACTTGAAATGTAAAATGAAGTAAAAATATCTTAGGGGCGGATAGAACAAGAGCTCTGTGCTGTGTAAATACAAGAATAAAAAAGGTTATCTATGTATTTAGAGATTTGAAATAAATTAAAAAAACGTGTGCATCTCGGGACGCCCGACATAAGTGATAGCTTTAACTAATTTATGTATGTTGAAATATTTAATATTGAAAATGTTTAAGTTGAGAAAAGCTTAGGTTTATTAGGTACTTAAATTTTATGTATAGGTAAGGTTATTTATTAATAAAATCTCTTATTGATTATAATAGTAGATTTTACAACGAGTGCACAAAACGAACCATTTTTATCCGAGACTTTTAGCTAGTATACATAGACATTTTTAACAATTTTAGCAAATTTGAAGAAATTAATAAACGCACGAAAAAACAAGACCTGTTTCCCGCCGCTCTTTTTTTATCTTACGACATTGATATTATTAGGCTTGGGCTCCAGACCTATACAGCCTATTATTGAATTAATTTGGTAATATATATATATTTTTAATTAATTAAATAAGCTAACGTATTTTAATTTAAATTTTAATATATTTTATGTCTTAAAAAACACATGTGGCAAATAAATTAAAGTAAATATTAAAAAATAACAAATTCTATCTCTGAACTTTTTACTGTACATTTATGAGTAGATCCTTTTGTGCACTTGTGCAAGCAATTTCAGAGCATGAGAAGAGAAAAATATATTTTATTCTTAGCTACAATTTTTGATATGTGCATTAAAATTGTGTGTATGTACATCAATATTTAATGCTATAAAAGTAACAATTGGATAGAGTGAGAGAGGAAGAGCTTGCCTAACGCTGCCGTATACATGAGAGAAAGGGAAGCCAGACAGACTGGCGCCATAATGCTTAAAGTTACGAAGCGGTTTACCCTCTCATAAGAAGTTATCACTTCAAAAGTTCTTAGATATAATACGGAGTTATTACTTCGAACTTTACAAGTGATCCTTCTGATCCGATTGCCGGAATCAGTGAAATTTTCAGCCTTAGTAATGTTTTTATGGCGATGCAACAGATAAACATTGTGAGCTTCAGAGCACACAGTAAGGCTTAAGTTAAGAGTTCTTTTCAGTTTAAATCAAATTAGCAATAATAATATTTTTGAAAATTGCACGTGTCTGTATGTTTAATTATTACGATTCAAAAGTAGGTCGAGCAAAAGACGACGAAGAATAGTAGATTTTACAACGAGTGCACAAAATGAACCATTTTTATCCGAGACTTTTAACAGCCCGAGCCGAAGGCGCGGGCTGATAGTAATGTCGAGGATAAAATGGTTCGTTTTGTGGATGAGTTATAAACTCTACTTTTCATTTCGATTGCGAGGAAATAAAACAATAGTATAACATGGACATTTTTAACAATTTCAGCAAATTTGAATAAATTAGTAAACGCACGAAAAAACAAGACCTGTATAACGCCGCTTTTTTTTTAAATCTTACTACATTGATATTAGGCTAGGGCTCCAGACCTATACAGCCTACTGTTAAGTTAATTTTGTAATATATATATATATATATATATATTACAAAATTAACTTAACTTATATATATATATATATATAAATCTACTATTTGTTTGGTATTAGGACATTCGTTTTTAAATAATAAGGCCGAAATATTTTGATTGGGTTGATCTAGAAACTAGATTGAAAACAGACAAAAGAACGCAATAATTCCTAATTTCCTTTAGACCTGTAAAAGAAAAACGTACGTATGTAACAACAAAAGTTAGTTAAGGCATTGCTTTTAAGTTAGAGCATGCCTTATTAGCCACATACAGGCAGCAATCGAAGGCTTAGTAAAATATTCCCTTTACACGAAACCTTAAAATTGAGCTCATAGTATTTGTTCTATATAAGCACGCAAGGCAATTTTATTGGAATAACAAATCAAACAGTCGTAATTACGGTTGTATGTTGCATGAAGGTTGTTACCTAGTGCGATATAAACTCACTTGCGGAAAACGAATACTGGTTGTAATTGAAGTTATAATTTTACTCTTCAACAGTGAACAATTTTGTTGTAATTCACCGATACAAATATTTTCTTTCTTTAAGCTTCTCCTTAGCCCAGTAATGTAGTTTTTTATGGAATAGGAAGACAAACGAGCGTACAAGTCACCTGGTGTTAAGTGATCACTGCCGCCCACATTCTCTTGCAACACCAGAGGAATCACAAGAGCGTTGCCGGCCTTTAAGGAAGGTGTACGCGCTTTTTTTGAAGGTACCCATGTCGTATTGTCCCGGAAACACTGCACAAGGAAGCTCATTCCACAGCGTTGTAGTACGCGGAAGAATGCTGCTTGAAAACCGCACTGTGGAGGACCGCCACACACCCAGATGGTGGGGATGATATCCTAACTTGTGGCGTGTCGTGCGAAGGTAGAATTCGGCGGCAGGAATCAGGTTAAACAGCTCTTTGGAACACTCCCCGTGATAAATGCGGTTGAAAACACACAATGAAGCGACGTCTCTACGCAACGCCAAGTGATCCAGCCGTTCGCAGAGCACTTGGTCCCCGACAATTCGAGCTGCTCTGCGTTTTTACGCGGTCAAATGGATCGACCTGATACTGGGGTGCGCCAGACCAGATATGACAACAATACTCCATGTGTGGCCAGACCTGCGCTTTGTAAAGCGCTAGAATGTAGTTGTAATAAAATTATATTTTGTTTTAAATATAAAGGTAAAATGATTACGTATTTGGTTTCAGGTGAACACTTTCATCAACTTGTAAATGATAATCACGTCATAATAACATATACGAGTATAATTATTACAAATAGCGTGAACAACTAGTAATAATTGTTATCCGGGACAGTACTATTCCATTACAATCAATAGAATAATAATTATGTAGAAAGAGTACCTACCTACCGTCTCATGACAATTCTGATGTGGGAAAACACGGCGACTACCTATACAAGGTTCTTGCAAGAAGTTCTGATAACCAACTTACCATTGCATTGTATCATATTTTCATTCCCTTTAATTACAAATTCCATTTGTGGTCTTCTTCATATGTTCCACTTCACCAAAAGAAGCTTTCTGTAAACAAATGTTAGATTTGTTAATGGACAAAATGACATCAAATCAATCATTTTCTACATTATTCTACACGGTCGAATAAATGGCGCTGATATATTAAGTAACAAACATACAGGTTAGTATTAGGTACTCGTATTATCCTTTTAATGGTTAAAAACTTACAAATATAATATATCTTTATCTTTAAACGAGCAATTCTTGTATATATAATATGTTCTGAATCTCGTAAACGGCTCCAACGATTTTAATGAAATTTAGCAAACAAGTAGTTTCGGGGATGACAAATTGATCTAGCTAGGTTTCAATTTTAAAAAATGAAAAATGTAGTTTTATACGTGTTTTAATGAGAAACAGCTACAATAACATTAGAATACAAAAAAAATTTCGCCACTATATTCAAGACTATAATAGCTCAGATGGGACATTGGGTGATGCGGAAAGCAGAAGACCCAGGTTCATATCCAGATGTCCTATTAGTTTTTTTTGTTCAACTTTTGCACATTCTTAAAAACCCGATCAAGGCTCGGTCGTCCAGATATTTAACAGATAACACGAGTCAATTTTGGCTGATAAACCCCTGGTCATCAAATTACCAACCATAACCCACATTTTCTTCGAAGAATTTTGAAACTGAAGCTAAAGTTTACAAACATTAGGTCCAAATTCAGTGTTTCTCTAAAATCGATAAGCATAAATGGCATTATATAGGTTACAGTTACTAGGAAGACATGAGGGGCACAGTTTACGTGACTTCAACCTTTGCTCTACGATTGTTACGTAAGGCTGGCGGCGTGCCAAACACCCTGGTACCCTGCTCCACATTCCTGAACTGAATTCGCGGTCACCTGTTGTTCAGTTAATTACAGACTACCTGAATATTCTTAAGTGATACAATTTAAATTTAAATATTTCAACCTAGCTTAATAATTATTATTCTGGTAGCACTATTTTTAGGAGCAAATATACAGGATGTAATAATTGGTTATTTATTAACTATTACAGATATAAAAAAAACTTTGAACAGATATCGAAAATATGTAACCTTATAAGTAAAATAACATCAATAACTTTTTAAAAATCAAATAAGATATTTTTTTGATATGTTTAATATCAAAAAAAATCTTGTTTGATATCACTTAGTAAGATCACGTAAGTATCGATCCCTACTCTATGGTAAGAGATTAGTAGAAAGGTCATTGTATCTCACAACACGGATGTCACTTCGAACTTTGTTATTACTAATAAAAGCAGAGCTGACTTCCTTCCGAGAGGCCGTCAACTCTCCTGTTAGTCCTCTGGTGTTGTAAGAGAATGTGGGCTGCGGTGATCACTTAACATCAGGAGACCCATAACCTCGTTTGAAAATAAAATATCCAATACGATCTTATTTTACTAGGTATCTAATCCTTATATTAAGTTATGCAATTAAAATCAATATAACGGCTTACTGTTGACCCCACACACCCACGTGCACCCAATAAAGATTTAAAGTTTGTTCGATGTCGGTCACAATTTGCAGCAAATTGGGAGCTCGGAATTAGTGACGTGTATAGCGAGGGAGCCGGGTAACGAAATAATAGATTGAAACAGAATGAGCTCGATTCAGTACAATCACGATTTATATAGAAACATAGATGAAGGATAGAATTTTGTGAAGAAAACATTGTTTTGTTCAAATTGCTGTCCACTTACTAACCTACTTGCCTAGTTTTGAGGTTAAGTTCGATTTTATAAAATTGCTCCGAAACCCGTTTATTTTTTATAAAAAGATCTTCTGTAGGTATATATAATATGTGTAGTAGTAGTAGTGGTAATATAACGCAACTTGGTACGGGGTTCCATACAATAATGGGCATTGTCCTTTAACAGTTTCGAAATAAAAACTTAATTATATCATAATTTACTTATACATTATAATTAATTCATTTAAATAGATTATTTAAGTTTTGTTTTATTATTTTTTATCTAAAGAGTGTTAAGTATTAATTATTAAGTCACGTACAAAAATCTCAATATATAAGATTATGTAACAGTAAAACTTAATATTATAATGAAATATATGGTTAGTATAGTAGTGCGATGTATATATTAGGTGTAAGTTAATAAACTTACATTAATTATAAAGCACTACCATCATTGACTACTATACTATATAATATATAGGTACACTTATTTAATTTGTACCAAAGTGCATGGACGATGCGGGGTCGAACCCTGCATCGTCCGCGTCCACGTGCCGCATGATATGTCTTGTTCAACTCACGGGTTGTGGCTCCATCTATCTACTTTACTAACTTTAACCCCCTTATTCATAATAGTCTGCTAACTTAAAGCATTGCTAATTCTCATTTTGTCTTCTTCTGTTGACCTAAGTCAGAATTAGAAAAAACATTCCTAAGCGGCTGTTTAAAGTTAGGGACCATTATGAATAAGGGGGTGAGTATCTACTTCACCTGATCTGCTCAACCCCAATTATTGCATATTAGGAAATTGACTTTGGATGTCGCTCTTTCAAACCTAAGCAGTTTGTTATTTTTAAGTGATATTAATTCTACTGACATTAATTTAAAATAAGAGACTGTTTATGAAATATATTCAGTAATACGTTTACTTATAATTATTACAACCAACACAAGTCAAAGCAGCGTTTAATTAATGCCAAATATAGCACACGTTCCGCAAACATACTAAATATTATAAAATATGGGTTGTGAAATTATTACGAGTGTTCTCAGCATAACTTTGAAATACTAAACGTTCGTGAAAAATTTTAATGAAGGCTTAGCGGCTTCACTCTGTAGCGACAAAACTTACAAATGTATTTCGAGGTGGAAAATAAATAACTTTATATTATTTTATTTTGAAGAACTTTTAAGTAGTTTACTTAATAATGGACATGATATCTGCAATGCATTTAATGAATACTTTCAAAGTGTATTCCAGCCTAGTGACCTAAATGATCAGACCCTGAACGAGGAATCAAATATTTCCGAAAATCTCCACACAATTGAGATCGATGAAAGAGTACTTAGGAGGTTCGTAAATTGGATATGCGGAAGGGCGCCGGCACTGACGGTATACCAGCTATTCTCATAAAGAAATGTGAATCGGACCTCCGCTACTAACACTCTTTAATCGCTCCATTAATGAAGGGACCTTCCCTAAATGTTGGAAGGAAGCCCGAATAGTACCAATAGATAAAAAGGAATCAAAAACAAATATTGGTTACTATAGTTAAAATTGTTTATGATCATATTTATAGAAATTGCCTACAATGCATCCCTATCAACCAACACGGTTTTATTAAATCTCGTAGTGTCCTAACTAACTTGCTTGAGTTCACTCATACCGTTAAGTGCGACATGAATGATAGATCACAAATAGATGTAATATACACAGATTTTGAAAAGGCTTTTGATAGAGTCCACCACAGTTTACTACTACAGAAGCTTTACGCAGTTGGAATCAGAGGGAATCTAAGAAACCTTGATTCCCAAAATTTTCAGTGCCGCCGTCCTTCTTAGTCATTGGTAAGGCTTAATTGTATAATTTGTGGTTAAATTATTTATTTAACATTATTATGTCAATCAATATTTTTTAACACAACAACAAATTATTATCACGTTCATCCTATATATTATAACAGAATAAATTTGACATATGTAATCGTTAATTGTGACCTGGCCAATAATACGTCACTATTAAAGTATCAAAAAACATTAAATACGTATCACGAAAGTAGGTTACTTATTCAGTAAAATGATATCAATGACTTTCAAAATCAAATGAAAAGTGTCTAAAATTTTGATATTAAACACTCCTATCAAAGGCCAGCTGTAAAAAAACGCAACGTTTGTGAGTTCTGTTGGACAGTTTGCGATCACTTGATGTCCCCAAGTATCAGTCGATATTATTATATTATTATGAAGGCTACATTATTTACATGCTATATGAAATTCACCCTTGTTCACATTACTCAAACTAATCCTAACTGTTCTTTCTACACAGCTTGATCTTTTGTGATACTTAGTTAAAAACTCGTGGTGTATAAATAAACATATACATATGGACAAAAAGACAAACAGATAAAAATTCAATTAATAATTTTTTTGGAATCGATATTGTTTGTAGAACGCACCGCAATTATAATTTAAAATGTATTCAACGTACAGTTTTTATTTCATTACAATTTTATTTGGACGTAAAAATAACAACTATAACATTTACATGTTTTAGGCAGAATCGTTTGTTTAAAATATGAGTAGTGTTGTGTCTAGTCATGTCAAACCATTCTCTATAAATAAATAACAACCGATACTTAATCGTGTACAGTAAGTAAAAGTAGAACGACAAGTATAATTCCATTTAAGTGGCATGCACGTTGCAAGTTAAACGGCATTCAACTTGATAATAACATTATGGTTTGCTATAAGAATAACATTATCAGTATGGTGCGGATGATATATTGAATGTATACAAGGCTGACAGGCAGTCATAGCGTTCTTGCACTATATCGTTCCAGAGCATAACTAGATAGATAAATAGATGATATATATAGATATACGTATAAAGTATAATAAAGTTAAGTTGCATCCTTTCTATATACATATAGCCCAGTGGTTAGTGACCCTACCTACGGAGCTAGAGCTCCCAGGTTTGAATCCCGGTAGCTCTGCGTTGCACGCGGTCAATAGACAGCAATGCGCTTTGTAGAGCTCTAGAATGTGGGCTGGCTTGATGTATTGCCGCGTTCTATTGCACGGACCGCGGAATTAGCAATCGCTCAAGATTCCGATACTAGGGAAGGACTTAAGGGAATTGTTGCCGAAGATAATTTTTAAAATTATACCTTCTCTGGGTGCACTGAGAATTTTGCGGGGATTCGAGGAGACTCAGCTATCACGTTCGATTGGATATTTATTTTATGTTATTTTACTATTTCAGTAGGTGTCAGCATAAAATATTATTATGTAGGTATATGTGTAGTTTCCGAAATAAAATATTTTATAATATATATTAGCTGACCCAGCAAACGTTGTATTGCCGATATTAAAATCGCGATACAAAAGTAACTGTTGATCGTAGATGGGTGAAAATTTGAAGTTGTATGTATTTTTTAATGCTGACTCATAATCAAACAAATTTAAAAAAAAATGTCAAAAAAATTAAAAAAAAAAATCGTGTGGACCACCCTTAACATTTAGGGGGATGAAAAATAGACTCAAAATTTCATGAGAATCGGTCAAGCCGTTTCGGAGGAGTTCAATGTTTAACACCATGACACGAGAATTTTATATATTAGATTGTATATGTACTAGCTGACCCAACAGACGCTGTCGATAATAAAAATCGTATATTTGTGTAAACAGCTTTTACATTAGACCGCTTTATTAATTAATTAATTGCCAATTAGTTTTTAGTTAAATGGATATACCTACTACTATGTTATCCTTAAGAGATAGACATAATATACCATCGCGGACTTTTCTGAAGACCTATTTAAGATACATAATTCCACCGTACATTATTTTATTATATCTGAAAGGGTTCAGACAGCATTTTCATTGAAAGCTCTTAGACGGCTAATTTTTATCCGACACCTCCAACAAATAGCGTTAATGTATACATTAAAATATGTAATGTATATTTAATCTTAACAAATTAAATTCTAAAACCTTTATCGAGAACCACGCTATCCATTGGTGAAAAGAGCATGAATGAAATCGGTACAGTAGTTTTTGAGTTTATCGCGAACAGACAAACACAGACGCGGCGGAGGACTTTGTTTTTATTGGAGTTTACTCCTTAAGAATCGCTTTTCATATAAGGCCGGGCGCCTTGTATGAGAAAAATATGGAGAAAAAAACCTACTTATCAAATGGGATAGTAACGTTTATAAAATGTAGTAATATGTAGGTATAGTTATGGAACTTACATGTCGTGAATTCTAAGCGTTTTACTCTTTACTTTAATATCTAACATTGGGATTAATTGCAGGTGTCTCGCTGGTCTTCATGATAGCCGTTCTGCCAGGTCTCCTGCCGTGGAGCGTTGGGGGCTGGTCGTGGTTCCTGTCACTGTGCCACCTCCTGGGAGCGTTGGCGCCCTGGTGCGGCTCCTTCCTGTACCACCTGTTCATGAACCACACCCGAGGGGCCGGCCTTTACCACAGGCTATTGCAGCTGGATATGTTGGGGATCTGGGTCAGTCAGAGTATAGGTGAGTAGTCATTGCTATTAAATTATTGGGATTTGGATTAGTTTCGGATGAAATCACAAGATACTTGCACTTTATTTTGTTTTTACATTAAAAGAAGATTGAATTAGATTGCTTTAAACATTGACTCTAAGGAAAAGCGGGGCGGTTATTGACACTAAATTTAAACAAAAATTTGTAGAAACCAATAAAGTATTTTTTCTACCTTATAATCCTATAATCATAC
Organism: Leptidea sinapis; assembly: GCF_905404315.1. Lineage (NCBI taxonomy): Eukaryota > Metazoa > Arthropoda > Insecta > Lepidoptera > Pieridae > Leptidea > Leptidea sinapis. Next base: position 5,676,408 of record NC_066275.1, on the reverse strand, counting down.
TAGATGTGTGACTACATAATATATTAATTAATAAAGTAAAAACCACAGAGTAGAGATGGATACTTACGTATAAAGCAAAAAAACTAATCACTGGTTTAATGCTTCATACTTGACAACATTATTTGTCACAACTTTGTTGGAATAAACCACAATGGGACTCGCATGCCGCCGCGTTGTTTAAAAGTTGTGAAACCAACAAATAGATGATTTCTGTTTCGAATTTTAGTTAGAAAACTTCATCAATACATATCTGTATGTGATTCCGTTGACTTGAATTATTCTATTTTTATAAATTACTAGGGAACAAGCAAGCAAATATGTTTCAAGTTCATAATCCAACTGATAGCCAATGATATTATAGTACTTTTAAATATCATTGCTGAATGCCATGACTTTGTAGACCAATATGTTCTTTCTTTGGTCATATTGTTGCAATAATGGCTCTGCCTAAGCCCTACCTCCATTTTAAATTATCTGCCTTTACTAATTGTGTTCGCAATTTCATCATCCCTCTAGTTTGAACATGGTGGCTCATAAGTATTTTTTAAATCAACTAAGTAAGTAGTATTTATTCAATTAATTCATTAGAATTTGTTTACTTCTATATACTCTAGGAAATAAGACCAAACGGGTATTTTTAATCAAAACTTTAATACAAAAAAATCACAAACAAGCTAACGTCTAAATAATTCAATTGATAAACTAAATTGAAAAATAATTTAAATAATAATACAGTAAATAATTAATAATATTTATTAATATGCTTAGTTTTTAAGAATAATGGCATACAAATAATAATTAATAGTCGAACAAAAATTGGACCCTCACTACCGACACCCCCTACCGACTAAAAACCTACCCCATGCTGGTTGCTCGATAGCTTTTCCAGTGACATAGGACGTGGGCCGCGGAGGCCGTAAAATATACTACCTACGCATCAACAGTCACGGGGCGTCTCTTAGGGAGACACGAACCTCGGACCGGCTGTGTGCTTGGAGCTAGGAGAGGAGATTGCTTACTATTTAATATGGTCTGATAATCCGATGGACTTTTGACAAAAGAAATAACACACTCGCCGGCGACTTCGGTGATGTATAATGTAATGTATGTGTGTGTGTGAGCCGACGCCAGAGAGACCAGTATGGATATCTCCACCCTCTCTGTAAGCTGCACAAATAGGTACCATTCTTTCAGGGTGAGTAAGACCTGTCGTAGGTGTCTGTGTGACTCGTGGAGAGGATGTCAGTCTAGATGGTCATTGGGAACTCTTGTTCATGTGCCTATAACTTAAAGTTACCATATATACAAATTTTATCTGTACCAAAATTCATGGAAAATGCGGGACTCGAACCCGCGCCTCTTGTTTTCCGTCCGAGCGCTCCTACCAACTGAGCCAATAGTCCGAGTGACGCATCAACCGAAATTTTGGTATGTCTTGTTCAAACTGTTTAGATTTGTAACCCGTAAAATAACAAACTGTCTGTCTCATATATTTATGTTTATCTTTATAATCGTTAATAGAATGCTTGCACAGTAAATCGTCTGATATCCATAATTTAAATACGACATATGTTGAGCCATTCATTCGACTGAGGAAAGACTGGAAAGTCTTATTTGGCCGAAAGTGTGAGGGTCAAATACTCAAAAAAGCTACCAACACTGTTAATGCGTAGGTAGTAGTACTACACAAGTGATAAAATTGTTTGGTCAGATGAATATTGATTTTATTAATAGCTGCTTTTCCGTATTGTTTTTATTTATTTAATGTTTAATATTATTAAAATTAGGTAGCATTTTATTGAAAATTTAATTGTTTAAACATTATATTTAAACAATTAAATAAATTTTAAATTAAACAAAAAAAAATATTTTAATAATTATGTTGCATTTTATTTAGAATTTAATTGATATAAACATTATTGTTATGAATTATTGTATAATAGTACTATTAATAGAATTATTGTAGAAGAGTTTTTCGTCAATTCTTCTCAACATAACTTACGAATCGGTGGTAGTGTAAAAATAACTAACGATTCAAAAGTGTTTTAAAAGCCAACTAGAATAAAAAATATTATTTGATTTTGATTCACTTTAAAAATGCAATTAAAGTTAGCAAGCGAAGTGTTCTTTCCTTATGAAATAATACAGGCAATTAAAATAATGCTGTCCTGTACTGGCCGTAAATAAACAGAAGTATGTTCACTTAATTAAACTTAGTTACTGTGATACATGTCTTCCATGCTGCGTCTTGTGTAGTCCGAGCTTTATTATTAACTACTGTGTTATGTAGGTACTGTATATTATGCATAATAATTATTAGTTTCATAATAAGTTAATATATTTTTACACTAATATATCGAAGGTAAAATTTTGTGCGACTTTCAATTAGATTTTTCACTAATCTTTATTGCCTTCTCAGTTGAGCCAATTTTCTAAGTCAATTTTTTTTGCGCCCGGACAAAGGAGAAAGGGCTATCCTCTGGGAAAATGAAAGGAGGGAGGTTATGAATGCTCATACATACCCACGCAGCCGGCTGCAGTAGTTATGTGGGGCTCACAAGAGCCTACGTACCTACCCACTAAACACCACCTGAGGTTGTCTTAGAGCAGGCGCCCACTAAGCCTTCATCTGGGGTGACCTGATAGGCGCAAGCGGCACTCCCTTGGGAGTATCCGCTAGGATAATACACTGAGGGTGTTACCTGGTTAGGACTAGTGACATCGGAAGAATGATCACAAACAGGGGGTGTGTCTAGTTGTGTCTGGTTATGCCCAGATGCCCAGAAGCAGTCGAGGTTAGGCAAAAGTTTGTTAGGGGGATCGGCGCGGGCCTCTGGACTTAGTAACGGGATGGGAGTGGGGCGGTATTCGGCGGATCGGATAATGGAATGGGATGATTTTATGAAGACTTTAAAAAAGTGTCAGACAAGCTTTTGATTTGTTGTTGGAATGGTGGGAAGCTCTTAGTCCCGGTGTAAGTCTGCATTTCTGATGCACCATTGGACATTTAATGCCTTACGACAGAAAGGGCAATCTACAGTTTGGATTTTCTCCAATACTTTGGGATTCGCATGTGCAAAGACGGGCTACTTAGTTAATTACCGGTCGAATGCAAACCTTATACAGCAGTGTTTTTCTCTTTTTTAATGGATATATACAAATTTTGTGTAATATTATATACATCTGTCCCGGCATTTTGTAATAATAATGTTATAACACAAAAGAAAATAGCGCGGCGCGAATTTGTTGTAACGAATGTAAAATTTAATTAGTCGTGTGATCGTCATTTTCAAATGTCATTTGACACTTGACAGGAGATGGGCGGCTCGAGGTTGAGTGCAGCCAACATAAAAATGAAATAATTCGTAACTATGTTAAATTATTTTATTTTATTAAAATTCGATTTGTTGATAAGATTTGTAGATAAATGATATAGTAAATATAATGTTTCGGTTAGTTATGAACGTTTTACATTTAAGGCTTCGTATTAGTTTAGATGGTTTCCATTGTTTTGTTATATTATATTATGTTGGTACTAAATCTGGAAATCAGAAAAATACTTTTTATTAAGAATTTTCTACAATTGCTATAGTGAATTAATAAATTTTTAAAATTCTTAAGTGTTTAAAAGTTTTTTAAGTGTTATTTGTAATACATTTACTTTTGTAGACTCTGGGACATGTTTTGTCTATCTCTTTTATTTTAAAGTCATATTTTTATTCAAGTAGGTAGGATCATATAAACACATTACATTGTTAACACTATAACCGATTCGAATAACTGCGTAATCTGTTAAAAAGAAACGGCACGTGAAAAAAAATCTATCATATATATCAACATACAAAGAACAACGACGAAAGTTAGCTAGCGAGAGGCATATACACTAGCGTATAGACATGTGAGAGACAAGAACATCTCTGACTCAGATACAGCAAGATAGAAAAAGAAAGCGAATCTATACTTACCGTAACCGATTTTGATTGACAAGTCGTAAACAGTCAGCTTGATATTAGTTCCTCAGAATTTTAAGCCACTATATAATAAAGTATGTCAACGCACACGTTAGAACAATTGGTCACGCATTATTGTGCTATCAAATAGAAGTCTATAGGCCACTGACTCTATCCCTTTCTTTCTTTTTTTTATTTCCGCCGCTCGTTATGTGTACCTACACCCCTCCCTAAGCGATCGGTTTCGTGACTGATGGTAATTACTAAATGAAATTGATTCTATTATTGTTCAATGGCATGCATTTAATTGTCCCACAATGAAACAGGTCCATGAAATATCAATAGACACACGAAATCAATATATTCTGAACTCGAGGTACCTACACGCTGTGACTATATGAAATTTTAACCGACCTCAAGAAAAAGAGCAGTTTGTCCAGACTAGAGTATTATTTATATTCGATATTGTAAAATTGAAAACCTGGTGCACCAAAACATGCAAGGATTATTAGGTAAAGAACTTGAACTTGAGTTATTTATGAATCATAAAGATCACTGGCTCAGAAAACATGAGCTCATCTTTAACTACAGTGGTCATCAGGTGGCAAGTGCGTTTAGCAGAGAAAAAGCTACACGTGGCGGCTCTCTTATTCTTGTAAGTAAATTATTTAAATTCAAAGAACGAGAAGATATTGTGGGCCTCTCTGTTGAACGTACAAGTGAAATAGCCTGTGCAGAGCTCGAGCGCGCCATTCTTGTTAGTATATACTGACCCCCAGATGCAGTATATGAATTATTATTTGAAAGTGTATTGGAGGAGGTTTAATTAAAATTATCTGAGTCTAAGAAGTATATCATGATATGTGGTGATTTTAATATTAATTATTAGAAAAATCCACGACCAGTATTAGATTCAGATCTTTATTCAAATCATATGATTTAACCAATATTTTCTTAGAGCCTACTAGAGTAACTGGCACCTCCAAAAGCTGTATTGATAACATATTTACCAATTATAAGCCCATTTCTCAGGCAATAATTAACAAACTGAGTTCAGACCACTTTGGTCAGTTAGCCTCTTTTAATATTGAGGTCAATAAATGTACTAAAATTAAAAAGTTTACGTTTGTTCCTGTGAATAATAGGCGAATGGAGAAATATAGAGGCAATGTGTCAGTTAAACTCTCAAATTTGGATTTATTCAAATATAATATTAATCCCAATGAAATGTATGATATTATGTTATTTAAAATAATTAAAACAGAGTTTGCTTCTATATTTACTTCTAAGACAGTCAAATCAGGTGATCTCCTGTCATTTAATGATTGGGCAACAGCTGGCATTCATAGGAGCAGACAAAGGCTATATGAACAATATAATGAGAGATCATTGTATAATCATGATGCATCTTTTCTCGAGTATGTTAAAAAAATACTCTAAATTATTTAAAAGTGTTTGTTCTATTGCAAAGTCTATGTATATCAGGCATTTCTGTTAAAATAATAAGTTCAATAATTGATGTCATAGCACCATATCATGCAATAGTCTTTAATAATTGTATTAATCGTGGCATGTTTCCTGACCTTCTGAAACATAGTAAAATTACACCAATTTTTAAGTCGGGATGCTCTTCTGACCCGAATAACTTTCGTCCGGTGTCGGTTTTGCCGACCCTAAGTAAAATTTTTGAAAAAATAATTTTAATCCAAATGCTTACTTACTTTAACTCTCATAAGTTACTTCATTTGAAACAATTTGGCTTTACTAGGGGACGTTCAACAATGGATTTGATTAGGCATGGCATCTTCTGTGATTTATCTAAGGCTTTTGATTGTGTTCAACATTCAACACAGAATAAAAGGAACTGCGCTCGATTTTCTGATTTCATATCTAAACAATAGAATTCAGAAGGTCGACGTGAATGGCAGGAGATCTCCTGGGACTCCTCTCCGTATGCGGGTACCACAAGGGTCTATTCTCGGACCGTTCCTCTTCCTTATCTATATAAATGATCTTCCTAATCTTATAGAGAAAAAACATAAGGTAGTATTGTTTGCAGACGACACTTCACTGATTTTCAAAGTGAAAAGAAATCGTGTTATGGTTTAGCGCTAATAACCTATTATTAAATAGCAAGAAAATGAAATATATAAAATTTACCGTACCAAATGTCAAAAATGTTGATGCAAGTGTTTTGTTAAACGGAGAGGTGATAAAATCGGTGGAATCTGCTAAATTTCTTGGCATTATTCTGGATTCTAAATTACAATGGGGCCCCCGTATTGAAGGATTGGCGAACAGACTTAGTTCTGCAGCATACGCGGTTAAAAAGATTAGACAATTAACTGACATAGATACGGCGTGACTTATATACTTTAGTTACTTCCATAGTATTATGTATATTGCTGTGGGGCAGCGCTGCCGATATTAATACAATATTTGTGCTGCAGAAGAGGGCTATTCGCACTATTTATAACCTAGGCCCTAAGGAATCATTGAGAGCAAAATTCAAATAAATTAACATCTTGACTGTTGCTTCTCAATATATTCTTGATAATGCAATGTATGTTCATAGGCACATAAGTGAATTTGCGAGAAACTGTCATAGCCATAAAGTTAACACCAGGAACAGACCTAAGCTTATAATGCCTACTACTCGGCTAAGTCGAGTTAGCAAGTCTTTTGTGGGGCAATGTATATGCTTTTACAACAGGATCCCAGAAAATGTTCACGTATTACGTTATTCAAAAGAATTATTAAAAAACGATTGTGTGGTAAAGATTACTATAACATAAATGACTTTCTTAATGATACCACAGATTGGGAATGGAGCGACCGCCCTTAGGCTATTAATTAATAAGTTTAATTGTACAATGAGACTTTGTAAATGTTACTTTAATAGTAAAACATATTTTTGAGTAAAAAAAAAAGTTCGCTGAGTTTGTTGCGCCCATTCTTCTCAGGCCTGAGGCATTCATTTTGGAATGGATGGTAGTTTTTTTGACTTTCAATAAGTGATGTCACATCCTATTTTGAATAAAATTATTTGAATTTGAACACCTAAGAATTCCGTCGTTTATGGACTGATTTGGAAAAAATAAAAAAAAATGCGTGCGTACAATGACAGATCTTAAACTTCTTTTGCAAACTAATTTTTAAATCTCGTTAATATTTCTCGTTTATACTTCTCGTATATATCTCGTTTATATACCTACTAATCTGTTTTCTAAATTTAATGTTTTTGATCCATATGAAAAATCATTAAAAATATTTATTTTAAATAAAATTTAGTTGTTGTTATAAGATGTTCTACTTGAAATGAAACTTATTCGCTACTAACGTTGTATCGCGCTGTATCAGGTTTGGCGCGCGGCCGCAAGTAAGTAGGATTCAGATAAGATGGTGGAATACTTATAAGTATTTTTTTTTATGGAATAGGAGGACAAACGAGCGCACGGGTCACCTGTTGTTAAGTGATCACCGCCGCCCACAATCCCTTGCAACACCAGAGGAATCACAGGAGCGTTGCCGGCCTTTAAGGAAGGTGTACGCGCTTTATTTGAAGGTACCCATGTCGTATCGTCCCTGAATCACCGCACAAGGAAGCTCATTCCACAGCTTTGTAGTACGTGGAAGAAAGCTCCTTGAAAACCGCACTGTGGAGGACCGCCACACATCCAGATGGTGAGGATCATATCCTAACTTGTGTCGTGTCGTGCGAAGGTGGAATTCGGTGGCAGGAATCAGGTTAAACAGCTCTTCGGAACACTCCCCGTGATAAATGCGGTAGAAGACACACAATGAAGCGACGTTTCTACGCAACGCCAAGTGATCCAGCCGTTCACAGAGCACTGGGTCCCCGACAATTCGAGCTGCTCTGCGTTGCACGCGGTCAAATGGATCGAGCTGATACTGGGGTGCGCCAGACCAGAGATGACAGCAATACTCCATGTGTGGCCGGACCTGCGCTTTGTAGAGCGCTAGTATGTGGGCCGGCTTGAAGTATTGCCGTGCTCTATTAATGACGCCCAGTTTCTTTGAAGCCAATTTGGCTTTGCCTTCCAGATGACCACGAAATTGGTTATCGCTTGAGATTTCGAGACCCAGTATTCCGATACTAGGCGAGGCTTTGAGGGAAGTGGTGATACGACAAATGGGGTTTTTTTAGTGGTAAACGCGCAAACTTGAGTCTTTTGGGGGTTAAATTGGACAAGGTTCAATTTTCCCCATTCCGCGACCTTCTCAAGAGAGGACTCGATAGAAGACACAAGTTTCTCCCGGCACTGGTCGACGATTTCCTGAGAGAGACCTGCATGGCCCGTGTATATGGCATCACCAGTGCTGTCGTCTGCATAGCAATGAATGTTGGAGGTGTCCAACATATCATTGATATGCAGAAGAAACAGCGTGGGAGACAGCACACAGCCTTGGGGCACTCCAGCATTCACGGGCTTCGGGTTCGAGCAATATCCGTCGACAATGACCTGTATGCTACGCCCAGTGAGGAAGCTGGAGGTCCACTTGCACAAGCTCTCGGGAAGCCCAAATGATGGAAGTTTGGAGAGGAGCGCCTTGTGCCATACACGATCATAGGCCTTCGCTATATCCAGGCTAACTGCCAGGTCTTCCCCCTTGCTTTCAATAGCCGCAGCCCATCTATGTGTCAGGTATACCAGAAGATCACCTGCCGATCGACCATGGCGAAACCCGTATTGTCGGTCGTTGATCAACTGGTGACCCTCTAGGTATACCAAGAGCTGACGGCTAATTATGCTATCCATGATTTTGGAGAGCAGGGAGGTAATAGCAATAGGCCTGTAGTTTACCGGATCCAAACTGTCTCCTTTTTTTGGATCGGATGGAGAAGGGCAGAATTCCATGAGTCAGGGACTACGCCTTTAGAATAAGAGTGCCGGAATAAACGCGTTAGCACCGGCGTCAACTCAGGGGCACACGTTCTAAACACGATTGGAGAAATGCCATCCGGCCCGCTCGACTTCCTGACGTCCAACGAAAACAGAGCTCGCCTAACAGTTTTCTGTCTGAACTGTACTTCAGGCATAGAGCTCTAACGCCGCGGGATGGTTGGCGGTGTTTTTCCGTTGTCGTCAAGAGTCGAGTTGGAGGCAAAAGGAGTGCACAAGAGATCGGCTTTCTCTTTTGCCGTATGGGCCAGGGTGTCATTCCTCATGTGCAACGGCGGCATGGACGGCTGGCTGAAGTTTCCAAGAGCAGCTTTCGACAACAACCAGAACTTGCGTGTTCCGGTCGGGTAACTGGAAAGCTGCTCGCCGATTTTGACGACGTGTTTTGACTTTGCACAAGCGATTTGCCGCTTAAAAAATCTGGAGGCACGGTTGTATTTCCTCTTAAGAACTATGCAGTTTGGATCCTTTGTGCCCAGCGCCGCAACCCAAGTTCGATACGCCTGTTTTTTGCAGTCAGATGCTGCTTTAACTGACGCATCGAACCAGGGCTGTGATCTGCCACCGATGGGTACTACAGAGTTTGGTATAAAAATATCCATACCCTGTAGTATCACATCGGCTACTGCAACGGCGCAGGCACTAGGATCATCCGAAGGGAAACAAACCCTGCCCCAAGGGTAGGATGCAAAAAATGAACGCATCCTATCCCAATCTGCTGACTTGTAGTGCCAAACGCGGCGGGGTGGTCTGCGACGTTGGCGTCGGATAGGCACTACACTCCTGACCAGGCAATGGTCGACGTTCCGAGAGGGGCGTCGACAAAGACCTGGTAACCATGGGGATGTGTAGTCAGCAGAAGATCCAATAAGGACGATATGTGGCTATCCACATCCGGGAGCCGCGTTGGCGACTCAACCAATTGGGACAGACCATACGCCAATGCAAAATTATTTACAGATCGCCCTGCGTAGTCTTTGGTACGTGATCCAAGCCATTCGGCATTGTGCCCGTTGAAATCACCCAAGACTACGATTTCAGCGGAGGGGATCTGTGCAAGTACGTCGTCAATTGCCGCTTGAACGCAGCCCATGAGATGATCGGTTTCTGCGTTACCACTATGGGACCTGTAGACACACGCATAGATGCGGACGCGGTCCTCTAAATCTACGCGGAGTCAGAGAGTGGACAGGTCCCTACCCTCAAAATTGCCGAGACGGCGACAGCAGATATCCTCCCTAACATACACACATACCCCGGCATGAGGGGGGGGGAATGGCCACCGGTCCTCGACACTAACCTATGCGAAACATAGCGGCACTAGGCCGCTACTTCACGCCGGTATTCTGTGCGAGTGTGGTAATTAACCCGGACGAGTCTGGCCCGATTGTGCTGACGTCAAAAGACGGCAGCGTGACTCTCCCACTTCTAAAAAGCCCTTAGTCGCCTCTTACGACACCCATGGGCGTGGGACTCCCCTATTCTTTTTACGCCCCGGGAAAAGTACAGGGCAATTGAAGTAACGTAACAAAAAATTAAAACCAATTATAGAACTGATTTGCTCATCAAAGTGTTCGTCAAAGTTCTATTAAGAACTGCTGTCTCACATGAACACTAGAGTGGAAAATAGCTATATTTTAAGTGGTTTGTGTTTCACAAGATATCCTGGCACCCTAAGGACCGTAGGAGCTTTTAATTCGTCCGATCAAAACTTCTCCATCTCACACAGATGTGATCACGCACATCACATATATGTAGTATAATAAAAATATGGAATACCATAATATCAGATTGAGTTTAAGAGTAATGCCTAATTTATAAATTCAATCCCTAAGCTGGCGACCCGATATTAATATTTGAACAAATGATTTGAGTTTTCTTTAGTGTTAATTCTGCCAATATTCAATAGTCTTTAAACAATTCGACACGTGTTTCGCCTCAACACGAGGCATCCTCAGGACGTGTTGTCTCGCCAAAATCTGGCACGAGACTGGAATTTATACTAAAGAAAACTCAAATCATTTGTATAATTATGGATTTCCGCAAGGTAACGCCTACTTCAATAAATTTTCTTAATGTTTGAAGCCATTTCCTGGTTTTGGTGGTTATTTTTGGCTATAACCGTTCTATCTATGTGATCTATTCTTCATTTCAACTGTGGGATGACATATTGGTATTTTTAAATGGCTATTTACCTAGACATCCCTGCCTATAGATATACAAAGACTAAAGAATATATCTAACGGAGATACAGCAAGATATAAAAGGAAAGTGAAGCTATTATGACTGTAACCGATTTTAATAGAGAAGTCATTAACAGTCAGCCACGCTTGGCATTATATCCTTAGACTGCGTTGCATCAACTAACTAGCAACAACAAACATATTAAAGTAACGGTTACGAAAAAAATGTGTTGCACCATTTGACAATTTTTAGATGACGTCATAACTTTAACTGTAAGTTGCAAACGTCCAAACTTCACTTGTTAAAGCTTTTGTTAATATTTAATGGCTAAATAGCGTGCTGTCGAATGTTTCAATGAAATATTCGATATTGATATTATTACTTTAACTATGCCGTGGAATACGTTGGTGCATCACATTCCGCAGTTTATGTTAAGGTCAGCATTACTGTTAACATTAAATTTGACCTAAACCTTAACCATAACAGCCAATATGATGTAAACCAGCTAGTATTTTAAATATTAAACCACTAGCTAACGCACACATTAACAAATCAAAATAGTTGACGCATTACCGGACTGTCAGGTCGTCTATACGCTGATATATTCTAGGTTAGTGGGTATTTGTATTATTGTGACAGATAAGCATTTTATATCTTATACTAGCTGACCCGACAGACGTTGTTCTGTAGATAATAAAAAAATACTGTTTTATGGGAATTTGAGAATAATATTTCAAAACATCAAGAATTATTTCGTAACGTATGCGTTGTTATAATGAAATTGTTTCACAGCAGAACTGTCAAACCGTGCGTCAATAAATTCTCTCATAGAAAATATGTCCATACAAAACAAAAATTGGAAATGAAAATAATTATGGGTCCCAAATTGAAATAAAAAGTATCCTATCTCTCAAGTTGGTCTAAACTGCACTCCATGAAGTTATCCCCATTAAAATCCGTTCATTAGTTTAGGAGTCCATCGCGGACAAACAACGTGTCACGTAATTTATATATATTAAGATGTACATATATACAATTCTCGTGTCACGGAGTTTGTTACCAAACTCCTCCGAAACGGCTGTTCAGCCGTTTTTATTTGTATAAATCTGTTCAGATTTGTATGAAATTTTGTGTGCATATCGGGTAGGTCTGAGAATCGGCTAACATTTATTTTTCATACCCCTAGATGATAAGGGTGACCTAACAATAAATATATTATATTTTTGTATTTTTTTTTATTTTTGTTTAATTATGATTCAACATTGGAAAATACATACAACTTCAAACTTTCGCTCTTCTACGATCTACAACTATTTTTGTATCGCGATTTTTATATTGTTCTGTTCCATCCACAAATCCGCTATAGGGTTGCAAGATGGCAATCGAATTCAATAATTATTGTAGTGCTATATATTTGTCAGTTCTGAGAATCGGTTGCATCCATTTGTTATACAACATTTTTTTTTAATTACTTTATATGGCAATACGACGTTTGCTGGGTCAGCTAGTAATATTATATAGATTGGAAAAACTGGATTCTAAATAAAAGCCACAAAAGAACAAACACACTCGTAACTCGTCCTTTAAACACATGAATAAATCTGGCTACGCTTTTGATTGATAATAAATTGGAACCTAACATAAATCCTTACAAATACTCCTCTACTCCTAATCACTTTATGGAATAAGAGTAAAAGCTACCCAACGTAAGGCAAGGCTGAAATGAATCACCACCGACCAGTCGTTGGAAGCCTGTAGAAGGCTTCTTCAAATGTATTCATAAAATCCACAAATACCAACCTAACTCAACCAACGAACCCAAATCATTCAAGTGACACTTCTATTATAGCGCTCCACAAACTATTACAAAAGGTGAGTGAAATTAAATATTTGTAAGAACCACTACGTCAGAACTCAGTGTCACCTAGGGGAATGCGGGGTAGCATGCCATCAACTTGTTTAAATGACATTTTGTATGAGTTTTATTTGAATTTATATACATTTTAAGCAAAATCTTTGCGTTCGTTTTCAGAGTGTTAAACTTAATAGTATCAAGCACAATGTTTTTTGAATCTGTTTAAATATCATTTATTTGCAAAAGGATACTTTATTCAATTTTCCAGAAATCGTACACCACCGAGTACACCTTAAAAATAGATAATCACAAAATACCTTGGAGTTGTACCGAAAAAACTTGGCAAAGCTACAACAAACTACGAACATATTGAACTCCGGTCAGAACCTGCATTGTTCTGTTTGTAGCAAACAGCATGCCAACATGTCATAACATACTACAAATAAATATATTAAGAAAAAATTTGTTCAAACAATACAAATGTTATAACTATATTTACAATACTATGGTTATATTAAATTAAAACTATCATAACGAGGAAGCGTACCATGAATATTGGCAGCATTTCCGCATTAGATGTCCGAAATAGATGCCAGCACTTGGACTTCCAGTAAACCTATTGAGGCTTATGTTTTTACATACACCGACTGACGTAACTTGGACTTGAGAAGGAGGCAGAGTATCGACGTAAGTTCCTTACTAAAATTTGATTAAACTTGGGTCTCAATGGACTAAGCTACTTGCTGATATAATTGGCTACCCAAAATAATTCAGAACAATCCAGTATCACAATAATCGCCGACTGACTTAGAAATGTTTGCTGACCAACCAACTAGCCATTTTGGTTGACCTGTCAGTTCTAAGCCCCTCCTGGCTAGTTCGACAGGGACTCTATCTAGAATTCGATCCTCATTAGCTATTATTAGTATCATAATATGATGTATAATAAGGATCATCACTTTTTTTTCATTATAAACGGTTTGATTCCTGGCTAGGAATATTAATTTTTCAAAAATGGATAGATGCAATTTATTATCTATCAAAATCGTGCCCGAGACTCCTTTGGGAATGTCTTCTTTTACCCATTCTAATATACTAGGTACCTAGTACATAATATATATTAATAAATAACTATGATTATATTATGATCAAAAATGTCAAAGTGCTTTAATATGGCCCGAGTGTCCCATCTGAAATAAGGTCACAGACGTCTATTCTGAAAAGTGTGATATAACTAATATTAAAATAATTACGTAATTGCGCTACAAATACACGCATTATGTAGATAATGCACATGACCGCCGGCCTGTATTATCTACACATCAGCAATACGTTACACTCACATTATTTATTTACGAAGCTCTCTACGTCAACTTCCATTTTCATCACCGTTGAGTCGCCGCGCTGATCAATAAATGAATCTTAAAATAATTTTACTTTGATAAAAATTATTCCATAGCCCCAAACTGAGCGCATGGCCTGTTTTATAAGGGCCTGACAACGATATCTTATAAACCGACTTCAAAAAGGAGGAGATTCATAATTTGACTATATTTTTTTCTGTTTGTTACATCATATCTCTCACGTTTATTTCCGAGAGAGAGAGATAGATAGTGATTAACAAAATAAAAGTGTGCGTTTCAGGCCGCCCGACAGAAGTGATTACTTAAATTAATATAAGTTGAACTATTTAATACTGATATTGTTTAACTTGATAAAAGGTATGGAAATCTTTTATTGATTATAAAAAATATTTTATTCTTAGTTACATTTCTTGAATATGTACATTATTATTTTGTGTATGTACATTATTAGTATCATTATTTAATACTATAAAAGTAACAGTTGGTTAGAGTGAGAGAGGAGCCTGTCTACGGCTGCCGTATGCGTGAGAGAAAGGGAAGCCAAACAGACTGGCGCCGTGATGCGTTACGTTACGAAGGGGCTTACCCTCAAAAATGTGGTAATGAGTAGGCTTCAAATTTGTTGCTTATAATAATAATTATATTAGTAATACTGTATACTCGCACATGTAGCGTTTTGGTTTTTCAACAACGAAGAGGTATTCAAGTACGTTAAAATAAATTGTTTTATATAAGCAGTTTATGTAGCTTCCGTTATAGTTTATTCCGTTTTTCGTATATAAGTAGTATCTCAGTAAGTGAATTTGTATTTTTATTGAGATTAATACAGTTTTTATGTCATATCTAAGTACGAATCAAATACTAAAATATACGTAAGTATTCATCCCTACGCTTTGCTAAAACTAATGATAGCTAATCTATACTAATATTATAAAGCTGCAGTGTTTGTTTGTTTGTTTGTTTTTTTGAACGCGCTAATCTCTGGTACTACTGGTCCGATTTGAATAATTCTTTCAGTGTTGGGTAGTCCATTTATCGAGGAAGGCTATAGGCTATGTTTTTTTTTTCAAAATTAGGGATCCGTAATAAAATTGCTATTTTGTAATACAAGGTGTAAAATCGAAAAACTATTTTTGCGTGCGCTGCAAAAACTATTGACAATAGAACAAAATGATGTACAGGCTATAATATAGGCAATATTTTATTACTTATAAAACTATCGCGTGAATTATACTTTATATGGCAAAACAACGTTTGCCGGGTCAGCTAGTGTCTAATAAAATGATAGGTTATGTAAGCATGGACAAGTCCGCATAAAATGATTGTTACTGCTCCTGTCAAATATCCTGCTTAATGTACTATAACAATAAACAAGACATTGTAGTTGACCGATTTATGACATGGCTAATGACTCATATGATACTAACGATATCTATATAATAATCTACATTAATGATGGTATCGTTAAATCAACAGCGTTAGTTTTAACGTTTTGTCAGCAAGCAATAATCCAGCCTATTTCCTAAATAAAATACACGTGTGGGCCACTGAACAAAATGTCAGTGGGGCGAGTACATCGGTCGATATGTCAACGTCTTTAATACTTTCTCAATGTTTTGCTATGGTTTCTCTTGGTTCTCCATAATATTTTTGTTCAAACAAGCAGTTCTTATCTTCTTGTTATGTATGTCTGGTCATGGAGTACAATGGCTGCAGCGTTGCGAGACATAGCCATCTCTACAAATTTAATTTGTACCAAAATAAATGGATGTTTCGGGACTCGTACCCGCGCCTCTCGGGTTCCGTACGAGCGCTGTAACCATCTAGTTCATATAATCACCATCTATCTTCCGCCGGACCATTGAATGAAGTTTTTCATTACACTGCGAGAACGTTGATCCACTGCTTTTTCTTGTTCAACTATTCGATGTAATGGGATTTCTTTGCGGATTATATTATGTCCTTTTCGGATGACATTATGTCGTTAAGGATTCGTACTTAAAAAATAGACGAAATTCTTTGTTAGATGTAAATCTCTTTCAGGTTGGAAACAATAGTACGGTGAGCAATCCATTTTTTTCTCAAACGTCACCAACCATCTTGAGGGTGTCACAACCTGCTCCAAAATGCGGCTGCTTGCCTACGAATTAAAAAAAAATGTTAGAGATAAATTGTCATATATATATATGTGCCATTTTTTACGATAATTTTCGCTTACCTTGCTCTTTGGCCAAAACACGTTATTAATATTACCAGCTTCATTTGCTATTTATTCCCTTCTTCGCACAAATATAGGTAGCTGTTATTAACGTAAAGGTTGCCATAATCTCTTTAATAGTAAAGCCTTGACCTGTCTTAACAAGATTATTAATTAAATTAAAACCATTTATAAGTACGTCATTATGGAAAGTTTTCTTGTTTTCTTTGAAAAATATTCTCCATCAGAAGCTGTTTGAAATTAAACCTCAGTCAAACCAATGGTTAATAGTTAATACTCGTAGTAAATATAAAGCTTAACTTTTGTAATAAAATTATAAAAAAAACACAGATGACAACAATTGATCAACAAAAATGTACCTGACAACCTTCATGTTGCAGCTGACTGAGAGTTGGCAACTATATTTTTTTCAATTCTTGACATAATGCCTTTTAAAATGACGTACAATTTATTAATAAACATATCGGTGCAATGTACATCAGAAAACTAATTTTACTAAAATAAATTATAGGTACTTGCGGCCAAATTTTTATAGGCTACCTATAGCTAATACGTTGCATACTTCCTAATCGTTCATTTAAAATAAGTTTCATCAAAAAACACGTTCCTGCAGAATCGAGCGATGGGATCTTAGGTTATTACCACATTACGTTGCGAACGAAAAGTTGAATATTGTACAACTGTTTGTTCGAAATTTTAACCTCAAATTGACGAAACCAAAGATACCTTATGATTTTCGTTAGAGTTTGAAATGGTTTCAAGAATACTTAAAATAGAGGCTGCTCTACATGAAAAACATTAAGAACGTAGAAGGAAAGATGTGCTTTGCTCACCAAGGTGAATCCCCGACCAGCATAGGCTCAAAAACAAAGTTTTGTTACGCACTAACTATAAAAGAAGCACGAGGAGAAATTATTTCCAGTGCAGGAGTAACGTGTACGAGTAAGTTGCTATTCTGCTCATATATATTGCAAAAATAACTTATCATCATATCTATCATTCTTGGAAATTCAACTTCTATTTAGAAATTCAGAGGTAATGTGTTATATTATACATTGTCATACCTACTAACGGACAAAGACATGTTGCGTTTAAAATTACATTAACATGCCGGGATAGATTTAAGTCCACGTTGGCGAAATTGCTGGCAAAGCTAGTTGTATAATAAATTTATAATTATCCTTACTAAAATTATAAATGTGAATGTAAGTTTGTTTGTTCGCCTAAACCACTGAACCGATTTTCAAGAAATTTAGTACAGATGTAGACAAGAGCTTTTATCGCGAATGCTTGCGGGGTTGAAATAGTATGAAAGTTTATCATTATCGAAGATGATGAGAATTTGTATTAAGGCTCTTGATAAGAAATAAATAAATATTTGTTCTAGCGTTTTTAAAATTTAGATGTGTGTGAGGATGAAAAAGGGGGTGACTACAGTTTTTACCTTATAAAAATGTATAAACCACAGCAGTTTGTTATGTATTATTTGCAAAGTGAGTATATAAATAAATATAAATTGCTGCCCAAAGGAAGTATTGCACGCGCAAGAAGTCGCGGGTAAAAGTTAGTATATTATAAATTTTATTTGGTAAAATTTTTAAATTTACACTCTTTTGCAAAAAACGGGCACCTAGGTAAAAAAAAAGCCTGTTCCACTGGCATCTTCAGATTATTTCATAATTCTAAGTAACTTGTATCATCATTATACTTGAATTAAATAAGCAAAAGTTAGTTTTTGTCAATTTCATCATTACATTTCGATAGAATTAATGAAAAATTATCCCAGAGTCTAAACAGCTAGTTGCATATCTGTTCATTACATAAAAAAGCTTGCTAAAAACTTAAGTTCTTTTCTTCATAAAAATAAAAAGTAAAAGTTTAATATTGAATGTGGCCCCCTTTTGCTAAAATGACAGCTTGTATTCGTCCGGGCATGCTATCGAATATCGATGCTATTTTTAATAGTTTCTTGTGGAATATGCTTCCACTGCGCAGCAATTACATTCCTTAACTCCCTGATGCTGAGCGGGCTGCACCGATTTTACTTGTCGTTTTAGAACATTCCAAATGTACTCAATGGTATTGTGGCCAGGGCTTCGCGCTGGCCAATCCAAACTATGAATTCTTACTTCTAGAATATTCGCTTCCACATCGCCAGAAGGGTGAGCGCGAGCGTTATCCTCCAATAAATTAACTTTTCTCCAAGAACCGCTATTGCCGGTTGTACGTAAGGAATAAGGACTTCGGATATGTACCGGTGTGTATTCACTGTGCCGTTTTCTATAAACGTAACGACTAACTCCGTATGGTCCAATACATTTATCGCAGCCCAAAACGTAACTGAGCCTCCACCATAAGGGGTTATTTCTTCAAAGCAAACTTCTGCGAAACGCTCCCCTTGTCTTCGTAGTACTCGTCGACGTCGGTGATAAATGATAAATGTGCCAGTAATATTCTCAATTGATTAAAACCTCTTTTGGTATTGTATTTTTTAAAGGGACGGAAAAAATTAAAACCACACGTTTTTTCTGCAAATGAAAATGTCAATTTTGAGACGTACCTACACAACTTGTCGTAACGTTTTGAATTGAGATTATATACAATATATTGAATGTAGTAATATTCTTTATGTATTACTTGTCGACGAAAATGCTACAGAGATTTCTTATAAATTCCTGCCTATCAAAGGCCTATGTTGGAGAAAGGCCACTACCATCCTTACCATGGATGTGTTAGACAGCAGTTAATGTGATTTTATTGTTTCGTGTTTCCAGTGTTCCTAGGTTGTTATGATTTGTATTATGCTGTCAATAATGGCACGCACACGAGATTAAAGGTCGTTGAGAGAGATTGTCCATTTAACTTCAGTCAAGTAATCTTCAAGCAGACGATGACCCAATGTGAAGTGATGTTTTCAACGTAGTGGTTAAGCAAGGAATGAAAGCCCCACATTTATTATTTGGTTTGAAGAATTCTAATATAACGAGAACTAAAGTGTGACTAGAATTTGTCGCATATTTACTAAATAGGAATATACGTGTCTGTTCTTCGTGCTGCGGTCATAAATAAATAACAGCACAAAATAAATAGCAGTGTTTTGTTTTCACATTCAAAGTGTTAAATCATAAATAAATTCTCTTTTGATCTGTATGTGAGCGTGAAATAGGAAGAAAGCTTTTTCGCCTATTGTCTATGAACGGTTTTGTTTTATAAAGCCCGTGCACAAGTTCCAGTGTGTATTTCCGGTGTACGTAAAGTGCTGTTTAAAGGAGTTTTGAGAGTTTCGTTATACAGTAGTAATCCCAATAATACATTGCAATCCGTCTGAGCCAATCATTATTTACATGAGAGTTTAATTTATCTTTATTGTTAAAAATATTATTAAAAATTAAAATAACATCTATATTTGGTTTCAATTTTACAGTGGAACAAGTCTCAAATATTTATAGATTTATATTTATTTGAACATGACATTTAAAGCAAGGCAAATGTTCTTTCTTTTGTTTCCACTAAGTATAAATCAATATCATATATTTTAATCCAACGACATTGGGAGGAACGCTACATAAACTGTCAAATTATAAAGTTATATCACAGAAAAGCGATACATATATATTGGAAAAGGAAGTATAGATATGTCGTACATCAGCGCTAATATTGTTAAACAGATTGCAGACTCCAGATTCCAGAACAATTGAAGTCCCGTTGGAGTTCCCACTCAGTAATACTTGTCCCGTACTCCGTGACCCCAATCAAGTGTCCGTTCAATGAGCTCTACTTTCCCAAACGATTACAGCTTTGCCAATCTTAAGCAACGTCTTTCGAGAGAAAATTATATAATTAATACTTTGATAGTATTTTTATTTAAGCGCGATACTTCTCCCTGTCATGTAATTTATTAGTGACGAATGTGTTAAGAAAAAGTCGACTTTTTTTTAATTTGGAATAATTTACTTCGCGTTTATTAATAACACAGAATAAGCATTACTTTCTAATCCTACAGTAAATAACTCTTTCTATTCTTATAAACTTCACCACATTCACTACAACAACTTTTGAAGTAACAATTGGTTACTTTTGTAGACGACAGATCTGTCATAGTGATAAGTGAACTAATCTTTAGCAACGCCAGCCAACCAACCTCTCCGCCTCACACCTGACACACCTTCTAAACTCTAATATATTCACAGCCAAGATTGTAGGGCACAATGGATTTTCAGAGCTTTTGTAAATCGTTCATGTCAAGGCCAAATATATGCCTTATGCGATAGCTTAGCTAGATTCTGCATGCAATCTTAAAAGGCTTTAATTTTGTCGAATACACCCCGACTGTGTCGTATGCCCAACACTATATTTTCAATACAATGTCGAGTATATCCATACAGTCTTCTCTTGATAAATCGTCGACCAAGGCTGGAAAAGTCTTGTAATTTCTATCGACGTTTCTATTGCGTAGTTGTCAGTATGATGGGCGCGAGGATAACGTGGTCATAGACACCCTCAAAATAGCAATTTATAGTTTGTCTGTTTGTGCACGTTAACCTTAGCAATAGCTAGACTGGTTTGAACACGGCCATTGAGTGTTATGGCAAACTTTTCATAAAATTTTGCGTTGCTTTAATTTAAATTTTCATTAATTGCGCTGTATCTAGTGAAGTTACGGGGCTAGTAAGATTTAATGTCGAGTGTGTCAATGGAAAGGGTCTCCCGCGGTGCTAATTTGAATCTTCGCGTGTTTTGCTACATATGTCCATATATTATAGACGTATAGGCCTGACAGCCCGATAATGACCAATTTGAACTGTCACTGTGTTCGTTATCTAGATTAATATTCAAACTACTAAGGGTCTAATTCCAATCGTGGCTTCTTCTGTGGCTTCCACTTGTCCAAATTGGTGACAATAACTAATATCTAATATATTCCTTCCCTTTTCTATGTTGCTGTATGTCTGTGAGATATCTTCTTATCTCTTGGACGCTTTATTTTTCTATCCGCTAGTATATTGTACGTCTAGGGGTGGGACGTATCAATTAGAATCAGGTGAACGTGTTGTTCATCTTATCATTGCTTAGCAAAATGTGTACTTCGCCAACTCTTTCGTAATCACTTCTGAGCAATTGTATTCACGACTGTCCATAAAAGACAAAATGCGCTTGAACAAGGATCACGTATTAAGATGTCTTCTAGAATATAGAACTGAATATTTAATCGCTAATATCTATGAACATAAGCTCTGTACCAAGTGGGGCTTAGTTTTGGAAAACCCCCGGGGAAGGTAAACACGCGATTGAAACCGCCGGAATCTAGATATGAGTATGACATGAGGGGTGGAAATAATGAATCGAGGGTCATTAGCGCTGCCGCGACGATGACGACATGCAAGACATCTTGATACGACGTGCTTTTGTCGATTTACCTAATCTATTGTTTCATGACGGAAAATCTTGTGGATAATTTTTTATGATGCAGTAATTATGTTTTACACTCAAGACTTAAAGGCCATAAAAATTAGTGATTTAACCATTTGATTTAATCACAACTGTTTCTTGTTTTTATATAACATTAACTTTCATGTATCGTGATAATATAATTTAAAATAAAAACTATCATAGCACTGATTTCCTTGATGCCGAATTTATTTATTTATTTGTATATCGAATTTGTTTTATTTTTCTTAAGACTGAAAATCTGATATATCTCAAAGGACCTGCAAGAAAGCCATATAGATCGACTTTTATGTATAAAAGTGCCGCAGAATTCTTGAAAAACCCAAACTTCTGTGCGACACAGCAATTTCACTCGTCACCTTATGGACAACGTTTGGCGGGCTAAAACCGCCAGTCATAAATAAAATCAAACTATGTAATGTCAAAATCACAGTAGGGTATGTTATGTACTTTACGCGTATGTGTACCAGGAATTTTATTTTTGTTTATGTGTGTCTGAATGCTGCGCTAATCTTCGACACAGTAGGACTGATTTTGACGGAACTTCATTGGCACACAGCCCATGCTAGCCCTAGGATTCCGCGCAAACAGTTCGACTCATTGTAAGATTACCACAATAAAATATCTTGATCGATCACTTGGTGTTGGGTGGAAAATTGCCATTTTGTGTATCTTCTACCGATTTTTATCACGGGGAGTGTTCTGAAGAGTTTTGACATGATTACTTCGCAGTCCATGCCACAAAATTATAATCATCGCCATCTGGATATGTGGCGTTCCTCCGCAGTGCGGTTTTCAAGGAACTTTCTACAGCGTACTACTAATATTTGGAATTCAACTTAATAAACAGTGTTCCCAGGACGATACTATGACGATACATGGGTACTTTAAAGGCGTCGTTAGGGCCATCAATACTCCTGTGATCCCCTGGTGTTGCGAGGGTATAACT
Organism: Leptidea sinapis; assembly: GCF_905404315.1. Lineage (NCBI taxonomy): Eukaryota > Metazoa > Arthropoda > Insecta > Lepidoptera > Pieridae > Leptidea > Leptidea sinapis. The sequence continues at coordinate 5,653,515 of NC_066275.1, read as the reverse complement.
TTACACCGGGTCACCCGTTTGCTCGTTTGTCCTCCACTTCCCTTTTTTATGTTCATTAAAAACTTCATCTATTTAGTATAGACCTGAAGAATTTGCTTATTTGATCGCGCTTATCTCTAGAGAATATAATATTATAAAACATCTCATATCAGCCGGAAGACGTCCACTGCTGTACAAAGGTCTCCCCCAAATGTCTCCATTATCCTGCGAGCGGTCCTGCACTGCCCTCATTCAACCAATTCTGGTGATCTTAAAATCATCGGTTCATCTTGGTTCTCTTACGGATTTCTTCATTTCTCGCAGGGAAACTCCGAGCATAGCCCTCTCCATTGCCCTCTGCGACCATGAGCTTTGTAATCACAATGTAGAAAATATAATATACCGAACCATATAAACTAGTTAACCTAACAATAGCCAAGCAATAACGTAAGCCATAACCTAATTATAGGTATATATATTAGAGATGAAACGGATAGCAGTTTGGTCAGATACCGGATACCGGATATTCGGCCCACCATGTGGCCGAATAGCCGAATATCCGGCGGAACTTAGCCGTTTGGAGATCTTATTGGAATATTTGAAAATATCTTGTGAAGAGTCCTCAAGTAGCAGTTCATCTTCAACACCGGCTAAAAAGAGGAGAGGAGACAGAGTCAGCTGTATCTCGCACAGCTCATGACACGTTTTGGGATTGCTTTGATGAGGCAGCAAATGAAAACAATACTGACCAGGTTCTACGTGAAGAACGAAACGCGAAAACCTGTGAGATGGATTTTTATCTCAAGTCAATGCGAATTGATCGCAATCGTGAGCTTTATTCTTGGTGGGCAGCTAATGCGAAACAATACCCAAATTTAACAAAGTTTGCCAAAATCTATCTTTCAGCACCTTGCTGCAGTGTGTACAGCGAAAGACTTTTTTCTGGCCTTATTTATGAAAAGAAGCGAAACCGCTTGCTACCTCTCAATGCAGAGAAAACAGTATTTATCCACCATAATTTGCCTTTAGTTCAGTATGAGTACTAATTAATTATTTTTTTTCTATTACATTCACTTACTATGGTGTGATTAAAAATTTACAACTAAAACTAATTATATTTCTTAAGTGATACTAAAACTAACTAAATAAAGCAAATAATTACTTAAAAATATATTTTTATACAGATTTTTTTTTGATTTGGCCTGAAGCCTATCCGGCCGGATAGTATTAAGGCCGCCGGATAGGCTGGATACCGGATAGTTACCGCATATCCGTTTCATCTCTAATATATATGCCTACTTCTTATAAGAAGCCATCACGCTACGTTATTTTGACAAATAACTACTAAAAAGCTACAAATAGCTTTACATATTACTAAACTGTGGGGATGTGATATATTTTGAATGTGTTTTTGATGCACAGAGTACCACGGCGGTGCCACGTGTAGTTTCCATATGGATTTATGCAGCGTAGCGCTATACTAATTAATTAATACAATAGTTAATTATAAAAAATATATCTAAAAATTTAATAATATAATTAAAATTTTGAAACAATAATAATATGGTCGTGGTCGTACTAGATAACACGAAGAAGGTATCAGTGCCTACGCTAGGAAGCGGTTATTAAATTACATACTTACAAACTGTTCCGAAATGATATTATAGAAAATTTATGTATTTAGGTGAATTATGTATATTCGTATTTATTTACGAGTCATATTAATTCTAGACAGACCAACTAAGCTCGGAGCTGTATTTAATTTCGTACCTATTCTAATCGTTTTCACGCTGCAGATTTACAAAAGTTTAGAAAGGCTAAAGGTATTTGACGTCACTGGCTGATATTAAAATAACTTGTATCGGGGAGGGGCTGGTTCGTATCGAATCTATTCTTCAGATAACCGACACGAGCTCCCAGCCGCACCTATATTTGGCTTTCTTTAATACACGACCTAAATAGCGATGAATCAAATCTGCCGAAAGGTCAGCTCAATTTTTCTTCGAGCTGAAAGCTATTCATGGGATATGACAGTTTGCTTGTGTGTGGAAATTGGAATTTCTAAACGAAACGCGAAAGAAAGATATTATGTTATTGTTGTACTTGATAAGGTTGTATTTAAGCAGCTAACAAAATATTCTTAACAATACGTTTTGTTACTTAGAATTTATCTATGTACATGAGATAAATTCATCAAATAACATTCCGAGGAATAACTAAAACAACATAATTATAGGCTTTTAAGTATAAGTAAGGGTGTAATGATTTATTTTAATTAAATATTTAAACATTTAATTAACCATCCTCACCATCTCGATTTGTAGTGTACCTTCATAGTATGGGTTTCGCGGAACTTTCTTCCAGGTACAAACAGAATGTATGATCTTCCTTGCGCGGTGTTTCTGGGTCAATACGAAATGGCTACTTGATAAAAAGCGTGCACGCCGGTGGATGTAAAAGGCTGACCACGCTTATGTTGTTCTGTATGGGCCACGGTGATCACCTAGCATTAGGTGCGCGTAGGCTCGCTTGTCCAGCTTTTCAAAGAAAACCTTTAGCTTATAGCGTTCTTTTTTAAGAAATTGTGGATGGTGTCGGGCAAAAGTTTTTTTGTAACATTCCGCTAACTAGACTGTCCCTGATACGTTTGTTACACGGTCGTGATGTGGCACAGTGTAGTGAGCACGCTCCTTTACGTCGCAGTGTGCCAGTGTACAGTGAGTATTGGATCAGATGATAACATTAAATTCGAATTCAAATATTTTTCTTCAAAATCACTTATTGAACGTCAAAAACTACCACCCATTCAAAATAGACTGCCTCATCATCGAATTTGGCGTTTTTGGCGGAAATCGTTAAATATCAAAATTTTGTCTTTAATCAATTCGACAAATGTTTCGCCTCTACACGAGATCCTCAGGAGATGTTGACGTTAAGTTATATGATCTTTTAATTACAGATGAAATAACTTATTTTTAGTTGTTTGGTTTCTAATATATTTTTTTTCTAAACTGAATAGTTTTCGCGAGAGACACTTCAAAAGTGGTAAAATGTGTGTAACCCCGGTAACTTCTAAAATAAGATAATGATTAACTAAAGAAAAATATATGATGTTCGTGCAAACTTCCACGGAAAATTGGTTTGAACGAGATTTTATAAGTAGTTTTTTTTTAATACGTCATAAAGCGTTACAACGAACTATATGAACTTTTATATTAAGTTACTTGCTGTTTTGGAACCCTTCAAGGGCGAGTCCGACTCGCACTTGGCCGCTCTTTTATTTAGTAAGAGGAGGACAAACAAGCATTTGTGTCACGTGACGATAAGTGATCACCGCTGCCTATACTCTCCTGTAACACCAGGGGAATCACTCTTGTGATTCCCTATTGCGTTGCCAATCTTATTAAGCTTCGAATAAACTTACATATAAATTCAAAAACCGTAAACACATTGGTACGTGGCGGGCGAGGATCGAGCCGGTGGCTCCGTGGTGAGAGTATCCATATATATATAATTAAAATGGTCTATGTTTGAGGCTCTTTCACGCCTAAACCTCTGATCGTTTCGACATGAAACTATCCCCATTCGATGCGAAATTTATCCTAGATGGTTTATGGCTACTTATTTTTTTATTGTTTTGTAATAAGATGAATAAAATTTAATTTATTTCCTTTTAAAATTCGCCCAGCGAAGCGGGCGGGAACGGCTAGTATAATTATATAGAGCTTATACGAAATATGCATTATGTACGATTATTAATATTATGTTCCGGTTGCAAACTGTTAGACAAATTTAGTGCAGTTTCTGTGGGTATTAGAAGCTTCTCTGTGAGAGACTAATTGATTGTGTTACCAGCCACTTATGGCAGCGTCCGCGTCCTCGAGAACCAACACTGTGTATGATGTAATACCTCTTGTTTGCATAACTTTAATGTTATTTAAATTATATTATTTTTGATAATATTATATACAGCAGCTATAAATAATGCATTTAATAATTAAGACCAAAATATTTTTTTTGTTTCAAGTTGAGATGAAATAGATGTTTACAGTGAAAGGCCATTACTGTGTTCAAGGTTATTGATTGAACTCAAAATTCTGTGTGGTATCGCCCTGGCATTTCAGTCACTTTGAGACAAGATGTTAAGTCTCAGGTACCAAGTAATTTCACTAGCAACAGCGACCTTCACACTCAAATACAATAACAATTCATGACAAAAACGGCGCCGCTGTGCCTCACCTGATAAAAAAGTAAATATTTAACTCACAAAGTACGGCATAAACCACCTATACCATATTTTTGAGAGCTATACACGCATTTTACATACTATATATACCTCGAAGTATTAACATTAAAAAATATGGCTCCTTATCAAAACTACCGGTGGGTCTAATAATATAATTTATCAAAGCTAAACAAATTTCGAAACACTACCTTACTGCATAGTTTGTCTCATATATTTATTTATGTTTCCGCCTTCCATACTTTTATAACATATATTATATAAGTTCAAAATCTATATAAGCTGCAGGGCTGAACACCCAGGACCTATCATAAAAGATCATCAATGAGGTTTTAATTTGAAAATAATATTTACTTTCGTGAATAATTAATGGCAATCAGACAAATTTCAGCTTAATGAACATACAGGTTTGATTCGTTGTGTGTACAAAAGTGATTCCATTTATTTTGCGGTCAAAATTATCAAGGTCATTTCAATTTCAAAAAATGTATACAAAAAGGAAAGTACTCTATATTCAAGCAGAAGTCAATAAATTCTATAAACATAGAATTTTTCCAGCGCCGATTAAACAATCGCTGCGCTGTTCGGCGCTTAAATTAATAAATTAATATAGGTGAACCTGAACACAGAACCGCTTCGTTGATGGTACCTAATAAAAAAAATCTTGAAATAAAGACTGACTCCAGAACACTAGAGTGAACGCTGGAGTGCCCCAAGGCTGTGTGCTGTCTCTGACACTGTTTCTGCTGCATATATATTGGACACCTCCAACATACATTGCTATGCAAACGACATCACGGGTGATGCCGTATACACGGGCCATGCAGGTCTCTCTCGGGAAATCTTCGACCAGTGCCAGGAGAAACTTGTGTCTTCTATCGAGTCCTCTCTCGAGAAGGTCGCGGAATGGGGTAAATGACCGCGTGCAACGTAGAGCGGCTCGAATTGTCGGGTACCCAGGGTTCTATGAACGGCTGAATCACTTGGCGTTGCGTAGGGACGTCGCTTCATTGTGCGTCTTCTACCGCATTTATCACGGAGAGTGTTCCAAAGAGCTGTTTAAAAAAGCGCGTACACCTTCCTTAAAGGCCGGCCACGCTCTTGTGATTCCTCTGGTGTTGCAAGAGAATGTGAGCGGCGGTGATCACTTAACAGGTGATCTGAACTCTCATTTGTTCTCCTTTTTCCGTAAAAAAAAAACAACAACACTTCTGATGTAAGACGAACAAACTTAACTTTAGATATTCAATCAAGAAGTTAAATTAGATACCAAGTTAATATCTGTTTATATAAAGTGTTACCATCAGATTTAATTGTTTCCAGTCTACGGAGTACCGACTCACCGATCACTCCTGAATCAATGTTCGTTCAGCACTTCATGTAAATCATTTAGTTAACTATCGGATATTGTCAGCGAGAACAAACAAGATTAGCTACACGTTAATTGGTTTAACATTCTGCAATTTAACTGACGACATCATTTTGTGTTTTATTTCATTTGCGTGGAATTCGAACTATTCAGTGTTATAAATAATACACATAACTCCTAACTTTATCATTAACACAAACTTCTAATAACATAAAAGTCTCGTAAAAAACTGTTTGAGCAAACAGACAATTCGAATTCGATCTTCTCTAAACTGTTTACAGTTTACAACTTAGAAGTGTACTAATCGCGTACCACTTCAATTTTTAAATCAGCCTTAGCTTTCCGATTCTATTTGGTTCTATATATATAAAAAATATAATAGGTTTAAATAAATATACCTATTTATATTTTTGTATTTAAATTATACGCTTTAAAAAATTAAAACACGTTATCAACTGAATCATATGAATAAATCTTCAAATTAAGCGACGTCAGGATAAATAATGCAAATACTCCTAACACTATGCTTAAAATGCAATTTGATACATTACCACAACGGTATAATAGAATATAAATCTATAATTTTAGATTTTATATTTAGAAAATAAGAAGAAAAAATGTTAAAATGCTCACAGCGACAGAGTTGCATGCGGAGTGTGCTTAAGATCCAGCTGTCCTACATTTGCCAACTACAGGCTGATCTAAGTGGAGTGTCTTTCTCTATTTGTAATGAAACGATCCGATAAACGAACTTGGAGTTAGACTTAATGACTGCATGTACTAAATGGTGCTTCAGCTTCGTATATAAATGCTAAGCACTCTATTCTAATATATATTGCTTTCAGCACGAGTCTTTATAGTTTATAGTCATTGGCACATTTACGTGTTCTTTATTTACGACTCGACTGTTTAATGTTTAGTTGAATATTTTTAGTCTGCGACTTTCGGCATAGTCTCACTTGACTTAAGAACACTAAATTGATAATTTACTTCATATATGCACACACGTTGATTTACTTGACTTAAGCTTCTGTAACCTCTAGCAGAAGCAGAAGGCATCCACAGTACACACCCATCACATTTCGATGGCTTTGGTTAAAGAAAGCATGGAGTTGATGAGAGACGGATTTGGTAACGTTCTACTTCACACACTCGAAATTAAATAAGAATTGTTAAAAAACGTTTGTGTGGTATGGGTTACTATAGCATAAATAACTTTCTTAATGATACCACTGATTGGGGATGGACCGACCATTAAGTTATTAAATAATACATTTTATTGATATTACTTAGTAACCATGTTTGTACGAAAACAAAAAGAAACCCGCTGAGCTTCTTGCGCCCGTTCTTCTCAAATCTGACGCATAATTTTTCTTTATATGCTTTTTTGTGCTTTCGGTCTGGTAGATATGTTTTTCAATAGTTCTTGCTCTATGGATTGCGAAGTCTTTTCTTATGTATTTACTTATAAGATTGTATATTGCTGAGATTTAGTTTTTAATTTGTCTAGTTTTCATTCGTCTTAACATACGCTCTGACAATATTGTGTGAGTACAGTTTTTGTAATTTTGTAAGCTTCTGGTGATGGCTCTATGTTATTGTAATGCGTCTGAACCGTGGTATTTTCTGAGCTCTCTAAAAGATGGTGGGATTCTAAAAAATTTAAACGTTGTAAATATTTGTCTATCTGGGGGCCTACTATGAACTCTTATTGCGATTCAATTGACAACCTAAAATGAACTGCTTTGCTATTTCGTACCACGACGTGATCAGAGCTATCTAATTTAGTTTGACGTCAAATCAACTGATTAAATCGCAATGATGTCAATTGAATGTCAAAAATGATATCAATTGAATCGCAAACTGATTTAGTTCGTTCATTCATTCGTACCATGAGGTGTTATTTCAACCTAAACTGGATAGCTAAGTTGTCAAAGTGACCGATTCTAAAAAAGTTGCTACTTCCTTAGAGGAAAGTGAATCTTGTTGTTAATAACTTTTAAAAAATAGTGAAAGCATAGAAAAGAAAATTTTTTTGATCAAAGATGTGATGAGAAAACTTTATTGGACTTTTATGTAAAACAAAATACTGAAAATAAATACCAAAAATGAAAATACTAAAGACGAGGCAGTAAGGGCCCGGGCTATAGCCTGTTCGCAAGAACGAATTAAAAAAAATGTACTCTGTGGTCCTGTCAAATCAAACATCAATGGAGGTGCGTCAATAACTCGTTATTTTTACGAAAACACTTAAGCAAACATTTAATTTGTAATTCAAAGAACTATATTTATTTATATTACTATTGTTTAATAAGTATAAAAAAGGCCTTGATGGGTTATAATTTGACGCAATTGCGCAATTTTAAAATGTAGTTTTAGTATTTTCTACGCAAAAAATCCGCTAAAATTATATCATTTTAGGTTTCGAAACGCAATTTTATTTCGTTCATTCTTCATAAGCGATCCAAACGCCATTCAGTAAAAGGCACTTCATGGTACGAATTTTAGTGATTCAGTTTAGGTACCTAAACTGAACTGCATCGGATTCGCATCGCTTATTAAAAGTTGATGGTAGGCCCTCTGATCATTAAATTTCAAATTATTATTATGAATATTTTGATATTTACATCTGCTCTTCTTTGTATGTGTGAGACATAGTGTTGCTCTTACTAGCCTGTGGTCTGACGGGTATATTATATTCAGGGTTTTGTGTTTTGAAACAAGTGTGCTTTATTTGATAGTACAAAATCAATTTCGATATCTAATTCAATACCCACAAAATTAAAGCTTGGGCACTAACCGTAAGGTGACCCGTACGATCGTTGGTCCTCTGATTTTTAAAATAATTCATGCAACCTAAAGAATAATAAAATCGGATAATAAAACATGTTTTATATGCGTTCACTGCCTACATGTCATTAACTTAATATCGCTAGTTTTTTAAAGTAAAGGGAGTAGAAAAATCTTTATCTGTATTTCATATCATCTGAGTTTCTGTAATAAGTATTCTACATGAAATCCGTGTGGCAGCTGTATCGCATCAATCAGGCCTCTCGTAGTAACTTTTGCTTGTATACGTTGTAATAAAACATGGCGTCAATTTGTTATTCGCTGTCTTCCTGAACGATATTGTAACGTGTTTAAGCACAGGGCTCGGAAAACACAAGTACAATTTCACAAATAGTCACGTCACACCAGTCAGTAATATACTCAGAGATATAAATAACCATTTACGCAAAGATAATATGTCGCGAATGTTCTTGTAGTAACAAAATACAATAACAACAAGTTTTTGTAAACAACTCTATTAACAAAAACATTTGTTTCAATGTCAAGAATCCTTTATGCCGCGGTAAGTACCTATCGGATAATATATATCTATCTAACTATCTCGTGACCTACGTAACAATAATTTTGTACAGGAACTGGAAAGTATTAATTTGTAACATTTAAGGAAAAGTGTTACAGTTTAGGTGCCGTGTACAGTGGTCGTTCGAGGCAGAACTGCACATAATATGTTCCGTTCGTAATATGGTGCGTTGTGACAGAAATCAGATTTTCACTATTATGGGTAGAATTTTAACATCTGATAGATATTCTAAAAATAATAACAGTGTTACCGTCATGAGGATTGCGAGTGAATAAAATGTCCTAAAGGATTTGAGCTTTTAATTACTAATAATAAAAATAGTATATTAATTATAAATTAAATACAAATTAAATCAAAATGGACGAAATTGTGAGTTCAGTGAGTTTAGTGAGTTCTTGTGACAGGCTCCATCTGCTCGTATAAATGTGGTTTGTGGTGGCGTTTAGTGTTGGCCTATAATATTTATCATATAATATTATCATAAGTCATATACCAAGGTAGCTAGCCAGGTACAGATATCATCGCATTAAAGCATTTTTGATGGAAATCGAAAGGGTTTCAACTATTGAACTTATTGAACTAGCTACTGTTTCCCTATTACTGTAAATGAAAAGGCATTTTCTCAAGATTGATTCCTTTAGAATTACTTTTGATGTCATTTCTAATACTACTACCGTTTCGGAAACAAATGGCGCTCTGAGAGAGAAGAAGCGGCGAAAGAAACTCTCCCAGCATTCTTTTTTTGCGCTCTTTTTAATAAAATATACAATATTGTACTTACATTGTTATTGCTATAAAATAATAATAGTAGTCCTAATATAGTACTCCTCCTAATATAATAGTAATACTAGTCCCAGGCTGTCCGATCACTTAGATATTCAGTTGTGGAGTAGTGGATTTACTACAGAGCCATTTTTTAATAAAACATTTAAATTTATTTATAGATAATGCCTAAAAAGTGGCTGGGACTTCATTATTAAAGTAAAGTACTAGAATTAGTTACAAGTTTTACAAGTTACAACCCTTATTTCTAGTGTTATAATAATGAAAATAACTATTGAGTGCAAAAAGGTGACTTTTTTTGTGAACGTGCCACTGCTGGGACTTTATTATAAAAGTGTATACATTTACCCTTAAACCTATTATGTATCTTATGAAGCCTACTAGAATTAGTTACAAGCAATCCCTTATTTCTATTGTTATAATAATTAAAATTGTTAGTTAGTGTTATGATAAAAAAAAACGCTATTAAGAGCAAAAAGATGAAGATTTTTGTCAACGTATATTAAATTTTCATAAATGTACTGACAATAAACAGTCATAATATTAATTTCTTTAAAATTTTCTTCGAGTTTTTGACTTTAACACCAGACATACTTGATTACACACTTGTAGAGCAATAGTTTGTTTTGACAGTTGAGACTTTCTTCTGGATTAAATAGTATTTGATTTACTTGTTGTCCAAGGCGTTTGGTAATAGTACATTACGATACAAGTGCGCAAATTAGGTCGTTCCTGCACAAGCGAAGCTAGTACAGAACGAGCTACGTGCGCACGAGTATCGTATACTATTTTTCCTATTAAGTAGCGCTAGTTCGACCTCTATAATTATTTTCAAACATTCCCGCACGCTCAGCTACATTCCCGCACGCTCAGCTACATTCCCGCACGCTCAGCAACATTGTGTGGGAAAGTGTTACTTTGCGAACGCAAATGCATGCGCAAAATCGATCTTTGCGCACGATAATTGGAAAAAAATCTTTTCTCTATGTCAGTTTATTTAATTCGTCAGCTTATTCCTACCTCATTTAAATTGACGGGCAAATGTCTAAGGTTCCTTCCCGTACAGTATACTTTGCTTTCCAACACGGATCTTATTGTGTTGTTCTATGGTGCAATGTTTTTGACGAAAACCAAATTGAGGATCAGGAATTAGTTTCTTGGTTTTTGTTATTTGCATTATTCTACTCAAAAATCTTATTTTATTAAGTATCTCCTCAATTATCTTATTATTTATAAAGTATCTCCATTACTTTCGACAGTATTGGTAGCAGGCATCAGTCTGTAAGATGTTACGTCTTCTACGTTCTTATTATAGTATAGTTGTAAGTATGTTTTAGAAATACTATTCCTTGATTTGGTAGCTGCTTAAATTTTTTTCAGTGAATAATTCATATTCGGTGTATTACTTCACTGGTTCAAATACTTTTAGCGTTTTGAATATAAATTCTTTTATATTATATTTATTATATGAATTGTGTTCCAATAGTTATAAAGTAAAGGTATATATGATAGTTATAAAATAAAAAAAATCTCTTTAAATATTTTCCTTAGCCTACTGCACTCTTTTTATGGTCTATTTCTTTGCTGTTTTCCAAGGTACAATCGAACTGTGGGTGGAAATTCCTTACTCAGTGTTTTCAGGTTGATATGCAAACCTTTAAAAATGCATGGACCACATTGACTATCGCACCCGTCACATTATAGGTATTTCTAGGTCATATTAGAAAAGGAGAGCAATAATTCATGTAATACACCTGGTATTATGTGTATCTCAATTAATGATCTTGTTCCAGGCGCCATTCCGATGGTGACAGCCACGGTGTACTGCGCTCCTGCAGTTCTGCGATATGCTGCCCTGGCAGTCTACAGTCTTGGCAGTCTTCTTGGCCTGTATAAGGTAACCTTTAAGAAATAATATTAGGTAGGACTTGCCAGGGTTTGATTATTTGTACTATATTTTATATAAGCGATGTGTTCACTAGTAATAAAAATAGAAAAATATACATTCCAACGTAAAAACTACTTTGAGCTGTACCTTCGAAGTTCCTTACTGATAATGCACCCTACTATATGTGAAAGCAGTTTGAAAATTGTTTTAGGTGTTTTGAGTTTATCCATTACAAACAAGCAAACATTTTCTATTTATATATAATATTAGTTTGTATTCTACCTACCTTTCGGTTCAACCATTGAATCGCGGTTAGATGGGATGATATTGAGAATCCTATCAATAAGTACTTGAACAAGACTTGATTTACACGAGCGAACTAACAGGCAATATTTGACTTGCTCGAGCCTATATCAAAAAGGTTGTTAGGTACAATTAAATGCGATAAGTCAGAAAACTAAATAATGATACTTAATTGGGTAACTGACCCATTTTTTTATTATTTTATATTAATTTAAGATTTAACGATTACACTGAAAATAAATATGGGCGGAATTATTATTATAAAGAAAACTTAAATCATTTGTATAATTATGGATTTCCGCAAAGGAACGCCTTATTCAATAAATTTACTGAAAATAAAATTAAAAACAAACCAGTAGAAACAAAGTTACAGGCATTTAAACTTTTGGATTATGGGTCTTCTGTCCCCATCTTTTGTATAGGTAGTATGGCAAAATTAAGTGACTTCATCATTTTACATTTTTACATTTTATCATGTCTATCTCTATTTAATTGGAAATATTAAAATCCTTACAACTTTCTTGTTATTTGATCGATTGAATTAGTTTTTTCATCATTTTATTTGTAATTAAATTCAGTTACGAAAACGAAAATAGACGAAAGTAGCATCTCCTTGAGAAGACCGTCAACTCACTGCAAGAGATATTATAAGATTCAGGAAAAGAATCAATCTTAGCAGTGGGCTATGATTAACAGTGACTATACAAATATATCATATTGATCGCAGAGAAACATAGCTACCTGAACTTTAATACTAAAGCCGCCACCAACGATAACCATAACTCTACCAACTCTATCTTCGATTTCTGGCTGCCAAACTTGTTAATCATATACTTCAATGAATACGATAGATTCTGTGTATTCATATTATTATTACTTCTGCATTGGACTCATATTCTAGACTAGCTCGTGTATTATTATTATTATTATCCTTACTATCTGTCTAAAGTATGTCTGTCTGCTGAAATATTGTAGATATTTTGACCAATTGGATATTCTCAATAGAGACTGCGGTGATCACTTACTGCATTGCCAAACAGATAATTAACAAAACAAGAAAATGGAGAACATTTGTGTCATAAAGTCTTATCAAGTTCAACATCATGATATGATGTGCGTAACGTAAATCTTAAAAGAAAGCATTCATGTAATAAAATGAGGGTGGGTACAGATTATCCAACAACTTGAAGACTTTACACTCGTATTTACTTTGGTAAAACACTAAATCAAAATATGTGCTAGCGAAAACCGCATATACACTAAACCTGCTCATAGGCAGCCTTTGATATTATATCAAAATCATAATAATAAACAAGACATTCTTGAACCGCTTTCATTAACATTTATATTTCTTCGACGCTCGTTATTCCGAATACGACGCGCACTCTTCTTCCGGAAAAGAATGGGTTCACGTATTCTAGTTGATTTGAACTGGACAGACTAAACGTAACTAATGCGATAAAATCGATTCATCAAAAGGTTGACACCTCCCAACTTTCATTGCTTAAAGTCTCTTTTTGTTTGAAACTGGATACGTCTGAAATTGTCGCCTTAAATCTATTTGTTAACGTAAGGCTTTAGCTTTATTCTGTTTTGTTTTTTGTTTCGTGCTAACACAGCGTCCATCAGAGCTTAATAAAAGGAAAATCTCTTAATAAAATTATAATTATATTTCTTTTATTATTCCTCGTTAAACGTCACAAATAGTTATAGTATATGCCAAGAATTCTTCACCTTTCATTCACCATCTGGGCTACATATTATGTTAAGTCGAAAACTGTAAACTGAACCGTCCGAACGTTTTAATTTTCAATAGTTGAGAGATAAATATTGGTCGACGCAGATTAAATCAGTAAATAAGTAATTTAGTAATAGCTTATGAAGTAGTTGTATACGTTATTATTTATGTTATAACTTTGACTTGTGATATTATTGCATAATCTCATCACAAGCTCTTTTTAGAATCATACCAATCAATATTGTTTTTTATGAAAGGGGAAACGAGTATACATTCACGGGTCACCTGATGGTATGTAATCACTGCGGCTCATACTAGAGAGTATGTAGTACATAAGTAGTACATCAGAGGAACCTCGGAATCGAAACGGCGGATGGGTTTTGAAACTGGGGCACCGTGGTGAGAGTTCTATCTTATGCGCAACTGACGCTTTTATTTTTTATAATCTCCTTGATTAGATTGAAGTATTATAAGCCAAAAGAGAGTTAATTTGAGGTAATTTAACAAACAGTACTAGAAATTGATGGTAATACCGTAGAAAGTTTGTATACGTGACCTATGTATGGAGGTAATGTACTTCAATCATTAGGATTACGTGGACCCAACCAGTTCGATAAGCACTTGCAGTTTTATCGAAATAACTAAAATAAACAGAAATAGCACAGCGGAACATGAAGCATGTTAAAATCTAATCAATTAAGTATTGCGAACAAATTTACGAGACACAAACTGCGTCCTGAAATGGCATCGGGAAATTGTAAACACGTTATGAATTTCCGTTAAAGGTAAATAAAATTTTTATTTGTAAAGTATGTTTTAACATAATCGTTACATTATTATCAAGCTAATCAATTTTTTGATCAAGTGACCAGATCAGGTTTCTCTTCATCCTTTATTCTCAGTTACTAAATTAGCTGTTTAACTAAGGGCTAGAAACTAGGCTTAAATGAAATATTTCTATTTACAGTCGAATTGTATAACACTTTAAAGTTATCATCTTCGAAGTAATACTGGTGGGGGGTATAAGAGGTCTTATAAAGAGTTATTTTTCTGTAATACACTTTAAATTATTCTACACTTTTCATGTTGGTGCCGACAGCAGACTATTCTCCTCTTGATAAAGTCCTTTCGTTACAGTTCTCAAAGTTTCACTGTTTAACTCGTTTTGCAGATATGCTATCATTCTTTCAGCATAGCACTGTTTACGCCAACCCTGCCATACCTCTACCTCTTAATGTTTGCCTGAGTACAAACTGGGAAAGAACCGATTGAGGTGCTGCTATCTTTTGCTTAGCGACAACCAATTTTCCAGAGATTCCCTAAGTGCTCGTTTTCCAAAACGAAACTTCTGTGCGCCTTTTGACATGATACGAGAAAGATCAGATTGATGCCTGAAAAACTTCTTCGAAACTTTTTCAATTATGTCCGTGGGAGGTTTGAGAAGTGTCGCAAACGAAGTGACATCAATTAGACAATGTTATTGTATTCTTATACGTCGTTATAGATCATTTATACGTCGAGATAGACTGTGACAGCTGTTAAAAAATTTAAAATATAAAGTTTGACAATTAGCTTCTATTTTGAGCAATGCACGCACACTAAAGTAATAAACCTGGACTGTTTTCATCAGCAGCAAGTGGCTCTATCTACCTTTAAATTATTCAAGATTTTAAAAAGTATTCTTTTCTTCACACAATGAGGTTTGTGACCATTAATATTTATTAAAATGAGAAGGTATCTTATTTTTTTATTGCCAACTAAAATAGTTGCATCGTACTACGACATTCTGTATTTTCGTAGTATATATTTCACTTTAGATGTCATCAAGGGGGCATACCCGATTTGAAACTTGCTCGTGGTGAAACTTATTTTTTCATTATCTATATATCTATGAGCGAGTAAAGGAGAAGCTTGTAAAGATTATTCTTCTCATATTATGTTTTTTGCGAACCGTTAGAACGTTATTTATCAAAGTTATGTTTAAACTGACTGTTTAAAGTTAAAGCTGTTTAAAGATTATTTGACTTTAACATATATTTATTAACCGACTTCAAAAAAGGAGGAGGTTCTTAATTCGTCGGTATGTTTTTCTATGTTTGTTACGTTGTTATGTTTGTTGTCTGAACCGATCTTGATAATTACACTGGCCTGCAAAAGTAAGTATCACACTTTTCAAATTAATTTTTTTCTTAACTATAGAAGGTAGAGATTTAAGATTAAAAACGTTTTGTTGCAAATTTTATAGGCTTTAATTCTTAGAAACTAAAATTATACATTAGTAACATTTTTCACTAAAACAGATAAAACAATGAAAATAGACATTTTTAGTTTAGTGTAAAAAAATTCTACTAAAATGTATTACATGTTATTTAATTTTTAATAAATGGCCTCCTCGAGCTCTAATTACAGCTTCGAGTCGGTTTGGCATACTGAACACTAGGTTTCCGAGCTGAATGTTGATGTTGGGGAATATTCTCCCATTCTTCTACCAGGGCCTGCTTTAGTGCCCTGAGGGTAGTAGGTGGTGGTCTGCGATTTCTGAATAGCTTCCCAAGCTCATCCCAGGCGTGTTCAATCGGGTTGAGATCAGGACTTCTTGATGTTCAAGCCATCACGCTGATACCGACCTCCTGAATATACTCTTGTACGATATGAGCCGTGTGCGGCCGGGCATTATCATGCATCAGCATCGATCCATCACCCATATTTGCTAAATACGGCCCTGCATACTCATTGAGAATCTCTTGAGCATATCTTTTCCCAGTGGGGGTGCCATTTTCTATGGCTACTAGCTCTGTGCGACCTTCTGAAGATATGCCAGCCCATACATGTACACTGCCTCCACCGTATTGGACTCTTTCTGAGATGCAGGCTTGAAGGTATCGCTCACCAGGTCGCCTGTAAACACTTCGCCTTCCAGAAGTGTAAAGGGAGAATCGAGACTCATCTGCAAACTTGACCATTCTTCTTCATCCCACGTTCACGGGCGTATCGCAGTCTCGCTACTCGATGCTGTCTCTCGAGTTTTGGGCCACTCGCTGGTCTTCGGGGTTTCAAATTTGCTTCAGCAAGTCTTCTTCTCACTGTACTGTCACTAATGTAGTCGTCCCTCCGGGTCTGAAGTAGCTGTTACTGGACTTCAACTGCATTTTGGTGGCGATTTCTTAACACAGTGGAAATAATATAACGATCTTCTCGGGCACTGGTACACCTGGGTCTGCCATTACAAGGTCTCCTCAGATGATGTCCAGTCTCTTCGTACCTTCGCTTTACCTTCTGGACCGTTCGTACCGTCACACCCACCATTCTTGCAGTGCGACGCATACTGATGCCTAGTTCCAGAAAAGCCATGATCCTAGCACATTCTTCAACTGAAAGAGGCATGATAAATAAATGTTATGTGCTTTTTAGCATAAATTTTTAAAACAAGACCCATCGATCTTGAAAAAAATTTAAAACAGAAAGAAAAATGTGAATGGTAAAATTGTAATTCGGAAACGTCCACTTTGAAAAAGGAATGGTTTTGTTTATGAAGTTTTTTTTTCAGCCAATTCTTAAAAGAAGGTTACCGACTATAAAGTTTTTATGTACAAAATTAAATTCTCTTTGGAGTCCTTTTTATTTCGAAAGTATATCTTGTGAACTTAAAACGTTATCCCAATTTTAAAAGTGTGATACTTACTTTTGAAGGCCAGTGTATTTTTTTAATTGAAAGTTGGTGCTTCCCATGTGGTCCAATTGTTTGGTCTAGATCTGATCAATGAGAAACACAAAATTCTTAAATTTGCTATAATATGTGTGCGACAAATTTATGAATAACTCAATATCGCGCCAATCGATGATTATTTTTTTACTGGAAAGGATATACTTCAAAGGTGAGAGTTTAGTTGGGTTCTGATTATGGAATTCATGACAAAGTAACGAAACTCTTTAATTCTTAGGAGCAAATTAACGATACTTGGCCGAATATTTTTTATGCTATCCGGATATTTAAGTCACATACCGTAACGTCGTTATGGTCAAGTAATTGTCGTAGTCAAATATGATGATAAATAGAACTCCTAACGACTTACAGTAAAGACCTGTGGCAGAATTTCTAACTGCAATGCGCTTACGTTCATTGCTGCATTGCAAAATTTTGTAGATGTACACAATTTTAGAAAAATTATTAGATAGCGTACATCAGATTCATTAAAAATTAAAAATAAATTAACAAAAAAACAACCGACTTCAAGAATACTATTTCAAAATAATAGATATATGCAGTAAGAGGTATAAAAATAAATGTGTATTTTTCAACAATCTAATTAATTAATCTAATTCTAGTAACGATTATTGTTATTTTTGGAGTAGGTGTCAGCCAAGGTAGTTTTGTTACTACATACATAGTTAAAGGTGAGATGTGCTTTAGTCACACGCGCGACGCGAGGAGTCGAGAGGGGAGAGCGGGGCCGGAACGGGAGGACACCGATTCCAGAAATAACAATAATCGTAACTAGAATAACATTTTTTATACTTTTTAGTGCGTATTATATCTATTATTTTGATATAGTGTTTTTGAAGTCAGTTGTTTTTTTTGTTGAAAATTTTTTTCTATGTGATTGATATAGTTTTGTTGATCTTGCTAAGCAATTTAAAGTAGATTGCGATCTTAAACCGTAATCATAAAATCGAAATGAAGATGCTGTTAGATCCTTTTCATATGCAAATGAAACCTTTATATTCAGCTTGCTACAAAATTCGAACTTACTCATCGAAAGATAAACGTAGAACTCATACGAAATTTGTGTTTTCTTCATGAATATTTATTACATATGTATGTGATTTTGGAGCATAATTTCTCAAGTTTTAGCTCTATAAACGGAACTTTGGACTGTCAAAGAATGGACTAGGCGATCTATGCAAGCGATGTAGCTGAAATACTGCGAAAAATGACTTCACTCATTTTTTTTAAGTTTTTGTAACACCTAGCTGGGTCAGAAAGCATCCACAGTGCATCTCCATCGCTATCGGTCCTGAGCACCTCTCTTGATTTCACTCCAGTTCTTTTCGATGTCTTTCGCTTAGTCAATCCTCCGCCAAGTTTGCTGTGGACGGCCGCGTATGCAAAACGAAAACGGAACAGTCTAGGGAGTTGAGTATTCATGCCTTGGTATATGGTTGGATCCCTTTGAAGTTAATAGCATAGGCCATAAACTGGATAGCCAGATCGATCCATTTGCGGCACTTAATCTGTTGGTCGATTACAGCGTCTGATTGAGTCTGATGACAGCGTCGCCAAATATGATAGTTGGACATTTATTAACTTGAATACCGAGGATTTTAGGAAGGAGAAGGTCACCAAGTCCATCTCTTATCAGTTGATAAGAGATGGACTTGGTGACCTTCCACGTCTCACATCGCAGCAATACGGTCTTCACGTTGTACCGGAATATCTTAAGCTTAATTACGACTTACTTAAGTTATAATTAATTAAGTAAAAGTAAAAAAGAGAGTTGAACAAAGCATACTTACAAGATTTTATGACGATACGTCACTCGAACGGTTAGCTCAGTTGGGAGAGCACTGGCACGGAACGCCAGAGGTCGTGAATTCGAGCCCCGCATCGTTCATAAAATTTTGTTTACAAATATTTGTGTAAATAAACCATTAAAACTCTCAATATAATTATTAGTACAGTAGGTAAATTAAACTACACACTTTTTACATCTTTTAATGCTTCAATTTTACTTCTCATTAAATGAAATGACGTGTTTATATTTCGCTGGGCCGTTCAATAAAAAGAGAGATTGCGTATGTTGCCGGTAACTTTTAATAAATCAAATTTTAATTATCGATTCTATCCCCTTTTCGCATAAAAATATAATGTTTCTTCTGCATAGCAATGATATGTATGACACCTCCGACAGACATTGCTATGCAGACGACGGCACTGGTGATGCCGTATACACGGGCCATGCAGGTCTCTCTCGAGAAATCATCGACCAGTGCCGGATGAAAGTTGTGTCTTTTTCTTTTCTAGCGCTATACAAAGCGCAGGTCAGACCATATATGGAGTATTGCTGTCATCTCTGGTCTGGCGCACCCCAGTATCAGCTCGAACCAATAGAACGCGTGCAACGCAGAGCTGCTCGAATTGTCGGGGATCCAATGAACAGTTCGATCTTGCGTAGAGATGTCGCCTCATTGGCATAAAAAGGCATAAAAGGCATTTATTTTCTCAAAATTGACTTCCTTAGAATTCTTTTTGAAGTAATTTCTAATATACTAGATACTACTAACCGCTTCGGAAACAAAAGGTGCTCTGAGAGAGAAGAAGCGGTGCAAAAAACTCTCCCAGCATTCTTTTTTGCGCTCTTTTTAATGAAAATGTACAATATTGTACTGACATTGCTATTGCTATAAAATAAACAAAATCTAGTCCCAGGCTGTCCGATCACTTAGATATTCAACTTTTACAAATTCAACAATTTACGACAGAGCCATTTTTAATAAAACATTTAAATTAATTAACAGATAATGCCTGAACAGTGGCTAGGACTTTATTATTAAAGTGTATACATTTACCCTTAAAGCTATTATGTATCTTATGAAGCCTACTAGAATTAGTTACAAGCAATCCCTTATTTCTAGTGTTATAATAATGAAAATCACTATTAAGTGCAAAAAGGTGATCTTTTTTGTGAACGTGAACATTAAATTTTCATAAATGTTCTGACAATGAACAGTCATAATATTTATTTCTTTAAATTTTTCTTTGAGAGACTGTCATACTCCCATGGCGAGGTGTAACTATCGTGCAAATAGCTTCATTATTAGATCCTGAAGAAGTTTTATTTGCTACAATTAAAAATTACCTTAGCTAATAAGTCTCCCAAATATTAATAAATTAAAATAAATAAATAACCAAGCTGATATATAGCACGAACAGCTCTCTTTTGCAGAGCAAACACTATATCAATGTCAGCAGCATGAAAATTGTGTGTCTACCGCATTTATCACGGAGAGTGTTCCGAAGAGCTGTTTCACCTGATTCCTGCCGCCGAATTCCACCTTCGCACGAATCGCCACAAATTAGGATATCATCTCCACCATCTGGATGTGTGGCGTTCCTCCACAGTGTGGTTTTCAAGCAACTCTCTTCCACGTGCTACAAAGCTGTGGAATGAGCATCCTTCTGCGGTGTTTCTGGGACAATACGATGTGGGTACCAAAAAAAGTGCGTACCTGTAATCTGTACCGGTCTAGGAGTGGTGAATATGGATGATGCTTTAGTTATTGAAATAGATAGACCTGCAGGCTGCGGGATAGGAGTGGTGAATATGGATGATGCTTTAGTTATTGAAATATATAGACCTGCAGGCTGCGGGATAGGAGTGGTGAATATGGATGATGCTTTAGTTATTGAAATAGATAGACCTGCAGGCGGCGGGATATGAGTGGTGAATATGGATGATGCTTTAGTTATTGAAATATATAGACCTGCAGGCTGCGGGATAGGAGTGGTGAATATGGATGATGCTTTAGTTATTGAAATATATAGACCTGCAGGCTGCGGGATAGGAGTGGTGAATATGGATGATGCTTTAGATATTGAAATATATAGATCTGCAGGCTGCGGGATAGGAGTGGTGAATATGGATGATGCTTTAGTTATTGAAATATATAGACCTGCAGGCTGCAGGATAGGAGTGGTGAATATGGATGATGCTTTAGTTATTGAAATAGATAGACCTGCAGGCTGCGGGATAGGAGTGGTGAATATGGATGATGCTTTAGTTATTGAAATATATAGACCTGCAGGCTGCGGGATAGGAGTGGTGAATATGGATGATGCTTTAGTTATTGAAATATATAGACCTGCAGGCTGCGGGATAGGAGTGGTGAATATGGATGATGCTTTAGTTATTGAAATAGATAGACCTGCAGGCTGCGGGATAGGAGTGGTGAATATGGATGATGCTTTAGTTATTGAAATATATAGACCTGCAGGCTGCGGGATAGGAGTGGTGAATATGGATGATGCTTTAGTTATTGAAATAGATAGACCTGCAGGCGGCGGGATAGGAGTGGTGAATATGGATGATGCTTTAGTTATTGAAATAGATAGACCTGCAGGCTGCGGGATAGGAGTGGTGAATATGGATGATGCTTTAGTTATTGAAATATATAGACCTGCAGGCTGCGGGATAGGAGTGGTGAATATGGATGATGCTTTAGTTATTGAAATAGATAGACCTGCAGGCGGCGGGATAGGAGTGGTGAATATGGATGATGCTTTAGTTATTGAAATATATAGACCTGCAGGCTGCGGGATAGGAGTGGTGAATATGGATGATGCTTTAGATATTGAAATATATAGATCTGCAGGCTGCGGGATAGGAGTGGTGAATATGGATGATGCTTTAGTTATTGAAATATATAGACCTGCAGGCTGCGGGATAGGAGTGGTGAATATGGATGATGCTTTAGTTATTGAAATAGATAGACCTGCAGGCTGCGGGATAGGAGTGGTGAATATGGATGATGCTTTAGTTATTGAAATATATAGACCTGCAGGCTGCGGGATAGGAGTGGTGAATATGGATGATGCTTTAGTTATTGAAATATATAGACCTGCAGGCTGCGGGATAGGAGTGGTGAATATGGATGATGCTTTAGTTATTGAAATAGATAGACCTGCAGGCGGCGGGATAGGAGTGGTGAATATGGATGATGCTTTAGTTATTGAAATAGATAGACCTGCAGGCTGCGGGATAGGAGTGGTGAATATGGATGATGCTTTAGTTATTGAAATATATAGACCTGCAGGCTGCGGGATAGGAGTGGTGAATATGGATGATGCTTTAGTTATTGAAATAGATAGACCTGCAGGCGGCGGGATAGGAGTGGTGAATATGGATGATGCTTTAGTTATTGAAATATATAGACCTGCAGGCTGCGGGATAGGAGTGGTGAATATGGATGATGCTTTAGTTATTGAAATATATAGACCTGCAGGCTGCGGGATAGGAGTGGTGAATATGGATGATGCTTTAGATATTGAAATATATAGATCTGCAGGCTGCGGGATAGGAGTGGTGAATATGGATGATGCTTTAGTTATTGAAATATATAGACCTGCAGGCTGCGGGATAGGAGTGGTGAATATGGATGATGCTTTAGTTATTGAAATAGATAGACCTGCAGGCGGCGGGATAGGAGTGGTGAATATGGATGATGCTTTAGTTATTGAAATATATAGACCTGCAGGCTGCGGGATAGGAGTGGTGAATATGGATGATGCTTTAGTTATTGAAATAGATAGACCTGCAGGCTGCGGGATAGGAGTGGTGAATATGGATGATGCTTTAGTTATTGAAATATATAGACCTGCAGGCTGCGGGATAGGAGTGGTGAATATGGATGATGCTTTAGTTATTGAAATAGATAGAATGCAGCAACCAACCAACGGCGGACCTGAGCCGGGGATTAATCAAGATAAATATAAGACAGAAAACATTTTTACTAGTTGGACTTGCCGTCTCTCACTAAATTCACTTCGCAAATTTTATTTTGCTCTGTACAGAAGCTACATGGTCAAGATAATCAAGGCGACAAACTAATAACAAAAGACATCCATATCTAATAAATAAATAATATAATACTAATTACTTCTTTTTTAAACCTATTCAATATTCCAGCTTTACCAGCCAGTATGGCTTTCACCTCATTGTCACTATTTATTGATTGTCCCTCGTATGTTTGAGTATTTCAGATTTATGAGACTTGAGATTTTTGGTTACAGGCGATGCGCGCGTGGTCGCCGTGGGAGCGGAGGTTGTGTTTCGCTGCGCCGTTTTGTATGCGGTTGTTGCTGGCAGGAGCTCGGGCCACCAGGTTCGGTGGTGGAGACCCTCACGCTATCCTTCATGTCTTCCTACAGGTAATATTAACACAAATAATGATAATACTTTAGATAAAACGCATAGGTTTTATCATTAAATATAACATCTTTAACCCAGCACAACCATTAACAACTACATACCACAAGGTGATAAGACACAGCAAATCAGGTCAGTTTTTTTTATAACAATATTATCTATATTCTACGCGACACTTCCGAATCTTTATTAATTAACAAAGTATAGTTTTAAACACACCGATTGACTCTTTGACATTGCGCAAAGGAGTAGGGTCCCCTGCATCTACTATCGGATATATCACGTGGAATACGTAGAGGTCCGCTCAATCCGTTTAGCTCCTAGCAAAATAGTCAAACATATATACATTAAACCAATGTCCTCTATATCGATTTGGTTGCAGCCTAAACATATTATGGTAATTGAGTATATGAAATAATTTTGACGTCAAATATTTTTTTATTCATATTATTATATTAAACAATGTATATTTTGCTTCTATAAGTCGCAGTAATAACATCAAAGTAAGTTTTTTTGTTATTCTTAATATTTGATCACACATACATAATTAATATTGTGAGCCATGTAATATTAAAAAGATTGGCAAGAGGTGTTAGATAAGACACCGAATATGATAGTAGAACCAATAACGCACAGTATGTCAGGCTCCACTTAACTCTTAGGGAACTCTGCTCTTGGCAAACGTCCAAATGGATAAGCTCGCCCTCAGAAGGCCGCACGTAACTCATTATTAAACAAAAACATCATATCAGAGATATGTATCTCTATGGCTCGAAGGGCGTCGTCGACATTGATTTTATCTTAAATATAGATAATACTTTAATATAGGTGTAATATCGAAGTGATAGTTTTATATTCATAAATCAATTTTGCAAATATTGCAATAAGTCTTGTTTTAATATACTTATTATAATAAGAATAATATTGAGACACATTTACACATTTTATCTTTACCCAAACTAGGCTAGCCTGTACTATGGGTACAAGTCAACGATATATTTAATACAATATACTTACTTAAACATACATATAAACATCAATGACTCGGAAACAAACATCCATATTCTTCATATAAATGTTTGCACCTACCGGGATTCGAGCCTGGGACGTCTAGGTCAGTACGCAGGGTCTCTAACCACTGGGCTATATGGGTCGTCTTTTTTTTATGAAAGTAAGGGACGAGACGAGCAGTACGTTCAGCTAATGGTAATTGATACGCCCTGCCCATGACAATGCAGTGCCACTCAGGATTTTTGAAAAACAACAAAAATTCTGAGCGTCACAAAATTGCGATCGTCACCTTGAGACATAAGGGATTAAGGTCTCATTTGCTCAGTAAATTCACTAGCTACGGCGCCCTTTACATAAATGCCCACACATAACTTTTCTAAAATGCTTCACGGCAGAAATCGGCGCCGTTGTGGTACCCATAATCTAGCAGGCATCCGGTATAAAGGAGCCTCTCAATGGGTATAACTGTGATTTGATATTCATACGACCAAAAATGACAATCCGGCAACCGTCATTTCTATTATGCCAAAATACCAGAATTATAAATATAGAGAAGAATTGTAACGGAAAATACACACAGAAACTTTCCTTATAACAATGATCATGAATATTATGTTAACACAAAATAAATAGATAATAATATTGTGACATTCAATCCGAGACGCTCCGCAGGAGTGAAGGCCTGTAAGTTATGTGAAAGTTCAAGTTGATTCAATAATGAATAAGGCTTACACTTTACAGAACAGCCAACGCAAACTTAAAATAGCGTCTAGCAAGGCCTGAAACCTGAAAAAAATTCTAACCGATAAACGTACATCGTGAACTTTTCATTTTTTTCATCTAACTGAAATTTTACCGTTTTTGAAGTTGTACTTCTTTTGGCGCTTTAGGAAAAAATATCAGAGTGAATTTTTACGATGCGCGAGCACACCGTCACGCAAATTCGACACCCTGACCAACTAAGGTCAATTAGAATATTTGTATCATAGGCACTTCAGCTACAATAAGCCTCTTCTAACTCATATTATCCGAGAAGTTTTAACTTCAAACTGATTTATACGAGTTTGTTTACCACAAGTTTTCCCTGATCCACAGAAATGAGAAATACATTTTTCTGTTTTTGCTTCAGTCATCAGAGCAATATAAAGCCGTGCTATTTAATTAATGATCGCTCCATGGCCGTCTTTAGCAGTAAATATATTGTTACAACACATTGTGCACTCATATTAAAACTAACGTGTGCCGTAAATTTTACTAAACTTACGCCGTGCAATTCCCTCGGAGCAATGGTTTCTTTAGGCTACATTTGCTGAAGGTAATTAACGGGAACCGGGAAATTGTATCTCATTTTCAACCGACTTCTAAAAGGAGGAGGTTCTCAATGCGATCGGCATTTTTTTATGTATATACACCGATTACTCTGAGATTTATGATCCGATTTACGTAATTCAATTCTTCTTTAGTTAGCAAACCTTTACCTTTAATATTAATAAAACACTATTATTTGTATGTGCTACATATTGATAGCTTTGAAGTCGGTGCCAAGCCAAATCTTATAGTTGGGACCTACGCAGCATGCACCTAGGTGCACATATAAATAATAGTATTTTATTAATATTATAGGTAAAGGTTTGCATAAGAGGTGTATTAAATTAAAGTTTTAATTATTTGATACTTTTCAGTTTGTGAAGTCGGTTTTTTTAAACGTAGTTTTTTTTTTTCAATTTATAGATCCATCATACATTTGTAGCTATTTTTCCAAAGAAACATTCTCGAAACATTTCTGGTTGCTTTTTATTTCTATATCTGAATTATTTCCAAATATATTACGAATGATATACCAAGATTAGCGTTTGATGCGTCTCTCAGATGGCTGGCTCAGTTGGTAAGAGCGCTCGGACGGAACTCCAGAGGCACGGGTTCCAGTTCCGCATCGTTCATAAATTTTGGTTACCAATTTTAAATTACTATAAAGAGAACCCACTGAGTTTGTTGCGCCCATTTTTCTCAGGTCTGAGGCATTCGTTTTGGAATGGGTGGTAGTTTTTGACTTTCAATAAGTGATGTCACATCCTATTTTGAATAAAAATATTTGAATTTGAATATAGGTTTATTTTCCAGATCCTAGATGTTAGGGATGTCACTTTAACACATTGAGAAACAGGTGTTGGTTATGGAAATGTATATTTTTATTTTATGGAAGAGTATACCGTTTGCTCATTTTTCCTCCACTTGATGGTAAGTCATCGCCACCGCACATACTCTCTTGGATCATCAGAGAAATCACAGGAACGTTATCAGTCTTTTAGAAAGGTGTACACGCTCTTTTTGAAAGGTTAATTTTGTATCGTCCTGAAAACATCCTACATGTCTGTTCAAACTAAGGATTGGTACTGCGTGGATGAAAGCTCCTTGAGTACCGCACCATCCGCATCCAGAGAGTGAGAACAATATTTTAGTTTGTTATGTCTGCGGTCCAAACATGGAATTCGGTGACTGGAATTAGGTCGATCGGCTTTTCGAAATACTCCTCGTGATAAATTCGGTAGAAGACACACAATGAAGCAACAATATATATAAGTATTTGCAATAATTACATCATATAATATATGACAGTGCAAGGTCGGTCACAAGGTCAGGATCTTCGTGGTTGTCCATTTTTTTGTGGGCGTTGAACACGACATTAAGTAAAACACTTTCACTTTTGGTTACACTTCACATAACAGCTATAGACCACATAATAAGAACGTGGTGTTCCCGGCATCAGCGTGCGACACAACCGCCTCGCTTGATAGCTCCTCTCTGACTAACTGCTCGCCGCTCGCCCGGTGCCCGATCTCGACCGTATTCGCACCGCACGCCGATTACACTCGAGCCATGACGAGTACCGAAACATCTTCGTATTCATTCGTGGCTAGACGTACTAGACTACGAAATATATATAAATATATCATATTAGTGTAACCTAATTCTTACAAACAATATCTAATTAATTTAAAAGACAGAAAACTTCAAATAACAGAGAATTCAATTTCCTCTCCGAATTGCTGGCTGTCGTTTGCCAATAAAGTAATTAGTGAGGCACTTATAGAGAAATTGATTTTGTTGAACTCGTCTAATTACTGTGATTCACATCGAGGTTAATATAAATATCGTCGAGAATATTATTTTCCTTAAGTACAGTGTTATTTTTACTAACGCCTTAAGTCGACAACGCTTTGTGATTCATCTGGTGCCACAAGAGAGAATGGGCTGAGGTGATCACCCTTATGTATGCTCATTTGTTCTCCTCCCTAAAAATAATCTTCCACCTAAATCGTTAGGTCAATCCCTGTACCTTTGAATGCTTAAATATATAATATTTACAATTGGACATACAATTTTCTTTATATACGAAGATCGTAGTTAACCTTAATAACAATTATATTAACAGTATGATTTTTTTCCAAGACTCGAGAATAAGTCTTTAACAATTTGTCCTAGTCTTACTGTCTACTCTTGATACAATGATGCAAGTTTCCCGACTTCACTCGGCTTCATCTGGTCTCAGTAATATGCCGCCTCTGTACCTTCATCCAGGTCCCGTTGACAGTTTCTCCATAGAGAGAATGCTTCATTTTCAATATTCTGCGATAATTACAATAAATTGAAGTTTTTTAATCACTGTCTACAATTACGTATTGATCACATAATCTACAACAATACAATGATGTAAGATTTGCGCGTCCAGCAAATTGGCACAAATATATTTTTTAACCATGTGCCTCTTAATGCCACGTCTCACATCCAAACAATAATAAAGTAATTACGTGTGAAGTGAAATGAGTAATAAGCAAATTAAAAGGAAATTTTAAAACCTAACCTTTGCTGTGGGGCAAAACTTTCCCTTTGTCGTGGTATTTTACGTATGAGTCAATTTCGTGACAAAACGCGATGGAGAGTATCTTGAATCATAATCCAACGATCGTCTTTCAATGGTATTTATATTATAATCTCGTATCTTAATGTGTGATCGTAAACTACGTGCTACAAAATTTCTTTATAAATTAAACCTGCTGGTACATTCATTGAACGCTAATTAGGGTATCGAGAACCGGTCCCGTTTTAGAGAACCGGGATTTTTTGTTCTCGCCTATGCTGAAACCGGTTTACCGGGATTTTTGATACTTTCAGGATTTTTTACCACAACTTCCCGCGTGGATATAGGCTATATCGCGTTTCGTATTTTATTCCTCTGGTGTTGCAAGACAATGTGGGCGGTGATCACTTAACACCAGGTGACCCGTACGCTCGTTTGTCCTCCTA
Source organism: Leptidea sinapis (assembly GCF_905404315.1). Lineage (NCBI taxonomy): Eukaryota > Metazoa > Arthropoda > Insecta > Lepidoptera > Pieridae > Leptidea > Leptidea sinapis. The sequence goes on along the minus strand of NC_066275.1, from coordinate 5,624,603 downwards.
TTCCATAAAATAAAAATAAAAAACACATACCTATACAACCTCAATTATAAATTTAAATATTTTTGAAGTAATCAACTATTATTATTAAAATCACACAATTTTCTTCTTATCTTTAAAAACATAACGTTCCAAATATGACTGCTATTTAATAACATTAGGTACGGAACGTATGTATGAATTATAATCATGAACTTATTTTTTAACATTGAACTTTAAAGTGAACCACCTTTTTTATGAAAATAAGGGACGAGACGAGCAGGTCATTCGGCTGATGGTAATTAATATAATAATACGCCCTGCCCATTACTATGAAGTGCCGCTCAGGATTCTTGAAAAACCCAAAAATTCTGAGCGGCACTACTAAATGCGCTCGTTAATTTGAGACTACAGTGCCCTTCAGACCGAAACACAGTAATATTTACACATTACTGCTTCACGGCAGAAATAGGCTCCGTTGTGGTACCCATAATCTAGCCGGCATGCTGTGCAAAGGAGCCTCCCACTGGTAAACCTTCTTTAAAATAAGAATTAAATCCAAAAAACAAAATTCAAATCAACAAAAATTCCCGGTTCTCTACTTAGCAAAAAGTACCGGGAAATCCCGGGATTTATCTACCTAATATATATATTATATTATATATATATATTAGTAGAATTGATTGCAATAAATATTAATGTCCATCAGGGTTATCATTAAATTCGCAGTTAAATACAATAACATGTTTATCGCAATTTTTCGTTATCCGTCTACAAGTTGGAGAAAACGTTGGGGAAACGTACGAGGAAAAAAACAATTCTGATGAATAAGTGATTGAGATGTCGTAAATATATCAGCATAAATGTATGTTTATATTCTCTATGTAAAATGGGAGATGCCATTATTGTTAAAAGCGTAGCTGAAAATAATATTATCCGTAAAAATTTTAAAAGTAGATAGTTTAGAAAGTTAGCCAAAACACAGACTTTGTAAGGATTTTTTGCTTATTTTTGTGAAGAATTTCCATTAAATTTTATCTTTTAATTATTTTAAGATAACTTCAAAGTTATTCTTAAAGTTACACAGCTTTAAATTACAAATGCTGGCATTAATGGTTAAAACAATATTTTAGTGCTTTGGTTGGCAAATAAGGACCTTACCCTTTTCATCTTCACGAGTGACGTTATCAAATAGGGATGACGCTTATGAAAGGGTACCTGTAATATGTTTATTACTTCTCTCTTATGTTGTGGATTGTCGTCAAAGGTCCACTTAATGGTACAGTATCATACTCTGCTCTTCCCTCTGATGCTTCGGTCGCGTTCAAAGTGTCAATCTGATTATTGTGCAGTGCTTCTTTTACTTAATGTCTCTCGCCAAACCTCGCATTTTGTAATACAAAATAATGCTCCACCGCTCTTCAGCAACAATCCCCTTAATGCCTCATCTAGTATCGGAATACTAGGTTTTGAAATCTCGAGCGATTGCCAGTTCCGCGTTCATGTGGAGGGCAAAGCCAAATTGACTACGAAGAAACTGTATTGTTCGTTGGTCGTGAAGGTCATAAATAGCCGACCTCCATTCTAGCACTCTACAAAGTGCAGGTCCAGTCACAATTGGAGTATTGCTCCTATCCCTGATCTGGCGCACCCCAGTATCAGCTAGAAGTCTAATTAGTAGAGAATTCAGTATTCTGTGAACGGCTACATCACTTGGCGTTTCGCTGCATTTACTTTGTGTCTTCTACCGCATTAATCATGGGCAGTGTTACAAAGAGCCGTTTGAACTGATTCCTGCCGCCGAACTTCACCTTCACACGGCACGCCATAAACTTGGATATAGTATTTACTATTATTATTGTGTGGCGTTGGTGGAAATTCGCACTCTACAGTGGGGATTTCAAGGAATTTTGTTCCACGTACAAAACTAACCATGAAATGAGCTTCCTTTGTGGCTTTCTTGGATTTTGAATACATTTTTATGGAGATATTATGAATTTCGCTTTTGTACTAAACCCTATTTAATTTTAACAAGTTATTTATTATAATATTATATTTTTATCGATCAGAATAACCAAATACTAAATGTTACTGGGAAGTGGATTTGGCCACATATACAAAAATTCTGAACTGTAATATTGCCTCGGTAACATAAGTAGCTTCAACGTATAATTTGCTTTTTACATTTCATACTTTATTTACAGATAAGACACATTTATGATTAGATTCACAGAACACAGTTCTTTATTTTAATTTTACTTACTTTAAAGTTATGATTCGTATCTCGACGGATTTAAAAAACAATCAAGCGAGTCCATGATACTCTTTCGATGATAACTGACATATAATTTTACTGCTATCTACTGTCAGTAAAAATGTCACCAAAATTTTACGACGTCTTCTTAAAGAAAGATCCGATTTCAGTATAAGAATTGAAATTCAGTCATGTGTTATTTTTTATCACCAGTGATATAATAAAACCTACCATTATTTCACACTCAAGCTTACAGATATAAAACCAGTCATTTATAGAGCTCGAACCGTCCACGTTTCTACCCCATTACAAAGATATTTAAAAGTATAGATAGGTTACCTAGACAACATTCGGTGTTTATAAATGATACACCAACGCACATATGAATAATTTAACATTGCAATAGCACACTACATTACGATTACACGTCAAAGAAGGATAGTAAATGCAATTATTGCAAGCGAAAAAGAGATAAATCTAATTTGCAAATTGCTTCGTATTTGAAAAGAAAAAAATCAGAATATACAAATAACTCATCAGATATGATTTTTTACCGTACACATTGATTTATGCCTAAAATACGGTTCATGCAGTAAAAGTTATAAAATAGTAAAACTGCATTGAAATTAGGTAAATAAAGTGTCATTGATTATATAAAAAATAATTTAATATTGATTATAGTATGTAGCCACATTGATGATATCAGTTATTTGTACATAAAATAATAAAAAACATACAGACTTAACAAAACAAAGACGAAATGTATTTAGAGTAAGGGCCCCATTTTTATAATTTTACTAACGACGACTTCCAAAAGTTTTAAGTTTACAATTATAAACTTTTTGTATCTTATATTATTTATGAATGTCTTTTTGTTGAGGGTTTATTACAATAAGATAATGGGAGAATCAACTACGTGGAATCTCTTGTATGCTGACGACGTTGTACCAATATCTGATAGTGTGCGAAAGCTACAAGAAGACTTAGAAAGATGGAGAGAGTCATTGAAACAAAATGGCTTGCCCATTAGCAGGATAAAAACCCAATATTTGTTTTGTAATTGCAATACCAACCTTTTACTTAACCCTCCCTAGAGCTAAAACATTTAAGTATCTAGGGTCCGTGCTCTCCGACGATAGCTCTATAGAAGCGGACGTAACACAGAGAACGACATCTGGATGGTGCAAGTGACGTACTCTCATATTGGTGGTATTTGACGGTAAAGTGCCAGCATAATCTAAAGGCCAGGTCTATAAAACAGTAGTCCAACCAGCATTACTGCACGGTAAAGAAGTTTGGGCAACCAAAAAGACCCACACCAGAAGCTACACACCACCAGAATGCGTATGCTGAGATGGGCGGCAGGAGTAACACTCAAGGACAAAGTACTAAATAGAGGAAGGTTTAAAGTTTCACCCATAACCGACAAAATATCAGAATCAAGGCTCAGATGGTATACATAATGCGTAGGCCCGACGATTATATGGTGAAAAAGTGCCTTTCCGTGGCTGTAAGAAAGAGGAAGAGGGGAAGACTTCAAACTACCTGGATGACGAATATCCAAAGGGACATGAAACGCCTTAGCCTCAGTGACGAAAACGCGAAAACGCGATCTACATGGCGCCGCGTGATAACAAAAGCCGACCCCTCGTAACTGGATATGGCGAGGACTCTGCTACAAGCATCTTCTGCCACTCTTACCACTTGATTCGCCTATTCTTTTTGTTAAGTTGATGTTCTACCTACAGATTTTTCACTTATTTTGACGTGGGTGTGTTTTGGAGTAATAGATCTATAAGTATTATATTAAAATTTAATTTGTACCAAAATTCATGGACGATGCGGGACTCGAATCCGCGCCTCTCGGGTTCTGATCGAGCGCTCTTACCTACTAAGCAAATTGAATTTCAGTTAGTTATTTTTTTAAGTGTTATATTTGTGACATGTTATACAATCGTGGCACATATACGTACAAGGGTGAGTGAACCAAGGATTAGCCGCGTGCAATGGCCGCGCTAGTAAGGCTTCAATGGATTCGGTCAACTTCACAAAATATATACACAGACTATTTTAATTTAATTTATTAACGCTATTTAAAATATTGTTTTTCTTCAATACTATCAGGAATATTATCAAAAGAAGTGGTAACTGGCACCAATCCTATTCTTAAATTATTGAAACATTCGTGAGACATTGTAACATTATATATAATAATAAAATTAATATTATTAGAAGTAGATGCAATTAACACAACTATTTACGGAAGTAGTATCTACTGATAGCAAATAAACCTACCTGATACTTGCTAATATCTAGAGTCGAGAGAGATGCCTAGATAGGTATCGCTTAAGCCATGCAATATGTAGGTACTTAATCGTTGCTAGAAGCTAAAAAAAGCAGAATCCAAAAAGATCGCAAAAAAGAATGCTGGGAGTGTTTCTTGCGCCGTTTCTTCTCTTTCGCCAGTTGTTCCGAAGCGGTGGTAGTGTTTGAACTAACATCAAATAGAATCTAACTAAAGGAACCAATTTTTAGAAAATACATGCCTTTTGTGCCTAATATCATTAATATTTGGCGCTATATAAGTACAGGTAGGTAGTAGTTACCTACTCATTTCCCCATTGTGCCTTTGTCAGCTACACTCGAAACGATGACGAACGACGCTGATTGTTACTAGTTTATAATATAATTGAATAGATCAACTAATTAATTAATTCTACATTTGCCGCTCTTAATATACCAGCTGTTTGAGAGCCAAATGGTTATTAACCGCCGCGATGGCAAGCGTCCTGATGGAATGACCCTGGTGGCTTGGGCACGGGGAAGGGCGCTGGTGTGGGACATGACTTGCGTCGACACTGTGGCTCCTTCTCATATCAAAGTTACGTCAGTTGGGGCGGGGGCTGCTGCTTCGACTGCCGAAGACAGCAAGCGTCGCAAATATATCGGTCTCTGTGAGTCTTACATCTTTGTGCCGTTCGGTGTCGACATACTTGGCTCGTGGGGCCCAGAAGATAGTACCTTGTATATTCTCCGCGCCTCAATAGGGATACTGGAAACCCAAGCGCTGGCAGCTATATCGGTCAACGGATCAGCCTTGCTATCCAACGCGGAAATTCTGCCACTATTCTTGGTACGCTTCCACGTAATGATAGTTTTAATTTAATGTAATTATAGTAATAAGATTTGTTTTATTCAATTGTCACTTTTATAGAAATCAATCACTCAGTGAAAATAGTAGGTATATTAAGATAATATACAGATATTATACTTTTTTCGTTTTCTTCTCTCATTATGAGCTCTGTTCTCAATTCAAATATGTCTCGTCATATATTAAAATATGCATTTCTTCCTTTTTTAATTTGTCTAATTTACACCAAGACTTTGGATTATCACGATTAACATAGTTTAGTTATGGAGGTGAAAACAATGGCCTCAACTGAATTGAATTTAAGCGGCTATCCTCTACGACATAGTAAGCTTTTGGTATTCCCTCAGGACAGTGAGTACTGAGTAGGGTCCGACCCTCGTTTTAACCCTTTTAAATGATTTGTGTCCTCCAAGATAGTCTCAGGATCAACTTTCATATCTTACAACATCTTGTTTGGCCAACATAAACTAGGTACTTAAATGCTTCCTTCTTTTCTTCTTGTCCCTTCATGGAGGCTTAGATTGTAATTGTATTTTAATTGTTAACATTATCAGCGGTCATGTTGAATTGCAGTTATTTTATTTCATTGCGTCCTCTTCAAATTCTTTTTATTATGATTAACGGATAAGATAAAAAAAGGGCACCTACTTTAAATTATATATTTATATTATTGTTTAAAATTTGGATAACTTTTAATTTTATTTTGACAGCATATAATTATATACAGAATATGTTTGCATATAATATAATATATATGGTGCCCCAAAATTTAATTTATTTAGCTAAGTATTAAAGTTTGATGATGCATTTTATTAATATGATGGTCTCCAACTAACTAGCAATTAAAAGTAAAGCTAATTATTTAGAGATAATCACGACCTATAGGTACATCTTAAATAAGAATATAAAGAAAAAGATACGATTTAAATATAAAATATAAATATACCTCGTCAAGTTATAAGCCGCTTTGTTCTCTTGGGCCTTTTGTTTTGAAGAGCAGGTTGGCAATCTTTTGTGTGACACTATTCCATACGTTACAAGTAGGTATTTATTGATATTTTTCAAAACCACATATCTAATTTACGTAATTATTTTTTTCAACAAAAAAAATGGAAATTATGAATGTTTTTACACAAAGTAGTTGACCGTCCGATTTCATTCAGAATAAATTTTAGGTATATATAGTTAAACATTTAACGCCTTTCGCATTTTAATAGCAAACGGCTAGTTGCACAAAGCATCCTAAGTTAATGTTTTATTAAATACCGTCACTTTCTTCTTCATTTTGACAGTCAAAGTGATGCAATTGAACATCACCTACGATGTTTACCCATTTTATTATTATTCCAATCAACTGTGAGATCGTTAATGTTTTTTAAAATGCCTATGTTACTCAGTTATAATATTTCTTATGGAAGAGCCCGGATTATGCCTTTGATCAATAGGTAGTATTTTATTAATATTATAGGTATTAGGAGTATTAAATTAAAAATTTATTAAGTTATTTTATACTTTTCCGATTATGAAGTCGGTTTTTTTATCGTAGTTTTTTATTTGAATTTATTTGATTTCTGATAACAATCGTTCAGAATAGAATTAGTGTAAACACGATTAAAATGATGTTTCCCCGAACAAAAAAAAACAGACTAGTTTTTTATTTAAAGTTAACGGCATACAAACAAAGGATTAAATTGTGTGGGCGTGGCTTAATTGCGTGGTAATCGCTTCCAATCCAAATGCCAGGTCAAAGAGATAGCAAGTTTTATTACTTACATTTATTTTGCTTCTATGGTTATTGGTACAAGTCTCGAAAACATTATTATAATTAAATTAAAGAAAGCTACAAAACAATGCACAATCAGCATTATTTTGGGGGACGGAGTGCCGACGCGTGCTTTAGGTTTAGCCGAGTTGGGCCGGCGTAACTAGGGCAGTACGTTAATTCAAATTTTAATAATGTTAATAGTCAATTTAGTTTTTTTTTGCAAAGCTCGAGTAAAACATTGTAAAAGTCTTACAAGCTTAATTTTAGTTCAAATATTGCATTGTTTATTAGAAAAACGGTAAATAATTTCGGGTAGAGTCTGCCTTCGGTGTTATTTTCCCACGAGAAAATTTATTTCAATTGTGTTTCTGCTGTTGTAATATTTTAAATAAAATAGTTAAATAAAATATTGGATAAAAATGAGACTTTACAGCAAACTAAACAAAGAGATTCAGGATAGATAAACAGCAGTTTTTTGTAATTAATATTTGCCATTGGATTTTATAGAACCAAATCTTAACAAGACTAATCTTTGGCATTTTTGAGTAACCTCTAAGTCTAGATTTAGAGTAAATTGAAATGCCATTACGTAATTAACTAACCACTGGCCAGCACTGCCACTCCTTTTTACCCCAATACCACAATATTGGGGGTAACCTATTAGTCTAGACTCTAGGGCATACTCTTACCACGGTATTCCCGGATCGATCCTCGTCTGCCATGTACCAATGTGTATTCGGTTTTCGAATTCTACGTTTATTCGACTCGCCAACGCTCTTATCGCCTCGGGTGTTACCAGAGAGTATGGGTTGCGGTGATCACATAAAAAGCAACCCCACAGTAATACCAAGAATATTTTGAGAGTATGCCCTTAATACAGATGTGTTTATGTCAATTACAGGACGCAGTGTCGCTGGGCGGCGGTGTGATCGGCGCGCTGCACATACCGGAGAAGTGGTTCCCGGGATCCGTGGACCGCTGTCTCAACTCCCACAACATCATGCATGTCTTGGTTGTCCTAGCTGTCTACTCCATGCACCAGGTAAACGTGCTACTCTACCGCACCTCAAAAAATCCCAAGTCCCAAACATATTCTGGTACCTATAGGCATTATTAGTAAAAAATACTATCGGAATCGGACAGATAAGGATACGGGACCTTATGTTACTCTTACGGTGTTGGCCCTTCAGTTGCTTTAAACACATTTTTTGAGGTAACCGTTGTCAAACTATATATGCCACTGCTTATGAACTTCACACATCCAGATGGTGTAGCGGGATGGTAAATTGAGCGGCAGGGATGGCACTTGGCCCAGACTCAACATATATTAAACAGAATCATTGTCCCATAAAAGAATCTGATCTGAATGTTACAACACCGCAGCATAATGTAGTACAATACGGTTCAAGTTCTGAGCTGCCGGTGTGCTTACAATACGGCTCGGGACGAATACTGCTTATGAAATTTACTAGTTACTTCTGCTACTAAACACCAGTTAAAGTGTCTCGAAAAAATTGCTCTTCACTCCATGATTGTCCAACATAGAAAGGCCTCTAGCAAAATGATACATTTTAAACATTTTTTCATGCGATTGAACCATTTTAACAATAAATCCACTTTTCGTCTCCTGTGACAATATCATAAACAGCATTAGAATGTTCGGGGCCGTACTTCAATAGCATCTGGGAGCACCATTCCACGCGAGCCCGCTTCTGCTCCGCTGTCAGTTCATGAGGGATCCAGCGACAACAAAGTTTCCGAACTTTCAATTCTTCGTGTAAAATTTTCTGAATTTGGCTCATACCAATCCCCAATAGTCCTCGAATAGTCTCATAGGTAATCCGCTTGTTTTCTTCAATTAGCCGCTTAATAGTAACCACATTATTTTCGTTGACGGCAGTTGAAGGACGCCCTTCACGAAATTCGTCATGTAAAGAAACCCGACCTCTCTCAAGTTCAGCAAACCGTCGCCTCACGGTGCTCTAGCAAGGTGTTTCTCTCCCAAAAGCATTTTGATGACGAGCGGCACAGTCTTGCAGAGAGAGAGAACTATTAAAATCATAAAAAAATCATCGCTCTAAAATCTTTTCGACTTAATTCCATTTTCGTTGCGTACGTAGAACTTTGATGTGTGATAAAAAACAGTTTACAAATAATTTCCCGCCAATTGTTTTTTTATTACTTAGAAGGTTACAACGTTTCAAAAAATATAAAATTTTAAATTCAAATAGTTCCGATTAGCAATAAGTGCAAAACTTTTAGTGTGCCCCATGTATTTTCCAAGTTTTATAGGTTATTTGTACTTCGAATACTTAATTTCTCTGTCCTTTTAACAAGTACTTCCAGTACTTTTACGAAAATAAAATAAAAGAAATATATACTGTATAAAGGGGTATTTATAGCAAGAATATTATTGCTATCTTCAACAAACACAACTTTTTTACTTTATAAACCTGTCCTGTCATATTCAGATGTAGCACCAAAATACAATACTATGTTATCGCAATTAGGCTAACAAGCTTTGCCATTAATGTCAAGACTTGTTCCAATTCGTAATGCTGACAAGGATTTTATTTTGACCGCAATGTATTGGTATTGAGTAAATAACTAAGGTAAATTATGAACAGTCATTGCATAACAATAATTAACAATTTTTAAGCCGAAGTCTAGGTCACGTATGCTCTACTTATATTAATTAGGGCAATTCAAATATTTTCAGCAGAGTAAAATACAGATATTTATTTAATCGAAGTATTTCATCGTGTTACCTATATTTTTCTGCCTTATCACAAGAAGGTGGATTATGGTAGCGGTAGTACTCTTGGTACCTGAACTCAACAAATTGTGCGAAGGCATTTCGTATTGCATCTTGAGAAAAAATATTGTGCCATTTATAAAATCCAAATCGTGGTAAAAATTATAATCGGTTAAGGCCAGGTTAAGGTTCGTCTTAGGCCATTGTTGCGGCGTTTGACCATAAGGTCGCTTGCGATTATAGTACAGATTCCATTTCTCTTCAGATATCATAATTCTCCCCAAAAACCTATTATTTCAGTGCCAGTTAAAGATGGTAAAGCAATGTTGCTTTACCATCTTTAACTTGCATGTGCAATGCATGCTTTTTTTCTCTGTAAGTCTGTATTATACCGACTTGATGGAAATAGGTTCATATTGTAGGTATGTTAACATCAATGTTAGTCAGCTTTAAAAACAGATAAAACTTACGAAAAACCAAATGTCCCAACCAGGACCGTGTGAAGTACTTGGATGATTTAATTTGATCTACTGGGCGTTTTTATTCCAAAAATTTACCGTTCGTATTATAACAGAGCAGATTACTCTTAAGAATAAAAGATGTTAAATCTGTTTCACAACTGGCAAAGGATTAGGACTAGGCATTTAAAAAGTATCCTCATTGGCAAAATTTTTCATATATTCTAGCTACAGCAATAACTATTAGCGACACACTATGTTTATTTCGGTCAAAATACTCAAACACTGGCTTCCATCAGTAATTCACCAGTAGGAGGCGCCATTGTGAGTACCACAATGGCGCCTATTTCTGCCGTGAAGCAGTTATGTGTAAACATTGCTGTATTTCGGTCTGAAGGGCGCCGTAGCTAGTGAAATTATTGGGCAAATGAGACTTAACATCTTATGTCTCAAGGTGACGAGCGCAATTGTAGTGCCGCTCAGAATTTACAGGTTTATCAAGAATCCTGAGCGGCACTGCATTGTAATTGTAACTGAAATTTCGTTTTACATTACTATATTATTACAAATTATTGGTATAAAACTAGACATTCACCCTGGCTTGGAAACTGGACCCACCTTTGCTACGTAAAATACTATTTGAATATAATAATCTTGGTAAAAACTACGCCACTAACTCACCTTTCATTATGCTATAGTCTATTATTTCCTAACAACGAGAACGTGGTTACAAATCGACGAATTGAAAAGGATATGACGCATAAATAGCCAAATTGTTAAGTCATGCTTCACGTACCTTTATACATAGTAATACCTATTTTATACACAGCATATCAGTTTTATGATATAATAATGTACAGCGAAGTTGTAGTCCATGTGTGTAGCATTCATTCATTTCACCTACGTAAAATTGTTATAACTGATTATTAAGATAAATGATTTTTATGTAATATCTTCGATTCTATTCGACTTAAGAAATGACTTACGAAGGATGAAAGAAGCCTTTACCATTTTATTACCTAAGAGTTTATTTGTTTGTTTTGTTTATTTAGGGGCGCGTTTTATTTAAGTGATCTAGTATTTAATAGGTACGCTTGTCACGTTTCGACTCTTGCTAAAAGACAACAACTAACCGGTAATAAACGTTATATTTATGTATATACAAACCACACGCGTCATTCTCTAGACCAGTGAGTCCTTGACATTAGTAACGTATAAATGAATTGATTAAAAAATACAGAGATAGATACACTTGAACTTGTGTATGAAGAAACTGGTGTAAAGGTTGTCGATACCGGTCTAGACACGCACACGAGAGAATACCTACTACTTTAAGCAAACAGTCAGACTAGACATATTCCTACCATCGTTCATTGACGCCAGTTTATCAAAAGACTCGTGTAGGGTTTGTCCTCATCGCATAAATCTACGAATAAATCTTAGATTGGTCTATTTTTTTTTCGTAGCTTTGCTGACATGAAATCTATGTCTTTTAGTTAAAAAGTCACGATCCTATTAAATTTAAATTTGAACACGTAAACAACATTACCAGTGGGTGACTTCTTTGTACTGGATGCCGGCTAGATTATGGGTACCGTACAACGGCGCCTATTTCTGCCGGGGCCCCGTGGTGAGAATCCGGTTCAAGCTATTGCGTTACTGACGCTTTTAATTTTTTTTTTGTTATTTCAAATTCAAAGGCTTCGAGTGTCGTGCAAATTGAATGAGTCGGCGACTTTATTGAAAGTTCTTAACAGCACAATATCACCTACCCTCTTGTATGACATTCAATAAATGAGTCGGTCTTAACGAGATCCACACCCTTCCCCTTTTTTGTGATAATAATAATATGTCATTTCACAACCCTATCAACAGAAGTTGTCGTAACTTGTAGATCATCCTGCTACACGAAAATCATGCAGTACCTGTACGAAATGTTCAGTTCAAGTTTGAAATGCTGTCCTGGCAAATGTTGTTTTGCCATTTTATAAATTAAATACACTGCGCCCGCTCATTATATGAATATAATGAATTGTAGAATCATATGTAATGAATTGTCATTGACTGAATTATTTGTATTGATAATATATATCACATGTAATAGTAACATAAAATATATAATAGTAAGTTTAGTTTGGTTGATATTTTCCACCTCAATAAATTCAAATTTAAAAATGAGATATTGAGAATATTAGTTGAAACATAATTTAATGATTTTATTAAGAGTGTGTAAGGTATCTTTTCATAGTTTAAATTCTGTATTTTTATCATATTAAATACACACACGCACACACACACACACACACACGCACGCACATATCTATATTTGTGTATGTAAATATATATATAATTATATGATTGATTGCTTAAAATCAGGCCTTTAAAATGTTAATCCCCTTTTGGCTGTCAGATCATATTTATAATATGTATTAATTAAATATTTTCAAATTTTTAAGAGCTGTAGATTATGTATAAACAAATAAATAAATAATATTCTTAAACTTTCTCAGAAACATCCTGCATCTTGTTGCATAAGTATTATTCCGATCGGTTTAGTAGTTTTCACGAAGGAAAAAAAGGCTCTCCATTTATAAGTATAGATATTCATTACATTCCCTAAGTGAGTTAATTATTTGAATGTTTATCAATATTGTATATTTAATATTAACTTCTACTAATCATGTTATTATTACCCTCGTGAAGTAGCATCTTGTTTGTAGGTGTTAGTTTTTTGTTTGTATTAAAATTACAGATCAAATTGCAAAATAAATACATTTTAATGTAAATGTTGTATGTTCAGGTGACCACCCGGGACCTGGCGTGGATGTCCCACGTCGACTGCCGGTCTACATCTCCGCTGCGCACGCTCTGACGATGCCCTTCCACTTACCTCCACACCAAACTAATCTAATTGCAATTTATTTATATGTCCAGTTATTGTTAAGTTAACGAGACTATCTATAACGGTACAACACTACTGTATATTAATTTGTTAACACTAATTATTAACAATCCATCCTTACTCCTAATCTATACAAATTTTGATCCAAAGATCTATATAGAGTTGTAATGCATTAACAAATTTAAAGGCAAATAAATGTATGTAGAAGATTCTGATAGCTGCATTGGATGTGAAGGCATTTCGCAAATGAAATGTTAAAACCATTGCTTTTGCTAACTGAGCAACTGAAACTGAGTCTTAGTGTTAATATGGTTGTTGTAAAATGGGATGTATAGACACAATATGCAGGCTGATTTGAGATAATTAATTTGACTTTTTTACTTAGGGAAATGGTAGTGTAATTGCCAACAAAGGCCCTACAGCATGTACACATCCCTTTATAGGCTAACCCGCCCAATATTAATTTTACTTTAAGTCTCGTTGTTGTCGAAATTAAGTTGGCTTCGAAGTTTTACAAACTGTAGGTGTAACATTGGCCCCAATTTTCTAGCTACTTGAGTGTCCTGTGTGATGTGTCGTATGTATTAGGCTATTAGATCCCGCGACCATCTTTATACAAAACAGCAAACGTAATCACTGAACCACCGCGACCGCTCATCCCATCATTAGTGTCTATACATCCCAGTGTTAGTTCTATACTTCCCGTTTTGACGTTTGATTATCGTAAATAATTGCAAAACCTAAAATAATGGTGTCAATTATGAGCTAAATAATATTTATTTATTTGTCAATTTCATTGCTAAATTTATGTATAACCTATATTTTTTCATTCCTATTGATAACTAACGATGTCCGTTCCGTCTGCTTTAAAAAGATACAAAGATGTCATGATTAGAGAATCATTGTGATTAATTTATACAAAGAAAACAAAAAATATTTTTGACAAAGTAGCGCTCTTTGTCAAAAATAATTCTTCAGATCGGATTAACAAATAGGTGCTTGACAATAACAAATACGATACAATTTTCTTCTAAATCAAGTTATAGTAATATACGATAGATTGATAAGTGACCCTGCCCAATGAGCTAAAGGTCCCGTGTTCGAATCCCGGCAGGTGCAAACATATTTATATGATGAGTATACATGTTTGTTTCAGAGCTATGGATGTTAAATGTATGTATCGCATATAAAAATATCGTTGTCTTGTACTCATAGGCGTACAGGCTCTGTCTTTTTGTTCTATGTTTGAGACAAGATATTTAGTGCTATAGCGTGTCAATAATTTTTTTTAAAAAAATTATGTTAACGCGATTATACAAACATTGAATGAAATAAGTCACACTTTCCAAATAACGCAGACAAACGGACATCGTCGAAGTATATCTGACATAATACATCTGTATATTTGAAAGTATTATCTTTTCGTCTCTAATCTCTTGATCTTGTCCATAAATCTTATTCGCTTTTAAATTAGAATAAGTAAACAAAGCAATACTCTCGACTAGAAAGAAATTAAATAGATTAATTAATTCACTATAAAGATAAGTTAGATGACAATATAATGGCCTATAATAGCTTCAGTTGAAGTCCTTCTAATGTAGTTAGTGATTATATTAATTATAGTTTGAAGACAAATCGGCGTTAAAATATTATTAGGTGTAATTTAGATATCAAAATAAAAGTGCATGTCCTTCACGAGTATTGTGAACAGAGAAATATATGAGTGCATGGTTTACCCCTTCAAACAAGCGTACAAAGATATTCCTTAAATATAAAACACTAAAGTATTTTAAAAGAATGTATGGCATAGGCTATTTTTTTATTACAACCAACCGTTCTTAAATCTGCTTATGTTCAGAAGAATCTACCAGAAACTGCTCTTTTAAAAGTAATTTTAATATTATACAATCAGTACCTGGTCTATTAATATGACTTTTAAAATAATAACAAATTAAAAATGGCGTTCATACATTTATGGAGATATAATACATTCGATATGCCATTCAAAGAGCCATATAAAAATATCGTTTTTTCAATTTATAATAATAATAACTAATTCATTCAAATATTTTCTACGATGTATTCACCAAACTTAATTTTAACTTCAAGTATTTGGTGTGAAACGGTACATAACGTCGCGGAACGTTAGTGATTTTTTTCTACAAGAAAATTTATTTTAATGTTGTTGCGGCTGTTGTGGTTTTGGTATATTAATATTGCAATAATCATGTATTTAAAAATAAGATCTGTCAGCAGAGCACGCGATGAGAAACAGAGAAAAAATAATCAGAATTATTAAAGGCAGGCAAGACAAAGGTAGACAAATATACGGTCTTGTAATTGCAAAACAGTTCAGGCATCCGTTATTACTTATACCTCAAATATGTTTGTCATCAAGTAACAAAAAAAATACTCAATTACCGGCAGGAATGTCTAAGATCGCTTAGTGCGGATTACGAGTTTCCAAATTAAACGAAAAAGGGGAGTTTGAGTTATTTTTTTAATTGAAAATAACCAACCATCTATTGACAATAATGGTAAAGATCAAAAATAAAAACAAATTCCAGGGAAAGTTGCTTACGCAGGTTTGGTCTACGTCTGGGTTTTTAAGTTTTTGACATTGTAATTCGTGAAGTACCTAGGTAATTAATTCCCCTTATACTTCATCGAATCCATATTTAGGTATTACCCGATTCCTTGAACTATTAGGTTTTTTACAAATAAAATCAAAACATTAGCTTATCTGACTGATAATCAGAATATAACTTGACGTTTAATGTATAGGTACTTATAAATATGTTAATTACCTTATAAGGAATTAAATGCAGTGGAAGTTGGAGGTTTCAACTATCAATGTTGGGTTCTAACCAACGCGTGTGGCATGCGGAACATGTGGATTTATGAACGATGTTCCGTGTGTGCGTTTAGTTTCCGGCGCTTTTTACGGAGGACTTAAGAACGCGTCGTCGTCTTACTGTCGCCTAACTATCGGTTCTGCCTAGAACTGGTTTATCTTAGGGTTAACTAGATATATCTAGTTCGAAAAACCTTATATTTTGCATTTATATCACTAAAAGAGTATTCGAATAATAAATAAATTGCAAATACACCTAGATAAGAAACGTAAATATATAACTATTTAACGAACTCATCCGTTAAGGACATGCACTTTAAGTAATAGGTAATGAAAATTGTACAACGTACAACAGGAATGTTGCTCAAAATTTCTGTATCTAGACTAAAATAATGTAGTACCTAATTGCTTTGTTAGTGAGTTTAGAAAATAATTATTGCTTTCTTAGTTTGTTTAAAAGTAGCTTTTCAGAAAATTGCAGTTATTATATTAATAATAGCTTGGTTTTTAGTGGTCTGTGGAAATATGGTAACAGTAATAATAGGTATTTGTCCTTGTGAGTTTCCCACCGACAAACTAGTCGTCAAATATTTGTATCAACAGTTTACTGTTTAGTTCCTTATGTAACCGCTAGAGGCGTCGCGGTCGTCCTGTTTTCATAAATATCTGCGTATTACGTCATGTTTTGAGGAAAATGTCGGTAATGATCATTTGGAATGTTTAGATCAGTATGTGTATTGAGCGATTAGAATATAATTTAAATAACAGTATGGGTTTTCAACAAAATCAATAATTGGTTTGTCAATTCCTATTTAATATAGCTTTTTGTCCTTGAAATTTAATTTTAATAACGGGTATAATAAAATTAATAAAAACAAGTAATAAAACAAAACATTAACAAAATTGCCTATAGTATAGAAAAATTGTTATTTGAATTGGATTTTATTATTATAAGTACATCATGTGGTCATGATGTAATAAACCCTGCTTTTTCGTGGGAAGAGGGAGGCTAGCTGTCCCAACTCCTAATGTATTTGGAGAACCATGTACCTACCTAATTTTAAACTTGCCTTCCAATACTTAATACGTTATGCTACTTAAATTTAAGATATAAATTATAAATATAGATAAATAAATAATAGTAGGTAATTTAGAAAAATCTTGAAACGACCAATTGGTGTTTTTAAAGTTTCAGTAGTTAATTCGGTAGCTGCTCTCGCTTTCAATCACTTCGGCAATTATGACGTACCGAAGCGGCTACTCAAGAGATTTTAATATTTCCGAATGTTTTTAACCGATTTCGAAAAGGAGGAGGTTCTTTTAGCTGTAGATATCATTCGTTTTAAATAAGACAAATTTTATGTTCGCTGTCATATTAACGGAGCAACAACCGGAGAGGAGATAGTTGATTACCGAAACGGTAAAAGATTGAGGTTCTTAGATAATTTATACGTCTAGATAAAAAGTATTGCTGTTTGCTTGCAGCGACGCATGACAATAGGCCAGGTTTTTTACTTTAGTGTACATGACAGCTACGTCTTACACTCGCGATATGTTATCATTTTGTTTTAGTGTGCGCGCATTGCTGGAAATCAAGAAACAGCTTTTTTGGGCGTGTTCACAGCTGTCACAGTCTATCTAGAGTCTAGATGTATAAATTATCTAAAGTTTGGTTCTTTGTGACTAAGAATATGACAACGAACGGATGCTGCAATAGTTTTATAAATTTATATGTTAACAAAGTATTGACAATTAGTAAACTCACATATTCGGCATATGGACTATAGCACAAGCTATGTATCTTATAAAAGTCATAAACAGCTCCACATTAGCTCCACAATTGAAGCTCCCACCCTAACATGTCATTGTCTTAACACCCTTCTGATGTTAAACTTATTAACATAATTGTTATTTACTTATTATATTAATTATATCTTCTTAGTAAATAAAGCGGTATATCTTCAGAGGTACTTATTGTTGAACTTCATAGATTATTTATCCCTATTCTAAAAACATTAAAATACAGTCAATTCAGTCGCCGATTAAAGGTGTGCGAGGAGTGGTTAATAGTTATGTAATATATTATGTATACCACTCTTACCCCCTTATTCATAAACAGGACAAAATATACTTGATCAAGGACTACGTACTGTGAATCCTTCAAAATTAAATAAGCTCCGAGTCCCATTCAAATGTAATAATTGATATAATGTTAAAGACAGTTAGTTATTTTGATAATTACAACAAGCAGTCACATAATCAATTCATTCTTCTGAATGTCTCAGCGAGTCGTCAAAATGATTGAGTGTGGTTTCTGCTAAATAGTTTTTTTTAAATATAGAGTTCTCCGAAGTACACACGTGCCTTCTGCGAGGTAATCATACGTTTTGAAAGTCACGTTCCGGTACATATTGTATCCTTCCGGCTGATGTAATGTGCTCCATGTATTAGGTATCGCCCCTCTGGGCTGCCCATGACGTCACTGTGACGTATACAACATGGCCCCATTTCCCCGTTGGTTACAAATATCGCATTATAATGGTTTTAATCATAAAATCACGCGTCATACGAAATATTCGGAACAGGAAAACAGTTTAAGTTTTAGTGATTCGATTTGTAATGTAAGTTTTAATGACTGCCTGTCTATAAGAAAGTAGTTCATCTGTCGAGCCCATTCTCGAATGACGCTCATTATATCGTTTGGGGGTCATTTGTATATCGGATAACGAAGAAACCTTTTCGAATGTATGTACTTAAATGTTTTGGTTTCTTAAAGACTCTGTACTAAAGTCTAAAAGACCATAAGATTAGGGATACATCCGTTCCCGTTGCGTTAAGAGCCGTTACTCTGGAGGGGTTGATTCCCATCGTCTATAAAATGTGGCAAACAATTGTTAAGAGAGCGGGAAACCAGTTAAAATTAGATCTGTGTCTAAAATAAATTCAATAAGTGACCAAAAGCTTATTACTCAGATGAAGGCTTGCATCATCAAACTTGTAAAAAATATTCTGTATAATATAAGTACTATATCTATCACATTAGGTTTGGTTGATACAAAAACAAAAGTGTCAGTACATAATAATATAAAGCGTTAAATACGAGGAATAATGATGTTAATTCTTGTAATAATAATAAATTGGGTATCTCGAAAGCAGATTTAATGATTATTTAGATGATTTACTACATTGGGATTTTTGGAGTCAAAAAACCGACCGATAAAGTCGCACCCTTAAAAATAATAATTTGATCAATTGCGCAGATGCTTTAATGGCAATTTACATAGTTTGGCAGCGCATGTCTTGGCCTTTGGTATTACCAACGTCTATGGGCCGCTGGTTTATATTTCCCACCAAGTGACGCTCCTTTAAGCCTTTTGCCCTCTTTGTTAAAAAAATAACAATCAACACCAACGATCTATTTTTAAAATGGTGTCGTTCATTAAAGTTCGTCCCCATACTCAAGACAAAGTTGACCAGACAGCTTACTCAAATAAATGCAAAAGAAGCCCTGGCTATCAAATAAATCCAGTTATAAATACTAAAGCTTTTAGACGAATTTTGATAAAAATAATTGAACGTAGGTACCTATCTCCGTATACAATCCTAATATTTGAATAGTAGAGGCGATACAAATGATTTTTTTATAACGAACAGCACGTTCAGTTAAGGCCAGTATACCTGAATAGTATAGTGTCACCAACTTGTCTGTGAACTGATGGGTGTCGCGTCGCCGTCGTCGTTTCAGTGTTGCTAATTATTTCCAATGTGCACAAAAGTCGGGGCATATTTAACTCTTAAGATTCAGAAGTACCTATCGCAATAAAACACACGGAACACTCGAAAGTAGTAGACACTGACAGTCGAATGACATTTCAACATGGCGACCGTAGTTCCTATTTTTGCCACTTCACAGTTAAGTTGGTATCACTATAAATATTTTACTTGTAACCTTGAAACATGTTTTCATTTGAATGTAATATGATATGAGCCACCTGTAACTGTGTATTTGATGATTCGTGTTGGCGATAGTCACGTATCCACATCTCATACTTCATGTTAACATCCTCATAATCTGCTCGTGGGAAAAAAAGCTAATTTTATTTTTAAGAATTTCCTGCATGACGTCAAATACATGATGGGAACAATCAGAAGGCATCAATCAATCTTAAGGTTGACTTTGATTGATAACCTGTGGAGTCTTAATGGTGTATTAAGAATTTGCAAATAAAATCGACAATTTTAAGACTTTTAACAGCATTTAGTATTCAACTTAATCCTTATTGACGAATTTATGTATTATTCCTATAATGTGCAAAATTGGCTAAATTTGGCAACTTTTAACGTCTTAGAGAGAATTACACCATTGTGTTTTGAATGCATTCATATAAGCGTAAAATATTTTAATTATAATATGGTTTAGTACCGGCATACATTTTAGCCTTTTAGAGCTGAATTAGAAAAAATATCCAAATGATTATCCATACAAAGATATTAGATTCGTGTCGTACTTTTTCAAAACTAAATAGCTTATCGCTTAAACAAATAAGAGAACATTTCAGATTTAAAATAATAAAAAAAAAACATTTATTCTGACTAAGTACCTAGTATACAAGTAGACTTATTGTTAATTTATATTAAATTGCAGAATTGGAGTTATGATAGGTGATATGATCAGCGCTGGTCTTCCGGAAAACCCCAGGGAGGTTTTAATGTTTTTATTTTCTATTAAATGTGTGCGTATTTCAGTAGTGGAAAGAATATATTTCTCAACATAAACATCGCTTCTTATTTCTGGAATGTGCCAGAGTACCTAGATTATCCTGAATGATAACAGCTAAAACTAATAATATAATGTAACTGAGCAATATATTCAGTATTAACTATGTACATATATATATTAGCTCATTGTTATGGCACTTTTAACATATTATTACAACTAAATACAAATATTACTGTAGCTTGGAGCGCTTTAGGTACGTCTATCCGTGTAACTAACGAAAAATTATTGCCCACAAAGCAGCCAACAGCACTTTGTCTTAAAATGTTTTATTTTCACAAAACTTTATAAGCGGACAAATGTTAATACGGCCATCTTAGCCACGGACTAGTAAAAAAAGAAGGACTCCGCGCCGTGATATTAGCAAGTGAAGCACCTTTATGCTAGTGTGTGTGCGGTTACGGGTTATACCAGTAACACAATTTTTTCTCCCTTAAATAATCATATATCCACAAATATTTTTATGTTATTGTTTAACACTTTTTCACAGCGCACGACGGCATTTTTAAAATATTTTATTGAGACGCAAACTGATCTGTCACAGACCATGACAATTCTCATAATGGCCGCCTATCGGCCTGTAGTAGTGTAAGTGTACTTATTTGGTGCTACACTGCTATGTATGGTGACACGTAGTCCTTATTTTTTTACTAGTCCGTGATCTTAGCGTGTATTGTGGAGCCATCATGACTAGTACAGATGTCATTAGAATTATATAATTTATACGTCTAGGTACACTCTGACGGCTGTGAACACGTCGCAAAAAAATTGGCAGACTCACACCTCCTGTATTTTATTTACAACAAAGTGAATAACGTATCGTGAGTGTAGGACGTAGCTTGTCATGCACACTAAAGTAAAAAACCTGGCCTATTGTCATGCGCAAGAAGCTGTATCTAGACGTATAAATTATCTAATTGACTAGATTTAATAATATAAAGTAATAATATATGAATTTGTTAATCTGCATCTGCTGTGATTATGTCGTTGTAGATGTTAAGGAAGTTATTAAAGTTAATTTTAATTGATGCTTTGTTTGTTTTTGTTTATCACCACAAATATTCTGCTTCACGCTGCAGGTTAAATCTATTTAATATTGGTGCTCGGCATTTTATGGTTCCATGTGATAAACAAGTCAAGGAACACAACTGTATCGGAAGACTTAAAGAAGAAATATTTATAGCGAACATATTTAATTAACATAACAAAATTTAAGGACGGTGCGGCATTCAAACTCGAGCCAGTCGGGACGCGTGCCAGTGCTCTTATCGTTAGAATGGGTTCGAATCCCACGTGTGAAGGTAACCATTATTGTGTTTCGGGTTGAAGGGCGCCGTGGCTAATAAAATTACTGGGTAATGAGTGCATTTGCAATACCGTTCAAAACATTAGGTTCAATCAAGAATCCTGAGCGGCACTCCGTTGTAATGGGTAGGGCGTATCACTACTTCTAAAAAACGTTAAACAAGTATCTAAAAAAATATATATATTTATTCGAGAGAAACATTTAACAGTTTGAAACTATACTATGAGGACTGTAACCGAAATTATATTATAAGGGTAGGGCGGGCTACTTGGATATCAACCTCACCATCACAATGTGTGAACTTCCCGGTTCCACCTCAGTACGGTTTTCAAGGAACTTTCTTCCACGTACAACCGAACTGTGGAATGAACTCCTTGCGTAGTCCAGGACGATACGACATGGGTGCCTTCAAGAAAAGTGCGTACACCTTCCTTAAAGGCCGGCAACGCTACTGCGATTTCTCTGGTGTTGCAGGATGACGTGGACAGCGCTGATCACTTTAAATCAGGTGTACGGGCACGATCGTTTATCCTCCTCTTTTAATTAAAGCAGAATTTTCAAAACACTGTAATTGGTTGCTTTTGGTTTGGCCAATCTTATAATAGAATGAAGATCCTTAACAACCGACGACGGTTTGATAAGTTGGCCTAAAAGGTCTTTGGGTGGAGACGGGTACTTTTGGAGATCACTGACTCTCGAGGGCAAGAAGTACTCTAGAGGTCACACTTTAATAATACTTCTGTGTGAAACGTGGATAACAGTCAGATACTACGTCGTTTGATCCGTCAAAGCTATATCTGCCTCTCCTTTTCTTTTATCTCTTATTGTCTATTCATTCTCCCGCATAAGTTGCTTCGCCTGGCGTGAGCTGCAAGAGAAGAGACGTGAAGCATTTTTGTGTGGTTTTAAATTAATACAGCACTTAGATATTTTGCTCAAACAATTTTAGTAATAGTTATGCCTGTGTGCCGGGACATCTGCTTGTTGTTTTGAGTTACAATAAAGGAAGTTTAGCCTTGCAGGCAGGATAAGTTCGTAATCAGATGATACGCTTTCCATGGCTGACGGACACTCTTCCAAGTGAGGTAGGGTTTCATATTATTGAACACCCTGGAGTTCGCTCAGACATGCGATCCGGTTATATTTGTACTATCCCAAGGGATCGTTACAGCTATCGATTAGTTCACTTTATTTTCAATTTGCAGCATGAAAAAAATAAAAATAACTTGATAAATAACTTTAGTGCAAACAAAAGACAACATTTTAAAATGTATTTTCTTTCGCTGATAGATATTTCTATAATAATGTGTGTAATAATACTGCAAAATATAAAAATGTCGCTTACTCGGAACTGTTATTATAAATAGTTAAAAAGTCATTACAACAAGGTATTTTATAGTAGTCGTTACATGTCATTATTGTCTTCTTTATAATCTTGTATTAGTCTCTCACCCTGACTTCGTTCAGCCTTAATTTGATATCGAAGGAGTAACATGGTGAAACAAAAATGCAATATTCATTTCATATAGATAGATAAGTGATTTTTGTTATTTTTGTTTGCTTCAAAAATGTTATAGATTTTTTATCAAATAATGCTACTTTAATATTTAGAAAATGTAATTTATATACATTGATCTAAAATATTTCCAAAATAATTATCCAGTATGGAAGTAGCTCGATATGAGAAGTTAAAACAGAGTCACATTCAGAAATGTTTCTCACCATGAAAAACACTATAAGTAAATTTTAAAATAGTGTTTCAGTGTTGAGTACATTATCTGGATTTGAAAAAAAACTTATATTATGTATTTAAGAGAACTAAATTTTTGTTTGAAATTTTAAAAAGTATATCGATTTCAGTTTAATTTTCTACAGAGTTCTCTATCATAGAGATTCAAACTGAAATATTTTTACTTTGTCGTTATTGCAGTTTACACTGGAATCTCTAATCGTTTGGCAAATAAATAAAAAAAAGAAAGAAAGAAGGTGCTCAATCCGATTGTATGTTTGTTGCCTGATAATGTCCGCCATTCATAGATCAATTTGAAACTTTTGTTTTCGTTTGTAACGATCCCTGATTCCAGTTTACCAGATCATTTTAATAAATGATTTTCACTTTTTTAAGTTTTTTATTAAAACTTTTCAATCAAAATTACATTTTCTATTCAACACTACCTTTAATATCTACTGATTCTTGAAGAAAAAAAAATAAAGCTTAGGTACAATGAGCAGCAGTCTCGTGATGTTGAAATATTTGTTTTATGTTCAATCATGTAGATGATACTCAAGAGGCTCAAAATAAAAATGATGAAGTATTTATTAGTTTTCTTTGTAGTTACTTTTAGCGTTTATTTCATTAAAATCGATCTACAAATCTTAATATGCATATAAATTTTAAATTTTGATTAGATTAATTAATAATTAAGTTTGGATAAATTATATAGCGCAGTGCCGGGTCGTGTCATTATTGCCACGATAACACCTTTGCCCGTCGACATTGCGGGGAGGACAGTGGATAAAGTTCCGACCATACCTAGTCTCTAATAAAGCAATTTTTTATGTTGTCTAGAACGTAAGTAAATTATAAAGTCTATAAGTAGAACAACTCCGCGATAAATACAAGTGGCAAGAGGGGTAGTGGGGGCAGAAGACGCTTGCCGGCGAACTCTACGTGAGTGCCGGCAGAGCAGTCAGGGTTAGCACTTCTGAATTATTAAATCATAATTATATAATAATACAATTATTTGCCTTTTAATTAAATATAAATTATTTTCAATTTAATAGGCCAAAAGTAAAATTTATTTTTAAATGTCAATGCTTTCTCTTGTGTAGATAAGTGTTCAATCCTGTGTCTGGTGATGATACGGCTAACGAATGCACCATGCGTTTTAATTTATTCGCTTCCGTACTTCAACTTGAAAAATAAACCCCGAGGAAGACCACTGACCACCAGTCACTAAGGTAATGAAGAATCGAATACAATGGTAGAAGTCGATTTGCATTAAACTATCAAGGAATTACCACTAATTCCTTATACTTCCTATTCCATGCCCCATTGTTTAATGTTAGCTTTCTCCCGAATATTAGCTCGATTGCATCGAATCGCTTTGCTAGCTTGAAAAATGGGTACTCAGCTGAACTGATCTACAGAGAGGGCAAGAAACACGCGTAGAAGCTTCCCGGGTTGAACCATGTGGAACCGGTACAAACGGAACGGCGCGACTTGTGATGACAAGTTGACTCTATACTACAATTACAGGTGAAAATTTCAATGGCTGACTCCAGATTAAATACCTCAACAATGCACTCAAGCCAAGCATACCCAAAAAAATGATGGTAGTATCAGCAGATATCTGATTATACTGAATTTCAAACAATGATGGTAAATGTGCAGTGACAAAGCCCCGGCTCGTGAAACGATTTTCAGCATTATTGCTCTATGATAATTGAAGACCTCACATGGCTCGAGCAACCGTTTTAGCTTTACATTACCCTTTAAATTTAGATAACCCTCCGACATCCTCTGTACTCACCAGATCTAGCGCCTACCATTTTTTCCGAAACTTGGACAATTTTTTACTGATTAAAAATTTCTCCTAATTATTCAATACAAAATGCCTACACAGAGATTGTCGAGTTCAAGTCCCCAAAATTTGTACCGCAAAGGCAGAAATGACTTTCCAGAATTAATGTGTAGACGAAGATAAATAATTCGATTAAATAAATATTTATTTTAAGTTTAATAAACAAACTTTAATCATAAAGAAATATATTAAATAGAATGCACAGGAATTGGAAATGGAAACAACAATTACTTGCCATTATTGATCCTTACAAACTTCCCGAAACGATATTTTCTTCTTTCCTACAAAATTTTATTCAAATAATAATATTTTTGAGGTAATACATTTTATCCTTTCATTAATTATTATTTCATTCAATTGTACCTAATATTAATTATAACATAAATTTAATGGATCAAACGCAATCACAGATTTTCTTATTGATGAGGTATAAAATGGTTAGAAGACCACTTTGATTTCTAGTGTCTTGGCCAACAATATCATGGTTAACCATAATAATATATTTAATACTAACTTAAAGTTTAACTTACTAGAACACGTAGTGCTTTGAGTAAGCATTATACGAATAAAGGCCGGACAGCACTTAGACGCTATGTATCAGAGTAAAAAATCTCAATAATATACAAATATAAGAAGTACATTGTTAAATAATGGCACTGATAGATCCTCCGCACCTCATCGATGGGCTGCTTATCGTAGAGTAAAAACTAATTGCAAATAATCTTAATCCTTTCCCTAGCCCTTTGATGGAATATCTACGAAATACGCAAATAGAGCCTGTTCTAGTTCATGAATAGATAAATAATGCCCATTAATTGTTGCCTGATAGGTAGATTTAATATAGAAAACCATCATATTCTTTTTCTACCATAATGGTGAAGGCTATTAGTCCATTAGCTGGTGAATTGTATCCCTATGTTGGGTTACATCTCTCTACCACATTGCGTCAGGGGATCCCCTCAAGCTATCATAGTTTCTGGTTTTATTACGTCGTATCCTTCGATAATGGTAATAACAATAATTTATCAATGTAATTAATTACAAGTACATAGATACTATAATTTAATAAATCCGGCCCTAGCTAAGGTGCAGTCAGACACGCAGTGACGCACTGTAATACAAATGTGCGGGTCGACCTTAAGCCGAACGTGAAACGTAGCTTTAATATAAATTGTTTGGCGAGTTCCTCTCATTAACATACGAACGATGAATCTAAACGTAGTGGTTGTGTTAGTGTTGGTCGTCGGTGCACTCGCGACTCCCCGCGCGCCCGCACACAGGAACCAGGTGCAGGAGTTGACTAAGGACGAAGGTATCTTATCAAATAGTTTTTTTTTACTTATAATAATAATAAGCTACTACTAATAATTAAAACTCTACTCAGATTTATTTTTGAGATGATAATATACAAACCACAAACCGCTTTCAATATCTCCTGATCATGGGTGCTTACTGTTAGCCTAGTAAATTGATGATTCAATTTCAATATTAATTTATTTTCAATTGTGTTTTAACGTTTTAAATAAAGTGAGCAGTGAACATCGTTGAGTATTACATACTTCTTTGGCTTTGTGTTATAACCTTCGATACAAGTTTTTAGCAACCGGTTTTTTCTGTGCTTAAATTATTGATTTCTTTGCTAGATAATTGAAATTTAAATTGATGTCTTGAAATTTCTAACGTATTCATGAATTCAAATAATCAAACTCGAAAACGTAAGAAAATATATTTTATGTTCAAATAATATCTGTTTATTTGTACCTACCCTCGAAAAACTTGTAGTTCACCTTGAAGTAAAAACATACTATCTTATTGAAAAGAGTTGACGATTAAATTGACATACAGCTGTTATATTTTATTTTTACTTTTAGACACTTTTCAATATTTAATCACATTTATATCCGAATTATATAGTAATTTTATCAATAGTGGAAATAAATTGTGGCTTTAATTATTTTTGTTATTATTTTGTTTACATAGATTAACTTAAACATTGAATAATAATTAAAGTTATCGTTTAAAAAAAATCAAGTTAGGTATATTTATTAAAAAATATTCTAAATATTTCGGTGATCTAAGTTACCTATTTTAAACAATGCTCGCTAACTCATATATTTTAGTTGAAATGAATATAAATGCAAATGTATCGAAACAATTTGGATTGGACAACAACAAGCAGTATCGAATAATAAATAGAATGTATAATTACCTATGTGTAGAGCGCGTCATCGACCTGAGTTCTTATCAAAGTTATTTGTGTAAACGGAATAATTAACAACTTTGATATTAAATGCAGTGTTAAATCTGTTTTAGTTTTGTTAACTCTTAAGTTTACACATAATAGCACCGTTTTGCTTCGCATATATTATGTATATATTATATCTATTGTTTCTTTTTTTTACTACCAAAGTTGAATTGCTTTAAATGTTTTCCTAAACACATTTGCCAGGTATAATTAACAGTTATTAGTTATATATAATAGATTTACTTAATATACGCCTTAATTTGTTTGCTTCTCAAAATACAAATGGTAATTTTATCATCAAATTCAAATTCAAATTCAAATATTTTTATTCAAAATAGGATTTAAAATCACTTATTCAAAACGAAAACGTCAAAATCTACCACCCATTCAAAAGAGACTGCCTCATACCTGAGAAGAATGGGCGGGCGCAAGAAACTCAGCGGGCTTTTTTTTTAAATATAAAATATGGATTACAATGTAATATCGTACAATAAACATTTATAATTAAAGAGCCTGAGGGTGTTCGCTTTATTCCCAGTCCGTGGTGTCATTAAGAAAATCGTTTATGCTATAATAACCTTTCCCACACAAACGTTTTTTAACAATTCTTTTAAATTTCGTAACACATTTGTTTTGTACATTTTCTGGGATCATATTGTAGAAGCATATACATCGCCCAACAAAAGACTTACTAACTCGACCCAACCGAGTAGTAGGCATAACAAGTTTATTTTTGTTCCTCGTGTTAACATTATGAATGTCACAGTTTCTAGAAAATTCCTCAATGTGCTTATGAACATACAAAACATTATCGAAAATGTATTGAGAAGCAACAGTAAATGTTTCAGTTACCTAAAATTAAATAATTAAATAAACTTGGGAGGAGTAGTTGGCCCAGCATTTTAATAGGTGAGATCGATAGATCTATACTGTACATTATGTAAGCATATGAGTTTACAAATGAAATATTTATTTTTTTACGATAACAAACAAATAATTAGGATACAAATGCTTTTCGTTGTTATATGTACCTACAATATTAAAGAAAATTATCCAAATGTATTGAGTTTTCATAAGTGTTAATTCCGTCAATTATGTCTTTAAATTTTTTCAAAATTGTCTTTTAACAATTCGACACGTGTTTCGCCTCTACTCGGGGCATCCTCAGGAGATGGTGACTCGCCAAATCCTGGCAGTTGACGGAATTAACACTAAAGAAAACTCAATACATTTGGATAATTATGGATTTCTGCAAAGTAACGCCTACTTCAATAAATTTTCTAAAAGAAAATCACAGCGGATTTATAAAAAATGTTTCACATGACGTCATAATAATATGATGGTAAAGGTTATAATTGTTACCGTTAGAAGACTTTTTTGAACAACGATGGCTAATTATATGGGGTACCAGAGCGGAGCCTTACTCTGTCACCCATGAAATACTAAGTATGTAACCACAATTTGTGTAAGGTTCAAAAGTGCCCTTCGCTTTCCCGGGGCTAAAAAAGAAGAGAGAAGTCCCAGGCCCAAGGGTGTTGTAAGAAGCAACTTAGGGCATTTTACAGTGGGAGGCTCCTTTGCACAGGATGTCGGTTAGATTATAGGTACCGTAATGGCGCCGATTTCTGCCGTGAAGCAGTAATGTGTAAGCATTATTTGTTTCGGCCTGAAAGACGTCGAAGTGAAATTACTTGGCAAATGAGACTAAACGTCTTGTGTCTCAAGTCTATGAGCGCAATTGTAATGCCACTCAGCATTTTTCGGTAATGGGCGGGGCGTATCAATTACCATCAGCTGATTGTCCTGCTCGTCTCGTCTCTTAATATCATAAAAAAATTAAAAAAGTGAAATACCTGGGCTGCTGGGACTTATCACCTTCGGTATCAAGGTGACCAGCTCATCGCGGTACTGGTCTGAATTTGGGTTTAAGGAGCGGTTCTGCACTGTATCGAGCAAGTAGTTACATCACTAACCTGGTGAATATCTCATCTTGTTACGTCTTATTATAACAGAAGTAATATGCTCCTAATTGAAATAAGAAAAACATGGTCTATTGACATATGCTTTAAGCGGATTAAAAAAAAATTGTTTGGTATAGAAGATGCTCAGCCTGGCAACGCTCCTGTGATTCCTCTGGTCTTTTAGGAGAGTGTGTGCGGCGGTTATTAATCAATATCAGGCGACCCGTACGCTCGTTTGTCCTCCTCTTCCATAACAAAAGATTCGGGTTGCACTCCGGGAGTGCCGGTAGAACTGAAAACTTGAACATCAACGTTGTACATTTTTGAATATTTTGGAATGTTTAGGGAATAATCAGTATAAAAGTAGGTGCTAGCATTTAAGTAGTTAAATACAATATTCATTTATTGCGCTATTGAACACAAAGATGACAATTTATATTAGATAAAAAATTTAACACTTCAGAACTATTACAATTATTTTACATTAAAAAGTTTATCTCTCAGAAAAATCATTTTTCATCAATAATTTCAACGACTGTCTTACTAATTTTGATCAGGCTACGTGTCCTGACGCGCGATTAACATTTTATACCCATCCCAATTAGATAAGTGCTCAACGCTACTAAGAAATTTTCCCTTCAAAAATCAATATATTACCGTATATGAGAATTTGTAGATAAGCATAGTTTTTTTTTAAATAAAATGGTCTGAAAGCCCTAAGAATTGCTGATATTTTTTTTCGATGCTTATATGATATAAAAAAACTACTTTTAAAAAAACCGAGTTCAAAAACTAAAAAGTATGAAATAACTTAATAAAGATTTAATTTTAAATACCACTTTAAATGCAAGCGAAACCTTTAATTTTAATAAAATACAATTATTTGTATGTGCTACCTATTGAAAGGATTTAGATAGCACATACAAATAATTGTATTCTATTAACATTAAAGGTGAAAGGTTTGAATAATAATATATGTAATAACCTAAACGAAATTAATTATATCATCCACGTAAACAAAATTTTTCATAAAAACTGTTCATTAAATGAAAACTACTGGGCCAAACTATGTCAAGTTTTTATGGGATTCCGCATCAAACTAAAGAAGAATCACGAAAATGGGATCATAAATCTCAGCGTAATCTAAGCGGTGTACATACATACAAAAAATATATCAATCTAATTGAGAACCTCCTCCTTTTTGAAGTCGGTTAAAAATAAAGTGGTTGGTAGTCAGACTGACAGACAGTAAGTAGTTCTTTTGTTATCTTTGTAACATTACTGCGTTTTGTTGTAACATGACATCGCACTTTGCATTTTAATTCGTCAACATTGCCTTGGTGTCTTTGTTTTCCATCAGATAATGTACTGCGATGACTGTTACCCGCTGTGACTCAAGTTAAACATTGATAAAGTCAGGTCTATTACATATTAGATACTTACTTCGCTGTGAATATCAAAAATAATTTAACTGTTATTGAGTTCTGACTTCAATTTAAATTGTTTGACTGGGTATAAGAATACCTACATTATAAGTTTCCAGGAGTAGATAATATGTTTGTAGTTTTTTAACTATAATTTCTACGTCTAGATAGGTAGTCTCTTGCTGTTAAACAACCGTTAAAAACAGACCATATTAATTTAGTGTGCGTGACAAGCTACGTCATACACTCGCGATTTGTATGACACTTGTGTTGGTGTGTGTGAATTGCTCAAAATAGAGGTTAGTTCTAAAATCTGTTTATAATTTATTTTTCGAAACTATTGACGGTAGTTAAATGAGTAAATTTATAGGTATGATGAATACATAGATAATAAAATATAGGAGAGAAGTAAGCAATATGTCAGTAAAAAAAGCTTTAATATCAATTGTATCAAAATGCCATAAGAGGTTTGTAAAATATATAGAATTGTTGTATCAAAGAAATTATAAACAAAAAAAATATTTTAGATTCTGAATGAAATAGGGTCATGTCAAGCTATGAGATGCACATTGTACAATAATTCTTGGTATAAAATTTGAGTCATTTAATAAATTAAAATAATAAATCAAAACTACGTTTAAGAAAACCGACTTCGAAAACTGAAAAGTATAAAACAAACTTAATAAAAATTTAATTTAATACACCTAATAGACAAATCTTACACCTTTAATATTAATAAGATACTATTATTTTTATGTGCATAACAAATTCAATTAAATCTTTATTAGGTTACTTTTATAACTAAAAAATAATACCAATCGTATTGAGAACCCCTTACTTTTCGAATTTGGTTAAAAATAATCTGAATTCTGCCAATACCTTTACCAATTTTGTGTTACCTTGAAAATTGTTGTGACAAATTCAATATCTCGTTAGAATATCATCACTGTTATGGTTACCTGGTAATGTCTAGTGCCTATGAAATAACATCAGCATTGTTACAGTAATAATATGTAACCTGCTAGTTGCTACTATACATAATAGTAATTTCTACCCTACAAACTAACCTTATAGGCTTAAACCAATAATAAAAATTATCATTTAGACAACTAGAAACCCTTTATAACCTACACATAGTTATAGTAATTCTATGTTATAAATGTCCTTAACTGTATCTATGTCCGAGAAGTTCTTCCGCCTTGAAAGTTCTTATATCTTCCGTAGCAATTAGTGATAAAACGTGTGGATTTTCCGCTTGCTTATGATAAACGTAAACTTTTAAAGGTTAAGAAACCTTTACTTATTTTTTAAGATTGTCAAATATTTTCCGGTAGTACATATTTAATTAAATACTGTTTAATGTTTAACTGTTTAACTGTCTATGTTACGTTACACGACGCTCTGCATGTTGAGCCCCAGTAAGATTGTTATTAATAAATTATCCGCGATAAAAATGTCCGATGAATCTAACGTAGGTATATATTAAACTCGACACTAACAGGGTACGCAGCGGCGGTGATCACTTAGCTTCAGTAGACTGACAAGCTCGTTTCTCCTCCTTTCTATAAAATCTTATAACATTATTCTGTTGGCATCGATGGTTAGAGCTTACTAATGCGAGAGATAACTCATACTAACGAACTGCTAAAACTAATCAAAATTTTCTTTTTAGCTCTATTGAGACGGCTGCCGTGGTTGTGGAGTGGTAAGTACTAAGTTTATTGTTGTTCAAAGTCATGT
The DNA here is from genome assembly GCF_905404315.1 of Leptidea sinapis. Taxonomy (NCBI): domain Eukaryota; kingdom Metazoa; phylum Arthropoda; class Insecta; order Lepidoptera; family Pieridae; genus Leptidea; species Leptidea sinapis. The sequence goes on along the minus strand of NC_066275.1, from coordinate 5,591,451 downwards.
CTTCAATTCCATAGAGGTCTGATACAGACAGACATATTGACAGACCTTTCATATATTTTGAACCCTTTAAATAGAAATGACAAGCCCGTCAGCATTAGATTTGGTGGGAATATATACCTTAACGCCCGGAAGTTTACAAAAGCGTACCTTTATGTGAAATGCACATTTCAGCCTTAGATTGTGAATCTCTTTAGTACGCGTAGTTAAAACAAATTCGATAAAAAGTTAAAGATAAGTGCATGCCTGTTCACTAACAACACTAATTGTAACCTACTTTTAAAACATTCATAAAGCAATAAAATGCGTCATGTAAATTGTGAATGTTAATTTCTCATTTATTTGTGTAATTTACCATATCAATACGCCTCAGTAAATTATCGTTAATTCTGCTGTCCGTCGGACACAATTCTTTATAAAGAAGTTATTGTTGACTGAAAACATAAACTGGTAGAAAAGAAAATCTATCAGTTCCACAAATCAGCGATATTAGATTTGAGGACTGCAGCAATTGGTGTTTTTACTACTTTTTAGTGCATGGAGAAAATTGGAATCTTTAGGGCCTGTCTGACATATGTGAATTATGTGATATTATCGTAAATTGCAACAGAAAAAAATATTTCAAAAACTATCACACAGAGGTTCAATAAAAGATGTGCAAGACCGAATCGAAATTCATTAGTTTTATAATTTGAAGCTACAAGCCTTGATAAATAGCCATAATAAACAAGCTAGTGATAGCTCGCGACAGTCATTCCTCAAAACAATAGTACCTGTCCACGTTTTTGGAGGAATTGTATATGTATCTAAGTCTTATCTATCTTTAGTCAAGACTATATACGATTCAATTTATCTTGTTGATGTATCGAATACCTATTGCATATCAATTAATGTACAGATAAGATTACCGCAGTAATGCTACTAAACTACACAATACTGCTAGTGTATGGAAAGTAAATCATTTGTATAGTACTTCCTTGATTAACGCGAGTGTTACACATTTAAATAAAAAACTTTTAAAGCATTAAAACGTCTGTAATCGTAACTGTGTTTTTACATTAGATTTTTGCGTAAAAGTTAAATTTTTTTATTATTTTATTAATCCCAGATCGATCAAGACCTCTCCAGGTCTTGAAACGTCGGGATCTCGTTTTCAGGGGGACAATTACACGCGTTTTAATCCTTTAAAAGTGTTTTATTTAAATAGATCATTCGTAGTTTAGATACACATTCTGTTGTATTTTTAATATATATTGTGTAACTTCAACAGCTTTGATAGCGGATGTGCCAGTGTCGGTCACCAAAGTAGAGGTGGTGCCGTTACAACATGACACGTCGCGACCCGTGAATGAGAGATACCCTTCGGCTGTGCTGTTCGGCGGGACCTGTGGTGGAACCATCATCGATGCCAAATGGATCCTGTCAGCTGGTCACTGGTAAATTCTCAATTAAATCAAATCATATCCATTTATATTTCATTGCATCACTTTTTGCCTAAGAATATTTATACGTCTAGACAACTATAGACTGTGACAACTGTGAAAACAAAAAAATTGAGGTTGACGATTAACCACTATTATGAACAATGCACGCACACTAACATAAAGTGACATACAAATAGGGAGTGTAAGACGTACCTTGTCACACACACTCAAGTATTAATTCCATGACAATCAGTGCGCGAAATATAATTGAAAAATGACTTACTGTGCAGTGAAAGGGTGTCACAACGCATCTCAAAATAAAAATAACGATAAGAAAAACACATTTCACACCAAAGTACTATTTCACAACTTAAAATATAATTCGTAAAAACAGCAGAATATTTTGTAAACAAAACAGACGCCATTAAAGAATATGTTGCCAGCTATGAAAGTACTGGATATTCCCTGAGTTGCTCCGTTGGGATATATTTTTCTATTTATTGGTAGTTATTGATAGGAGGCTATAATGTACGACGCCACATGATGTTGTAAGTATTCAAATTCAATTCAAGTCATAGTCATTACAAATATTTCTTTTAAATTATTGAATTTACCATAATATGTTCGGAAAAAGTTCAGCTCGTGAAAAACATACAACATATTCAACGGCCACTCTTTTCAATCAAATAGAGGATTTTACAATGACTGTATATATATATAACAAATTAGTTTGTAAGGTGCTGCATTCAATATATGAGTCGTGTTAAAATATTATAAATTATTTCATAAAAAGCAGTAAAGAATAAACCGTATAAATATAAATTATCGTATATTGGATGCATCAACTGGAAACGCATGGGGCATTTTCAGAGATTTCACCACAAAACCAGCTATATATTCAACAATTTGCTAGATATTCACAATCTTGGTTATGATCTAGTAAACGAGACATTATGCCTACATTTTCTTCTAAGTAATCTATAATATAACTGTCACTTTCATTTTCGTTTGCATTATCAGTCCGTGAAGATGGAGCAGTTGTATTAATATTATGCAGTGAAGAAGAACACATCGAAATACTGACGTTTTCTAGTGTTTCGTGTTCATCAGCACACAGTTTCCTGATTTCAACGATTATAGTTCCATGTGGCACAATAACTTCCGAAAGATGCCTTTTAGTTTTTTAGCCTTTTTTCGTTCCCTGCACCCTCGAGAACCTCGGTTACGATATCCATATTATTGAAATCAAAATTTTGTGCGGTGCCCATCTTGAATTTAAAAAATTATCCCAAATTCGTTCGCTTCACGCTCGAGAACCTCGGATATCATATCCATATTGTTGATATCATGGCGCCTCTATCGTCTCGCTTTTTCATTTCATCGAGTTTCAAATCACAACGATTCTAAAGAAATTTCACTTCAAAAATTGTTGTAACAAAAATCATACGCGTTGTTTTTATTAAATCCTAAATTTATGCGCTAAGGCTGAAATCTATAAAGCGTACTTAGACTTTGCTGAGACTTTACTTACGTAAAACTAACCTGAGTGTAAGCTAAGCATTATCGTTGATTTCGTTTTTATTGTCATGTGACAGCTGAAATTATACTGAGCTAAGACAGTCCAATGCAAAATATATAAGATTATAATAAAAGAATAAGATTTTACTAACATTATATGGGCTATGGCCTGAAATAAATGATATTATTATTATTATTATAAATAAAACTCACACACTCAGATGAGGTTTACGTAAGTAAAGTTTGAGCGAAGTCTAAGTACGCTCTATATCTATTGACCTCAGCCTAAGTACTTACATTACTTAGTTAGGCTTAGTTAGACTAGACGAGTAAACACAGTTTTACTAGAGTAAAACTGTGTTTACTCGTGGAAGTGTTGATCTAGAAACATCGGCTAACGTCGGTATGCCCGTCACAGCTTATCAATATTATTATCGTGGCTTAAGGCGGTTGAACCAGTCCATAAGATCCTTTGACAGACTAATAATACTCACTCAACCAGTAAAATTGCATTGCAGTATAAAAATAAATTTTAATTTGAGTACAACGTTATAAGTTATTGAATGGCACAGAGAATGTACAAAGTACTATCTACGCGCCTCAGTAGGGCTACTGGAAATCCAAGCGCTGGCAGCTGTTTCGGTCTACGGATCAGCCTAGCTATCCTAATAATATGTGCGAGTACAGAGTGCCTTAATGTTGTTGTAAAATATTTAAGTCGCACATATCGATCAACTCTTACGTCATTGGATTTTCCATGTTTTGAGTTATTTTCGTAGCATATCTCACTGGCTAATAACATGATGTTAATTAAACATTATCGCTTACAAATAATTATTATATACATTAAATTCGCTTAAAAGTTATTCTTTAGTATGAAAAATTGATTCGCGTCACAGCTGCAGTTCTATGTTTGGTTTCGAACCAATGTCCTTCAATGTCTTGTTCGGTTTAATTTGTGACATTCGGGTACATATCGACTACATTGGTATTTTTTCCAGATCATTATTAAATATTTGGATTTGTGTTTCTGTTTCACCCTTTATAAGTAATAAAACCCCTACTTATAATTTCCTCTACGGTATTTTAGGGAAGCGAACGACCCGCCTCACAACGCCGCCACAAACCATTACATATATCTAACGACAATGACGAAGTCTGACAAGAGATAAATAATAACAAGAAAAAGTATATACTAAAAAAAAGTATTAGACTTTTTTTAATCATGCGAGGTACTTCTGTCCCACGTCTGAATACAATAAAAAATTAACAAATAGTTAAAATTTAAATATGAAATACTCAAAACCTTTAGGACAATTAATAAACTTAATGTGAGGCTTTCTGATTTTTCCCTGCATATTAATTCAGTAAATTTTCGCGACATCTTTTCAATTTTTGTATCATCCAAAGTCACCTAGAACTTAGAAGTAATTAACATATAATTGAGTCAGTAAATAAAATGGTAATTGAGTCCTGTTGTGACTTTAACGAATAACTGAATGCAATATGGTGTTATCCGATATGTTTAGCAAGTAATATATACAGTATTGTGGAACATAAATATAACGATAACCTTAAGACATTTGAACTCTAGAGTGAGAAGATAATATATAATATAATAGTCTATATGGAGTATATATGTGGTTTGCTCTAGTTTTAAGATAAGAATATGATTTATGGCTTAAATATTACAAAAGCATATACAAATACGATTAAAATAGAATTTCTCGATAGAAAATATCTCCAAAGAAAACCTTTGCGCAGTCTTGCTACCAACTTACGCAATATTAGGCGATAAAATTACGTTTTGTTAACCTATGCTCTATTTTACTTAAATATTTCAAGATGATGGTTTCACTAAAAAAATAGAAATGGAAAAAATTAACGTATGTAAGGCCTAACTAATAATAATACTTAACTTAAGTATCACGCGGGTTAAGTCACGCCTGTACCATTTCTATATATGCCCTTGATATATTAATTTATTGTATTTATTTACATTTACTTTTTTTAATTATTCGTGTAAGACATTGACTATTTGACGTTTGAGTGTTTTTGTTTAATCACTTTATATATAATGTGATTTTGATTTGATTTGTTGAGAACAACACATCAACACACAAAGAATTGTGGTAGTAGGTACCCAATTATTATTAACATATTTAACATTACGAACTACACTATTTATAATATATTTAATATAGATAAAGAGCAACCTGTTTTTAACTAAATGGAACTGTAACATCATTAATTTTCCTAATATATATTTTAAATGATTAGCAGCCTTTGGAGACCTAATGAGAAAATAGAATATTAATGTTCATAGTGAGATCGGTATTGTGTTCCAAAAACTAATTAATTATTATATTGTATTTACTATGTAGGCCACGGTTAGGTTAGTAACATAATTGGTGTATATAACTAGATTATATTATAGTGAGGAAGTATTTCAAACATGCTAAAATTTTCTTTTTCAACCTCCTATTTTATTACAAACGAGCATACATAGCTGTCAACTGTCACCTGATCACCGCGACCCACACTCTCTTGTTACACCAAAGAAATCTTGCCGACCTTAAAGCCTCCAATACACGTAGTTACATATTAATTATTATGTTGATTAAAAAAAAACTTAATCACTTTATAACTTATTCAGTGCAAGACAGGATGAAGTACATAAGTAACTTAAAAAATCATAAACAATTTGTTATTTTTAAAGTGATATTCCTCACTTCTGGGATTAATTATATGGAGGCACAACCTGATAGTCGAACAAGACATAATAAGATTTACGAACGATACGTCACTCGAACGGTTGGCTCACTGGGAGAGCGCACGGACGGAACCCGAGAGAAGCATCGTTAATCATTTAATTTAAAGAATAGTATTCAAATCAGGGCAACAATTTTCAATTAGAAACATTAGTTGCAACTATTTTTATCATTAAAATAATCATTCACATTATAATATGCCTTAGATGTTAATTTATTTTTTACGATACATTGTATTTTTTGTCATCGATACATAATCGAATAGTCGACGGTTCTAGTGCACCACCGACGCTTATTAATTTTATATTTTCTGTATGTTTCCAGCACTCTGTTCACGTCTGGAAGGGAAATATTAGCCGGTACCAACTACACAGACGATGGGTCAGGTATCGTGCAGCGAGTCAAGAAGTTACACATACACCCAAAGTTCGCTGTCGGCCCTTACTGGCTTGACGCTTCTGAATATGATATTAAACAAGTACGTATTATTTTTTACACACTTTATAGTAGCTTGACTTGTATGTGTACATACCTTATATGTATGTTTAACGGAATCTGGACACGAATAAATTGAAACTTTGTACACCTGTCGAGGACTGATGTCAATTTAATAATTTATATAGTCTTCCCTCTTTTTACTTTTTTTTTAAAATCCGATACCTGGTAGTGTTGTTGTGCCGAAGACTATGACGAGAGCTAATTCGTTACTACCAACGACATATTTTGGTATCATCGTTGTAAAACTAAAAAAGCAAAAATAAGTTTTAAAAAAAACTTTACTGACGACGTACTGATGACGTGCCTGTAATTACCGGCAATAAAATAAGGATTTTTATATCTCATTCAGCACTATGCAAAACCAGTAAAATCTATTGCAAATATATGTAAATAAAATATTTGTGATATTTTAACAAAAATAATTTGCAAAATAAACACGAAAACTATACTTGATAAATAATATAAGATGATATCGTACGTTACTTAGCAATGTTTTTTTTCTTTTAAATTTTGTAACTCTTTTTTTATTTAGTAATATCTGTAGATATATAGATCATTTAAAATGAATCTGATTTCAATGCAGTTTTCAGCAATAGATAAAGAGTGATTCAAGAAGAAAGTTTAAATATATAATACAGTGAGAAAAGCAGAAAAAATCAAAGATTTGTAATGTGATGTCCAAGGCCGGATTTAAACTTAAGGCACCGGAAAAAAATCCGCCACAATACTGGAATTTTACTTAAACTTATAGTTTATATATATTTTTTTTTTTAAAACTGAAATAACTAATTTATTGCAGAAACTTTATGTTATGTTATATATTCTAAAAACACGAATAAGATTTTTTCTACCAATTATAAATTTGGCACTAATAATAATATTACATCAATTTTTTAACAGGCAAACACGTCTGACTTTTTGAATTGCGAATTGGTCGATTAAATCTTTGCAATCTAAAGGTTGAAGTACGTCGGATTCGATGCATAGAATAGCTAAGGTATTAAGTCTACTAGCAGTCATTATAGAACGTAAAAAGTTTTAAACTCTCTTCAAACATGAAAACGATCGTTCTGCGCTACAGTTTGTTATATCTAATGTCATAAATATTCGATAGGCGATTTCCACATTTGGAAACTCAGTGTACAAGTCGTTTGTCGTAGTGTTGTAGTAGTGTAAATTTCAAAAGATCAGAAGGCGAATTATTTTCCATCATTTTCAGTGCAATAAGCATGGATGTCCACAAATTCGTCATCTAATGAGGACTTGAGATCTGAAGAATAAACATTTCTCAAACGTTCAGCTCCTATACGAATTTCTCTATTATCCATATGGCCAAATTTATTGATAACTGAGTACTTTTCCTGAATTTTTTCATAAGCTGCACATCTTTTGCGCAATTCAGAATACAGATTGTCAAGAATGAGATTAAAAGTATTAACTCTATAATGGTCCCGACCTGACAGTTGTACATCTCTATCCCGCGATTCATCAGCATGTTATTTTCTCTTTCTTTATCTAGAAACTGTTATTTTACATTCTTGAATTTCCGAAAATTTTAAAGCCATTTTTCATAGATTTCAAATTTATTCTGCGTATCAGCAACAACATTTTCAGCAATGTTACAATCAACTTTTTGCAATATTTGGCTAACAGCATTAAATCTTGAGAGTAAAGCAATCTTCATAAGACTAAAAAAATTTTTTTTCACTTTCAAAATTTTGCCGCCCTAAAAAATTTGCCCACCTGGGCACTTGCCCCAGCTGCCCCTAGTGTAAATCTACCGCTGGTGATGTCTTAGCAAATAGATATGATTATTTTGTGCGCTTAAACCTCAAATGCCTATCTAGCTAATCCTTACGAGATAGATCAAAGTAATGTACTACTTGCCTTAAAAAGAAGAGAAGTCCGAGATGGTACATATTTATCTCTAAAGGATTTTTCAGTAACCATTATTATCTTTTGCATAAGTATATCGAGCACTCCACGCTTTTTTCATCATTTGCACCCGTGCGAAGCCGGGGCGGGTCGCTAGTTAGGTATAATTAATTTCAACTGATTTTATGTGTTAATTATAAAATAATATTGTTGGATATTTCTGTAACTTTGAATGAAAGAAATATATGAATCTGTTTAGACGATGTGTCAAAAAGATAATTGTAAATAAATCATTTTCAAATGATCTTTAGGTCGGCGCTCGCTGGGACTTCCTGTTGGTAGAGCTACAGGATCCACTCCCTCTAGACGGCAAGACCATGGTGGCGGCAAAACTAGACAATAATCTGCAGCCCAAAGCCCATACGCCCGTTGGATACGCGGGCTTCGGTGCAGAGAACCACGGGGTTTGTAGTTTCTTATATGATTTAAAAAATGTTACGACACGAGCAAGGCTAACTTATTGTAAGTGAGACGCCCTGTCAACAACAATTCAGTGACTCTCTGGATTCTAGCAAAACTTGTACCTACGTCGCTCTTTAAAATGAAACACAAATACAATTTCCAATATACTGCCATCATACTAGGCAATCTGTACACAACCTCTTTAAAACGTGTCTAATATAGGTCCTGAAATATATATAATATAATTCGAATGATTCGGAATGACGTCTAGAAAAATATATCTCGAGGTTATATCAGCACAAAATAAAGCAATTGATATAACATGTAAAGTGAGAAAATATGGTGAAAAACTATTAATTTTAAAAGAAAATGACATCCTGGGGGAGGAGTAATTTGTCAATAAAAAAGTACCGATTCTGAGAACTATAACTTTATCTTAATATATAAATATATATTTCTTTTGTGCGTCTGTTGTAACTGAACTCTTCCTAAACGGCTGGACCGATTTTAATGAAACTTAATTCCGTCCATATAATATAATTCTCCTGCTCATGTGTATGTTAGTGAACTCCTCCTAACGGCTGGACCGATTTTGTGTGTACAGGACAAGGTCTGTCGGGTCCACTAGTAAATTATAATTTTAATTCGACCGTTACAGTATCAAATCTTAATGTTCTACTAGTACGGAAACCATTCATAGGTTCTTACCACAAGCTTATCTATACCTAATATGCCATTACCTAATGTTCATAGGATGTGATGCGTTCAGAAATGCATGCGATGGACTTGGAAGTGCTGCCAAATAGTGAATGTGACCCACTGGAGCCTTTTGACCCTGCCGACATGATATGCACCAGAGGACGAGCTCCGAAACTCGACTCTGCTTGCAATGTAAGTTACGAAATGTACTTCGAGGTTCACTTATATTATGCAGTCTGCTCCGAACATAAACATTAAAACACACCACACTCTGTTATTAATAAACGCGAAGTTAAATTACTCCAAATTTTAAATAACTTCTGCCTTTCATGTAATTCTGTAGTGACAAGGTATGATAAATACAAAAAGTTTTAAATTTGGAATAACTTTACTTCGCGTTTATCAATAACACATCGAGTCTTTAAATTGCTAGAAAAAACATTATGTTATTCTTCAGCCAAATAAAAGAAAGCAATTAGAATTACTTAGTAATTAGAATATACAATAAAAGTACCAGTAGATACAAGAGAAACAAAACAAAGGAGTACTGTTATTCAGATAGATACTCAAAGAATTTACGGGGCGCAGAGTGGCCAATATAGTAGATAGGTAATTATATAACAGAGCATTATTGGTATTATCTAGTAATAAAGTGGTATGTTTTGGCCAATTCAGAAGCTTTGTAACCCGTCTACGAGAGGCATGATGGACTATTCTGAAATTTAGAAATTATTGTTTACGTCACGAGGATGGTTTCAATATACCTACTAGAGTGTAAAGACTGTAGATAACAAAGCGGGCGAGAGAAAAAAACATCTCTTACATCAAGATAGAAAAGGAGAGCGAAGCTATTGTTACTTTGACCGATTTTGATTGAAAAGTCGTAAACCGTCAGCCACGCTTGCGATTGGCTCTGTTATATTTTGAATATTAAACCACAAGCTGACGCACATAAGAATTACTCGAAAACTAAAAACTGTATTATGTTGCTCTATTAAATTTGACACGTCAACCGCTAGTTGCGGAAAGAATCGTTAAAGTTAATGTTTCATTCATTATAATACCGTCACTTTCTTTTTCATTTTGACAGTCAAAGATAGCATGTGATATAATGAAACATTAACTTCAAGGATGCTTTCTGCAACTAGTGGCAAGTTAAGTTTAATTTTATTTGACCAGTTTAGGCAAAAACGGCAATTTAAACCCCATATCATTAATCATATAACATCTATTCCTTTACTTATGTTAAATAAAATCCATATAAATGTGACAGCTGTGAGCACGTCTTATCTAAGAATATATTATTTTTCAGGGCGACAGTGGAAGCGGTCTGATGCACAATGGTTACGTAATGGGTGTAGCATCGTGGGTCGAAGATGATGCCTTTGTGTGTCGCAAAGGAGCTCGGGTTGTGTTCTCGAGAGTAGCTGCCGTAAGAGACTGGATCAGAGAAGTCGCAAATGTTTAAGACATTTCCACCAGACGCTTAAATACACCAAAGAAAAATCAAGTATAACCGCATTAGACGGACCACCTACAGCGAGTTAATATTGAGTAACCTGACCCTTGTACTATTTAGTGCAGTTTTCATGGCAATATTTATCTACTTAATGATCATATTTATGTGGCCATTTAGATTTTAATTTATTACGAAATTATTAAATCTATTAAAATGATCTGTAAACTGTAATCTTATTGTGGCAAACTTAAAGAAGTTACCGGTTTAATCTAGAATTATTCACTGAAATCCCCATAATTTCGACAACCAGGAGGTACTCATAATTTTTGAGTAACCCTGTTAGTAGAAAAAATTACTTGTTTACTACAATGATTTTATTCCAAATTTATTTTCCCTACATAATATTAGATTTTAGATGTGAGGTTACCATCAAAATATCACTCTTAAAGAACAAAATATTATTTTATATAGGTAACATCATTTATTAAACTAGTCATATTTCGTTAGTGATTTAATTATAAATATTTTTTGAAACATGACTGTGTTTAATCAAAGTACATACTTTTAATAAATATTATATTATAAATTATGTCGTATATTGTTAGTACGTTAAGTTTATATGTTAACAAAATAAAAAAAATAAAGATGCTATAGCATGGTCTCAGTTGTTTTTAATTTAAAGATTTATCATCTAATAAATCTAGTAGATTTCACCGACAAGACTTATCACTACACTGGTCTATATAAAAATAAGTACATATGTTATAAGGAACCAGGAATCGATTTTTAAGCTACTAATACTAATTAATATCGGTACCGTATATCGCTGCAACTTTGTAGAGTCAGCGTCAAAAGAATTGCCATATCATATACATCGATTCACCGAAAGTGACCAAATAGATATCAGCGTCATCCAAAGTAGTCAAATATACATACATATTGACATTTTGATTAATTGAATTGTTTTTCACATATGTTGGGCGAACTTGGCGAAAATATTTAAATAGAGAAACATCTCTTAACTTATTATTTGACGTATGTATCCCAAAAACACATTATCACTATAAAATGCTTTAGAGAGTGGAATCGGTGTATTATTATTATTAGGTATATAAAATGTGATATTAAAAAAAATATAATATATATAACACTATAAATATCAGAAGCATAGCTACATTCAAAGCACCAAATATATCGGTACACACAAATCGCCAAAATATAGAACCTTGGGTTCAAAAATATAGATACATTAGAGAGAAATGAACTTTCGGTGACAGATATAATAGGATTCAAATTAGATTATCGACAAACTTTATACAAATATGTTCAATAACTTATCATTAGAAAAAAAAAAAAAACAAAAATACGACTTAATAACTGCCGTTTAAACATTAATTTTTTTACAAACTAAATGTCTAAAGGTATCAACAGTGATGGACAGCTAATTAAAACTGAACAATACGGTAAAAATTTATATAATTTATAAGAATAATAAGAAATCAGTACTATATTGTTTACGCAATACTGTTCAAAGTCTAATAAATTTGTTATAATTAATATTAATTGCGTAGCCTTTATTGTTAATGACAGCTCTGAAACGACGTGGCATTGATTCAAGCAATGTCAGACATTTTTCGATTGGGATTGAGTTCCATGCTTCGACAAAAGCTTCGTAGAGTTCTTTTTGACTGGAGTAGCGTTTGTTTGAATTTTAATTTTTTACGACATACCACAGATTTCAAAAGGATTTAAATCCAGACTTTTTGCAGGCAAGTCTAAGAAGGAAATAGTCATTGAAAGGAAATAGACGTGTGTTTAGGGTCATTACCATGAAAGATCCACGTTACAAGCAAATGGTCGTCAGGGTAGGGAATAATAATTATGTCCTTTAATATGATTTGGTACTGAAATTGATCCATTGTACCTTCAATATTTCGAACAGGTGCAACTCCGCATCCAGAAAAACATCCGCATACTTTGACGTTGCAGCCACCGTGCTGAACTATGCTCCTTGTGTGTTTATAATTGAAAGCTAATAAATACGTCTAACATACCGCTTTCCATATCTGAATGTACCATGTTTATTTTTGTACCATCTGAGATAACACTTTTTTTCATTCCCAAACAATTTAGTTTCTACTAATTTTTATTAACACCTGGAAAACTTTAAACTCTTTTTATGATTAAAGGTTACAAAGGTAATATAATTTGGTCTTTTACAGTTAAAATATTCTTGCATGATTTGTAATTATTGGATTTACAGATTTTTCACGAATATTGTGATAGTTACGGAATTCATATGAAGTGTTTCTAGTTAGATGTCCATCACTATATATTATACAGTATGTATTTTGCTTTTATGAATTAAATGTAGCCACATACCTACTTGTTACAGCATTTGCTGACGATATACAAAACATGAACGAAATCGGTGCATTAATTAGGTCAAAATATAGACTTTTAATTTTGAGCAAATATCAACGTGCTGCATAATAATTGTGTCACTGGATCAATGGTTCAATGAACTTGAATCTTTGCACATCAAAATGTGCAATGTTGCCACCCCGCGCGCTTCAAGTTCAAAGACAGTTTGTCGGACAGAACAGAAGCGATGTTGTATGTCGAGGGAACGTCTGACATCCAGATGGTGGAAATGATATCTTTATTTGTGGCGAGTCGTGCGAAAGTGGAGGAATCAGGTCAAGCAGTTGTTCGAAAAAGTCTCAGTAACACCAAGTGATCTAGCCGTTCACAGAGACTGGATCCCCGACAGTTCGAGTTTTTTGTGCGAGTGAGCGTACTGTCGTCACAGGACGATTGACTGTACAGTAGTGTTCACTGTTAGCACATTTATTGAAATGTTTATTTTGTTTGAATGTTTCACTTTTTCAATTTAATGTTTTTATTTAAATAATTATATTTGCGATAGGTCTGTGGACTAGTATTACTTATATTTTTATTTATTTCATAGCTATGCAGTCCATACTGTATATTATAAATATGTTGGGCGAACTTGGTCTTGATATGATGAAGACGGAGACTTAAGATTTAGAATGTTTATATTTATTGACGTCATTCAGTCAGTTTTTGGCAACCATTTAATTATAGCGTTAGAGTACTCAGTCAGTAGAGTGATCAATAACATTCAACAGTAATTTAAGATTGTGATGGCGTTAATGAAGGAGAAGATTGCATTATAACCCCATAAAAAGCCATAAGCTACTAAAACCAGAGTAATGGTACAGAGCTCCGTCTGTGCATGTTCATATTAATATATGTATATGTATACTGTATTAAAGTCTGTCGACAATCCAATTTGAATCCTATAACCTTTTACGGAAACTTCATTTTCCACAAATGTATCCATATTTATGAACCCAGGGTTCTATGTGACAGTTTTCATCATGCTCGCTTAAATGTCATTGCTTGTGGCAGCGAAGTGGCACGGGTCGTTCCCCTCGCTAAAATATGGTCGAGGGAGGCGATGGCTGGCCCATGCGTCATGCTCGTAAACGGGCGCTACTTGTGGGTGGCAGGATGATCCTGTACCCGGAAACTGCTTCCTGGTTTTAACATTAAATTTTTTATAATTGCTAAAAAAATTGTTGCAGAATACCTTTATTTATTTATTTACGGTGTGTGTGGATTGATGCTGTGATGATCTACTGTTCTCAATAACTCTTGTTTTTTACATTTATTTATTTTTTGACTTACTCGTGTAAGGCGTTGAGTATTTGAGGTTCGAGTATGTTTGTTGCATCACTTTACATATATTGTAAATGAAATGGTTTGTAAAAAAATGAAGCTGTAAATGTTTATTGAAAAGAGTGGTGAATGAGTTTTTTGCTTCTTCTTAGTCGGACACTCTTGTCAGAGTGGTCGTGGTTGCGCTAACGAGGTACATGGTGGGGTGTTCGGTGGGTCAATATCCTTTCTGAGGGTAGATCTCCTGGCGATGTGCTTCCATTTCTGACGGTTAGAGGCGTTGCGAGTAAACTGGACTATGGTGGGCTCAGTAGCCTTTGTGATGGCGTCTATCCAGCGGGTTGGCGATCGACCGCGTGCTCTCTTGCCTTCCACCTGGCCCTGAACTACCAGTCTCTCCATCGAGTTCTCATTTCTAGAGACGTGACCAAAGAACTTCAGTATTCTTAGTTGCAAAATTGACGAGTCTGTCTTTAATACGAAGCTCTTTGAGGATGGATACATTGGTGCGAAATGCCGTCCACGGGATCTTTAGGAGGCGTCTCCAGCACCACATCTCTAATGCATCGATTTTACGGCGGTCCTGCATTCTCAGAGACCAAGTTTCGGCTCCATATATTAGTGATTGACAATATTCCTTCCACACATTCACGATATCCTTTATCTCCGTAACCGTATTCCAAGCGGAGTCCTCAACAGCCCACGTCTTAGGTTTAAATTGGCGTGTTATGTATCGCACTTTATCATGCAGATCTTTGGTTTGATATTTGTCGGAGTGCTGTTTCAGTTCATCACATATCTTACTCAGATGGTTATTGCGGTCACTTCGGCAGCTTGTATAATAGCTGACTTGGCATTTTACTTCGTAATGCTCGCACCACTGGCTTTAAGTTTTCGGCGCTCTTCAACCAAATGCCAGGTTTCTTCCGTCATCCAATGCTGTCGTTTTGGTAAGCCAGTTTTCGGTTGTGACTCTGCAATCGCCTCCACAATATATGTTTTTGCCGAGATCCACAAGTAGTTAGTCATTGTTTCCGATACCTGCTCTCCATGCGGCATGTCTGTTCTGTATCGAGGTGGTTAGTGACTTTGGATGTTTCACCTCCATTCTTCTAGCCATTTTAATTTATCTTGCTCTTTGCAATTTCAATCGCAGGTTTCCAATGAGCAGTTGATGATCGGAATGACAATCAGTACCGGGAAGGGTATGTGTATTGGCAATTGAACTTTTCCAGTTTTTTGCTACTTCTTCTTATTAGCTCAACCAAAAAGGCGGTGGACATAAAATAGATAAGAAAACATGAGTGTCATTTCCTTGACCTGTATAAATAA
Organism: Leptidea sinapis; assembly: GCF_905404315.1. NCBI lineage: Eukaryota > Metazoa > Arthropoda > Insecta > Lepidoptera > Pieridae > Leptidea > Leptidea sinapis. The sequence continues at coordinate 5,575,711 of NC_066275.1, read as the reverse complement.
AGTGATTTATATATCAAAGTTGTTTATAACTGCTACCATTCTTTTTAATATAGCAACATTACAGAGCAAAAATATATAGTCTTTATTACTATCCTTATGTCAAAAGGGTCTTTATGTTATCTGCCTTCATCTGTCAACGCCACGTTGAGCAAACACAAGCGGCACGTCCGTACCATACTTTTCTCGAAGCATCGAGTCCATTTTTGACCCCCTAAAAGTTGAATATCGGGAACAGCTGCAAGTCGTATCCGCTCGGGAAAACTGCAGCTACCCAAACGACTTCTCTAAAACCGTTTTTATATATAATGGGAAGCGTCGAATTACCCAGTGCTCTGTGAAAGGCTGGATCACTTAGTTTTGCGTAGAGACGTCGCTTCATTGTGTGTCTTCTACCGCATTTATCACGAGGAGTGTTCCAGACGAGGAGTTTCACCAGATTCCTACCGCCGAATTCCACCTTCGACACACCTCAAGTTAGGATATCATTCCCGACATCTAGATGTGTGGCGGTCCTCCAAGTTGCGGTTTTCAAGCTTTCTTCCACGAACTACAAAGCTGTTGAATGAACTTCCTTGTGCCGTATTCCAGGGACGATACGACATGGATACCTTCAAAAAAAGCGCGTACACCTTCATTAAAGGTCGGCAACGCTCCTGTGATTCCTCTGGTCTTGCAAGAGAATGTGGGCGGTGGTGATCACTTACACCAGGTGACCCGTACGCTAGTTAGTCCTCCTTTTACATAAAAAAAATATATGCAGTAAGTAGATTATAACTCATGCTCTATGCAACGCCAAATAATCAAGTGGAAAGGAGGTAACTTGTACGTCGATGACTCGAGCCGCTCTTCAGTTCTATGCGGTCCCATGGAACAATGTAGTAACGGACAGCGTGAGGTGAGAACAATCATGTGAGGCCAATTTTGCGCCATATATCGTCGCAGGTGGGGGCTTGAATTAATGTCTGGCTGTACTGAGTACACCAAAATTTAAAGACACTAGTTTGACTTTCTAGTGACCTCGGGACCGAACGTCGCTCAAATAATCGACGCCAGATATGCTGATACATGGTGTGGCAGATAGTGTTCTCGAATTGAGAAAAGATGGACTATTAAGCAGGTTGAACTGGACAAAATTTAACCGGCCCGAGTCATTCAGACACTTTTTATAGCAGTCTCGATTTTAGAAACCTACGTCTTGGATCATTTATACGCCTAGATATTTCACACTTCATACCAACACAAATCGCGATTGTAAGACGTAGCTTGCCACGCACACTAGAGTAACACACCTGGCCTGTTTTCATCGGTTGTCTAGAAGCAAGAGGCTCTATATTACGTGACGGATTATTATACATAATAAATTGATGAGCTTTTTAGTGTTGTACTATGTCATCAAAGATATTGAAGCTTAACGTAATGACAATATCTAAAGAACTTTTCAGCAACCGAGTGTCTTTCAGGAGTTTTTTTTATATATGACAATAAGAGACAAGAATACCAGGATGTTCAGCTGATGGTAATTGATACACCCTGCCCATTTCAATACAGTGTCGCTCAGGATGGCAGAAAACACCCAAAATTCTGGGCGGTTTGCCTTGTAATTTCACTATTTAAGGCGCCTTTCCGACCGAAACACAGTAATGCTTACACATTACTGCTTCGTGGCAGAAATAGGCGCCGTTGTGGTACCCATAATCTAGCCCGCATCCTGTGCAAAGGAGCCTCCCACTGGTAGCTAATTGCTGTAAGCAACAGCTTAGGACTTAGGGCGTCTTCAAGGTCACAAACCTTAACATTTGATGTGATTTGAAATAAATTGCAATTGCACTACACTGTGTTCTGTTGGCATCTTCTTATTTTTGCATTTCAAGGAAGTTTAAAAACAAATAATTAAATATAATAATAATAAATAAAAACAATTTATCTCAACTGTGGGCAACAAGTAAGTAATATTGAGATATTTTATCATTTAAAGCACTCGCTAAATCTAAATGCACAAACCATGTTTGTCAAATTATACAAAACCACACTATTATACGAGTGTGGCTAAAAAATTTAAGTTCTCAAATCGACTCAAATTGTCATATCATAGGTTGTAGATCCTTAATATTTTGAAGGCTGTAGTTAAAGTCATTAATATTATAACTACGCCTGCACCTTAGCATGATTATATGTAGCCTATATGCTGTCCCAACCTCTTGGTTAATATTCATACAAAAATTTAAATTAAATTTACTAGTTTTTGCGTTTTGCCCGGACATACACAAATATTTGCACACCTGTACTTTGTTAGAAATAATAGTCAATAGCTTCGAACACACCCGCAAGCTGCACAACATTCAAAATTGTGTTTTGGGTCTGAAGGACAGAGTGGCCGTAGCTAGTGACATCTCTGACTGAAGGATACGGGAAACATTAAGTTTGTGACTAATAAATACACTTACACCAAAATAGTGGAATATTATCTTGTTTTAAATAATAATAAAGGAGGATTGACTATAAATTAATTAACATGAATGAAACAATACATATTCTTGGAAATTTATTGACTTTAATAGAAGAATAACTAAATTAAAACAGCAAGATAGAAGAAAATCATTCATTATTAACACTTTATCTGATTATTTGTCAAGCAAACGACCAAAATTAATCAATGACCCAACAAAATATACAACAAAAGTCATCAAATAATCAAGTCCAAGTGATCGTCAGTTCACAGCGTGGTCAGCGACCGAAGCAGTACACAGTTCGCCGCTCCCATGAACATATTACATAATACAACTTACAATTTTGAATAATGTGATTAAAAACGAAAAAAGCTAAATAATTCTTTCCTACTTATATAATGTGTAATAATATAAAGTGATCACTACTTATAAAGTATATCTATCCATATGCTTACTCTTATAATTTTCACTCGCGGCCGTCTGTCGACGCCCGCCTCAGCTGATACACACCACAATCTCGCTAAGTCTATTCCATTAACGCCAAAGTTAGACAAATAAGAAAGCGACTTCCCAAACCAAAAATAAAGTACTAACAATTTGAACGATATCTTCAAATCCGTGGTGCGTCACACCTTGCTGGTGTACGTGAGTGACGGTGAGTGACGTCGCAGTGTCAACGTGGCGCGTGACGCGTGCTCAACCTGACCGGTTTAATGAAATTTAAGTCTCAATATCGTAAACAAATTTAAACTCGAGCAAATCTAGCCAGTTGCCAACACTGCCACACATTACAACATTTTGGAGCGACACAGCTTCGGTAAAAATTCTGAACACCAGCAACCTCGGCCAAATGAATGTGGTGTGACCTCAAATAATTGTGGTGCTTTATTATTCAGCAGTCAAAATATTATACACGGATCTCAATACAATTGCACAAGCGTTGTTCTCGTCTGTTTTATACAGTTGTAAGCGTCCGAGTGTGTCGCCACCCTTAGGCTCCGCGCCGCACCACGCCGCACCTGCGACTGAGGTTCTGTACAATTTACAAGTCAGTATCGCACGATCAAGCGAGTCCCATACAATTTACGGCGAACGAATATATTACTCCGCATCATAAAGCGCCATCGCTCCGTCTTTTCGTAACAATGTAGCTTTTTTTGAGTTTTACTTTTATTTTTTACAATATATAGTTTTTCGTATCTATAATTAATTACATCTAATATTTACAATGGAGGTGAATGGACATATTTCAAACTCTACATAATATTATCTCGAAAAATTAACCATGTAATACAAATAACCGAAATGAACATTATCTACAAGTTTCATAGTATATAATATGTATATATAGATGAGATTGAGCAAGCCGCACTCGACACGCGACTCGCGCCACGAATTAACTCGATATCGACTATTACAAAAGTTAAAACATACTTACTTCGCTAATATACCCAACAATTTATTTTTATTTACCCAAAACATACTTTACTTTACCCAAAACATACTTATGTCTATCTTATCAATTTCGAATAGACTCCGTTAACGTATTAGGGATATAGTAAGAAAGTTAAAACGAAGCGAGCGAGTTATAAGTTATAATTTCAAAGTCAACAGTGACAGTAGATTGATTAGATCGCGAATCGGGAACGGTAACAACAAACTAAAGTTGTATTTGTGCATGACAGAACGTGTGGCGGTCATTATCGAGTCGCGACGGTTGCCCAATCTCTTTTTAAAAAGCAAAATAAACTCGCCACAAATTAATCTAAATACAATGATTGTTGAGTCGAGCTGGGGTCGGACGCGGCTCAAATCTTGTGTATCTTCTGCGAGACGACGACGGGGTTGTTGCGGCGGATCTCCTGCGCGCCCAGCTCCCGGTAGTCGAACGAGCACTCGTGTTTGTCGCTGTACCGATGTACCGCACAAAATAGACCGCCGCAACGGCACTCGAAACCTGCAAGTATTCAGTAAACAATATATTTTCGGATTATATAATCATAATGGTGAGGACAAAACGATCACACCCACCAACCAATTGTAGTGCGCAAGGTTGATGAAAATTATTTATCGCCTAGTTATAATTTTGGGGGTTCGGAACACACTAGATGAGTGCGCAGGACCGATCGTCGTGGAGATCTTTGGGGGAGGCCTTTCTCCAGCAGTGGACGTCTTCCGGCGTGTATGGGTAAAGTTACCTCACCTTTTTGTGTATATACGATGCATAACATATTATGGTGGAATGTGTCCGAATTGAGGCTGAAAGACTAAAATATTCTCTGAAATTCCAAATGAACTTATATGGAATAGGAGCAAATAATCTTGTATTGTTTTCTCCCTTTCGGAGGAAGCTAAAAGTATGTATAAGTTGGTTAAGGTAGGTTTAGATAGGCGATAATATAAAATACGTTGTTTTTTTGTTAATTGTACCATTATGGTTCCACGCTAGTGTTCGAAACAGAGACCTCCAGTACAGTGGGCATATGGGTTATTTTACTAAAAAAATACATTAGCGACAATTGCAATGGTATATATGTTAGTAAACTAAAAAATTTAAGAAAATTACGTAAATGTCTGTTTCATCGGATTTTCCATCTTAAGTTTATTTGGGTTACTAGATGCTGGTGAGATTGACGTTATTGAAGGACATCTTACGCGTTAACGTTTTCGAATAAAATATGGATTACTGTACTCCACTATTTGAGTGTAAACGAAGAAATGACGATTATTAAACCAATTAATGCTGTTTTAGCTTATAATAACGTCAGGCGTTATCGACAGAACAAATGTTATCATATTTTATCGGCACACAATAACACGGCAAAATCGTGGCTAAATGCGTGATAACGTTCATAAAAATTGATAAAATAGCGCCACGGTTCAAATCACGATGCACCTGCCTTTCCTTTTTATAACACAATATTAGAGTATATGTAGTGAGTATACCTATATGCTCCGACTATGTATATCAAAATCATTCAATTTTAAAGTCAAAAGTTCCTATTTCATACATACTTACATGATGTTGCAGCCATAACTATAATATGTTTTTATCTATATAATTCACAGTAATACAAAACTCAAATACGCATGTTTTGTTCAAAATTTGATTTAAATTACTTAAATGCTCCAAGGTGCGGTATAATATGTCTGTCATGTAATTCAGTAGTGACAAAGGTATGATTAAGACAGTTTTAAATTTGCAATAACTTTACTTCGAGTTTATTGCACAATAGATCGCCCAAAAAAGGATTTACTAAGACGACTTAAAACCGAGAAGTAGGCATAACAAGTTAATATATTTCATGGTCATAACATTACGATTATTATAGTTTCTGTAAAATTAGCTGATGTGCCTATTTAAGTACACACATTACATTAACAAAAATGTATAAACAGTGAAAAGTTAATTAAATGTATCTTATAATGAAACTCTAGGAACCGATTCCATTATCCTATAATAATATATCAAGGACAATTCTATGGAAATAACAAAAGTAAACTAGGCAAGCCGTATCTACGTCAGTTTATTATCTAATCATTTTTTTTACCGCGTATGCTCCAAGATTCGGCTAGTTAACTTGATTACTATTCTTACTACTTTATTTTATGAAAAACTACTATTACAAATATTATAATGAAATATTTATTGATTAATCTATGTATTAATTGGTCTCATCCGCATCTAAATGATAACAAGCCATTAGGAACAATAAGTAATTTACCTGACTACTTATCGAATAAAATATGTAATGTCGTTTAGGTATATATAGCTAAATGACGAAATAATGCAAGTTTATACTTACATACAATCAAACCGGACATGCAGATATTATGAAGCCGCAATTGCCACGGTCCTGATATGAGCGACCTCTTCCTTACCTTCAGATACCACATGAGGAATAGGTACTAATTTTTATGATAGAGCTGTTGTTATTAAGCTGGCCAATTACGATACCAATGATTATTCAGTAACCCCTCGCCCGTTCACCTCTGTTGGTTGACTGAATTATTTACATTGCGAGTATAGGCATGTATTATGATAATACTCGGTTAAAAGATCGATGTCGATGCGCCACATATTGGCTGCTATTCTCCTTTTCAATTACTACTTTTCAGTACAACCGACATGATTGTGAGTTGTAGTCTTAGGTTCAATGAAACACAGCACTAACGCCATCAACTTTCACTCTCTCAATTTTCACTCCACATCGCTCTGTCTCAATCTCAACCAACAAATTCTACAGTTCTGGTGTGAAGATCATCATATTTTTGTAAAAATTTCTCAAACCCAATGTGACAAAACAGATATGCATTATGTTGCGTCTTCGACTCTATTTTTGTTATAAGGAAGGACGATTTTGCTGTAAACTTATTATTGAAGTAAATTATAATAGTTTATGTATCATAAAAAATATACAATATTTGTTTATATAACAATGAGTCAAAATAGCCGTGTGTTCAAAGTGACTCACGGGTAACGGTCGCGAATTGTTCAATCAGATGTGTTTTTAGTTTTTAATCATTTTTTGTTAAAGATTTTCACAATATGTTTCGCACCGCACAGCATATAAAAATAAGCCCTAGATACTAACAGTGTTCTAAAAGAATTTTTTTGAATAACTGACAAGTAGACCTGCCACTTCTATTATTGTGGATGAATATGCTTATGCACAAATATGTCAAAATATTAGTATGAAGGTATGTGTATTTTAGTTTTACTTTAGGAAGAGCACGTAAAGCTTAAATAATTTTCATTAAGAATACTCATTGATTCTAAAAAAAAATCTTTAAACTCTTTGTCAAAAAAGGCCGGGTAAAATAGAATAAAAACAATACAAATATACTGTTACATAAGTTGCAGCCTTATAGCTTGTAACAATCAATAGGTTTCAGATACATTTTCCTCAAATTACCCCTAATTATAAAAATATTATCATATCATATCTCATATGCCTTCTATATAAAACTGCATTGAGTTGGTAAAGCCCGAATAACTTCATTATTTTCAATATTGCGCGTGTGCGAACAAGTTTTCGTTATTGCAATATGCATGATCGTGAACTAGACCTAAGTACTTACATATTAGAATAAAATGAATATATATTAAATGGTAGATATGATGTTGGTGTGAAAGTGGTAAATTAATTACCTGTAAGTCCGACCTTCTTGCGGCAGACCGCACACCTGTTCTTCTTCTTCTTGTCCCGGCCCTCTCTGTCGTCCGCGTCAGTGTCCGATGCCCCTGTGCTAGCGCCACTCGTGCCTGCCAAGCTCTCTTCCTCAAATTTCTGAAATAGGCCATAGAACTTATAAGTTTTTCATTATTTTGTGGCTATATTAGGTTAAATTAAAAAAAACATCATTTAAATGTACGGATTGGGTTTGGTTGAAATTTTGTTTAAGTTTATACAAATAAATAACTTTGTCGTAGCAAACCCTTTTAAGAGTCTTCTTAGCGCTTCCTATTTCCGTTCCAGTAACATCGTTAGTAGTATGCGGTGAATCTCTTGATCTATCATCATTCGACTTCAACTCTATTATTTCATTACGCTCCTCCTGTATTTCCACAACTTTTTCTAATTTAGTATCACGGCAACTAGGTTCAAGTTTCAGACTCTGCTTTATTGATGGTTTGAGTTTGTTATCTAGTTTGGAACGAGCGCTCGAGCTTATAGACTCAGCTTTACAGGAGATATCCGCTTTAGGTGTGCTCTCATTAATTTCCACGGACAATCTTTTATTCTCAAAACTTTTTGAGCGCGTTACACTAATGTTATCTGTAGAGGTTTGGCTATTGTTGCTCGACTTGCTGATCCTTCGTAATGCTTTCTTCAATATCCTCTTCCCTTTTGACTCTTTTTTATTGGGGTCATTTTCCATCATTGATATTTTATAGTCTTTCTAACTTTAACATTTTGGTAGGTTTTTGTGAATAAGTTACCAAGTTTGTTTACAAAATGTCATCGTTAATACTCTATTTTAAAATAAACAAATCAAAAAATTATACGAAACATTTCATTGCATTTTTGTTAAATTATTCTAAAAGCTTGTTATGGCGTCTTGTTTTTCCTTGACGTTTTAAATGTCATATTGACTATTTTTAATCATAAAAAATACAATGCCAGTTTCAATTATGTTACGAATTGTAGAATGAGATACGTATTAGTGCGATTCCAGCCGCAAATAATAGAATTATATTATTATTAGGATAAATTTGTAACACGCCCTGCATCAACCGCCAAACAAAAAATTATGTATCTATTAAATTAACGTTCTGCTCTTGTAAATTTTTCTCTGTATGAAAGGTCCCTCAAACATAAAATTTAGACAGTAAATAGTATACAGAAATTTTGTCCATAATCAAAAAATGGCCTTGCCCGTACAAAACAAACAACAAAAACGTGTACCACATCGACACATGTGAAAAACGTATCAATAATTAAAATTCAACATAATATCTAGTAAGTCCATACAATAAACATAAATTGAACGACGTGCTTAGCGACTCGGTATGCGAATTATGCATACTGTGGGATTGCGTCATCAATTGTCGTGCTCCAATAACAATCCAAACATCTTACATTGTGATACTAGAGTGTTTACCTACCTAGGTACTACAGCTACAGTAGTTTAAGTGGAGCTGATGATCACTACAACCCAATTGATTGGTGGTACTCGTATTATGATGCATTGAAAATGTTCATGTGCAAAAATATAATATCTATGGGTAAATTCATTGAGAAATGTAATACTCTGAAAAGGTTTTTCGGGCTAATACTAATGGGCTAAATACTAATGCTTGATTAATATTAATTTGAATAATAAATTACTAGACGTGGTGTTCGACTCGAGTTCGATGTGTGAGTGACACGCCTATTTATTTATTCAACGAGATACCTTTACTTATGTTTTGGCCGTGTATTTATATTTTATAAGCTACATAAATTAAGTGGTTGTGCCATGTAGCGTCCTAGGGGACACAAACGAATAGGGGTCGGCACGCCCGGAAAACTACCAGTCTCCCACTTAACATCGACGTGTGTCAATAGTGTCGGTGTGTTTCGTACGGTTTGTGAGCTGTCCGAAGACCTACGCAGCAAATCCCCACTGCAGAGATTGTTATTTTTTTTTTTGGAGTTATTTGGCTAAGTTGGCGCCATATGGTATGTATAAGTATGACTGGGCTAGTTATTGCACCGACACAAATACCAGATGTGGAAGATCACCTTCAGTGTTAGGCCTCCTGTTGACCTCACGGATGGCTATCTGGTTTTCGTTGACCCTCCTTTGGGGTCGACTGACCAGTGTTTTAGCCGAAGCACCGTTCAGATCACGTCCGTAACAACTATAGGTCGGCAGACTGGGATGAGATACGGTATTTTTTACATACTAACTCTATTATCTCTATGAAGAGTACTGCAAGAGAATAGAACTATTAATTCCGTTCTCTTCGGTGCCTATCGGTGGCAGGACTCAACCATCGTTTGACCGCTCCTGCAAAATGGCCTCTCGCCGATAGCAGGAGTGCTATCAGGCTTTGGTATGAATGCGGTGGTATCAAATGATACAATACAAAGAACACCAGCGAACTAAAAAAACTACATTAATGCCTCAAGATTTATTGCCGAGGTCTTTAAATGAGTTTATAAACTGGATTCTTTGCACAGCAACGTCCAGTTAATCTGAAATTTAGTCCAGTGTAACCCGAAAAGAGTAATTTTATGCGTTCATCACTATGAGACTAAAGTGGGTTCGAGATCACGACTCGTAACTGCCACGGCTTGTATTGGCATACTCTGCGTTAATATATCGACCGAAGTTCAGTTCAGAGTGGTGAATTGGAAGATAACACACTTGTGTAAACAGCACTTTACTTTAAGCCACCGCCTGCAACACTCTCACATAGAGTACTGTTCTCTCCTCTGGACGGGCCGCTCAAATAATTATATCAGAAGGGGCAAGAGGGGCACGAGGCTCACGTGATGTGGTGAGGCAACTACCCATGGATATAGTCTTATCCTCACTTCATGATGACCATAATACAATTACAAAGCTATCAAAAGACTCGAGTGAATCTTTTTATTAAAAGATGTCCTTGACTATTAACGTAATGCTCTCTCTTTCGACTTATCGTAACATAAACGGTGGTAAATGTTTTATTTTTTCCCTAATAATGACCACCAGATAAGCATAAGACGGAGATTAAAAATCTGTTTAATATGTGCGAAGGAACATCTGCATGTTTTCCGGTTTTAAGAGTGCAGTAAGCATATGAACTAATATGATAAGTATATTGTTGTTGGATTCACAGGTTAAGTTCAAAGATATCATATCGATTCGCACTCTCATGTGACGATTTTGTAAATCAATTGATACGTATTTGTTATTCGTTCATATTTTATGTCTAGATTAAAGTGCAATAAATAACTTTTCATAACTAACTTGTGTTTCATATGGTAGAGCCACAGCCCCAAAGTTTTAGATTTCGTCAACAAAATCACACTTCCAGGACGCAAAAGAGGGCGGATTTTCTTATTATGGACAAATTATAATAATTTTTAACACTTTATTGTAATTTATTTTTTATATTGATTGGCGCTCGACGAACGACTGATTAGAGAACACTTTACTACTTGCGTTTAACAGCCATTTTCAATAACGTATCTCTAGTTACGTATACATTGCTGTCACCGTATAATGACAAGATTTAATCTATTTATAATTATGTCCAATATAGTTATAGTCCAATGCTATCTGTCGATAGGTTTTTGAAATGTAAGTAAGCGTAAAAGGATAGATTTGTACCTCTTTAAAGTTAAACTAATTATAGAAAACGGCCGTCAGATAGTTTTGTCAAAAGAACCTTACGGCGGTTGGTTTATTTTCATTAGGTATATATAAACAATTGGGGACAGGATTCCTCTGGTATTGCGGGCGGCAGTGATCACTTAACACCAGGTGATCCGTACGCTCGTTTGTCCTCCCCTTCCATAAAATAAATGTTTTAAGCGGAACTATTGTATGGAATTGTGTATATAGGTTTTATTTTTTATTAATCTGCGGTGTCCTTACTAGAGTATAATTGCACACCTTCTGCCGCCATCGTAAATTCGCAACATAAAGCCTCTTTTACCATTCGTTTAAACAGAAAGTATTCATAATTGAATAAAATAATATTGACATAGAATATTTTTGAATATTTACATAAAAAAAATAAAAACATAACATTGAACGTGTACTTTTAAGACAATTTGAATCGCGATATAATTTATTGTATGTTCATTAATATTAGATTCTAGTAAATCAGTTCCGCATGCATAAGTTATAATTATTATGGACAACAACAGATCATAATTCATATCAGATATCTTGGATCTTATTACGAGCTGTGGATCAGCATGTGCCTACCTCTACAGGCAAATTAACAACCTATGTAATGTTAAATTAGACCAATAGTGATAATATAAAAAAATACGCTACTTGTGTATGTGTCCATATTAATTACACTAATATAATATCCACATATTTCAATCAACTGCTTGTTTACTAAATAGTAAACAAGTATGTTAGTCATCTTAGCCAGCTTAGCGCCGTACGTACATTAATATTTGTGTTGATATACGGAACAGTAGGACAAACGTGCATGCGGTTATCGCGAGAGGAACGAGTCAAACGTTGAGACGACTGGTTTAGTTAGGTCATTATTCCGACAAAGCTCTTGTGTACCTCGAGTAATTGTCATCAATTTAGAAATGAAATATTATGACAGGCATAATATGTTTCTGAAGGTAGCGTGGACGAGGTCCAGATATAATATTGCAACAAACCGCTGACTTATTATAGGGTTCCTCTGGAATGCTTAATTAACTATTAGTACACATTGAATTTTAAAGAATTGGAACGCACATAATTAATATATTGGATATTTGCGTAAAAGTTACATTTTTATTATTTAGCAACCCGATGTTTTTTGGCCTTTGCAGGACAACTTTACGAGGACAGAGGTTCAATCAATTATTACACGAGATTTAACCCTCACACTTTTATGATCGTTGACGAAAATTACGTCCCTCCTCCTTGAACACACCCTCGTTTCCCGTATTCCAGAGTTAAAAGTTAAAACTGTCGTCATCATTCACTTTCATTCTTCGCGACTTATCATGCACGCGTACACTATACTGTGATATTATGAGGGTAAATAAATATGCAAGATTTGCGCTTAGATATTTCAGTACAATAATTAAGATGGTTTACTTACCTGATATGCCAGTCATACAGTGTGAAACACCGCCACAACAGAAATCTACATTTAGTATTGTTATAAAGCAAAATATAACAGAACTATGTTTAAGGAAACATTCACACAATGTAATAATATGATGATGATATTTGCATCTGAATCCTGTTTTAATTTAACTTTGGTTGATGTGGTCTTTCATTTTTAACATTTTTTTATTACTAACGTAACTAATAAACTAACGTTTTCATGAGGACAGAGGCTTCAGTTATTACTCGTTGTTTAACTCTTACGTTAAATGTGTAATAAACAATTATTCAATAAATAAATAAAATAATGTTACTCAAAATAGAGTTCTTTTGGTAGTAACGATATATTACGAGACGATTAACTATGAATTGTTCAAAGGTAACATTAATACTAATATCTTTAAACGTAGGGAGTGACAGCCAGTATTTAGAAAATATACAATGAAATTACTACTAGAAGCTCAAACGTTTACAAATTGTTGAAATAATGAACTTTTAAAAAAAATAGTAAAATTGTTTCATACGCACGCACGATTGTATTTTTTTTGTCTGATCAATGCCCTAGATTGACGGAGAGAGTGGTATTACCGAATTATTTTTAGCTTTTAGTAGATACATTATATACATCATGTGAATATTTATTTTGAATAAGACAAGAGGTTCGACGAAACTGAGGCTAAACAAACTAATATGTAAGCCGCCATTATGTAGCGGCGGCCATCTTACTGAATACCAAACTTCAGATCAATCTGTCAACAGGAAAGGGGTCAAATATCAATTACTGGATTTGACCCAAATAAATAAACAGGCTAAGTAAAACCGTTGAAAAATTTGTATTAAGAATACAGTTTCAAATGCGTCATATGGTGCTCCCACATTGCCGTTATAAAATGTTTGTAAACATTTTATAACACCAAAACATTTACTAACAAATGTTAACAATTGTTGCACTTTGTTAGAAACTGTTACATGTTATAAGTGCTCCTACATTGATGGAAAATGTTTAAACATTTTATAACATCTAGTATTGGCTCGCAGTTTGGTTTCGCCTTCTGAGGGCTGAGGACGTCTACACGAAAATGGAAGAAGATTTGCTCATTGGAATAGCTTTTATTTTTTGTTTAAAAAAGAAGAAAAAGCGCTCTTATTGGATGCGCCAAACGCTAAAAGCTAGAGGAAAATATAGTGCCACAGACTATCTCAAGGATTTAGGTATTGATGGTTGCTTAAAAGATTTTATAAGAATGAACAGTTCCGAATTTGAATATCTACAAAATTTAATTGGGGCAAAAATAGGCAAACGAGACACTACATTTAGAAAATCTGTAAGTGTGACGGAAAGACTTGCGGTAACGTTAAGATTTTTGGCAACTGGTAGCAGTTATAAAAGTCTTGGAAATGTGTTCAAGTTGTCAGACCAAGTGATATCTATTATCGTACCAGAAGTGTGCGAGGCTCTCAATGAGGTTTTAAAGGAATACATACAGGTAAGTCAAACAACATTTTTAATTATTTTTTTATTTACTTTTAATATGATCTAATCTAATCATACTTTAGGTAGGTACCTATCTTACCTTACTAATAATTTTTTTAATACTTAACAAACCAAACATGTATTTTTTAATTTTTGATTGATTCCAACAAATCGTTTAATGATTGGGTCGAATCTTGGCTTGATTCCGATAAATTAGACGGACTCTGTGTTCTTGCGCTGGTACGAGTATGTGTCCTGGAGTTATCCGAAGAACTGGTTTCAAATGAAGCCGAGGGACTCGGTGCGGTGTAGTATCCTCTCGAGCTACAGTCAGCATTATTTTCCGAAAAAGTGGATAGATTTGGTTCAGAGTTGTATCCCCAGGAACTACTAGCGGTTGGGTCTGTAAAGGTTGTTGGAAAATCATATTGTCCCATTGTCGCATTGTACAAAATATTGTTAATGTGATGTTGAGCAGTATTCTTAGCATGACTGTTTTTTATTTGTTTCAGTTTCATCGAGACATACTCTCCAAATGCGTCATTTTCATCCCTGCTTTTTCTAGATTCGTACATTCTTTGTAAAATATTTACAGCTTCTTGTTGTGTTGGATCTTGTTCTACTTCAGGCCGTCTTCTTTTCCGAAATGGTTTTGGGGTGGCGAAAGGCGTGCCCGTAGTTTCATCAGTGACAGTATTTCCTGTTTCGTTCAAACTGAGAGTGTTTTCTGAAGCAATTCTGTTTTCTTCGTTACCCTGAAAGAATAGAACTAAACGATAATTTCAAGTTATAGGCGCGTCAAATTAGCTAAAATTGTAAAAAAATCTATAACCGCGATTTTCTTTTTCTATTACTTAACAACCCTTAACTGAAATCATATTTTTTTATAGTGTATTCTATTAATATTTCATACTTAATAAAAATATCCAATAAAATTTGTTAGAATAACGAGTTATAAATTTATTTTTCGCGCCTATTTCTTAATCTTCTATTTTTGTTCCAGATACCAACAACACCTCAAGAGTGGCTACACGTGGCAAATTCATTTGAAGAAAAATGGAATTTCCCAAATTGCTTAGGAAGTATCGATGGAAAGCACGTAGCCATACAAAAGCCAATTGATAGCGGCAGTGAATATTACAACTATAAAGGATTTTACAGCGTTGTACTTTTAGCGATAGTGGACGCAGAATACAACTTTCTGTACGTGAATATTGGCTGCCAAGGACGCATAAGTGATGGCGGAGTTTTCGCAAACACAAAATTTCGAAATAAAATTAACGACAATAGTTTAAAAATACCCAGTGACAGCTCACTACCAGGCAGAAACAAACCTCTTCCTTATGTGTTCGTAACAGATGATGCGTTCCCTTTACAAAAACACTTATTAAAACCTTTTCCAGGACCACAGGATAGCAATTCTAAGGAAAGAATCTTCAGTTATAGACTGAGTCGTGCGAGGAGAACAGTAGAGAACGCATTTGGGATTTTGTCAGCCAGATTTAGAGTTTTACGAACTACAATATTATTAGATCCAGAAAAAACTACTACTTTAATTATGACATGCGTGCTACTGCATAATTTTATAAGAAAAACTGAATCGAGCATGATTTACGCTCCATCTCAATACTATGATGGAGATGACATAGTAACTGGTACACGTATCGATGGACAATGGAGATTAGAACAGCAGCAATTAACACCACTTGAAGCATGTGAATCCCTGACAGATGATGGGAAAGAAATAAGAAAAGAATTCGCAGAATATTTTTCAAATGAAGGGTTTTTGGACTGGGCATCTAAATATTATTAAAAGACGTTAAAATAAAACTCACCTGCAACCCTCCATCGACAGTTAAACTTGGAATATTTTTGCCTTTAAGGAACATGAGTTTTTTAAATGCAAACCATTTACTTGACTCATTAGCTCCTGCACCAGATTTATTAGATTTACATTCTCGGTTAAATTGACCTACGAGTGATCGAATCTTTTTTTCAATTACTTTTTTATCCATATTAAATTCACTGGCAATTTCCATCCAAGCATCGTGTTTTTTATTTCGGTCTTTGTAGCTCTCTGACATCGTGTTCCATAGTACTTCTCTTGCTTGAAACATTTCAATCAGTTTGTAAACATCATCGTTATTCCAATTACCGGACATATTTTATTGCTTGGCGCACGCGCAACCACTAATACACACGCACAGCGATGCACGCTGACACAAAGGAACTGACAAGCGAGACACCACGCGCAGCGACCTGCGTACTCTAACCCCCACCGCACCGCACCGCCTATCCCGCCATCACCCTTATAAAATGTTTACAAACAAAAGATAACACATTTTACTAACATTACTAAACATTTTCTAACATGAAAATTTATTTGTGATTAAATGTTTGCTAACAAATGTTTACTAACGTTATTAAACATTTTCTAACGGCAATGTGGGAGCACCAATACTAACAGGGTGTCATGACTCACGAAGCAACTTAATTTTGACCGCTTAATAAATAAATCTATGACGTACATATCGCTATAATATTATACGTAAGTGAGGTAAGAGTTACGTTGAACTCCATTTTCCCTGGCGAGCCCAAAAGCTGGTTAATTATGCTCTGTTCGGCCTTCTTTTTAGGGTCCGTACCCTATTACAGACTCCGCTGTCGAGCTTGAGAGATTAAGTCGATTGCGGTTTAAAACTAAAAGGTTAACTTATAGTGTCATCTAATTTAAATACGGACATAAGAAATGTGACGGAAGTGTAGTCCAGCTTTAAAATTCGAGTTTTGTGTGAATAATGAATATATTACGATTGCCTCTGTACATATTGTGCAGGTGGTAGACTTGGACTCAGGCGAATTGAGAGAATTAATTACGGTCAGCTGGTTGGTTTTACATTGGCAAGCAAGTGTAGTAATCTCACAAATGTACTCATCAAATTATCAGAAAATCGGAACGTGTGTTTGTGTTTGGCAGTGGCCAGTGGGCGTCACTACTGAGCGAGAGTCGCCCACACACTTTCCAATGTCAACGTTCTGGCTATAAATTGCTCTAGTTAAAAACAAATTAATATTTTCCTATGTCAAAATATCAGATATATTTTTATATATTATATCAATGTTATGTTGATTTATCATGCATCTCAATTACATTATAATCATGAAGATGTAGATCAAATGAATGAACATTTGCCGTAATATTAAAAATGCAGCATAAAAAAACGTCTCGTGGAAATGGAACGCAAAAATATAATAACTCTAACAGATTTGCTATTCTAGTGCCAATACTACTGCTGTTTTTAGTGGTATATGATTTGGTGTGTATTTACATATTAGACACTTTTTAACTGAAATGACAGAGTGGTTGGATGGAAATAACAGCTAATTTGTAGATACCGAATTAAATGGAGAAATGAAAATGTAACACCAGAGTGAAGTATGAGATACATTAATGAATTGATGAATAAACAGATTTGGATATAATCATAAAATAACCATATATCTTAGTATAAACTACACAATAATAGCGAAGGGTAAACGATAATCAAAGAGATACTTCTTCTCCAAAGAGCAACACATCAAATTAGCAATTTAAGTATAATTCGTTTATTAATGGATTATGAAACCTTGCAAAACCGAACTGTTAGCAGATCATAGAATCTTAGGAGTCTACGATTCAATAACTGAATTAAATTTATATTTCGACATTTAAAAAAAAATATGTTGCCAGCATTGTTTAAATGTATTTGAATCATTAAATGCCCCCGCCCGGCTTCGCTGTAAAAGCCTTCAGGGCTATCAGCACAGAGGAGGTTTTTAGTCGGTAGGGGGTGTTTACACCCGAGCCCGACATATGGGCCCCGTTTCGGGGTCTTCAATACGTAAATGTATTTTACTCCTCTCGAGAAAAAAAAAAGAATCATTAAATATAGCGATGTTAATTTTTCGCGACAAAATCGTTAAAATTATATTATATTGTACAAGTTACGCAATCGCTCGACGATTGAGACAATTAATCCTTCGAATGATTTAATTTACCTTCGAACCTTTAATTTACACATCTTCATCAGAGATTAAATTGAAGAGTGTGTGGTATAGATTTCCTAAAACACAGGTTAGTCGTTAACCGTAAACCAAGTCGGAAGCAGAATTCTTACTCTAAGGATATGAGAAAATCTTTCCACATCCCTTCTAAGATACTGTATTATAATTTTAAAAACATCTCAAATAACTCATGGTGGTTTCCATGTTTGTCGTCTCGCGAGTGTTCGACTTATTCGTGTTCGAGCGTTATGACGTCAACAGATAACAAGATAACTACATGTTGCGATATCGGCGACGAGGAAGTACACTAAGATTTACTGTACAAAAATATTGAAGCAACATAAATATTCTGGTGCATCTTCCATCACATACGGCGAGTGCTCTAGCCGAACGCGGTCGCCAGTGCAGGGCTTTTTTTCGACGAAAACAGAATTTGTTCTCAACCTTCTGGTACAGTACTGTAATATATTTAAAAAGCACATTGAAACAGACATCTCTAAGAACTCTTTTTGGAAGTGATTTATGCTATGTTCAAACCATATATTTTATGTTTAGTAGAGTTTTGATTATGCGGAACGAGTTATGCCGGATTCGCGGTTATCCGATTGTCCACAACAATCAAATAATTTAATAGTATAAAAAACCAACATGATTTAAGTTTTCAAGCATATATTGCATTATTATTGTTGTTTAACAGCTGGATAGTGATGGGTTATCCTTCTTTACGTACATACTCCCGATATTTGGGCACTGTCAAACGATGACGCATACTTTCGCATGATTCCCCGAAGTGTGTACATATATATGGACGTAGTTCCTGAAAAACGTTCTAAGTCACAAACATCACACTTTAAGGAATTCATTTTAGAGTATAATAAATATAAGTGTATTCTATATATGTGGGTTGGGGTAGTAATTCATGATGTCATTTAAAGAGTGATAGTAGGGTTGCTATTTTTTGTCAGTCTGTTGATTTGTATCACGTGACTAGTTTTGTGTTGTTAACCCAATTTCGACATGATTGTGGTTTGGAACGTTTTTCTGGAATTCCGTCCATATTTAGTTCAGTTTGTGTGTGAGTATCGGGATGACTATATTCTTAGAAACATAAGAAAATTTTCAAGACGTGACCTCGTTCGTCGTCGGACTGTGAAAATCACAACGAAACTCTGTCCGATTTCGTATTGATTGTTTGTAGTGAGTAATTATTTAAATTGTGTCGGCAGTGACAGGTGGACAGGGTGAAGACGTCTATAAAAGGCGACGTCTCCCTAGCGTCGACCCATTTTCGCCGCAACCGTTGACTAGTTAGGACGTCACTCTGCCCGATTTCTATTCGAATATTAGTCTCTGTGTTTATTGTTAGAAAGCCCTTTTCGATGTTAGTTCCTAATGATATAATTATAATATAAGAAGGTCGCGGTCTCACGTCGGCGTGCGGCTGCGGCAGCGCGGGCACGGTGGGCGCGGCGGCCGTGAGCGGCGTGGCGGGCGGCGGCGAGGCGGGCGCGGGCGGGGGCGACGCGGGGGCGGGGGCCAGCGCCGTGAACGACGCCATGGCGGCCGCCGGCGCCGGCGCGGGCGGCTGCTGCTTCTTCTTGAGCGCCTCCTGGAACACGGAGCACGCGGGACATGTACACATACTGCGGGCAATGATAGCACCATCGACCCCGGTGACGTCGCACGTAGTCCTTCATCTGGGGACTCGAGAGATGGATGTCTTGTGTGTAATTAAAGAATGACTTTGTAACTTCAACTTTTAAAAATTTTATTGCATTTGGGCAGGAATAGCTGCCCGTATAAAAACAATCAAGTATGCCTATAGAATACACATGTTCTTAAATAAATTATGCATCTAGACCCTGCGACAATAGTGTCCTCATCGACAAAAATAGCAGCGAACTGCTAACTATTACTATAATTATTACTTTCAGCAATGCGAGCACACTTAAAGAAAATAACATAATACCTCTCCCGAGTATAAGACGTAGTTTGTCCCGCCCACTAACAAAATAAACCTGTCCTATTGTCATGCGTTGCCTACAACAAGAGGCTCTATCTCTATAAATTACCTAAGATTCTATTATAATCCTATCTTAACCGAGAGCATTTAAAAGATGACTCATCTTACATTTAGCATAATGACCCACATTTTTGAAATATTTGCGTGTCTTTTCCCAAACTACGATACATATTTATCATGTACTGTTTTAAACACTCCCATCCCAAAAACCCACTCTTTTACTTAGGTACAATATTTGTTCATCATAATTTCAAATACATGCAAAAATCTTGCATAACAATTAAACGGTCTTCAGGTAAACCTATAGGAATAGGTGTTCCGCAGGGTTCAATTCTCGGTCCTTTCCAAGGAACAACCTTATATATATTAACGATCTACCGTTTGTAGTAGATGATAACCACAAGATTGTATTGTTTGCTGATTATACTTCACGTATTTTTAAAGCGCCGTGAAGATATTGAAGGTAGACAACGCACTCTCAAAGATAGTTGATTTGAGACGAATAATCTGCATTTAAACAATAAAAAACAAAGTGTTTACGGTTCATTACACCAAACACAGTGGAGGTACAACCAACGAAATTATAAATGACCAAAGATTGAAACTTGTGGACACTACGATCTTCTTAGATAACACGTTAGATAAAAAGCTTCAGTGGGGTCCACATATTGCCCAGCTAGCAGATAGACTCAGCTCTGCGGCATATGCCGTTAGAAAAATTAGAGAGTACAAGAATGTTGCGACCGCTAGATTAGTGTACTTCAGTTATTTTCACAGGATCATGACGTACGGTATGTTACTGTGGGGTCATGCTGCTGACATTGATATAGAGTTTGCTCTGCAAAAGAGAGCTGTTCGTGCTATATATCAGCTAGGTTATAGACAGTCTCTCAAAGAAAATTTAAAGAAATAAATATGACTGTTCATTGTCAGTACATTTATGAATACTTAATATACATTCACAAAAATCGTTACCTTTTTGCTCGTAATAGTAATTTTCATTGTTATAACACTAGAAATAAGAGATTGCTTGTAACTAATTATGGTAGGCTTCTTAAGATACATAATATTTGTATACACTTTTATAATAAAGTCCCAGCCACTGTTCAGGCATTATCTATAAATAAATTTAAAGGTTTTATAAAAAAATGGCTCTGTTGTAAATCCTATTACTCCACAGCTGAATATCTAAGTGATCGGACAGCCTGGGACTAGATTATGATCATTTTATAGCGATAGCAATGACAGTACAATATTGTATATTTTTATTAAAAAAAGCGCAAACAAAGAATGCTGGGAGAGTTTCTTGCGCCGCTTCTTCTCTCTCAGAGCGCCATTTGTTTCCGAAGCCTCCGAATGACATCAAAAAAAAATTCTAAAGAAATAAATTTTTGAGAAAATAAATGCCTACTTTTATGTCTTTTAAAACGAAATTACCACCACAAGGAAGTTTATTGGGTCTACTTCTATTCATAATCTACATAAACCATTACTACTTATAACTGTACACTTTTTGCTGAGGATGTCTCTATTGTAGTTAAGTGTAGCAATTATTTGATACATAATATAGAAATTATTAAAACAATAAAGAACACAATTGTATGGCTAACTGAAATAACCTGACTGTAAATATAATGTAAATGTAAAAATAATCAAATGGCATATCATGTATTCATGGTTTCAGCTTTACGATATGGATTGTTCATATGGGGTAACTCGGTGAGCATAGGAAATTTATTTATTGGTCCAGAAGAAGTGTATTAGGGTGGTTTGTGCAGCCCGGTAGGGGGCCCCTAGATTATTGTCGACCACTATTTAAAAAAATCAAAATTCTATTGCTGCCAGTTTGAAACACAAGGTATCCAAATAGACTCATTATTCCCTTCTGTAGAACTGCAACTTTTAGTAGAAATTGTTACAGCATGTCTATGAAAATATATAATAAATTGCCTAATGAATTGAATGATTTACTTTTCAAGGTTTTTAAAAGAAGACTGCATCAATGGATAAGTGCTTCTATAGTTTAAATTAATTTTTCAATACAAAATTAATTACTATTATGAACTAGTCTATTTGATAATAATATATCTTAATTATACTTTTGTGACATTCAATTTATTGACATTATACATAGTATAACAGTAGTGTGTTGGTACTTAGACAACTCTATAACATATTTTGCATATCAATTGACGAAACATATTGGATTAGTAATAATATTATGTTAGCATCTTAACTACAATGTTTCTTGCAAATAAAACTGAGCCAACCGTTCGGGTCACATATCATTTATAATTTTATATGCTTTGACCAACTCTCAGGTTGTGGCTTCAACGGTTGGTTCAGTAAAAGAGCTTGCACGGTAAACTCTACCATAGATCAAGTGCACAGAATTTACAATATCATAAAAGGCATTAATTTTCTCAAAATTGAATTCTTTAGAATTCTTTTTGGTGTCATTTCTAATGCTACCACATCTTCGGAAACAAATGGCGCTCTGGCAGAGAAGAAGCGGCGCAAAAAACTCTCCCAGCATTCTTTTTAATAAAATATATAGTATATATTGTATATTCATTCGTATGTCATTGTTATTGCTATAAAATAATCATAATCTAGTCCCAGGCTGTCCGATCACTTAGATATTCAGCTGTGGGATTTACGACAGACCCATTTTTAATAAAACATTTAAATTTATTTACAGACTAGATGACCTGACAGACGCTGTTCTGTCATTAGAAAAAAAAATAAAGTAATTAATAGGGAAAATGTACTCTAACGCCATTGGAAATGTGTAATCAACGTAAATGACTTAAAAATGAAACAAAAACGTATTTCTAAATGATTTTATAATACGGAGTAATAAAAAAACAATAGGGGAGTCCCAAAGCCCTTGGCTTTTAGAATGGGAGAGTCACGCTGCCGTCTTATGACGTGAGCACGAACGGGCTAGACTCGTCCGGATTAAGTACCACAATCGGTACAGAAAACCCAGAAAAAAAAGTTTCCCAAGGCTGTGTGTTATCTCGTACACTGTTATACTACTGCATATCAGTGATATGTTGGACGTGTCCAACATACACTGTTATGCAGACGACAGTATTGGAGTCCTCTCTCGAGAAGGTCGCGGAATAGGGTTAATTGAACCTTGTCCAATTTAACCCACAGAAGACTCAAGTTTGCACGTTCAAGTGGTAAACAACTAAAAAAAAACCATTTGTCGTATCACGCTCTTCGACACAGTGCGGTTTACAAGGAGCTTTCTTTACTTATGTGGTGTTTCTAGGACGATACAATACATGGGTACCTTCAAACAAAGCGCGTACACTGTTTTAAAGGGCCAGCAACGCTCTTGTGATTCCTCTGGTATTTCAGGAGAATGTGGGCGGCGGTGATCACTTACCAGAGGACAAACGAGCGTACGCGGAGAATGTGGGCGGCGGTGATCACTTACCAGAGGACAAACGAGCGTACGGGTACGCGTACGCTCGTTTGTCCTCTCTTTCATAAAAAAAAATAAAATGATATGGATTAATATCGTACTTGTGTAAACAGCTTTTACATTACCGCTTTATAATTGCCAATTTTTTAAAGTATTAAAATGGTATTGTATGTTATCCTTATGAGATAGACATATGCCATCGCGAACTTTTCTGTAGACCTATTTAAGATACACAATTCAATCATACAAGTCACTACTGCTGTGAAAATAACTGAAGTATATCAATCAAGTGGTAGCAACATTCGTTTACCTCTAATCTTTCTAACGGCGTATGCCTCAGAGCGGAGTCTATCTGCTAGTTGGGCAATATGTGAACCCCACTGAAGCTTTTTATCCACCGCGATACTCAAAGAAGACCGTACAAGTACGTTGGTTTGTACCTCCACTGTGTTTGTTGTAATAAACCGTTTGGTTTTTTACTGTTTTAAGTGCAGATTATTCGTCTCAAACCAACGCATATATCATATCTCTAAGAGTGCATTGTTTACCTCGTCATCAATATCTGCATCAGCAAACAATACAATCTCATGACTATCATCTGCCACTAAAGGTAAATAATTAATATATATAAGAAACAAGAAAGAACCGAGATTAGAACCCCACCTATTACATGTTTACTCCAAAACCGTTTGCCGTTTACGTCTTCTATCGGAATTCTATTTGCTTAAATGATTTTAACACATTAGGGCTGTATTTTTAACTCCATAATGCTTTTATTTAACATGGTGGAATATTGCAAATTCAGGTGCTATAATGACAAGTATGTTTTTTACAATATTTGTCGAATGGCCCCATAGGTCCTCAGTAGTTTTTAGGTTAGTTGATTTGAAGATTTTTAGTTTTAATAAATAATAAATTTAGTTTAACATACCTACTTAAATTTCAAATCAATGGAACATATTGGTACGTGCAATCTAAGCATATCCTGTACTGCTGTTGGTGAACAATTTAAGTCTTTGGTCGTAATAATTGGGATTTCGGAGAAGGATTTATCAAATTCGATTGCAATTTCTATTTCCGAATTATTAATATTCCGATTAAGAATTTTTTTTTTTTGAAAATAAGCGCCTAGACGAGCAGGTCTTTCAAGCTGATGGTAACTGATACGGCCTGGTAAAAACATAAATGTTAAGGCAAATTGACCTACAAACATAGTAATGTCGAGGCAATCCAGCTCCTTGACAAAACTGATATAGTAAGAAGACTAAAACAAACAAAACTTTTTGAGGTAGTGTAATACAAAAGAAAAATATAGATATTATAAAAAACACATTGAAGAAATGTGTTAATGGACATATCCTTAGTTTAATATATATCTAGCAGTTTAAGTTAAGTTAGAATTACTTATTAGCCTAAATTAAGGCTAGATTGCAATGCAAGTGGGGCAACATTATAATAAGTATAAATTATTATGTTCCTATGTTCTCTAGGGAAAGTTTCCCCTAGAAAAAAAATTTAAGCACTGACAGAATGATCTGAATCAGTTAATCTGAGGGCATAGTTTACCGAAGTAATACTAGAAGGACATTCGGGAATAATAGATGACATCATAGCTGTGGAAATTCTCGCACGCCAGACTCAGTTTTTCTTTAGCTGTGGCTACATGACACACATTTCCGAATCTTAAGTTATCCATTCGAAGTAAAAACATTAATTCTGTTAAATTGAGAATATTAATAAAAATTACGAAGCGCAAATAACAACTACAATAGAATCTCTTCTAAGAGAATGAGAAATCTTGAATAATGAAACAAGAAAAATTATTTAATAACAAACATGCACAGCACGTCGGTTTCTCATTTTATCATAAATAATTAAGTAATGAAGTAATTACATGAATTACACATAAGATTAGTGTGTTTATTCTAGGTAATTAACCAAAATATATAATTTCAACTACACGTCATGGCGGTAAACCTTTCACTTTTTACAAGAATTGGGATGAGAAGCATGATAGTTGAGTAATAAAAAACACAAGGGGATCGAAGAGAAAAGTAAATATTCTGAGAGAAAATGCTACTAATGATTTAGCCTATAGAGGTGATAGGCGAAAGAAGGGACAAATTCGGTTTTACACGGAGTATAATTCCCACCCCTGGCCGGTGTAGGTACCAGTACCAGCTTCTTTCATTTGACCAAAAACAACGAAGAGCGGTTCGAATCATCGACGATCAAGAGATCTTCGATCTTTCTTGATTATTTGCTGTTGCGTACATATGTGGGGTTTCTCTGCATCTTTTATTTGACGTATTTGAAAAAAGAAAACCACTCGGAATTCATGCGTCTCTCACCAAAACTAATCAGTTTTGAAAAAAATTATATAAGAAACCTCAATATCATTATACAAATTATTTAAGTTTTCATCAGTGTTAATTCCGCCAATATTTGTCTTTAAAACAATTCGACACGTGTTTCGCCTCTACACGAGGCATCCTCAGTCTCGTGCCAGATTTTGGCGAGACAACACGTCCTGAGGATGCCTCGTGTAGAGGCGAAACACGTGTCGAATTGTTTTAAAGACAAATATTGGCGGAATTAACACTGAAGAAAACTTAAATAATTTGTATAATTATGGATTTCCGCAAAGTAACGCCTAATTCAATAAATTTTCTCAATATCATTGTTTAAGACCTATCCATACGTTTGATGAAAAAAAAGCTTTAGAGTTTCAGTTAGTATGGGGAATCCCAAAATTTATTGTTTTTTTTGTTCTATTTTTATGTGAAAATCTTAATGCGGTTCACAGAATACACCTATTTACCAAGATTCAACAGCATAGTTTCGGAAAAAAAGTGGCTGTGACATACGGACGGACCAACAGACAGACATGACGAATCTATAAGGGTTCCGTTTTGTGCCATTTGGCTACGGAACCCTAAAAATGCATATTATATTGAAATAAACACTAATAGAATATATATGACAATATAAAAAGACTACTACTATATTAATTTTTGTATTTCTAATAAACATATTTTTCCAGACCTAAATAGGATTTTTAAATTAATTTGTAATACAATCGGATTTTTTAATAATCATTTGTTATTATAAAATTAAAAGGAAACTCTACCATAGTTCTGTTTGAAAATTAAGTATGAAAGAGATCTATTTGTTCTAGAAATTATGGATTCTGGTGGTGGTTAATGAACCTGTTCACTAGTCAAATCGTAAGTCCCTTAATTTTTTTTATATCTTCCTTATTTAAAGGGCCGTGAAGTAATTCAATTAAATCAAGAGGCCAGTCCAGCATCTACGCTACTGCTACTAAAACTTACTAATTATGTGATATTGGCTGAGCAACATCAAATCAAATCAAGTTCACGTAAGTCACGGAAATGACACTTATAACAGGAGGGCCAAAAGAAATCACCCTATTGGAAGATGCCCTCATTTTTGCAAATGGCCGCCAATTTCAAATCTGTTTTGACATTTATGGACTAGACAGATGCAGATTACAAGTGAACAACAAGCCATGGAGGGGTACACTCCCCAAGAACGCGGAATAACTGTGTCTAATGTTTTGCGTAACAATTCGTCTGTGGAGTTGACGCAGCGCGAATTCCGTGGCCGGTCCCCCAGCCGTCCGACACCGACTGTGCAAACACTGCGCCGTTTGGCCACCAACTTTGAAGAGTATGGGACCACACGAGACTTTGCCAAGAGTGGGCGGCCCCGAAACGCCCTTTATGCTGAGAATATCGCCGCTGTTGCCGAGGATGTCGAGCTATCGCCGGAAACATCGACCAGTCGCCGGAAACATCGACCAGTCGCCGTGCCACGGGATTAGCCATCAGCCAAACGTCAATGAGGCGAATTTTGGTCAAAGACCTGCGTATGTTCCCGTACAAAGTCCAGCCCGTGCATCAGCTGTTGCCTGCCGAACGCCAAACGCGTGTAACCTACGCCCAAGCCATCCTCAATCTCGAGGAAGAAGTGGACGATTTTTCGAACAAAATCATAATCAGCGATGAGGCTCATTTCCACCTCGTACGAGAACAAGCAAAACTATCGCTTCTGGGGAACCGAAAATCCACGAGTGATGCACGAGGAGCCATTACACCCGCTCAAAGTCACTGCATGGTGGGCTGTTCACGCTGGATGAAACATCGGGCCATTTTTTTTCGAGAACGCCGCTGGTCATACGACAACAGTGGACGGTGCGCGCTATAGGGCCATGTTGACCGAGTTTTTCTGCTGCAATTGGACGAATTAGGACTGCAGGACATGTGGTTCCAACAGGACGGACCAACGGCACACACTGCGCGAGCCACAACCGATATTCTGAAGGCGGCGGTCCCGGGTCGCCTCATCTCTCGTTTTGGCGATTTGCACTGGCCCGCAAGAACACCCGATTTAACCGTTTTAGACTTTTTTTGTGGGGTTTTTTGAAGTCCCGTGTTTACGTGAACAAGCCCGAGACTCTGGAAGCCCTCAAGGACAACATTCGACAAGAGTATGAGAATTTGTCGCCCGAAGTTCTCGCTGAAGTGATGAAAAATGCCATAAAACGAGCCCGTAAGGCAATCAATTATGACGGCGCCCATTTGGCCGATATCATCTTCTGGACTTGACCAATACAATTCTAAAGGTTCAAATTAACATAATCAAAAAACAGAATTGAAGTTTTGCAATTAGAAAAAAAAGAGAGCTAAACAACATCGGATGACTTCTTTTGGCCTACCCTGTATATTATATTAAACTCACAACAGATCCTCACCTTAAAGCAGACCGAGCAGAGTCCGTCCGTGGACGGGTTCCCGTAGAAGCCGCATCCCGAGCGACACAGCGTCTCCATGGGATTTGATTCTCGCTCCATTCTTTCCACCGTTACAATCACTTGAACACAAATCAACAATAACGCGACGTGTCCACGTCAGTTCGCGCGCACTGTTAGTTACTTGTTACACACTTTCACAATTATCAGTCTACACGTGCACTTGTATGTGGCGTTACAACTTGCAGCGTGATCCTCGCGCGGATACAGGCTTCCCTTGTCCTTCACTTACTACGGCTACTTTTTTGTCAGGAGCGTGGAGGGCTCTGTAACAATAAACATTGGAATCTTACTCAATTGATCACCTCACTTCCTCTATGAAATCTTAATCTCCTTCGAGAATCCATACTGACACATAATATTATAACATAGCAAACTATAGAACCACATTTTTATTTATCTCACGGCAAGTTACTATAAATTAAGGCTTTTATAATATAATGTACGTAATACGTAATTATAGAATTTCTTTTAATGAGACACAGTCAAATTTAAAAAAATTAAGACGGTTGTAGTAGTATAATACCAAAGATTGGACCTATCCTACCTTCTGTCATTTACTCAATCTAATTAATATTAGAATCGATTTTTTTGATGCAAATTGGAATAGTTATTATTTTAATAAAGCACTTTTTAATTGTATTATTACGTATACACACATTAGAGTAAGAAAGTAAAGTTTATAAAAAAAACTAGAAAAAGCCAATTCATAAATATTAATAGAATACATTGCGGAAGCATGCTTGCATACTGTGAACTGTGTACGCGCACCGCCGCCAAACTAACTAAAAATCGATAAGTAGAACATCTCCGTCATAAATAGGCGACAAAAGTGGGAATAAGTAGTACAGTGGGGGCTAGCCAGCGAAATTCGCGGTTACGATTATTCGATAGAGGTCTGCAATTTACTGAACACAAAACACTGAAACAAATACTGACTGGCGGCAAAGTAAGTGGAGCGCCCAGATTCCTCATCCATATATTCGACCATTTAGATTTGAGCCTAACTTTCACCAAAATTACTCAAGTCATTCTTCACACAAGTATTCAACAGGACATACAAAAAAGAAAAAATCTAAATGGCGTGTGTTGGGACACAAACGACGGACAAAATTGAAAAACGAAAATTTCAAAGTTATTTATTAAAATATTTTAAATAACTAATATTTCAAAGAAATATATTTAAAATAAAATTATTTCCAAAAAAAACATTTCAAAGAAAAATAAAAGAAAAATACTCATACCAAATAAAGCATTCAATAAAATGTAATTTAAAAATATTAAATAAAAGAGAAAAAACGAATGCGCTATTTCTTCCTCATAATTTTAATATAATGTGGTAAAAAACCTCAAGGTGTGGGGTTCGAACCTACCTCTCCCTCTCGGGAACCAGAGCTCAAGTCTGGCGCATTAGGTCGCAGCCACACCGACTTGGAAACAGTAGTTGAAATTTAGGTCGCAGCCACACCGACTTGGAAACAGTAGTTGAAATTAACGATACAACTTCACCCTTACTACAAAATGTAATGCGACACAGGATAGATGGGTGAAAGAGTATGAGGCGATATTAAAGTATCACTTTAAAAATAGTAAATATCGTATCAGTACCTACGTCATTAAAATTAGTTTTACTCATCACTCATTTTAACAAAAAATAAAATTAACAAACACATCCATCATCGAACAGATAACTATTAAACAGTAGGTACCCATTAGATTCAGTGTTACGATCACATGCCTCGCCAGGTCGGCCACTTGCCAATCATAAATAACAGATAAGCCAATAACGAAACTAGTATTTGACCACTTGAACCATTCTAAAATAAGATACACATGGCTCACAACAAGTGAGCTCATTAGAGTAGCTAGCTGGTCTTGTCCATACACGACAAACATATTATAACCTTATCATGTGAATACACTGACAAACGCAGAGCTGATATCAAGAATCTTTCTACTTCACGGTACCAAATCATACAACAAATTTTATTACTATCTGCGGTGCTTCCGATGATCGATATGAAAGAGAAATTGAGTGTGAGAAATTAGTAGAAAAGAGTTATTAATAATGAGGATATAAAATCTCATCGAATTCCGAGTAAATCAAAACGAATCCAACAAAGTTACTAGGAGCAGCCAATGCGTCACGAACAAAACCTCACGCAGTAGTTCGCTGAAGGAAAGCATAGGGCGATCTCTCGCGGACACAATGCAGTGAGCTATGAAGTGTGTGGAGTGTGGACTGAGGAGTAATTAGCGCAGAAGTGCAGCAGACGAGGTCGTTACACCGAGCGACAACGATCCCCGCCGCCGCCCGCAAGAGTCATCGACCGGCGCGGGCCCGGCCCGACAAACACGAGGGGGTGTGCGCACGCGGCCCGTTACTAATGCTGCGCAGGAAATAACGTCACACACGGCCTAACAGCCCACCACCCCGACTAGAAAAAACAACTCAAACTTGTTGTAGGATTAGCTGCCAAACATAATCAATTGATCAACCACTGTTCTAATAATATCGCGAACGCCTTTATGGCCCAGCCAATAAATTGTAGAAAAATTAGGACCACATCAGCACGTCTAACATTTCGTTAAAGTTCCACAATCGCCACTCTTAAGCTTCTAAAAACAACGTTATAATCTGTCGACAACGTTCTATCCAAAGTCCGTGACGCATTATTTGAGATCACATCACGATGACCCCTCGCTCCACGCGTGTTTATTGACTTAACCGAATCAAAAATAAATCAACACTCGGCTATCACGTGAAAATGTCTATTGATAACAGAATCGTAATATAATATAAGGTATTTTACAAAACAAATTATAGTTTTGCAGTAGTAAAACACGTTTAGATGTTAGATGTAGGTATGAGTTTTTGGCCTCCTATTGAAATTATAAAATCACTACAATGGAAATCTTTATTACCTTTTCTCTGAACAGCTTTTTATTAGTGAATTTCCTTTAACTAAAAAAATATCAATTATTATAATTATTTTTAAACGCTTTATATCAGCTTCGCTATGTTTGTAAAGAATGGATCCTTTCAACGTTACGTTTTTACCACCTTCAAAACGTCCCATTTACTTGCAAATTTACTTAGCAAAGACCGATAACAATGCAATATGGTCATTACTTTAGCCTTAACACACTTACTAGAAGAAATCGAGCCGTCTAATGTTTAATAAGTACACACTTTTGATGGTGTTTTTAAGTAATTTATTTAAATTTTTAAATTAATAAGTAGAAGCAATTTTTAAATATGGCTTCTACTTTGTTTAAACTAGTTGTACTAGTTTAAAAATTCATTGGATATTTATTTTAGTACGAAGATTGGAAGATAAACTGAATATCGGTATATATTATTTATCTATTTTTATCAATCTCAGTATGCCGTAATATAAAATATAATTACTGTAAATACCTATTTAGAAATCAGACGTTTATCTTAGTTGAGCTAGTAGAAGTGACAGCTAATTTGGAGTAAATAACCATTGTTTCTCCTTGAACAACATTGCATATTGTATAAAAGTTTTTAACATACCAAAATAAGTGTGCCAAGGTGATGCGATTTGTTAAAACATTTTCAAATCTTGAAACGTTAACACTAATCAACCGTTCACAGAAGATAACCTTAAATCGAAAGCAAAAATAGCGAAATCACGTAGCAGTAAAACTATATTATTCTACGTGATATAATAATGTTTACTAGATGCGTGTGGTCGAGTGCATTTGAAATCTGTTTATGTTCTGTTTTGGTGGTTATATTTACAGTGTTGAAGACAATAAGCCGCGTGTGTGCGAGTGTTAGAGGGCGACCTCGTGACCCAGTTGCGAGATGTTCGTTCGTCGTAAGCCGGCACTCTGACTCGCCACTACACTACACGAGAACAGTCGAGTCCATGGCTCTTAACTGTAATAGGATAAGTTGACATTGACAAGATGTCGTAAGGTACTGTGTATTGCTAGACCCTTTTCTGACTTGTCGGCGTAGCAGCGGTAAGACATCAGCATGCTCGATATATACGCGGTACTGTAAGCTAAGCTGATTATTGAATTACTATTTTAATGAGGATTCTACTAGCTAAGTAGCTAAATTAAATAATATCATTATTACAAAAATACAAAATCATATTTTATCGTACTCAAAAGATCAACTGATTTTTTGTATATGATTATAATATGTATTTACTGCAAAATAATTGTTCACGAGGGTAGCCTCCTCCTTTGAAGAAAATCTCTGTCCTCCGAGCGCGTATCTGTGTATCCAAGTTTCATCTACAGTAATTAATCGGCGCCAAAACTCGGATTTATTGCGCCTAAACTGCGCCAACAGAGCATTGGAAATGTTCATTAGAACACGTTTTTACTCTAACGTGAGCAACAGCGGCATCCAACGCGCGGACAGCTCTCTCATGTCTAATTAATGTTGATTCTTTTGACATGTTCATAACCTCTACTATCTCTCTCACTTTAATTCGGCGGTCGTCTAGCACAATTTGGTGAACTTTTGCGGTGCTGTTGTCGGTAGTAGTCATTTTTGGACGTCCCGAACGTTCATCATCTCCCAAGCTCTTATTACGGCCACATTTAAATTCCGAAAATTTCTCTAGTAAATGATGGTGCAGAGTCCCCATACATAGAATCCAACTCGAATTTGGTTTGCGTAGGTGTCAGGTGCCTTTCAAAAACAAATATTTAATGACAGTTCGATACTCGATTTTGATCCATTTTTAACATAACATAACAATTAGGCGTCCAATAGGCATAAACTTTGGGTAGTAACTGTCAACAGATGACCAACGACATTCACTAGCTTTTATTTACGAGTGCTGCTATCTTTATGTTGAGGTCGGAAACTTTACAGACCACCCTCGTAGTCTCAGTCGTGAATTGAACTAGTCCATTTTAAATACGTGAACGGTCGCACCGTCGACACATCGTCGACTGGTTGATTGAACTGGTCCGTTCATTCAACGCCCTTCCCTAGTAAGCTTACAGTACGGCGTTAACCGAGCATGCTAATGTCCGCTGCTGCGCCGACAATTCAGAAAAGGGCCATACTGTAAACAAAATTGCTTTAATACTTCGACTCCACGGAATGTGCCTTCCTTTTAATGTAGTGACATCGGGGTCGAAACTGCATCATGCACAGCGTATGTAGCAAATTAATATGCAGGAGGAAAAGTATGTAATGGCAATAAAAATTTATAAAACACAGAAGTATCTGACGTGTTCTTCATTTGATTCTCGTTTCAATATTGACAGGGGTTTATTAATACAGGCCTTTTTACAATAAATACATTCATCAAAAAAGTCTAAGCAACGTATACTAATTTAAATTTTAGGATGGTTTATCACATTATAACGTTGTATTTTAGTTTTTAAATAATATTTTTAGGGTCCTATAATGTAAAAATAACAGCTGTTGTCTTTCTTTTAATAACAGAAATTAACAATATTAGAATATACTGCAGAAACTACGGTACATAAGCAACTAAAGATTTTTTTAACAAAATGAAATTTCTAAAGAAAATGAATTTATTGTGAAAGAATAGAATAATTTAATACAAAGTATGGCCTCCTATGCTATTCAGAACTTGTCCGCAACGATTATTAATTGAATTAATCTTGGGGTATTCGCTCCCAATGGAATTGAAACAAATCCTTCAGCTGTTGGGTTGTTGTCACTCCGTCCAAGTCTTTCAAAACACGTCTATGGAGCATGTCCCATGCGTGCTCGATGGGGTTGAGGTCTGGCGATTGTGCAGGCCAGGGCAATACCCGGACGTTCTCCGTTGCCAAGTATTGACTGGTTCGCCGAGCTGTATGTGAATGCGCATTGTCATGCATTAACGTAAAATCGGAGCCAAAGGTTTGTGCAAATGGATGGACATAAGGTCTGAGAATTTCCTCAACGTAATTTTCAGCGTTCATGTTTCCATTTACAAACTACGAGCTCAGTTCGCCTGTTCATCATAATACCCGCCCATACCATAACTGTTGAGCCCTGTATGGATGAACTTCCTGAATGCACCTGAGCCTTTCAGTATTTCCGGGCCGACAGTACACTCGCACCCTTCTTGTATCAGGCCTAAACCCGAATCGCGACTCATCGGAAAACATAATTTTAACCCATTGTTCTTGGGTCCATGTTTTGCGTTCTCTACACCATTCATTTCGACGAGCGCGATTCCCGTGACGTATCGGTAGGCACCTAATTGGGCGTCGAGCTCGTAGGCCGTACTCATGCAGTCGATTTCGCACAGTTTTTGGGACTTATATCAACACCACTTGAATTTTGTAGTCTCAAACTTATCTCTCGTGCGGTTAACATCAATGTTAACATCGGCTGGCGTCTTGCAGTCAGTTGTGTGTACCGGTCTTGCCGAGTGGTTGTACTCCTTTTATGGCCTGAATGCTCTTCAGCGGGTTTCCTTGTACTATTGTAGCGCTGCCAAAGACGACAAATAACACTTCTATTTACTATACCAGAGATTGATTACTTCCCGCTTGCAACAACCCTACAGCTCTTTGCATTTCATTGGCTGTCAAATGACTTCGCTCCATGACGTAAAGAATATCTAACAATTCAATTTTGTCGCTAACTTTATTTAAATGGTTGGTAAAATTATAAAATCAAGACTAAAAGTAGCAATAAAAATACACTTAAATTCAAGCAAATTCCCCCCATTCATTTCATTTATGAAAAATACAAAACATAAATGATTTTTTTTTTACAACCAGCGAGTATGTCACCAATAACAAAAAATTTACATACCTATGCACTTTGAGTGAATAAAGACTTAGAAATTAATTAATATAAATGGTAAATTTGTAATATCATGCATGTTGCTTAGACTTTTTTGATGTGTGTATATACAAAATACCTATGCGTTCAAAGAGCTCTCTATGGGTTTGTTTTCTAATTTGTAAAATTGTAAGTAATGCAATTCTTATATAAGTACGAAATTACTTAGTTGCTGAGTTTTCATTTCCTCGTAGGTATAGTATAAATATCCAATCTTTAACTCGCGAACAAGTGCGTTTACTCTGCTCGACTGTTTTGAGCCCCTCGGCTTCGTCTCGTGCCTACAAACTCCTCCCTCGCTAGAATCGCTAGCATTCTACCCTTAATGAACAATTAATTATTCTTACAGCAATGCTGTCATTCAGCATCGCTGTATATATCACTAAAGTGTAAATATGACTTATTTTTTTTTAGTTTCTTCATAATATAATATTTAAAGATGTCGATTAGATAGCGATAAGTTTATACAAAATCTAGTTATGAGTCTCATCGCTCAGAACCCTAAACTGTTAACAGATGTTCACCAACCCTACATACATGCAAGCCTCTTAGAACATGTGTGCAGCAGTGAACGAACGCCGCAGCTCATATCTACTAAAATATCTCGTATCTCCCGAGGACAAAAAAAAAGTAAAAGATGAATCTACACTGATGATCTTTGAATAGAAAACGCTCATATCTTATTTAAAACCCACGGTTTTAAACCAACGGTAACTTTGGCCAAATAAATAATAATTCAATTACCGTTTTCAATTAAAATATGTAAAGAGATATTTAAAAAAAATAATTTGTCTTGCACACTGCGTTCATTCAGTGAAAACCAATGATCTTACGTGTACAGAAGTAATCATTTGGTTTAGCTCAAGGTTACCGTTCCGCAACATGAGCACAACACACACGGACAATATGACCTTACAATACGTTTAACATCCGCAGACTCAAATATCCAAACGATTCACTCATTTTAACTGAGCACCATCATTAGGGCCACGTGATTTTTTTGTAAAGCAGAGCAGGTAAGAAACGAATGACGCCACAGGTGCCTTGCAACTAAGTGTGGGGGATTTTGATAGGGGTGCCGACCTTTCACTGTGAAAATTTATTTATTATTTTGTGGTTAACGCAAGTACTTGAAAAGGTTCCATATATATTTTTAGAGGAATAGTTTCGTATATACTGAAACACAAAACCATGTGAAACACAATCAACATTTGCGTTTTTGGTGGTAAAAATGTTTACCAAAAAGCAGTACATATATAGCTCTACATATACTATACTAGGTTTTACCCGCGACTTCGTCCGTGTTACTTCTAATTACACGCGAAAAGTTACTTTGTGCATTTTTTCTTATTTTTTAGGATACTTTTCAAATAATACACATAAACTGCTGTTTCCGCTGCTGGCTCTTCTATGATACAGCGGATATACCTCGTCATTGTGGCCAGTCTCTTTAATAGTATTTCCCTGTGAACTTTAATCTATATCTTCCCCGTGTAGGTCAATTTTCAAAAACGCTTTTAAATGTTTCTGATTAAGTGCCTAAATACAAAGTTTCATGATTTGATCTTCGATAATTACGAATTTCCATACAAACTGCCATCCCCTATTTCAAGACCTCCATTTATTTTTATTTTGTAATAAAAGATAGCCTATGTCGTTTTTCATTTTCTTCTTCATTCTTTTTGAGACCTTCTAAGATCATGTTGTGAAACATCTCATCAATTCCTTTTTTTAAATATACCTTGAGCTTTCCAGCCAGACTGCATCTGCTCACAAGAACTACCCAAGCTTGGCCAAGACATGGCCAGCTATAAGCGACACACAAACATTAAAATATCTCTAGAACAAGCAGTGAGTTTTATTTGTAACAGAACTAATGTATGACCAGGCAATAGGTAGAAAGACTGTCACGCTTTCGTGATTTAAACCACTGAAACGATAATCGTGAAATTTGATAGTGAGTGGACCGTTTGCAGCCATGGCTGGCATATTAACGGTGGTAAAATAATTGAGATATACCAAGTAATATTATAATTTAGTTTTCCAAATGTTTATGAACAGATTAACGGGCAACATGAGATATACATTAAGCACGTGTTACTAAGAAAATGAATAAATGTTTGAAAAAACAGCTAAGACAATCATGATTCTTGTGGCTCATAAACCGAAACATTACGATAAATTTATACCGTGTTTTTGGAATTTTTAGAAATGCTAATAAGATTATATAGAAAACTTTTAAAGTTTAATTTTTACATTAAAACGCGTGTAATTGTATTTTAATATAACGTATTTGCGCAAGTTATACTTTTTATAATTTATTTTTGTAACCCGAAGTTTCGTTACCTTTGCAAGGACTCAAACGTCAAGTAAAAAAATTATAAAAAGTTTTTATTTAAACGTGTAAGACACTCGCGTTAATCAAAGAAAATACTAAATGCTAATAAGTGAATCTTTTAATTATTAGGCAGATGGTTGGGTAACTTCAAATAATTTTCGGTGTTGGAAATCGATATGAAAATAATCAATCGGACTAAATCTCCTTATTTATTTGACTTTTTCATGGAAACTTAACTTTCATAGTACTTGTAATACAATAATGTTATATTTATTTAAAAATATATTCGATATTCAGTAAACATAAATTTTAGTTACAAAATACTAGGTAGAGTCTGGAAGATCAGAACCTACCAGTAAATCAACATTAAAACAGTATATTACACGGCTTCTGTGCTATGTTTAGCCACACTGAATCAACCACTCGCAGTGGCGATGTCAATTATATCAAATATAGGTCGCTCTACAACTGGAGCGCTCGCAAACGTTATCACTCGTCCAATTGATCAAATTTAAAGCGTTCGAGAACAAATACAGGTCTGACCACAATTTCAACGGTAACAATAACGGTAACGTTAAAAATCGTGAACTTTAAAGATCTGAAAGTTAATTTTTGGCAACTGAACTAAGCGGACGACGAGCTACGAGCCTGGATTTTGGACCTTCATACTACGAAGAATATATTATATCACATATTCTAAGTAGTATTTAAATATATATTATTGTAGGGGAGATTATGTACAAAACATCTAGATCAAAAATATATAACACCTACTACGACAGAAACCTCGACAACAATGATCAAGCTTCAATGAAAACGAAAAAAATTAAAGAGTTTTCAAGTTATAGAAAGTTCCAACTTAGTTATATCATAAAATTATTTATTCGTTCGTGTATCGAATGAAGGAAAATATACTAAACTGGACTAATGGAGGTTTAGTATCCTTGAACAGAGAACATGAAATATTCACCTGTTTATGGCTGTATTACCCGACTGTTAAATTGACATTATGTACTCAGCAATTAATAAAAAACCACGTATTTAATTACTATCCTTTATTCGTACCAGAGGATACGGCGTGCCTTGTGTTGTCGTCTTTCGCAATGTTTTCACTAATGGAAGTAACAGCAAAGGTTAAATAAGGATATGGCAGTGTATTTGAATTCTTCAACAAGGCGTCAAACCAGAAGAGGAAGTACATACAACGGCATAAATCATTGGCTCTAGAATGCGTCACGAAATGACGCCTCAGACAATGGACGAGCGCGCGGCGCACGGCAAGATGGCCGACCGTTCGTCAGCTGATCATGCGCACACGCAACGCAGCGGTGGCCGCGCATCGCAGCTGGTGTCTCTACGTCTTGCTCTCTCTTTCACTTAAGTGTGAATTGTGATTAGGCATAATAATGTATTTTGCTTTGTCCGTATAGAAGGTATACTTAAGGAGATCTTGAAAATAACCTACCGATAAAACTTCTCGAAATACAGCTGTTATCTCAATGTCCATAGAATATTTTATTTGAAAGCTAATAATTATAAGTTACCTCTGTAT
Source organism: Leptidea sinapis (assembly GCF_905404315.1). Classification (NCBI taxonomy): domain Eukaryota; kingdom Metazoa; phylum Arthropoda; class Insecta; order Lepidoptera; family Pieridae; genus Leptidea; species Leptidea sinapis. The sequence goes on along the minus strand of NC_066275.1, from coordinate 5,536,483 downwards.
AGAATTGATAAAAACCAGTTTGGAAATAAAAGCAGAATATTTGTAGTTAGTGATCACAGTTAAAATATGCAAAATTATATAAATAGATTGTGAATAAAAAAACAATCGAGAGAACATAATATTATTATGATTATTAAGATTAAAACCGCACCAATATTATTGAATTGAGGTTAAGCAATGCTTACAAGTCATTTACATTCATTGTAAGTATAAATTATTATTAAGATTGCGCACTCATTGTACACGTGTGCTAGAGCTGCGTAAGGTTTCAAGGATGCATAAATGATAAAACTGTATGATCAATTTCCGAAACTGTAGGATAATGACCCTTGTGAGCCAAGGTCGAGACAGCGGCCTTCAAACAGCCTCGTCAACCGCTGGCACAGACTTCTCCGTTCACTGCTCCCAGTGGAAACACATTGATCTCGTATACACTCCAAAACGCAAACCATCATTACCTTTGAAGGAAATTGTAAGCCCATGTTCATATAATTGAGTTCCAATACGCAATAAAGACACATTTCACAGACGCAATTCACAATCGAAATGACGTCGCACTAATTGGCACTATTATCACGCGATTAGATTCCTTTTGTTGCATCCGATATATAACAGTATAGTTATAGTAGAGTGGCACTGGTGTATCACAAGGTTTGAGACCGGCCTCGATACGCGAGCTCCGATGTGCGCGACGGTCCGCCACGAACTGATCAGTGATCAACATTCAACTCTGAAGGTAAACCAACCGCGAGTCGCGACCACCGAGTGCCGACCCACCAAACAAACAACTAGTAAGTTGCTTACTGTTCGGCCGCTGCAATCGGCACTAGTCACACCAGCCGCCAACGATTTTATTCTCGTTACTACACGAGACATACAAATACAATCATCAGAACAAAATAATAAAACATCGAAATCGGTAAACGCGACAAGTGCGTTTATATATCTTTCAAGAGATTGCACAGAAACCAAACCAGTGTTTATCAACGTCGTACAATAATTATTATAAAATTGCGACCTTAATAGTGAGACTAATTAACTGCGCAACGCAAAAAAGGTTAGTACACAAAATAAATAAGATGAATCGACTATCGAGCACTGCGCATCGGGTGCGAGACTCGGACAATGGCACAGCGCGGTCGACGCGAGTCGTCGATCTCCCCCAAATTAGTCCTGGGCCAGGGCGCTGACCTTTGTCGGTACTATGCAGTCTGCACCACGCACCCGCTCGCAATAAATTATTCCAATATATTTAACATTAAAAAGAATATTTTTTGAATATCTTGAAATGTCTTAATACAATTAATTAATTATAAGGAAGGATGAATACAATGTATTTTTAAGTTCCGTTGACCATCTTTTTTCATATTTAAATCAATACCAGTACATTTTTATAGAACTTCCTGATGTATAAGTAGGGAGAGTTGCCCATATTTTAAATTTATTGAATAAAAATTGTTCGATGTAAGAAAGAAATTATAGACCAGCGCGTAAATAATCAAACATTTTCTTTGTTGATAATCGTCATGCACTTACGCGCTGTAAATGCGTGACCGTCTTATTATTAACTCCCAGTCAACGAATATCCATTTGCTAACGTAATGAAAGATCAGTGAAACATGAAATAAAGAGCTAAAAAAATTATACTTTGTATTTATGGATTTGCCAGTATACTACTTGGCAATCCTATCGCCACCAAGTAAATAACTGAAGAAATGTTGATGCATGATCTGGAGAGTTAACCACAAAACAGTTTAGTCATGAACACACAAAAACCAAAGCTGTGACTAATTATAACAAAGAAACAATATGCATAAATAACAACACAATGGACTTTGTGGATGAACTTTTATCTCTGTCAAAACATCTTGTCAATACATCACTTCACTAAAATAATTACTAGAAAAAAATATACAACATATGGAATATATATGGAAACAATACTGGCGTTGGAGGGACATTATGATAAAACAAAGAAAAACAGTTTTTAATATAAACTCATTAAACAAAAGTTGCAATGGTTACCATCAGATAGCTGAAATTGTCAAACAATCAGAGGACACAAAAACATGGTCATAATATACAATTGGCTCAGAACAATTGTGTATTGTACTTATTTTTGGTGGGATTGTCTCCATATACACTGCAAGTCTTTTCAAATCTGCTGCATACATAAACTTCTCCACTAGCTTCCATTAGCTTTAGCTGATGAAAAAAATAATTCGGGAGGAGGCGTTATGATTCTTTGTTGTTCCTTTTATTGTGGAGCACACTGAATTAGCTTGAGGTGTGACAAAGTGTTCGATCATTCAGAGACAGATCCAATATTGTATATAGCGCTATTAGAAGCCTTTAGATGTATTTACAGACTGGGTTTGTCCCAGTCACTTTCCTACCTAGCAAGTCAGCTGCTTAATTGCTTTGGATATCCTAGCAATAGGTTTTAAATTGCCAATGCTATGATTGAGACCAAAGAATTTCGGAACATACTCTTAAAGACATCAAATATCCAACATTTGCTGGTCTTAAGCTTGAAATTTGCAAAGCTTGCTTGGCACAGCTTCTCATTAGACATAGATATGCTCAAATGTCTTTAAATTTTAATTACCTATAATCTAAATAAGACATGTAAACAATGTGCTTTTGAATTTCAGCTTTAAGCTCTTCCTTTTATTTAGGTTGATGTTGCAGTTCACTGTCAACTGAATTACAGCCACTGTTCATCAAAAGTTTGACTATCATTTCATTGATATTTGGTCAGGAGAAATAGTCTTGCAGTGTTGTGTGTAAAATAAATTTTTGGACTGTGCATATACTAACATTTTACAGTATCTGTTAGACAATGATGAGTATATCTTTTAAATTCAAGAATGTGAATATTGTTATGCCCTGTTGTGTACTATGCTTACTTATCTGTAGATAAGTAAGCATAGTTACTGTCAATAGAGTGGCATCACAAAGGCAGAGTGCTTCCAATACAATTCTGATTGTGTAGAGTCCAAGTTCAAGTATAATATATACTGAAGATTACCGTCAGCCTTCTGATTTCATTGATGCAAAAGGAACATCTACAATGTCCTGTACTTAAGCAACCTCACAATTTTCTGTGTGAACACATCATTTACTGCCAGCTGAAGGTCATGAACAATGCATGCACATTTGATGGTAAGATTTCATAAATTTACCTAACTTGATCACACAACTGTTATGCTCTCTTCTTTGTTATAATCTTTAACAAGTGACATTACACACACATCCTACCATTAGGTACACCAAACAAAATTTGTCCACAGAGGTGGTTGTTTTCGAGTTTGATCACTTCATTCCCCTAATCAGCACCACACCCAAATTTAAAAGAAACAATAGTTTATATAAAATGAGAAATTAGATTGCAATTTTTGTTAATTACCTCCAGAAAATCACAAAAACCTATGAGTCAAACTTATCATCCTAGTTTGTTGGTTTACACTAGATCCTGAGAATTCCCAGGAGTTTCAGGCACATGATTGTTAGAGACAGAATGCTGATGCATTTTAAGGCCACATGGACATCTGATGTAGTTTTAATTTTTGTTTTTTTTACATTGTAGTACACACAATGCAGAAATGGGAGGGCTTAGAACGAATTTATGAAACACTTAAGCATTTATATCTTTGTATACTTGAAACTATTTTACCAAATAATAAAGTTTAAATTTAATCTAGAATCAAACAATAAAGACACATTGATGGCACTTATTTTTGCATTAATAACATGAAAATGTTATTCTCTTTTTTTCTCTAAAAAAATACTAACCTGGCAACATCTAAATAGTATTACTAAAACCAATTTAATAATATGAAATGTAAGCTCTAATTTATTGTCATTATCATAAAATGATTGTTCAATAATTTATGGTAATATCCCACACTAGTTTCCTCTAAAATGACACATTTATACTCTTGATATAAAACAAAATTTAGATTAATTAAATATAACCTTATAATTAGAAGATTACGGTTTTAGTCCCTGCACTACACATATCTTCAGAATCAATATGACATGTATATTTATAACTAGCTTAAAATGGGATATTTATGTATTTATTTAAATGTAAATAATAAGGCTTTTTTATTTAAACATAATATAACCAAAATATTGACAAACTCAAAACAATTTGTTTTAAAGTTCATCAATCTAAAAGGTTTAATGAAATATCACAATTTTATACAGAACTATAAATACTTTTAATTTTTATAACCTAGTTTTGTATTTTAAATAAATTGGTTATATATAAGTACCTATAATTTATTCTCTACCCTCACCTGATATTGGAAAAGTGAATTCCGTACTAGACAAGTATCTTTCCAAGTACGAAGACCCTTCAGCTCACAACTAGGAGTCACCACGGCTGTGCAGTTTAGGTCAGCATCCACCGGCATCACAGTGAATAGTAACAATACCTGCAACAAACACTTTAATTCTTTTTTCTTTTGGAGTGTACTTACTAAAAACATTTAATATATATATATAATATTTATATTTTTACTATTTCAGTCTTGAATTCAATAATATTTATGGATTCAAACTTCACAATATAAAAATAAAAATGAATGATTTGATTACAGACAATTAAATTTAAAACAAATTAAATTTATTTTTATTCTAAATAGGATGTGATATCACTTCTTGAAAGTCAAAAACTACCATCCATTTCAAAAAAAGATGCCTCAGGCCTTAGAAGAATAGGCGAAATAAACTCAGGGTGCTTCATTTTTTTTTAAATATGGTACCTTTTAAATTATTATTTAATTAATAGCCTAAGGTTGGCCACTCCATTCTCAATCTGTGGTATCATTAAAAAAGTATTTTATGTTATAGTAACCTTTACCATACAAAATAAAGAAATAATCAAGAGTACATAATTCCCTCAGAAGAAAGCACATATCTAATATTATATACATTTCGATTTATAAAATTTATAGATTCATGTAAGCATAAAATTTACTTAAGCATCAATTCTAGCAAATAATATTTAAAACTAGATATGACTACAAAAACACACATTAGAGAAGATGTGTAAAGGCGTGAGTCAGCTGTGTTTTTTCTACTTTGAATATAGGTTAACAAAATAAAACTTCTGCCAGAAAAACACCTTTCTTCAATGTGTGTGTGAGAATACATGACAAAAGACAACACTGGTGACTGTGCGTATTTCGAAGTCTTTATGTCCCAAATGTTTATCAATTTACATGCTTTTGCAAGACAAAGATGTCATTTAAATAAGTGGAAAACGTACGTATTAGTAACTCCACGTCCATGGTAAAAAGTACTAAAGGCATGCGTTTAGGCAGGTACCTACGCACTTGTGAAGGTGGAATCACGATGTGATGAAATTGCATGCAAACCAACCAATCCAAATAGCTACACAGCATTAAACTTGTAACAAAACAATGTTATAGTTACCAGAAGTAAGGCATGCCAACTAACGTGTTGAATTTAACTCCTGTTCTCCTTTAAAATCGTGTACAAAGAAGCATTGATGATTGAAGATTATCGTAATTGGCATTCACGAAGAAAATGGCGTCACATCACACTAGTCACGGAACAAGGTACGATTTCGTCATAAGAAAACACATTTCACAATCACAATAAAACATCACAAGATTTAAAACATGCGAAATAAGTCAATTTTTTGGAAAATTACTCACTTTGAATATGAATTCCAAAGAAAATCATCCAAAAACTTAAAGATTGATGACAAGGCACTCCACTCTCCGTTTGCAAAACCAACTACCAAGACTAGGTACCTACTAGGTAGAGAAACAGATTAAAGAACATAGATTATACAGGTATCACGTGATCGCGTAAAAGTGATGCCAAATGTTAATTATTTTAAGCGTTACATTGTTCAAAACATTCAATTTAAAACACTCTGTTAAACTTAACTAAATTTTTGTGTTTTATTATTTGGTAATAAATTAAAAGTTTAATTTTTTAGTTATAACAAAGTGTTGTCTGGGTATCTTAACACAGTGATTACTATAAAAGACAGCAATTCTTCGAATATGAATCTAGAGTCTGGCTAGAGAAGTAGAAACTGGAAAAGGGCGCCAAATTTCAATCTAATTGCACCAAGAGTAACTCAGTCAATTATGAATAATTTCAATCATTCAAGTTCAAATGTCTTAATTCAAAATTGGATTTAAAATCACATATTAGATAAAGATAGATAAGATAGATAAAGATGCCTCAGACGTGAGAAGAACGTTCGCAAGGTACTCATTGTTTTATCCTTTACCAATAGTCATGTTGGAGAACTCCTGGGACTTTTAAAACAGTTGTGGATCTCAATGGAATCTTTCCAGAATGGTACAACATTCTTCTGGAAATAGATAAAAAAATTATAATCAGACAATAATCTCAATCACCATCCTACTCCTTTTCTTAACAATTTCGTTAATTGCAATTGTATGTCGCATTGTCCATCGCAAAAAAATTGTTATCATTACCAGATTTGATGGTTTGACGGCTGTAGGAAGACCGAACTGTACCGAGTACGACACGACAAATGGGTGCGATCAAATCGTGTGCACTCCGTACGAGACCGATTATCGTAACGATAATGAGTATAAATTGCTAATTACAAGAGTGGCTAATAAATCATCGGATTTTTTTTTGTTAGACTGTATTAAATTCAAATACAATTATTTTTATACTGATAACTGATCCTTAGCCATTGCTATTCTCATCACTTTAAGACATACAATAAAGTTCCTAAGCTTAAAACAATAGATTGTTTCTCACTTATTCCCGTCTGCCGTGTCGCCACGTTAGTAATATAAAAGAATAAATTTACAGAAATAGGTATTATGACAGTGGCCTCACAATACATTTGTGAGAATTTGATGGTTGTACAAAGGAATAGAAATAATTTTACAAAACTAAGTGATTAATACTTGAAGTAAGGGTAAACTTGCCATGCCTGCCACAACACTACATACAGTCAGTAATTCTTTTAAATGTCAATGTATTCGTGTCTATAATAAAGTCCCCGAACAGATAGCAAATATGTCTATATACAAAATACAAATTCAAAGCCTTCACGAAAAGTAAATTGAGCAGCAAAGGCTATTACAATATCCAAGATTATTTAAATGATATAAAGCCTGGAACTGAATTGCTCTATTTAAGTGTGATTTGTTTTTATTTGACTTTTATTGTTTGATGTTTTTTTTTATTTGTTTGATATTAATTTTATGTGTTTGATATTATTTATATCTTATTATGAAATTAAGTGTATGACACAAAAACCATTTTCAAAATAATTTGCGCCCGATTGGTGCAGCCACACGCCATATCACAAAAATTAAATTGAATGTTAAAAACACGGACCAGAAAAAACTAGGTTAAAAAAGACATATGATACATTTAGAGTATGAATTTTTAAACGTTTAAATCCTTTAATGGTGATATATAAAACAGCCTCGAGGAAATGATTCGAGCAAATGACACTCGACTTATTTGGTTTGTAAAATTCTTCACATATGAGAGATTTTTACCGACTGGCGCCAATTCTCTTTCTTTGTCTTTGTCTCGTATACGGATATAAAGCTGAAAAAGATTAGCGGTAGAACAGATTTGCGGTATAAATAAGTATCAATTATTATCACTAACTAGGTAATACGTTTATGATACTGTGTAAATACCACTAGTGTGTCATTGTTCACGTTCTTGTAAGCTGTTCACATTCACCGGAAATGTTTTTTTGTACACAAAATACAATATAGCTAATCATCATTTACCGGGCCTTTAAAAATAAGAGCAATTGTATAGTTTTCATTTCTGACTGTGTGCTGGTTGCGTCCTTTATCTGTCTCATTCTGACAAGCGGGAGAGAAAGGAATGTGCATACTGGTCAATAATCGAACCATTACATTACAATATTTCTACATTAAATAATTAATAAATATTCGTCTCACTAAATTATTTACGCTTTTCGCCAACCCATCTTAAGTAAATAAAATAATTCCGGTGATAAATCACACCACCTTTTTTTGCGTAGTTAGCGTATTATTTGAGCTTTTTTTTAAGCACATTTAGACTTGGTGATTGACACACTGTTGAAATACGACTAAGGAGAAAAGTGTGCTTACATAGTCCTTAAGCACACTTTTGCCATTCCGCTATCAGAATGTGAATGATATGTCCATATATATATAGAACGTCATTGGTTATAAATATAAAATGTGTATAAACTAATAACTTACCTAATATTATGGACGCAATGAAAGTGTGGGAATCGTACCGGTGGCGGGGAGTGAGGGGCACAAGCTTGGTGAGGAGCTAGCGAGTTATAAATAAATTGAAGGAAAAAATATAGTATGATTTGTACAATTTTTTTTCTTTTATATTCAATGACGTTCTATACATATGGACATATAATTTGCAGTCTGATAACAGAACGGCAAAAGTGTGCTTAAAGACAATGTAAGCACACTTTTCTCCTTAGTCGTGTGTCAACTGTATGTCAATCAACAAGCCTAAGTGTGTTATAAAAAGTGCTTAAATAATACAATAACGACTAAAAAAAAGATGCTGTGACTTATCATTTAAAAAGTTAATTTATTTATATAAGATTGATACACAAAAAGTGAAAGAAATTTAATAAAACGAATATTTCTTTATTAAATATAGTACAATATTATTGACAAGTCCCCAGACAAGACCCGCTTGTCGGAATGGGACAGATGAAAAGACATAGTCAGAAGTGAAAACAATAGAAACGCTCTTTTTAACCGACTTCAAAAAAGGAGGAGGTTCTCAATTCGTCGGTATGTTTATTATTTTGTTACCTAAGAACTTACGACTGGGTTTGAACCGAACCGATTTTGATAGTTCTTTTTATTTGAAAGCTGGTACTTCCCGAGTGTTCCAATTTGGTCCAGATCTGACAATGGCAACCATGAGAAAACTATAAAAGTCTTAAATTTGCTATAAGTATGTGCGCAACAAATTTATGGTAATTGTAGGTATTAAGGTTGGTGATAGTTTGGTTCGGTTTTTCTTATGGGATCCATAACAAAGTAACGGAAGTCTTCAATTATTAATTAATTAGGCCGAATCTTTTTTATGCTATCCGGATATTTGAGTCTCCCACCGTTACGTCGTTATGGTTAAGTAATCGTCGTAGTCGAATATGATGATGGTCAATGGAACTCCTTAACGACTAACAGTAAAGGTGCGATCAGTGCGAAGCTGTGTGAGCTAATTTTGTTCACCTTTCCCGTATACGAGATAATGAAAGAGAATTGGCGCCTGTTGGTAGCAAGAGAGAGATGTGAAATTTACAAACCAAATAAGCATATTTATATTTCACAACTAAAATATTTAAGTTTTTTGGATTTAACCAAATTTAAAATTTGACAAAAGCTGTCATATAAATATATGTTAATGTCCGCTTACACTACATTTTTTTTACCTGGTGTTATGTGATCACTGCCGCCCATATTCTCTTGCAACACCAGAGGAATCACAGGAGCGTTTCTGGCCTACATATACCATAAAGATCTAAAAGGCAAATTCTATTTAATTCAAGGAAGTCAACATTGAAATAACCAGTTTAACAAATTATTTTATGTAAATAAAAATATTATATTTGAGTATTAGTTTCTCTCATTAAAGATTACCTTAAATTATTAAATCCAAATCCCCTTATAATGTATAGAATTAACAAATATAAACACAAGCGAATAAATAAACATACAAATAATTTATGAGTTTGATTTTTGATTAAAAACGTAAAAAACCTCCGATTGAACAGATCTTGATCGGAAAATAGGGACAGACTGACGAATGTGAAACTTATAGCAACCCTCTTTTTCGCTTGAGTTTAAAATAAAATACCTAAGTGCTACTCCACTGATGTCACTGTCCAAATCGGGTTCAATATTCAAAATACGCAGCTGAAACTTGAATAGTGTTTACATTGCTGCTTATTGACCAATAATATTTTAAACACCAGTTATTTAAAATATTATTGGTCGCGGTAGTAAACGCAGAAATGTATAAACATAGCAGTCGAAGCTTATTATGGTGTAATTTGTGGCATGTGTTTATTTTTATAAAATATATGATGCGTCCTTAAAGTGGAAAGTATTACAGAAAGTTTTGAAATATTAAAAAGAATAATCACCGTTCGCTAGACGTAGTGGACCGTCCAGCGCACCGTCCGATGGAATCACCGTACAATCCGGTGATCACCTGTATACCATATATATATACAGTGGAAAAAAAGGTGTGTGTAATAGTTTACACTCGTAAGAAGTGAAACTTACAAACAATACGTATCTGCAGTAAATGTATAAATTTGTATTTACTGTAGTTATGTATTACCCAATAAAGATAGTTAATTCTAATCTTATTATGAAACTATGTTATGTTAGTATTTTCTTTGATTTCCGCGAGAGTTACACATTTAAATAAAACACGTTTAAAAGATTAAAACGCGTGTAATTGTAACTGTGTTTTTACATTTTGTATTTATTTAATTATGTTAGGTTAAAAAGATCGGCCTGTGTGCATTAATACTCTATGGATTGTGCTTTGAATCACGATATTTACTGCCCTGTGTGTGTGTTAAGGAAACCGCTGCTAAAGGCACTCTACCCCAGCATAAATCCCAGAAAATCCCAGCATAGCAATAATTTTGCCAGTAGTGCCAAAAGTAAGTAGAATATCTTCCCTACTATAATTGTATCGCAGGCTGTATTCAGGTATAGCACGTGGCCGCAAGTAAGTAGAACATCTTCCCTACTAGCGTTGTATCGTGTAGGTTTAGTCCGTGGCCGCTAGTAAGTAGAACATCTTCTCTACTATTGTTGTATCGTGTAGGTTTAACGCGTGTCTGCTCCACTTCCACTCAGTACTAGTCTGCCCTGCCCCTAGAGTGTTTTATAAAAGCCGGAGGCGTGGAGGGTGGGCAGCCCTCGTCCGTGCCTAGTTAAGGGTGGAGTGATTGCCTTTTCCGAAGATGTCCAAATTAGCCTCAAAAACTTATTGTATATCATCTTTGACCATCATAAAAGCCCTTAAAACATGGAAGTAAAAAGGATCTGCAAATAGCTTGCACATCCTTTTCAAAAGTTACCTAACGCAACCTCAAATAAAAAGAAAATAAATAAAAATAAACTACACCTTTCTGCGCTTTGGGGGTTGACTCCTCAACCCTTAAATAAGGATGCGAAAATCTTATGCAGACCCTTAAAGAGTTTTTCTTGGCGTGATGGCACATACGCTCTGCGCATTCTGTCGAAAAGACAAAACTTCTTGATTTTCAACGCTTATTTATTCCCTACAAGTAGGAAGATTTATTATCTGGCAGCCCTTATACTACACTAACAGCTCTCTGTTAATGTCATTCGACTGCTAAAAGATCCTTGTCCGACTTTAAAAACCTATAATTAAAAACGGTACGTCGTGTGAGTTGTGACTTGTGTGATGACTGATGAGTGATGACATAATTGACAACCCAGTGGGCCAGTAATCAGTATTTGACATTTGTGTGTTTACGAATTACGATAGGATAAAACTTAATATAGGATAGGTTAAATGTATTAACCTATAATTATAAATAATAATTAACTAACTAGTACTAGATTATACATGAAAATAGTTGAAATATTTAACGTACACTAATTAATTTGGTATGAATATAATACAAAACATATAAAACATCAGTTACAAAATGCCTACCATATCGGTGAATCGCGATGCACTATTTGCTGCACTGGGTAGATCCTACAGTAAGTAAATTATCTTAATACCTGTTAACTTATCATATAATCAACCATACACCTATAATTTTTAGCCTAACTTTTCTACAATGTCTGAGCATTCCAGACTTCGCAAATCATTTATTTATCATATATGTACGGTATTAAATTTCTTTTTTACTTATCACTTCTATCTTGAGGTAAAATTTAACATAATATCTAATAAGTTTTATTAATACGAGCACCTATGACTATTCTAGACTGTTTTATCTTAAGTCTTATGTTATTCCTATTGTGATCTTTCCTTCACTACTAAACAGTACACTTGAAATAATATAATAAATATATCTTAAATCGAAACATTTTGTAAGTAAATGGATATAATAATTCAGAATATATTTATTCAGTATATATTTATTCCTCTTAGTGACACTCTTGGCAGAGTGGTCATGGTCATCACAAAGTGACATCTTTTGGGGCACATGTGATTCGCCCCACAAGCATTTATTCTATGATCCCACATATTTGTTCATCCAACTCCTACTGCCAAAATATTTGTCTTATTACCAAAAGTCAACTGTATTATGTGAATTTTTGTCATATTTTGCCTTCTAGACATTGTCTAAATATATACAAAATTAATAAAAGTTAAATAATTAAAAAATTTATTCAAAATTTTGTAATAGAAATATAATCAAAAAGAGATTTTATAAACTAAGGCATTCTAATAAAAGCAGAATAAATTCAAAAATTTTAAATTCACATTGAACATCAATAACATCAATCTATCAACCCCAGCAATCTTCTAATTTTCTAGGGATTGTTTTACAAGTTAATATGAATTTTCATTTGTTTTATGTAACTTTTACTGTACATAATTATGTCAGTAATTATGTACAGTATGTAAGTATGTAAGTGTTATGTTAGTAATAACATTGCAGTTATTGTGATAACATCACACAGTGATTGGCCACAACAGAAAAAAATGAAAATAAACTTGAAAATCTGTAATAACTAAATAACCTTAATGATTTTCATCCTTGGAAGTCATAAGTAAGAAAAAATTCTTATGGAATACAAAGTTAGAAAGAGACAATAAAACTTTTTACACAAACAAGAGCATAAAAACACTGTGTCTCAGCAGCTAGACACCATAACATATTATAAGTAACTATAGCCAAATTTGATAATATTTTTGGCTTACAGCTCTGGTTTTGGGTCTTAAAATTACATTCATGTTTTCTGTATCATTTTCAGTCAGACAATATCGTTTCCATTATAATCTTTTTTAATTACCTCTTTTGTTCACTTTCCTCCACCTTAACTTGTTTTATTGTGATTACATTAGTAAGAGGCTGGTATAAATATCTAGGTTTTGTTCGAGTCATAGTTAAACCCCCTTTGCTTTTAGTAAATAATTAATAAAAAGTGGGAATTAAATGTTAGCTAGACAGTAGCTTATAAATAAAACATATGTATATATGTTATATCACAGTAACTAAATATGCAAAGTAAGTAGGTAAGTAATTATTTCTTCTGTCATAGTTATGATAGTTTTGGCTTTATCTAATTATTCATCAACAACAAGTACAATCAGAGAATTTAAAGTAATAATAATTATTTGGGGATGTTATGCTTCTTCTCTCTCACAGTGCCATTTGTTTCCGAAGCGGTAGTAGTATCTAGTATATTAGAAATGACATCGAAACGAATTCTAAAGGAATCAATTTTGAGAAAATAAATGCCTTTTATGACATGGGTATGTTTAATAAGTGTGTACACTTTCCTTAAGGCCGGCAACATTCATCTAAACCATACTAAATAGGTATGTTCCTTACAGATTTTGTTGGTCTGTTAAAAGTTTTTTTAACGGAAGGCGTAATACGCACGCATGTACCTATATGCACCAAGATTTAAAAAGATCTATAATAAAATATCAATAAAGACAGTTTTGATATGAAAATATTGTTCGTAAAATAAGCATTTTTTCATTTAAATCACATATCTACTTAGTATGTACCTAGGTAACACTGAAATTGTTTATAATATGAAAAATGGCTTAATGTAGAAAGTTGCCAATACTTTTATTGTTTTTCTAAGTAATCTCCGTTCCTCTCTACACATCGTCGCATTTGATGGAACTACTGAGAGAAGCAGTGGGCCCATTCTTCCGTAGGGGTCACTTCTATGGCATTTTCGTACGATTTGACCGCGTCTTCAGGGCTCATAAAGCGAATACCTCGATTTTTAACTTTAGTTCTTGAGAATAAATAAAGTCGCAGGGCGCCAGGTCAGGACTGTATGGCGGATGACTCATTATCTCGACACCTGCAATAGTCAAATATTCAACAGTCCGTTTTGCGGAGTGCGCTGAAGCATTGTCGTGGTGAAGGAGGATCCTGGTTCGAGGGCGCTGCTGTCGAATTTTTTCCAAGACAACAGGCAAACAGTGATTGCCATACCAGTCTGCAGTAACTGTCCTTCCATCTTCTAGCACAACTGTCCCGAAATGACCTTTCCGACCAAACAATGAGACAATCATCTTTTTTCTCAGACTAAGAAGTCAAGGAAAAAAGATGATTGTCAAGGAAGAAAGGAAGACCTTTCTTTACCTTAGTTCGCCGATCCTCGAAAGGAAACACCCACTGAGCTGATTGTCTCTTAGTTTCGGGTTCGTACCAATATATCCAGCTTTCATCACCTGTGACGATGTCAAATACAGCATTTGAGTCACCGCCGTTGAACTTATCTAACATTTGGCGACACCAGTCCATGCGAAGGTGTTTCTGGTCGTCGGTTAAAGTATGGGGAATAAATCTGGTACAAAGCTTCCTGACGACTAAATTTTCGTGTAATCTTTTTTGAACTTGACTGATAGGTCCCTCACGCGGATCATCATTGAGATTGTTAAACTCGTTAAACCAAGTGTAATAGTGGCACGAGATGGGGCTTCATTAAGAAATGCTAATCGCAGCCTATCATAGCTTTGTTGTTGAGTAAGCCCACAACGAAAGTCATAATAAATCATTGACCAAAAATTTTCTCGCGTTAGCTTCATTTTCACGTGTACAAGAGTTTTAGATTTGCCGCCAATTCACAAAAAGTAAAAACAAATGACAAATGAATGCAATATACTACATTAGGTTACCAGAGAGTTCTTAAATTGAGATTCAAAAAACGTTTTCATTAGCAATAAAAATAAAAATTTCTAACAGCTGGCCAGTTCTAAACATTTTCAGTGTTACCCTCGTATAATAACATGCAGTACCTGTGACTATAATGTGACGTGAAGTGATGAGGTATGTTCACTATTATCTTTAATATTTTTTATTTATTTATTTATTTCATTCTATGGTACATTATGGCAAAACTGACAAGTTCAGAGAGGTTAAAAATTACATATTAATTTATCTTTCTATTTTTTTATTCTAGAATGCATTTACTATGTATATGTACATGGAATGTACTTTTGTCTGAGAATGCGTAAGTGCGATTTAAAAGCACTTTATTAGCGGTTGTCAAATGTAGATGTTTTTTTAAAGGCTTGAGTTAGTGCGTACTCCACACTAGTACTCTATATTTTCTGGTAATATGTGTTATATTGGGGTAAACATTAAAATAAGCTGTAAAGTGAAACAGCTTTGTGGTGCTATTTAAATAGAATTATTGGTTTTGTGTAAGGACTTGCTCTTCTTAAAACCAGTTATTCTGATACCAGCAAGGTATGGCGCAAGTATTTCAGTGAAAAACTGGCTAACATCATCCACCCCATCAGATACGCCAGTTTAGTTGGTACTGATGTTGCAATTGTTTTTGGTAATAGTTTGTAGCGTAACACTATTAAAGAAGGACATATCTTGCCGTCAGCAGAACATGTAAATTGGACTGTAACGTTTTACTTGGTTGATCGTTAATCTTTGATCTACTTACTGCGTAAATATTGATACGTGTAGTAAGGATTACAGGTGCTCTGTTCCGCAAATTATTTAGGACACTTCATCGCAGTCTGTAATATATTCCTTAATAGGATAGGAAGATACTAATAACTATTGGTGATCACCAATAACACTTAGATATATCTTATTATATCGCCCCCAAATGTTCACTTTATAGCTCATTTACCGAAGAAGAAGTTTTATTTGTTAATAACACAATTTTTTTTATAAATACAGCAATTGGCTACAACAAAATTTCGAGGTTATAATACTACAATTGATTCTTTTCAAAATATCATATCAAATAAAAATGTGTTAACATCTTTTTATGATGATTATCCTATACAAAATGAAACTGTGCATAGATGTTTCTTTGCTGTTGCAGGAATATAGAGTAATCTAATTAGAATTCACAGCATTAATTATATATATTAGAATAAATAAGTGTATTCTGATACCTCCAAAGTAAGCAACTAAGATTATTAATAGCCCTCTGTGTTTCTAGAATTTAGAAGTACATTTAGATTTACATTCATAATATAGGTCCTATTAAATGTTTTAATTTTTCTAATGTTTCAAACTATATTTACAGCTGATGATGAATTTCAAGATCTATGTTTTGAATTTGGACTGGAGCTTGATGAAGTAGTAAGTATTTTAAATATATTTTTAAACTTTGTTGAATTTCCCTGTGTTATATTATTCCAATTTGTAATTTGTATTCAAATTCTTATCCATATGTATGTTTTAATGTATCTTTATATGTATTTATGTATCTTTAAGTAAGTATATTGTATTAAATATATAGTTGACTTGGAGCCCATAACACAGGCTATGTCTAATTTGGGGCAAGATAATTTGTGTAAAAAGTGTGTCAATATTATTGCTGCTACGAAATAACATGTATGATTTCTCTATGAAACGCCTTTTGATGGGCTTAAGTTTTCCGAATATTTACCATTGTAATTTATATTTTTTTTTACACTATCGGAAAGTAGAGATTTTGACAAACAAAAAACAGACCATATTTTTGACAAAATATAATATTTTGACGGGTGAATTTTCGATTGAAAATAAGGGTTTCTTTTCGATATTTGCATCAAAATATGGTGAAACAATAAATATTTCAATTCTAATAAATTACAGTGTATTTGGGACATAAAAAGGTTTTTTTAGTAAAGTAAAGTTTTGAAAAAGATAAAAATAAAAAACCCAAAATTGGTTTTTGAATTTTTCACATAAATTTTGAGGATTTGTCGAAAAATTGTAAAAAACAAAAGTTGTAGACCTTTTTATTACCTACAACTTTGCCATTTGACTTATTTCCATAGGACTTGCAGTTTTTCCGGAAATCGAGATAAACAGTTTTTTACCCTAAATCCCCCCTTTTCCACTTCCCGACCTCAGTTCGCCCGTAATTTATTTTTCCTTCCAGTTTTGTTACATTTTCTTCCATTTCCAATGGGTTTCATCCTACTGTATATTTTTTTGTTTTAAAAATTATCGACTCTGGTCTATAAGTTATAGAAATGACTTCTCCTACCTTCTTGTTTTACTTATTTGAGGCACTTCAGAATATCATTTAAAATTAAGCTTCAATTATTAAATCTTTTTTGTTCTCTTCATTCCATCCTCCTCTGTGCCTATCGGTGGCAGGTCCCAACCATGGTTTGACCGCTCCTGCAAAATGGCCTCTCGCCGAAATTAGGAGTGCTATCAGGCTTGGGTCAATGCGGTGGTATCTAAGGATGCGAATTCCAGCGAACTTAAAAAACACTTCAATCATGCCTCCAGGTCCTTCAAAAGAGTTATTGCTGACGCGAAGTCGAAGCACATTGGCAGAATTGGCGAGAGACTTGCACGCCTTCCCTCAGGAACTCGTGCGTTCTGGTCGCTCGCCAAGGCTGTCCAAGGAAACGCGATGATGAAAAGAGATGATGACTCGCTGGCCCATGACGCGAAAGAGAAAGCTGATCTCCTGGGCTCCCTCTTCGCGTCCAACTCGACTCTGGATGACCAAGGTGCACCACCACCGCATATTCCGCGGTGCGATTCTTATATGCCGGAGGTAAAAATCCAGCATGGTGCCGTGCTTAAGGCGCTTCTCACCTTGGACATTCACAAATCGAGCGGGCCCGATGGCATTCCCCCGATAGTGCTGCGGACATGTACTCCGGAACTGGCGCCGGTCCTTACCCGTCTTTTCCGGCTCTCCTACTCATCAGGCGTAGTCCCGAAATTATGGAAGGCGGCTTTAGTGCACCCGATCCCTAAGAAAGGTGTACGCTCAGATCCGTCCAACTACCGCCCCATTGCCATTACCTTCATTTTCTCCAAAGTAAGTACTGTCCAGCTGATCAGTGACTGCCAGTACGGTTTCCGTCAGGGTCGCTCAGCTGGTGATCTTCTTGCATACCTCACCCATAAATGGGCGCAAGCGGTTGAGTCGAAGGGAGAGGCGTTGGCGGTGAGTTTGGACATAGCGAAGGCCTTTGATCGGGTGTGGCATAAAGCGCTTATAGCGAAACTGCCATCCTATGGGCTTCCCGAGAAGTTGTGCAAATGGGTCACTAGCTTTTTGGCTGATCGGAGCATCAAGGTTGTTTTCAGCGGTGCATGCTCCGACTTAAAACCCATAAACTCTGATGTCCCGCAAGGCTGTGTGCTATCCCCTACGCTGTTTCTTCTGCATATCAATGATATGCTGCAAATCAGCAATATTCATTGCTATGCAGACGACAGCACGGGGTATGCTTCCTACACCGGCCGACAAAATTTAGTCCAATTCAACCCCAAGAAGACACAAGTTTGTGCGTTCACCACTAAAAAGTCTCCCTTTGTCGTATCCCCTCGATTCGAGATCACTCCTCTAACTGCCGCAGCCTGTATTGGCATACTTGGCGTCGATATATCGAGCGACGTTCAGTTCCGTGGTCACTTGGAAGAGAAGGCCAAACTGGCCTCTAAAAAGCTTGGTGTACTCAGTAAGGCGAGACAGTACTTCACTAAAAGGCACCGCCTGCAACTTTATAAGGCGCAAATTCGGCCTCACATGGAGTACTGGTCTCACCTCTGGGCGGGTGCTCCCCAGTACCAGCTTCTTCCATTTGACCGCATACAACGAAGAGCGGCTCGAATCATCGACGAGCAAGTCATCTCCGATCGGCTTGATTCTCTAGCATTGCGTAGAGATGTGGGTTCTCTCTGCATCTTCTACCGCATTTATCACGGGGAGTGCTCAGAGGAGCTGTTCGGGTTGATTCCAGCGGCCGAATTCCACCTTCGGACATTACGTGCAAAGTACCATCCGCATCACGTAGACGTCTGGCATTCCACAACCGCGCGTTTTCTTCGAAATTTCTTGCCTCGCACAGCCACTTTGTGGAATCAACTACCGGCAGCGGTCTTCCCGAACAGATACGACTTAGGGACCTTCAAGAAAAAAGCATACTCCCACCTTAAAGGCCGGCAACGCATTTCTTGACACACCTGTTGTTGCGGATGTCCATGGGCGGTTGCCTCACCTCTCCCCATCCCATGAGCCTCTTGCCCGTTTGCCCCCTCTCATATAAAAAAAAAGACAACATTAAGTACGTTAAAATGCGTCAGCTTCTTGACTGAACGGACTTGACTTGAATGTTTAATATATTAAGATTCTGCTGTATTTATGTTGTTATTAATATTTATTTTTAGACAACAGAAAAGCAAATGTTGATGAAGGAGCAGGGGGACCAAGCTAAAGTGGGTGCAGCAGTGTCTGAAGAAATACTTTATCGAATAGATATACCAGCTAATAGATATGACTTGTTGTGTCTTGAAGGCCTTGTTAATGGTTTGTTGGTGTTTCAAGGAAAGTAAGTATATAAAACTGTTATTAATATAGAAGTCAGACTATAGTGTAGTATAATAGAAAACTATTCATTAATATTTATAAAGAATTTGATTGGTGTTCTTCAGTTATTTTCACAGCATCATAACGTACGGTATTTTACTGTGGGGTCATGCTGCTGACACTGACATAGTGTTTGCTCTGCAAAAGAGAGCTGTTCGTGCTATATATCAGCTTGGTTATAGACAGTCTCTCAAAGAAAAATTTAAAGAAATAAATATTATGACTGTTAATTGTCAGTACATTTATGAAAACTTAATATACGTTCACAAAAATCGTCACCATTTTGCTCTTAATAGTGATTTTCATTATTATAACACTGGAAATAAGGGATTGCTTGTAACTAATTCTAGTAGGCTTCATAAGATACATAATAGCTTTAAGGATAAATGTATACGCTTTTACAATAAAGTCCCAGCCACTGTTCAGGCATTATCTATAAATAAATTTAAATGTTTTGAATATCTAAGTGATCGGACAGCCTGGGACTAGATTATGATTATTTTATACCAATAGCAATGTTGTATATTTTTATTAAAAAGAGCCCAAAAAAAGAATGCTAGGAGAGTTTCTTGCGCCGCTTCTTCTCTCTCAGAGCGAAGCGAAGCGGTAGTAGTATCTAGTTTATTAGAAATGACATCAAAAAGAATCAATTTTGAGAAAATAAAAGCCTTTTTTGCCTAATATATTTTTTTAATTGCATATTGAGTAACTGTATTCAGTTATTTTATTTAATACTTTCATATCGAGGTAGGCAATGCCTAAAGGCATACATGGAATGCACGCCCCTGCTAACAGGAGAGATAATTGTAGAGTTAATTTAATAGAAGTTCACAATATATTTTCAGAAAGGCTCCACCAACATACAAGCTCAAAAAGTATGAGGATTGTTATTCGCTTCATCTAACTCCGGCTACATTACAAATAAGACCTTTTGCAGTAGCTGCAATCCTCAGAAATATTACATTTACTAAAGAGAGTTACAACAGCTTCATAGACTTGCAGGTGAGTTACAAGTAAATCTATATCCTTAAAGGGTGCCAAGTCTCCTGTGATTCCACTGGTGTTGAAAGAAATTGTGGGCGGCGTTGATTACTTAACATCTGGTGACCCGAAGGTTTGTTGTATATCTTCCATAAAAATAAAAATATAAAGAATAAAGAGGAAAGATTATTATATACTTACTTTGTTTGTAATTAATAAATTTGAAAATCCACTTGCATGATTTTTAAAAGTCATTCAACCGGTAGAATGGTATACTATCAGTGAATAACTTAGCTTGAATAAAATAAGAGATTCTTACGTACTGTAAGGTCAGGTCACGTTGAGTAGAATTCAGGTATCTCGACCTTGACATTCGTAGTTTTTTTGTAAACAAATTGTTTTTCTTAAACATGATCGGAAATTTGAGCATTATTTTGACAACCTTATCCGAGAAAAATCAAAATTGTTGTACTCGTCAAATACATGCGAGGAGCTGCTGGAAAAAATTGTATGAAAATCCATATCTGTCATGGCTTAGGGGTCAAATAAATTACAAAGTAAACTCATCTTTTTCTCTGAAACTTGGCAATCAAGGAGGTAACTTAACAAAGTTTTTATTTAAATTTCGAATAGGCTTGCAAATAGAGAGCTGTTTATTGGAAAAAATTAACAAAAAAACAACCGACTTCAAAAACAATAGAACATATAAAGTGCACTAAAAAGTATAAAAATAATTGCGTATTTATATACAATCTAATTAATTAATCTAATTCTAGTTCCGATTATTGTTATTTTTGGAATCGGTGTTTTCCCGTCCCGGCCCCGCTCTCGCATCCTCAGGTCGCGCGTGCGACTCAAAGCACATCAAACAAGAATTATTGTTAACGTAACTAGAATTAGTTTAATTAATAAGATTGTATAAAGTACGCAATTATTTTTATACTTTTTAGCGCACTTAATATGATCTATTGTTTTGGAATTGTGTTTTTGAAGTCGGTTGTTTTTTTTTTTGATAGAATTTGTGTGTTCGTGTTTGTGTATTTTATGTTCAGTGGACGTGTTCCGGCTGATGATGATGATTTGAGAAAAGTACTATACAAGCCTTTCCCACACTTAGGCATTGATGGACTTACGTATGTGTTCGGCCCCCCTTTCGTCCATCAATGGCCGCTGCAGACCTGCAGTAATGTACTACGTTCTAATTGCTTATGATACGGTTCAACATGAATTGATTTATTGGGTCATTCAGTAACTGAGCGATAAAGTAAAAATTCAGATCGATACAACTACTAGTGAATAATTAGTGATAAGTATTTGTGTAATGAGTTGTAACTGGCTGTATGTGGGTGTAACATTAAACAAAAAATAAATGTAGTGACATAGTAGTAAGGCAATAAGGACGTCTCCTTAAACAGTTTCACTGTGTACGCTTTATAGCAAAAAACCAGGAAACAACATTCAAGAACTAAAATTAATACGGAATAACAATATAGATAGGACAACTCGTCAAGAGTTACTGGGTTGGTTGGCTGGAATGCAGGGGTTTTTGATCACCATGACATAGTGTCACTCCAATAACGACAATTTTGTCTATTAACATGCCCATTTAGGTGTAAGTGTGCCTTGTTGAGAAAAAAATGTTTGTAAAACTGGTGAATCGCTCTACCATTTCGTTCGCAAACTGCAACCTAGTGCCATGGTCCTGAGGCCTTAATTCCTGCACCATTTGGATTTTATAGGAATGTAGACTTAAATCTTTCTTGAGAATGCGGTTTAATACATCATTATCTTGGCACGTTAAGGACAGCAGACCGCTTTCGAGTTGATAGTCCAGGTTGGTCACGAACAGACGATTTTAATCGCTCCACGTTTTCGGGGTCCCTCGACGTTCTAGGCCGGACAGATCGACGTAAATCCATTGTTGAACCCGCCTTCTCAAACTTGAGCACCTATTTTTTAATTAACACACCTGATGGAGCTCGATTTTTGTGTCATATCTTGTAATGATTGCAAAACTTTCGTTGAGCTAAGGTCGCAGAATCGTTGTTTCGATAGTACTCGCGTACACAAAATGCACGTTGACTACTGCTAAACGACGCCATGGTACTAAAATCCCATTGGCCGCTCTTGCAATGCGTAACCCCTCCACCCCCCTCCGCTACCGCTGCTAGACGCGGCAACCCATTCAAATGTAAACGGACTTTTGGTCCACCCTGTATAATGTAAAATGTTGAAACTATGAATATATATTAAAAAGAGTGGCAATGAGTTTCTTGCCACTTCTACTCATTATAGCTCAAAGTTTAAAAAGTGGTTCTACCATGTTTAAGGAGGCAAAAATAATGTGAAAATCTATTTCTAATATGTTCTTTACGTCTATTTTCATTAAGCTATTTAATGTTTTGACGAATGCGATACTGGCTAGATATAATACAAAAACTATATGATAGTTTTAAAATATTTTTGAACATAGGACTTTATGTAAATTATAAAATTTCAGGACAAACTTCATCAAAATATTTGTAGAAAGAGATCTCTGGTAGCTATTGGTACTCATGACTTAGACACTATTAAAGGACCGTTTGTTTATGATGCTCTTCCTCCAAGTGAAATTCAGTTTAAAGCACTTAATCAACAGCAGGAAATGACAGCGACGCAACTAATGGAATTATATTCCGTATGTATATTTAAACAAACTATTTATTACAATTAGAAAAAAATACTTATATCTTTTAATAAATTTCACATTTTCGGTTCGTTTTCTATTTTATATAATAACATTTATATGTATTGAATCTAAAAAAGAATATTCCACTTTATTTTTAACGTAATAAATAGTGTAGAATTAATTGATGTTTATAGTGTCTCGAAATAGGCTATTCTTGTTTTCACAACGAGCGGAATGAAAGTAATATTAGCCATTCAATTAAATCACATAAAATATATTTCTTGTTACAGAATCATGCGCAGTTGAAACAATACTTAGGAATAATTCGTGATAGCCCAGTATATCCTGTAATCAAAGACAAAAATGGTGTAACACTTTCCATGCCTCCAATTATCAACGGTGATCATTCTAAAATAACACTGAATACGAAAAATGTCTTCATTGAGTGTACTGCCACAGATCTTACGAAGGTAGATATATTATTACATATTATTTTTAAAAAGTGTGAAAAGTGTAACTTTGATATTCATGAGTCATCATTAAATGGCTCCCCTCAAATAGACAAAACTCTGATAATTGTTATTCGTATTAAATAAATATTTTATAAAATTAAATTAAAAGGCAAATTTATTACTATTTAAAATCTTTTAAATGTTGAACTTTTGTGTTAATTTCGTTAAATTTCAATAAATCACTTTGACATGTCTTCCACCTTTAGACATCTTCAAGATCTGTTCACTCACAGAAAGCTGGAACGAGAGAGAAAAAAAAAGATCTTGAATTAAAACATTAAACCCATTGGATTTGCCCATAAAGTATTTTTGGATAGTTAGTATAATATTATGTACTAATGAGATAAATTATAAAAAAATATATAAATAAACGTTTTGAATTCAATTAATTATACTAGAAAAAAGTTAATATTTTAGGCAACTGTAGTTCTAGACACAATAGTGTGCATGTTCTCGGAGTATTGTGGAGATAAGTATGAAGTTCAGCAGTGTAAGGTGTTTGCACCGGATGGAACCTACGAACTGTATCCTAAACTTCAGTACAGGGAGGAGGTCATTAACGTTGAGAAGGCCAATAGTTATATTGGGATCCAGTAAGTTTTTTCTTTTTTGTGGTACTCTTATGGTTTATAGTACAACCTCCATTTTCCCATGTTTTAAAATACTTAAGACATATTGAAAAACTTTTGTGGCTATTCATATTGAACTGTTATTGCAGAATTTAAAAGAAACCACAGTTATATTACACAATATATTATATACTTTGTTAATATTATAATAATAATCAAACACTTGTTCAATTCTTTCCATATTATGCTATCTTTAAATATAATATATTTATTATTTATGTCGATGTCTTTGTTACTGAACTTAGAAAAAATTCAAATCCAACTATAATAATGTTTTTACTTTGTGTTTGAGTAGGCCCGTGGTTGTTTTAGATTTACATATTCCGCCAAATATAAAGCCATATTTAGCCAATAGTGTCATATTTTTCTTTGCTATTTAGTTTCTTATTCTTGAAAATTACTAATTCAAAGAATGATTTTTAATTTTTAAAAGCTATCACATTGTTTGTATAACAAACTAAATTATAACTGATCAGTATTGTTTTTGGAAAAAAAATCAATAAAATAGTCATATAAGGGTACGGTGGCACAGTTTCCATCCAGTTGTCACACAATATAATATACAACCACTTTCCGAGAAGCAGAAGTTTTTAAATGTGAGTAAAATATTTTCAGAGAGAATGGCGATAAGCTGGCGGGATTATTGTCTCGGATGTGTCTCACATCGGCACACGAGGAGTCCCTGCTGCGGGTGAAGGTTCCTCCGACCAGACATGATGTGATACACGCCTGTGACCTCTACGAAGATATCGCCATTGCTTACGGGTTACTATTTTACTGGCTAAATAACTCAATCCCTTTGTCAATATACTACTATAAATTAGAACATTATTTAGAGGGTCACAGAACATAAGTTCGAGCTTGAAGCGACTTTCAGAGTTTGTATAAAATCAACAATCAACCAATCTCTGCTAATTGACGATTCACTGAGGAGCTTTGGCCGCGGTCAATATGTATAAATGTTATTTTTGTAGTAAAGCCCGTGGCTAAAAACCATTTCATTATTATATTCTGTTCTTGATTGGTGAACTAAGTGAAAGAGAAAAAAGAGCAGCTAGACTGGATGATATTGTAATAACTTCGAATTAGTTTATTACATTACATACTTTTTCATGTATTTATAATTTGAAATGCAAATCAAATCAAACGCGAAATGCTTATGAAAATGGATGTTAGATATTATGGTGGAGAGATGCACTCCGCTCTTGTGATATTTTAAATAGTTACAATTATTTAACAAACAATCAGATCTTTTTATGAAATGTGGCGTCAAACGAAATGCAAGGAAGTTCATAGTTTGGTTGTTATCAGACTACTTGATGAACATAGTGAACTTTTATATTTTCGACGACGAGACAATTTTTTATACGGCTCTTAAAAAGTTTTCGTTGATATAGTTTGACGTATTGTATTTTTTATTTAGGGCACGGCTCAGCTCATCAGGCATCAACAGCTCATACCAAAATGCAATAAAATAAATACATCAAATTAATCTTTGGGGGTTATTTATACATGAAAACCCTCGTTAAGTTTATGGACTAAAAAATTTTGTAATGTAGGGCTAGGCCTCCATTTTATCTTACAACGAAAACGATACGAATAACTCATTGACAGGTACAACAACATAGCACGTCGCGAGCCGAGCGTCGTGTGCGCGGGACGACAACAACCAATCAACAAGCTGACGGAACAACTGCGGCACGAGTGTGCGCACGCCGGCTTCACCGAGGCCCTCACCTTTACTCTGGTATCGTTACACGTTCCTGTTATCTCATCTTTGTTCTGATGAAGGGTGACGGGCGCAGCGGACGCGTGCACAGAATGTTACTAGTCGCGTCACCACCTATTATTATAGAGACGTATGGTGTCTCACTCACTCGGCTGCCGGTGACGCTCCCACCTCATTGCGTGCAACACGTGTGCACTGTTGTGTTTTGTTTTTTAATTGCGCTCGTCACCTTGAGACATAAGATTATAAGTCACCTTTGCCCAGTAATTTCATTAGCTACGGCGCCCTTCAGACAGAAACATAGTAATGTTTACACATTACTACTTCACGGCAGAATAAGGCGCCGTTGTGGTAATACCAATAAAATAGCCGGCTTCCTTTGCAAAGAAGCCTGCCACTGGTAAAATTGGTTTATTATCGAAATTCAAAGTAGATCATCAATTTAGGATAATTCCGATAGAGTTTTAAAAATGAATTGCTAAGGCTAACGAAGACCATCAGACCTGGTAACAAATAATGTCAAGACAATGCGGATCGACAAGAAGGTGGACGAGCTGGAGGAAGCTTTGATCAGACTACGATGGGATGTTACCCGAGGTCCTAATACAGGGTGAGGACTCGATTATCCTAAATTCCGGACACCTGCTCTACTTTCGGGAAGTGGTGTATGATTTCTCGTTCACAAGTCTCTCGTCATCAATGTAACTGAGTTGGGGAGCGTGTCGCCTAGGGTGCGCACCTAATATTTAGAATTACTGAATGATATTTACTGAAGGTCATTCAGGTTTACGCTCCGACTTCGACACACTCAGACGAGGAGGTGGAGGCCATGTATGAGGACATCTCAACAGCCATTCACACGCAAAACTGGGCATACGTAGCGGCGATGAGTTGAGAGTGGGGCAATCTGATTATGGAAATCGGAACGCCCGAGGCCAGATGCTGGCTGACTTCATGGAGAAGGAGGATCTGGATATTATAATGAACTCCTTCTTCATGAAGCCAGAACAACGCAAATGGACTAGCCCTAATGGTGCCACCAAAAATAAGATTAACTTCATTATGTCGACCAGAAGACCTGGGGTTGATCACCGCATAGTAAGAGGCACATTGAATATCAATCCAAAACTGCAGTGGTGTTAACTGGTGATGTCCACGATTCGACCTGCACCCATCCAGATCCAAAACTCGTAAAACTTTCACCATAACACAAATTGTGTGAAGGCGGCCATAGAGCGTAACAAAGGCTTCAAAATATATACACGAGATTTGTCTATTGGGCAGAGCCAATTGGCGAAGCTAGAGACCTGTGACAGCAGGTCGTTCGTCTAAGCCCGAACTTTTGAGGGAAGTCGAGAAGTTCTATAGACAGTTATACACGACGGGCACCTGTTGCCAACATGGCTGAAGATCCAAGAGCCAAATTAACCCGACACTATACCGTAGATTTACCAGACGTCAGCCTGTACGACATTATAATGGCCCTAAAGCAGCTTAAAACAACAAGGCGCCGGGTGATGCTGGAATTACAGCCGAGCTGCTGATATTACTACTACTACTGTGCTTAAGATCCTCCAGAAGCTATTATTCAAATCCGTCATCCTCGAGGGCAAAACGCCGCAAGCATGGCACAGAGTTATAGTGGTGCTATTCTTTAAAAAGAGCGATAAAACGCTTTTGAAGAACTTTAGGCACATATCACTATGATGAATATAGATGTTTCTTTCCGAGTCATGGATGTTTAAATGTATTTATGTATGTTTATATGAATTTATGTATGTTTAAGTAAGTATATTGTATTAAATAAATCGTTATCTTGTAACCCATAACACAGGCTAAATATGCTTAACTTGGGGCAAGATAATTTGTGTAAAAAAGTGTGTCCATATTATCACTTGTGAGCCATGTATATTAGCTGTTTTCTAGGGTTATCACGAATCGTCATGGCGATTTTTGGGAGGAGGCCTTTGTTCAGCCGTGGACGTCTTCCGGTTGAAATGGAATAGAAGGCTAAGGAAGGATGAACCCACCACTGCTTCTTATTCTCTTGAACTTCCTTTTCCTACTTACATACAGCAATAGTGCTATTTCTTCGAGCTACACTTTGATACTGTCTCAGTGTGGTGTCGTGACTCTGGTGTCTGTATGCTGTCTAGTTTGGTAACTGACGCAACCAGTCGCGCCACCGTGGTGTACCGGTGAAATATAGCCTACCTGTGGTTTAGGATGATTTTACAATTTGTTTTTGTAGGGACCGCAATAAGCTAAGAATTTTTCCTTCACATTTTACGCTATAGGGCCGTTTATTTTTTATTATTGGAACCATTCGTCAATACAGTTCGTTGAAATATTTGGCGATTTAAGAGTTACAAATGTTGCGATGTTTTCTGTTTAGACATTCTTGCCCTTTGCATTAAGGCATAGCTTAACCGAAAATATATAATTTGATATCGTGTTTATTTAAACTCATATTATCTTCATTTCAGTGTTCAAGAGAAGACATTGCTACTAAACTTGGACGCACAATAGACCAAGTACCTGCAGCCCATATATCTAACCCCAAGACGTTAGAATTTCAAGTTGTCAGAACCGAGTTATTACCGGGACTTTTAAAGACCTTAGCTGCCAATAAGAAAATGCCATTGCCACTGAAAATCTTTGAAATAAGTGATGTTGTTTTGAAAGACAATAATGTTGGTAAGACAATTTTTTTGTTCACCTTCTGATCAATCATGAAATACCATACTTTGACCGAAAGATTTGTTATACAAAATAAACTTATTTAAAATAGGATATAATTTATGTTATAGTAACCTTTACCACACAAATGTTTCTTAATTATTTTCTTAGTGTACCCCCACTAATTCTTATGTTAACAGCCACAAATATAAAGTATGCGTAAATTCGTAATTCAAAACTGATTCTGCATTATATATTACATGTTTGTCCAACAGAGATGTTAAACGTACTGAATCGCTGACGGGGTAGAAACGATCGCGCATCTAACCGATCTATTTAAGCACACTTGCCGGGGTATTATATATCTATAGCATTTCCAAGAAAATTGGTTTCCTGATACTCAAATATTAGCTTAGATGCCCTAGCTTACTAAAATATAGAATAACCATCAAATGAAATTGGACGGTCAGTTAATTATAAAATATTACATTAATTTGATACTTGCGGAATATCCCCCTTGTTGTGGGCTTTCTCTGATGTTCCCAGTCGCGGATTAACACTAGGGCGGATTTACAGTTGGGGCAAGTGCTCAGGGCGGCAATATTTTGAAAGTGAAAAAGAACTTGTTTTAGTCATCAAGATTGCTCAATATAATTAAAAGATGTGCAGCTTATAAAAAAATTCAGAAGAACTTCTCAGTTATCGCTAAATTTGGCCACCGGGATAATAGAGAAATTCGTAAAAGAGCTGAACGTTTGAGAAATGTTTATTCTTCAGATCTCAAGTCCTCATTAGATGACGAATTTGTGCACATCCATGCTTATTGCACTGAAAAAATGATGGAAAAGAATTCGCCTTCTGATCTTTTGAAATTGTTGCATGCAACCGACTTGTACACTGAGTTTCCAAACGTGTAAATCGCCTATAGAATATTTATGACATTAGCTGTTATAAACTGTATCGCAGAACGATCGTTTTCATGTTTGAAGAGAGTTAAAAACTTTTTACGTTCTACAATGGCTGCTAGTAGACCTTTAGACTTAGCTATTCTATGCATCGAATCTGACGTACTTCAACGTTCAGATTGCAAAGATTTACGGCCGTTTTCAATAACGTCTATCCTTAGTTTAACTTACTAGACGTCTACGTCTTCATGGATCAGGATAGATTTCTCTAGAAATCTATCCTTTTACGCTTACTTACATTTCAATAACCTATTGAAAGATAGCATTGGACTATAACTACGGTGACAGCAATGTATCCGTAAGTTAAACTAAGGCTAGATAGGTTATTGAAAACGGCCATTTATCGACCAATTCGCAATTCAAAAAGTCAGACGTGTTTGCCTGTGAAAAAAATTATGTAAGTAATATAATTATGAGTCACCCTTACAGCCAAATTTATAATTGTTAGAAAAACAAAACAATATTTATTCATGTTTTTAGAATATAATATAACATATAATAAAGTTTCTGCAATAAATTTGTTATTTTAGTTTTGAAAAATAAAATATATGACGCAAAGTCGAAGCTCATTAGTAGAATTGGCGAGAGACTTGCACGAATTCCCTCGGGAACTCGTGCGTTCTGGTCGCTCGCTAAGGCTGTCCAAGGAAACTTTTGCCAGCCAGCCATTCCGCCACTGCACAGGGATGATGACTCGATGGCCCACGACGCGAAAGAGAAAGCTGATCTCCTGGGTTCCCTCTTCGCATCCAACTCGACTCTGGATGACCAAGGTGCACCACCGCATATTCCACGGTGCGAATCACACATGCCGGAGGTAAAAATCCGAAATGGCGCCGTGCTAAAGGCACTTCTCACCTTGGAAATTCACAAATCGAGCGGGCCCGATGGCATTCCCCCGATAGTGCTGCGGACTTGTGCTTCGGAACTGGCGCCGGTCCTTACCCGTCTTTTCCGGCTCTCCTACTCATCAGGCGTAGACCCGAAATTATTGAAGGCGGCTTAAGTGCACCCGATCCCTAAGAAAGGTGTACGCTCGGATCCGTCCAACTACCGCCCCATTGCCATTACCCCCAAAGTAATGGAGTCAATCATCAACCGCCAGCTCTTGAGATACCTAGAGGAGCACCAGCTGATCAGCGACTGCCAGTACGGTTTCCGTCAGGGTCGTTCAGCTGGTGATCTTCTTGCATACCTCACCCATAAATGGGCGCAAGCGGTTGAGTCGAAGGGCGTTGGCGGTGAGTTTGGACAAAGCGAAGGCCTTCGATCGGGTGTGGCATAAAGCGCTTATTGCGAAACTGCCATCCTATGGGCTTCCCGAGAAGTTGTGCAAATGGGTCGCTAGGTTTTTGGCCGATCGGAGCATTAACGGTGAATGCTCCGACTTAAAATCCATAAACGCTGGTGTCCCGCAAGGCTGCGTGCTATCACCTGCACTGTTTCTTCTGCATATGAATGATATGCTGCAAATCAGCAGTATTCATTGCTATGCAGACGACAGCACAGGGTATGCTTCCTACACCGGCTGTGCCAACATATCCCGGGATAGCGTCGACGAGAACCGGAACAAACTTGTGTCTGAAATCGAGACTATGCTTTGCAAAGTCTCGGAATGGGCCCGAGAAAATTTAGTCCAATTCAACCCCAAGAAGACACAAGTTCACCACTAAAAAGTCTCCCTTTGTCGTATCCCCTCGATTCGAAATCACTCCTCTAACTGCCACAGCCTGTATTGGCATACTTGGCGTCGATATATCGATCGACGTTCAGTTCCGTAGTCACTTAGAAGAGAAGGCCAAACTGGCCTCTAAAAAGCTTGGTGTACTCAGTAAGGCGAGACAGTACTTCACTAAAAGCCACCGCCTGCAACTTTATAAGGCGCAAATTCTGCCTCACATGGAGTACTGTTCTCACCTCTGGGCGGGTGCTCCCCAGTACCAGCTTCTTCCATTTGACCGCATACAACGAAGAGCGGTTCGAATCATCGACGATCGGCTTGATTCTTTTGCATTGCGTAGAGATGTGGGTTCTCTCTGCATCTTCTACCGCATTTATCACGGGGAGTGCTCAGAGGAGCTGTTCGGGTTGATTCCAGCGGCCGAATTCCACCACCGGACACTACGTGCAAAGTACCATCCGCATCGTAGACGTCTGGCATTCCACAACCGCGCGTTTCGATAGAAATTTCTTGCCTCGCACAGCCACTTTGTGGAATCAATTACCGGCTGCGGTTTTCCCGAACAGATACGACTTAGGGACCTTCAAGAAAAAAGCAGACTTCCACCTTAAAGGCCGGCAACGCATTTCTTGACACACCTGATGTTGCGGATGTCCATGGGCGGTTGCCTCACCTCTTCCCATCCCGTGAGCCTCCTGCCCGTTTGCCCCCTCTCCCCCTTTTTTATATAAAAAAAAAATATTTAAACTATAAGTTTAAGTAAATTTCCAGTTTTGAGGCGGATTTTTTCCGGTGCCCAGGGGCGGCATTAAGTTTAAATCCGGCCCTGGTCATGTTCCGATATTTCGGCGCATTATACGAGGGCTGCACTAAAACTATCGGGAATGGAATATTTCCACTGTTCCTGTTATATTAAAATGTTTTTAATTGAAAACTCCCTGGTTTTAAAAATCGAATAGCATTTATTTATTTAAAAAGAGATTCTCGGTTTTGTCACTTTTCAAACTTCTTTAGTCGTTGAGAAAATGGAATAGAAAATTCTAGCGCGATGATTTATTATGACTTTCGAAGTGGTTTAACACAAAAACAGTGTGTTGACCGGATGATTTCTGCATTTGGTGATGAAGCCCCATCCAAAACCACAATTTATCGCTGGTTTGCTGAATTTCAACGTGGACGTATCAAGCTCAGTGATGATCCCCGTCAAGGTCGTCCAAAAACTGCAGTCACCAAAGAAAACGTTGATGCTGTGCGTAAGCTGATTGAGGAAGATCAACATGCGAAATTCAGGCAACTTTAAACATTGGCATGAGTCAAATACAAATAATCTTGCATGAACAATGAGGTGTAAAAAAGTTGTTTTCCATGGTTACCGCATTTGCTCTGTGAAGAGCAAAAAGCGGCTCGCGTTACTTGGTGCGTCAGAACTCTTGAAAGATTCCACGCAGGATCCTCCGGCCATGTTGCGACTATTCCTCTTGAGGGACAAAGAACGGTTAATGCAGAATGGAATGCTAGCATTTGTTTGCCACAGGTCGTTTCTGAACTCCGTAAAGAGAACTGCAACCGCCGCATCATCCTCCATCACGACAATGCGAGTTCTTACACCGCGCACAGAACAAAAGAGTTTTTAGAGCAAGAAAACATAGAATTATTAGACCATCCGCCGTACAGCCCCGACTTAAGCCCTTATGATTTTTATACTTTCCCTAAAATAAAGAATAAATTGCGTGGTCAGAGATTTTCATCACCTGAGGAAGCTGTGGACGCCTACAAAACGGCCATTATGGAGACCCCAACTTCCGAATGGAATGGTTGCTTCAATGATTGGTTCCATCGTATTGAAAAATGTGTCAAATTTCGCGGAGAATACGTCGAAAAGCAATAAATACATTTTTAAATAGCAATGTTGTGTCACTTCCTTGATTCCCGAAATTTTCAGTGCCGCCCTCGTATCAGTAACATGCATTCATTATGCGTAGTATAAGTATTATCTGGAAGAATATGATTAATTAATATTGGGTCTGTGCTATTGTTTAGCTACTAATGAATATGTGACCAGTTAAAATCATTTGCTATCGACAGAGACGGGGGCTCGCAACGAGCGTCGCTTATGTGCTGTATACAGCGGCCGCTCGGGCGGGTTTCAGTTCGTGCACGGTCTGCTTGACCGGCTCATGACGTTGCTCGGCCAGCCATGGAGCAACACACAAGGATACTGTCTGAGACAGTGCTCAGGTAATTTTTAAAATGTAATTATGACGCATACTAGAGTAGATAAGTATTGTGTTAGGCCTTGTCCATTTACAGTAAACGAATGCAAGAAAAGGTTTCCTATCTCTTTCACTCACCTCGCCACACATACTTTATCTCTCCCTCATTCTTAGCAATTAAGCTGCTAATGGTTACTTCAGTCAGTAGGTGGGCGGTGGTTATCGAATGCAAGCGAGGCCTGGCAGTTAGTCTGATACAGCGAATGTCATCGATCGTGTATTGCTCCAGGCTCCCCGAGAGCTTATGCAATTTGGATCAGCTTCGTCACTGGACGGTCGTTGTTGATGGATATTGCACAAACTCGTGGCCCGTGAACGCAGGAGTTCTCTGTCAATGTGCTATTTCCTACTGTTTCTTCTCGTCGGCTAGATCACTTGGTGTTGAATAGAGACATCACTTCACTGTGTTTCTTCTACCGCATTTATCTTGGGGACATGCCACAAAATTGCGATACCAGCTTCTATTTCTCTATGGTCTACAAAACGGTTTTCATTCATCCACATACAACCAAAATATGGATAAGCCATGATTCATTTTTCTTTATTCCTTCCTTTTTTACAACATAGAACCTTCTTAAAAAAGCCGTACTTTTCTAAAAGACCGGCAAGGCTCCTGTGATTCCTCTGGTGTTGCATGTGGACGACGGTGATCACTTAACATCAGGTGACGTGTATGCTCGTTTAATGAATCAATCTGCGTACACTGTAAATAAGTAAAGGTATTATATGAGCACTTTATCAACATAATATGGAATATCTGTCAAGGTTTTGCTTCTCTGTAGGAAAGTCAACTCCGACGTATTTCTACCCCTAGCTATTCTTACGACACTGGGTCCCAGTTATAAAAACTTTGTTGTTTTGTAAGTTATATAATTGTTTCATCTTTTAGATGGTGCATACTTTCCTGGCCGATGTGCAGAAGTATTTCTGAAAGGTGATGTCATTGGCAAGATAGGTGTAATCCACCCGGACGTGCTTGCTGCTTTTGACCTTACAAACCCGTGCTCTGCAGTTGAGATTAATGTTGAACCACTTTTGTGAAACCATATTGTTTTAAAAAATAATTCTCTGCGAATTTTGCATAGGTAACTAAGTGTAAAATATATACATATGTTAAACAAGATGATTGGGCTTGTATTTAAATAGGTTTCTATTAAATTATCTTTCTATTTTTGATGTTTGATTTATATCGAAATACTTAAGAGTAAAACAAAATTTTATTTTAAATTATTCATATTAAAGTATCTGGTAACTAACTTCTTCAAAAACGAGTCTGGCCCGTTAGTCGTAAGACGGCAGCGGGACTCTCGCATATCGTAAAACTCTTACGACACCCTTAGGGTTTAGACTTCCCTATTCGCTTAACTCGACACATGGCAAATACTGCTCTTCGCTGGAATTCACCTTTGAAATTACCAAATTGGATTTTTAGAATCTCTCAAATAGTTGAGTAGGGCTTAAGAACTTGAGAGACGGTTTAGTAGGTATTCAGCACAGACAATCTTATATAACAGCTTTTGTGAATGATCTAATCCTTTCTACTCGATGGATGCCGCATGATTCAACGGATGACCAGACGATCAGACCAGATTGGCGCCGTAAAATGATAATATAACGAAGGACAGTCATTGGCTGTATAAGTACATAGTCGGTACCTCGCATCTGGTTATCTTTATTTCTGAAAATTAAATATAAGCAAAGAGGTAGTAGGATTTACAAGGTCTGAAGGGCAGTGAACGGTTTTTCAAATCAAATCAGTTTATTCACATAGGTCACGGAAATGACACTTATGAATGTCAAAAAAAAATCTTATTGAATCTACCGCTACTTCGTAAAGGGTTGAGCTAATGAGAAGAAGTAGCAAGAAACTCATTGCCACTCTTTTATATCAAGATTTATATTTAAGTACATCGATTTTTGCGGTTGCCTCACCTCTCCCCATCCCGTGAGCCTCTTGCCCGTTTGCCCCCTCTCATATAAAAAAAAAGGTTTAAAAATCATTTCAAATTACAATATAATATGTAAAATGATGCAACAGACACACTCAAACGTCAAATAGTCAATGTCTTACATGAGTAAGCCAAAAAAGTAAATGTAAATTAATACAAAAGTTATTGAGTACAGTAGCTGCATCATCCACATACACCATAAATAAATAAAGGTATTCTGCTAGCATTTTATAAGCGATTGTAAATAAATATGTATATATCCATACATATATATACACACAATAACTTTTAAGAATCTGAAACCGAGTCTCCGGCAACAGTATCATCCTGCCACCACAAGCAGCGCCCGTTCACTAGCATGACGCATGAGCCAGCCATCGCCTCCCTCAACCATATTTTAGGGAAGGGGACGACCCGTCCCATGCCGCCGCCACAAGCAGTGACATTTAAGCGAGCATGACGAAACCTGTTACGAGAACTCAGCAAACAACAATAAAATAATCCTAATCTACATATCATGCAATACTCACCAAATACCTCTAATTACAATTTGGCAATTCTGCTTAAACTTGTAATTAATATTATATTTTTACTAACAGAAATCAAAAGCTCAATCCTTTAGGGCATAGTTTCTCAACCGGTGGTACGCGGGGACATTTCAGGTGGTACGCAATCATATATTAATAATAACAATAAAAACTGTTGAATGCGAATAACATTAATTCACAGTTACGATGCAACATTTCCTCGCTAACCTTTCCGGATCGGCGCGCTCCGGTTCTCGCTGTACACTGTAGATCGGGAAGCTTCCGGCAATTTCGCGGCATTTTCCCCGTGTGTATTATTTTACGTGTAGTTATAAAATGCTTATAACTAGGGTGATTTGAGTGACTGTCACTGAAAGCTATTGAAACAAGCTATAAGACCATGTATAAATTATTCATATTATATAGTCTTTCTTTTTTATTTCACACAGACTTTTCATTCGATAAAAAGTGTAAAAATAGGTATATTTTAAAATAAATATTGTTATTATTGTTAATTACTTGTTTTATTTATTTCCTTTTATGTTTTTGTAATGAATAGTATATGTTCATTATAAAATAAAGCTTAAATCTCCACAAAGAACGATCTTCGTGTAAAGTCTTGATAACGACCGCTCGCTGCGCCGGCCACATAAGTGCTTTGTCCGTAAAGCTATGACGTCGAATATTGGTGGCCTTGAATCGTAACGGATCGAAATGTGTTTGGGAATTCACTCGTTCATAACTGCGTAGGCAAATAAACCATCTTGTACACGTAATAAG
The DNA here is from genome assembly GCF_905404315.1 of Leptidea sinapis. NCBI lineage: Eukaryota > Metazoa > Arthropoda > Insecta > Lepidoptera > Pieridae > Leptidea > Leptidea sinapis. Next base: position 5,499,530 of record NC_066275.1, on the reverse strand, counting down.
GGTGATTAAGCATTAGTTTTTAGTGGACATAATGAAGCGATATTTGACTAACCCCTCCACCTCTAAGGACAGTCAAAAGAAGATTAAACCTCAGCCAAATCGTAAGTACGATGCAACTTATTTACAGTTAGGATTTATAGTAAAACCTGGCACAGAAAATAACGATAATCCTATTCCACAATGTGTTGTATGCTCAGAAACACTTTCAAATCAGAGCATGAAGCCTTCCTTACTAAAGCGGCACCAGACTACTAAGCATCCCGATTTGGTTGACAAACCTATTTATTTATTTATTTATAGGACAACCAGTAGTTGTTACATTCTAATATGCTTAAAATATATCAAATATTAACAAATAATGAGTTGAATGTACAACAAATTAAGGTGTCACAACATGCACAGTCTTTGCTTCCGTGACACCAAGAAAACAATTATATAAAATAAAGCAAAAATTATAAAATCAAGATACGAATTTGAAAAGAAGGAAAAAAAAGAAGAAGATGAATATTAATCATATTTTTTGAATTGAATTTGATTTTTTTGATAATTATTAATGAATTTTTTCAAATAAAATTTGAATTGTGTAAGAGAGAAAATCAGTGCATGGCAAAATTTGTAAATATAGACAAAAAACTAGTCAAAGCATCGTACCTTGCCAGTTATAGAATATCTAAAGAAGGGAAGCCTCATACAATTGGCGAGACACTTTTACTTCCGGTCGCTAAGGATATGGTCGAGGCAGTATTAGGCGAAAAGGCAGCAAAGGAGATCGAGAAAATTCCGTTGTCGAATGACACAGTAAAGAGGCGAATTGTGGAGATGTCCTCGAGTATTGAAGAACAGCTTTTACTTCAACTGCGCGAATGTAAATATTTTGCACTGCAAGTAGACGAGAGCACAGACATAACAAATATGGCGCAGCTTCTTGTATTTATACGTTTTGATTATCAAAGTGAAGTTAAGGAAGAATTTTTATTTTGCAAACCTCTTGAATGAAACACTAAAGCTGAGGACATATTTAATGTCATAAATGAGTACATTATAAAAGCGATAATATCATGGTCTGAATGTGTTGGTTTGTGCACGGACGGAGCAAAAGCTATGTCGGGTCATTTAAGTGGATTAGGAGCAAGAATAAAAAAGTTGCTCCAGAATGCCAAAGTACTCACTGCGTTATTCACCGAGAAGCTTAGGCTTCTAAGCCTGCCAACCTTAAGTCTGTTTTAATGGATAGCGTAAAGGTCATTAATTTTATTAAGGCCAGGGCTCTTAATTCACATCTTTTCTCTTTAATGTGTGAAGATATGGGTGCAAAATATCAAACTCTCCTCCTACATACCGAGGTAAGATGGTTGTCACGAGGCATGACCCTAACTCGTCTATTTGAACTGAGGTCAGAAGTCTTTAGGTTTTTAAGTGAACAAAATCATGACATGAAACACTTGTTCAATGATGAAGAATGGCTATCACGATTGGCGTATTTGGCTGATATTTTTGATAGGCTTAATACCTTGAACATGGGACTTCAAGGGCCAAGTACAACAGTGTTCACTACCAACGATAAAATATCATCCTTCAAGAAAAAGTTGGTTCTGTTTCGCTCTCAAGCACAGGACAAGGATTTCTCTGCATTCCCTACTCTTGCTGCATTTTTGGAAGAAAATGATATTTCTCTGAAGCAAGAAGTGACTGATGATATCACTAGTCATATGGAAGCCCTTCAAACGAGTTTTGATAAATATTTTAATCAAGATTTTTCTAAATATGAGTGGATTAGAAATCCATTTTCAGGGAAATTTCCTAGTGGTCCTAGTCACTCAAAAGAGTGTTTCATCGACCTTATAAGTGACAGCTCAATGAAAGATGCGTTTAAAGAAAATCTTTAATAGAATTTTGGATGGAGACAAAAACTGAATATCCATCAGTGTTCGAACAAGCGATAATCTTTTTAATTCCATTCGTAACCTCGTACTTATGTGAATCAGGCTTTTCAGAGCTGCTGTTCATCAAAAATAAATACCGAAACCGCATTAGTGTTGAAGAGGACTTGAGAATCAAGTTAAGTTCAATCGACCCAGATATTGAAAATTTGATCAAGAACAAACAACAACAAGCTTATTAGGATCTGTTTATATTTAAATGACTGTGTTCAATTAACTAATTCAAGATTGTTTTTAATGTATGATACATTTTATTTTGTAAATACATACATACAGTTGTAGAGTGCATTTTTATTTTCCTAAACCTGACCAAATTTAAATTATATATAACTATATATTATATATAAATAAATAAATAAAAATATATAGAAATATAAGGTATCAAATCTCTGAAAATTTCAAGTGGTACGTGGTTACTAAAAGGTTGAGAACCCCTGCTTTAGGGTAATCAAATCAAAATCACCTTATTCAGGCGGGTCAAGGAAATGACTTTTCTTTTTATATCCACCTCCTTTGAGGGTTGAGCTTTAATAAGAAGTGGCAAGAAACTTTTTGTGACAATCACTCACTCACAAATCATTTCAGTTACAATATATGTAAAGTGATTCAGCAATAATACTAAAACTACAAATACTCAAAAAAAAATGTTAATTAATACGTAAAAACAGTTGATTGAGTACAGTCACGGCCGACTACTACTGTATCAAGAATAATACCAGGCCATGGTACAGTAGATGCATCAATCCACACACACCGTAAATAAATAAAGGTATTTAGCTCCCAGAAAATGTACAAAACAAATGTATTACGAAATTTAAAAGAATTGTTAAGAAACGTTTGAGTATGAAAGGTTATTATAACATAAACGATTTTCTTAATGACACCACGGACTGGGAATAAAGCGAACACCCTCAGGCTCTTTAATTATAAATGTTTATTGTACGATATTACATTGTAATCCATATTTTATATTAAAAAAAAAATAGCCCGCTGAGTTTCTTGCGCCCATTCTTCTGAGGCAGTCTCATTTGAATTAGTGGTAGTTTTTGACGTTCAAGTGATTTTAAATCCTATTTTGAATAAAAATATTTGTCTTTTGACGAGATTACTTGATCGAGATAGAGTTATTCACAAATTCTATTGGGCTTCTTTTTCGGCTAACTCTGTTACAATTATTTGCTGGTAGTGGTGAAAAGATTACGAAGTCATCAGTAAATCTTAAATGTGACAGGTATTCTCCGTTGATAGACAATCCACATTTTTCCCAATGCAGTTGGCGGGCAGGTGGCTCTCTAGGACCGCCGTAAATAGTATGGATGAAATAGCATCACCCTGCCGTACACCTCTTTCCAAATTTATTTACTTACCCACATTCTCCAGCCTTATTTTTGCTTTAGTTTTTGTGTAATCATTTCGAAGTTTTCAAGCATATTTGTTCTGAACTCCTAGATCTTTCAGAGAGTGCCATATCAATTAGTGTTCCAGTGACTCAAAGGCTTTGGTTCTGTCTACAAAACAGCAATAAAATGTTATATTGGATTCCTTGCCTTTCTCGAATAGTTTCTTTACAACTTGTATGTGGTGTGGATTATCTAATCCTGAATCCTGCAAGGGAACAACCTTCGGTTGGTTCTTGTCAATCCTTGTTGATGTTCTGTTTAAAATTACCTTGGCAAATGCTTTGTAGATATTCGACATTAAGGTTATAGGTCTTTTTTTATGGAATAGGAGGACAAAAGAGCGTACGGGTCACCTGGTGTTAAGTGATCACCGCCGCCCACAATCTCTTGCAACACCAGAGGAATCACAGGAGCGTTGCCGGCCTTTAAGGAAGGTGTACGCGCTTTTTTTGAAGGTACCCATGTCGTATCATCGCACAAGGGAGCTCATTCCACAGCTTTGTAGTACATGGAAGACCACCACACATCCAGACGGTGAGGATGATATCCTAACTTGTGGCGTGTCGTGCGAAGGTGGAATTCGGCGGCAGGAATCAGGTTAAACAGCTCTTCGGAACACCCCGTGCTAAATGCGGTAGAAGACACACAATGAAGCGACATCTCTACGCAACGCCAAGTGATTCAGCCGTTCACAGAGCACAGGGTCCCCGACAATTTGAGCTGCGCTACGTTGCTTTCAGTCAAATGGGTCGAGCTGATACTGGGTTGCGCCAGACCAGAGATGACAGCAATACTCCATGTGTGGCCGGACCTACGCTTTGTAGAGCGCTAGAATGTGGGCCGGCTTGAAGTATTGCCGTGCTCTATTAATGACGCCCAGCTTCTTCGAAGCCAATTTGGGTTTGCCCTTCAGATGGCCACGGAATTGGCAATCGCTCGAGATTTCGAGACCCAGTATTCCGATACTAGGCGTGGCTTTGAAGGATGTGTTGTCGAAGAGCGGTGATACGGCAAATGGGGTTTAGGTCTATAGTTATTTATAGTACTTTTGTCTCTTTTATTGCGTAAAAGTATTATGGTTAATTCTTTCCACTGGTCAGGTATTATTTCATTCTTCAGAACATTATCATTACAGATATGTGTAAGGATCGGTATATGATGATGTTTATTTTTATTAAATTATTCTATCAGATCCCGGTGCCTATTATTCTTTTGGGCTTGTATCACTATCTATTTCTGCTGGTAGTATGATTCGTACTTCTTCTCCGCTGGTCAGGCTGGCTAACGTTTTTCTTGGTGTACAGATCTCTGAAAAATTCTGTTGTTACCTATTGCTATAATTTTAGCTACCCTGTTGCTTTTCTTGCTTATTAAGCTCGGTATGGAATCAATTTTATCTTTCAGCTTCTTCATTACTTTTTTTATTCCTCCGGTCTTTTCAATACAGACATCTAGCATATATATCTCTTTGTGTTTAATTTGTTTATTTAGTTCTGGTATGTTTCCTCTTATACATATTGTTTTACACTTGATTTTAAATTAATTTAGCTCGGTTTTTAAGCAACCCTAGTTTTATCTGTAAGCCATTTTATAGTGTCCGTCTCATTGTCAGTCTTTTTCTTTCCCAGACAGAATTATCTCAAATTTATTGTATTTTAATTGATTGGTTATTTTGAGAAAGCTGTCCAGTTATTCTTTCTATTGCTCTGTATTTCCTTAATTAATGTGCACCTTGCTTTATTTTAAATGGTCTGTTTTTATTCATATTTTTGAGCTGAAGTTAAGCTTTTACCATTCTGTGATTGCTGTTGAAGTTGAGATTATTTATTATTACAGATGATAGGTAGCTAATTACTGACAGTAGAAGGTAGTATGTATCTCTCTCTGTAAATAGTATATTGGGAAAGGCTGTTAGTCTCCAGCTGCCTTTACCCGAATGTTACACAGCAGAGTACGGTGAATGAGTACCATTCAATACCAACAAATTAATACTTGGCATGTTAAATTTCTTGTATCAAAAATATTATCCTATGTAAATAATGATAGGCATTGTTTGCTTACTAGTCTAATCAAGCAATGCACATGTTTGATTGCCTTATAATAATCCCACAAACAGATAACTAACATCAATGGGAAACTGTTATGGTGATGGTATATGAGGTTATATTGAAACAAACAAAATCTTTTTGAAAATATATTTCCAATTTCACAACACAAATGTATATCAAATCACATTATAACATAAGTAGAAGTAATCTGTATAGTGTTATACTACATGGACATTTCATTTAAAATGAACATACATTACATGTAGTCATGGTGTTTATCCAATAAAAATATGGCTTATAATGCTTGGTCCGAGACTGTTAAATAACTCTTTTATGACAATGAAATGTGCCTAATAAGTGTAATCATAGAATTTTATTTTAATATATAACAGTTTGGGCTCTTTTATTACAAGAATATTTCTATAATGGCTGCCCTCAAACATTGATGCTTATGCTCTCAACAAAGAAATAATAGTACCAGATTGACATGCCCATCGAGTCATATAATGCTAGTCATATCATTATATAACCCATAGATTATGCACACATTTTAGTAATATTTTTATTTAATAGTTTACATCAATTTATAATAATAAAAATATTTAAACCTAGAAAAAACTCAAAAGTACCTATTTTAAAATAGCCAGCTGACAAGGACATACACACCTACCATATATCATGCTTAGGCATTTATTCAGTTTTAAACAACAAGTGGAGAGGATATGTCGAAAATCGGCATGGATAACTTTTTCAAATGATTAAATTCACAAAATATTATTGCAATTTTAAACAAATTTTTTGTAGTAAAAAGGAAAATTATCATCAAAATTATGAATTCATAATTCCTATCTAATAAAATATTTACCTCTTTTTTATCAAATATCTAATGCTGTGGTAGGCTCTAGCCAACAATGAATTATTGTCAAATCATAATAACCAATATGAAAGGTACTTTGAATTAACTACTTTATAGGTTTACATTAATATTATACACGGGCAGTGTAAAAATATATCAAAAATATTATTTTAATATTTCCGTCTGATATATAAATACTTAAACATATAAATTTATCAGGTTGAACATGACTAAATTGGATTTATAAAGCACTTGATTGATTCTTCATAATACTGTTTAAATTAAGTATAACAGGTTCAGGTGGGACATTAGCATCATAATAAACAACAGAGGTATGTCATTTTTAGCATACAAACAACTTGTGATAATAATACTTTATATTTTAAATACTGGTTACATATATGTAATTTATGCTAGAAAAAACATTTGTTATCATCACACAATCATTAATTCATCCTAGTTATTATATTATACATATATAAAAACTTACTGCACAAATACTGCATAATACTATAAATTCATATTTCATATAAATATATAGAACAAACTATAAAAGTAGGTTCTTCAAATAAATTCATACATTTTTGTATCTAGTAAGGTGGACGGATTACTAAGCTTTGTTTTATTGACAACCTTAATCAATTGAGGTCAGTTCAATCAAGCAACAATTCAATGTGGAACATTTTATGCAATTCCCCTCTTCTAAAATTGGGGGCAATGATAAATGGGCAAAGGTAAAATGAGAGTTCTTTCAGATTTGATGCACTAGATTTGATAGCTTTAGCCACATCCATTGTAACATGTACACACCTAGAGAGACTTAAATAGGTTAAATGTTGAAACTTGTTTTTGGAAAAATATGCCAATAATGCATTTGTAGAGAAATAACCATGCCGTAATTTAAGTGAACGTAAATTTTGGAGTTTGTACAAATGTTGCAAGCTCGAGTCAAATAAAGTTTTGCAAGTCATTATATGTAGCACCTGAAGGTGTTTGCAGTTCGAAATCAAAAACACAATATCATCATTCAAAGTATCCCCATAAATATGAAGTGCTTGCAGACTTGATTGCTTAGTCCTTACAAGAGATTCAAGAAAATCAGCAGGGATGTTCTTCATCTTTTCCATATTAATACTAACTAAATTTACACATTGTAACATGCTGTACAAGCTACTATGTGTTAAAGCGAAATTTGATAATATTAATGTTTCTAAATATTTTAATTTTTCAAAAGGTAAATGATATACAAAATTACCATTTGGTCCTTCAGGGTTTTGAACTATTAAAGAATTACGGAAACTCAAGAATTTTAAATTGGGCCAGTAACCCAGATCATCAAAAATACAACTATCAACTTGAGATATACTTATCTCTAAGTGAGTTAAGTTAGGGCAGTAGCTGATGAGGGAAGCTCTTACTTGGGAGTAAAGCTTAAAATACTGTAGTTTAACATTTTTTAAATATTTTGCCACAAATGGAACAATGTTATCACTGATTCTAACATAATTTTTCATACATACTATGAGTCTAGTGTTATCCCAAATGCATGGTGCCATACAGAGTTGCTGCCATCTCACACAAACTTTAACTACAGCTAATATTGATTCAAAATCTATCATAGAAAATATATAAATGAGTAACTCATTTGGCAGATCATTTATCGTGAAGGAGTGAGGATATAGTTGCATCTCTGACATTTCAAGGTGCACCATCCTTTATTACAACCGATCACACTGAGGTAGTCCTACAACAATTGAAACAAATAAATCATGAAGCTAGAATATTCCTTCAAATTATGACTGTAATGAAAACCTCAGGATTACCTTGCGTGCTATTCGAGACAATTTTAATTTAGGCTTAAGTAAAATCATAATTTTGGAGCCACAATTTAGTAATTAAGCTGTATTTTCCACATAATAGGTTTCTTTTTCATAATATTGCTCTACTTCATTATATTAAAAACACTCATATAGGAATAAAATAATATGAAATAAAAATAACTTTCATCTTTGGCTATTCTATTTTTGTAATTGATTGTAATTGTTGGAGCAAGGATTGAAAACTGACATTTGACAATTTTTTTTTTATTCGTTCCACAAAGAACAGGCTAAGATCAGAGACCATGCTGCCTAGTCATCAGTTTTATATTACATAGGTGAAATAGATTAGTTTTAAGTCATTAGTATTATTTTACATAAGTAAATAGATTAGTTTAAGTCATTAGTATTATTTCAGTATAGTCCGTTATGTACTAATTTCATTAGTATAATTACTAAATTTAAGAAATATCTTAAATACGTGTCTTTCATTAGTCATTTTGGAATAGCCATAATATAATGCTATAAGTCAAATCCGATAGAGTCATATTCTTTAGCATTTGTCAACACTGACAGAAACTAACCTGAACAATTGTACATTAAGGACGCGTTCTCAAAACAGAGAGGTATCGAATCGCACCGCTACACTGACACCGCTCAAACACATACACGAACTTTAAGTTACTAGCGGGAATCAAATGAATTTGATAATTTAGCAAGTTTGAATTTTGTTTTTTTTAATACCTATGTATTTTTGATAATTGGTTGATGTATTCGTTTAGTAGTTAAATATTAGAACTTTAGATGGCAATTCTGTCGCATAACGTCGTGTGCAGTAAACGCAGTTTTTTTTAAATCCAAGATGGCCGCTGCGAAAAATTATGATTTCAGCAATATGGGTATCCTATCCGAGGTTATCGAAGGTGCAGAGAACGAATTTGGGATCATTTTTGTTTGCCCGCATGAGGGTAAATTTTTTACGGATGAAACGGAATAAACTGTCACGAAAATTAAGGACGTTTTTATCCAAAAATGAGGGGAGGGAGATTGAGTCTGATTGAGATAGGGTGAGAAAATGTGAATATGCTACATTCGCGGCAGTAGCAGACGGTACCGCTATGTAGTAAAACAACTTCACTACTAGCGTTGTATCATGCAGGTTTAGCGCGCGGCCGCGAGTAAGTAGAACATCTTCCCTACTAGCTTTGTATTGTGCAGGTTTAATGATTAATAATAATTGGTAAAACATGTAATAATTTCTAATAATGACAAAAATCAATTGGTTTAGAGAACAGATTAGGATAATTATTAATATAAACGAGATTTAAAAATTAGTTTTCACAAATAAGTTTCACTTCTGACATGTGTACTTTGTACGCACGCCATTTTTTGTGTTGTCTGGTGCTTTGGACGTAGCTTCCCCCCTAAGGACACCTCCCCTACAAGTGGAGTTGAAAAAAATACTGGAGACTTGCTTTGTTGGGTATCGTTGGTTAGGTCTTTGAAAGTTAGATTCAGGTTTGATACATGACATTTCCTTTGGTCTTTTGAAAATAATGCGGGATTAAGGAAGATATACGTTACATTTATGTAATAGCTTATATCTTATGATTACAATATCTATTGAAATAACTCTTCTTGACATAAAATGGTGGTAATAATTGATAAAAAGGGTAGAGCTTCTTGTGGTGAATAGGTTATAGGTAGGTGTTTCAAAATCAAATTTTGTGTTTTAAGTAAATATTGTGGATGAAATGTCGAAACGTAAATATATATTTAGGGAATGAAGAAATGATTTAGCATGTGGGATATTGTTAGACAGGCCTTTTATAATATAATTTAAGTTTATGAATGAATTTTAATTTTGACGATGTAACACCACACACATTACAAAAAATTTGTAGATTTCATAGGCGCCATCTTGGATTTGAATTTTGACCCGATATTCGTTATTGTTGACCCCGAAACCCATGAAAATGACACCCATGAAGATAGTTGGTAAATTTCATAGGCGCCATCTTGGATTTCGATTTTGACCCCGAAAACCATGAAAATGACACCCATGAAGAGAAGTTGGTAAAATAAATAGGCGCCATCTTGGATTTCGATTTTGACCCGATATTCGTTATTGTTGACCCCGAAAACCATGAAAATGACACCCATGAAGCTAAGTTGGTAAATTTCATAGGCGGCATCTTGAATTTCGATTTTGACCCGATATTCGTTATTGTTGACCCCGAAAACCATGAAAATGACACCCATGAAGAGAAGTTGGTAAATTTCATAGGCGCCATCTTGGATTTCGATTTTGACCCGATATTCGTTATTGTTAACCCCGAAAACCATGAAAATGACACCCATTAAGAGAAGTTGATAAAATTCATAGGCGCCATCTTGGATTTCGATTTTGACCCGATGTCGATTTAATATAGACCTTATATTTAGAGATGAACTAAAGGACGCGTTCTCAAAACAGAGAGGTATCGAATCGCACCACTACACTGACACCGCTCAAACACATACACGTACTTAAAGTTAGTTGCGGGAATGAAATGAATTTGATACTTTAGCAAGTTTGAATTTTGTTTTTTTTTTTTAATACCTATGTATTTTTGATAATTGTTTGATGTATTCGTTTAGTAGTTAAATATTAGAACTTTAGATGGCAATTCTGTCGCATAACGTCGTGTGTAGTAAACACAGTTTTTTTTTAAATCCAAGATGGCCGCCGCACAAAATTATGATTTCAACAATATGGGTATCGTATCTGAGGTGCTCGAGGGTGCAGAGAACGATTTTGGGATCATTTTTGAAATCCATGATGGCCGCCGCGCAAAAATATGATTTCCACAATATGGGTATCGTATCCGAGGTTCTCGAGGGTGCAGAGAACGATTTTGGGATCATTTTTGAAATACAAGATGGCCACCGCGCAAAAAAATAAACAATTGACACCCATGAAGAAAATTTTGTAGATTTCATAGGCGCCATCATGGATTTCGATTTTAACCCAATATTCGTTATTGTTGACCCCAAAAACCATGAAAATGTCACCCATGAAGAGAAGTTGGTGAATTTCATAGGCGCCATCTTGGATATCGATTTTGACCTGAAATTCGTTATTGTTGACCCCGAAAACGACACCCATGAAGAGAAGTTTGTAAAATTCATAGGCGCCATCTTGGATTTCGATTTGGACCCGATATTCGTTATTGTTGACCCCGAAAACCATGAAAATGACACCCATGAAGAGGAGTTGGTCAAATTCATAGACGCCATCGTGGATTTCGATTTTGACCCGATATTCGTTATTGTTGACCCCGAGAACCATGAAAATGACACCCATGAAGAGAAGTTGGTAAATTTCATAGGCGCCATCTTGGATTTCGATTTAATATAGACCTTTTATTTAGAGATGAAAATAAATCACTAATTCTTCAAAAAAATACAGAAACATATTTTTTTGAAATTCTGACTGCGTTCAAAATATGTAAAGTATCAAACACAGTATTGTAGAGCTTACAAAAAATATTCACGTTCGTACAGCGATCTTTCCGAGTACGAGCTGCTGCTTAAACCGGCACAGTGTCTACCCACGACGGCGGCCGAGCGCGGACTGACGTTGTTTCGATAGATCTCTCTGTGCAATGCGTACGGAGGGACAAAATAAAATAACCCATAAGCATAGTTTACACGGAGCCAACACTGGCTGCCAGTGTTGGCTTGGTATTGACCTTGTGTAAACAGTTTTTCAAGCCAAGCCAGCGCTGGCTGCCAACGCTGGCGAGAATAGAGCGCCCGTCTATTTTTCTAGCCAGTGACCTCCGCCCGCATACCCCTCGACCCCAGCGCCAGCATTGCGGACACGTGTAGACGCATCTCGCCAGTCACTGGCGAACGTCCGTACGGTGTGTGTACTTTGTTGTTTTGTTTGGAATTTCTGCGATAAAATGCCTAGAAAATTCAATGAAGAGGATACTTTAAAATTCGTACAACTTTATAGAGAGCACGAATGCTTGTGGGATAAGCGTTGCGATGCATATAAAAATAAAGAAATGCGCGCTTCGGCACTAGAACAACTTCGTGTAGGAATGAATATAGAAGCACTGACTATCGATGAAGTTAAATCAAAAATCAAAAGTATTCGAAATACGTACTACTTGGAACTCGACAAAATCGAAAAATCTACAAGAACTGGGGCTGCGGGAAGCGTTTATAAGCCAAAAGCAAAATGGTTTGATGAATATGATTCGTTTGTAAAGCCGGTTTCTATTAGGAGAAAAACCATAGTAAGTAAAACCACATTATTATTTATTTTAAACTAAAATTACATTTAAGGAAAATTATAAAGCCACTTAAAGACACACGCATAGGTACTACAACAAAAGAAGCTCGTGTAGGTATTTGTCCGTTGTCCGTTTCAATGTAGATTTTCAAAGTGGATTGTTAATGTATGCTATTTAATTGCCAAGGAACTCTTCCTTCGTTATTAAACATATTTTTTAAAACTTCTCTTTTCTCTCTTGCTATTTCTGCTGAATGATTGCTACCTTGATTGCCAATACTCTGTAGGGCATGTATTTGGCTCCTCCATGAACCGGGCAGAATATTTCCCTGTTCATCTTCCCTATCAACACAAGTAGCGGTGATGTATGACTGTGATTTCTTTCGTAGCCAATTATGAAGGGCACAACAAGCACAAACGATTGCATCTACTGTTTCCAAGTTAGTTAATATTGGCTTTTCTAATACCCGGAATCTACTAACTAAGATTCCAAATACATTGCCCGAGATAACCTGTAGTTAAAAACTTTTTCTTCTGTACTGAGGTTTACACCTGGATACGGCTTCATTAAATAAGTTTTTAGTGGAAATGCCGCATCTCCCACGATGTCTCCCTTGTCAGGTTATAAGTTATTTTCCAGGTATTGGTATATAGAACAATTTTTAAAAACTCCTCCATCAGATGCGCTACCACACGCGCCGACATCTATGTACGAAAAACAGTAGTCGTGATCAGCAATAGCTAACAATACGACGCTGCTTGTTTTTTTTTAATTAAAGTATAAACTTCCACTTTTAGGAGGAGCTTTAATTGTCACATGTTTTCCGTCTATACAACCATAACATAAGGGGAAATTCCATCGTGTTTTAAATCCCCTTTCGATGTTTTTCCATTCTTCTGCGTTTGGTACCTGTAAAAAAGGGTAGTAATGAAAGCGGCCTATTTAATACCATTTTTAGTCATCAAAAAAAATCTATAACATTACAATTACATTAATTTGTTTTATATAATTACAGGACAACATGAATACCCCAAATAGCAATGAATCAGGATCATCGAATAGCAATGAACCAAGACCATCGTTGGTTCCACGCTCTGAAAATGGGTTAGAAAATGAGTCTGCAGAAGAGACACCACGATTTACCCCACCCACAAAACCTAAGCGGGGCAAGTTATCACAAATATCTAACATGATAAATGACTTAAGGGAAATTAACGATAACACACAATACGAAGAAACAGATCTAGATCTATTTGGAAAAAGCGTCTCGGCACAAATGAAAAAATTGACAGAGGAACAGGCAGTCATTGCTAAGAAAAAGATACAGAGTATATTGACTCAATGCATGCTCAAAGATATACGAGCCAAGAATGCGTCTCAAATGCAACGATCGGTTCAGCAATTGCAAAATACGCTACCTACTAATTGGAATTCTACACAAGTTCTTCCGAGCTACACAGTACCCCAATACTCTCTGGCAACACCTACAATCTCCTCCTCCAGATCCCAGTCCATCGACATGCTCTTCTTCGTGTTCCCAGTATACCACTGATGTCTTATCCCCAGAAACTCCATATAATTATGTCAGTTATGACGAAAGTGTAGACAACAGTGATGCCATTCAACAAGCATTCAATAACGCTTAAATCACATTGTCATGTTTGTTGTATTTTGTAATAATGTGTGCCTTATTATTTCAATTTTAAGTAAATAAATAAACACTTACTTTAATATACTGTTTTAATACTTCATAAATTGTTCGACAAACTTCTGGTATGAATTGTGATATAGATGGTTTAGAAACACGGTAAAAATTACTCAAGCTTCGATAACTCATTCCTGTTGCTAAGAACGATAACGTTACTTCTAATTTTATTTTCGCTGGTAATGCATCTCTCATCAGAGTGTCTTGGCGCTGAATCGAGCTCTGTATAAGCGAAAGCAACTCATCAAAGTTTTCAACAGTAACCCGCAACGCTAACCTGTACTCAGAAGGATCTTCTAATCTTAGTTGTTTCAGCAACAAGGCATAAGCTCCAGTTACAGGTCTATCGCTTAACCATTTTCTTATCCAAAGTCGTTTCGCTCCCTTGTTTTCTAATATATCAATCAACTCTTCTCTTAATAGTTCAGAGATGTTTTTTAAACATTTCTTTTTCAACTGCCTTTGCCGCGTATCCATTATTTTTTTAAAACGTGTGCACACCCGAAGAAAATATCCGTAAATGTATGGCCTCGTCTAAACAACAAGGGCCAGGCCAACGCTGGCTTGTCTGCAGACTGGCGCCAGCATTACTGGCTCTGTGTAAATTATGCTTTAATACCACACTTTAAAGCTCATGCTTATCAGAAAAATATATGAATTTTAGACGATTCATTTTTATTTTTTCCTGAGATTATTTATAACATATTCATTAATTTATTTCCCGCGTTTTTGAAATTATTATATCTGTTACCCTTACGTAATTTTTAAGAGAAAAAATTATGTAAGTAGTAGCAGAAAACTGATCCTGAATGAAGCCCCATTTCGTCAATTTTGTGTGAAAAGGTAACGGATAATCGTTTTTACGACATAAAATATCAAAATTTTAAAGCAAATATTTCCCGCTAATTGGAGATAAAGAAGTAATCTATTTGTGGCTATTGTTAGTTGTGTTAGATTTAGTTTCATTTCATCACAAACTCTACCGAAAAATATCTTATTTTTGTCGGATTCGTAAATGCGTCCTTAAAGTTACATTAAAAATATCATAGAACAAAAAATATAATGATACAACATAAATATTAGCATAAAAAAATATACAAACTTAATAGAACTTATTATATAAAATCTTAAATTTAATATTACAATTATTACATGAAATATAATTTATGTACTAGCTAAATTTGTCCAACTGTATTAAATTTAAACAAAGGTTTATATGTCGAACTATTTACAATTAGAGCCTGGGTGGAGCGCGGTACCAAATCAGGATTACCATATATTTCAATTCGCTCATCCATTAACACAAGTAATGTCAAAGGATGAGCAATCGAAGAATAAGTGGCACAGAGTTTGCTCTGCTTGGGAGTTACAGTGATCACAATGTGGACCTGGTACCATTTTGAGACGAAAGAGGTGATAATTTAAACGACAGTGTCCAAAACGGAGCCGTGAAAGACTGCTGTAAAACTTTCTATTATATATTTCGTAAGTTTTACAAAACCAAGGCGTAGTTCCAATAGGAACATTATGTGCAGCATATTCAAATTCAAATATTTTTATTCAAAATAGGATTTATAATCACTTATTGAACGTCAAAATCTAGCACCCATTCAAAAGAGACTGCCTCAGACCTGAGAAGAATGGGCGCAAGAAACTCAGCGGGCTTTTTTTTTATATAAAATATGGATTACAATGTAATATCGTACAATAAACATTAATAATTAAAGAGCCTGAGGGTGTTCGCTTTATTCCCAGTCCGTGGTGTCATTAAGAAAATCGTTTATGCTATAATAACCTTTCCCACACAAATGTTTTTTAACAATTCTTTTAAATTTCGTAACACATTTGTTTTGTACATTTTCTGGGAACATATTGTAGAAGCATATACATCGCCCTACAAAAGACTTACTAACTCGACCCAACCGAGTAGTAGGCATAACAAGTTTATGTTTGTTCCTCGTGTTAACATTATGAATGTCACAGTTTCTAGAAAATTCCTCAATGTGCTTATGAACATACAAAACATTATCAAAAATGTATTGAGAAGCAACAGTCAAAATGTTTATTTCTTTAAATTTTTCTCTTAATGATTCTTTAGGATCTAGGTTATAAATCGCGCGAATAGCCCTCTTCTGCAGCACAAAGATAGTATTAATATCGGCCGCACTGCCCCATAACAATATACCATAGGACATAATACTATGAAAATAACTAAAGTATACTAATCTCGCCGTATCTATGTCAGTTAACCGTCTGATTTTCTTAACCGCATATGCTGCAGAACTAAGCCTATTCGCCAATCCTTCAATATGGGGGCCCCACTGCAATTTGGAATCAAGAGTAATGCCAAGAAATATAGCAGATTCCACTGGTTTTACCACCTCTCCATTTAATAAAATATTCGCATCTACATTTTTAACATTTGGCGCGGTGAATTTAATATATTTGGTTTTATGATTATTTAACAATAAGTTATTGGCGCTAAACCAGTACACGATGTCAGATAGAGCATTGTTTACTTCGTCATATAAAACTTGGCCTCGTTTCACTTTGAATATAAGTGAAGTGTCATCCGCAAACAATACCACCTTGTGTTTTTTTTGTACAAGGTTTGGTAGATCATTTATATAAATTAGGAAGAGGAAGGGTCCAAGAATAGACCCTTGTGGTACCCCCATACCGAGAGGAGTCCCATGAGATCTCCTGCCATTCACCTCGACCCTCTGAATCCTATTATTTAAATATGAGATCAGAAGATCGAGTGCAGATCCTCTTATACCATAGTGGCATAGTTTCCTGACCAGCGTTGAATGTTGAACACAATCAAAAGCCTTAGATAAATCACAGAAGATACCAAGTGCATTCTGTGATTCCTCCCAGGCCTCAAAAATATTCCTGATGAGTTCAACACCTGCATCCGTAGTCGAGCGTCCCCTAGTAAAGCCAAATTGTTTTATATGAAGTAACTTATAAGTGTTAAAGTGAGTAAGCATTTGGCTTAGAAACAGGGCGATAGTTATTCGGGTCAGAAGTGAGTCCCGATTTAAATATTGGTGTAATTTTACTATACTTCAGAAGGTCAGGAAACACGCCATGTTCAATACAGCTATTAAAAACTAGTGCTAGATATGGTGCTATGACGTCAATAACAGAACTTATTATTTTTACAGATATGCCCCATATATCAGCAGTTTTTTTCATTTCTAAGGATCTGAAAGTTTTAATTATTTCTGCTGGGCTAACAACACTGAGTTTGAAATTTTGTTTACATTCCTTAACATTTTCCGAAAGAAGTGACTCGGCAACACTGGTGGAGGAGACAAGGGTGCGCGTTAAAGCAAAAAGCAATCATATTATCGTGAACTATAATGTCAAATAATGTCAAGACAAGGGTGCTTGAGATGGAAACTGGAATGTCAGAAAAAAAATTCTCAAAAGCAGAAGCTACTTCCTGCTCAGAGTGGATTTTTGTATTGTTTATTATTAGATTATATTCAAACTTGCAGTCTTTCGCTCTTCCAGATTAGTTAATAACTTTCCAAGTCATTTTTATTTTATTTGAAGCATTTTTAATTATTTCTCTAATATGCATTGACTTAGCAATAGTACATACTTTCTTAAATAATTTCGAATAATTTTTCACATATACAAGGAAAGATGCGTCATGATTACATGATGATCTCTCACTATATAGTTCATATAACCGTTGTCTGCTCCTATGAATACCAGCTGTTGCCCAGTTGTTAAATGACAAGAGACCACCCAAGTTGACTGTCTTTGAAGTAAATATAGAAGCAAACTCTGTTTTAATTATTTTAAATAACTTACCATACATCTCATTTGGAGTACTGTTATAATTCAAATACAAGTTTGAGAGTTTTTCTGAAACATTGCCTCTATATTTCTCCATTCGCCTATTGTTTACCGGAACAAACATAAACTTTTTAGTTGAAGTACATTTGTTCCCTTCAATATTAAAAGAGGCTAATTGACCAAAGTGGTCTGAGCTCAGTTTACTAATTATTGATTGAGAAATAGGTATATAATTAGTAAAAATATTAACAATACAGCTTTTAGAGGTGCTGGTTACTCTAGTAGGTTCTAAGAAAATATTTGATAAATTATATGATTTAAACAAAGATTTGAATCTAATACTTGTGTTGGATTTTTCTAATAAGTTAATATTAAAGTCACCACAAATCATAATATATTTCTTAGATTCTGATAATTTTGATAGAACCTCCTCCAATACACTCAAATAACTCATATAATGCATCGGGGGGTCTGTATATACTTACAACAAGGGCACACTCAAGCTCTGCACAGGCTATTTCAATCGTATGTTCAACAGAGGCCCACAATATCTTTACGGTCTTTGAATTTAAATGATTTACTTATAAGTATAAGAGAGCCGCCATGTGTTGCCTTTTCTCTGCTAAACACACTTGCCACCCGATGACCACTGGAGTTAAAAATGAGCTCATATTTTCTAAGCCAGTGTTCAGTAAGACATAAGATATCAATATTTGTTATCATACCATAAACCTTTGTTTTCAATTTGGACTGTATGATTCCAATGCCTTTTCCATATGTTAATTAACCTTATTTTACCTTATACATGATTGAACCCACATAAATAAAACCTTAATATAAGACTCTTTAATTAAATAAATAAAATAATTAGTGTTAGCATTAAACTTGTTATTTTTTAGATTTTCAAGAACAGTCATGCTATCACTGACTATCAGCCATTCATAACACCCATTATTTTTATGCTTTATGTGTTTCAAGGCTGCAAGGATAGCTACAGCCTCAGCTGTGAATATACTTGCATTAGAATTTATTTTATATCCTATACCAGAATTTAATAAACCATCAAAAATAGCAAATGAGACTGCAGACTCAGTTTTAGACCCATCAGTGTAAAGGAATCTATGATTATAAAACTCAGAAAACTTACAATATACATCTTCTTTTGAAGATAAGCTATGATCAATTATCACATTCATAGCAGGAATTTTACTGTTGAAGCTACCCAGATAGCATGGAAGAAGAGGTGAATGATGAATTTGTAGAGTTTCAAGAAAACTTAAATATTGAGGAAAGCCCTGTAGTATATAAATAGGATTGTGAATTGATGGTGGATTACAAAGTTTTTAAAAAGAGAATCTTATAGTTAATAGAGGAAGTTTACACTCTACTTGCATCAAATTGATAGGAGTACTTTTAAATGCACCAGTAATGAGTCTCACACTTTTATTTTGTATTTTATTTAAGATATCTATCAACCTAGTATTATTAGCAAAACAGAGAAAACCATATTCGAAATGACTACGGATCAAAGATTTATACAGAAGCAACAAAATTTTGGGATCAGCTCCCCAAGATGTTGCGCATAAAGATTTTAGGACATTAAATGCTGTATTAGCTCTGGAACTTATTAATTCTATTTATTTTTTCCAAGATAATTGTTTGGTACACACCTAAAAACTTAGCTTCTTGAGAAACAGGAATAGAAACTTTATTGTAATTTACAGAAGGAATAAAATTACTTGCCTTTCTAAAAACTATCCATTTATATTTTAAAGCACTGATATCTAGATTCAAATAAGTAAAGTATGTATACAGACCCTCCAAGGACTTGTTAAGAATGTTAGTAATATTAGCTAAATTTTTACCAGATGAATAGACAACCAAGTCATCGGCAAATTGGAGATTTTTGACTTCTGAACCCAAAATCAGATTTAAACGTCGGATATACAAGATAAAAATTAATGGAGAGAGTATCCCTCCTTGGCAAACTCCAACAGATGCAAACCTTGGACCCTATAATTGACTCCATTTTATGAATCCAGTTTATTATTTTGTTTGGAATTCCAACATAAAGCAATTCAGAGCAAAGTATATCTATATTCACACTATTAAAAGCACTAGCAACATCAAAGAAGACAGACATCAAAAAATTCTTATTAATTAGACTATTTTGGATATCAAGCTGTAACTGACAGATACTTTCACCAGCCGATGTTCCTCTTCGAAAACCAAATTGATTAGCAGGTAAAATACCATTTTGTTCTACATAAAATTCCAATCTTTGTTTTATTAGTTGCTCAAAAATTTTTGCCAACACATGATGTTAATGCAATAGGACGATAAGAATCTGGATTTGACCGAGTTTTATCTGGTTTTATTTATGGTATATGGGTATATAGACAATTAGATTTCCATGAATGGGGTATATCATTGTTTAACCACAGATTATTTAATATTTCATGAAAAAAGTGTAACCCCTTTTTGCTAATCTTTTTCAACATAATGTAAGGAATACCATCAAGACCAAAAGCACAAATCAAAAGCTATTTACAGAATTTGTATTACTGACAGAGGAAAAAATTGAAATATTATGTACATAGTCGTGAGTATACTTCCGCAGAAAATCTTGAACCCAACTATTATCATTATTATTAGAAGTATATGTCTTATTAAATTTCCGCATATAATTCCAGATTCTTGACAGAGGAGTACACCTGTTAAAGGAATTACACAATTCAACCCAACTATTCAATCTCTCTGTTTTCAAACTAAGTTTTTTAAGAGCTTGTAATCTTTTAAACTCTATAAATATTTCATCTAATGGATTATTCTTAAAATTAAGGTGTGCAGACTTAGATTTTTGAACAGCTTATAAACATTTTTTATTCCACCAGGGGGGGCAGGCTTCTTAGCCAACTTCCTGTTGGGATTATTACTAGAAGGCGAAGAAATAAACAAATTACAATTTGGTAGAGACTTATCAATTGCAGAAAAAAGGATTTTACAAAATACATCATAAGCCTCCAATGGAGTAAAACTTTGACCCTGTAACTTACACAATTCTACATCTACATTTTGTTCATATATTTTCCAATCTACCATTTTAAAATTTGGGTAAATGGGCAGTCATATGTTACAACTATTGTTTGGTAAATCGTTATTTATATTATTATTTACAAAAACTTTAACAATTACAGGAAGATGATAGCTGCCAAGTGAATCGTTACCACAGACCAATCACACAATAGAGCCAATGATGGAGAAACCAAAGTTAAATCAAGAGCATTTGGATGCCATGACAAAGAACCACCTGTAATCACTTCACCGCTATTAAGTAAAACCAGATTATTATCATCAACAATCTCCAAAATATCTCTACCTCTTGAATTAACAGAATTACATCCCCATGACGTGTGATGAGCATTGAAGTCACCAGCAAATATCATGGGTTCAGGCACTGATTCTAATAAAGATTGGAATTTATGTTTATCAAAGGATGGTGTACAATTTGTAGGACAATAAAAACTAACAATACTTAATTCTCTATTATTTAAAGTAATTCTAACACAGATGTTTTGCAGGGAATTATCAGAAAATGTATGTATTTTTCTGTAATCTATACAATTATGAATTAAAATAGCTACGCCATTGTGTTTGTTACCAATGTCGTTTCTTTCTATTTGATATCCTTTGATATTAAAATGTTTATCAGGTGATAACCAAGATTCTGATATTATTGCTACATGTATATTATGATCATAAAGATATTGTGTTAGATGCTGTTTATTACTGATAATGCTCTGAGCATTCCACTGCATAATGTTAAGAAGATCCATTATTAGAAGTAGAAGTACTATTTCTGAATGTTTGTTGAATTTCTTTAATGGATGATGAATTTATTGGATTGTCTTTTTTATTCAATACAATTTTTGTGATAGCGTTTGTTCAAATGTTCATGAAAAAATCTGATTTTGTTAAATTTTGAATTTGTGTTCCTATATTAGGCATAGTTAATGGAGGGAACGAATTTTCGTGGAATAAATCTGAATATATAGTAGCTTTTGACTTAATTTTATTTTCTTCTATCTTAAGTTTTTTCTGCAGGCATGTATTTGAAATGGCGATATGATTTCCACCACAGTTCGCACATTTGACATTTTTACTGTCTTCTTTACACATTTTAAAATTGTGATTTTGTGCACATATGGAACATACCTCTGCATTCCTACAATACTTAGCGATGTGACCAAACTTCAGGCAATGCAGACATTGTTTCACTGGAGGAACGTAAACGCTTACCTCATGCCTCCCAAGAGTCAAGGTATACATACTGAGGTAACTGTTGATGCGAACGTCACAGCGACGGTCTGAGTGGGCTGGTACGAGGCCGCACCGTCCTCTCTCCTTACACGACGCATGAAACGCCTAACTTGTATTATATTCCTTGAGCTGCCAATAAGAGCAGATATTCTCTTGTTTGATAGGTCCATGGGGACGGAGGTGAGCACGCCGGTCACCTCGGTGTCAATTGCTGGAATTGTGGCTTTTAGGTCAATCTCTTCTAATAATTTTTTGTTCTGTAGAAATACATTGGCATTATTTGATAGATCGAATGTAATACCTATTTTGTATCTGTTGACAGATTTATGTGCAGGATTCCAGTGATGCAATGCTTGCGAATGGCATGGGAAATGGCTAGCCTATCTTTGTCAGAAAATGATTTTCTTTCGTCTGAATGTGATAAAAATACGATATTTTCCGATTTCTGGCTATTTTCCGGGTACTTTCTGGTGTATCCTGGAACCTTATAGTCTTTGTATTTTGTGATTAAATCTTCATCAGAATCCGAAGAGTTTTCTAGTAGCGGTCCATCAGGAGGGTCTTTTTTCCGCTTTTTAACACCTCCCATTTTCAATTTACACTATACACTTAATACCTTGTAACTATTTATAAAATAAATGATATATTTACAAAGAAATATACAAATAAAATATTATTTTTCAAACGCAATGAAAATTTTGGCGCCTTTCATAAACAACTTTTATTTGACAATTAATATTATTCACAATCACAATTTTTTTTTTTTTTTATATTAATTCGTTCTTTCGAACAGGCTATAGCCAGGGGCCTTACTGCCTTGTCGTTAGTATTTTCATTTCTTTGGTATTTATTATTTTCACTATTTTGTTTTACAAAGAGTCCAATCCAGTTTTCTCATTTCATCTTACATTATTTCCATTTTCCTTTTCCAATTATGTATATTCGATAGCGAATATTTATAGTAGTTTCTTTCATCAAATCCAATCCAGTCTTAAAGTCATCAGTTATTTTACCATTTCCGTTAATGTATAATTCTCTAAAGAATATTTTCCATATTTTCCTTTTAGTAAGTACAAATCCAATAATATAGTCTCTAATAATTTTCCCCTTTTCTTAAAGTCAAATCCAGTGTAATTTGCATAACTTTTTAGAATAATACCTACCTATTTACATTATCTGTTCAGTTCGCGAATTGCGCTATGCTATTACTAGTTGTATATGTACAAGTTATAACGTATTTACATAATTATAAACAAATTTACAACGTATGTATCTACAAATTACAATGTATTTACAGTACTACATACAAATTTATACAAGGACATATAAGTTGATGTGTCCTTTAATAGATCTATTACTGAGAGCGGGATTATATTGGGTGCACCATATATTTCCAGTAGCTCATCCATCAGCACAAGGCGCTGTATGCCAAAGGACGAACAATCAAAAAAGATGTGATCCAGAGACTGATCTTGTTGCTTATTACAATGGTCACAAAAAGGAGAGGAGACAATTTTTTTGCGATGAAGATGAAAATTCAATCGATAGTGACCAATACGCATTCGTGTTATTGTAGTATAGAACTTTCTGTGAGCGTTATTTTTAAACTTACAAAACCAGGGTGTGCTATTAACGGGATTATCTAACAAAGTATACGAATGAGCCTTATTTTCAACTTCTGTACAATTGTACCAATATCTTCCCCAAAGAAGAGTCATACGCTGTTTTAGATTACTTATTATATCTGTATATGGTATGTTAATGTCTAGATCTTTGCAATCAGGATATAGGGATAGATCGGATATATTAATGATAGTTCTAGCTAGAAAATCAGCGCTTTCGTTTCCTGCTACTCCTATATGGGACGGGACCCTAACGAAATCCACTTTAATATCGATTAAACATAGTTCGAACCACAATTCCTTTATAGCAAAAATGATGTAATTGATGTTAGCACTCATTTTGTTATTTGACAAACTTTTTAACACACTCATACTATCACTAACTATTACCCACTTCTTATTAAGTTGATTTTGTTTCTTAATATGCTTTAAAGCAAAAAGAATAGCGACGGCTTCAGCAGTAAAAATACTGGCATATCTATTAATCTTAAAGCCAATACCCTTCCTAATTTCAGGAAGGTAGATTGCAAAAGAAACATTATTATTGTTTTTTGCGCCATCCGTATAAACAAATTTACAATTAGACCATTCTGA
Organism: Leptidea sinapis; assembly: GCF_905404315.1. Taxonomy (NCBI): domain Eukaryota; kingdom Metazoa; phylum Arthropoda; class Insecta; order Lepidoptera; family Pieridae; genus Leptidea; species Leptidea sinapis. The sequence goes on along the minus strand of NC_066275.1, from coordinate 5,475,129 downwards.
CAATAATACATGAACCTCCTCTTTTGAAGTTAAATTTGGATCTATTACAACATTAATTGCAGAATATTTACATCGAAAAGAACCTGCATGGCAGGGAAGTATATCATTATTCCGATGAATATTTAAATCTTGTAGAAATTTAAAAAATGAAGAAAAATCTTGCAAGATAAACAACTGTCTCGGAAATGAAGACGATTGATAAGCAATAAGATTCTTAAGAAGATTGTTCGTCGGCAAGCTATAGAGCTTTAAAATAAATCTTTCTTTAAGATAACTAAATCTAATACACAAAGGAGGAAGGTTGGCCTCGATTTGCATAGCAGCTATTGGGCTAGTTTTAAGTGCACCCAATATTGTACGCATACATTTATTTTGTATTTTATCCAGACTATTAACAATTTTGCTGTCTGCGGCGAAACAATGAAAGCCATATTCAAAATGACTACGAATAAGCGATTTATACAAAATTAACAATATTTTAGGGTCCGCTCCCCACGACGTTGCACACAAAGATTTTAATACATTATAAGCTTTATTCGCTTTAATTATAACACTATCTGTATATTTTTTCCAAGAAAGTTTTGGAGTAAATGTTACACCTAGAAATTTTATGTCACATGAAATAGGCAGTGGAATGCCATTGTATAAAATGGGAGGCAATATGATGCGTTTACGACCAATCACAAAGACTTTTGATTTGGTTGGATTTACATTTAAATTAAGATAAGAAAAGTATTGATATAAATTTACAAGTGCTTTATTAATAGTAGCGGCTAAATTAATCAGATCAACTCCCGATACATAGACGACTAAGTCATCTGCATACTGTAGGTTTACTATATTTGGCCCCAAAATAAGGTTCAATCGTCTTATGTACATAATAAAAATTAAAGGAGACAATATTCTCCCCTGACAAACACCTAGAGAAGAAAGTCGTGGTCCATACAAATGTTTATTAAATTTTACATATACTTTTCTGTCAGTCAAAAAGGATTGCATCCAATTTATTATTTTACCTGGTATCCCTAACATTGATAACTCGTCACAAAGCACGGCAATATTTACACTATTGAAGGCACCTGGCCTATGGACTTGCATCCCGTGCCACTAAATAAATTAAAAAAAAAAAAAAAATGAAGGCACCTGAGATGTCAAAAAATACAGACAAAAGATATTGATTACTTGCTAAACATTGATGCGCATCAAGCTGTAACTGCGCTATACTCTCCCTAGAAGACCGACCTTTGCGAAAACCAAACTGATTATTAGGCAAAAGACAATTTTGTTCTATAAAGAACTCGAGACGTTGTTTTAGAAGCTGCTCAAATATCTTCCCTTCATATCCTTCCTTCCATATCTTATTCGTGAGAGCTATAGGTCTATAAGAGTCAGGTAACATTTTATTTTTGTCTGGCTGTAAAACTGGGATTAAACAGTCTGTTTTCCATTCTGGAGGAATAGTATTCTCCTTCCATAGGCGATTAAGATTATTTAAAAAGATGTTGAGACTGTGGCAATTAAGTTTTTTGAGTAAAATATATGGAATGGTATCGAGACCGAAAGATGTATCTCTTCTAGTAAATAAAGCGGATTTTAGTTCTTGTAAAGAAAAAGGCTCTATCAAATATTTATTACTATCATTAACAACATTTACATAGTTAGTTAATCATTTGATACAAAGTCAGAAGTATACTTTTGTAGAAAATCTGGAATCCAACTATCATTCAACACACTGTCAGGAATGTAAGTTTTGTTAAATTTGCGCATGTATTTCCAAATTGAAGACAAAGGAGTACAACGATTAAATGAATTGCACAAGCCTATCCAGCTATTTCTTCTTTCACTTTTTAAGATAAGTTTTTTTAAAGCCCGCAATCTCTTAAACTCCACATAATTTTCATCAGTGGAGTTGTTTTTAAAATTAATGTAACCATTTTTAGCATTTAAAACTGCTTCTGTACACCTCTGATTCCACCAAGGCAACCAAGGATATTTAAAAGATTTTTGTGAACAAGAACTAGTAACATTATTACTATTAGAACTTTTGGAAAACAGACAGCTAGGGATTGACTGCTTGGCAGCAGAAAGTAAAATATTACAAAAGGAATTAAAAGCATCTATTGAAGATAAAGTGTCAAATTTAACATCATCCAAATAAGAAACAACTAAGTTACTATACATATTCCAATTCACCTGCTTATAATTAGGGTGAGTGGGCAAATGTAGATTATTACATAATGTGTTTTGCAAACTAATACTATCACTACTTACTGCCATTTTTATTATTACAGGGAGATGATAACTACTGCCCAGAGGACTGTCAATAACTGACCAGTCACATAAAAGAGCCAAAGATGGAGTTACCAAAGTCAAGTCAAGAGCATTAGGAAGCCAAGATGGAGATCCTATTGTGGTAGCTTGACCATTATTCAGAATAACAAGACCATTCTCATCTATAACCTCTAAAACATCTTTACCTCGAGGCAATGTATCAACACATCCCCACAACATGTGATGAGCATTGAAATCACCTGCAAATATCATTGGCTCTGGAATGGACTTAATTAAACTGTTTAAATTGTTTTTATTAAATGGAGGATTTGAATTGGAAGGACTGTAAAAACTCACAAAACTCAGTTCTTTGTTATTAATTTTAATTTTAATGCAAACATTTTGTAGAGCACTATCAAAATATGTATTTATGTTAGAAAATGTGATATTATTATGAATAAAAATTGCTACACCATTGTGTTTATTACCACAATCATTCCTTATTGTGTTATAGCCTTTTATTAAAAAATACTGATGTGGTTTTAACCAAGTTTCTGAAATTATAGCAATATGGATATGATTTTCATATAAAAACCTTGTAAAAATAAGCCTATTACTAATAATACTTTGAGCGTTCCACTGCACTATATTCAATGTATCCATAATAACAATTAACTAGATGTCTTTTTTCTAAAAGTGTTATTCAGAATTTCCTTAATACTATTTGAATTTATAGTTAACTTATCTTTATTCGTACAAATTTGTAAAACTGCTTCAACCAAGAGGTTCATAAATTTGTCAGATTTTATAAGATTGCTCAGGTGTGTGTCAATATACTTTGAGTTTAATTGAGGGAAAGCAGATTCATTGAAGAGATCTGAGTATCTAACACTACGGGACTTCACTTTGTTTTCTTCAATTTTTTGTTTTTTCAGAGGACAGGTAGATGAGATAGCTATGTGATCTCCACCACAGTTGGCACATTTTGTTAAAGTTTTTGGACACATTTTAAAATTGTGATTGTCAGAACATATGGAACAAACTTCATTGTTTCTACAAAATTTAGCAATATGGCCAAATTTCATACAGCGTAGACACTGTTTAATAGGGGGTACATATACATTAACCTCATGCCTCCAGTGATCAAGTGTTACATACTCAGGTAACAACGTTGATGCAAATGTGACTGCAACAGTTTGCGTTGGAACAAAGGAGACAACACCCTGTGGGTCCTTTACTCGCCGCATGAACCTTCTCACAGCAATAACTTTTTTACTCGATGCAATTAATTGATGAATTTTTTTGTTGGAGTAATCAGTGGGAACAGAAGTAAGAACTCCAGTGACCTCCGTTTCAGAAGCCGGAATTGAGGCAACCATCTCCAACTCGCTAAGTAACTTTTCATTTTTTAAAAATACATTCGCATTGTTAGGCAGGTCAAAGGTAACACCAACTTTAAAAGCATTAACGGACCTCAGGTGCAACACACCCGATACGCAATGCCTCCTGATTCCATTTGACAGACCCAACCTGTCCTTGTCTGATATTTTGACTTCACCCTGCTTGCGATTGAGAAATACAATAAATTCCTTCTTATTTGAATTTTCGTCGTACAACCTATAATAATTTGTCGCTCTATAAGGGGTATACTTCTCTTTATCCTTTCTTCTTACAATGAGACGTTCAGTCACCTCCGCGTCAGATACCGAGGATTCGGATAGGGGAAGTTCGTCTGCTGGTTCTGCGTCGCTCTGGCCGTTCTTCGGCCTTTTACCTGTACGCTTCCCCATGGCGATGGGGAAGCGCACTTAACAATTTATATATACAAAAATCGAATATTTATAAACCAGGATAAACAATTTACAAGTATGAAAAATATATGCACAATGAACAATAATTTAAACAATTCTTTTTTGTATAAGCGCGCCTTCCTTCGTTCACTCGTTCCCGCCAAAAAACCTCACAATCACAATTCACAATGAGGCCCGTGAGGATTTTTCTTATTTATCTTGTTTAACGGCTATGGGTTCAAACATGATGACATTCATCAGAATGTCACTAGCTCTGCCTCTATCTTATATATCGTCGTCGTTGTGTCAAAATTAAATTACTAGGAAAACCAAAGTTCCGAGTTAGTTTTTTATTTCAACAAAAATGGCGATATCTTTTTATGTGCGTAAAATTTTACTGTAGATGTTTTTATATGTTATAAAATCGGACATAATTAATATAAGCGATGCACAATTATGGTGCTAGTATTGTTATTATACATACATACACTGAGACTTAGCGAGATTTAGCATTAAACAATTCCTTTTTGCCCATAAACGTATTTGTATGAACAGTGGCGGATTATGCTTATTGCCGCCCTAGGCCCTGTCTGATATACCGCCCCTTTTGATCCAACGTGAAGATCCGGTGGGAACAAGATTTTTGAAAATCGAGGTGAAGCCTCTTCCCTATTTTTGTTTTGAAATTCTTCGATTTTCAAAGAAAAAGCGGGAAATAAAAACCAATATGTAATTTCAAATGCTTTATATATATGTAAGAGTAATCTCATCAAAGATGCAAAAGTGAAAAGTACAACTTATCAATTTGATGGTATCTTTTTAATAACCTTATTCGATACTTAGATTCCATCAAAATATTAATAATGCATCCTCAAATTGAAAAGTCAACGAAAAAATAAATTATATTATACATCAATTATATATACATATGTCCATAGAATATTTTAATTAATTAAAAAAAAAACAAAGCCAATTGCAAAATAAACTTTTTGTTTATTTCTTTCGGCTCTTAAATTTTAACGTTCTGAAAATTTTGGCGTCCTAAGCCCGGGCCTCACGGGCTTATGTGTTAATCCATCACTGTGTATGAATCGCAAAAGGCTAAGAATCGGTCCCTGGGGATAGCCTCTAGTTACAGGAGATAAATCGGAGGTTGCGATTGTGCCATCCTTGTTCCTGACTTCAACGAACTGTAAGCAATAGAGCTTAGGTAGCTATATCGAGTAATATGACATTTTAGAAAGAAGAACATCCGTGTTTATACAGTCAAACGCTGTAGAAACATCCAGAAGAAGTAGGAAGGTGCCCTTGCCCTGATCTTATGATGTCAGGATATAATCTACGACAGTTGAAGTTGCAGTTGTTGTGCTGGCTATATATGAAAGTTGATAAAATTTTATCTTCTTCAGTGTATTTAGTTGCCTGATAAATCACGACCTTTTCTGGAATTTTCGATATGCAGGAGACTGACTGGTCGCAGATTTATCAAGGCAGAATACAATTAGGCAGAGGCATGATTTTGGCAACTTTTCTTGCATCAGGGTATTGATTATTGAAGTGATAATATGTAAAGTTTGAGCCAATGTCAGTAACAGCATTTGCAGAGATATTATATCCACACCTTGAGCATTAGACTTCAAATTCTTAATAATCTTGTGAACTATGATTTCATGTACTTGCTGCAGCACAAACTGTGAAATTCCATGCCGGTGAAACTCAAAATAAGATCCGATAATGATACTATCCAATCGCCCGGTATCAAGAAAATGTTTATTAATTATATTGGGATCATCACAGCTAGGAGTTCTTCAGTTTTTTTTGTCTGTTATACGAGATGATTTCTTTAGGCTTAGCCATAATAAAGTTAAAGAATTAATATAGGCATTAATATAGGTTTCATGAATAGCTTTCTTTTCCGATTCCAAAGCGTTTGTGACTAAAGCTTTCATATGAGTCTCAAGGCCAGTTTTTTTTGACCGTGCATGACTTTCATTTCTAAGTTTTATAATAAATAAGTCTTACAACTTCAAATATCCATTGATGGCGCTCTTATAACATATTTTTTTATAAAGGCGCATGTAAATAATTGAACAACTGTACAACTATTCTATAAAATGCATCCACAACTTAATTCACATTACTTATACTATTAAGAGAATTGCAAAGTGTATTTGTTCAGGTCCCTATTAAAACTTTCGATGTGATATATATTATTAAGGGTCTTATATTGATACAGTTCGGCAAGGCTTTGTCTTTTTTTTTATTTATGATGCCTGAAGCTATCGCATGATTACCAAGTTCTGGAATGTGAGTTACCTTTACCTCCTGTATGTGTAAGTCTGTACAGATCATGTCAATAAGTGTACTACTATTTTGGTGTGTAAAATGCGCATTCATAATGACCGCCCATACCATAACTGTTGAGCCGCTGTATGAATGCACCTGAGCCTTTCAATATTTCCGGGCCGACGGTACACTTGCACCCTTCTTGTATCGAGCCTAAACCCAAATCGCGATTCATCGGAAAACATAATTTTATCCCATTGTTCCTGGGTCCATGTTCTGCGTTCTCTACACCATTCATTTCGACGAGCGCGATTCCCGTGACGTATCGGTGGGCACCTAATTGGGCATCGAGATCGTAGGCCATACTCATGCAGTCGATTTCTCACAGTTTGGGGACTTATATCACTACTTAAATTTTTTAGCCTCAAACTTATGTCTCGAGCGGTTAACATCGGCTGGTGTTTTGCAGTCAGTTGTATGTACCGGTCTTGCCGAGTGGTTGTACTCCTTTTACGGCCTGAATGCTGTTCTGCGGGTTCCCTTATATTATTGTAGCGCTGCCAAAGACGACAAATAACACTTCTATTGATTACTTCCCGCTTGCAACATCCCTGCAGCTCTTTGCATTTCATTTGCCGTCAAATGACGTCGCTCCATGATACGTCATATCATGTATCATCATAATATCTAACAATTAAATTTTGTCGCTAACTTTATTTAAATGGTTGGTAAAATTTTTAAATCAAGACAAACGTAGCAATAAAAACGCACTTAAATTCCCTTTCATTTTATTTAATGAAAAAAACAAAACATAAAGCAATTTTTTTTACAACCAGCCAGTATGTCATCAATAACAAAAAAGTTTACATACCTATGCACTTTGAGTGAATAAAGACTTAGAAATTAATTAATATAAATGGTAAATTTGTAATATCATGCATGTTGCTCAGACTTTTTTGATGTGTGTAGTTTTGTATTACTATCATCTCCCTTCAATAAATGTTAAAGTCTGCTACTAGGACCGATGTCATTTACTAACAACAAAACGGCGGAAAGTTCTAGTTACTTTTTAAATGATACAATGTTAGTGTGTATTCTATATGAACGAAAACCTACCTAAATATTTTAATAAAAGTTCTTCATATTAACTGAAATCGGTAAAAGGAGAGGGTGGAAATGTCTAAAAAAGGCGACAATGTCACAGGCATCCAATGTCACTCTTGAGGCCCTATATAGAGAATAAGAAGTGTAGCGGAACCCAATTCCGCGCAGAACACAGCACCACGCTGCAGCTCTGACATCTTATGTCTCAAGGTGTCGATCGCAGTTGTAGTGACGGTCAGAATTTTTGTGTTTTTCAATAATAGTGGCACTGCATTGTAATGGGCAGGGCGTATCAATTACCATCAGCTGAACGTGCTGTTCGTCTCACCCCTTATTTTCATAAAAAAAAGATAGTGTTTCCCTTGGTATCATCAAAGGGCGCAGAATACATAATATCTCTGAAGGCCGCAGACGTACTTACACAGTTATAATATATTATACACTCGAATGCCAACATTTCCGTGTTGTCATGGAATCATATCCCGCAATAGTTGGATATGAGATACGTATATAAGGCATAAAAGGCATTTATTTTCTCAAAATTGATTCCTATAGAATTCTTTTTGATGTTATTTCTAATATACTAGATACTACTACCGCTTCGGAAACAAATGGCGCTCTGAGAGAGAAGAAGCGGCGCAAGAAACTCTCCCAGCATTCTTTTTTTCGCTCTTTTCAATAAAAATATACAATATTGTACAGTAATTTCTATCGCTATAAAATAATCACAATCTAGCCCCAAGCTGTCCGATCATTTAGATATTCAGCTGTGGAGTAATAGGATTTACGACAGAGCCATTTTTTTTATAAAACATTTAAATTTATTTATAGATAATGCCTGAACTGTGGCTGGGACTTTATTATAGAAGTGTATACATTTACTCTTAAAGCTATTATGTATCTTATGAAGCCTACTAGAATAAGTTACAAACAATCCCTTATTTCGAGTGTTATAACAATGAAAATTACTATTAAGAGCAAAAAGGCGACGATTTTTGTGAACGTATATTAAATTTTCATAAATATACTGATAATGAACAGTCATAATATTTATTTCTTTAAATTTTTCTTCGAGAGACTGTCTATATCCAAGCTGATATATAGCACGAACAGCTCTCTTTTGCAGAGCAAACACTATATCAATGTCAGCAGCATGACCCCATAGTAAAATACCGTACGTCATGATGCTGTGAAAATAACTGAAGCACACTAATCTAGCGGTCGCAACATTCGTGTACTCTCTAATCTTTCTAACGGAATATGCCGCAGAGCTGAGTCTATCTGCTAGATGGGCAATATGTGGACCCCACTGAAGCTTTTTATCCAACGTGATACCCAAGAAGACCGTAGTGTCCACAAGTTCCAATCTCTGGTCATTAATAATAATAATATAATAATAATAAATTTTTTTATTTGCGATAAACTGCCACCAAATTTTTTACAAGTACAATAGATATGACAATTAACATTTTATAAAGAAAAGAAAAATAACAATACAAATGTTTAAAAAACAATAAAGAAAGAGATATTAATGCTTTAAAACTAACTATGTAGAATGATAACAAACCAGGCAGCAGCGCGATTCGCAAAAAGGAAAGTTCTCAGCAAACGTTAGGACGTATTTTCCTAACACTGATATTATGAACTTCCTATATTTTATTTTTCCGTGAAAGCTATTTTGGCAGTAATGAGTGAAACAAATAATTATAATATTTAAATATTTATCGTATCCTCTATCTAATAAACAAAGCTCAGAATTTAATAAATTTATAAATCTGAAAAGAAAATATATCAAGTAGTGATGCGTATACACGCATTTACGTACATCCCCACTAGCTAGACAAGTATATAATAAAAATATATATAAAAAAATGCATGAGTAATTTAATATTATATAGATAAAATATATCCATTATGATACCCATCCTCACTACAGTCGATGTATTTAATTTAGTTTTTGCTCTTGCAACAATAGCTTTTTGTAGTTATTCTTAAAAGATTCCTTTGAGTGCAGATTTCGAAGTGGTGGTGGCAGGTTATTCCAACACTTAGTGGCTGCGTAGCGAAAGCTACCACGAAATGCGGTTGTGTGGAAGATGGGTATATTTAAAGAATCGTGCGAAGCGCGGGTCTTATGTGGAATGTTAGCATCACTTCTCCATTTTAACTTTTTAAATAGATAAATAGGGATTTCGTTCTTTATTATACCGAATAGTAAGGTAGCAAAGTGCAATTTCATACGACTCCCCATTTTTAATAATGACTCTCTATTTAAATAAGGGGTAACGTGGTCTCGCCGCGGAATGGAGAAACAATATCTTGCACAAGCGTTTTGAACACGTTGTATGAGACGTTTAGTACGCTCCAATAAGCGTGGACCTATGGCTGCATCCATATAATTAAATTTGGAAAGAATCAAAGATTCACAGAGGAGTACACGTAGGTCTTTTTTTATTGAGTTTCTGATTCGGTATAGTACTTTCAGTCTATAAAAGCAACTACGAACAATCTGAAGTATATATTTTTCGAAACGTAAGTTTTCGTCTACGAGCAAGCCAAGATTTCGGACCTCGGTTACCCTCTCTATTTGTTCATTATTAATTTTAATGTTGGGTTTACCAGTTACTACTTTTTTAACTTGATGCCGAGTACCTATAACCATATATTTCGTTTTTTTCGAATTTAATAGCAATCCATTGGATTTCGACCAGTCAAAGATCCGATTAAGGTCTGAGGTAATTGTATTGAAGGCTTCCTTATCATACGGCTTGAAAGACAGGTAAATTTGTATGTCATCAGCAAACATATGAAATTTACAATATTTGATATGCTGAACCACGTCCGCTGTGTACAGAGTAAATAATAAGGGACCTAGGATAGACCCCTGAGGTACCCCTTTTTTAATTGGGAGAGGCCGCGAAGTGGTCACATTTCCGTCATGGTTAGTAATTTCAACGAATTGATGTCTGTCACGTAAGTAGCTCGAAAACCACCGCAAAGTTCTTTCTTCTACGCCGTAGAATCGCAATTTAGCTAAGAGAAGATCAAAATTAATGGAATCGAATGCTTTGGAAAAATCTAATAGAACCATAACAGTAGCTTCCCCTTTATCTTGTGAAGAAAGTATATCGTCTATTACATTTATTAGGGCTGTAGTTGCGCTGTGTTGTTTCCTAAAACCTGACTGTAATGTAGGTAGAATATTGTTTTTTTCTAAATAGGTCAGAAGTTGACTATGTACAATCTTCTCCAAAATTTTGGAAGCACAAGGCAAAATACTAATGGGTCGTAATTCGTTAATTTCGAGCGGGTCGTTTTTTTTGGGGATAGGCCTTACTAGTGCATTACGCCAAATATCCGGAAATATATCTGAAGCAATTGATTTATTAATTAGTTTGGTAAGTGGACTTAGTGTATAAGGAAGAGATAACAACAGCATATTCAGTGAGACTCCATCGGGACCAATTGCGTTTGACTGCAATTTTCGAAAGGTATTTGCAACTTCAACCTCTGTTACAGGTTGAATAGTAAAAGAATAGGATCCTATTATATCCTTACTTACAACTTACTTATCCTATAGAATAGGATAAGTAAGTTGGTTTGTACCTCCGCTGTGTTTGGTGTAATGAACCGTAAATACTTTGTTTGTTTACGGTTTAAGTGCCGATTATTCGTCTCAAATCAACGCACTATCTTTGAGTGTGCATTGTTTATCTCGTCATCAATATCTGCACGTCGCTTCACTTTAAAAATAAGTGAAGTATCATCAGCAAACAATACAATCTCATGGCTATCATCTACCACAAATGGTAGATCGTTAATATATATAAGAAACAAGAAAGGACCGAGAATAGAACCCTGTGGAACACCTATTACCACAGGTTTACCCGAAGCCCGTTTGCCATTTACATCGACTATCTGAACTCTTTCGTTTAAATATGATTTTAACAGATTTAGGGCTCTTTTTTCACTCCATAATGTTTTAGTTTTAGGAGTAAAGTTTCATGGTGGACGCAGTCAAATGCTTTGGACAAATAATAAAAAATGCCCAATGCATCCTGTGACTCTTCCGAGGCGTCAAAGATGTGCTCAATGAGTCTAGTACCCGCATTAATTGTTGATAAGCCACTAGTGAACCCAAATTGATTTTTGTTCATTAATTTACAAAAATGCATTTGTAACTGTTGAATCAAAAGTTTTTCAAAACTTTTACTAAAAACAGGCAGGACTGATCACACAGATCTGAAATTAGCAGGGTCAAAAGAACTGCCCGATTTAAACAAAGGTATAACTGTGCTGTATTTCATGAGGTCGGGGAACACACCCTCATCTATGCATTCATTAAATATTATTGCTAATTCAGGTGCTATAATGTCAAGTATGTATTTTACAGTATTAGTCGAATGGTCTATTGTACTTTTTAGGTTAATTAATTTGAAGATTTTTATTATATCGCTACCTGTAACATACTTAAATTTCAAATCAGTGGAAGATACTGGTACGTGTAATTTAAGCATGTCATGTGCTGCTTTTGGTGAAGAGTTAAGGTCTTTGGTCGTGATAATCGGGATTTCGGAGAAGTATTTATCAAATTAATTTGCAATTTCTATTTCCGAATTTATAACTCGATTATTAATATTTAAACAGATAGAGGTGTTACGGCAATTCGATCAACCAGTTTCACTGTTAATTACACTCCAAGTAGCTTTTACTTTATTATTACTGTTTTTAATTTTAGCTGCAATGAAACGTGTTTTCGCTTCACTGTTGTGAACACTACTTTACTTACTACTTAAAAGAGCTTGGAGTATTTTTTTTACATATATTTTAAATTCTTCACTATTATTGTAATGTTTCTCATAATAAAGGTCATATAAGCGTCTACGACTTTTGTGGATACCCATTGTTGCCCAATCATTAAAACAATGTTTGTTGTTTACTGTTACCATTACTGGAGTAAAAATCCTGTCAAATTCCTCACAGATGGAATTGAAGACTAAGTTATAGTGAAAATTAGCAGTTTCACTACAGTGTAAATATGGTATCGTATTTACCAAATTATTTCTAACCCTCTCAAGGTGGCTACCCGTAACTGGTATAATCGTCACCTTTTTTGGTCTGACATTGTATTTACCTTTATAAGTTGCCCACTATGGTCGGACTGAAGATTATTAATAATGAGTTTACTAGTAATAGTAAGATTTGTAAAAATATTATCTAAACAGGTTGCTCTTGTAGAAGTGATTCTAGTAGGTTCCCAAAATACATTGAACAAATTAAAACTTTGAAATAAATTTTTAAGGCTAGTACAATTGGCCGAAGGTTCAATCAAGTTTATATTAAAATCTCCACACACTATAATTGACTTGCTGGTTTTGCAAAATTTTGATAGTACCTCCTTCATTCTATGTTGGTATTGTTCATATGATGCAGTGGGGGGGCGGTATACACTTACAATAATAAATTGCTCTAGTTCTATACAAGCTATCTCAATTAGTGTTCTATAGAGAGTTTAACAATATCTCTTCTATTTTTACATTTTAATCTATTATTAATAATAATTAGGGAACCTCCATGTATTGCCCTACTTCTACAAAACGAACTGACTACTTTATGTTCTCTAAAACTAAACTGGAGCTGATGACTTTTACGCCAATGTTCTGTAATACATAATATATCTATATTATAGCAGCTCAAACATAGTTCAATTTCTAATTCCTTACTTGAGATACCTTGTATGTTCTGGTGAACAATATTTATGACCTTTATATTATGATTATCTCTAGCAGTAACAGTTCCAATTGGCGAATGTTGCCTGTTTTGTATGATATTGCAAAAGTTGTCCTCCCTTGTAATATATAAAATAACTTAATTTAAATTATTTGAAGAAATATCTTCATTGTTATATTTTTGTACATTAGTACTAATACATTCCCCAATAGAGGCTTGTTTGTCAGTTATTTCACAATTTTGCACAATAGAGGCTTGTATGTCAATTATTTTACAATTTTGCCCAATAGGGGCATGTTTATTAAAACTATAAGCTACTAACGTAGCCAGCTGTCGTTTAAATCTAAGTGGTAGGTAAAGGCTACCATAAGTTTATTTTCAGCTTATAATTAATGAAATTATTTGTATCAAATAAAGTAGTGGGTGATCATCACCTCACCATAACTGACTTAACTTTAATCAGTTACTCTTTAACAGACCAAAACGCGAACAGATTTACGAGAGATTGCGTAGACACAATAAATCATCAAAATAGATCTAATTCTCGGGAAAGCGTGCAACAAAATGAAAAAAAGCAACATCAAGTAAGAGTCGGACGGAGCACGTAAAGGGTTCCGTATAATACCAGAAAAATAAAAAAGTTAAATACTTTTGTAAAACAAACAAATGCTTTTCTGTGAATCAGCCTAGCTATGCAACGCTTAAATGCTGCCAGTAATATACTTAACGTACATTTTACAACTAATACGTAGATACGCATATAATATATACAAAGGTACATAATCGATACAATAATATTTTCAATAATATGCTATAAATGATTGCTATGTTCATTGATCATTCCGATACGCTTGAAAAAGTGAAAGGAATATTTTTAGCCGCGGCATTGAGAGTATCACCAGTCTGTAGTCGACACTGTACAGCCGCAGACCGTAGTCCCCAGCTGTGGTATCATATATTTTGAAACACAATATCACTTCAGAGATTGTGTAGTACACCACTACTAAACAATTCATAGTATAATAATTATACAATTTTCAGGAAGTTCGTTCTACACAGTAACTGCACGGTGTAGTAGAAAGTGTGCCAAGGATTTGCTTTTATAATGGTTTTAAAATTGTATGCGGTATCCGATGGTCCTCCGTCTTTGTCAGTAAGACAAGCCCTTAAAGTACTGGACATTCCTTTCGATCTGACCAATGTTGATTACGGTGCCGGAGAACATATGACACCGGAATATGCTATGGTAAGTCTGTCAAACTCGTAGTGATTCAATTAAAATGAGCTTCTGAGAGAGTATCAACGTCCAACGGGTACCGTATCACTACGACTCAGCTGTCTGTCCCGAGAAATATTAATTATACTCTAACGAGGTGCGTCCGTCCATCTTTCTGTCAGTGATTTGTTTTACATAAACTCAAAAAGTAAGACAGCTAAATTTATCATTACAATATTTTTTACACTAAACTTATGAAATTTTACTTTTAAAAACATTTAAAGAGCACAAGCCTAGTATTCTAACTCTTGCGAGCCGCGTACAGTAATCATATGCTTGTTGTTGAGAAAGTACAAGGACGTTGCCTATTGTTTCTTTTTGTTCTTTAGTAAATTGACTTACCTAACTACACTATGATTTGAATACAATAAAAAATACACAGGTTTTACTTTTAAAATAAGCTAGAGGTCCCGGGTTCGAATCCCGGTAGGTGCAAGCATTTATATGATGAATATGGATGTTTGTTTCCGAGTCATGGATGTTTAAATGTATTTATGTATGTTTATATGAATTTATGTATGTTTAAGTAAGTATATTGTATTAAATATATCATTGTCTTGTAACCTATAACACAGGCTATATATGCTTAACTTGGGGAAAGATAATTTGTGTAAAAAGTGTGTCAATATATTATTATTATTTAAATTGTTTAAATATAAACTATTATTTGTTACATACAAAATTTGTAATTTGATTTAGATGAATCCACAAAAAGAAATACCAGTGCTGGAGGACGATGGGTTTTATCTTGCAGAAAGTAACGCAATCCTGCAATATCTATGTGACAAATACAGGCCACAATCTGAGCTATTATACCCTCAAGAACCAAGAGCGAGGTAATTTATCAAATTTTATTTTAATGAGTATAAAGTTGATGAAGAGCACTAGTCTTGCATTGTTTCTATCGTGGCTCATAGAATTTGATACGTTGATAAACGATTTCACTTGGCAGTCACACAATTTAACATTGCTTTAGTACAATACTTTTTTTGTCATTAGGGCAATAGTAAATCACCGCCTGTGCTTCAATTTATCAACATACTACGCTAACATATCTGCATACACGGTACGTTTTCATACAATTATTTGTGTTTAATCTATCCATGGCTAGACCAGTGTACGGCGCGTGCTTGACCCGCATCTTAATCGTTACCCAGTTTGAATTTCTTTTTAAATATTTTTAAAAGGAATTGCTTGAAAAAGCGTCACAAAAACATCCAAAATTTAACAACAATCATCTCCGCGGCCAATTGTTGGCAACTTAATCGCTCAGACCACTAAATAAATGGGTATAAATAACCGATTGTCATTAGAAATATCATAATATTAACACCTACGTGCCTGTCTTTCAGATGGCTCCCATCTTCTATGACTACCAAAGGACTGAATTAGGTTTAAAGAAAGTTCACATAGCTCTGGATGTTCTGGAAACATATTTACAAAAACTGGGTGCGAGATATGTAGCGGGTGATAACCTCACAATAGCAGACTTCCAATTGTTCAACTCAACAATGACTCTGGAGGCAATTGATTTTGACTTCTGGCAGTATAAAAAGGTACTTAAGTTCTAAGTGAAAAACAAATTTAACCATATATATACTGAAACTATAACTTCTTTACATTAAATGCAAATAGCAACACTCCATTCCGTGAAGACAACAAACACACCATCCCAAAAGAAGTTTCAAACGACAACAAACACAATACTATGTTTATCATCATCACATCAGCCGATGACGCTGAGCTCTCCTGCGCTGCCCTCATCCATTTAATATCCAAGTTACGTCAGTTGGACTTGGTTACGAAATTGGTTGGTTGTTGGGACTGCTGCTTTGACTGCCGAAGACAGCAAGCGTCGCAAATATGTCGGTCTCAATGAGTCTTTCACCTTTATGCCGTTTGGTGTTGAGACAATTGGCCCGTGGGGCCCAGAGGCGCGGAGAATTTACAAATCTTCTCACCTCAATAGGGCTACTAGAAACCCAATCGCTGGCAGCTATTTCGGTCAACGGATCAGCCTAGCTATTCAACGTGGAAACGCTGCCAGTATTCTATGTACGCTTGCCCCGAATTGTTGGTTTAATTGTATGCATAGTATTGTAAATATAGTTATAAGATATTGTTTTGTTTTACGTTAAAAATGTACTTAATAAATTGAAAATAATAATAATTATACTATTAATAATACAAAATATATACCATATATTTAATCTTTATTAATATAACAACAATTTTATTACAGATTTACGAATGGTACTCTAACTTCAAAAAAGACAATCCAGACCTTTGGAAAATCTCAGAAGACGCCATGAAAGAGATAAAACATTTCATTGCCAACCCACCAGATTTGACTCATCTCAACCACCCGATCCATCCAGCGCGAAAAATTAAAAAAAAATTGAACAATAGTTATCATTTGTTTGTTATGAATAAATTAACCGGAACCTGAAACACATTTCTTCATGTATCCCAAACAAGCGTTGGTGCAGCAATCATTGTGGTTTACGCACTGAAAATATTATAATAAGGTTAATAAAATAGACATACTGATAATTAAATAGACTTCAGACTAATTGTTATGCACTACGTCTTATATTGATATATCACAGCCTTACTCAAAATGTAATAAAAAATAATCAAGAAAAATATGGGCCCACAAATGTAAAACATGGCATGACAATTATGATCAGCTAATCACCATCGCTTATCACCATGCTATGGAGCATCAAAAAAGGTTAATTGACAGATCCGCAGGGCATTTGCCGCTCTTAATATACCAGTTATTTTAAACGTCGCGATGGTAAACGCGATGATGGCATGGCCAAGGACACGGGCGCGGTTGCGACGTGGTGTGCGACGCGACCTGCGTCAACACTCTGGCTCCTTCTAATGCCCAGGTTACATCAAATGGTGTGAGGCTACTGTTTCGACTGAAGAAAACAGCAAACCTCTCAAATTTCGATTTCAGTAAATCTTTTTCATTTCCGGAATCAAGAGGCGCGGTCAACGAATCAGCCTATAGCCATCCAAAGAAGAAATGCTGCCAGTATTAATGGTATAATTCCTAGTAATCGTTTTAAGACCAGTTCTAAAGCCTATAAATAAACATGTCAAATAACCAAGTTTTCGGTTTTTAATTTTTATCTTTTTTGAACTGAAATATTTATTTCTTTTCATTAATTTGACTTAAGTATCGAAAAAGAATATTATGTATTCATATTAGTTCTAAGTACCGTAACAAACAGTGTTATAATAATTTAACCTTACGTTATTTCATACGAAATGAATTAGTAATTACTGAGCGAATGTCAAAATTAAAATTTAAGTAAAAAATAAGTACTTATAACATACAAACTCTCCAATTTCTGCACATCTTCTCTTTGGGGGCACTTCGGGTATTGGCAGTTCCTTTTCAATCTTTGCATCATCGATAATCATATTTTCACGAGCGGATACAACCTTTGTTTTAAAGACTGGTTCATCGTTTATCGGTCCTTTGATCAGACTGGCATTTGTCACATGGTACAGGACTGAACACAAGAAGAATATAGAAAGAGAATTCAGGTAGGTCATTGTTGTGTTGTATAATGGAAGCACTGATTGAAACATACAATCATTCCTATTTATATGTGGAGCGGTGTTGTCATATGCAACATAAGTATACCCGCATATGCTTAGGTACTGATAATGTGACCTACACTTATCGACGTAAACCACAGGCTGCGACGTTTTCCTTATTAACTCGTGAATTGTGTTATTATAATCCGTAATTTATCAGATTTTATAAAAACTTGTAATTATTACAGAAAAGTTAATTTTAAATTAAGTTAAATAAGTTAGCTAATTTAATAAAAGCTGTAAATTCAGATAAAGATGTTACTTTACGTTTATGAATAATAAAGATAATAATTGTGTAGGTACTATGTATGTAACCTGGTATGTTGTCCCGCCCTAAATTAGAACTGGATACTGGATACATTTGAATTAAGTCTTCTATGTTTTATTCCTTAGAGCTTAGACACTTGGCCCTTAGCTAAAAATTATTGATATATCTTCATTTAATATAATATTTCAATTATTCAAGTTTTAAGAAACAACGATTTCTATAAATAGGTACTACGTGCTCAGTCATATATACGGTATCAGCTGATTCATTATATAAGTACGTTTAACTCAACGGTTTTTGCAGCGCACGCGAAAATATCTCGCAGATGCCTGGATTTTGTCGTGCTTACCATGAAAGTACAGAACCTCAATTCGAGACTTTTAGGTGAAGCTTTTTTATATGGTACCTATGTAGTTTTTTTTATTCAGCTCAGAGAAGGAAGATGGAGACTTCGAAATTTCGAGTGATTTTTGAATACGAGTTCCGACCCGGAGTAACACGGCAGAAACAGCTCGTAATTTTAATGGTAACTGTCTGTTTGTCTCAGCATGGTGTTATTCAATATAGCTTTCTACGATCTGGTCAAGTAGTAACGGCAGATGTCTACTGTGCCGAACTCTGAACAATGAAAGCAAAACTAGCAGTCAAACTAGTATCTATCTTCACCATTATTGCTCCATGATTTGTCACCCTCCGTATTCGCCAGACCTTACTCCAACGGACTACCAAATTTATGTGATTTGGAGAATTTTCTTCGTTATTAAAAGTTTTCTTCTGAGGAGGCAGTACAAAAAGCTTTCACGTAATTTGTTGAATCTAGATCACCACAGTTCTATCGCAAAGGCATAAATGAACTTCCTATTAGATGGCAGCAATGTATAGATAATTTACATTGCTGATATATTTTGACTAAATAAATATGTTAAAATTAAAAGAAAACTAATTTAAATTTTTTCAGTACCAATCTGCAATTTCATACTTTAATACTAATATTAATAAAGATTTACTTGCTTTTTATACGTCGCTTTGAAGAATAAAATGCTGTAGAAAATTATTGTAAATAAAGCGACATCTCAACCAATGTAAATTATCGAGCTGAGTTCAGAGTAGGCGCTGGATCCCTGACAGCAGTTTGATGCACTCGGTCAATGAAGAATTTTACAGGTATGCGAAATCGCTTGGAACTTTGTCTCAATAAAGTTTATATGTATATAAATAGACTAGATTTTACAATTAGTTTAGATTTTATACACATCTAAAGTTCTATATATATAAATATTCAGTCGCATGCAGCCGCTGCGTGACGTCACAGGTCAACACTCCTTTATTTCCTTATTTAGTAGTTATGCTTTTACATTTCAGCACAACATTTGACTTTATTAGATAAACAATATTTCCGTAATCTCCTAGTGACCCGATCCGGATCGCGCAAAGTAGGTACTGCGTGAGTGTTGACTTATGACGTCACACGTAGCGAGCCCCGGCCGGTCGAAACTCACGCCTTGCGCATTTGTTTACAATTTCATACCTCGGCAACTAATTAAAGAATCGAAATATTTTTTACAGATATATTCTTTTGAGAATACGAAAAGCTAAACATCAAAATGAGTTCTTACAAAAACATTCTTCATTGGCTCGAATGCACCAGATCAGAAGAGATAAGAGCAATACTCGATGTGTTCCCTCACCTGTACTTTGTAAATTGCTGGTATTTGAGCCGGCTTGAAATATTGCCTTGCTCTTCGAAGCTAAGGAAGGCTTTGCCTTCCAGATGAACGCAGAATTTGAAATCGCACAAGATTTCAAGAACCAGTATTCCAATACAAGGCGAGGCATTAAAGGGAATGTTATCAAAGAAGTATGATACGATAATGCGCTTGTTTTTTGGGCTGAGCTTGTCTTTAGTAGGGGCTCATGAATGGAGTCAATGAAGAAGAAGAAAAGACACTGGTCAACGATTTTCTGAGATAGACATTTCCTGCATAGTGTCTCTGTACGGCATGTCCAGTACTGTCTGCATAACAATGCTGTTGGGGACATTCAATATATCACAGATATGCAGAATAAATACTGTAGGACATAGCACACAGCCTTGGAGAACACTGGTCTCATACACTAAGAGTCTGAGCATCACTCTCCACAAACACCACTAGCTTGGTGACCCGCTTGCAAAACCTCTCGGAAAGCCTATTTATTAGAAGTTTTAAGAGAAGCTCCTTATGCCACACACGATGGAAGGTCTTAACTACTCGTATATCCAAACTAACTGTCACGCCTTCTTTCTTGTTTTCATGGCCAATGCCTATCTATGTGTGAGATATAATAGGAGTAATCGCCAGCAGATCCTTCATGGCGAAAGTCGTACTGTCAATCAGTAGTCAATTGAATTTCCTCTAGATATATAACCTCTAGATACCTCTACCACAGGAACAGGGTAGGATGTAAACCAGGAACGCATCCAATTCCATGCTAATGGAGTAATGCTGTTGATATTGATTCTATTTTTGTGCTGGAGAAAAGGAATTTGGACAATTTATGGTATGGGACCAGAGTCGATAGTCTCTTAGATCTAAATTTAGAAATTTTAAATTTATGACTATTTGTAACCAATATATAAATATGAATATTTATTATATTATGTTCATAAAAATAGCAATAAATTTAATAATAATAACATAATATTAATACTAGAAACAAAAACTGTGAATGCCCATTTCTAGGCTAACTGAACTTTATCGGCAAGTGAGTTTAGATTTTATAATAAGCTTCTAGAAAATATAATAGAGATGTCCCTCAACAAGTTCAAAGCATATTAAACATAAACTTATAGAAAAATCATATTACAATTTAAAGGATTATTTACATGACAAGAAAGCTTGGGTATGAATTGCTCTAAAGGATTTTTTTAAAACAGCTGGTATATTAAGAGTGGCAAATGCCCTGCGGATTACATTACGGCCTGTCGATTTTGTGACCAACCCGTGACGCCCAAGAGCCATTTTTTGAGTTTACTCCTTAAGAATCGATTTTCATATACGGCGCCTGGTATGAGACAATATGGAGAGTAAAACCTACTCACCAAAATATAGTAACTTTTTAGGTGCGCATAATTTCTCGCGCACCTTTCACTTTCTTGTATTTTGAAGCTTTATTATATTATTGAAATTGATTTATTATTTTACTTTCATAAAGTTAAGTGAAAATTCTATAAATTATGGAAGAAAGTTGTGTACCTAATAGTGCCGGAAAATTTGATAAGCACTTGGTTACTAGGTAAGTTACAATTCATACATTAATATGACATGTATTGTATATATAAACATGTTTGCTTTGTATTTATTAAATACTAGCTGACCCGACAGACGTTGTACTGTATATAATAAATAATAATGTTTCTATATGAATTTGTCAATTATATATCATAACATCAAAAATTACTTCGTAAAATATGCACCCTGCTGTCGTAATGAAATTGTTTCACAGCAGAACTGTCAAACCGTGCGTCAATAAATTCTCTCATAGAAATTATGTATGGACACATCAAAGTAAAAACAAATTTGTTGTTTTTATTTAATTTAGCAGCATTTTCCTATTTATTCATTTTCCTTTTAAACCTTCTCTGGACTTCCACAAATAATTCAAGACCAAACCTAGTCAAATCGGTCTAGCCGTTCTCGAGTTTTAGCGAGACTAACGAACAGCAATTCATTTTTATATATGTATATTGAAGATTGAATTATCAATATAGTTCATACAAATATATATGAGCTATGCACATAATTAAATGTTTAATTTAATATGGAGAGTGTATATAGCGAATTTCACGCCAAATAGACAATTTTTAACCCAACCTATTGTTTTGTTTTTTTTTTTAATTTTTTAAAGTTATTATGATTTATTTTCTATTAAGTTACTATTTTTGTAGTTTCAGTTATGATAATTAATGATTCGATAATATAATTATAATGATGTAATCATGTAAGATCTACTTAAATATTATCATAGAGGTCTTACTCATAGAAGAAGAAATTAGTGACTATTGGTTACTATGACTACAAAGCAGTTATTACGTTGTCATGCTTATAAAAGGTTGTAATTAATTTATAAAATTGTTTTCTTATATTAAATAATGGTGAATGCACTGATTTGCTCATAGTCTACTGCTGATACTCTGCTCTATCTCATATAACAGGTCCAGAAACGGGAATAAAAGAGAAAAATGAGAAATCACGTGCACATAGAACAATTGAAAAGAGAAAACTACGATACATGGAGGATCCATGCAAAAGCTGTACTATTAAAACTTGGCCTTTGGAGCTATGTTTCAAATAAAATTAAGAGACCAACGCGAGAAGGTGATGCATTGAATGACTATATGGAAAAAGATGAGTTAGCATTAGCCGGGCTATTTCTCATAATATCACCGGGCGAATTAAAACAAGTTAAAAATTGTCAAACAAGTAAAGATGTCTGTGATACGCTAGAAAGCATAAACTCTGAACAAGAGGCGCTGTATAGTAGACAACGTGGCAAAAATAAAAACTTTATTGTTAAATGTTTTAAATGCAAAAAGAAAGGACACAAAGCTCATGAATGCTGGTCAAAAGTGGACCGAGTTAATAAAAATAATGCAAGTCTATGATGCTTAGAAGAAACATGCCTAAATACGTCCGATAATAATGAAAAAATTAAGAAATGGTGTCTTGACAGCGGATGTACGTCACATATGAGTCATGAATTGAAAAGATTCATTAATATGGACAAAGCCGATAACAAAACGTTAAGGTTAGCATCAGAAAACTGTCTTGCACAAATCGAAGGACGAGGTCCAGCAAAACTTTACACCTATAAAATACCAAATCTGAAACTAACTGAAGCCTTGTACGTACCATCGCTGACTACAAATCTAATGTCAGTTGGAAAAATAACAGACAAAGGTGGAACAGTTTTATTTAAACAAAAAAATGCTATCGTGATGCGAAACAATAAAATTCTGTTAAAAGCAGAGAGACATTCAGACGGTTTGTACTACGTTAAAGAAAACAGAACAATAGAAGAGAAAGCTAATTACTGCGAACCAAGCAAAATGCAGCAATGGCATAGAAAGTTAGCATATCTAAATGAAGGACAAATGAGAATAGCACTTGATAAGAAAATTATGGAAGGCTTAGAATTCAATAAAAGTGACACAGTTAAAGACTGTGAAGTCTGTGCTAAAGGCAAAGCAACAAAACTACCGTTTAATGCACCTAAAAATGAGCAACGTACAAATGAAAGATTAGAAATTGTGCATACTGATGTATGTGGTCCCATGAGGCAGCCATCGAAAGGGGGTTCCAAATACTTCATCACATTTACAGATGATTATTCAAGATATACAAGAGTATATACAATGAAAACTAAGGATGAAACTCTATCAAAATTTAAGGAATTCAAAAATGAGGCTGAAAGATTTACCAAAAAGAAGATAGTATGCTTACAAAGTGATAATGGGACAGAATATATTAACAATAATTTTACAAATATTTGAAGGAGAATGGCATCAAAAGGAGACTTTCCGCACCATACATGCCAGAACAGAATGGCTTAGCAGAAAGAAAAAATAGGACATTGCTTGATAAAGCTAGATGTATGTTGATAGACGCCAATATGAAAGAAGTTTTTTGGGCTGAAGCTATTAATACAGCTAACTACTTGGCAAACCGTAGTCCTTGCACAAGTATTGATAACGCGACTCCATTTGAAAAATGGGTAAAGAGAGTTCCGTCAGTAAGACATTTTCATATATTCGGAACTAAGGCGTTTGTACATAAAAATGGAAAGAAAAATGGAAAATTTGAAGCCAGAGCGACACCTGGAATTTTTGTAGGATATTCGGAAAATCACAAGGCATACCGGATTTTCAACCCAAAAACAGACCAGGTAATGATTAGCAGAGATATCAAAATACTGGACAAAATGTTTTATGAAAACGAGATCAAAGGAGAACAAAAACAAGATGTAGTTAATAAAAAGGAAATAGTAATCATATTTTCTCCTGAAAAAGAAAATGTAGAAGATAATAAAGATTTGAAAGAACATGAAATTAATGAAACTGACCAGGAATTGAACAATGATGAAATATTTGTTGACGCAAATACAGAAACAGATGAAATAGATCCGACTAGTTCTACTGATAAAAGACAGAGAAAACCACCAGCATGGCATCAAGTTTATGAGATGGATGCTGAACAATCATTCCTCTGTGAAATAGACAAGAACATGGATGAATGAGAAGATGCAATAATAAGCGAGATTGAATCTCATCTTAAAAATAAAACTATGAAAATTGTGCACAGGAACGAAAGCAAAAATTTGATTGAAAGTAAAATGATTTTAAAATATAAAT
Source organism: Leptidea sinapis (assembly GCF_905404315.1). Taxonomy (NCBI): domain Eukaryota; kingdom Metazoa; phylum Arthropoda; class Insecta; order Lepidoptera; family Pieridae; genus Leptidea; species Leptidea sinapis. The sequence goes on along the minus strand of NC_066275.1, from coordinate 5,450,398 downwards.
ATAATGCAATGGGAGAAATAGATAGACGAAAAGCACGACTTGTGGCGCGTGGGTTTAATCAGAAAGAAGGAATTGATTACACTGAAACATTTGCACCTGTTGCAAAAATGAGTACTCTTAGAATACTTATTGCACATGCAATTGAAAATAAATTTAAGTTATCCCAACTAGACGTGTGTACTGCATTTTTAAACGGCGATTTAGATGAACAAATTTATATGAAGAAGCCGAAAAATCTGGATAAATATTTAAAATACATAATTACACATGGAAAAGACATAGAGTTGATTAAAAAAGCAAAAGAAATGCTTTTAGATATAATTAGATATAAAAATAATGGGATATGTCAACTAAACAAAGCCATATATGGTTTGAAACAAGCAGGAAGACAATGGTTCTTAAAGTTACATGAGAAATTGTTGGAAATCGGATTTAAGAATTCTTCAGCGGATCCTTGCTTGTATATATTAGAAAAAGGAGGAGAAAAGCTGTTTGCAAACATTTATGTGGATGACTTAATACTAGCATATAAATCAGAAATGTTGTTACGAGAAGTCAAAACAAAACAGCAAAAAGTTTTTGAGTTACGAGATATGGGTTCACTCCATCATTGCCTGGGCATACAATTCACGCATGTAGGGGGAGAAATAACATTGTCACAGGAGAATTATATTGAAAATTTAATAAATAAGTTCAACATGGCTGAATGTAAGCCAGTGTCAACGCCCATGGAGACTGGTCTGAAACTGGAGAAGGGTAATGGACTCACAGAGATGGAGAATATACCATACCAAATGTTAATTGGATCTCTAATGTACCTCGCTGTAGCCACAAGACCAGATATAATGTTTGCTGTTAGTTATTTGAGCCAATATAATACATGTTTTGATAATACACATTGGCAAGCTGCAAAAAGGGTGATTCGTTATTTAAAAGGAACGAAGAATGTAACCATCAGATAATAAACTATCTAAAATAAACAATCAGGAATGGCACTAACAGGCATGGCTGACGCTGACTGGGCGGCATGTACCGTTGACCGTCGTTCATATACCGGTTATATTTTTAAGTATGGTGGTGGCCTTATCAGTTATGCATCAAAGAAACAAAGAACAGTGGCTTTGTCAACAGCAGAAGCTGAATATATGGCGATGACAGAAGCAATGAAGGAAGCTTTACACTTGAAATATCTGTTGGAAGATATTGGAGTTTTTCAACAAACTGTTACGATCTATAATGATAATTTGGCTGCACAGATGTTAGCAAACAATCAAATGACTGGTAAGAGATCGAAACATATAAGGAACATTTTATACGGGATTGTGTCCAGAAGAAATTAGTGACCATCCCCTTCCGTCCGAGCTGTTGTAGTGTGTAGACGTGTTTTCTGTCGTGTCAAGTTGTGTGTAGTGTTCAATTTCTATACTTGCAATATGGATTGCTGTAACAAGGTATTGAAGGATAACGTTCTGACCTGCAGCGACTGTAAAAAGGGATATCACTGCAGATGTGTGAACGTGAATACTGTGTCATATAATAAATTTAAAAAGTCCCAAACATGGAAATGTGCAAAATGTTCCACACCGCGGGGACGACGTGGAGACGACACACCAGTAGCGGCAGCTGTCCATGACACGGATGAGGTCTCCCATCAAGCGACGAAGAACTTAAGCTTGAGAAACTATGCTCACAGGAAGTGAATTTTACGTCGGTATCACTTAAGGAAATGTTTAACAGCTTCTTAAAAAAGGTAAACTCTAACATAAGTACAATAAAAAATGAGGTTTTGGAAAAAATTGCAATCTCAAAAAAGGATTTAAGCAAGGATCTTAATGTCATTAAAAATAAATTCAGCGTTATAGAGAAAAAGCAAGAAAAAATTGAAGCCTCGCTAGATAACTTGTCAAGCTTTTATGATGACCTACAACAGCAAAACAAAAAACTCTTTAATGAGAACTTACAACTCAAAGTCCAAATTGCCACACTGACAAAGAGCTCTAATGATATGCAGCAGCAAATTGATGACGTGCAAAGTTATATTACATCTAAATTCATTGAAATTCGAAATGTACCACCGCGAACTGAAGAGAACTTACTGGATTACGTTAAAAATCTGTGTTCCGCTCTAAGCGTTGATTTCAAGCCCCATTACATCTCTCATATATTCCGTAAACATACATATAAACAGGGTTCTAAACATATCTTGATAGAACTAAACAATGAGAGCTATAAACGTGACCTATTGTCCGCAGTCAAGCAACGTATCAAACAGCACAATAAACTAAGCACTCAACACATTGGTATGAACGGCGAATCAAAATATATTTATATATCTGAACTGCTAAGCGCAAAGCAGAAATACTTATACTTTAAGGCGCGACAGCATGCTAAAACACATCATTACGAATATTGTTGTTATTAATTTATAAAATTGTTTTCTTATATTAAATAATGGTGAATGCACTGATTTGCTCATAGTCTACTGCTGATACTCTGCTCTATCTCATATAACAAATATCAATATTTGATATATAATATTTCGCCGAATAGTCGTAAAAAATGTAAATAAACTAAAATATATATGTATTCTTTAATAATTTTCATTAATACGTTTATTTACCCTTACATATGATGTCGATATTTTTAATTAATACGCTTTTGTTAACTTCTGCTGTATGTCTGTTTGTAACAGACTCCATTGGACTTGATTTTGGTTAGTACCTGTTGAAAGACAATCGTTCTTGAGGAGTAAACTCCAGTCGTGCGTTGGAGCTGACACACACACTTTTTTATTTATAATTATGAATTATACTATAAGCAAAATGGTCAAATTGTAAGTAGAGGTATTTAGTGAGTATTGCTTAATATTCTTTTGAACATTTTTTTTTTTGTTATTTGGTTAAGTTCTCGTGACAGGCTTTATCATGCTCGCTTAAATGTCACTGCTTGTGACGGCGACGTTGGACGGGTCGTTCCCTTCTCTAAAATATGGTCGCGGGTGGCGATGGCTGACCCATGCGTCATGCTCGTGAACGGGCACTACTTGTGGTGACCGGATGATCCTGTTACCAGAAACTCTGCTTCAGATTCTTAAAAGCTATTATAATATATTTTTTTATAATCGCTTATAAAATGCTCGCAAAATACCTTTATTTATTTACGCTGTGTGATTCTCTGGCATGGGAGAAACGCGCGGTTGAAAAATAAAAAAGGGATATGAAAGGACACTCTGTAAACATGTCATATATCGTGGTCTATCTGTTTTATCAATCGGTGTTGTTATCAATACATTTATCTATGTTTGTTGATATTTATTTGTTGATGATCTTTGTTTGTTGGTCAAACAATATTGGTATTGCAACATTGAAGTGTCTCTTAGTATTATGACTATTGAAGTATTACTTTAGGAATATTTTAGATTTTAAGATATGTACCTACTTAAAGCGCTTATTCAACTGTTTGCCGCCATTTTTAACTGGTAACCATGGTTTATCGTAAATATAAATTTTCAATTTTGTTTTAAATTTAAAATTTCAAACATATTTTAAATTATTATTTAAAATAATAAAAACTGATAACTATAACTAATTAAGAATAAAATACCTGTTTACGCCTGGCAATCCTAACGAACGTTGAGGCTGACTCAGAGCTAGCAACCTTAGCATTACGTAAAATTAATTAAAAAACATGTAGTTGCTCACACTTTTTTTAATGAAAATAAGGGACGAGACGAGCAGGACGTTTAGCTGATGGTAATTGATACGCCCTACCCATTACAATGCAGTACCGTTCAGGATTCTTGAAAAACCCAAAAATTCTGAGCGACACTACAATTTCGCCCACAATCACCTTGAGACATAAGATGTTAAGTCTTATTTGCCTAGTAATTTCACTAGCTACGGCGCCCTTCAGACCGAAACAAAGTACTTAATGCTTTAACATTACTGCTTCACGGCAGAAATAGGCACCGTTGTGGTACCCATATTCTAGCCGGCATCCTGCGCAAAGGACCCTCCCACTAGTTACTGGAGCAAGATACGTTTATTGAAATCATGGCATCCTTTACTTGCGGCCGTTTTTTAACTGGAAACCATGGTTTATCGTAAATAGTAAATATAAAACTTCAATTTTGTATCCAAAAAACACAGATGACTGACAAACAGATGACGAACTTAACAGCAACCTTCATGTTGCAGCTGACTGAGAGCTGGCAATTTATAGGTATATTCAATTCTTTACATGATTTCCTTTAAAATAACGTACAATTTATTAAAAAAACATATTATGCAACTTACATCAGGAAACTAATTATGCTAAAATTAATTACAGGTAGATACTTGCGGCCAAATTTTATAGGCAACCTACAGCTAATACATTGGTTACTCCCTAAATGTTCATTTAAAATTAATTTAATCAAAAAACAGTTTCTGCAGAATCGAGCGGTGGGTTCTTGGAATATAAGTTGCTTTAATTTTACCACTCTATTAATTGTGTATTTATTTATTTAAATCAAAATATTTTCTATATTGATATGGTCAGTATAAAATATTGTTAGGTTAACTAATTATATAATAACTTAAAACAGAAGGACCCCTTAAGTACGGACTAAATAAATAGACCCACCCAAGTCATCGTATTACATGAATCTCACATCTTTTCAGAATAGCTGAGTTGCAAGACTTGATTTTTTTACAAATAACTTTTTTGATGGCATTCTATTAACACAAGTAAATATTAAATAAATAAATAAAGAACTTATAATATTCATTTATTGCACATATAGATCATTATATTCCAAATGGGTTATTAAACGGCGCAAACGAATTCCCACCAGTAGGCTTCTTAGGTCTCTGGCCCAGAATACCCAAGCCTTGATTGACGATCGGTATCTTCCCAGTATTGTCCACCTGGACTGCTACAGGTGACAGGAGTTTCGGTAAGTTCAGGATGTTACCTAGGATGTTCTTGCAAATTCCATCAGATAACCTGTCTCCCAAGTTACCCCATAGACCCATTTGGCAAAACCTGAAAGATATAAACAACTAGTCACATATTGTTAGTATAAGTTAATAATAGTGGACAAACATACAAACATTGATTTGTATGTATGTTTTGTTCATGAGACTGGTAAGCGTAGTACCTGCCAGTTTGGTATGTCATTGAAATTCCTTATATCGTTCAACTTAAAGTAAAGTAAAAGTCCCTCACAAGCCCGGATGATTTAAACGACGAAGGAGAATAATTTGTTTTTAATTTGAATATTACTGCTTTTACCGGGCGGCCATTACCTTGGCTGGCAAATCACACAAAAGCTGAGGAAATATGAGGGTTAATGCTACATATAGAAAAGATTATATAGATTGATTTATGGCGAATTCACCATATCTGACGGGGGCCACATATCAGAATTAGATCAAGAAAAAATACAGACCGGAAGTTCTTCTCCATAGTAATAGTTGTTCCAATTTTCAAGTATTGTTCCTTGTCGGCTCCAAGCGACAGAAATGAGAAAGGACTGCCGCCCTTTGTTTTGTTCGACTTCAAGTTGCGAGCAAACTTAGCGAAGAGTCCAACAAAAGATTCACGCACTTGAGCATCGGTTGGCGAGACCGTCTCACCCATTGGGTTACCCTGGTCGTCCAGCGGCTCAAAGAGATACGCCAGCTCGTCCCCATGTGCAGGACCCTTCGCTTTTTGAGGCAAGTTTTCGGGGAGGTTACTTGCGCCCTCTGCAATATTTAAGAAAATTTATAATTTCAAAATTAAAAACTCGAACAATTATCATACTCGTCCGTTGATGACTGTCATAAAATAAATGTAACTGTAGTTCTTATTTACTTTACTTCCAGTGACGTGCAAAGTCCACAATTAACGAGAACACTTACGGGTAAGAGCAATACCAGGAACGAAGTGGTACCCCTTGCTGAGGTTCCCAACGTGCTCGAAACTGTACATGAGCGCTGAAGCCCCGGCGCTCCACTCCTTCACGCTTTGATACGCCGGGAAGTTGAACAATGCATCCCCTACAACAGCACATGGTAAATTCAATTACAATGTATACTACAGGCCTTAGCTTGTCATAATCGTTCGAAAGTAATTTATATATTTATATATCCGGTGCCTTATGCTTGTTCATCAAAGAACAATTAGCCTAGCTTACAGATTGCACAGTTCCGTTCAAAATAAAAGTTAAAAACACATTAAAAGCAAACCTAAAAAAAAGGGGAAACGGCTACGTGGTAAACTTATATGTCGTAGAAGTAGTGCTTTGAATGTAACTAAATCTCTCCTTGACCGAGCCAACCGTAGAATTAAGAGATCTGTAGCTAATCTGTATGTAATTTCCCAAAAAGAACATTTAAAGCTGCACTAAAAGTACATACGAAATTTGGCTAGGCGGGAGAGGAACAAAAGTAGTGAAGGCGAGTGCTGATGTACCTAAATCGTAAGTAGATTAGGGCCCTCGCAACTACTCTAAACCTACAGAATATTTTTTGGAACATAAATAAACACGGAGACCAACCTGTAGCCTCAGCAATTTCAGCTAATCCGTCAATCGCTTTCAGGGTGCTGTCAAACACGGCCTGGTAATAGTCTGGCAAGGGTATTACATTTTGCAGGCCGCTATTCTTCAACGGATTTAGGGCCTGGATTTCTTGCACTGTGGTCTTAAGGCCACCGATTACGTCCTTCTTTATGAAATCCTTCACAGCCCCCAACTGCTCGCTCAAGAATTTGGCGTATTTACCTGAAAATATGAGGTATACAAGGGTATTGCATTTTTAACTCCAACAGTGACAATTCCGGCTTAAAATTAGTTGATCAAGACATATATTTTTTTATTATCTACAAAATCGAAACAAAGAAAAAACTGTTGAATACTTTTTTAAATAATACATAATGCGTTTTGAGTTTTCTACATATAATTATGTAGTTATAGACTTTTTGTCTGTATGTCCGCGCGCAAAAAGTACTGAATATAAATTCAAATTTTGCATGAATATTAACATAAATAATTCTGCTTATATACGTCCACGTGGACGATGCAACAAAAAATTTTTATTAATGTTTATTTATTTTATTAATTCTACTAGCTACAGCGCTTTTCAAGGGAAACCCTGTGCTTCCCCAATACTGCTTTATATTATTAACATTAACTGTTAAATATGTCAGAATAAAAATTGTATTGTCCTCTAAAGTTTACCATGTCGCATCCCTCGCGTCCGAGTTTTAAATTCTTTCAGCTATTATAATGCTACTTGCCAAAAAACACAAAGCACCGGAAGCCTTCGGGGCCTTTATTTTTCTTTAAAACATTTTTGCTAAAAAAAAGTGATTTGATAATTTAAAGGTGAGCTAACCGAAGACTGCCCTAGCAGTTTCTGCTGACGTCACGCCGGTGAGCATGGGTCCGAGCTGGTGCTTCTTCTTGAGAGAGTCACTTGGCTCCTCCGATACGAAGGGCGGTAGACTGCGACTGTCGTGTTCCCCCTCCACACGGGCCCTAGGACCTATAGGTACAAAATTTAATATTGAACCTGACAATATCGAACTTGTGTCATTCGTTCTTAAAGCATGAGTAGTTGACTGAAGTTGAGGAAATATATTCATATTTCCTCAACAGCCTCAAAAGTTGAATTATCATGGACATGTCAGAATAAAAGTATCAACTAATAGGTACTTAACGAAAAAATCCGGATATGTAAAATTTGTAGCCAATTTAAAATTTTTTTGAATAATTTTAAAATCATAACAATTAAATTTTCGATAGTTTATTTTTACATTTTAATATGAAAGCATTTGATTTATAGTTCTATTTCAATAATCTATGTAAACTTTTTCTTACCACTTATGAGTAGTCTATCCTATTTTAATAATCTACTGAGTTACAGACCTGCTCTACCGGATATCTCCTCCAAAAAGGCCTGTGTATCGGGCATGTCCAACGTTATGTCTTTGTCAGCCTAGTAACAAAATAAAACAAAACTCTTAATTAATTTAAGCATTTGAAATTAATTACATTAAATCCTTACTTAGGTCACAATACAAAAAAAAATAGAAACCCAATATATGTATAAATTGCATTCTATAGGAAAAAAATACCTTTTGATTTTGAGAGTGAGTATTTAAAAAATTCTAAAATATCCAATTGGAATATAAAAACACAACACACGTCGCAAATATATCTGTCTCAGTGAGTCTCAGTACATCTTGACACTTGACCCATGGGGCCCAGAGGCGCGGAGAATGTACAAAGTACTATCTTCTCGCCGCAATAGAGAACGTGGAAATACTGCCATTATTCTTGGTAGGCTTTCCGATAATGATAGTTTTAATTTAATGTAATAAAAGTCAAATTAATAAAAATAATATATCAATAAAGTAGCAACATAATTTGAAATTACAACAAAATATAGTATTGACTATTGACTGCATTAGGACACTTTACTGTGTTACTTAGCACAGCCGCTCATCGTCCGCTCGAGCATTTTCCAGGTAGTTAGAATGTACTAAATATGTAAAAAAACGTTGGAATGTAAAAAAAACCTTTAGTTCTCGCAAAACATGTAGAGCCATGAGCTGCGACTTCCACTGTTCAAATAATAATTAATGATCACTCGCTTCGTGCTTTTCCGTATACAATTACTAACGGCCGTTTTCAATGACCTATCTATCCTTAGTTTAACTTACTAGGCGTAGTCAAAACTATCCTTTTACGCTTACTTACATTTCAATAACCTATTGACAGATAACATTGGACTATATCTATATTGGACATAGCTATGGATAGATAAGATCTTGTCATTATACGGTGACAGCAATGTATCCGTAAGTTAAACTAAGGGCAGATTGGTTATCGAAAACGGCCATAAAAGAAATACTTACAATTACAATTTTTTCAGCGGGTAACTTCTTTAAGCATAGTACTAGTCTTTCTGGAGGCTCCTTTGGGCAAGCTGTGCGCTCCGCCAATTCTACTGCATGTTTATTGGGATCTGAGTTTACCACACCTGCAACATGGGGCATTCCTAAGACCTCACTTCAGCAAAAAAAAACATTTATTGCAACTTGACGACAACATATATAAGTAAGATTAATTGAGACGAAAGAAGGCAAGTTACAGGCTCGTTAATCTCCCTATTCCATATAAATTTTATTAAATAAGACACGGTTTAACCCAAAAGTTGTATGGAATGACTTAGACTCGTAAATTTCACGTTATATTCCACTACTACGGTGTCAATACCGCGCCTTGCTAATTTGTGAACAATTCATGAAACTGGTTCAATTCTATGTCAGAGATACCAACATTAATTGGGGCTGGTTGGCCGAGGATGATAAGAGACGGAAACATTATAGTCTAGAGTCTAGACTAATTGTAGCCTAGCCTCCTTACTCTAGTTAGAATCGTCTTCGTCCTTGATCTTGATATTTCGTCTGAATATTTTGAATGAGATTTTTAGCTTAGATAATTTCTGTGGCCTGGTGCTAAAAGGGCCAAAGTAAGTTTTTGTATTAAACGAGATTGTAATGCCAGTTTACTGTAAAAGTATGATATTTTTTTGTGCTAAAAGGGCTTTAGTGTATTAACTTTAATTTTAACTTCTAATCTTTCAAAAGGTAGTATGTAAAAAAGGCCAATGTAGTGTGCGCTTTCATACAGTTGAGTAAAAAAAAAAGGTAAAAGGGCTGCAGTATACTTAAGCCGCTAAGAAAATAAGGATTATTGATATTGGCTCTATTAGCACCAGTCCACAGATTTATACGTCTAGATAGACTATGACAGATATGATTTAAAATTGAGTTTACAGTTAATCTCTATTTGGAGCAATGCACGTATACTAACACAAAGTGTCATACAAATCGCAAGTGTAAGACATAGCTTGTCACGCACACTAAACTATTACACCTGGCCTGTTTTATCGGTTGCATGAGACTCTATCTAGATGTATAAATTATCTTACATTTTTAGATATTATTTTTATTTTCACGGCTTGGGTCTGTAAAGTACATTAAAGGCGTTCGCTAGCGCTCCCATGAAAAACTGGTGATTTATGTCGTGTGTTCGACGTTTATAATGTACCATTGTAATAGTTGTTTACCCGGAGACAAAGGAGCACCAGAAAGCGCTGCTACTCCAGTAGCATCTCGACCCTCGCGTGGTGTCTCCTTAGACAAGCCCATTAGTGAGGCCGCTCTGCCGCCCGAACCCTGCCCCATCACCACCAGCCGGGAACGGTCGCCACCAAAGAACTCGATGTAGTCATTTATCTAACATTTAAACACAAATTTATTGGTGAGATAAACATTATTTACTTTTGCATACATATTCTCATAACGATAAACAGAAAAGAAAATTAATATAATAATATTTAATACTATAATTATATTAATATATAATACGTAACAATTAAGACATTTAAAATAATGGTGAAAGGCTTATTATAGGCGAAGATAGAGAAGCGGTCGTGTTTTTTTTTAAATCAGTAGCGGTGTTAAAATATTACGGCCTTACAAATAAACTTGGTATAAAAGTTATCCTCTTTGAATAGGTACTATAATTTTATTAGAAGATTTAGAACAAACCAAGAATATGCAAAATGTTTATTATATCGCTGACAACACTGTCAATACAGTTATAGTTCAGGAAGTTTTCCGAATGTCAAGCTGCCTAGCAAATTAACGCGGGAAACATACGTCCGAATAAACCAGTCTTGAGGTTTAACTTTATACTAAGTTTATTTGTAAGGCCGAAAATGTTTTGAACGTAAAATGTTATTGATAATAATAATAACAATAATTTAATTCAGGCATACATCATAGGATTATAATAATCATTCATACCTAAAATGTTAAAGAGCTACCGGATTTCATATTTAACAAATATCTTATTAATTAGTTATTACTCTGACAGTGCAACCAAGCACCATTCAGAAATATAAGTTCATTAGACTTTTCTTCAAGTATAAGATAATATAATGACATTAAAAGTCGTCTGTTTATTTACCCAAGTCATCGCAGCTCTCAGGTCGAACAGGCCGGTGTTACCAGACGCGTCTCTGTTTCCTGTGCTCAAGAACCCGAGTGAACCCAGGCGGTATTGTGCAGTCACCAGAATTGTGTCCTGCTTCGTAAAATGTTGACCCTAAGAAATACAACACAATTTCAGACTTTTGTTCTAACCAATGTAGGTGCTTAGTAATATTGTTATGAACGTAACGAGCTTTAACATTGTTTTGAACATTTAATATACATGTTATAAGGTCTACAAACTACATTTATCTCGATCAATTGTAAAGATAAAAATTATAGTATCTATGGTTCAGTTTAAAAGAATGGAAAAATCTAAAGTCGTATGTATGCAACCATACAACTAGTCGAGCCATAAATGTACAGCCATAAATGTATCTATTGCTTAATTATTTATCTATACCTAATTCTTATTTTTTGAATTCAAGTTTGGACCGCTTTATTATGTTAGAAACTTCGATCATTTCATGCTATTTCATCTATTTTTTCGAGGTTAATATTAAATCATATCAATGGAATGGAATGTTAAAGAATACAGAATTGAAGTAATTGTATTGCACAAGGTAGGCCGTCGGTCATTTTCAAGATACTACGATAGTTAGTATGTTCGAACCCGTACGTAGTATCAGTCGTATGTTCGTATATCGTACTATCGTTTGTCAAAGACCAACACACCCGATTGTCAAAGAACATGAAAGATATGGCAGCCGCGTGTATATACGGAAACAAAAATAATATCGTGCATTGAAGATACCCTCTAGGACTCTTTCGTGTATAATAAAAGAAGACCCGAAGCTTGGTGATATACAGGAGATACGGACTCAATTTCTGCAGTTAAAGAGATCGATTAAAATGCCTGCTATCCCGATGAAAAGTACAAAAATGTATCAGTGAAACACTGATGAATTCACAATTGAAGAGCACTACCACAATGACAAAGGTTGTAATACTCATAGCTTACGAAGCTTCACATGTATGTACTTGGAAAGGGCAACGTTCCACGTGGTCATACTGCGTAAGTCAAGGTTTGTCATGGGGGTGTGATAACAGGGAGTCAATCTTATTATGCAATGACGTATAACAAAATGAAATCGAATTTGTAAGCGAAACCACGCGCTACAAAGGGCTAAAAATAGTACTTAAACTTTTTAGACATATTTGTTATATCCATCGAGATTGTAAAAATTTAATAGATATTATTATATAATTTAGAACATTATTTAATAAGCCTGATTAATATTTTGTTCCGAAGATTACAAGTAAACTGAAAGTGTTAGTATGTATATCAAAAGCTGATCTTACCCCATACGGAGCTATAGACCCGGATTTAAAGTTCCCACCGTGAATAAAAAATATAACTGGGCAACCTGAAAAAGAAGAGTAGGATACTGAAAAATTTATAAATCCAAATATATATATTTATATGCGATATGTTGTATCTTTGGAAATAAATTATTGTTTAAATCAATAATAATCTACCTTCCTCATCTCCAGGCATTTTCGGGGCAAATATGTTTAAGCACAGACAGTCCTCACTTCCGATAATGCCCCCCGACCCCTTCGGGTCCAACTGGGGGCAAGGCAAGCAATTTGAAGTTGCATTAATTTCGCCAGCCAGGTATCTACGCACTGGTCTCTGAAAGCGAAGAGCTCCTATTGGAGGTTCGGCATATCTAGAACAAGAAATGTTTAAAATTAGATCAAACGAGGTTTTGTCGGTGACCGCTGATTAAAGTTATGCTGATGCTGTTACGCTCTATTTCAAAGACGAGTCGACAATAACTATCACACACGTCAATTTGTCACAATTATCTTCGTATATTTACCTGTTGTTGTAAAAGGCAGTGGTGATTACTGACCATCAAGTGACCTGTTCGTTTGTCCTTTGATTCCATGAAAACAGCCAGTTAATAAATATGATTTTTAGAGTTTATACATAGTAATATCCAAAACTCCAAATTCTTATTTAAGTATTACATTCAGGGATAAGGGTAAGATAACTTTGATCCTGGTTTTTAATACTACACATTGAACAGACACATAGGTAAGTACTAAAATTACAGTCGAAAGAAGATTAAAAAGAGCTTTGTATAGTTGCTAGATATGCCTATATAATATAATATTATGTGGAGTTTGTAAACGAGAGACATTGACGATCTATATTATGGGTACCTACCTATACCTACGTGATGTGAATGCTTTAGATTACTAACGTAATTGCACTTGTCACTTTTAAAAATGTGGCAATGTCATTATGCTTATTAAAGGTCAACCAAAGTGGTGGTAAATGGTAAAATTTATATTCATAGCCTGTGACATTTTTTATGGTCAGGGGAATGTGCACCCTTTCATAGAACATTATGCGGATGAAAGTACTGAAAAGGCCTACGAATAGAACGACCAAGAATAAAAGAGATTGTATGAAACGGTTGACGTGAGTGAAGGAAACCAACAAAGTACATACCTGTTTGAACACAGAAGTACCTAGCTAAAATATAAACACTGCATAATCACCTTAGCTAAGCCCTTGGAATCATGGAAACTGAATGTATAATAGGTAGGTATATAAAAATAAAAATGTTTTGCAATTTAAATGTATTTACTGTTATTTCTAAAATCCGAGATAACAAAAGTTCAAAATCATATGTGTAATCAATTAAAAATGATAATGTCTGCGCGGAAACTATTATCGCTGTATCCGTTGAAATAATTATAAAGGGCCTATAATTATTTTTATTGTAAATTATATGTTTGATGTTATGAATTTACCTATATTATAGTACATAATATAACCGATATATATAACCTACAATTACCTACTCAAAGATTCAATCATCAAAAATTCATCAATTCCAGGAGTATACCCGTTCATAAAACTTTTTTGATGTGAGGTAGGTAGCAAACATACAATAAAATACAGACGAATTGAGAACCTTCATCTTTCCGTAGCCAAATGGCAAAATACAGAACCATAAATTCGTCATTTCTGTCTGTCTGTCCGTCCGTATGTCACAGTCCCTTTTTTCCGGAACTACATGGGGCACACTAAAAGTTTTGCACTTCTAGTTAATCGGAACTGTTTGAATTTCGAATGTTATATTTTTTGAAATCATGCAACCTTCTTAGTAATAAATAAAACAATTGGCGGGAAATAATTTGTCAATTGTTTGTTATCACACATCAAAGTTCTTCGTACGCAACTCAAATTGAATTAAGTCGAAAAGATTTTAGAGCGATGATTTTTTATGATTTTAAAAAGTTCTCTCTCTCTCTCTCTCTCTCTCCGCAAGACTGTGCCGCTCGTCTTCAAAATGCTTTTAGGAGAGAAGTACCTTGCTTGAGCACCGTGAGGCGATGGTTTGGTTAATTTGAGAGAGGTCGGGTTTCTTTACATGACGAATTTCCTGAAGGGCGGCCTTCAACTGCCGTCAACGAAAAAAATGTGCCTACTGTTATGATGAAAATTGAAGAAAACCCGCGGATTACCTATGAGACAATTCGAGGGCTATTGGGGATTGGTACGAGCCAAATTCAGAAAATTTTACACGAAGAATTGAAAGTTCGGAAATTTTGTTGTCGTGGGATCCCTCATGAACTGACAGCGGAGCGGAAGCGGGCTCGTGAGGAATGGTGCTCACAGATGCTAATGAAGGACGACGGACGGACGTTCTAATACAGTTTATGACATTGTCACAGGAGATGAAAAAGTGGATTTATTGTTTTGAACCCGAAAAAAACAGCAATCTTGTATGAATGGGTGTTTAAAAATGAGTAGGTAAAAAAATTATGTCATTTTTTTTTCTTAGTTACGGGTCCCATCTGCACAATTCCACTTGAAGGTCAATAGAGTGTTAATGCCGAGTGGTATTCCCAGGGTGTTAAAAGGGTGTTAAAAAAAGTTCGCAAAAGACGACCAAAAAGCCGCGTTCTCCTACATCATAACAACGCTTCTTCACACACGGCCAATAAACTTCCTGTGATTTCTGATTTTTCCCCAAAATCAAAGATTTGATGAATGGTTTCACTTTTACCAATTCCGAAATGGCAGTCATCATCAATCAGTAGTACGTAGAAACATGCCTTCAGATCTGTGGTCCCCTGGTTTAAAAAATGTTTCGATCGCATGAAAAAATGTTTAAAATGTAAAGGAAAGTATATTGAATAGCAATAACATGTTGTTTATTTAAGTTACTTAAATCTTTTAGTGTGACGTACGTATAAGAACTATACTGTTGAAACATGGTAAGTAGACGTATTCTGTGAACCGCAGTAAGGTTTTTACACAAAAATAGAAAAGAAACAATAAATTATTTTTTATTTTCTATCCACTTAGAACTGAAACTCAACAATTTTTGTTCATCAAACCCATACGTATGGATAGTTCTAAAAAAATAACTAAAAACCGTGTGGTGTCGTGGGACACCGGATAGGAACGAGGTTCCTTATTATAAAAATATGTTCTATTCGAGGTATAAAGAAAAAAATTAATCGGGTTTACATTTTTATTATGATTTTTATTGATAAAAAAAAAACTAAAAATAAAATAAAAAAGTTATCATATTTATTTTATTAACAATGATTTACTTATAAAAAAATTTATATGAATAATGATAATTAAGTCTAATTATGTTTTAATAAATTATTAGGGGTACCCTAATCGGAAAAAAACGTCCGTAACGTAAGATTATTATTATTTTTATGATGGCTATACAGTGTCTGATATATAGTGAGTGACTGTTATTATTATTATATCATTCGATAATTACACCGTCTGGTAGTTAACAGTGGAACCATCTATCATTATTACTACGTTAGTTAAACGTATGGATGCTATGTATAGGTGTATACTCTTTACAGGATACATACATATACGCACACACTAACATTTCATGAGCTAAGTGTGGCTTGTGTTCGTGTTGAGTTATTTTGTGAATTAATTTCATAGAAAACATTTTAAATAATGGAAAGTGAATTGAATACAGTGATACAGTGACAGAATTGGTGATTAATAACTGTATAAAATCACTAAATACTTTGTAATTAAAAAAATATAAATTTATTTAAAACAGTTCACATATAAGCAACACGTGTATTTTGTTTGTGGTTGCATGATTATAATTCAGTTACGATTTTTTTTATTTTTTTATATAAAATGTATTATTTTATTTGTTATGTTATTTGTGATGCATTAAATAATCAGCAAGATATTGTCACGTAGCAACGCTTCGACATACTTGAAGAGAGTTGGCAAACTTCATGTCTTTACTTTACGGTTTTTTCCCAGTTAGGGTACCCCTCCGCATCGTCCCATAAGGAACTTCGTTCCAATATTGAGGTTTTTAATATAATTTTTATTATCAACAGAATAATTTGCGCGAGAGACACTTCCAAAGTGGTAAAATGTGTGTCCCCCTAATATGTTAATATGTGCATTTAATGATTTTCATTACCATGCAAACTTCCACCGAAAATTGGTTTGAACGAGATCTAGTAAGTAGCTTTTTTTAATACGTCATAAATATAAACTTAATTGAAAAAAAATACACTATTATGAAAACAACGATCAAAGTTACAACGATCTACAAGAACTTTTATATTCTGTTACTTGCTGCTACGGGAGCCTTCATGGGCGAATCCGACTCGCACTTGGCCGCTTTTTAATAACTTCTTCAGCTGTCAAACAACACCTCTTTTAATGGCGGTAAATCGAAAATCTTGCGTGAATTTAGGAACGCTAGTTCACTATTAAGCTACTCATAACGTGATTTAGATATAAATATGTAACTAATATGAACTTTATTAACATTAGAAAGTTCGGATAGATTACAATTTTGGTAGAATTTTGAATTTTAGAAAAATTTTGGCTATTCGTACTTTTGAAACCGGTTTTAGGTACATTGAGAAAATTTATTAAAAATAAGTGAGTAATCTAAGTTTTCACTGAAATTGTTTTGAATATTTATTACACTTATTGTACCTATTCAACATTGTAATGTAAAATATAGTACCTTATGCCGTTAAAAGTATAATATCCTCGGGCATCATCCTTGAAACCTTGAATTCTGGCGCTGTTACCATGCCGCTGGGTAAACACCACGGCTGCATCGGGTTCAGGGGGAGCTGCTGGATCACCTCCGACTACACCCAGTACTGGGGAGGCGCACAGACTCGAACACAGCAGCACAAACCACAGCCAAGCCATCACTAAACCTTTATCCATCGCTACAGGAAATCGCCCACTCTATCTGTCTGGTACGTATCAGTTGTTAACCCGTAAACAATTTTTTAATCGTCACTTTTTCTATTATTTAGAAACAATTATGGATCTTATACAGCTAGATATATTAAGCTGTAAGGGTCTTATGAAAAGTTTGTTTAAAGTAACACGATGACACGAGAGTGGGTCAGGGATTGGAAATAATACTCCGCTTATAGAACGAGTCTTCATTTGCGTTCACTTTTCTGAACTTGCATTTCGCCGGTCTGCCGCTGTTCCTCTTGGCGCCGGCGGTACCTTCAACAAATTACACCGCACTGCATACTAGTTCTCTTCTATCTTCTTCTCCTGGATCACTTACCACTTTTCACTCTTCTTTTCTTCTTTCAATTCCTTTACACTTTCGAGTCTGAACTAGAACTGCCGTAGGCCACGCTTAGTACGGCATATGTACCCCCGGGTCTATTTTTAAAATGATTCTCTTCCATACCATCTTTAAATTTAAATTATACTAGAAATTCCTTTTAACTAGTTTTATCCTGCTTACATATTTTCCATCCTTTTTTCTCTGTTCGATTTGATCCTGAACTTACTGGAAATTTCCATTAACTTTACAAAATCCAGAAATGCCATACACTGGTAGGTGTATCGAACCCGGGTATGCAGCGCATGAAGTAAACACTTTTCCGCTGAGCTACGAGTATTGTTGACGGAGGTGTCGAAATTATCTATGCCTTTGTAGTTTGACTACTCTCGACATGTACGTCGAAGTTGCAGATGGCAATCCTTCCCTTGGGTTTCCTATTTTCGGCAGAGCAAACCCGTCATGCATCACCAAACTGTCTTCTTGAATTCTAGTAACCACTTCAAGGCGGCATGATCAGTCCTTACGAAGAGATTACGACCCAACAAGTACTTTTTGAAATGTTGTACTGTCTTCACCACGCCCAGTAATTCTCTACGAGTTACAGAGTAGTTTCTCTCTGGCTTCTATAAAGATTAAGAAAACAGTATAATCAAGAATTTCCAATATGATTGTTTCATAGTCTTTCACATTTAGCAAGGCAAATTTAACGCATTTAATTTTTTTTTTTTTGATAAAGTACGAGATATTTTATGCTGAACCAATTCATTGATTGAGACATATTATTAGCGCATTGTTAACATCGCTATAGTCTTTTCGTTAAAGATTGAACATAAAACGGTAAATCATGTATATACATTAAAAATAGGAATAAACCTAAAATACAGCCCTATGGAACTCCCATTTTTATTAAAGTTCTTTTTTTTACATTCATAAGTGTCATTTCCGTGACCTTCATGAATAATGTGTTTTTGATTTGATTTGATCCATCTGACCTAGAACCATTTATTTGCAATACAGTAATAATTAATTTTTTTTTTAAATAAAATTGAGTGTTGTACATAATCAAAGGCTTTCGAGAGGTCACAGAATACATCAATGGCGTCTTTAATTAATTGATTTATATCCAAATGACGCAACAGTTGGTCCAATAAATTTTTTTCAAAAATATTGCTAATAGCGCAAAGAATAGAAATTGGTCGGTAGTTAGTTGGATCCTCTAAATTGCCATTCGTGAATAAGGAAATAACCTTACTAAATTTCATGAAATTTGGGAATGTGCCACTTTCAATGCACTTATTAAAAATTAATACTACATGTGGCGCAATGCTATATATTATGACTAAGGTCGTTTACCGATATTCCCCATAGATCTTCAGTATTTTTTTTTTGTAAAGAATTAAAGACGCTCGTTATTGTTTTAGAAATAATGTGATGGAATGAGAATTCTGATTCACATTTTGAAAAATTATCTTTAACTATATCCAAAGCACGAATGGGGCACGATTTTAATGATGAAATAATTTTAATAGGAATATTGGAAAAGAGTTATTGAAAAATATTGGCAACTTTAACATTTGAACTAGTCAAAATAATATTTATATCGGTGGATTTAACTTTCCCAGTCTCTGAGTTGATGACTTTCCAGGAGGCTTTAATTTTATTATCAGACCTTTCTAATCTTACTACCTAGATAAAGTGCCTTAGCCTGAAAAACAACCAAACATTGGAGCGACATCTGGCAAAAGTAGTGGACAGTCATCAGGATAACTGGGATGAGTACATTCCACTGTTTCTTATGTCGTATAGAAGCGCAATACACGAGACGACAACGGTGACTCCTGCGTAAGCCAATTTTGGAAGGGAATTGAAATTGCCAACTGATTTACTCTCAGGCTGTCCACCGAATACTCCGAAAAGTATAACAGAATATGTGGATGAGTTACGGAAAAAGATGGTTGACATCTACGAGGAAATTAGAACAACTGGGCTTAAGGCAAGTGAACGGATGAAGACCAGTTTTGAAGAGGGAACCCTGATTTGGTTACACAATCCTGTAAGGCGAAGGGGGAAGTCTCCGAAGCTCCAACCAAGTTGGGAGGGACCATACAAAGTAATCACAAGGATAAATGATGTGACTCTCAGGATCCAGCGTACCCATCGAAGTCCCCCGAAAATCGTATATGTCGATCGGGTGGCTAAGTACTACGGAAGCAACGATGATCGGGACGATCATGTCTTGGGAGGGGGCAGTGTTGCGTAGCAACGCTTCGAAGTATATGACGAGAGTTGTCAAACTTCAAGACATTGTTATTTTAAACAGCTCCGTCAGCAATATTCGTAGCTCAGCGGAAAAGTGTTTACTTTAGACGCTGTAGACCCGGGTTCGATACACCTACCAGTGTATTGATTTTTTTGGGTTTTGTAAAGTTAAAGGAAATTTCTAGTAAGTTCAGGATCAAATCGAACAGAAAAAAAGGGATGGAAAATGTGTCAGCGGGATAAAAATAGTTAAAAGAATTTTTTAGTACAATTTAAATTTAAAGATGGAATGGGAGAATCATTTTGAAAATAGAACGGATCCGGGGGTATATAAGCCGTACTAAGCGTGGCCTACGGCAGTTCTAGTTCTGACTCGAAAGTGTAAAGAAGAAGAAGAAGAAGAAAAGAAGAAGTAGTGAAAAGTGGAAGTGTTCCAAGAAGAAGAAGATAGAAGAGACCTAGTGTTCGGTGCGGTGTGACGCGTTGAAGGTACCGCCGCCCACAAGAGGACAGCGGCAGACCGGCGAAGTGCAAGTTCAGAAAAAGTGAACGCAAATAAAGACTCGTTCCTATAAGCGGAGTATTATTTCCAATCCCTGACCCACTCCCGTGTCAATATTATATATAATTATTAATATAATTTATAATAATTTTGAGCGGAGCTGGGCGGAGCTCCCAACGGGTGACTCGAATTGATTTCTGTGTTAAATTGTTTCAGGCCTATTTCTGGACCGATTTAAAAAAAAATGAACTCATTTGAGCTTTCGAAATTTGATAGGTTATTGTCGAGACAGAATTTTGAATTTCGACTTGATTCAATTATTATAATTAAAAACAAACATGTTACAAATTATTCTAAATTAGCGCGCGCTATTTATATTTATTTAAAAATTGAGCCGATTGATCAAATCTTGTTTGATTATTTTTGTTTTGTTTTTGTACTTAGACCTAGTTTAACTCGCTTCGCTCAAATATACGCCGCAGTGATGAGCGAAGCGGTACGAAGAGCGACTGCGGCATCCAAGTATTTTTACTAACAGTAATCAAAAGCTCAAATCCTTTAATTCTAAGTCTAAGCTCCAAAATATTACAAAAATACAGATTCTTATTTTAAAATTAATTTTACATATCATTTTAAGCAGTTAGTGTTTTTGAAGTCGGTTGTTTTTTTGTTATTTTTTGATTTTTAGTGATTTGAAGTATACTAACTAACAATTTGTTTAATTATGTTTAGATATACAAAATTTTCAATGCAGCAATGAACGTAAGCGTTTTGCAATTTGATTACAGACAGTTAGAAATTCTGCCACAGATCGACCCTTACTGTAAGTCGTTAAGGAGTTTCATTCATTATATTCGACTACGACAATTACTTGACCATAACTACGTTACGGTAGGTGATTTATATATCCTAATAACATAAAAAATATTCGGCCGAGTATCTTTAATATGCTCCTAAGAATTGAAGAGTTCCGTTACCTTGTCATGGATTCCATAATCAGAACTCAACCAAACTCTCACCAAACTATCTTTGAAGTATATTCTTTCCAATAAAAAAGGAATAATAGAAATCGGTTTGCGCGATATTGAGTTATTCGTAAATTTATCATCCACATATGTATAGCAAATTTAAGACTTTTATGGTTTTCTCATGGATGCCATTGTCAGATCTGGATCAAATTAGACCACACTAGAAGCACCAGCTTTTAAATAAAAAAAGAATTATCAATATCGGTTCACCTAGTCGAAAGTTTTCAGGTAACAAACATTAAATAAAAAAACATACCGACGAATTGATAACCTTCTCCTTTTTTGAAGTCGGTAAAAATTCACAAACGTCAATTGCTTAATACCTTACATGAGTAAGTCGAAAAAATGTAAATTAATAAGTAAAAACATAGTTATAGAGTACATATTTCAAGTACAATACAGTAGATGCATCAATCCACACATACTTACCGTAAATTAAATAAAGGAATTATGCGAGCATTTTATTAGCTATTATATAAAACTTTGATTTACAAAAAATATAGAAAAAATAAAAGAAATAAAAAAACATATATCAGATTTCCCGGTGCGAGGATCATCCAGCCACCACAAGCAGCACCCAAAGTTCACGAGCAAGACGCATGGACCAGCCACCGCCTCCCTCAACCATATTTTAGGGAAGGGAACAACAGACATTAAGCGAGCATGACAATGCCTGTCACAAGAACTGTACCAAAATACAAAAGATGATCATCTACATAAATTATAACGAAACTCACTAAAACATCTTTACTTACAATTTGAGCATTTTGTTTAAATTTTAAAAGCTCAAACCCTTTAGGCTTTCTTATCCATTTGAATTATTTATCTATAATTACATTTATCAATCTGAGACAGACATGCAAAACCCCAGCAGCTCAGTCCCAAGGGTTATTTATATCCAGATATTCTAATATTATACAGTACCCTTCTATATATAACTTTTTCTTCAGAACTGATTTATATTCGTTTAAAGGTAAGTTCTGTATTCAACAGGGACCTTATTGTAAAAACATATTATTATATTTATGTTTATACCATTTGCAATTAATTGCCATTTATTTATTGGTTAGAAACAGTCATAAAACTTTAACAGTTAACTTTTCAAAAATTTTATTAAAAGTGGGTAGTACAGATATTGGTCTTTATTTAGTAGGGTCACTGGTACAACCTGATTGAAACAGTAGAACTACTTTACTATGTTTCATTAGGTTAGAAAATACCACCATATTCTATACAATTATTGTTAAATATTACAGCTAAATCTGGCACAATAATATCAATCAAACTTGCCAAGTTTAACTTATATGCCCCAAAGATTGTTTGTCGCATTATTTTTAATAGATTTATAAGCTTTATAACATCAGCCAGAAACATGATCAAATTTAAAGATCTTACTCAATTTATCATATTGATATACTCGATATCTCACTTTCTAGAATATTATCTTTCAATAGTGAAAGAGTGGAGTCTGGTGAGGAGTTCAACAAATTTGTAGTGGAAACAGGTATATCTGTAAAGAATGTTTCGAAAATTGTTGCAACTTTGCGATCCGACTCTACAGATCTGTTATCAATGTTTAATTTTAACTCAGATATTTTATGGGTCACAATTCATCAGGCTTCTTCATTTATTATTTTCCAAGTCGTTTTTATTACGTTAGAACTATTGATTATTTTATCTCGTATATACCTTGACTTGGCAATAGTACAATCATTTGAAAAATTTTTAGAGAACCACTAAGCACATCATTTGAAGTCATCTAAAGTTATGTTGCTCCGCATATAAATCATAAAAATTTTGCCTGTTTTCATGTAATTCAACTGTTGCCTGTTCGTTAAAAGCTATTGCATCAGTTTTGAGGACTGACTTAGGAGTGAACATAGAATTATTTAAATTATAAAACTTATTAAAGAATAAATTTTACATTTCATTTGGTTTTAACCTATCTCATGTAACTGGCACAAAAGTTATTTTGTGTTTAGTTATATTATTGGTTTTTAAAGATTCAAACTGAATTAACATGTTGGGTGTTGAATCTAATTTTATAGTTATGTTTTTACTAGTAGCCCTCACATTTGTAAAAATATCATCCATACATGTGGCACTAGTAGAAGTCATTCTTGTGGGTTCCATTAACATTTTGCATAAGTTTTATGATTTAAATAGGTAGATTTAATAATTTAATACTTAAAGTACTTAAGTACTATTTTCTAAAATATTTATGTTAAAGTCTCCACAAACAAGCAGTTTTTTTTTGATTTTGTAGTTTTGAATAAAAAACCATCCATAACTCTCTCAAAAAGTACAAAGTTAGCACAGGGTGGTAAACAAAACAAAACAAAACTATAATAAATATAATATAATAATAAACAGACAAAACGATGAATAATTGCTGTAATCCAATTATTGAGGCTCGTTAAATTATCCGCTTAATAGACAGACAATATCATTTCGATTCTTATACTTCAATTTTTTCTTCAGTAAAAGAACAGCTGGTAGGTAATTGTTGAAATTAAAAATACATTCATAACTTTTAACCAGTGGCAGTGAAACAGGTTATATCAATATTAAAGTTATTTAAAAATACTTAATTATATTTCAAGTTCGTTTCCTTTTATACATCTGATATTTTGGTAAACCAGGTTGATAACATTTGGATTGTGGTGTATTTTTATTGGTTTGATTCACTTTATCTGTGAGTGTGAGTAAACCCTCCTTTAAAATACTTTTCAAGCAAGAGAAAACCTCTGTTGCCTCCTTAAATCTAGTTTAAAATATATTCTTTTGAATTATTAGGTATCCAAAGTATCATAATTACATTTACTCTGCTCAACAAAAGCAGATTGTTGTACCCATTTGGCCATAATATATTGGCCAAAGTAGATACCCTTGTTTGTGGTACTGGTAGTTGGTACCTGGGACAATTTGAATATTGTATGCTAATGCTAAATGGTTTTTAATGACTTAGCAATAAGTCGCAAAATAACAACAGCTGTCGTAATCTATCTACAACGTATTACCTAAGCTTATGCGCTTATTACACTTGATGAATTAAGTCGTCTTAATTCAGTCATTACTGAATTTAGAAAAGTATAATCGCATTCAGCAAGAATCCTATCTTCAGAAGATAGTGTGGTTTCTGACTTACTAAATAATTTAGAAGCCTAATTAGAAACGCATTTAGGAAGGTATAATGGCATTTCGTTAGTACTGATTTTAGTCGTAATTTTATAAGAAACAGTAATTAAAAAAAAATATCGACTTCAAGAAAAAATTAACTGAAAATTATGAAATAACTTTAATTTCGGCAGTCGGTCTGTTTTAATTGTTTGCCACTGGCTTACGAAATTGAAGCTATTTTGTAATTTTGAGTTAATTTATTTTTGAAGTCATTTTTAAGCTATTGCATAGCTTCTATCGCGGGCCTTGAGCGTGGAGACCGAATCCAGAAATTCCGTAACGAAACTAACCTAAGACCCCACTTACTAGATCTATATAGATGTTTCGCCACTGTCATGTCCCAGGTTCGATACGTCTTGATTTTTTTGTAAATAAATAAAGAAAAATAAAATGTAAATAAATAAATAAAAATAAAGAAATTCTTTATTTTTTTATCACGTTTTTCTAATTTTTGTTATGATTAACATTACTCCGAATCCAAAATTGGACGAGGTAGAGCATTTTATTCATCGCAATTTACTGGAGTACACTGAAGAAGGGTCGAATGAACTTTGTACAAATGGTAATAAATATCCACTTATTTTCTTCGCTGATAAAAAATCACAGCGGTTGACAACTGTTCTTTCGAAAATATTGAATTTGAAATTGAATAATGATCCACAAGAATACACAACAAAATATGGGACTACCATTGACGCGGTATTTTCCAGATATTTAGAAGATATCAAGTCTGAAACTTGTGTTTCTTATTTCAGTTACCATAAACATAAATATTCGTGTATAACCTACATGTATTGTAAGTTAATAAAAATATTTTGAAAAAGACATTGTTTTCTTATCGGTCACCACGCTCAAAAAGTGTAACTTGAATTAATATCAAAGAAAAAAAAACAAAGGAAAAAAAATACTTCATAAATAAAATAAATAAATAATTATAATTGCATAAGTTGATAAAAAATGCTATGCAATAGCTTTACCGCGGCAGTCCCCGATTGCCACACGTCTTTTTTTTTAATAAAGGGACGAGACGAACAGGATATTCAGCTGATGGTAATTGATACGCCCTGCCCATAACAATGCAGTGCCGCTCAGGATGAAACCCAACCCTAACCCAAAAATTCGGAGCGGCACTAAAAGTGCGCTCGTCACCTTGAGAAGATGAGAAGAGGTCTTATTTGCCCAGTATTTTCACTAGCTACGGCGCCCTTCAGACCGAAACACAGTAATGCTTACACTTACACAGTCGATTAAACAGTGATTTCAATTTGATTATATCTGTTTAATATAAATAAATATTTTGTAATTAAAAGTGTTTTTATTTCACTCACTTTTATGTAGTGTGCCAGACTTTTATAAATAGCCTAACAAGTTTCAAGGATATTTTTTGTCAGCAGGGGTTGGGATATTAAAGAATTGAATTTTAAATCTTAATTCTTTTGCACTAATACTGTCTCTTAGGATAGTATCTTGCTTTTTAATATCGACAACGCTGCCGATATAAATACAATATTTGTGATGCAGAAGAGGGCTATTCGCGCTATTTATAACCTAGGTCCAAAAGAATCATTGAGAGTAAAATTCAAAGAAATTAACATATTGACTGTTGCTTCTCAATATATTCTTGATTATGTAATGTATATTCATAGGCACATAAGTGAATTTCCTAGAAACTGTCATAACCATAATGTTAACACCAGGAACAGACATAAACTTATAATGCCTACTACTCGGCTAAGTCGAGTTAGTAAGTCTTGTGTGAGGCGATGCTTTTACAACAAGATCCCAGAAAATGTTCAAAACAAAAGTATTACATTATTCAAAAGAATTGTTAAAAAACGTTTGTGTGGTTTAGATTACTATAACACAAATGACTTTCTTAATGGTACAACAGATTGGGAATGGAGTGACTGAGTTTTTGACTTTCAATAAGTGATGTCACATCCTATTTTGAATAAAAATATTTGAATTTGAATAAACTGTGTCTCAAGATGTCAAACGACCTCGAATCCATTCGTTAATAATTTCTAAACTCTGCTGGTTCTAAAACACCCATAATATTCGTGTTTGATAACTTTCCACGCAGTAATAAATTTTCTTTCAAACATGTTCTTCATTTTCTTTTTTCAATTTTAATTGAGCCAAGGTTCGCACCAATTTTTTGGTGCCTAGACAGCACTGGAGCCATCGTGTGTTTCTAAATTTGCTTCTGAATTTAGACGATTAAATTCAGTCAAGTGTAACGTGTGTGTTGATAACCGCATAAGAATAGAATTATTGTTATTATTCGCTAAAACGTACAGAAACAGCCAAATAATGTTGCAAGAGAATAGACATTTCCCCAAAACAGGAAGCTGTGAGAAGTAGTAATTGTAATATTAAGTAATAAGAAAGATACAATGAATTCGGAATTTAATAAAAATAACACATATAATTTTTGTTGCACATTTTTTTTTTGTTTGCGTTGAAACAAGATTTTCTTGGCTAGTTGTTTCCGTACTGCACACTGCCGATTCCGTTAAAGATGGATTCCAATTCCCTTACGTACTCTTGAGGTAACTGAAAAGAAAATTCACTGCATTTTTACCAAGCACTAATCATATAGTAAGTAGTCTGTGTGTCAGCGTTTGACCATAATCTCGCCTGATGTTAAGTGACGATGCGGTCGAAATAAATTCCAACCCTCGCTTCACTGAACGTAATGCGGATTACGGATTAATCGGTATTAATCCGTCAATTAAGGTCGTCTTCCGTTGAAGACGACCTTAATTGACCGTTTGGCGACACAGTTTGTGCAGCGGGCGATAACCAGCCCGGCCGAAGCCTACCACTGGCTTAGCGTGTGGAACAATCGCACTGAGCTCCGTCATTGGTACACGGACTAGGGTTCGAACTCAGTAGGTTCAGATTCGAAACTGATACTTCTCAGCCATCCGTCACTCAAAAATAAAAACTAAATTAAATAATGTCTCAAATTACAAACCAGCCGTGTCTTATCCAAATTGTGAGGATCTTAGAATAATAAAAATAATAAATAAAACAGAATGTGAGTAGGCCCAAGTGAAATTAATAAATTTCAATGTGGCCAAATACGTTTCCAGCCGCGTAAGTGTCACGCTGCCAAGTTCCATGACAATCAGCGCGCGAAATTTAATTAAAAAATTACTATACACAATTTATAATTTAAGCTAATACATTCGTCAAAACACCAAAATATTTTGTAAACAAGACAGAAGCCATTAAAAAAAAATATTACCTGCCATGAAAGTATTATGTACTCCGAGTTCCTCTGTTGAGATATTTTTTGTGTTTATTGGTAGATATTGAAACCCCCGAGAACCTCGGATATGATATCCATATCGTTGAAATCATAATTTTAAACTGCGGCCATCTTGGATTTAAAAAATTATCCCAAATTCGTTCTCTGCTCCCTCGAGAACCCCGGATATGGCTGGCGTCTCGCTTTTTCGCTTCATCGAGTTTCAATAAACAACGATTCTAAAGAAGTTCTTTACTTACACTTCAAACATTGTGGCAACAAGAATTTAATACGTGATTTATTATTAAATTCCTCATATATGTTTTATTTTTTTTTTCTTTATTACAAATAATCTTGTATTTCTTACAATTTACTGACTTAGGGAAATGTCTATTCACTTGCAACATTATTTGGCTGTCTGTTTGCGTGTTGGCGAATGTAAGTACCTACGTGACGCTCACGCAAACATTAATTATAATGTTACTTCTTTGACATTTGACAGGAACAATGAATGAAACTATAGTTCTGAGCGTTATTATTCTATGCAAAAATCATGGTGTACGGTAAAAAATTATATTATCTGATGAATTATTCTGTATTTTTGTATTCAAATACGAAGCAATTAGATTTATCTCTTTTTAGCTTGCGATAATTGTATTTACTCTCCTTCTTTGACGTATAATCGTAATGTAGAGTGCTATAGCAATGTTAAATTATTCATGTGTGCGATAGTGTTTCACTTACAAACACCGAATGTTGTCTAGGTAACCTATCTATACTTTTAAATATCATTGTTCTGAGCGTTATTATTTTATGTGTGCAGAAATCTGGTTGACTTGCAACTTTATTACGATTTACGATCAACTGTGATGAGGGGCCTATGGCCTTGCATCCCGTGCCACTAAGTAAAAAATAAAAACAACTGTGATAAGTACATTTGCCTAGTAAAGAATATATTTTTAGAAAGGGCAACATTTCTGTGCAAAATGGATCATGAAAATCTAGTCTGTATTCATATGTACGTAAAGTGTCATTTGGAATGACATCAATATAACCTTTTGCACAATATAGTGCTCCTTTTCTCCAAGGATGGTGGATCATTAATTAACATCTGACCAATGTTGTTTTTTCAACAAATTTAGTTCCAACTTCAATCCTTAGATTATTGAAATACGTTTAGAGAGACTATGACAGGTGTGTAAACGTCGAAAAAAAATAATAAAAAGTGGGCGGCAGTGATCACTTAACACCAGTTAACCCGTACGCAGGTTTGTCCTCCTTTTGCATAAAAAAATACTCAGTATTTTAATATTGATTAGGTGTTGAAAGTGTAGTGTACTGTGTACCCCTATGGTGTACCCTATATCAATGGATGAAATAAGTACTTAAATAACTTCAGATAATTTATATGTCTTGATAGAGCCTGTTGTGTACTTTATTTACCGCATACCCCAACACGCGTTAACTGCGTCCACGTCACTTCGAAACAACAGGAAGCCTGCCTATGTAGATAACTATATATAAGTATAAAATATTTATTTATGTGCTTAGGGGGTAATATGGGGGTCGCCCATAACAGGAAAACACAATTTCAGTGAGAAGGATGGAATTGTTTAATTTTATAAAGTCTAATCGTGGTTCCATTTGAAATGTTAAAATTAAATCATTTTCAAAATGAAGTCTATTTCTCTTTTTAGTTTTCATGTCCACCAACAAAGAGAATATCAGTTCACATAGGTATGAAGTGGTGAATGGTACTAATAACTTAAGAGCTTCCGGCTCCTTAGATATTTTTTTTTTCATCCAAAACACGTCAACACTGTGCATAAAATCATTATGGTGGTCTTTTTATCAAAGGGCCCATTAAATCGATCGTTATATCAAGCTATTGTTATAGTATATTGGCAAGCCTTTTCTCTTTAATGTGTTATGTAAAACAACATACGACTGAATAATAAAATCCGTAATAAATTACAACTATAATAACATTCAATTCCACATTGTAATATGGTTTATCTACACCCATGCTTTAAATCCTCTTTTAAAGATTCTGAAAAAGTTAGCTTATTGCCAACATTAAAACACCCAATGTTCTAATAACCATCACATCATCCAAACGAGTGTTGTAATGTTGTACTGAATTTCATAACAACACTTCTATTTTTTTTCAATCCCTTTATGCTCAAATACTTTTAACAGACAGCCACATTCTTAATGCTCGATGAGTGGTATCTGTATGAATTTCAAAAATAGAACATTTTCGTTTACGCGAGTTCCATACTACCAGAACGTCGCGCGCCGTAAAAAAAAACGTGTGGCACTCGGGGACTGCCGCGGTAAAGCTACAAATTGAAGAACTTAGGCGAGGTTAAAGCCCTACCTCACCCCGCACTCAAACCTGTACGGCTCAGAGAGCTCCCTTCCCCACCTGACACTATTTAACTGGATTGGGTACCAAAATCGCATAATATTAAGCAGCTCCGGTTGTACGCCAGTTCACTCCATCTTTTCTCAAAGCACATCGGATGCCACTCAATCGAAAGCTTTGGATAGATCAAGGAACTCTTTCCTTGTGCCTGTGCATACACCGCCGTTTTTCGGCTGATATAATAGTGGACAGTCTGCTTCAGGCTTAACATTGCGGTTTTCCGTTTAAAGTTCAGGTCGAAACCCAAACTGCCCCTCATGAAATTGAAGCGTTTCGCTGAGCTTTTGGTCAATCAGAATATCGAATACCATGGTAAGTTTAGTTGCAAGCTATATGGGTCTATAATAAAACCGGTCAGAAATGTCACCTGTCCTGTTTTTTATAATGGGGACTACTATAGTTCTCATCATGCTCATAGGGTTATATGAGTGGCTAATGCAGAGCGAGTAAAAGATTTATGAAACGTCAAAAACTACCACACATTCAAAATGGTATGCCTCAGACCAGAGAAGAACAGGCGCAAGAATCCCAGCGGGGGTTTTTTTTCATCATAATTTTGTAACAATAAATGTAGTATCGTACACTAAATTTTATAACTAAGGCTTGAGCATTCGCTCCATTCCCAGTCTGTGGTATCATTAAGAAAGTAATTTATGTTATAGTAACCTTTACTACACAAACGTTCTTAACAATTTCTTTGAATTTGATAACACTTTTTTGTACTAGTTTTAAAAGCATAACATAAATCGCCCAATAAAAGACTGACTATCTCAAGTTAACCGCCTCGCATAAGAAGTTTATGTTTGGTCCTCGTGATAACATTATGATTGTTCCTCCTCTGCAGTATTAAGATGGTATTAATATCGTCTGCACTGCCCTTTAATAAAATATCATAGGACATAATACTGTGAAAATAACTAGGATAAAATATAACTTCCAATGGTTTGTGATGTAGTCGAGCTAAGGTCAAACGCTTTTCCATGTAAAAACATTTTTAAAATATTCTACAGACAATATTTATGCCAGTGCTTCTTTCTCTGTTTGACAACAACGACTATAAGGTTAACCTAAGGCTTTATTATCAAATGCAATAATCCTGGGCCATCTTTATTGGTTAGCCTAAACCTACCGGGCTTGCATCTGTAATCTCTATAGTCTTATCGTATTATAATACCCTAGTGCTGTTACATATTCATTAGTGCCCCTTATTGGGTATCAATATTTATGCCAGTGCTTCTTTCTCTATTTGACAACAACGACTATAAGATTAACTTAAGGTTATATTATCAAATGCAATAATCCTGGGCTATCTTTATTGGTTAGCCTAAGCCTACCGGGCTTGCATCTGCAATCTCTATAGTCTTATCGTATTATAATACCCTAGTGCTATTAATACAATTCATATTCATTAGTTCCCCTTATTGGGTATCAAAAACTTTGGAATCACCCCAAATATCTTCATGCTGGGGTTTCAAACTAATTTTATTCGTAGCAATTCCTTCAATGGTTCCGTTATTGTGGACAGATGGGGGATCCTTCTAGCCACGTAATTCACCAAGTCCAAAAACTTGCAATGCTGCAATATTTATTGAAGCTCGAAAATGTTTTATGGTTTAAATATATTTTTATACTGATTTAAAAGCATTATCTGTCCTGTGTGTATCCTAAAAATTGAACTAACTTGAATTGCAAGCAACTCTGTCAACAACAAACGCGTGCGTACCATTTTTGTATTTAGGCGATTCATTTTCGGCGCGCTAGTGACATATCTGCTTCTTTTAATACTATAATATAATCATTGTTACACACGCGATTGGTAACACTTTGTGTTAGTGTGCGTGCATTACTTTAAATAGAGGTTACTTCTAAATTCAATTTTCCGACGTTTTCACGTTGTCTATAGTCTATCCTATCTATATTAAAGTTATCATAGAATTACATACCACAGTTAAGAAATCATGAATAATAAAATTTTATTTGATTTAATTTATTATCTAATATAGTAAATATGTCACCATGACAACGCTGTTCGGCGCCAAGCCAATCATATTATAAATGTACATAATGACAAAATATTGATGCTGTCTGTTGCGGGATGATCGAGGTAGAATATTTTAGGAAATGATGTAGAAAAGTCGTTGTTGCAGTGAATGTAATACGAAATGTAATAATTTTTAATTAACAAGTGCGTATATAGGTAGCTGAACTTTCAAACAACAAAAAAAAGTTTTAGGGTAGGTAGCGGACGTAAACAGTGAGTGCTGTTTGCTTACGTAGGAGTTTTTTCAGTAACACTGTCCCTTTCAGTATATCCCTTGCTAACTGCAGAAGAATCAATGGATCATTTTCTTCTTCTCCATTACCTTCTTGTAATAAACCCTCAACAAAAAAACATTCATAAATAATATAAGATACAAAAAATAATAATTGTAATCTTAAAAGTTTTTGGGAGCCGTCGTTAGTACTGTAGAGTAAGGGTCCCATTTTTACAATTTTATCTACATACCTTTTGGTTTTATTTTGGTGTCTGTATGTATTTTATGTATAAATAATTGTTATCGTCAATGTGGCTATATATTATAATCAATATTAAATTTAATTATTCATGTGTGCGGTAGTTTATAAAATACATGCAATATAATACATTTATAAACACCGAACGTTGTTCTAGGTAACCTATCTTTACTTTTAAATATCTTCGAGTCTATCTAGACGTTTCAATAATCTAATCTCTCGCTCACACCACATATACATGTATTTTACAAGTTTCATGCAAAATTTAAATATACAAAGTTTTATGCAATGTTTTCAAAATACAAAAATAAAACCTTCATAGATAAGTTATACGTCTACATAGAATCTCTTGCTGTTAGACAACTGATAAAAAAAGACCAGGAATCAATGATATCCAAGAATAGTAATCTTAGTGTGCGTGACACGGTGCGCCTTACACTCGCGATTTGTGTGACACTTTTTGTTAGTGTGCGTGAACTGCCTTAAATAGAGTGTAGTTCTAAGCTCAATATTTTCGACGTTTTCACAGCTGTCATAGTCTATGTGACGTATAAATGATTTTAAGTTAAATATTTTAATTACTATATAAGAAAACTGTTAACTCATGCAATACGTCGCTATGTGTCAAAATAGAAATGTCAAACTTTTAACGAACTAAGTTTTGTTCCTATGAAATATTCTATTTTTAATTATGTTGTGCAAATATAAAATAAATATGTTTTTCACATTAAATTTAATTTTTAATGTTATTTGAATTTATAAACTGTGCCCAAAATGTTGTGCACTATTTCGTCGATGTTACCACACTGTGACGAAACACAGTCTGCCATTTTGCGTCATCATATCTCAAATCAAGCTCAAACAGAGAGGACGTATTGTGAACTAGCTCGATTGTAGGAACTTATATATATTTTTTGTTAAATGTTTCTGCTTAATCAAAGTACAAATTTATATTAGGATAGGTGAGTTTTTATTATGTTTTAACTCTCTTAGTTCTCCGTTCTTTTAAGTTCTGTATGTTTAATTTAATTTGTATTTTGCAGGGTCCTCTTACATCTCGTCGCCATCATGGCGTCGGACGAACAATTTTCATTATGTTGGAACAATTTTCATACGAACATGTCAGCAGGCTTCCACGGCCTGCTGTCGAGAGGAGATTTAGTTGATGTAACTCTTGCTGCCGAGGGCAGATTGTTGCAAGCACACAAACTAGTTTTATCAGTATGTTCACCATATTTCCAAGAAATGTTCACGAGAAACCCTACTCAACATCCTATAGGTGAGTTTTCTTTTTTAGCTGTCTTCTCTTAAAATTGCTATTCTGCTCTGATATATGAAGACTAACATTTATTTTTTTGTTTCAGTATTTTTAAAAGACGTTAGTCACTCTGCATTAAGAGATTTATTACAATTTATGTATCAAGGTGAAGTTAATGTTAAACAAGAAGAATTAGCTACCTTTATTAGTACTGCGGAACAACTTCAAGTTAAAGGTTTAACCGGTAATCAAAATGAAGACAGTTCCACGCCATCTAAACCAAAGCCGACGTCGCGGCCAGGCCCGAGGTCGTCCCAACAAAGGCAATCTATGACTAAGATAGAGACTGATTTAGATTCTAAGCCCTCCTCCACTCCAATAGCAATTAAGCGACCAAATAGGCCATCAATAGCATCGAATAATTCGTCATCTTCTCAAAGCGGACCTGCGAAACGGAAATGTGTTGATCCTCTGGAGGCTGGTCCATCCGGATCTGCCAAAGAGGAATTTGTTACAATACCAGACGAAGACGAAAATAACGCTGTGGCACCGAAAATGGAACCCGAATTTGTCAATGAAAGTATGTGGGACGAAGATGACGATGGCGCTAATAATGATGAAACTAACTTCGGCGAAGATGACTCTAATATGGAAATGTCTGGTATGTAAAATAATTCAATAATTGTAATTTTATAAATGTTGTATTATTTGACTGTAAATGTTTTATTTTGTTTTAAAGGATTTGATGGCTCTGTTACTGGTGATGGAACGATAGCCGCTGGTGGGGAAGGAGGGGCTGTTGGCGACGCACAAGGTAGGTTTATGCTCTTCTCTAAAGAAGGCTACATCATCAATACTATCATGATGTAGGCTTCTGTTTAAACAGATGAGATTAACCAAAGCCTTATTCACATATGAGTCACTTTGATTGTCTTGTCTGTCTTTATTTAAGTGTGAAATTTGTAAGTTAATTTAAGTTAGTATAGGCCTATATATTAATATTATCGTGTTACAGGTAATGTAAGTTGAGAGGTAAGGTAACATGGTACGGTGAAGGTAATAAGGTTTAGGTAATGTAAAGCAGCGATTATAGAATGGTATGGTAAAAGTGTGGTTAAGGTATTGTAAAGGTAATATTGATTAAGGAACTAATATTTTATTAGGTATATTTGGTAAGGTAAGTTATCAAGGAAGGTGGAAATCATGTGGGTAAAGTAAAGGATTGTTTATTAAACTATTGGTTCGGAAAGGTAATATTTAGGATTGAAGTAACTGATAGAATCTGGATGTGACACTTAGCGCTCTAGGGCCATATACATTGTCATTATTGCATGGTATTTAAATGGTTGATAATGGAAGAAGGTATGATGGTAAGTGGACTAGGTGTATGCTACGCTGGAAATATGGTAGTGTAAGTGTTGATTTATGGGTATGCAGGACAAATTAGAAAACCATGTAAAGGTGGATTCACACGCGCTTGCCGGGTTTGGCCGGCTGTGATAATTTACCATTGGTCGCGGCGATCATAATTACAGCTCTGCCGGCGAGGGACATCCGCAGCTTTGTTGTGCCGCCCTGCTTGTGTGGATCCACCTTTAGGTACGGTTCGGTGACTTTGGTAACTTGCAGAGTGCGGTTTATAGTAACCCAAAAGTATGAGGGTGAACTTCTAAGGAGTGCAACAAATGGTAGCATAGTTGTATAGCTGTCTCAATCTGCTGAACGCGGTAGTTTAGATATAACATTAAAATCTCAGATTTTTGACTTATGATTTTCTATGGAATTTAATTTACGCGTATTTATATACATACACACTGAAAAATAAATAATAGCTAAGAAATTCGTTTTATTGTCACTCTTGAGACATAAGAAGGTAAGTCATTTTTCCAGTAATTTCATTAGCTACGGCGCCCTTTACACTGAAACAATGCTTAAACATTACTGCTTCACGGCGGAAATAAGCCGTTGTGGTACCCATAATCTATATTTGTAGTACAAGGTGTGCATCTTTACCTAATAAAGATCCTTAAGCAGTTGACTTATCGAGACTACTCATAGAACTGTTATCATCACTGTGGTCGGAGTGTATACCTAGCGGTGCCCCCGTCGCTATGCATAATGAGAACCCAGCAACAATATTTTTTTAGTGAATCTTTATTTGGAACTATGAAGCGAAAAGGCGAGATGTATTTTTTTTTAATTTATTTAGTGGCACGGGATGCAAGTCCATAGGCCAAAAAAGGCGAGATGTAAGAGGCGCCCTTGCCAGCTATTATTTATAAAACTGATTTCGACCGCCGCGCCAAATAATTTGGCGCGGAAATGTCATAATTATTATGATTTGATCTATGTGGACATCGTATCCGAGGTTCTAGTGGGTATGGAGAACGAATTTGGGATTATTTTGTAAATCCGAGATGGCCGCCACGTAACATTATTTTTAATGCGTGGTGTTTATAATGATAATCCTAATGCCAAACAACTAAATCTGCATCTTTCTAATTGGGCCACATGGAGCTAAAATCGTTGAAACTGTGTGCTCACGAAACACTAGAAAACGTCAGTATTTCGATGTTCTTCACTGCATAACATTAATACAACTGCTCCATCTTCACGGACTGATGATTCAAATGAGAATAAGTGGCTGGTATAGTAAAGATAACTTGAAGAAAAGAAAAGAAAATGGACGCATAGTGTCTCGTTTACTACATCGTAACCATGCTTGTGAATATATATAGCAAAAAGTGGTATATAGCTGAATATAGAAATTAAAGAAAATACTAAACCTAGAGCTAATTATTCATTGCATTCATTTCAGCCCAGCAACGGGGGCACCGCTTGGCATAGACTATAGACGCACGCTTGGATATACGTGGTCAGATTTTATCAAACGAAATAGGTTATTTGTGGATTTTTAAACACTTTTCAAATCATAATTAACATCTTGGATAGTATGGGTACCACAACGGCGCATATTTCTGCCATGTACCATGAAACGGTACCTAATGTGTAAACATTATTGTTTCGGTGTGAAGGGCGCCGTAGCTAGAAAATATATAAATATATTTTCTAATATTATATAATTGGTAAACATTTTTGAGAATTTTTACACATTATAAAAACATTTCGTTAATTTTAAAATGAGTTTTATTTCTTATACCCCAAGTGGTGATACAACTGCCGATTTGGAGTTGGGCTAATTTTCCAAACTACAAATAAGAAATTTTAGATGTATACATTAAGTAAACAAGAATAATAATGTAGGTTAACATATTTAGGACATGAGGTGCTTTTAATTGGCTACATTCACCTTTATCTCTATACATGTGGACGAGAGATGAGCTGAAATGGCTTACACACTTACACCCCTGATTTGCAACAGGTTTTTGATCTAAGGATTGTCAAAAATCCCATCGATATACGATAACAAATGCGCGCAATAAAATTGCGAAGTGGGTATTTGCAACTTTTGGAAGATGACTAACGAGCGTACGGGTAATCTGATAAGTGATCACCGCCGCTCATATTCAACCAGAGGAATCACAGAAGCGTTGCCGACCTGTTAGAAAATTGTATGCGCTTTAAGGACTACCCACTACAACGTATCATACCATGACCGTGCTATGAACGTATCAGACACGACAAGCAACACGATACGCTCTACTATACCCACTAGAGCGTATCAATTAGTATCAAAGTCGTATGTATCGGCTTATAGGTCGTATCGTCCTAGAAACACCGTACAAGGAAGCTCATGTCACCGACCTGTTAGAAAATTGTATGCGCTTTAAGGACTCTACCCACTACAACGTATCATACCATGACCGTCCTATGAACGTATCAGACACGACAAGCAACACGATACGCTCTACTATACCCACTAGAGCGTATCAATTACGTATCAAAGTCGTATGTATCTGCTTATAGGTCGTATCGTCCTAGAAACACCGTACAAGGAAGCTCATGTCACAGCTTGGTTGTACGGGGAAGAAAGTTCCCGGACGGTATACCCCGTCATAAATGCGGTAGATGGTATGATACGTTGTAGTGGGTAGAGTCCTTTGTTCGAAGGTACCCAGGTCGTATCGTCCTAGAAACACCGTACAAGGAAGCTCATGTCACAGCTTGGTTGTACGGGGAAGAAAGTTCCCGGACGGTATACCCCGTGATAAATGCGGTAAAAGACACCCAATGAAACTACGTCTCTACGCAAAGTGATCTAGCTGGTCACATAGCACTAGATCGCCGACAATTTTAGCTGCCCTGCCTTGCACGCGGGCGCACTGGGGTGCGCCAGACCAGAGATGGCAGCAATAAAAAAAATTATTGACGTAGGCGATACTTTGCGGAATTCCATAATTATGAGTGAATTTGAGTTTTCTTTAGTGTTAATTCCGCCAATGTTTGTCTAAACAATTCGACACGAGGCATCCTCAGGAGATGTTGGCACGCCAAACTATCTAAGTTACCGCTAGGCGGTCGAGAAAGAGGTCGCTAGAGGATCCGCGGGGTACACCGGAGCGATGGTCCGCTAGGCGGGTGGGGTCGCCGGAGGAGACGAGAGAAAAATCGACCTCTCCGATCCGTAATATTTTGGTACTATGTTTATTTATACTTTTGACAATTGTATCAACGTTGATACGGCTATAAAGTTCGTATTTTTTCGTCTCTTCCTGAAGGCAAGAAGGCAGTAGGAACTTCTGACTTGAGTTATCAACGTTCTTTGACCTCTGAAACGAGCGTGAACGATGCATGCGTGCGGTAAATTAGATTTTTCATTCGACTTGTTCATCATGAAATCATAATCAGGAAATTACACCATTACGAGGTAAAAAGTCACTAAGCCTTCTGAAACCTTATTTGGGCGATAGGGTTCAGGTGGTTGAGGTGAACAGTAAGACGTCTTTTGGGTCTCCCGTTACCATGGGCGATCCTAAGGGTCGAGTCTTGGGCCGTTCCCATTTCCTTCTTTACATATAAATGATTTACCATCATCATCATCATCATCAGCCGAAAGACGTCCACTGCTGGAAAAAGGCCTCCCCCAAAGATTTCCACGACGATCGGTCCTGCGCTGCCCTCATCCAACGTATTCCTGCGATCTAGACCAGATCGTCGGTCCATCTTGTGGGGAGCCTACCAACACTGCGTCTTCCGGTACGTGGTCGCCATTCGAGGACTTTACTGCCCCAATGGCCATCTGTCCGTCGAACTATGTGCCCTGCCCACTGCCACTTCAGTTTCGCAATCGTTTGGACTATGTCGGTTACTTTGGTTCTCCTACCGATCTCTTCATTCCTGATTCGATCTCTCAGGGAAACTCCGAGCATAGCCCTCTGAGCGACCATGAGCTTTCTCAAAAGGCCCATAGTTAGCGAACACCTCTTTCTCAAAATTGGACCTGCCTAACTAGATTGTTTGTTGTCCGAGGTAGACGTACTCGTCGACAATTACAGTACAGTCGAGAGTAAAGTTCCCAATTGTTATGGTAGTAGGTGCGACATGGACATTTGACATGATCTTCGTCTTGTCTATGTTCATTTTGAGACCTACTCCTTGGGAAGCTGTGTTGATTTACCATACTTTGTACAAAACAAGCATGAGATAGTATTGTTTGGCGATGTTACTTTTTTACTTTAAAAACTACATACTTATACAGAATACTGCATTTGATGATAAGAACGATGCTATTTTTAATCTAGGAAGTCGAATGGTTTACAGTGAATAATTTCCTTATTGAAAAAAAAATTTCCTTGCCTAATGTTAGACAGGTTGACACATATATAACGTTAAGTAACAGGTGATCAGTTGAATCCACAGGATCATCTTTTTTTCCACATTCAACTGTATCTGCACAGCACTATGAAAGCAAAATTTTGCAGATTTTTCTAAAAATTGGCTGTAACATGAGTTTATTAACTTAAATACAGAAAGCATAAACATGAGCGTTTCACAAAGTAAATTCAAAATTCAATATTTTGGTACACATCAATCAGAAATAGCTCAAAACACACCTGTGAAATGACAAGTTCCTGTCTTCATCTGATTTCTTATTGCTACGGCTTTTACAGCCAAAAGCAACGCAAGCCATGTAATTTCATTTAAAGCCAAGCATTCGGAAACGGAAAGATATACTTATTTTCGCTTTACTTTAAATCGCACGCAATAGTCATCAGACTGATGATCAAAATGAAATAAACGTTTTCAAGTTATTGTTTTGCATTTCAAGACAAACAAGGTGAGATATATCTTTCTCTTGTCAGTGCACTGCGTTTCGCGTAGGTTAGAAACGTCAAGGCAGTGCTATACAGCTCTACACATACACTTGTGATATGTGTGGCTTTAAATCCGGCCGGTCACATGGGAATATTAGGCTTATAGAAAGTAGGATTAACTCTGGTACCATTAACGGATGAACTTTTAATCGAATTTAATTATACGTACATATGATATGTGTACAAATATTTATAATAATATAAGATTTTGTGTATTCAAAGATAAGCGTAGAGTACACTATTCTTAGACTAAATGCATTTTTTATACGATTGACACATTATTAAAAAATAGATATATGCATATCGTTTTTTTTTGTTAGATGTACTAACGACAAGCCTAATGGTAAGTGGTCATCGGTGCCATTTCTTAATATAATATCGTTTACCTCCATATTTTGATAGCGTTAATGACAGAGACCCATCACATACAAATATTGAAACTAACGACGTCTTTACTACAACTTTAAATAATCTCAAAAACACATATAGAAAACTATTTAAAACAATTGGGAGACCTTTTTATTTTAAATTTTATTTAACTCTTGTATTAAGATGTGTTATGATATATTTATAATTTTCTTCATTTATTTTTTTGTTTAATAAGTTAATTGAACTTAAAATAATTATAGTTCATTATTAACAAATAATTATAGTTCATTATTAACCTTTAAAATCCTATTTATTATATTGTACGTGATGTGCAAAAAATATTTAAAGCCTAAAAATTAGGGTTGACTAATTTCTGTTAATATTGAAGTCCTTTGTTTAAAATTTCATATTCAAGACCCACGCCGTAGGCTTCAAAAATATTAATTGCAACACCTGAGAAAACGAAAACCAATGACTTTCAATAGTGAAACTACTACCCTACGCAAAATGAAACTATTAAACAAATACTAATTATGTAAATTGTTTTTTCCTTGAGATAACTAATACGTATCCCTAGTTAAAACTACTTAAACTTCGCTTAGGTCCATCTTAAAATTAACAAAGGGAATCCTTAAAATTAGACCATATGAGAAAATACATATTTGTATATAGAATATACATATTTGCATATAGAATATACATATTTGGATATATATAGTTATCGATAAAAATTATGCTTTGATTCCAACCCTTATATTGGTTTACTATATTGGCAGCTCTGCTATTGCGTCATAAGGTGTATGTTGGTATCAAGATATAGTACGCGTATCATACATAACCGACATTTCTTATCAATTTAAAATGGCACTCCCGTTTCATGAACGCAGTGGTTTGATTTTCTTTGTCTAGGCTTGATAATTAAAAAAGGAAATTTTGTTTTGACTTTGACATAGCAATACATATAGGAAAACCTTGTTTATGTTCAAAATATCTAAATTCGATTAAAATGTCTATACATTTTCGGCCTTACAAATTAACTTGGTATAAAGTTATAACTAAGCATAAACAAAGAGTATGCAAAATGCTTACAATATCATTGACAACACTATCAATACAATGATAATTCTGAAGTTTTCTGAATGACAAGCAGCCTCGCAAAGAAACGTCTATTTGTAAACATTTTGCATTTTCTTGGTTTATGATCAGTTATAACTTTATGACAATTTTATTTAAAAGGCCGCTTAAGTTTCATAACGTCTATAATAGAAATAAGACCTTGCTAGTCATGTAAGTCGACTTTATATAGTCGCAAATTCATTCAGAGGATGAGATTCATTCAGGTGAAAGGATACAACAGCTGGCACATTTAAGTTAGCCCTTACTAAAAATTTTATATTTCTTACTTTGCTTTTTATAAATATTTGTTTTTTTTTAAAAATTGTTTTTGTCATATAACATTTTTGTTAACACAGCAATCAATTATCTATTCTAAAAAATATTAAATAAATGAGGAATGGGTACTATACCACGGTTGAGATTGACAGATATAATGGAAGCCGACTGGGTATGAGTAGCATACCATACATCGTTGTTCAGAACTTAGCAAATAGATATAATTACATATTATTCATGTTTATTCTTACATGAAAAAGCATAGTGTGTGATACGTGCTTGATCACCTTCATCACGATAATTTGAGCCGGAAGACGTCCACAAATTTACAAAGGCCTCCCCAAAGATCACCTTGACGATAAGTCCTGCACTGCCTATATAGAACACATTAGTTCAAATTATGATTGAGTAGTCATAAAATTCATTATTTCAATTATATATTCGTATAACAAAATTTGTAGATCGATCGTTATTTCGTTGCCTCTTAGAAAAAAATGTTATGATATTGTTATTAACTCACATTTTTACTAAATGCAACATTATTAGAATAATGCTTATCTTCGTAGCCTGCAAATTCTATAAAAAAAAAAACAAGACGACGTAGATCAACGCCTTGAGTCTATGGTCGTAAATTGTGTCAATTCAGGTTGTTTATTATTTTGATAATAATTTAATCATAGCCGCAATTCATGAAAACCTATTATGCTCGGGATTTATAAAATGTTATATTTGTGATTTCCTCAAAATGAGATATGATTAGAATATCAGTTAATTGTGTGAATTGTTTATCGTGTGAGCGTGTTTACGTCTGATGTTTTGTGTTGTTTTTATTTTAAGTGCCTTGGTAATGAGTGATAGTGGATTATATTGTGAATATTTTTATGGATAAATTCTGGTATGTACATCAAATAATTTTATTGTAGCAGTTTGTAGGAGAAAGTAGGCTAGTACGACGACTTGTAGATGAATCTGAAATGGTACCCTACTACTCAAACCTAATACTATATAAGCTATTTGGCTAACTATAAAGTGTTATTTTCATTTTATTTGAAAAGCTCTTAAATCATTTAAAGATTTCGTGAATATGAGCTCTCCAAAAATATCTAGTAAACATAACCTCTAAGTCTTCTGTACAAACAGAAACTTCTGAATAGGTCGCAAAGGAATCAATTGACCATAGTTATATACACAAATTAATGCATAAATGTCTATTTAATTTCAATTCGCTACATATGAGAGATACCATAAATTTATTTTGGCAATCTATAAAGTGTTTTTTTTTTACAAAGCCAAGTAAACATAACCTCTGTTTTCTGTTAAAACAATATTTTTGAAAAGGTCACAAAGAGATCAATTCTGTTTGTTAATATACTTTTGTTCTAATTTTCTAAAAATTTATTGATTCACCCAACCTGAATTTGTTCAGAATAAATTTCATTGTAAAGTAAAATAGTAACACCTCCATTTTTTAAACTGCAAAGTGCACTATGAAGTATTTTTTTTTAAATATAATACAGCTTTTATTAATTAGATTTCAGTTAGTATTTAACTTGAGATGTGTGGCAAAATGTGTGTCAATGCCTTTGTGTGCATCGTCATTATTTTCCTGGTTTATAAAGGGATGGGATTCACCAGGGAACAAAAAAAGACTACCAAAAATAATTGTGAATAATTCTCACAAAATCTAATAGTAACAAGTATTGAATGTTTCTTTTAGTATCCATATATCATTTAAGACAAATGTGGATCTAGCAACAATCAAATGAGTGTAGTTGTTGATAGTTTTGATTTAACAAAAACTAGTTTTATAAATAACAATGTTTTCCGAGTATTGCTTCAGTCAAAAGACATCCACTGCGGGAAAAAGCCCTCCCCAAGTTTTCTGAGCATATCATTAATAAATAGAATTATATTATGCTACTTATTATAAGTGGCCTGGCCCATCTGTCACATTTTTCCATAAAAATACTTCATTTTATATTATGTTGGATGTAGTGACTTAGATCAACTGTAGAGACAGAACCTTCTATTTGGGATAATAATACATACATGTTTCTAGTAGGTAATGGTATGAGAAGATTTCTTTAGATGGTGAATACCCTTATATTGATGTAACATTAGTAACTTTGAAATATGGTGATACTATTTGCATAAAGATGACAGACTTTGCTTCTATATATTTACTTCTTAGACTGTCAACTTAGGTGGTCTCTTGTCGTTTAGTGTTAGGTCAACAGCTGGCACTCATACGAGCAAACAATGGCTATATGAACTATATAGTGAAAGATCAATTTAATTATAATCATGATGCATCTTCTGTTGAGAATGTTAAAAAATACTCTAAATTATTTAAAAGTGTTTATTCTATTGCAAAGCCTATGCATATCAGACAAATAATTAAAAATGCA
Organism: Leptidea sinapis; assembly: GCF_905404315.1. Classification (NCBI taxonomy): domain Eukaryota; kingdom Metazoa; phylum Arthropoda; class Insecta; order Lepidoptera; family Pieridae; genus Leptidea; species Leptidea sinapis. Next base: position 5,405,914 of record NC_066275.1, on the reverse strand, counting down.
CCAAATAAAATAAAGATGATTCTGAGAATGTTATTAACTGGGAATCTGGAAGTGTGAAAGACAGCAACATTGAATACAATCTATCAATAAACAATGCAATAATTTAATATTAGCAGGAAGTTGCTTCTGCTTTTAAAAATTTTGTAAGCCCTGGAGAAATAATTAAAACTTTTAAATCTGTAGACATGATAAAACCTGCTGATATATGGGGCATATCTGTTAAAATAATAAGTTCAATAACTGATGTCATATCTATCTTTAATAATTGTATATTATAATGTGGTGTGTTTCCTGACCTTCTGAACATAGTAAAATTACACCAATATTTAAGTTGGGATGCACTTCTGATCCGAATAACTATCCTGTGTGGGTTCTGCCAACCCTTGGTAAAATTTTTGAAAAAGTAATTTTAAGCCAAATGCTTTGTTACTTTAACTCTCATAAGTTACTTCATATGAAACAATTTGGCTTTACTTGGGGACATTCAACACATGAATATCTTTGATGCTTGAGAGGAATCACAGAATGCACTTGGTATCTTCTGTGATTTATCTAAGGCTTTTGATTGTGTTCAACATTCAACATTGCCAGGAAACTGTGTCACTATGGCATAAAAGAAACTGTGCTAGATCTTCTGATTTCATATCTAAACAATAGAATTCAGAAGGTCAATGTGAATGGCAGGACATCTCCTGGGACTACTCTCAGTATAAGGGTCTATTTGTTCCTCTTCCTTATCTATATAAATAGTCTTCCTATTCTTATAGAAAAAAACAACAATACTACCTGTATTATTTGTGGATGACAATTCACTGATATTGTAAGTGAAAAGAAACTTAAGTTATTTATGATGAAGTAAACGAAATTCTATCTGACATGTGTTCTGGTTTAGCGTTAATATCCTATTGTTAAATAACAAAAAAACGAAATATATAACATAGATGCAAGTGTTTATTTAAACAGAGAGGTAATAAACATAAAACCGGTGGAATCTACTATATTTCTTGGCATTACTCTGGATTCCAAATGACAATAAGGCCCCCATGTTGAAGGATTGGCGGACAGACTTAGTTCAGCATAATATGAGGTTAAACAGATTAGACAATTAACTGACATAGATCAGCGCAACTAGTTTACTTTAGTAATGTACTATGGTATATTGCTGCAGAAGAGGACTATTCATGCTATTCATAACCTAAGTACTAAAAAAAGAAATTAACATTTTGATTGTTGTTTCTCAATATATTCTCGATAATGTAATGAATGTACATATGCACATATAAGTGAATTTGCTAGAAATTATCATAACATAATGTATAATAATATAAAATGCAAGTCTTTTGTGGAGCAATGTATATCTGACTTTCTCAATGATACCACAGAGAGACCTCCCTCAGGCTATTAAATAAGAAGCTTAATTGTGTGATATTACTTTGTTACCATATTTTTTATGAAAAAAAAGCCCACTGAGTTTGTTGCATCCGCTTTTCTCAGGTCTGAGGCATTCACTTTGGATTGGGTGGTAGTGTATGACTTTCAATAAGTGATGTCACATCCTATTTTATCCTAATAAAAATATTATATGAATTTGAATTTGATGTGACTATGTAACAGTACATCCTGCATGTAATATATGTACATTAAACTTCACAATATGCTGTAACATGTATACTTACATCGGGCCATGAATACTGTTACAATAAAAAAATGTGTAAATTAATGTAGGTATTTTTGCATTTTTATGTTTTAAATTGCAGTTTAAATATATATAGTATCTCCTAATAATTGCATAAAGTATTTAATTTTATATCATTCTTATTATTGACTAGATTCCTAGATTTTAACAGTGTTTATAAGGTTATTAACTTTATTTTCATGTTATTTCATTATAGTATGCTATTATTATACTCAAGTATGTCAGCCTTAACAAAGTTTCATATTGTATAAGTGCTATATTAGTTAGCACTTAATTTTTGATTTATTTCCTAATTTGTTTATTTTTACATAGGAGATAAGGCCGTCAGCTCAAACCAAAACATATTTTCAGACAAGAATAAAATATAATAACAATATTTTTTCTATATATCCATGTTTAACAGAATTAACCCTCTTCAAATTTTTTAAAAATTTAGTAACCAATTATATTAAATCATATCTCTTTTCGATCATTCATTCATTGGTAGAAATTAATTTTGATTATATGGTAACATTACTTGTAGCAGTTTTATTGCAAGATTCATGCAGTAGTGCAGTGATGATTAGTGGAATACTTCAACTAGTCTTGCACTGCTACCACATGATTCAAATGACAAGTGTAGCAGTGCAGTTGCAGTTATTTAACAGAATTGCCCTGCAGTTTCCTGCCCCCGCTTTGAGGTTTGAGGCATAAATTTTCGAATTGGTTGTAGTTCCTGATATTCAATAAGTGATTTAAAATCCTATTTTGGCTGGGTTATAATTTATAAAGAGTGTATGTCATGCTGTATAAACACCATGATAATTTGGACTCCCTAAAACAATCCATAAGATTAATAGTTATGACCCAGTGTTCTGTTAAAGGACACCAGGTTATTGTATCTCTGTTTGTCCTTAGTCTAGGTATCTTTTTGTCACAAAAACAGTCTTGCTTTACAATATGTGGAGGTTTAAGAGGTATTCAAGTGTGCTTGAAGTTTCTCAATGTGCTTGAAATAAAATATTTCTTATATCCTATTTTCTGCATAATCTATCAGTTATTGCAGGTTTCTTTATCTGTATGAACTGTGTTTTGCGATGTGTAATCATAGACTTTTTTCATCAACTAAAATAAGACTTGTGCATTTTGCTTGGAATATTTATTATTAAGTATGTGCCCACCATAATTTGGAGGTCATGTTTGTTTAAGGTAACAACATTTCAGCAGGTCTGAAAATGCAGGTCTAAACATCTTTGCCAACATATTTTTTTCTATGGAAATTGACTAGGTAATGAAATACTTTAACACCTGATAGAAATATAATTGACATGCACTACATTTCAATTAAGTATAACATGTGCATACAGTACACTAAATTCAAAACATTAAGTTTCTGTGAACTGTCTAATGGCAAAGTATATTCCACCATTATTCCAAGAGGCTCTCGCTTATTAACCAAGTCAAGGGTCATACCAAACCTGCTGTTTTGGGAATGGCACACATCATGTGGAAGTTCCTCAGTCTATCATCCTAAACACAGAATTTTCATAAACCAGCCAGTGACCTCTATTTTTCATATAACTTTATTATAACTATTCTTATATTATATTATACTGTATAAAATAAGCCTAAGTTGGAGTATAATAATAACTAACTGTAATAGTAGATAGTAGTAGTAATAGATTAAGGGGCTGTTTCACAATATACAAGTAAAGTAGCAAATTTTCATAGGCTACATAAAAATTCCGAATATAACAGATTGTGTTTGACAATCACTTCAGTACTATGTTTCTTTACTAACTTACAGGGGCATGACTTATAGGGTCAGTTTGGCAACCTCACACTCAATTGTTTTGTTTGACGAATATAAAATTAATAATGTTACACAAGCTTTATAGCTTTTATTTTATTTTTTTATGAAAATAAGGGACGAGACGAGCCAGACGTTCAGCTGATGATAATTAATACGCCCTACCCATTACACTGCAGTTCAGGATTCTTGCAAGACCCAAAAATTCTGAGTGGCACTACAACTGCTCTCGTCACCTTGAGACATAAGCTGTTATGTCTCATTTTCGCAGTAATTTCACTAGCAACGGCGACCTTCAGACCGAAACACAGTACTGCTTACACATTACTGCTACACGGCAGAAATAGGCGCCGTTGTGGTACCCATAATCTAGCCGGCATAGTGAGCAAAGGAGCCTCCCACTTGTATAATATCTCTAAATAGGACTTATATCACTATTTTCACAATAAAATCAATCATCACATAATTGTTTTGCACTTTCGTTAAACGAAATTTGAGAATGTCAATGAATCAATTGGCATGAGCCTTTCAAAATTATACAATATGAACAAGCCATGTACAAAACATTATAGTAGGGGAGCCCAAGCGGGCTTTTTGGGATTTATTCGAGCGCGTCCAGATAACATAAGGGGGGCAAACTTGCACCTGAAGTACTCCCACCATACCTGAGCCTGTATTTAGCGTCTAACTTTTAGGGCAGCTGATCAGATTAGTAAAAAAATGATCGTTAGAAAATCTCGAGAGCGACAGGTAAGTTGATTACTGCGTACAGAATAGTGCATTTCAATAGTCTGACAATTTGAGCGTGACATATGGAAATGGGAAAGTCACAAAGATTCAGTCCGTCAGGTGTATCGCCATCGAAACCGCCTTCCACTACGAACGGAGCGGACTCCGCTGAGCTCGTTTTGGTAAATTTAATTGAAGTGCATCCACCGCAAAAGAAGGAGTGGAGCGGAGTTAAAGAGCGAAAGAGTTACAAAAAACACAGAGTTTGGTCACGTCTAAATCGTCAGCCTTTTGACCAGGAGCTACTTACCATAGAGTTCACTTAACATCTCAATAAGACGCGTTGTAAAAGTTTTTTTTTTCCTATTTTCTACGCCTTCGTTTGCCGCCCCCACCGTGCAAATCGACATTAATATTTTTCCGTTATCAGTATTTCTTTGCGACTGTTTTTTTTTTACATTTTTGAATACCTGTACTCGCTTTAAGTCCTCTGACCCAGCAAGGGGTTTCAGGAACTTAAATTTATGATACGCTCCCCTCACCAGTGAATCAATTTCTATTTAGCATGTAGACTTCACAATCCAATAGATGGCCATGACGCTCCAGTAAATCCCTATTAGCCCCTGGCTCCCCTTATATAAATTGACATTATTTTGTCTTATGCTTGTCGTTTCCACTGTCAGCCTATGTCATCACCCGGCAGATAACTATGAAATTTGCTACTAAATCCATCTTATAACTTAATCTTATCTGCTTGATATCGCTATTAATGCTATATATTAGTCTTCATAATATAACAAGTAGTTAAGTTGCGTTTTTTAAATATACATAATGTAAATACATTATTGTATTAAGCAGACAGCAAAACTAGTTTCAGCTGTCAGTTCTCTCTTTGATTTTTATTCTCTATACCAAAGAAGTTGTTAGTACGTAAGTAACTACTTTTATGTGTGTGTGTGCATGTAATATAATATATACACTTATTTGGTTGAGTTCCCGTGGTCGGCTTTAACATGCTCGCCGGACATTGTTAGTTGGAGCGATGTGGGCCGCGATAGCTGGTCTGTGTCGTAAACCGGGTCCAGCTTGTGGTGTGCTAGTCGATCCATTCATCGAGCTTGTTTGGATTTAATGACTTATATTCACTGTTTTAACTTACTTAACAGTAAGTTTATTAATTTATTTATTTGTTAAATTCCGCCAACATGATATATAATATTATGTATACCATATGGACGGAATGTCCATTTATAGTTATATAAAAATAAATTAACACAAATTATCAATCGCAGCAATTAAGAACCGCGTTAGTATATTTTTTAAAATTGCGTGAGTTGTGATCAGGTAGGTATTATAGGTATTCCCAGGTAATTCTGTTCAAGGGAGAGTAATAATCTAAATCCTGCATAATAACATATTATCATAAAAAACGTATAATAAAACATTTAAACGTACAATGACGTTCTGTACGTATAGACAATGCACGTTATACAAAATCAAAGCCGAAATATGGCACATGGCATAAATGACACCATAATAACCTTCGACTGCTATGTCTATACATTTCAATACTGTCAATAGGCAGCAATGTAATATTTTTTTCAGTTTAAGCTGCGTATTTTGAATTTAAAACCCGCTTAAAACATTGACATCAGTGGACTAGCAGTTAGGTATTTCTTGTAAACCCTGACGAAAAAGAGAGTTGCTAGAAGTTTTATGTTTGTCAGTCTGTCCCTATTTTCTGATCAAGATCTGTTCAGTCGAAGGTTTTTACGATTTTATTAAACAATCACACTCATATTACAAAGGCGAAAATTTTATGTTTATTTATTGACTTAATTGTATATTTATTACTCCTTAACGCTCTAAATAGATTAGGATCTTATAAGTTAAACTGGTTATTAGTCAAAGTCAAAATATTTTATTGACATAAAATCAAAAGACTGCTCGTCAACGTCAATCACAAAAAAATACAATTCAGATACATACATATAAATTACATAAAAGTTTAAACATATTTTCAAAACAATGCAAACCAGTGAAACAACACAAGGCTGAACCATATAATCCATAAAAACAACTATTTAATTCCATATTGTAATATCGTTTACGTAATCCTCAATACTCTAATAAGCCTTCGACATAAGTCTGCGTTTAATAAAAGATTTAAATTTATTTATTGATAATTCAGATACACTTTTTGGTAATTTATTGTAAAATTTAATACTATCGCATGCAAAAGAATTGTTTATTTTACAGAGCCTAGTAGGGGGTACTATAAGCTTGTAGTTATTTCTAGTGTTCAAATTATGTTTGTCGCTTATTTTACTGTATAAATTATAATGTTTATGTACGTGCAGGAGATTGCTATAAATATATTGGCCGTACATGGTCATAATATGAATATCTTTGAATTTTTCCCTTAGAGATTCTCGTGGGCTCATTTGGTATATGGCACATACAGCTCTTTTTTGAAGTATGAAGATATTATTTACTTCCGCTGCACTACCACATAGTATAATTCCATACGACATAACGCTATGAAAATCAGTAAGATCCCGTATCCTTTTTACAACATAAGCTGCTGAACTCAATTTACTAGATAAATTGTGTAAATGAGGCCCCCACTGAAGTTTGGACTCTAATGTTATACCTTATTAAAATGTTAAGTTCCCTGAAATAATTTTTTTTAAGTCTTTTAAAGATAGAAATCTTTTCCTTTGACATATTATGTTGTGTAAGCAGACATCAACATATTATCTTTGTATGACAGCTTTTGTCAACATATAAATATCGCTAATTTTGACTTTTGTGTGTGCATTAATTTGACTAAATTTATTGAAATTCGAAAGAGATTTCAATACTTTTAAAATAAGAAAAGTTTTATCATACTTTTCCAGCATGAACTTTTAAACGCTTAGGTCCTTTAGTGGTGAAATATAAATCAACTTCGAGAAAATGATTCGAGCCAATGCCACTCGACTTATTTTTGTTGTAACTTTCTTCACATCTCTCTCTTGGTACCAACTGGTGCAAATTCTATTTCACTATCTCGTGTACGGAAAAGATGAAAATGATTAGCTTTTATAGATTTGCGGTGTAAATAAGTTTCAATTATAACTAGGTAACGATATGTCTGTGATATCATGTAAATAGAACTAGTTTGTCATTGTTCACGTTCTTGTAAGCCGTTCATATGCACTTGCAATGACTTTGACTGTGCATAAAATACAAGATTGTTCTACGAAACTTTGAAAAAAAAGCGACTTTATCGACAATGACTTTCCGTACACAAAATACAATATTGCTAATCATTGTTCACTGGGCCTTTAAAAAATAAATATTAATAAGAGCAACCGTATAGTTTTTATTTCTGACTGTGTGCTTGTCACGTCCTTTTATTTGACAAGCCGGAGAGAAAGGGATGTGAATACTCGTCAATAATTGTACCATATTTAATGAAAAAAATATTAGTTTTACTAAATTATTTACGCTTTTTACCAACCTCTTATACGGATAAAATAAACTTACCTGTGATAAGTCTCACCATATTTTTTTGCGTCGCGAACCTATTATTTGGACACTTTTTTATAGCACAATAGGCTTGGTGATTGACACACATTTGACATACGACTAAGGAGAAAAGTGTTCTTACATTATCTTTAAGCACACTTTTGCCGTTCCGCTATCAGACTGCGAATGATATATCCATATGTATAGAATATCATTGATAACGTATATATTAAAAAATAATAAAATAAATTGAAATGTGTGACGAGTATTTTTGTTATATAACTTTGTTTAGATTGTATTAATAGTTTGTAAAATTCTCACACTCTAAATATTAAAAGTGGTTGTTTCAAATGCTAAATGCATAATGTTGACATTAATAATGTATGACGTACGTGTCTCTAGGTATATAATTAAATAAATGTTTTTTTTTTTATTTGTAATTTGTATAATTTATCTGTCCACAGTTTCAATATTTCTCTAGGATTGTGATGGTCTCAGTTTGCATATTTTTTCCTGCGACTGCGGATTCTGTTAGCGATAATGAATCATGATATTATTAATGTTTATAAGATTATTATACTTAAGTTTATTGTGTTTCTAAATAAACGGAACTAAAACTCAAAGTTATTTGTTTCACAAGAAAATATTGTTTCTTTCAACATCCTCTTATATTGTATTGTCATATAAACAAGGCAAATTTATTAATAGTTTCTAAAATCAGTTTTAGGGACCGTCAACAGTAATACTAAAAGCGAACTTCACTTCATACAAACGAAAAGTGGTCACCTGCAGTTGATTTACGAGCCCTATATATTTGTGACGGACAGCGTTCGGAGCGGTCGCACCTTCTGGAGGTGTATGGAGTACGGGAAGAGGTGCCGGGCGAGGATCACCTCCAAGAATAACGTTCTGAGGATCACTAACTCGGTACACAACCACACAGACGATCACATGCGCAAGATCACTCGCAAATATGAACTCGGCGAGGTGGTCACTTGTCCCTTAGTGTGAACTTTATAAAGTAACAAAAGGAAAGCAATGTTTAAATTTATATTACTATGTGCAGTGTTAAAGCGATGATGTTTGGGCCCGTATGTTTTTTGTAATTTCTTAAGGATGTGTATTGTATAGTTTATCGTTCTGAGAATGCTGCCTACATCATCGTTGGAGTTATTACAATGATTGTAAAATATGTGCAACTTGGAGAGTTGATACTAACGTAACGTGTTTGTGAGAATTTTATTACTGCGAGGTCTGGACGAAAACAATGTTATTGACCATAAAGGTAACTAACCCATTAGTATATAACGCGCTCGTTCAGCACAGCATGCCTGTGTGAGAGAGAACGATAAGGTAATGGCTATACCTATTACATTGATTCGCAAATATTTTTGCCGATGGCATACATCTGTGGACATTAAATGCTGCAAGTGGATTGTTGCAAAATAAATATATAACGTAGAATTGCAATGTCCGATAATAACTTAATATAGGTGGTAATTGTACGTTTCAAAAAAATAATATTATGATCTGCGAGCTGGGAATAGTGTGTAATGAATGTAGAATTAAATACGATTCTTGGTAATTGAGACACGCGCGATTGGCTGGTCGGCCACAGTGTCTGCGCACGCGTGCACTTCACTAAGCAATCTCATAGTAAAGTCTATCGTTATAATCGTGTTGTCTGGGGAAGTTTGCTCTCCTTTGGTTATTAAAATCTTTTTTGGAAACCCTACTTCGCTCGAGATTATACATTTTTGTAAAGGTCAAATGTATCATTCTGTTTGAGCGCGAAGTATTATTAAATTTGGTATTGAATTTCTTTATATTGATTCCTTGCATTTAGTATACATTCAATTTTTATTTTATTCTTTCTTCTGACTTCAGTACTTGATCATAATAAAATATTTTAGCATTGTACTAATTCGGAATATTCAAAACAATTTATGTACATATAGGCTCTACCAACATTAATATCAAGTATTTATTTAAATTCTCTAGATATAGCGAGTTCAGTCTATTGCTGGAATGATTCTTACCTACAATTCGCTTTGATGTGAATAATAAATTTTAATTGTTCGTAGATTTCTTTGTGCTGATTTATATCAATACAGTTCTCTAATTTATATAGTTATTTTATTGTAAATACACATGGGTTTAACCCTGGGTTGGGGACGGTTTTTTTAAATTCGAACTCATTCAGACTTTTCCTTAGTTCGTTTGTCCTTTAGCATTGAAATGGTGTTGAGTTTCATTTCTATTTCTGGGATGGTCAATTGTTGTTTGAAGAGCCTTGTCCGAGCAGATGAATATTTTTGTTATAAAATTAATTCATACCTGCTTATATTGTAATGAATGTGAATATTTGTATGTTTTTTACTCAATTATGCAGCCGAATGGATCTCAAAGAAATTTGACACATACATTAGATTTAGATTATAAGTCGGTTATGAAACTAAATGAAATAAATAGCTGTCAATAACTTGAAATACGTATTCTTTTGAAGTGGTGGCGTATACCTAATGAAATACGAAACAAGTTATTCATTTAAATTTTAGCAGGCTTATATTATGTATAAGAAACTTGTTTCGTACAAAGTAGCTATATCGATAACTTATAGAATTTATGATGTAAAAACACATGTTGTGATCTTGTACAGTAAATAGTATCCATAGTATTGTCCGTGTTGGTGTGATGTGCCGGCAGATGCGCCCCGCGTGGGCTACTCCCTGACGCAGCGCGGCGCCCCGTGCCTGGTGGTGGACGGGTTCAGCTACGTGGCCCGCAAGCGGCGCGGCCGCCGGGTGTACTGGTCGTGTCGCTGTCGCTGCAAGTACGGCTGCGCGTCGCGGGCCCTCACCCACGACGGACGGCTGCTCGCGCGGCACGCGACCCACAACCACCGGCCGCCGAGCTCGGACCGACTGGCTCGCGTCGACGGATACATCGAAATCGTCGCGTTAGACAAATAAACTAATAAATATTCTTCTGTACTCCGTCTTTCACTCAGTACTAATAAAACTGCCGCTGACAATGAATAAATATGCACAGAAAATTATTTCACTTCAACCATGAATCCTATCTTTGCATACCGAAAATACCTCGAGCTGGAGCGAAATATTTGTTACCGGATAGGATGAAAACGATCTCACGGATCGTGTCGAGTTTCGAGTCGTATGTAGAAAGTGTCGCCGCGGGTACCCATAGTGACGGTTGGTGTTTTCCAGTTGAGTTCGTGATCTCGAACCGCGGGCGGCGCCACATGCGGCTGGGCGGGTTCTCGTTCTACGCCGAGAAGGTGTTCCCCGAGAAGAGCAAGGTCCGCTGGCGCTGCACGCGCCGCACGTGCCGGGCCTACGCACACACGCTGCACGACCGCATCTTCGCACTCAGCAACGTGCACTCGCACGAGCCGCCCGCGCCCGTGTCGCACGCCCACCGCGCCTTCACGCACGCCGCTCTCGCCACGCAGGCCAAGGCTATTCTGAACGACTAAATAACAAGTCGCTTGTCACTACTGTTGGTTCTCAGCCTGACCGCCTCCGATCCGTGGATAACTCTTATTGATATTCTATTTGTATATTGTGTACGTTTCAATTATGTACGGAGAATGATGTAACAATAATGAAATGTATTTTAATTAATATATATATATAATTAAGAGTTATACTATACTTAAAACCGGACATGGTTCATATTTTTTTTAAATTACTTACTGTTCGTTTTAACAGTTTTTACATGCTTATAATGTTTCCTTCAACCATTATCATGGAATGAAAATGACTACATTATATGATGGCACAAATTGTTCATCAGTTGATATATCATTTATAATATATTATATAAATATTAATATATATATTACATAGATATTATAACTGTGCTTTGATCTCGTAATATTAGATAGTTTAATTAATTATAGGTGTGTGGTTGATTTTGTAGTTAAAATAGCAATAATAATCGAATTTGAATGTAATTTATTTAACAAAAATGTACTCTTATTGCCTTTAATATGATAATGTGTTATTTTAACCGCCGCCTTATTCGACCGATTGTGAACGTGCGTGAGAATGAAGTGTGTGCGAACATTATAATACACAACCCGGCCAAAGATCAACCGAGAACAACCTTTAGCCGGTATTAATGACCCTTAGCTGTATAATAGTGAATTGAATGACATAATATGAGAACCTGCTGTTCACCTACGTCACATATTACCACTTCTCCGTGCTACGCACACGGAACGAGGGCCAGGACCGACCGGTCTGTCCTATCTCTGGTACTATTCTAGTCAAACGTAGTGTTAAATAGTCACAATATCGTGAAACTTTTTATTAATTCAAATAAATATTAAAAAGCAAGTTGTTTTATTTTCATATTTAATATCATGATTCCTGAACACAAGTGCGATACACTACTCATCGCCTCTCGACTAATTATTAGACAACCCTAGGGTGCGCAGATCACACAAGTTGCGTGGGGACTCTACTTACACACACGGAGACTGGCAGCCATTGATATCGCAACAAGCAGCGCCAATGAGCCTCGCGGGGCTAGTGATATGAGTGGTTGTTACATGTCCGTCTAAGAGTACTATGTTTCAGGCGACGTGGTGCGGCTGTGCGTGGGCCCGGGCGGTCGGCCGCGCCTGTGGGTGCGCGGCAAGAGCTTCTACGCGGCGCACACCATGCGCTCGGGCGTGGTGCGCTGGCGCTGCACCATGGGCGGCTGCGGCTGCAAGGCCTACACCCAGAAGGGCAAGCTGCACAAGCTGGTCGGGGAACACAACCACGCCGGCCGCTGGCGCCGACGCCAGGCCACCAACAAGTCCGCCGCCGCCTTCGCAGCGCTCGGCCTGGCTCCTCCGGACTATTCGCTGCCGCACGTGCCGCAGTTCGATTTCGATCGCTTCGACCCGAGCGCGTGGGTCACGCCGTACTAGTCAATGATGTTCCACCGCGACCCCCGCACTCGTGTACTTTATATTTTATGTAGCGCAATCGTGATAGTAGTGCGGATCGTGTGTCATTCGCGTTTTATATTTACTAGTCATGTAGTTTGGTAAGCGTTAGGCTTTATTGTAACGAAACTCTCGATGGCCTGAATCGATTCAGAGGTCTTTGGTTTATGCTAAATTATTGACTTTGTTGGGCAGTAGGCACCTACCGTCCTAACGTTTTTCAAATAAAGAATATGTTTGACAATAGAGAAATCTTAAAAAGCCAAAAATGATTTTCGCATATCTATATAATATATTCATATGTATACTTACCGAAAGTATTTTTCATTGATTTATAACTATTTATAATAATGTAGTGAGTATTTGTTATAATTAAATAACTATATCCTTATTATTATAGTATATAATTGTGACAAATTACTGTGTCAAGCGTTCGTAACTCAAAAATCGCCTAACCTGGTCTTTTAATATTGTGCTATAATTATTGTAATCGAAAATTCAATCTGTATAATTATTAAGGCCAATTTTATGTATTGTTTATTCAGAGTTTGTAAAAAAATATTTAATATGATCTCAGAATTGTAAATAAGTGCCAAAAAATTTAATGGAATCTCTAGATTTTAACAAAGTAGTTAGTGTAGTTTTTTCTTACATAGAACTTGTACTCTGTTACTGATCTGAACATTGCTCTTTGTACAATAAGTGGTTATTGATAAGGTTATCTTTCTCATGTATTTTGTTGTATATCGTATCTTTAGAAGTGCTTCCTTATTTGTTACATTTTCGTTGTTAGTTACCTACTTTATCTACTTTTAAATGTGCCAAATGTTTGCTCATCCTGGTTAAGAATGTTTTCTAATATAGGTATTTACTTGTATATCGAAAATAAAATCTATAATGGGTATCGCTATTATAAATATAATGTCATTAATTTTACAGGTAGATAGTAATAATTAAACTCAAATAAATTTAATGTTTTTTGAATAAAAATTATCTATCCAAATGTTTTCACTTCCTCGGTAAATTTGTAATAAAAGAGTTGTCTAATAAATTTTGCATCATTGAAGCCGAGCTACTCGCAAATGAACCACCTTCCGTTCCTAAAATAATAATAAATCGACTTTTTTCATTTTAGCTCTAGTTTTCATTAGATTAATAGTAATTTTTTTAGAAGCAGATATTCACGCAGTTTTTCTTTTTCAGCGCGTTTCATCCGCGCCGGAAAAGGAAGGCTGCTGCTGCACAGAGGCTACACTTTTCGTTTGAAAAACAATCTGGCGCACGGACGGAAACAATGGTACTGCTCGTCCCGGCTTACGTCGCGCTGCCTGGCCGACGTGAACACGGAGGGCCCCGAGGGCTTCGAGCGCATCGTGCGCTCGCGGTACTCGCACAACCACGCGCCGCCCAACGTGCGGCGCTTCGCCGACGGCCGCTACGTCGTGCGCACGCCGCACCAGGCCGGCCACCGCGCCGCGCCGCTCGACCCGCACCACCAGCTGCTGCAGCTGCAGCACGCGCTGGCGCTCTACGCCGCCACGGCGCACGCCTCCGCCGCCACGGCGTCCGCCGCCACGGCCTCCGCCGCCACCGCCGCCGCCGCCGGCAATGGCCGCCAGGCCTCGCCGGACCGGGCGCCGGCGGCCAAGCCCCTGCTCGTCGACACGCCCATCAAGGAAGAAAATTAATTCCAACTTTTACCAGAAACGTGACGCTCTCTTCTACAATCGGAATTATTGAACTACTTAAAACATAATACGAGTCGACATTGAACGTTCGAAGCGGCGGTTCGGACGGCTTTTGTAGCATATTATACTTTAATTTAGACTAGTTAATTATTATTACGAATTAGGTTATACGGGGATGGAATGGAGTATTTGGAGAGATGGCTTCGTCGGATTATATAGTATCGGTATCGTGAACGTGAGTGTTGAAATCTTTGATGTCTGATTTTGGATGTTGTGGTTTTGTGGACGTTGCGGCCCTTGCGAGAATTAGGAACGATTGTGAATGGTGTGTGTCGGTGCGGTTTTTAGGTTCAGCGGTCTCGTCGAGCTCGTATCTTATTTCGTATAGGTGTGGGTTATTTATGGGATGAATAGTTAAATCGAAAGCGAGTGTTTAAAATCTATTTGCTAGTTGTCTTAAGTCAACCATCAGACAAAATATATCATTACCCTGACTAGTGGTCTCTTGACAGTGTCGTTTTTTATTACATATATTTGGTCAGACAATTCGACGCAATGGTTTCCTTTAATATATTCTCGCTGATGGATGAATAATGGTTGCTTAAGATAATCGATCGTATTCATATTGATGTTAAATATCCACAGACGGTTAATATCAGGTATTGGCTTGTTTGATTTATAATAGTGGCTCGATTCAGCCGGGCGGCATCATCGAAGGAAGCGCTCGGAGATATAGAACGTAACAGGCGAGTTATCCAAAAGGAGAGGTAGGTTAGAACCAGAACCCGAGAAGGGCCGAAGGAGAGTTGTGATCGAAACGGGTGCGTAGGTAAGCTCCGAGGGCGTCCGCCTTCGGAGATGTGTTGGCGACTGATTACGCGAACTCGATTCAGATTATAGCAATGAGTGGATCCCTCGACTGTACTTAGAAATATTTAATTTATTTTGAGAGTTTTAAATCTTTACACAATTTACTACATAGATATTAATAATCCGCCTCTTTATCTATAAGAATTATAAAGCTACCTTCGAGAACTCTCGCCGTAGCGCGACACGGACGGTCGCGGAGGCCGGCTTATTGTGCTCCTTGCGATGGATTTATAAGTACTTAAGCTCAATCAACTACCTCTTCACTTTTTATACGGGTTTACAGATTAGTTTAATTATACAATTTTATATACACGAATGAATACTCAAAAGCTTTACTTGAGTAAGGTGTTTAGGATATTACGCTAGGCTAGGTTAGATAGCGGGCACGCCGGGGCAGTTCTCTGCGCAGGGTCCGGCGTGTGTTATTATTATATTAGCACGTACTTTAATATTATTAAACCGACTACCTCCTTAAATAATTATTACTCGTACTGGAATGTTCGCTGTTGTCTTCAATGTGAATAGGCTCTTGAGACTGTTATCTAATATATTTTATTGATTGTTTTGTTACTCGTCATTTTAATTTTCAGTATGTAACTATCGTGCATTTTCCTAATCCTAAGACTCTGATTTAAGTACAAAATTTTCTAATAATTTATATCATTATTTAAATATATCGTAGAATTTACTCAGTCAGTCTGTTGCCAGAGCTATAGTCAGATTATTATTTTATTAGTTAAAAGTATGGCGGTCCTGTCCGTTCATTCAATTATTAGTCAACAATGTATTGAAAATCATAATTTTATCTGCAATTTATATTATCTTTTTTACACACATTTGACACTTTCTTTTGTACCTGATCTACATAATATACATTATGTACTTTAAAAATAATATTAATGCCAAAACGAAATCGCCAATTCTAGTGTGGCGATAGATTATTTAATTTTATGTTTTTAAATATTAGATAATAGCAATAAGACCTTAAAATCGATTTTAAATGTATTCGATGTAAGAATTATTTGAATGACTATATGTCAATTACGATATATACGGCTATTTTAAGTGTTGTGGTTGAACGCATTATTTAATAGGCTTCGCTCCTTTACACATTATAATCGTTTCAAACATTTGTACCTAGAATCTCATAGTAATGCTTATGTTTGCAATGAAACACTGTTGCCGCAACACCATTAGAATTACGTTCTCTGACTGCCTCGAACTTATCTACCTCATTTTTGTTATGTTTATTTACTTTCGAGTCTTATAGTGTAGTTTTATATTTACCATTATAATATTAAGATTTTTTGGGTTCATGTATGGGGTATGTTTTGTGAAATATTAAATCGTACTTATAAATAATCGCGAGTTTTATTGTAAATTCCTTGATTTGATTAGGCAGGTGGTGGTTTATGAATGTGCCATGTGTCAATTTCTAACAAGGTTCTCTCTGACAGGCATCAAGTATTTGAAGTCGAGACGCGGGAAAGTCATAATGATGGTGAATACCTTCCCCTTTTGCGAAGAGTCCAAGTTGAGGGATAAAGTAATATGGCGCTGCACTTCGAAGAAGACGAACTGCAAAGCAAGAATACACATGCTCGGGTCTAACGTGGTAGCTGTCAAAGGAATGCACAACCATCCACCACGGGCGCCTGTTTCCTGATGTCTTGAAACGTTGCTCTGCAGATACTATACTAGATAGATCCACGATGCAGATCAATCAGTTTGTTTCAATCTGACAGTTGGTGAAGTGAGTTCGGACTTTACGGTTACAAGTATTCCTTGAAGTATTAATTGAATGGATTAATGTTATGTTAAATTTAACAAAATGAGGGTTTTTTAAATTCCTCGAAATTGTATCTACCGGTTTATTTAATATTTAACAAAATTTTGCTCATTTATTGTTATATATTTAGGAAACGAAACGTTCTATTGACTTATGGGAGTAGTTTCCGCCAATGTGGCGTCCTTAAATTTTAAGTTATACTTACGTCAATAATCGAAATAATTCTTTTGTTTTGTAGGGGTCATGGTCTTAGAGGTATTGTTCTTATATTTAACGAATAATTTAATAAGTAGTAGTAAGAAATTTTTCCCAAAATTATATCAGGGTAAAAACTAATTACTCAACCACATATTCTTACACGATTTTCCCAACGCCTTCCCCATAACATACAAACCGTTTAAACACTATAAATTGAGATCATTATTAAAAATATCTAATCTAGAAACACCATAATCAAATTATTTTGTTTGTCTTTACCGAAAAAAAAACCCGCATTGCTACATTGTGCGCACTGTGGGAACTTGGAAAAGGATAAATTTTCGTGGCACGGACATGCAAGAAGAGGGCAACCAAAACACCGTACAGTTATAATTATTGTACGTACTACGTAGACTTTACTACGTAGATACTAGTCGTTTTTGATTGTATGGAAATTGGCATTTATTCGTCTATTTTGAGGTTTTGGTTTTTGAATCGCCGTAGATTTTGCCAACGAAGCTCTCGTTCGTTCGATGTGGGCTATACAGGTCTTCCAAAATTCAACCTCAAGCCGAAAGAGGACCATAGGTTAAATCATCAGAAAAAAATCAATCCATGTTAAAATGCATCCAAATTATGGGTATTAAACAAAAAAAAAAAAACAGATTTTCTCCATTTTTAACCATTATTTTGGTTATAATGTGTAATGTTTTTTTGTTATATTGTCCGCATTTTGCACGGCAAATGAAAGATTTACTCGATGTGCGATACCCTTGAAGGTGGATAGGACGATCTCGTGACCAGCTTGTTCACTTAATTTAAATCCCCTAGATTTTTTTATTGGGGCATTCACAGAGAGAAAGTTTATTCTAGTAAATTATTAATCACCACTCTCTCTCTCTCGAGGTTCTTGAGGATGCAGAGAACTAATTTGGGAACATTTTTGTGATCCAAGATGGCCGTCGCGCAAAATTATGATTTCAAAAATATGGATATCGTATCCGAGGTCCTCGAGAGTGCAGAGAACGAATTTGGGATCATTTTTGAAATCCAAGATGGCCGCTGCGTAATATTATGAGTTCACCAATATGGATATCGTTTCCGAGGTTCTCGAGGGAGCAGAGAACGAATTTGGGATCATTTTTGAAATCCAAGATGGCCGCCGTGCAAAATTATGATTTCAAAAATATGGATATCGTATCCGAGGTTCTTGAGGGTGCAGAGAACGAATTTGGGAACCTTATTTTTAAAATCAAAGATGGCCGCCGTGTAAATTTATTCCTAAAGTTAATTATTATTAAGTTTTACTTCAATCGCGCGTAAAGATTACACGTACACACTTTTTAATGTTTTTAGTGGATCCCAACAATGGTTGTACTATTTTGGAATCCTAGTTAAGGGCGCCAACTTTTGTCAAGGCACTCTGATAGATATTTTTCAGGAGGCTCTGTCAAAGTCGAGATGTTTTGTAAATGTTGATTTCATAGTTCGGCAAAAAGTGCTATTTCTAAGAAAATTTGGAGCAATTGTACTATTACTTTTTATTTATTTATTTAGGAAATCAAACAGTTTTTCACAAAATATAGTAAAAATTTAAATTAAGCACAAACAAAACACAAAGTTCCATAAAATTAAACACAAACTTAAAATTACAAAGCAAAACGACGGTTTTTAAATATATTTCACAAATATTCACTTAAAAACTAACATTTATATTATTACCTACATCAAACATCTAATAAAAATAAAAAGAAGAAAAAACATTTTAAACAAACATTACTACACTTACTTTTTTTTTAAATAAACTAATACTTAGTGATAATATGTCAATATTTATTAAATTTTTATTATAAAAGTCACATGAGCGTCTAAAAAATGTATTTTGCATAATTTGTGTTATAGGTTTGAATATAAAAAGTTAACCTTGAACGTGAATGGGTGTCACGAGGAATTTGTACTTTATGCTCTCAACGAGAAGGTTGGAGTCAATATGGTTATTTAGAATTTTATAAAGAAGTAAAGAATCTAAAAAGATACGTCTACATTGCAGGGATTTAAATTTTTGTTCATAATTATGTTATTTAAGGTTATGGTGACACGTTTGAAATTGGCAAAAGTAAAAAACATTAAGCAACCACAATAACCAAAAATGAAGAAAAACTGCTTTTTTGTTTAATCCCCATAATTTCCAAAGAACATGGGACGAATTTTTTCTCTGATTTTTCTGATGATATTTATTATCTAGCCTATCGTGTGGTTTCATAAAATAACTTTAATTAACGAATACATATCAAGTCTTATCAATGTTGACTCATCTTCGCTTGTTATTTTGTCTATACGTGCTTCTACAGCTTAAACTTTGCGTCTTTACTGACATGTTCCTTTTCTAGAAGTCTTAGATAGTCTCACACTCAATGTCATTGTTATATACTCAATACTGCAGTAGCACACATATGGCTTATTTTTATTTATTACTTTGAACTTTTTGTTTTACTTCTTTTGACAGTCGACCTGATTTCTAAATAAACATCATACATTAACGAATCATACACTCATACAGTCACATGCGATATTAATTCAATTACTACATGCATGTCTTTTACAGTGTGAATATAATTTCCAATAGTACGTTGAAATGCATTTGTGAAAGATTCTATTTTAAGGATATATTTAATCAAATTAATGTTTAAAAAGTTAAAGTTTTCATGATCTGTCACTCAATCAAGGTTAGGAATTATGGTGAAAGTTGAAAATATTGTGTAGTCTTCGGGTTATTTAACGCGTATAAAACTGTATGGTTTTATTTGTCAATACGCAAGATTGCTTTGTATATATGCGAAATATCCCAACGTATTTTTTTATTGATATTAATTTTTATGAAATTAGCAATAACTAAATAATCTATAATAATATCATTGATATTTAAGTGGTAGCATTAATAAATAATATTTTTACAAATAATGGTGTAAATATTAGGTACGTTATTTGAATGATTTGTATTTAGATGTTTTCTATCAACATTAATTTTTAATGTGATTTATAAAAGACATTAAACTTTAGATAAGTAAACATTCATTCCATTTTATATACTTAGTAGGTGCATTATGAAATTTTATGATATTATTAAATAAAGGACGGGCTTAGTTCTTCCATATTAATGCAAACAAATATTTTTTATAAAAATACTTACACGTTATATTTATTACTTTGTTGATTTGAAATTTATAAATTGGAAAATTAAGTATTTTTTGTAAGTGATTAGATTTGGAACACCATTTTGTGATAGGGTTATTTCTACATTATTATTATTATTAGGGTTTTACTTTAGTCGCACTTATGTTATTAATACGAAAACGATATATTTATTGATAAGACATAAAGTAAATGTTATAAGTGTAAAGCGTTTATAGATAGTCATTCTCTAGAAGACAAACCTGTGCGCTTGAAGCAAGATTAATGGACAATTATTATTATTATTTGGAAAGGGTAACTAATAAGTGTAATGCATGTTATCCTAGTAACACCGCTACTCGTCCTATACGTTATCGTACCTTCATGACGCGAGTATTGTAAACATCACTTGTACGTAGGGTGTATTTACCAAGGGGGGTGTTACGTATATGCATAAGTAGACGTTTATTCGCGTTTCTGCTTGAATGCCATAGTCAGCACTGGAATGGCTTAAACTTGTACATTTTCACCCAGCCTCAAGCGATTCTTGTTGACATTGGTTCTTCATAGCAACTCATGGTGCTCTAAGGGCTACGTTTCACTGATACGCCACGAGGGCACAACCAGTCGCCGCTACCAACAACATGTATACAGCTCTATAGAGAGCTTGTCCGTCCAACAAGACTTTGGCTGGTCTTGTTTGTCCCGGTGAAATATAGCCCTTAGGCAGTATGGGTAGTTGAAGTAAAGGGATTATAGACAGATATGAGCTTTTATATCAAATGGTATTACAGCTATCACAGCTGATGACGGTACGTACCAATAGACAGATAAGTTTGATTGATTGTATTACTAGTAGTATATCGTACTAGCATAATTAGTAGTTTTCATGCAGCGTAAAATACCGCCTACTTATTTGTCAAAGGCCAGCTCATTTATGTGAGGATTTATCAATAGCGAAAACAACTGTATCTCACTCCTGCCCACTGTGACAACACTATGGCTACTGTATATACAAATATACCATAATTATAACAAACCCTTCTTATATTATGTTGGCACACTCAGTTGTTTCTATGAATAATTTTTTCGTGAAACTTTAGCAGATTTTATTTGAAAAATTACTTTACCATTTCGCAGTTTTAAATGCTATTTATCTATACTTAAGTATTCGATTGTATCGTACGAGTCTGATATATTATTTACTTAGGTTAATTCCTAATGTAATTAGGTAGTGTAGGGTATTATATATTCTCAATTTTAGAAATCATGGTCTTCGTGGAGTTAATGGGTATATATATGATGGTATCTGTGAATATAATCAATTATTACATTCCTTATAAATCATTTCAGCTTTACTTTACATTACGCATTAAGTTTTTATATTTTAATATAGACTCCGTTGACTTTATTATGAGTATTAAAGTTTAAATATATTAAGTAGCTACTGATTTTAGTGTTGTTTTATTATGAGTTACTATTCATTATGTTAACAATAATTGTATTGTTATTCTGCTATTCGTCGCAATTTATGCACTTATTGAGTGATATGTCCTAGTAATTGATATATATGATATATGCTAAGGTGGATGTTAGTGAACAAATATTGTTTTAAGTTAAATAAATATTAATAATAAATAAATATATTGCGTAATATGGTGATTAATGTATGAGTTACAATCAACTTTTGTATATAATAATTATGAGCAACGTGAACTAAATACTGTGTGTTACTTTAGGACGTAAAGAGAAAAAGAAGAAAGCAGAGGATACATTTAGTATGATTCTGAGTGAGAACTCTCCTCGGATACTAGCCGGAGGGTTTAGTTACGTGAAGGAGGAGGACCTACAAAATGGACGCACCCGCTGGCGCTGCAGTCACTCGACCACGTCGGGGACGTGTCGCTCACACATCTACACTATAGACTCTAACGTGGTGCTGTTCAATGATAAACATAACCACAAGTGAGGAACATGCACATGAACATCTCACGTGGCGGAGAGGGGCACAAGCAAATATAATTTATACGTCTATACAGCCACTTGCTGTTACACAACCGATGAAAACACGACAGGTTTATTACTTTAGTGTGCGTGTCAAGCTACATCTTACACTCGCGATTCGTATGTCACTTTGTGCTAGTATCACGCACACTATTGCATATTGCTCAAAATAGAGGTTGACTGTCAACCTTAAGGGCTATATTTCACCGAGACACCAGGTGGCGCAACCAGTCGCATCGTAATGTCCGTATGCTGTACCAAACTAGACACACTAAAGATACCAGAGTCATGACGCGTCCGAGCTGGTCACCAAATATAGCTGTCACAGTCTAGCTAGACGTATGAATGATCTGAGCTGCCAGTAAACTGTGTTTAATTGAGAAATAAACAGCGTGTGTACAGAGTAGGTACACATTACTGGTAGTTTAGTTACAAATACCTATTTTGAAAAATCACACTTGAGATGGTGGGTCACTATCATAACATTTCACCAGGAGATAATAATAGATGCTCCCTAACAAAAAAATATTTTGCAGATTTCATTGTTTTTATTCTTAAAATAATAATAGCTAGTTTATGAAGAGTCGCGAAGCGAATTTTATGTTCTTTCTGTATTCATAATATAGGGAGGGGTTTAAGTATCAAATTGCCGTTTTAGTGTAATAGGAACTTCGAATTGACATAGAACCTTCATGGTTTGAGTGAAACTTTTTTCACATGGTACGTAAGTAATTATTCTTTTAAAAAATGTTGTTTTTTTATTTAGCTTAGATAAGAAAGATGGATACCTAGAAAATTCGAGTGATTTTTGAATACGAGTTCCGACGCGGAACTAACGCGGAAGAAAAAGTTCGCAATATCAATGTTGCGTTTGGAGAGGGGACTGCTAATGAATGCACCTATCTTGGTTTGAACGCTTTCGTGAACTCTTTCGTGATGGAAACATTGATTTGAAAAACGAGCCACGTGGAAGACCGCCCACATTGCTGAATAACAGTGAATTGAATGAGATGTGTGAGAGTGGAAGCCGATCCGAGCCAAACTACCCAGGAATTAGCGGCATAGTTTACCTTACCAACAATATTGACTCACATACGTAAATAAATAAAGTAAAAAAATATGAAAAATGGGTGTCTCATCATTTGACTGATCTGCAGAAAGAAACTCTTAAAAGGTAAAACTTGTGTTGCCTTGTTGAATGAAGGAATATTGGATCGAATTGTGGCATGCGATGAAAAGTGGATTCTTTACGATAACCGTATGCTAAAAATACAATGGCTGACCCCAGGTCAAACGCCGCAACGGAGACCTTGCTCCAACGGAGACCTTGCTCCAACGGACTACCATTTTTTTCCTGATATTTTGGACAATTTTCTACGTGATAAAAAGTTTTCTTCTCAGGAGGCAGTACAAAATGCTTACACACAGTTTGTCGAATCTAGATCACCACAGTTCTATCGCAAAGGCATAAAATGCTCCTATTAGATGACAGCAATGTATAGATAGTTATGGTCATTATTTTGATTAAATATAAATATGTAAAATTAAAAAAGAAACGAATTTCACTTTTTTAGTACAAATCGGCAACTTCATACTTTAACCCCTAATAATTATGAGAAAGTATTTCTTAAAAATAAGGAATTCAAAGAAAAAATATTTTAAATATTGCAATTTTATATTGTGCCTAATCTAATTCAGAAGTTGTAGGTATTATGTCGCCACATTACGAGTACATTATTCCGTTATATTTTACTTAAATATATATTAAATATTGAGAGTTAGAATTATGAATTAGATAATATTAATTTATTGCAATATTCGTGTGCACTGACGTAACAGTTTTGAAACGTGAAGATAATGTTTCACAAAAATATTGATGCATAGTACTCAATAGTCTGCTGTGAAACCTATTTCCTATATATTCACATATACTGACCATACGTCTTGTTACAAATAAAAATGCATTTATTATTTTATGATGTTGTGTAATCGAAGGTTGGAAAAGTTTTTCGCTTTTTATATGAAAGTTGATTTTTTAAGACTAATTATATTTACATTTTTCAGTATATGTATGTGTACATGTATATTGTTATGCTCATAAACTTAGCCATAATAGACGAACCCTGTGTGAAAGTGAGATAACTATCCTTACCCAAAAACCTAGGTGTGAGAAAGAGACGGAATAGATGAGTGCATGAAACCGTTTTGAAACAATTTATTGTCCATTAGTCTCCTGTCAAATTGGACCGCGATTTAATTTCAGTGTTTTTATCGTTATTGTTCTGTGTTTTAACGGATATAATTAAAAAATATAATGATATCGTGTTCTGCATTAAACTGAGTGTGTTACACATAGCAACAATCTAACTAAAGAAAAATCACTGATTCTTCAATACTGGTTTCGTATGTATGTTTATTTTCGTATCACATTTTATATACGGAGTAAACACTCTATTTTCTTAATATTATAATCACTTAGGAAAATATGTGGTGATTATAATCTTAATTAATTAAATATTGGATACGCGAATATGACTCCGTTTATCAATATTTGTCATAGGGAATGACCAAAAGCAAAACTGCACTACTACTACACACACATCACTAACTAACATCTGTAAAACTAGCACATATGAACATTTTAAATTTAGTCTCGCCGTAATGAGGATAGTGTTTGTCCTTTACGCTAGTATACTAAGTTTATAAGTATACTAAGTTATGCCGATCTTGCTCCACTTTTTTAAAAACGGCGTCTAGGCTACTCTTACTGACAATGCATTGACTTGCAATGTCTTTATGCGTCACAATTTTCAAAGATTGCTTCCTTCTTGTAATAAAATTTTAAAATATAGTATAGATTAACTCATTTTAACAGGAAGATAAATAATCATAACATTATTAAAACCAGCCACAAACAAATAGTATACAACCAATAAAAGATAATCTTACAAGTTTGTACATACTATATGTACGAATCTGTGTGTGAATGTCTCCATGGGAGATTTAGTTAGTGGTTGACTCGATATCAGCGTGTCATTAAGAGCAGGTCATGTCTTCTAAAACTGATATTTTTTTCATTTCCAATGGGTTCATTCTGGGCACGACTAGGAACAGACTTCAGCTGTTATTATCATCATTCATTATTTATTAGCACGTCCGGACGTTGACATCCAGCCGAGCTTGAGAAGTTTGTGCCTTGTGACCGGGTGTAGAGTCTTACTGGAAAGTCAAAGGTACATTTTTAATCAACGTATTGAAATGATCTTAGACGGTCTGGCTAAAGTCCTCCATTTTCACAAAAATGCAGCTTCACCCCTTGATAACAGCCAAAGCAAACGTTGCACTGTTTGACCACGTATTAAGCTCTTTTAGAGCTATGAGCGAATATAGTAGAGCGTTGTAGTACTCTTAATTTTTTTTATTAGTTGAAAGGATTTTAAGGAATTCTTTTTATGGGGCCACTCTCTTTAATTGTAGGGATTGATTTAGAACATATCCTGTATGTCGACCATAAGCATAGCTTCTGGGCATTTTTCTAATATGGATTTCAGAGAATTCTGGCGTTAGCAGGGGGGGCACAACTAGCATGTATGCAATGCTTGAAATTAGTTCGATAGGTAGTTTGAAATGTACAGCAATTTATAGCCGATTTACAAATAAGGCTTTATGCTTGGTCAGTAAAAACTTATTTAAGCGCGACGAACGCTTTATTTTGTGCGTATAGATTGTAGAACATAGACTTACAGCATGATAGCGTATAGACTAAGAAAGCGTACGGGAGAGAAGAATATCTTTACCGGAGATACAGCAAGATAGAAAAGTTTAGTGAATCTATTGGTTAGCTCATCCCTGCGCTAGTGTATTCTAACAGCCGTCCTCAATATTCAGTCTATCTCCGGTTATGGCCTACTTGAGATAAGAATCGTAACTATCGCTGACTTTTCTGTCCCAATAAACTTATCGACGATAACTCACCTTATCCGTACACGCTGTCTGTCAATGGGAAGACTTATAGCTTACCAGCGATAGAAGTTTGTGTGGAAATTTCAATTCACGCGTCCCAATATAAGGCGATAAGAATGACTTATCGGGTATATTGGGACAGCTTCAGATTATTGACAGCTAATTACTGAGAGTAGAAGGTAGTAAATTATCTCTGTCTGTAGATAGTATATTGGGAACGGCCGTAAGTGTATGGCATAGAATGACGCTGTCTAGATCATCCAGACAAACATTACAATAATAATATATTAAATTATAAATGTGTACATTTTGTATTAATAACAAAGTTCTAGTATTTCGTTTTACCTCGACTTGTTAAAGTTTTCACTTCTGTCATGCGGTTAAATTGTTTGTTTCTTAGGTTAGACCTTCATTTATCACTTGTCATTTTGTTAGTGTTGAGTTAATGTCCAGGTGATCCTCCTCACTAGTAGTAAGCCGAGTTTGTTTCATTTACCTTAATTAAGTAAAGTCATTTCAAGGACTAGTGCTCAACTCGAGTTGCGGGGAATAACCACATTATGTACGCCTTTTTTTAAGTGCTTTTCTGTGTCCAAGCCCTTTTGAGTGTACAGTGTTTGGTAGAGCAAGCTGGCTCTGTGCGATTTGGTTAACTTTACACAAAAACTTTGAATTGCTTCTTCGCCTTGTGCAACAACATACCTACTTTAGAAATAGCGGGAATGTTCCAGCGCCTTTGGGATTGAGGAAACGACTATAGTCTTTGTATCACCTCAATAATTAATAATTATTACATAAACAACATAAATATTTAATGATACAGTGTAATGCGAGACGAAAAACAAGACGGAACGTTAGCCGCATGTGAAACAATTCAATTTAGGCAAAAAAAAATACCTGCCTACGTCACATATATATTTTTTTTAAATAAGAGAAAGTGGTGAGGCATCCACCCATGGATGTCCGTACAACAGTGATCAAGAGATGCGCCGCCTTGGCTTGAAGGTCCCTAAGTTGTATCGGGAAAACTACAGCCGGTAATTGATTCCACAAAGTGGTTGTTTGAGACAAGACGTTTCTTGCTCAACGCGCGGTTGTAATGAATTTACTTTTAGTTGTATATATTACAAAGTGCATTTAATTGTTATTATATCTGATATAAAACTTACATTAAATGTACATAATGCCTCTTGGGCCTCTTGCTTGCTAGTGGCGGACCGTCTCGCGGTGGACCGAATTTACTTCCTATTACTGATCTCATTTTCTTAAGTCAAGAATGCGTCTTGCTCTTTGCTTTTTATTAACCTGATTTAATGATTCTAGGTCAATTGCAAGTATCCTATGGGTCTTTATGTATAATCCCCGTTCGATATGATATAGACAGGTCGCCATTTTAGTTACATGAGCCGCCTCTACTAACGTGAGGTTCAGGTATGCACTTTAAAAATCACCTATCAAAAGTACAATTTGCAATATGCCCGAAGCTCGCTGAGTTTTTTGCGTCCGTTCTGCTCAGTCTGTGGCATACTTTTTGGAATGGGTGGTAGTTTTTGAGTTTCAATAAGTTAAGCATAGTAATATTTTGAGTTGTATTTCATTAAAATCACAATAAGTATTGTTTTTTCTGCAAACGTAAAACAGCGTGAGGACTAGAATTTTTCAAGGTTTTTTGTTTTGTTACAACTTCAGTCAGTGAAGTATAACTTGTTGCGGTGCGTGCATTACATATAGTACACACATTTTATACATTGTTGTAGCGCCAATCAGTGAAACTTTCTGTGTAAGTAATGCGGCTTATGAGACTGGCCGCTCATGAACACAGGGAAGGAAGGGCTCTAACACTGGATGTGATGTGAGGCAACGTGCTGTAAAGGGTAGGGTACATGAAAAGAAACTAGCTTATTACATTTATTGTAACTCATAATGCTGAAAGACTACTTGTCTTACGTTCTCGTAAAGGATAAAAAACGTTTCAATGAAATTCTTCGAATAGAAAAATTCACAAAGTTCATATACATTTATTCATCGAAATTTTGAATCTAATGAATGTGTAATATTTAGTTTTTTCATACAAGTATATTTTATATTGAAATTTGGTAAGTAAAGGAAAATATCTACATAGATATTATATTAAATATTAAAAGGGGATTATATATTAAAAGGGCGAGTAACTTGCCGTTAAGTATCTACATGGGGCACCCTAAAAGTTTTGCACTTCTAGCTAATCGGAACTATTTGAATTTTGAATATTATATTTTTTGAAACGTTGCAACCTTCATAGTATTTAAAAAAACCAATTGGCGGGAAATCATTTGTCAATTGTTTTTTATCACCATCCAAGTTCTACGTATACAACGAAAATGGCATTAAGTCGAAAGGATTTTAGAACAACGATTTTTTATGATTTTAATAGTTCTCTCTCTCCGCAAGACTGTGCCGCTCGTCTTCAAAATGCTTTTGGGGTGAGAAGCAACTTGCTTGAGCACCGTGAGGCGATGGTTTACTGAATTTGAGAGAGGTCGGGTTTCTTTACATGACGAATTTCGTGAAGGGCGGCATTCAACTGTCGTCAACAAAAATAATTAAACAACAAACATAATATTTTGATTATAACATATTGTTTTTATACGCAAAACTTTTAGTGTGGCCTACGTATAAGATTTATAGAATCTCGTTGCTATCACGTAACTACTTGATATCATCCCAATAATTTATCGGTCTGTTATATCCTTACTCACTGAGAGGAATGAGTAGGTTTTGTTTATGACACTTTAATATCAAAATATTCCTTGAAGGTCAGGCGTTAAACATTTTAAGAGACGGGGCGGCGATGCTTTCATACATCGGCTTAGTACTGTCCTTTTGTAAAATTAACACGAATTTATTAAATTTTCAAAGAAGTTTTAATGCCAATTAAGATTTCTTCTCATCTTGGAGTTATTTCATTTGAGGGTAGCTAATTTGCTGAAAAGTAAGTTAATTAGCGCAATATTTCCAAGATTAAAATGTAATGTGCCATATAATCTGACAGTCGACCAATTGTCATACAATCTTTTTCGTGTAAATATTATAAAACTGATTTAGATGACTTTGAAATAATTATCGGCAAAGTGCCTCTTGAATCAACTTTAAAATTAAATTACACGCATTGTTTATGCAAGACTTAAAAGGCTTATATATATATAAGCCTTTTATATATATATAAGGGTGAACAATAATGATTATATATATGTATATTAATTATTTTAAAAATTATTGTTTAAGCTATTCATTAACGTTAGTCGGACGAGTTAAGAGATCTGAATTAGCGTCTGAGTCCTCGGTGCTTACTGTCATTATATTAAAATAATCTTGAGTTCCTGGAACGAATGTTCGACCGTACTTCAATATTATTGTCTTAAAATGGATGTTATATTTAAAATAAGATTGATCTTTATTTTATTATATCTAGTGCCTTCATGTTTTTATTTTGACTCGACATTTAAGTAACTAAAAGTACATATTATGTGTTACATTCATGTTGTTGTTATTATGATTTTTGTATGTCTTGATGATGTTATATATTTTACTATGTATCAAATAGATTCAGTATTTTATTTACCACAAGGATTTTTATTATTTTTTATTTCTGAATAGTTCACTATCGTTACATTATATAAAAGAACTAAATAATTTAAAGCTTCAAGTTAGGGTTATATTAAAAAAAAAACAATTTTTCCTTTGCTGTATGAATTTCACAAATTATCAATGCTCCTGTAATTATGTCAGAGACTCATAAAAATACATAAATATATATTTGTCTCTACTGTCTATGTCTATTTACGAGACAAAATGATGCTATGTGTGTGTAAAAAGGGGTGTAAGCCGAAGAGCTATTTGTCCTGCTTTCTGCTGATGAAATCCAGCCTCGCACGACTCAATATATCATCCCCACCCGATGATGAATGCGACGAATGATTATATGCGACGTGTCCCGATGGAAGCTGTGTGTCCAGGCACAACGAAGCTGGTTAATGTGCGGGAGTCGGATACAACATAGATATCTTTATAAGAGTGTTGAGCCACTTTAAAGGCTGAACGATCAACTCCGTATTTTGAGAAAGTACAGGCGTCGTCGTACTCGTCACCTGCGAGGCGGTTCCTACTCCTTGTGAAGGGTTTGTACACAGGTGAGTGCAGTGCACTATGTGTTCCAGCTGCTGGTCCAAACTATGACTGTATCTAGTTCAGTTGTAACTCTCTTTATTGTATATATTCATTTATTATATATTATTTACCTTATTTTCTTGGTCAAGTGTGTCTGTTTTAAAAGTATTGATAAAAAGAGGGAACTTTCAGCCAACTTAAAGCACACAAGAATGTTTGTGATTTCTCTGGTATTTCATTCAAAGGCCAGGTCAAGAGTAAACCCTAAACCGAAGAGCATGTATGAAAGGAATAATGAAAGTGGATGAAGCGAATCAAGTATAATATACGGATCCGTAGCAAGTGAAAAGTAGTGATCTCTGCCTACCCGTGCGAGAAAAAGGCGTGATTATATGTATGTTCATGAGAGATAGGCGAGTTGACACGTAATCTATTAAAGAGGAAAAGTAAACTAAACAAAAGTGATATATATACATAGTAATATAAAATAAACATTTGATTTTACGTACGTATTATAAACACCAATAATAACTTATTATTTATTTTCAGAGGCTTACTTCCTACCGTCTAGAGCAGGCAAATCCGTGTTGATATTCCGCTGCAATAAGTTCTGGGTGAACAACCAATACCGCGACAAGCTGAACTGGGCCTGCCGCGATAAGGACTCGAGGGGATGTCTGTGCAGGGTCCAGACGACGTTGAACGGGAAGTTTGTCCGAGTGAAGGGAGGACACAATCACGAGCCGAATTTCACGCCGTTTAACTTTGATACTCCGAACGAGAAATGTATCAATGAATGGAACCTGGTTAAGAGCACCTAACATTGAACCTTACACCGCGGCCGGCTGAACAAGACCAGTATCGTGGAGGCTTATTAGTGCCTATTAAGTGATCATTTGAATTATGTATTCCATATTATTGGTCATTTGACTTAATCGATATCATCGGTCATTTAGTATTTGACGCATTTAGGTAGTTTAAAAGATCTCTTTAATGAAAACATATTTTTTTATGTATTTAGAATTTTATTTATGTAAAACGGCTTTACTCACGGTTAGTCGGTGTTGGTACCGACTAGATTCGGACCATTCGGAGGGCCTTCATCAGGGTGAGAGTAGTGGGTTCGCGATAACGTATCGTCTCAAACTGACCAAGTCGGTACTGACTCCGACAAACTGTGAGTAAAGCTGTTTTATATAAATAAAGTTTATAATTTCTCACGAAAGTTTTAATAATTTCATTAAGATTCATGATCATGATATCCCACATAATAATAATTCACCTGAATTACATATATATATGACAATAATTTACGTATTTAGAATTTTGATGAACATTTTCGTAATGGTTAGTCAATCAGGAATGTAAACAAGTTGGAGCTTCCCAATATTGCCATAAAATAATTTACAACAGCAAATAAGCGTGGAATCTAGCAACATCGAGCTCCCTAGCAAACTTTTCATTTTTTTTTGGGATAAAATGTATCTTAGTAGTATTTTGATTGTTATATCTCAGACAAGTCCACTCTGAATTTCATCAAATTTAGTTAAAATTTGAAAAGATTCTGATTCACATACGAAGTATCCCAATATATCAACGCTCTTCTCTCCAGAAAACGTGTATCGCTTGGTTTGAGTACATTTATTTATTCTAGAACCTACTCTTGAGGGAGCATGCCTTTTTTAACGCTGCAATTAGACTAACGATCAGCTCTGTATATCTAGCTTCTGAGTCCCGAATCTTGTCAGCAGGGCACTAGTATTGCTGGCTTGTATTACTTCTATTAGAGTTAAGAAACTGAATAAAAAATATTTCAAAGTTATTTAGTAAGTATTTCAAAATTAACTTTTGGGAATTAAACGCAGAAAATGCGTGTACTTAGTACAATATATATTTTGTGTTAAAATCAGCCTCGAACACCGCGACATTTTTATAACCGGAGAGTAATTTTTACATTAATAATTTCGTTTCCTTCAATTTCAAAAATTTAAACAGTCCGCGTCCCTTTGTTTGCTCGTTACTAATTTTCTGACTTTCCTGAACAATTTTGATATACATTCTAAACATAATCACAAAATATTGAGATTGTTATAAAGTAATAATATATATTGTTTTTGGTAAGTACCTATTATTACGGGATATGAAATTGATGTATGTATATAAAACTTTGACACAAAATTAATGTAACTTTGTACCCTCTTTTCAAATACTTGATTTAATTTTAGATAATGTATCTAATCCTACTATTGAGCATTTCAAATATCCTAGTTCGTGGAAGATCTCAATTTCATTCATAAGTTTGGAGTTATTTGCAAAATTATGAATTGTTTTAGAAAAGAAACAAGTAATTAAATTGACAATGTGTATATTTTTTAAATTTCATGTATCGTTGTGACAATAAGCTGATATGCAAAGGGATTTTGTTGAGTTACGTAGTTATATGTATAGCATGAAACGATAATAATTCAAGTAGTAAATAAGGCAGCGTGGTCACTTATTAAATCGCGATACATGCAGGTCTGTACTAAGAAGAATACCCGTATACATTTGTTTAAGATAATTTATTTGATAAATTCAATTTTGATTCACTTATGCTAAATTACAATTTAATTCAATAGGAGTGCAGTCATACCATCAGCAAATAATTGTACATCTGTGCTTAACAGAAATTAACTTGAATTATGAATCGGCTTATAGCACATTACATGACTTTGTGGTAACATCAGATATGTATGAAATTGAAATAGGGTATAATGCCTTAGACATGATCTGTAATGTTGTAATAAAAGGAAATATATTTTTTGATAAAAAAAAATTATTAAATTTAGGTCATTTATTTTTGGTATCAGTTAATTGATTTGCGTTCGTTTTTCAATTAAGGGCGTTCATATATTCATTATTATTATACCTAGTCTGACCGAGAGTTCTGTTACACATTAATATGTTTTTTAAGACGTAATGTAGTAGTCTTAATTAAATTTATATGTATTTATTTATTGAAGTCTCGGCAATAGATAACAAAGAATTATATTCGGAATGGGACTACCTTTGGCTCTAGTGCAGGTTTTTAATCTATCTGGCCTCGAATCTATGGATTTTAACTGTTTTCATGGGAAGTTGAGTCTCTGCTTCTAGAGAATTGTTAAGCGACTGGATGTTGGCGTGTCGTTTAGAGAAGGTAGAATGTTAACACACAGCAGCTTCTTTTTTTGAAAGTACTAAACACGGCAGCAAATTAACAAAACAATAAAATTGTATTGTAAATACCTATCAAGCTAGCTGGTTGCTCATCTTCAGCTCAACATCATCATTTCAGCCGGAAGTCGTCCACTGCTGGACAAAGCCCTACCACAAATATCGCCATTACGATCGGTCCTGAGCTGCCCTCATCCAACCTATTCTCACCTCTCCTCCTCCTCCTCCCAGCACTACGTCTTTCGGTACGTGGTCGCCATTAGCCATCGAGAACTTGTCTGCCCCAACGGCCATCTGTCCTTCCCACTGTCACTTCAGTTTCACAACCAACTGGGCTATCGGTGACTTTCGCTACCTTTGCCTTATAACTTTGCTAGGTCGCTAGGTTAGGTTATCAGGTAATAATCTATCAGGTACATATGAGAGAGTGAGACAGATATGAGGTCGGCGGTCGTCGGTAAACCTCGCGAAAAAATTTAATGTCCTGTAAACTTCGACGAATATTTTTTCTTAATAAATTGCATGAATCTCAGTTCAGTTCGAATATGCAGTCTGAAGAGTGCCTACAAAGGTTTTTAATAGGAATTTAACGTCAGGAAAAACTACCTGGCTGGGCGTCTAATAAAAGCTTGGTTATAGAATAACAGAACCAAATTAAACTTAATTAACTTTAACACTAGTATTATACATAAATTTAGGTTATTATCGAGGTTATTATCCTGTATGGAATGCACGCCCCTGGTTGATGACCACTTGACCATTTGTGAAGCTTCTTTGGAGCTATGGGCGTACACTTTTTCATATTATTGTTATAGTTCTTTTAGACTGAATATTTTTCATAAGTGAAAGGGGTAGTTTTCACCCGTGTATCAGAACAGCAAACGATTTGATCAAGCTTCTGTCTTTAACTGTAGCGATTGATTTAGGGCTGATTGATGATCAGATCTTCTTTGATGATAAGCGAAAAAGTATTAGCGAGAATCATAATTTCTCGATACAAATTTTTCCTAGTGTGTGTTTCCTATGACATGTTGGGAATTGACCGAAAATCCTAACTTTCAAATTTGAATAAAAATCAAATTTGAATAAAAATAAAATTTGAAAGTTTTTAAGCTAAACAATATACCTAGTCTTGCCATAAATACCGAAACAAAGAAAAAAAATTCTTATGAGGCCAGTTATCAATAGAAGCAGTAGATCTTTCCATGGGAAAATCTTCACTGCCAATCGTACGGATTGTTTTAGGGACTCCAAATTATCATGGCTTTAGAGCAAGCCGTACTCTCTAAAACTGACCATAAATCATAATCCAGTGGATTAAGATCGGGTCTAGACGACGGCCAGTCTTCAGCTCTCATGAAGTCCGAAACGTTCATTTCCAATGAAGACTGCGTAGACCGAGCTTTATGAGCCGGTGCCGAGTCTTGCTGGAAGCTTCTTGGTTATAACTATATATTGGAACATGGTGTTGTTAAGGGGCTTCACTACCTTCTCAAGAATGGTATCTTGATACACTTGTGCCGATGTTTTGTTACCTTTTTCACAATAGTATCTTTGCTCCACCAAACCATCGCTGAAGTCGGATAGTGCCTACGTTGCACTCTGTCGACTAATTGGGAAGCTTCCTTCGAGCTTTGAGCATAAATACGGTCATTTTGTTTGTTAAAGTGTTGCTCAATTGTAATTTTTTTTAACCGTAAACAAAATATTTTTGTGACCCAGATCTTTTTCTGTTACAAACAGAGGAGGTCTCATTAATCTTATACTTATCTTATTAATCTTATACTAATCATTAATCAATTATTCTATATTTTAACAATACAAATTTTTATAAATTTAATACGAACGGCTGAAAAATACAAAGATAAAAATTAAACATAATATTATAGCTGTGAAGACGTTATATGAATGTTATCACAAGAAATAAGCGTAAGACGAAAGTAATTGTAGTTTTACATAAGTAGTGTTTCTAATAGTTAGTTAAAATATTTTATATTATTTTAGTTGTCACTAGCATTAAACTAGGCCGGGCCTGTATTTTAATGCAAGTTACTTCCAGATACATTGCTTTTTACAGTTACTTCAATACATAAAAGCGTATATAAGAATTTAACTTATGTTGTATAATTGTATCTATGAATAGCCCGGTACACAAACATTTTAACTAATACCAAGCGTATGGAGGGTTTTAAAAATTTCATTTCAAAGTTAAACATTGTTTTTTAATAGAAAAACTATCGTTGATGATGTTAGGTCACTCTCTAACAATACATAACGTGTGTACATCGTGAATGTTTGGTAAACTCTTGTAATTCTGTTACTAATGTGAAACGCTCCCTACACATGGTGGTATACTTCATCGGTGCACTTGAACAGCGCGGGAGGTGGAGTACATATCAATTAAAATGAACCAGACGTTCACATGATGGTTATTGATACGTCCGAACGTACGTACGAATAAAGAAGGACATACGAGCGTATGGGTCACCTGGTGTTATTTGATCACCGCCCACATTCTCTTGCAACACCAGAGGAATAACAGGAACGTTGCCGGTCTTTAATGAAGGTGTACGCGCTTATTTTTGATGGTACCCATGTCGTATCGACCCGGAAACACCGCACAAGGAATCTCCTTCCACAGGTTTGTAGTACGTGGAAGAAAGCTCATTGAAAACCGCACTGTGGAGGACCGCCACACATCCAGATGGTGGGGATGATATCCTAATTTGTGGCGTATCGTGCGAAGGTTGAATTCGGCGCCAGGAATCAGGTGAAACAGCTCTTCGGAACACGCTCCGTGTTAAATGCGGTAGAAGACACACAATGAACGTCTCTATGCAACGCAAAGTGACCTACGGCTGGACCATTCACAGAGCACTAGGTCCCCGACAATTCGAGCTGCTCTGCGTTGCACGCGATCAAATGGATCAAGCTGATACTGGGGTGCGCCAGATCAGTGGCGCCAGAATACTGCATATATGGCTGGACCTGCGCTTTGTAAAGTGCTAGAATGTGGACCGGCTTGAACTATTGCCGTGCTCTTTATCACGCCCAGTTTCTTCGAAGTCAATTTGGCTTTGCCCTCCAGATGACCACGGAATTGGCAATCTCTCGTGACTTCGAGACCTAGTATTCTGATACTAGGCGAGGCTGTAAGGGAAGTGTTGTCCAAGAGCAGTGATACGACAAATAGGGGTTTTTAGTGGTTAACGCGCAAACTTAGTCTTCTGGGGGTTAAATTGGACAAGATTCAATTGACCCCATTCCGCGACTTTCTCAAGAGAGGACTCGATAGAAGACACAAGTTCTCCCGGCACTGGTTGACAATTTCCCTAGAGAGACCTGCATGGCCCGTGTATGGCATCGTCCGTGCTGTCGTCTGCATAGCAATGTATGTTGGAGGTGTCAACATATCATTTGCAGAAGAAACAGTATGGGAGATAGCCTTGGGGCACTGCAGCGTTAACGGGCTTCGGGTTCGAGCAATAACCTTGGACAACGACCTGTATGCTGCCCCCAGTGAGGAAGCTGGAGGTCCACTCTCGGGAAGCCCAAATGCTGATAGTTTTGAGAGAAGCGCCTGGAGCCATACACGATCGAAGGCCTTCGCTATATCCAGGCTAACTGCCAGGCCGTCCCCCTTGCTTTCGAATGCCGTCGCCCAACGTGTTAGGTATACCAGAAGATCGCCTGCCGACCATGGAGAAAGCCGTACTGTCGGTCATTGATCAACTGGTGACCCTCTAGATATACCAAGAGCTGGCGGTTAATTATGCTCTCTATGATTTTGGAGGCCAGGGAGGTTTGCTGGATCTGAATTATTTGATTAAACTCCCGGCTTCTTCAAACCAACAATAGTGCTTGCACATTATGGCTTCACAGAAAACGGCATTGCTTGCGCTGTGGTATGTACCTAGCCGTCATCCTGTGCAAAGAAGCCTTCCGCTTGTTATAAAAGCTGTTGTCTTTCTTAATACTGGCTGATACAAACATTTGAATCATCAATTACTTTTTATCACTTCCACCGATTCTCAAAGCTTATTATGTTGAGAAGAATCGGTAAAAACTCAACCATGACTTATAAAAACTCGGTTATATCTCAGTTGTAAGTATATATCATCTATATATATATAAGAGAATGTATGTTTGTATGTTCCCTAATAACTTCTAAACTATTCGACCGATCTCAATGAAATCTTTTGTAATAGGTTTGTTGAAGCTCAAGGAAGGTTTACTATTATAGTTTGTCGTGTCACGATCCCACCCACGCATTTACATATATATATATATATATATATATATATATATATATATATGTAAATAAAGTGATGGTTGAACTAGAGAGAATACAATACGGTCATTAAAAATTGTTTTAACATTTTCTTTCCGATACTACAATCAGATTAGAGTTAATAGACGCAGGATAATTAGTTGTGATGAGTAGCAAAATGGTTTAAAACAAACATGGCTGTGTGTGATTTTGTGTAATGATAATATTTTGACTAGTTGAAGTTATTTCATTCCATTGAAAATATTAATAACGATATGAAAAATCATTCCATTGATTAAACAAACCCGGTATTATCAGTATATTTTTTAAACTAGGTATTAAGGAATGGCTCCACTTTAAATTCATTTTCTGTACATTATACATGTATATTATCGTATCCATTTAATGATTTTAGTAATTTAATTTTATGTTGATTCTGCACAATTTTAATTATTTAGCTACCTGAAAGTTTTTTCAATTTTGTATAGAGGTTAAATAAAAATTACCGATAAATATACAATTATGATAAGACTTAACCATTGTGATTGCCATTACAATAAAACACATTTTTAAGTAACATTTTATGTTTTGATTTTATTCACGTTGGGGGGCTTCATACTGTAAATGTATGAAATAGATTTAATAATTGGTCTTATTACAGTCTATTGGACAACTTCAAGGCTGGGCAACCCTTTGCTGGTGTATAAAGGGGAAAGGTTTCGCCGCCGCGGCGCTTCCGTCAATGGCAAGTGTAACTGGCTCTGTATCAAGTCGGACAAGGGCTGCAAATCTAACATCACAACCCTCCACAATATTATTTTGAATATCAAACATCCGCACCAGTTCCATCATCTTCCAAAGAAAAGGATAAGGACTGCGAGAAGGGCGAGAAAGCTCCCGAGGTTATTGTATGTGAAGGCGTTCGATGACTATCTTACTGGTCTGTGATAAATACATTTATAATGCTGTTTTCGAATTCTAGTCGCATTTTTAACAAATGTGGATGTTGTTTATCTTCCAGAATAAAGGTTTCTGTTAGCATTTTATTTTCACGGATTTTTATTATTCCAAATAACTGTGGGTAGAGTATAAAAGTTGTAACTCAAACTAGTAGATATTATACTATTAATGTAACGTAGTAATTCTTTCAATAAGAAAACGATTTTTTTGTGATACAGATGTTAACTTGTAAGTTTTTAGTTGCAGGTTCAGCACCACCTTCAGAAACAAACCCTACGCTCGGCCTGCCATTTCCATTCCCATGCTTCCCTGGGCAATTCAGGTACTGTCTTAGCAAGCGTGGGAAGCCCGCCATAGAAGTAGGTGCGCATCGGTTCTGTTTCAATGGCCGAGCTGCTAGTGGCAAGGTGTGGTGGCGTTGTTCCAGAAACCCGAGGTGTCGAGCTGCAGTCCATACCTTCGGCCTTCGAGTGGTGCAGATGAATAGCGCTCACACTTGTGGCGTTCGGGCTACTCCATTAAGGCCAATGTTTTAAAGCAAACGAAAGTTTCGAGCTTCATTCAGAGCAAATCCAGTGTTTTTTTTTTTATTAAAATGTTGCTTAATTTCGGCTAGAAAATGGATAGTTACAAGCAAAGCAAAACTGAATTTCGTATTATTTTTTGTTTTTAGATATTAACGGTTAAAAAACGTTAAATTTA
Source organism: Leptidea sinapis (assembly GCF_905404315.1). Lineage (NCBI taxonomy): Eukaryota > Metazoa > Arthropoda > Insecta > Lepidoptera > Pieridae > Leptidea > Leptidea sinapis. The sequence continues at coordinate 5,366,271 of NC_066275.1, read as the reverse complement.
GTATGCGTATTGAAATAAGTGTATCAAAGCTGGTCTTATTAAAAAAATGAACGAATAATTATTTCGTGATCACCAACAGTAAACCTAAAAGTCAATTTACATGCCACCGGAATAATAATGAAGATGGCACAGTTTGATCTCTATAATAAATTTACCTTAGTACAGATGGTTGACGAGATGCAGATAATGCGGGTATATTTGGAAAGATAAAATTGCTTTTGTGCCTTTTAATTCCGGTGGCAGTACTAACTAGGGTTTAGCATTAAATAATAGGCTTATGTGGGTAAGACTCTGAAGTTACATGCAAATGCAAATTAAATTATAAAATAACCACAAAATTCTCTCTAAAATATAGGAATATTGATGAATTTTATTTACAAGGTGGATGTCATTTATATACGAATCTCTGTTAGTTCTTATTGGCCGTTTGCGACATCCTACTCGTATTTTGGTTGTAAATGCACGAAATGGTGCACAGAAATGGTCCTAATCCACTGGTTAGTAAAGTTAGCATTAACTCAGATCATAGTATATTTTGGAGGAAGTGGTCCTCATTATTTATGCGGCTCCAGTTAAATGCAAATTTAGCATTGTAACCCGTCGATCAAGACCATTTGAGACATAACACGTATTCTACCTCGGGTTGTATGAATTTTAAATCAGTATTTTTATAGATATTTTACTTAATGTGATCAATTTTACCAAAACCACTAGAGTAAAAATAATATACATTATACAAATAGAGTGCATGATATAAATAATAATATTTTATTTAATAGGAACCTTGCTTCTTCCAGTCGATATCTTCCGAGCAACGGTCTTAGTTGTAGTTTGTTGTATAAAGTGATAGTTTTCTTGTAAGCCTAAGTATTTTTATATTACTTTTACATATTTTTTTTTACAATTTTTTCGCTTATATATAAGAATGGAGATCTTCGGCGTCGAGTGATCCTAGTGACAGTAGGGTATTAGGATTGATTTTGTTTGAGTCTTGAGACATTATTTTTCCACTGCATGTGTTTGTGTCCTGACTGTTATTTAAGAAGGGTTTAAGTATGTAATCAATCATCAAGTGTGTTTTGACATTCTCTTCATATTTATACACGAAACAGATAAAATACGTATTACGGATGACATAGTTATACACTTAAACTGTTGAATACTTTTTTCAAACTGATGCTGTTTATTATCTTTGGATGTTATGTATATCAATCTAGGTCTAAAGCCTAGTTCGATCTTTGCTAGTTACTTAGGCGGAGTAGAAGGTATTTAAAACAACCCCGCAACCCAAGAAACTTTCTCATTATGTTTGAATAAACAATCCAATTTAGTTAATCGAATACCGTATATACCTTAATATGGGAACGATTTTTATGATAAAAAAATTAAGGGAAAACATTATGAAGATTCAAGTTTTATAGTAGCATCTTCGTTCCATCGGATAATGCTGATGCATCGCCGATAAGATATGAACAGTGACGCGTGAGGGAGGACGCTACTTGTCTGAGAAACATGAACTATTAATGTGAAGTTTATGTATCAAGTTGCTACATTACTCGCTACTCGACCAAATTACGAGCCTAGTTCGAATAAAATATAAATAAATAAAAAATAAACTTTATTAGTTGGCACTAAACTCGACGCAGTGGAAAAGAAATGTTTGAAAATGTGATTATGAAACGATCGTTTTGTTGTAGAGTTGTTCGAATTGAGTCATTGTCTTGTATACGATATTGATAGGTATTAATGTAATGGTTTGTTGTTGTAAGTGGTTGTATTTATTGGTCTATTGAATTAATCATAATACTCAATGTATACGTTTTAGATTTAAGGTTTTGTTGTAGTGAGATTTTATTTTATTTAACTTTTTATATTGACTGTATACGATTTAAAATATACATGAAGCTACATAAAAAATTGATGCTGGCTTGAAGCTTATTTGTAGAGTCGATGTCTCTTTCACTGTCCTCATTGTGCACTCGAGGAAAACTTAACATAAGCTTTAACATACGTATTTTTTTTTAAGTAATGACAAAGTTTACTGGCGTCATCTACTGACTAGCATCAACTTTTTCATACAACCTCTTTTGTCCTTTGGACTTAGAAGAGGCTATCTCTTCTTAGAATATACCTAACTATTTTGATCGAAGAATATACGTCAAGTTTCCCTTCCCAACATTTCAAATTTCTTGCATAAATTTGTACTATCTATCGACTATCATCTGTTCTCCCAATATGCCTTAACCAATTCAAGATTTTGTCAACTTTAATTCCATATCGGTCTCTCATAACACCATTTACTCAGCATACAATTTTTTATGAGAATTCTCAAAGCCTTGTTGTGGTGACTACAGTCACGGTTATAAATACTCAATCACTATAGGAGTATCCTAAGGTTATAACTTAATATGCTTTGATTTGATTATATTATGTATATTTTTCAAAGTTACTTAAATACGGCTGTACTTACACAAAGAGGGAGAGAAAGAAGTGAATTGTGTTAACCATACAATTATCATACAACATGTATACGATTACTGTATAGTATTATTTTTGAAAGTATTATTTTATGTATTGTGATAAATAATATTAAGTTGGAATGTATGATAGTTACTGGCGGCAGTCGTGCGCAGCTTGTATCCGCAATGTGCGAGTATTACAGTAGGAGCGAACGGTAGTGAAAGATTCACTGTGTTGGTACAAAGAAAAGATTATATCGTGCTGATATCAACTGACTTTTATTTCAATTATGCTTATTAATATAACTCTGGTAAAAAAAGTTATTCAGATAATTTAAATTAATTTACATGATAATTATAATAATATCATGCTGTTCAAACAAAATTTACCATCTTTTTTTAAATCTTTGGTATTCTTTGTTTTTTCATCGTTTTTTTTACAATATCAACTACAAAATAATATATTAACACCTCTTTTCAAATTAAATTCTTTTTATAACTAGATTTTAAAAGTATTCTTTAGCAAACCATATAGACATTCCTAATCTAGGAGTGCAGCCATCTAGATAAGTGAACGTCGAATTATTGCTAGAAATTTATTTAGTGTGTGATGAGAGATATATTATTTTAAATTTGGTTCATTATATTAAATTGTTGGTGTTGTTGTAGGATGGTTTTATATCCGATCTGCTCGAGGAGGTCTACACCTAGTCGTGGATGGACAAATATTTTACGAAGACGGTGGGTCTCACCCGCGCCGCGTCACCTGGAGATGTGCCAGGTCCTATCAGAAAGCTGAAAGGTGTCAAGTTGCTCTGTGCCTGAGGGACGGTCGGTTAGTGTATTACCGCGGTTCTCATAATCACTCCACGACATACAACCCGGCAAAACATGAGTCGAGAAAGATTGAAGTAGACCCCATGGGAAAGTATAAGATCGTCAAGGGCTGTTCGTTTGAGCCACCGTCGACGGCTCCAGCGTCAGTCCTGCCCGTTCCCTGCGCACCTCAAACTGCCATGTTCCTATAGGCTTGGCGCGACCTCCTTGTGCGAGGTCTTCTTAATAGAAGACATTGATTGTCCGCCAGGAGTGTCGCTTCAATTGTTCACGTTCCTTAAAAACACTAATTTATATTTTATGGTCATATTTACTTGTAATGTTTGCCAAAGTTTTTTATTCATTTTTATTATGGCTATATTAATGTGTAATTGTTGTGTCTTATGACGCTAGCCTTGTTCATGCCTTTAGGCTGGTCTTTTAGGGTCTATAGTAAACGTAGAATGGGTGTGCAATATTTTATTCATGATTTTAGATGATGTGTATACAAAGCATAGCTTTAATAGTGTAGCCGTCTTGTTAAAGCTTATATGAAATTCTATTTACACCGCGAGTATAGAGAGCGGCATGACTGATATGAATACTCCATTGTTATATATATATATTCTGTAGTGTGTATTTAGAAGTAGATAAACTTGTAAAGATAATATAGAAGCAATAGTTGCAGCATTAGTGTAGCAACTTCGAGGCACACAAGAGCAGCTACTATCAAATTATTACTTCATATTTTTATTAATGTCCCTCTAGGTTATTATTTTCCTATAAACGTAAAAATTTTAGTATTAAAATACTGAAATTTAGTTACTATTCTATGATATTTATTATAACTTTTTGAGTTGTTAATTTTAATCCTATATTTTTTAAGTCAAAGATTTTGATTCAGCTAAATGAAAGATTGTAAAAAAAAAATATTATCTACTTGCGTACTGAAATAATTCATGATTTTTCTTATTGTTTTATATTTAATTGTGAAAGTGAATTTGCTATTATCATACTATTGATTAATAGTATGTAGTTTTATGTTAATTATGATAAAGATATTCAAATCATTTACATATAAACTAATTTTCTCACAACCGTTATGTTCGGTGTTGAAGATAAGTCTCGTGTTACTTACTATCTCAACGAATAATTAAATAGTCGATTCGATAAAAGCAACGTTTCCATATAACATTATGGTAGAACTTTATGATATAGATGTATAAAGTAAGCCGTGATAAATCTTTAAATACGAATTCTGTACCACCGTTGGCCTGATCTGATTATGCAGTATTTTAGTATACATTTATGAATTTAATTATGTCTTTGATTTTAAACGATTTCATATAATTTCCTGTGAGTTTTATCCTAAGGTTGGCAGATTTTACAACATTCCTCTCAGAAAAAGTATTGCGAACTCTCTTCCTGCTTGCTTTTTAACGTTTTGTGGTATTATTGATTGTTATTATGCTCGAGATTTAAATACTGTTAAAATTATGAAATATGTAGATTATTTTTTTACTTTTTGAAATTCGTTTTATAAAGGTTTTTTTTTGGCTGTTTTTCAACAGTTTTGTTTCCGAGTCCGGCACTACAAGATGATGACCCCTTGCTGAAGATGGGTGGCTTTTGGTACAGATTGGACAGCAGCCACAGAAACAAACGCAGGTGGACTTGTGCTAGAAGCTGCGGGGCCAGAATTCACACTTGCGGGAAGAAAATTGTCTTCTCTGAATTAAGACACCGCTGCAAAAACTATCGTAGAAGTATCTAGTTGGATTCCATTCTCTTTATTAAATTCGCTTTATTTTTAGTATAAATTACAAATTACGTTTGTTAGTACTTGTAACAAGTTTTTGCTCTTGTAGTTTTGCAACATTTTTAAGTTTTAATTTTTTTTTATCAATTATTTTGTAAGATTTAAGTACCTCTATCGTGGTCCGAAACATTAAGTTACTTTTTTTTCCTTTTTTTAATTACATACAAAATTGTTTATTTTATTTTGTTTTATTTCTTTATTTGGCTTAAGAGAAATGATACGTGAGAAAGTCTAGCAGCTCTAGTTAGTATTTTATTTTATATTCATATCATCTGTTTTGCAATTGTTCGTCTTGCTAATCAGTCTCAAACAGTAATTTATGACTTAATAATATGGCGGAAGCTAAATCTATTGAATGTCAATAGTAAAGAAACCTCTTCTATGACTATAACCTTGTATATCCGTATATATGTACAAACATAACAACGTATAATATAATGCTAATACTTTAATGTTTTCAGTAAATGTCATTTACAACAAAAAAGGATATCCGAAGTTAGTTTGCGATGGGTACTTCTATCGTCCGCACAACGCGTACAGAAACCAACCGAAGGTGCTCTGGTACTGTTCCGGTAGAAGTAAGTTCCAGTGCCCGGCCACGCTGAGGACCTACAACCGGGAGCTGGTAGGTGTGAGGGGCGCTCATAACCATTGTCGCTGATTGGTGAAAGCGCGTACGAAGCCTCTACTTTGTACGCGCCTTTAGGATGCTAGCAATATCAAAGAGGAACTAAAAGTGAATCGTCTTGTTCTTACATTGGATATAAATAATTGTGTATTTGAGAATGGAATTTATGCCTATATCTGATGTATATAAAGGCCTAATGCGCGTAAGTCTTTTTTTTTTAACATGCGTGTTGCGTGTAGACGAGCAGAAATGAATTAATGCGAGACTATTCGAAACAAATGCGGTCTTTGTGTTTGCTGTCGCCAATCTTAGGGACTACGCGCACTTATTCAGCTCCTTTCGCGTTTCGCTGAACGATTTTGGTCAAACTTATACAGCTCTGCTTCTATCAGCCGCGTACGGCGTCCTAAGAAAGTTTGCGTGCAAATGATTACGTCAAATCAATGCAGGAACAATACAGGTCGCAACTTGTGGACAAGGAATCGCGAACCATCCCTGTAAAGAGCTGTTCCGCCGCATTCGACGGCGAACAGCGCTGTACGCGGCGGAACAGCGCCGAACGCTCTCTATAGCATTCGCATAATAAAAACATTTATCCTCATTTTATGCTGGTTTGCCGCGAAAGCAGAATGGACGCGGAAAGCTGAATCGACGCGTACACATTCCATACAAAATTGTTGTTTTCTATGGACAAAAGCTGAAAAGAGCTGAATAAGTGCGCGTAGTCCCTTAATGGCCGCTCAAAAGCTATGCGCAAATAATTACCGCGCAGAATGACCTAATCTAATTAGCACTTGCAGTGTACTTCAGATCGATGATAAAGGTAAAATAATGGCTTTGATTAACGAAATATTTAATATAAAAAGTCATAGTAAACTTTATCGTTTATTTTTATTGGATTTTTTTAAGTTGTCTTGTACAAATAATACGTTTATATACATGTTTATAGTGATTCTGTGAATCAGTTAAAGAAGTTGTAGTAGACATAGGTGTAAAAAAGTTTTTATTTATTTGATCTTTTACAATAATTTATGCCATAGTGATATTTTTAAGTAAATGTTTATAAAAATCGAGCTATGTCTTTGTACTTTTACAGATACTTATTGTTTAAATGTACTAATTCAGGTATTTAAACCCGTTTTATCATTTTATTGCTTGTTAAAATAATAAAGCATATTTTTTGTTAAGTGGTCTTTATTTAGTTTTACTTGTGTTATATTTTGTCCGTGTTGTGTTGTTTAATGTGGGTTGTTTACGTTGTCCGCTGGGTTCAGACGAGGTGGCGGCTGTTTACGTGCCTTCAAGAACTGGCAAGTCGCTGCTGCTCCATGACGGGTACACGTTCTACCTGAAGAACCTCCAGTCGCACGGCCGCAAGCAGTGGTACTGCTCCTCGAGGGACATGGCCGGCTGCAGGGCAGACATCATCACGGCTCCCTCGAGCTTCGGCAGTGGCGACATCCTGTTCTTGGTGCGAGGACGACACATACACGGCCCTCCAAATTATTATTATACTCCCGATGGCAAGTATGTGAGGCGGAAAGACGCTTATCATAGGTATAGGTAGCAAATTGCTCGCGTTTTTTTTCTTAAATACTTCAGGGTTTGGTGGAAAAGTTTTGGTAGTGTTTTTATTTTTAATTTTGTAATGACAAAATTGTGTAGCAATATTTTTTTAAATATTTTGTACTCAAAGCTCTTTTGGCTTTTTTTCTATATTTTTTTTATTTTTTGAATGGACCAGATCACGTAAAACATCCAGAGCGTTTAACATGTTATACTCGTCTACGATTTTTTTTGCGGTAAATTCTGTGTGTTGTTATTTGTTGTTGTATAAGGAACAATGAATATATATAATTTTAATTCGATGAATATCAAAACGTTACGTTCAAGTTAGAATATTTTTATTTATGTTAGAGTTAATACGTATGCGTCACGTAATTCGAAACTAACAGCAATGTTAAACAAAGTATCCATTAAAAATGTATACATGACGAATTGTGTTTTAATGATGACTTCTGGACTAGTAGTTTAAGTAGTAAGTTACTGATTGAAACAAACTGGAAGACCAATGATAAGTGATCACCGCCCCCCACACGCTCTTGTAACACTAGCGACATCAGAAGAGTGTCGCGGGCGGGATCGAACAGGTGGTATCTACCCATCTGTATTGAAATAGGGTGAAAAACCTACTAATATGTTTAAGTAATAATTAATAATAATATTAATTAATAGTTCAATAAATAAAAATAAATTTCATAGGGGTTAAAACGAGTCCAACCTTTCAGACTCGCGTAAAAAATATTATCATTTATATAGTCATAAATATAACACACGTAATAATGCATTTGAAAGTATTTTATTTAAATGTTGTGACACGCGTTGAACAAATTTGAATGTAACTCTTAAACTTGTTGTATTCTGTTATCGAGGGTAATCGGAATATAGTAGCGTTGATATTGTTGCAATAACAAATGGGTACGTATCGCGCAGTTGTGATGGATCAATACAGCCACGAAGTTATGAAAGAAGAAAGTTTGGTAGGCAAGGGGATCGGATGAGGCCGGCCGCGCCGCGGGTAGGGCTGCCGTGGTAACGCCACGTGTATATTGAGAGTGGCAGCCAGCCCCCGCCGACCTTAGCCGAATATCTCAAACATCCCTAACTTATGGAATTTAATATCGTTTCTTAGTGTACCTACTTACATTTAAGTATGTAGCCATTATTGTAGAGTCTTCCTGTCTCTGTCTGCTACTTTTAGTGTGGGACAACGTGGTTTAATTCGATAGATAAATAGGTACTAGAATATTTGAGATCAGCGTGGGCTTAAGGTGTGCTCTGGTAACGGTCGGCACTTGTTTACTTAAAATAATGAAATAACTTTATATTAAATCTTATAAGTTTCTCTAAAACACTGTGCAAACAGTTTTAAAATGGCTCTATAGTAACTGTGACTTTATTACATCATCGTATTCAAATAAATTGTTTCTTGAAAGTAGAGTCCAAAAATGAAAGCCTGTTGAATGATGTAGCATGGGGTTGCCTAATACAAGTATGAAGGGAAGGGAGGCAGCAGCCCTAAATGGGTGTAGGTAGATGTCTCCCGCGTTCATCGCACAGCCTAGTTTCCCCTGTATGCCCTAATTTTGACGATCCTCTCTTTCTTAAGACGCGCCTGTGTGCGTGGGCTACGAGGAAAACATACGCTGTCTTTGTTCGTAATGTGTTTGTAAAGAAATTTCAGATATTATTTGTGGGGAAGGAAATTTGGGTCATGGAAACCGTGGGATGTTACAATAATTATTATTGAATGACGTAATGTCATTTACGTTGATTAATTTTCAGTCGTTTTGTACATTTATGTTGGGCACTTATACTATATAATACTTTCTATTTCTTTTTAATTTGTTCCCGAAGTTATGGAAATGATGAAATGAATGAAAATGACATAGCTACCTTTAAATACTAATTTGTAGTTGAACAATTTAATTTAATTTGCGACTTCTCTTTAGTTGATATTTTAAGAACACAAAATTTATGACAGCTAAATATTAAGGAGCAACCAGGTTATTATATATAGTGGATTAAGGAATCACCGTACCACCATACCACCCACCACACATTGGAGACTGTAAACACCAAATATCGTCAAGTCGACCTGCCCATTCAGTACATCCCGGTGCCTCTCCATTGCGAACCACGTACCATGTGTTTTAGATTTTTGACTTAATATGACGTTTAAATAACGGTAAAGTATGAAATAAATTGCGGATTAATCAAGGTTAGTATATAAAATTAACCAATTCGGATTGGGCCTCTGGTCTACTAAAACAAGCAAACTCAGGGCCGTAAAACAAATTAATAAAAATAATATTACTGACTACAAATAATTTTTGGGAGGATAATCTCTAGCTGGTTCTTCTTTATAGCTAGAATGTTATAAAACGTAGTGAGTAATTCGAATGTGAAAATATTATATTTTAATGGCTCCGTGGCAGGAAGGTTTACAATCGATCAAAAATACTTTTTGATTCACATTTTGATGATACAATTTTTTTCGGGATCGTGCCCGTAACGGATATTATAATGTGATTGTAGTGGATTTGTAAAATGATCATTAGCGTAGCGTACTGTGGTAGAAGCCCGTTACAATGCGCCCGGTTCTCTGACCGTCCCACAGTCCAATATGTTCGCATAGTTTACAAGAACAAGATTGTCTTTATCGTCTGCTGTTTATATTTCCGTGCATCTCATGTCTTTGTCCTACAATACTTTTTTATGGAAACCGCCGCCCACACTCTCTTGCAACACCAGAGGAATCACAGGAGCGTTGCCGGCCTTTAAGGAAGGTGTACGCGCTTGTCGTATCGTACCGAAAACAGCGCACAATTTACTTGGCGATCCGAATAAATATATAAGTATACTGTTGATTTTACTATCATTGAGATTGTAAAATAATTAATGATGTTGCATTTCCCGCTGGGTGGGTGTGGCATGGGTGCCGCGGGAGCCGCGTGGTGGTGGGTTGTGGTGGGTTGTGGTGGCTCCCGCGTGGTGGTGGGTGGTGGTAGCACGCCGGCACGAGACATGCGCGCGTGCCACCAGCTCCCACTACCGATCGATACAGCATCCCACACAAGCAAACCCTATATTTAATGCTCTCATAAAAATATCTCGATGCTTTAGTTATTGTTCGTCTGTTATGAACATGTTGCAGACTGTATTTAATTATATTATGCCGGATCTGGACAGATTTGCTATAATAGACAAGCTAAATAAAAATACTCATATATTAATAGTTTTCAAGTACAAATTTATGAGTGTCTGTTATATTAAAAAAATGTAGTGAAATAATCAAGTTATTTATTATTTTTCTATTTATTTTTTATATTATAATTTTTCTATTGCGTTGAGATTTTATTTAGTTCACCGGTACAATATGTACTAGAGGTATGTCAGTTTGGTTTTAGAAGATATTTATTATCGATTTTTACATTGAGTTAATAACGAGGATAAATTTAGTAAGGTTGATCTTTGCAGAGGATTTAAAATATATACGTGTATTAACGCGTTACAAAAGGCATTAAACCTTAATTTAGCGCCTTAATAATATAATAAAGAAAGTATGATCAAGTTTAAATACAAAAAATAAATTGTTTTGGCATTTCGGTGAACAGTCTTTGTGTTTCACAGATAACGTCAATAAGAAAATTAAAGGTAAATCCCGAGAGAGTGATATAACATCAAACTTTTTGACGTCTCTACTTAATCTATGTGACAATATATACGAATTAATATTACCAGGCATAATTTGATAAAATCCATTTGCAAAATTGCAATAGATGTAGTTCATAATCATTCAAGTTAATATTACAGAGTAGAGTACTGTGCAATATTGATGTTCGCAATTGGACTGTATCAACTTGTGTTACATCGTCATGAAACACACTTTTGCCGTTCCGCTACCAGACTGCGAATGATATGTCCGTATACATGTGTATAGAACGTCATTGTATTTAAATATATTATTTGTAGATATTTTTGCAGTAGCTTCAAAGAAGCTTATCATCTAATTGTCTCAAGGTGACAAATAAAATTGCATAAACAAAGTGTTTTCAAAAAGTTTTCTGATTGGCCATCAGGGGCACGTTTTACTCGTCTCACCACATCACCACCACTCTTATCATATGAAAATTATTTTTGTGTATCTCTTAACCGCACATGATAATGATTTGTTTTGACAGTAACGTAGTTAACAATTGTAGCGGACTGCATCGTGTGGCGGTATTGTTCCAAGTGGACGGAGTGGCGACGGTGCTCAGGGCTCCAGGTGCACGCTCCCTCCTGCACGGTCGGAGTCCTGCTGCTGAACAAGTGTGATTGTCTGATGAAGACCAAACTTGACATTATCAAGGGTTACCAGTAGAACTGGACTTTTGACATCAGAGCATTTTTTCTATAAAATATAATTTATACGTGAACTTAGTATCTTACGGGATATCTCTTTTTGATCTTTCGAGTAGTTCCATAGTAATTCGGCACTGTTGCAGATGCTATGACAATCACTACTGCCCTTAATTATTACAAAAACTTAAAGTAATTACTAAAGTTTGGGATTAAATTAAATAATATGACGATTAGCGTTCAGTGTAATTACTCCATTAGCTGTGCCATATTATGTTGCGTTGCTACAACGGTGGTTCACTTCTAGGGCTCAATGTAATAAGGAATAGTAAGGATCATATAAGAATAAAAGGAAGTATTAATCAAAATATAACTAGTGAAGAATAACAGTACCGATAATGTGCCATATTAATAGTGTTTAAACTTTTAATTGTACAGTAAAATATTATAAATCGTTATAATTAACGATCTTTAATGTATGTTTATTTAAATGTATCACTATCTACTTACTGTAACATAACCATGTGGTAACTTTATAAGTCTTACATACGAATAGAAAACATCTTAAATATAATGCTATACTTTGTTTAAAAAAATTAACGAATTTCAAAACAGATGGTTTCGCTGACTCAACCGAGGTTGTCAGTAATTCCGTATAATATTCTTCTTGGGTTGAATGAAATAATCATTATTTTGATATAGGGTTTACTTATTCATAATTCAATGATGAGTTCAAATTTCTTAAGAGTATTCACTCACCTGTTTTTCAACTTGCCAACACAATCGATGAAAATAGTCAACCTAAAGTGTGCATAATATTATATTGTAAGTCTTGATCTAATTTTCAAATAGATGTATGAGTCTTGACAGAATTTGTTTCAGGCAATTCGCGGGCGATACTTTAACATTTAAAATTTTACGATTTAAAATGCTCATGATGCGTAAAACGTTTCTGTAGCGTCCTATTCGGATCTCGGTCTCAATTAACATTGAATATAATGTTTTTTATTCGTTACAATAACAATTCAAACATTAAATTCATAATAGTTTGCCGTTCATTCTTCAACTGAAATCTGATTTTAAAATATTTGAACTGCATGCTACTTTAGTCATAGTGCAATAAAGTTGTATTAGGTTGCATTTTCAAACATTTACTAATATGGGAATTTCCAAAATATATTGCGTTATTATAATAAATATATAAGTTATATTAACGCTCTTCTTAGTATTTGTTTATATATCATGCATCCAGTTTATACATAGTATATATTACGTAGGTACCTGATTAGTTTTATTATTATAAATATAAAATAGAGAAGAGCACCAAATATTATAAATTAGTATTTGATCGCATTTTAATTTAAAGTGTTAATTTTATGATTGTATTTTTATGTCATTTGCGTAAGCACTCATCATTTTTTAAATAAATATGTATTTAACGTTGCAATTGTAAATTATTTATCGTAATATATCCTTAGATAAGGTAGGTAGTGTTTGTATGTTGATTCAGATCATAACATTTATATTAATTATTTTTTATGCAAGGTGCGCGATATTTGTACACGCAAAGAGGCGGGAAGCTCCTATGTTACGGCGGCAACACGTACTTTGTGAACTCTAGAAAGAAACAGGATAAAGCGAGGGTGCTCTGGTATTGTTCGTCGCGGAAATCGAGGAATTGTCCCGCCTCCATATTGACGTTGTTCGACAGGGTGCTGGGACAACCACCCATACATACACACCCGCCCAAGATGTCCAGTATGTACGTGACGGAGAAGAAAATTGAAACGTCGCCTTAAGCTGATGTGATATCGATGTATCGGCCAATCAAAGTTAATTTATTGAAGAATATTAGCAAACTATGACAGGAACAAGTCCGTGTTTATCAAAATCATGATCTACTCTTATTAGGGATTCAGTTCTAGTTGCTCGGAACACAAACAATGTAATTTAACAAATATGAAACCTCACTGGGATCGAACTGTCTTCTGAATTATGATGTACTTGAATTGACTTGAAATCACATGAAAATGCCAAAAACCTATCTAGTTAATTATGTGCCAAAGATTTAAATAATTTGTAAAGTGAGGCCAATTAAGTGAGATCATGATGTAATAATGTTCAGGTCACATCTACTTAGCTTGCTTGTTTAGTATGTTAAGTATATCGACTTTATAGATGATTTGAACAGCTAGTCACTTAGTACCAAATTATGTATAGGTAATTGTAAGAAATAGATAAATTAATAATATTAGTACATATAGTAATTATAATAACGTAAATTTTTACGTCACATACCGAAATTTATTCCAAAGATAATAATATTTCCAAACATTTTACTATACCACGAAATATTTTATGATACCAAATAATTACTTTGTATATACTTCGAATGGTTTTAGAAGTACAATATGTATACAAACAATACCACACTGCATGTAAATTAACATTAATTCAATGCTAAGCCAATGTTTTTATCACAATATAAATAACATGACCCTTACAGCCGGCTAAAGTGTTGCCACATATTATATTATTCGTGAGCATTAAATTCTTTATAACTTACATCATGATTTACTAAAAGTTGAGCGTTAATAACAAGACGTGGCAAGAAACCCATTGCTACGCTATAGATTAACATTTAATGCTTCAGCATTTTAAATAGTATAATTGCATTCCTTCGCAAAGTTCGTTATTTCTTTGTAATTTTTTATTGCGTTCCAAAAAGCAAAGATGAAAGTTGAGTAGTAATAGCCTATACAGCTTGTTGCCCAAAAATATATTTTTTTATTTACATTATTGTCTTAATTCTGTCTTATCTTTTTAGAATCTTTTGAGAGAGGATAGCACAGTTTTCTTACATAATCGTTCTATTAGAACCAGTTTTCCTCGTCATTGATATAGTGATTAAGTGTCTAGTCTACGGAAAAAATGAGTCCCACGTTCCTATGTTAAATAAATAAGTTGCACCATACATTTTAATGACGAGACCAATGATATTATTTAGAAAAAGAAGCAGTTATGTGTGGCGTGACTTTAAAGCATTTAAAGGGTTTACTTACACTAAGGTTGATAGTGACAAACATAGTTGAGTGTTAAATAGGGAATATTGTTTCGGTTTTTTTGTGATTATACAACATACCTATATATGTCAAGTTCTTGTAAGATTTTTTTTTAAATTTTCTGGTAGCATGTCATTTATTTGTTTTCTCTCGAAATTTAATGTTCTATTTAATATCAACAATCACAATTTAAATTATAGATAGGTTTTGGAGTCCTGTTCCCTGAAATTGTGATTTTTACTTTATTATTAAATGTGATAAGTGTAATTTGTAACGTATGAGTTTATTGTAAGTACAAAGATGCCATGCTAGTTAAGTTATATTAAGATTTGCTTTAATTTTTACAACTCTGTGCCAAAACATGTGCCAAAGTGTACTGTGACAAATTCCAAAATTGCGTCAAATAGATATTTGAAATTTATTGTGGTTTTATTTATTATCCCTATAGAATAACTGATTAGTGAAGCTGTTTCCTTATTGTTTACTGATGCTTAAATGTAGGCTCTGTTTTGTCTCTATATTTCATTTTACAGAACTCCACCAAGTTGATTTGCAGCAGTGAATGAACTAAGAAATATAATATTACATTAGTGCTAAATTAAAATAACATTTAAATCAGAGGATTTAGTTGAAAAATTTCTCCTATGTCTTAAACCAAACTATGGCACTTTCTTCGTACGGTCATGTTTCCATGTCGGTTGGCGTGAGGCATGACCTTCAATACCCTCTTCTTAAAAGCCAACAACACTGTTGTGATTCACTTCGTTGTTGTAAGATTTTATTATTTGGGGGCGGTGAATCTTTCTATAAGCTCTGCGGCTTCTTTGCTCTCCTATACCATTAAAATACAGACTTCTGACCTATAAAAACTTCTTCAATTTCTAATACTTAATGATTGTAAATTACTTACTGGCAAAGTGCAATACTTTGCTGTTCTTAGAATTCATAACCCTACTCAAATAGACTCGGGAAAGTAAATAAGCACTATTACGTTATTATACTTTCTTCGGTGGCATTTCCAGGTCGAGTTAATAATGTTCAAAACCGCTATTTTATGGCCATTAAAAATGATTATCCACCAAATTTCAACCTTAGATGCCCAACAAAATTTTATGACTTCAACATTATTACCTATTGACGTCTAACAATGGGCGAATGCTTTCGGTTATAACAATAGGGACACAGATCTTATAAAATCCACAGTAGCAGCGATATCTACAGATATTCAAAATATAAAAGGGATGTCAAGAAAAGCTTCAATTATAGGTACTCTAAATTAATGTCTACGTCTCCTTAATACGTATTTAATTTTGTTATTTTTGGAATCGGTGTCCTCCCGCCGCGACCCCGCTCTCGCCTCTCGCCTCATCACGTCGCGCGTGCGACTCAAGCACATCTCACCTATAACTATCACGGTTGCCATTGTCAGATCCGGCCAAATTGCAATGTAACCACACGGGACGCACCAACTTTCAAATAAAAAAGAATTATCAAAATCGGTAAACGCAGTCCAAAGTATTGAGGTAACAAACATAAAAAACGTACCGACGAATTGAGAATCTCCTCCTTTTTTGAAGTCGGTTAAAAAGGAATCGACACCGAAAAATGCTGTTCGAAACTCTATTTCACGTTCTAGTGAGATACTGAAATATCGTGAAAAACGTTTCTTAGCTTTGAATTATAGATAGCCACATGATCGGGACACAGGTTAATTAATACTTTATAAAAATTTATAATCAACCTAAATAATTATAATTTTAATTGTTCATATTTATTGCATTTGTAAAAAAATTGGTGGCAGTTTTCGCAAATAAAGATTATTATAACTAAATGAAAACTCTTTTAAAAAGCGTACACAAACTATAATTTTATCATCCACATAGACAAACATATCCATAAAAAATGTTCATAAAATGAAAAGTATTGGTCCAAATTCTGTCAAATGTATATGGGACCAAATGGCAAACATTTCTTCATTCGGATCATTAATCTCAGCGTAATCAGTGTACATACATAAAAAATCCATCAAATTGAGAACTTTCTCCTTTTTGAAGTCGGCTAATGAAATAAACACGACAGCAAAAAACACGTAATATACAACAAAATAAAAATGTAGCTTTAGTTGATGCTATGATGATTATTTGACGATGTTTCAATATAGACATTGATGCAAGATATTATAATTATTATTTTTTCTACATATGTGATCATAAAATAATGTAATTTCCGCTGTCAACATCTAGAATTATCATAATACTCACCACAAACATACTTATATACTGAATACTTATCCGTGTTCGCAATCTGTATGGATGAAATTCCACAGTGCGGTCCTTAAGAATATTTTTCTATTAACAAACTGTGAAATGAATTTTTTTTAGCGGTATTACCATGTCGGTATGACAAGTGAAGACGCTTTTGTAAGTTGTAAGGGATCGTCCCTGTTCAATTAATACCGGTCAAGTGCACGCTTAGGAAGTGTTCGGTACCTTCGTACAAGATGTAACAGTGGCAACTTTATGTATACTGTTGTTAAGGAAACATTTGTAATTTCCATGATTTTATTATTTATTGATAATATGGAAACAGTACATTCACAATCAGCCAATTCTCTACTGCTAAGCTATTGCGGTTTTATATTATATCCGCAGACAACAGAATCTTGTACCTTAAAGTCGACATACAAGCGTAACAATAGATTATAGTTGATGGAAAAATATGTAGAAGAATATATTAACAAAGATGATGAGTGACCAAAACTCAAACTAAAGATACTTAAAACGTAAATACTTAATACATTTCACTTGTTGTCTGAGTATTTATAGTTGTGTTTGTTTTCAAAACATAGTTATTTCTGCGAATATTTAAAAAGGCAACGCGTTCCCGACGTTCTCATTATTGTGTTGACGATGTCACTACAATTGTTTAAAATGAAATGAGATTTTGGCTTCTTTTTATATATATATTTATCAATTACTGTTTAAATAATAATAAGTTCAACAATTCAAATAAAATATTTGTTAATTTTTCTGCCTGAAAATATATTATTTATCGGACTGTCAACGGGCAAACACTAACCTCCATTCATCGAATTATTACAGGATCCGGTGCCAATGATTTTATAGAGTATATAACAACTCAGAGAGGAGGCTATTCAGTGTTACGAGCGGGCCATGAATATTATAAAAAAAAGACTTACATGAATGGTTCCGTCCACTGGGTTTGTGCAAATAAAAGAAAAACGCAGTGTCCCGGGTCAGTAACTATACTATATGATATAATAATAAGAGAGGTACGCCATCGTTGTGAACCGGACTATCGAAAAAATGAGATTAAGAGAAAAAAAGCAAAGCATCGTGAATTACAGGATTTGCAGAAGAAAATATCGATCACTGATGATCGTAGTACGAATAATTTATTAACAGAAAAAGAAGATGTAGAATATATCACTGGTGAATGAGTCCTCTTTTAAGGGATGTTTATGCTGAGTAACATTAGTCACATTTACATACCGTGCTAGACGCTTATGGTGGAAAGAACACATCAGGTTGTACCAAAATTACTATGTTTAGTTAAAAAATGTATTATTATTATTGGATTGGATAAATTTTCACGAATGAATAATTTTAGTTAATGTTGTGTTTGGGGCTTTTTCTATGCCCTTCTGATTATAAAGTCTATTGTGGCGTCTACTCAAATTTCATTACTAATCGATAGATAGATTTCTACATTCAATAGTATTTCTAAAATAGTGATCCGACATTATTATTTTAATCCATTTCCTGGTCTTGGCATTTCAATATCCGATATATATGGAACGTTTTGATGGTGTCTTTTTCAAACCATATGTGGAAGAATCAATGACATACTAAGTATTTTTATGAGTTTGACAGATAAGCGTTTTCTATGTTTATTTCAATATTCAATCTCGAGGTAAATTAAAAGATTATTTAGAATCAGCCCTGAGCAGAAACTTCGTTTGCGCGTTAGTTAGGCTCGCAGGAGTGGAAATGCATAGCTGTTTCCTCAGCTTTCTGTACTGATGGTGCAATTGGTTGGATACCCATGCTTATAAATAATGTTTGTTCTGTTTCAGTATTCTTGTCACTGTACGGAATGGGTATCTAAAAAGATGAAATATCCATTTAGACAGCATGGGTTTGAGTGTAATATTATAAATACATTTTCTATCGTCACGTCATACGTCCTTGTATAAAATATTTATTATATAAATGTACAGTTCTAAAATATATTTTATATTTTAAATAAATGTTTTCGCAAAACTAATAAATTTGGTTTAAAATTATTTACATAAAGTCAGTTGCTTAAGTTCAAAACCGTTCCCTTCGTATGGGTTTTAACTGAAATGACAAAAGGATTCAACAGAATTCTACCTGCTTTCGCTGAGAACAAAAAATCGTGTCTAGACATCCTGCCTTTTGATTGCTGTTAATTTTTTTAAATCCTTGTATTGCTTTTTCTAGAGCCAGGTGCAGGTAGATCCTTTGATGATCTGTTTGGTAAATAATACTTTATTTGTTAGACCTAAGGTTACCTTTCCTATCATGCAAGTTTTTTTTGTTTCTAGCGAATGGATCTATGTTCTGTGTTCCAAGTACAGTGAATTCAGTATGTTATTCTTCTATTTGAGTTATTTATAAGCATTTGTTACCTATGTACTTTCACATAACTTTCAAATTGTAGAAGTTGTAATCTTAAGTTCAGCGAAAAACAATTGAGTGATGGATACATCAGACAAACAACAAACCCACAATTTACGAAGAAAATTATTTTGTTTAAAATAGTTTAAGGCAGGATAAGAAGACAAGACATCAATTGGATTAGTAATAAAGGGATTCTAGAAATAGGATTAATTGGAATAATGGACGTAAATCAACACGTAAATATATATTGCAGAATATCTAACTGCGTAAACTTTTGATGCGAATCAAAATATTACATTTCATCGGTACTTAGGTCTTTTTTAACTAAACTACTGGTTTTTATGGCGATCATTGTTTACTATGAATTTATTAATTTATTTGTAGTCCCTCATTATTCATACATATACATAGACGACTATCGACCCGCATGGCACTAGCACTTAAAACATTTCGATGTCTATGATCTTAACACATTAGAAACTCGCTCACTTTGGTCGCCACAAACTAAAATATCATCCTGATCATGTGTATGTGTCGCGTTCATGCACAGTGCACCTTCATTCTGCGATGTTTCGCAGGTGATGCGTCTTTAGTACCTTCAATAAAAGTACATCTTACCGCGTACGTATATACGGTTATGGATAAAGGCGGCAATGATCATGGGACTCCTCTGGTTGCGGTAAGAGTACATCGTAGACGGTGATCACCTACCACCAAGTTACCCGATCGCTCATTTGAAAATGGAAAACTTGGATTGATAAACTTCAATACTTCTTTATTAACAAAAACTCACCACAAATCAGATCACTTTTGTAGTGAGCTAGTCACTCAATACGGTACCGTCCGTTTTATAATATGATGCCGCTCATAATGATTGTCCCGTTATGATGATGCAATAATTGTAATGCCCTAAGTTTGATTTCACACAAGCTTAGTATAGTGAATTCAAAACGCTACTCGAGCTAATGACCTGTTTTGAACATTTAGGATTTTTAACAGATTTTTTAAAAATTAAACTTGCTTTTATGCTAGGAATGACATTCACTATTACAACCGACTTGTAACTCTTCAACACAAGCGGATTCTACTTTAATATATTATATCTTCTTTTTTTCGCTGTTCATGTAAACCTGATGGAACAGTATAATGTTATTTACTTATCGGCCTCCCAGTTGCTCCTATCTATCTAATTATTTTCTATACAAAAATAAAACGTGTATTTTACAATCTGAATTTTAATTGCATGTCTATTGTTACGCGCTTGGGTCACTTACTGATAACCATAACATCGCAATACACGCCCAACTAATTCTACGATAATTAAAATATCTGCGAGTACTGTGAGCTAGCGATTCGAATCACAAATCTGTGTCTACCGTTCCGTGAGAATGCAGCCGAGTTATTAAGAGATTCACAGCAAGAAATCCGTTACTTATCTAAGCATTGTTCCACATACTAACCTTAACTGTATAATATCTCGTAATTAACATGTGCCTACGATTTTGGATTTTTTAATTGCACCTTTAGTATATTAACCTATCCGCTCAATTGTCCACGGATAACAAATAGATTAATTGAAATTAATTAAACGGCACTTTCTTTCGCGTAAAGAGGTATGAAAGTATGCAAATTTGTTGTAAAGATGTGTGTTATTTGTGTATTTCACATGTGGATACTGAAATAAATCTTAGTAGTAGGTATTATAATTAATTTTAATAACTACAAATATACGTAAGTATTTTAAAACTACAAATCTCACAGAACGTACAGACGATAAAATTTAAAGTATGTTTTTCATTCATAAATATTAATAATACCAAAAATGAGCGAGCCCAAATGATCGCTTCAAAATAATTAAATCTGATTAAATTTCTGATAAACAAATTGAATGTCAATGAGATATTTGAGTACAGTTTACTCGATAGCTCTTCCATAGTACCTAGCAATCACGTTTAAGCAAAGGTTAACATTATTTAGTAAGCAGCGCCCTCGGTTGATATTTGTCAATATTTCTTATTTTAGTAGTGCTCCATGAAACAACGCGAGAGCAAGATTTGGAGAAATACAATAGATGGCGTTACTTGATCTGACATTACAACGTTGCTCACAACTGTTTGGAGGTAGTATTAAAAGCAATATAAGGGTTGTTATATTGGGACCTTTCACTACGTAATGTAGATGGCAGGGAGGCTTGATGATTGGAGGATACGTATCAATGGAAGGATGTCTACTGAAGGCTTTGTGTGGAAAAACTTAGAACTACGGATTAGACTTAGGACATAAAATTAGGATTAATTCCGTATACAAGATCACAATGTAATTTTTAAATGCTTTTAACTGACTTCAAAAACAGGAGCAAGTTCTCAATACGATTGTGCTCTTTGAAAACTTTTGTTTTAGTGTAATATGGTATAACTGATATAACTCTCGAATCAGATTTCTTTTTTATAATGTTGCTACACGCATCTAATATCGCAAAAAAACTTACTTACACTAATATATTACTAAAACTTTATTTCAGCAATATTATAAGCTGTTCGCAAATAACAGTATTCCTTATTAATTTACTTTGAAGTGTCATGGTGGACGATTAAGGCGTATCCCATCAAAAATCAATAGATACAAACCAATAACGTTATGATTAAGGAGCCGTGACGTATGTATGGCCGAATGCCGTATTTTATACTTTTATTTTATTGTTTATATATATTTTTAACGTCAATAGTAATATCAAATCTGGGTCATTTCTGATCAATACTTTTATCATATATTTTTTTTTGGGAAGCTTTTATTCTTTGATACTTTAAAGGTGCTTTAAATTACGATCCAAATGGAGAGAACGTCTTCCAAAATCGTTTCGTGAATGTGAAAAATAAAAATGGGAAGTATATTGGTCTCATTATAAAAAAAAATAGATCTGATTATGGAATTTCTGAAGAATCGAGAGAACTCCTCATTTATTGGCAGTCTTTATTTTTTCAACACCAGCACAAGCATTTGTATATACTCGCATATTAGAAACATTTGATGAACTTTTTATTTAAATATGTATGTCACGTATGAAGACATGATAGTGAATATAATATAACCAACCAGATTGAAGGAATATATTCGGTACCACTGAACTACTCTGATGATGATGCTTGAAGGTGGGCATTAGAACTCCTTGTAGTGTAAATATTTTTTACTACATATTCAAATTAAATCAATATTACTTAATTAACCCGCGGAAGTGACACTTATGAATGTCAAAAAAAAATTTTTTTCTTATTGAATGTACCGCTTCTTGGTAAGAGCGTAAGTTGAGGAGCTAATGAAAAAAGTAGAAACTCATTGCCACTATTTTAAATCAACATTTACATTTTCATCGTTTTACAAATCATTCAAAATTCCAATATTAAAGTGATGTAACAAAAATGAGGCCAGACATCGCCACCCTAGACCATATTTTAGGGAAAGGAACGATCCGTCCCAGGTCGCCGCCACAAGCAGTGACATTTTCGCGAGCATGATGAAAACTGTCACGAGAACTCAACCAAATAACAATAAAAAAGAATGTTTATATACATAATATTAAGCAATACTTCTACTTACAATTTGACCATTTTGCTTATAGTATAATTCATAATTATAAATATTATATTTTTCGAAGAGTAATTAAAGCTCAAATCCTTTAGAGCAATTCATACCCAAGCTTTCTTGGCATTTTAATAATCCTTTAAATTGTAATACAATTTTTCTATAAGTTTGTGTTTAATAAAGGCTTTCAACTTGTTGAGAGACATTTCCATTATGCTTTCAGGAAGTTTATTATAAAATCTAATACAATTGCCGATAAATCAACAGTAATATCAATGTCGATGTAACTTGTCGATTTTACTTAGAAGTCGGCGTTAATGGTTTATTTTTGTTTCTAGTATTAATATTATGGGTTTCATATATTTTTTGTTATTTATTGCCATTTTTATGAACATATACTAAATTCTCATATATATATTGGTTAGAAACAATCATAATTTTAAAATCTTTAAATTTAGTTCTTAGCGACTCTCTTGGTCCCATACCATAAATTGCCCGCACAGCTCTTTTTGCAGGACAAAAATAAAATCAATATGAGCAGCATTACCCCATAATAATATAACATATGTCATAATGCTAAAATAAACCAATCTTTCAGTTTCAATGTCTGTTAAGGAACGAATCTTCATTAGTGCGTTTGCAGCAGAACTAAGTATATCTAATAGATAAATTTTCTATGTGAGGGCCCCATTGGAGTTTGGCATCTAGCGTTATTCCAAGAAAAACAGCGGTATCAACTATATCTAATTTCTCGTTTTTAAGCAGTACATCTATTGACACTTGTTTAACATTAAGTAAAGTAAATTTAATGCACATCGTTTTATTACCATTAAGTAATTAGTTATTAACTACAAACCAATGTACAACTTTAGTTAAAGCATTGTTAACTACATCAAAATTTGGTAAACAACAGTATATTTTAAACATGAGTGATGTATCATCAGCAAACAACACAATTCGATATTTATCCTCTGCGATATAATGGTGATCATTTATATAAACAAGAAAAAGAAAAGGTCCTAAAATCGAGCCCCGTGGAATTCCCATTTTAACGATTGATCCAGAGGACCGCTTTCCAATGACCAACTTTTGTAGTCTACAATTTAAATAGGACGTTATTGAGTCCGATTCTTTATTTCTAATACCGCAATGGTTAAGTTTTCTGACTAATGATTCGTGTTCAACACAATTGAAATCACCAAAGTCGCCAAGCGCATCACGACACTCACTTCCCAGGCTTCAAATATGTATCAAGTCAACACCAGCAGCGATAGTTGAACGACATGAATTAAAATTAATACACACTAAATACAACCTCAGAGACCAATGTAATTTTTCGTACGTTTCGTAGGTATAAGAGTATTGCATAGAACTTGGCACCAACTATAAAACGTTGTAAATAAAATATATTTTACACGCTTTTTATTAGCCTCACCTGTATGTATGTTTGTTTGTAAGCAACTCATTTGGCCGCGATTTTCACCCACTCTAAACGGCCAGATTTCGTTCAAACTTCGTAGATTTATCGAGGACAGATGACAGTACATTAATTTGATAACATTAAGCCATTTTTCAATTTACAAAATAAGATTTTATTATTGTATTTTTATTATTAATTTATATAATTTTCATCTATCGTCATAAGGCAGGAATTGATGTTAATTTTAAATTTCAACCATTATCTTTAACCGATTTATCTAGTTTTAGGAAATTTTCAGGTGTACACATGAAAAATTTGGAAAATAATTAGTGTTACTTATAGTTATCATGGAATTAATACGAGTAGTAGATTAGAACAAATAATAGTTAAAAATAAAAACAAGCTCTTATAAATAAATCAAACTAATCAGTAAGAAAATAAATAATAGTAAAAAAAATTAACAAAAAAACAATCGACTTCAAAAACACTATTTCAAAAGGATAGATATAATATGCACTAAAAAGTAAAAGTATAATTGCGTATTCTTTCTTCTTCTATTTGTTAATTTTGATTTTTTGATTTTTAATGAATCTGAAGTACACTAAATATTTGTCTAAATATGTGTAGATCATCTAAATTTTGCAATGCAGTAATGAACGTAAGCGCATTCCAAATTGATTACAGAGAGTTAAAAATTCTGCCACAGATCGGCCGAATATCGTTAATTTGCTTCTAAGAATTGAAGAGTTCCGTTACATTGCCATGGATCCCATAATCAGAACTTAACCAAACTGTCTTTGAAGTATATACTTTCCAAAAAAAAAAAGAAATATCGAAATCAGTTGGCGCGATATTGGGTTATTCGTAAATTAGTCGCGCACATACTTTTAGCGAATTAAAGATTTTTATGGTTTTCTGGATCTCTTTATACCTTTTCTGGATACCATTGTCAGAACTGCAAATCGGTTCACCCAGCCTAAAAAACACGTTTCTTATAGAAAACCGAACTAAAAAAAACGAAAATAAATTCAAATTAAGAGTAGTGTTATTAATTTTGATGAATATAAATTAATAATAGTGTAAATGAGAGAAAAATATATTTATATTATAAATATATTATATAAAAGCAAAGGGTGCTTTTTAAAATAATATCCAAATGAGTAAAAGATTAACTAAAATCTGTCAATAAAAAAATTTCTCCCCTCCGGATCGAATAATACATATATACATCATTTATGCAACAGCTTTATTTTTAAATAAAATATAACTTTTTCTCATTTACACTATTATTAATTTATATTCATCAAAATTTTTAACACTATTTTTAATTTAAGTTTATTGAAATTTATTTTCTATTTTTAGGTTCTATTTTCTACAAAAAACGTGTTTTTTAGTTTTTTTAAACTATTATGTTTTATTTTTTAGTCGTTTAATAGTTTAATAGTAAATGCAAGTCAAACCAGTCGGAATACCGACATTTTTTTTTACAAAGTAATAATTTTGTAAAAAAATTGTAAATGAATAATATTCGCCTTATTGTTTTCTGTTATTTGTTGTCATTGCAATTGTCATTCATACTCGGCCAAATAATCAGCTGCAACTATTGCCGTTTATCAAATACCGATCACTGACAGACAGACAACCGGACTGCTGAATATTAGTAGTAGTGTTCCAGTCAGTTACGTTTCGGGAAAAGACACATAGTCATTATAAATTCTGCTCATAATAATTATGACATAATATCTACCATGAAGTATCACACATCCGTATCCTGGTTGTAATTATAACAAAAACAAGTAATAATAATTAATCGATATTATTTTTTAGGTCTTCACTTTGTTACGTCTTGCAGAGGCAATCCAATGATTGTTCATAACGGCTTTAACTTCATAAGAGAGAGGTTTAAAGGAGAACGCACGCGTTGGGTTTGCGGACGTAAGAGAAGAAACCAATGTTGCGCGTCGCTCACAACCATCGGAGACACCCTGGTCAGGACTTACGGCATTCACAATCACAGCTAACGGTTACTTCTTGCACTTGCCACTGATTGGTGGACAATGAGTGATCGCAATCGGTATATGACCCTCGCCGCAATGTGATACTCCACTTGCACTTTGATAGGATGTCCATGTTTGAAATTTATCGCCGGCACATACTAAAAGTAGTAATAACCGGAAATTATAATGCAGTCTTCAAAGACTTGTATGTGTACTACTAGACAAAAAGTTTGGAATAACAATTGTGTCGCAATTTAGGATCGCGCGGGCGGCCGGGAGGGGAGAGGGGAGCAGCCATGCTGAATATGACTTGCAAACGTAGATGTTATAGTAATGACAATGTTTTATTGGTCAAATTATACACAGTCACATTCACATTATACAAAATCGGAGTTCGTTTGTTAAAAAGAACATTCACGGCATACAGAACAGTGCACTCGTCTTCTCGCTTGCTCGAAGTGGACTAAACTCACACAGAACGTCACCCCACAGAGCCTGTCTACTGTCTAGTAGTACCTATACATAGAAGTGCTTGGCAGTCATATATAGATGCATATCACAATTAAAATATTGCATTTTGTGGCTGTCACTACTGAGCACTCGCAATATGTCTTGCGATAAAAACCTTCACAACTTATTATTAAGACAATACATATGACTGACATAAACCCAAGTGCCTGAATTGATAATTTCTTCATTTTCATTTTTAATATGTTTATATAATTTTACTTGTGAAAGTGTCCACAGCGGGTTTGACTTGCGCAAGCCAGTTTACCCGTTTTCGCGCGAATTTTCGTTCCTCTGGGAAAATGTATTTTACAGACAATACAGTTCCGGGTGTTGAAATATTCTCTTAAGCAATAAGGACTTCGTAGTGGAAGTTTCCAGTTAATAAGAAAGACTGTGTCGTTTTCCTTTCCTTTCACTTAATTGTTTATAACTTTTACAATTCTTGCGAACGGACATTTTTAAAAGTCATCTGGATTATTTCTCCTTTTTCTAGTGCATTTCCAGATAGTGGAATATCATTTAATTTTAAGTCTGACAACTACGAGCTTGACATGCGGTTTTAAATTTCAATTACAACATGCCAAAGGCCACTTTTAACACCCTGTGCACACAATGTGCATGTTGTGGTTTCATTTTATGATTGTGGCCAATAATTCTAGCATCACTTAATTCCGGTGAGGCAAACGGCCTATATCCGATGATGTACTTAGAATTTTATAGGACTTAATTACTCATATTTGTGATAAATAGCCTTACTGTTATAAATAATGCTTTAAATAGGTATTGAGAGAGTGTAAGAGAGAGACGAATGTTGTTGTTGTACATTGTTACTTAGTAACATAAATTATTGTTTGCCTGTCAACTTTACATTTAGGACTGTAGCCTCGTCCATAGTACTTCAGGTATCCATATTTTATCTTTCGTTTAATTAAGGTTATGTTTTCCGTCTTATTATATAAGGCGCAATTATATTATAATATTAGGGATTTAATAAATATGTTACCCATGGCCTTCGAAAGAAAAAAAATTAATTTACATTTCTAAACTCTTAAACGAAGTTATGATCACGTTAATACGTGGATGTGTCAATCGTTGTGAAAATCTCATATACTTTGGACGCGCAATCCAAAATCCGCTATCCAAACTTTACGATATTATATTCGATTTATATATACTTCAGTATTACTGTGAAACTTGTTTATTATATCACATTGTATAAATAATTACAATATTACTTGAAATATCAAAGGGAGCGCGAATGTAATTTTTCAGCATCGAACAAATGGTGAATATTTCCTTGAAAATATGTGAAGACAAAGATAGGATTAGTTTTATTTTCGTAGAAGGTCCTTTCATATCATTTGTGAGTAGGTACTATTAAATGAAGTTGTAAAACTAAATATATTTATATCCCAGTTATAATAAGATAGAGATTTTAATGATAAATAGAAAGAATTATTTTTTCAAGTAAGACATTAATTCGTTATATTATTAGTATTTTTGTACATTCCAAAAAGTATGATTTAATAATAGTACTCATTTAGGTAAAAAAATATTTAAGGCTTTAACTGTTTTTTTATATATTAAATATCAATAAACAACATTTTAGTTCAGTTGCCTCATTAAATGGCAAATTTTTAGTTATTTCCGATCGCACAAGTTTAAAGTAGGTAGAAGTCACAATAGCTGAATGCTTGCCTGCCAAATAATACTGTAATAAAGTGGCCAAGTGTGAGTCGAACTCGGACATGAAGAGATTATGATACAGTGTTGATGTGCTTGTTGTTATTGTTTTGTTGTTACAAAAGGAAAATAGTACGGCATTGACAATTTTATGGGTGAATTTGTTCTTTGCCCTTTGTCGTAAGAGATATTAGATCGTTAATTTTCAATATTTCTATTAGTTGTCGCTTCTTGCTTGTGTCAGATAGGGACCCGATGCCCGTGGTACTGTATATAACATCGGCGTACCACACGTCAAGAGATCTAGAGATCCTCTGCCGTACTTAGAGGTGGCAGTGTGCTCGAGACTAACCGAGTCATGATTCAATTATTGATATGTAACTCGTCTGTCTATATTATAAGTGTCCAAACGCACCAAGTTATTGTTAGGAACATTCTTATTCATTAAAAATAAAATATCTTTTCGGTTTCGGTTGGGTTTGACGTCAGAGTCTATGTCAACAATCTATAATAGACTAATAAATGTATAGAAAACTACTAAACCGATCGGAATAATACTTGTACTATAAGATGCACCATTTTTGCAAGACTATCTGAGTGCGCTGTTACAAATCCACTTTCAGTTATTGTAAATAATAATTATACAATCATTTAATAATAAAAAAAACAAAGATAAAATTTATTATATCCAATAACCACCGAAAATAATAATTACCCATCATACCAGCAATTGTGTTTACAACCGACTTTGACGTCACACTACGCTTAAACCTGGATTGCGTTTCGATATTTTATGTTTCACGCGTATTTATTGAATTTTTGTTTAATTAATATTTAAATTCTGTTCTAATTTCATAAGAAAATCCTATTTAGGATATAATCAATAATAATAAAGATAAAAAATAATATTTGAAGTAAATATGAGTTACATGCATACTATAACAAAAATTTAAGCAAAAAATTTGTAAATGATTGTTACTATGAGAATATCAGTTGAGAATATTAATTGTTATGTTTACAACGTTGTAATATGTATTACTTTTAATAAAACAAATTTAAAAGTAACTAATTGTTTATTTGTTATATTTAGAACCTAAATTGCTCCCAAGTTGCCACTCAAAAACCATTGCTCTATGTTTTGATTTCAATATCTGTTCTGTTGTCACATCTAGTAACTCGTTATCGATGAGTCTACATAATCTTGTGTAGTGAGTTGTGACTCAACCGTGGCTCGCGTCGACTGTTGCGTCGACCGGCCCGGGTCGGTATGATTTTGATGCGATGGTGTTTTAAAACTACCCACTAGTATTATAATTTTTATTATAATTTGTATTAGAAATTAGAAATGTATATAAGCTATACTTACCTAATTAATCTATTTTAATTACTTTATATTTACTGTACGCTTTAAGATGCAATTTTGTTACCCACTTTTTATAAAATAGCCTGTAAGTTCCATTTAAGTGGAAATTCCTTTATGGAACAACAAATGTCTTAAACCACCAATATGAAAACAGCAATATAGTTGGTAACTTGTTGTATCAAGTATGCTCTTTTCCATCTGATTTAGATTCTAGGAACGATCATTGATTCGTTTTCATAAATAATAAACGGAGACAGGTGGTAACGTCAAATGTTAATGAATATCAATGAAAGGATCGAGTCCGAAATGAAAACCGAAATAAGGGGTTAGTATATTTAACTAAATAAAGATCATATTGTGGACAATATTTATATCACCGGTCACTAAGTAACCACTTATATTAATTTAAACGTTGTTGAGGCCTGTTAGCAATAATAACACGCACTTTCTGCATGGGAAAGTTATTCAATGCCAGTATTATCGATTGTTAAATACAAACACTAGATTATCATGGCGTTCTGAATACCATTCTCTCCAAGACTGACAATAAACCATGTTCCAGCGGAGTATTATTGACAGTCAATATTCATATTATAAGAATGACAGTTTCAAAATTCAAATTAGTTTTTTTTTATTGTAACCATATATTTAAACATAAATTAACACCAAAATATTTTTTGGAAACTACACTACACAAAACTTTATGTGTACCTTACCAAGTTAATTCATTTAAACTATGAATGAAATCTTAGACAAATCTTTATTGTTTTCATTATGTTAGGAGTTCTCTACAACAATCACACACATGAGAGATGCCATCTTAAGTCTTAGTGAAACGATGATGGCCTCGTTGCTTCACTCTCTTACATAATAAAAAAAAATTAACAAAAAAACAACCGACTTCAAAAACGCTACTTCAAAACAATAGATATATAGAATT
Organism: Leptidea sinapis; assembly: GCF_905404315.1. Lineage (NCBI taxonomy): Eukaryota > Metazoa > Arthropoda > Insecta > Lepidoptera > Pieridae > Leptidea > Leptidea sinapis. Next base: position 5,335,427 of record NC_066275.1, on the reverse strand, counting down.
ATCAAAATCGGTTCACCCAGTCGAAAGTTACGGTAACAAACATAAAAAAAAAGAAAAGTACATACCGACGAATTGAGAACCTCCTCCTTTTTTGAAGTCGGTTAAAAATTGAATCCTTATGTAAAGTTATAAACAGTCAGACCAGCATCATCTTGAATTTGTGTATAACTTGACGACCGATAGCCAAATATAATGGTGATCTGATAGTTCTTGACTGGGGAATCCACGTTCATCCAACTGACAATGAAAAAAGATCGCATTAAAAGGCATTGACTGTGTCTGACTTAATACCAGTAGAGTGGAGTGTATGTAAATAATACGATGGGAAGGGAATATTGAATTAAACAAAATACACGAACTATATCGCTTAATATATATATTATGTGATACTAAAAGACTATGTCGTATTTATACGAATCAAGCAATCTGTTGCGAGGTAACTTCTATTATTAGTAATAGTGCTAATAAGACTTTTTTATAAAATATTTATGTGTTTCAGATGTTCACTTTGTTTGCAATGGAAGTATCAGTAACTTTTCCTTCAATGATTTGGAAATGGTGCTTTATGATTATTATTGTTCGAACGACTAGATATTGGATCATTTTCTTCAGTATTCGTTCTTTGATTTCATTGATATTTTTCATTTTTGTTTTGATTTTTTCATTTTTGTTGACAGTTTTTTTATTTGCTTTACGTTTACGGTTATGTTCCTAAAAATATGAAGATTGTTTGTTTTTTGTGTTTCTTTAAAGTACGTGTTCAATTGTTTTCATTTTGTTTGGATTTTTTTTTCGTGTTCCTTACTTGTTTAATCACAATAATGTTTTCGAAGTAGGAGTTTTACATGTGGTTGAACATACGTAAAACGTGTGCCATTTGATATTATCAGTTTTATGAACGTATTACCTCAAAAAACGCTTATTATGAAGCTGTGAATTGAATGTGATATCTATATAATATGTGTTTAAGTATTTTTAATAGTTTTTAAGTAATCACTTTAAGTTGTCGTGTGCAATAAATATTTATTTAATATAGTTTTTTTGAATACTTATTTCAATAGTCTAATTTATAAACATGTTATTTTATTTTAACATTTGGCATTTAATAACGAATAAATTCCATAATTAATTAGGTTACAATTTATTTTTATTTAAGTAAGCACAGTTTTTTACACTTATACATCAGCTATCATAATTTGTTAGTAAAGTATCATCATCAATATAATATTATATAGTATAGCAGATACAGTTTTATCATTGAAATATTTTATAAGTAAGATTTGTGTATCGTATAAAACCACTTCTCTTACATATTTTCATTCTAGATTCATGAAATTAAATGATAAAATATTACAGATGTGCAGTTCATTCCGACAGAGAAAGGGAAGTATATACTGGTGCTGAAAGGGTTTACATATTCACAAGTCGGTGGGAGATTTTTCTATTGTTCGTCGAAGCACATGGGGTGCAGAGCGCGCGTGCGACTGGTCGCGGGCAAGTTGGTCGCGATGGGCGACGCTCACAACCACCCGCCGCCGTCGCACGCGCGCTGCGGCAACGGCGCCTTCGTGCAGCTGCGGCCGCGCTCGCACGCGCTGTCGTCCCTGGCCGCGGCACATCTCACCGCACCGCTCATGTCACAGCGGGCGGCCCTAGCCTTGCACGCTCTGAACCTCCCTAGAATAGCACCCAAAACTGATCTCTGGAATCCATCGACGAGCACGGAAAAACAGTAATTATTACGGCGTAGCAGAAGAATCTTGAGTTATATGGGAGACGGTAATTACGTATCAACTGACCTTCCAACAATCCGTACTAAATGTAATGCTAAATTTTAAATTTAACATTACATTTAGTACCAGCCCAGCCCAGTATAAAATTCTATACTAGAACACTAAGCTTTGCGATACATATTGAGATATTTTTACAAAATATTTATCAATATTTGTATTTGGATCACAAATTGCAATTTAGTTTTAATTATTCTCGGTTTATATATTTGTAATGTTTAAGTAGTTGTGCTAACAAATTATGATTGGCCGGAGGACTGCAAAGTATATGAAAACCCTTTGTATACAATGTATAGACATATCTACCATTAAATGGCTGATATGAGAAATGAAGCTGAAGTGAACGATTTGGAAAATGTATTACGCCATGAATGTTTCTGAATATTATGTAATATTATAATTTGAATGATCTCTAAATTTTATCTTAATGTACATAAGATATAGTAAAGCTGAGGAAAACACGTGGCTTTTATTATAATTATTGTTACAAGAAATACACAAATGTTGGTGCTAAGCAGATAATATTCGTTATATTCCATATTAATTATATTCAAATAATTTTAAACATTGCTCAGACATGGTAACTCTAGTTCGGTATATTCTGTTAGCGATAGCAGGATCATGACAACCTGGATTTAACATTATTTCAATGTGCCAATGGATATGAATGTATAATATAATTGAGTAAACGTAATTAATTATAAGGATAGTGCCACATGTTGTCCTCACCTGCACTTCGGTTGAGAGGCGGTGGCCGGTGTCCGGTGCCGCGATATCTGAAGCTAGGCTTTAGATAGTACATACTACAACGATACGTAATGTGGTGATACTAAATGTATTTAAAATATAAGCCTTATACCTTATACACATTCAATTGAATGTTAATCCTACTTATATATATGTTATTTTTATCACAGTTTGTATATATTTATTACATTGTTTTGATAGACTGCTAAATATTAAAAGATGCTTAAAGGTTGTTTTTTTATTTCTATTCATTATATCTTTCTGTTATTGTTAATTGTAATCTTGAATGCCTGTCTGTTTGGAACAAAAAGTAAATACTGTTATTTCTATAACAGCCTAGGATGCTAACTGGAAGATGTAGAGTAATTCTCATTTCAGAGAAAGAAGAATAGAGAGTACAGATAACAGAAGAGAGTACGATATATTTATATATAAAAATATAATTTTTCTCTGAGAATTTGTCAGATATTATATTGAGACGTGTGATGATTGCGGCTGCGTTCAGATAGCTCCGAGTGTTATGGCTTTTGGGTTCAGAAAGTGTTGATGTCAAAGGAGTATAATAGCGTGCTAGGAGTGTTATTCCTATTTATATTATAAATGTGAATGTAAGTTTGTTTGTTACGCTTTCACGCCTAAACCACTGAACCGATTTTGATAAAGTTTAGTACAGAGATAGAATAGAGCTTGAGAACCTTTTCTTGCAAATAAATAAATGGAGGGGTTGTAATAGGGGATGGCAGTTTATAGGGAAATTTGTTATTATCGAAGATAAAACCGTGAAACTTTGTATTTAGGCACTTGATAAGAAATAATTTATAAACATTTGTTCCAGTTATTTGAAACTTTGACCTACATGGGGATCAAATATGAGGTTAAAGTTCACAGGGAAATACTATTAATTAGGTTATCCATAATTAGAAGGGACATGCGCTGTATCATAGAAGAGCGCTGCCAGCAGCGGAAAGAGCAGTTTGTATGTGTATCATTTGAAAAGTATAATAAAAAAAATTGCCGAAAGTAACTATTCAACGCGGACGAAGTCGCGGGTAAAAACTAGTAATTTATAAAGTACATCTACACGAATACAAGTACAATACTCTTTTTAAACGTAGACACTCAATAGGTTGCATAATTGCTTTAACTGGAGTGTGGTGGGCCTATCACCAAATACAGAAGTATTTCAGTGGTTTTACTCTAGTTAAAAGTCCGCCTATTCGATCACGTCCCTAGTGTACCCCACGCTTGTCGATTGATGACGTCAAATGGTCATCTTTTCATATCGAAAATAATATCTTCTTCCTATATTGCAAGTCAATTGAAATTAAATAACATATAGCCAATAATCGGTGATATTTTTCAAGGACTCCAGAAAAACGGAAGACAGGACAATGATGCTGTGTTCTTGCTGAATGACAAAGGCAACTACAATCTTGAGTATGGAGGTTGGCAGTTCAACAAGAACTATAAAAACGGTGATAAGATCTCATGGAAATGCAACAAGATTAAGTGTAATGCACGCGTAACTACGTTCTTGAATAAAATAGTTCATGTCAAAAATCAACACAATCATGATTGTCAATGCTGATCATAAAAAGTGTATTTGACAATTCGAAATGTTGTAACAAGCCAATTTGAATAATTGATATTTCACTTTGATTGTTAAGTTGTGAGTTAGTACTAAATGAGATCAATCGGCCAGTCGTTCAATATGTTGTGATTGACCAAGCTGCGCACGAGCGTGTTGCATTCTGCCCAATCAGCATATAGTAGCCCGCGCCCGCTCACCTCAGCTAGTTGACTGAATTGTTTGCATTGCGAATATAAATAGCCTAGTTCTGTTACAAATAAAAATATATTTTTTGTGACATAATGAAATCTTAATTATACTTATATGTATTAATTTAATATTTATTCATATATGTTTAATTAATAATATGTATTATTGTAATAAACTGAGAAATAAATAAAAAACAATTCCATCTGAAATGAACACATTTGTCTTCAACATAATTTAATGTGTCTGTCCACCAATCTGTTAACGTAGTTACGCATTGTTTCCGTAGGAAATTTAGTCACTGCTTGTTTTAGAGATTTGTTAAGCGATCCAATGTCGGCCATGCCTTCTATAACTGACCTATAAAAATAGTCCAATCACACATCTGGGCTAGACGAGGGCCAGTCTTCAGCTCGTATATTTTCTATATCGGTATTTCGTGCCTTGTGACCAGGTGTCAAGTCTTTAATTTTTATAAGCGTATTGCTGAGAGGTTTCACAACAAGATCCAACAGAGTCGCTTGATACACCTTGCTTAAATCGGGCAGTTCTTTTGACTCCGCTAATTTCAGGCCTATTTCAGTACTGCCTGTTTTTAGTAAAATTTTTTAAAAACTATGTGGACACTACTGTCTTCTTGGGTTCTTCTTCTTACATATTGCCCAACTAGCAAAAAGACTCAGCTCTGCGGTATACGTTGTTAGGAAGATTAGTGAGTACACGAATGTTGCGACCGCTAGATTAGTGTACTTCAGTTATTTTCACAGCATCATGACGCACGGTATTTTTCTGTGGGGTCATGCTGCTGACATGGGGTCATGCCTTGATTATAGACAGTCTCTCAAAGAAAAAATTAAAGAAATAACTATTATGACTGTTCATTGTCAATACATTTATGAAAATTTACTATAAGTTCACAAAAATCGTCACGGTTTTGCTATTAATGGTGATTTTCATTAATATAACACTAGAAATAATGGATTGCTTGTAACTAATTCTAGTAGGCTTCATACGATACATAATAGCTTTAAGGGTGAATGTATACACTTTTGTAATAAAGTTCCAACCACTGTTCAGGCATTATCTATAAATATATTTAAATGTTTTATTAAAAAATGGCTCTGTCGTAAATCCCATTGGAGCAGTACCACAGATGAATGTCTAAATGATCCAACAGTCTTGGACTAGATTTTGATTATTTTATAGCAATAGCAATGACAGTACAATATTGCATATTACATCAAAACGAGTGCAATAAAAGAATGGTGGGAGAGACTCTAAGAGAGAAGACTCTTAGAGCGTCATTTGTTTCCGAAGCGGTAGTAGTATCTAGTATATTAGAAATGACATCAAAAATAAAAGTAAAGGATTCAATTTTGAGAAAATAATGCCTTTTATGCCTTTTTACACTTTGGCTGAAGTCTTAACTCCTTTTTGGCTAAAATGAAGTTTATATGACAGACCACATCAAAACCATGACTGACGCAGAATGTTAACTACGTTGCATTTTTTCGACCACTTGGTCGGTAGCGCAATAGGTTGAACCGTTGACTCTTACCACGGAGCCTCCGGTTCGATCCTCGTACCAATAATATTATAATAATTCATTTCAGAAAAATAATTCCATAATAAGTGTTAGAAAAATGTCCTTAAAATATAATGTTAGAATATAATTATAATTAAAGAGGCACATGAAGCCGCATAAATGCCTTTATAATCGGCGCATCGTAATCAATAACAATGGTTTGCAGAATAATGTTAGGGCTATCCCGCAACCTCCTCAGCAATGACGCGGTTCTTTTGCGTTGGATGGTATGGAAGCCATCTACCCTCGCATCCGCGAACATTGCCGAAGCACGGCAAAAGCAGGGCAGCCACAACATCCATTGATGTACGATACGCGGAAGGCACTAAGCGTTCTTTGAGTATATCTGACCCACAGGCTGCTCGTTTAGAAGGCTTGACATATATGAATGAATGAAAATATGCTTTGAAAAACGTTATCTTAACCTCACTGCTACATCCAGCAAACCTGCGAGCCAGCATATTACTCCTCACCGCCAGTGCCCTGCGTTCCATCTCAATATCCATTTGATCTTCGACGGCGTCGTCGTCTTCGGTGATGTAGTGTCCGAGGTACTTAAAATGGTGAACTTTCTTAAGCTCAACACCATTCAGCTTTATTGACGATATATTAGATACATGTTTACCGGGTACTCTGATGACCAAATACTCGCTTTTTTGGCAATTATATTTGAGCCCATGTGCCTTTCACAAATAGCTAACAGCTTTCTTATAGAGCCCACACTTGTACCCAGCAGCACCATGTCATCCGCGTAGCTGATGTTGTTCACACAAACACCATCAACCGAGCAGCCGACACGCTCGCCGCTGAGCCCAGTTATGAGCTGCTCGTTCATAAGAACAGATTGAAGAGCATGGGTGAGCTCAACCCCCCTTGCATTACCCAGCACTCCAGCCTGTACGCACCGGAGAGGCTGCCGGCCCATCTTACATTGTTGGTCTAGTTAGCGTACCAGTACTGAAAGAGACGCTGCACCTGTGTGTGCTCGCTATTCTTCTTGAGTTTTTTCTATAAAAGTCATACGTAACAAGATCAAATGCTTTTGATGAATCAAGGAAACATGCATACACAGGCGTCCACCTATCAGTATAGTATTTGACAGTGTGCTTAAGACTCAGAATGGCTCAGTTGAGTAGATAGTCCAATGCGTTTTCGGTTTTCGAATTCATATGTACGTTTATTCCACATTTTATTAGATCGTTTATGGTCTTGTGATTCCTGTGGAGTTATGAGAGAGTGTGGGCTGAGGTGATCACTAACCAACAGGTGACCCGTATGCTCGTTTGTCCCCTTTTCCTGTCCTCGTTGTGCTAGTGTCGTATTTTTTTAGTAATTTACTCGTTGTAGTGCGCTTCAATTGTGAAATTTTTTTATAATTGTGATTCCTCTGTTTTTTTTTCTAAAAATCACTAATAAACGGGTGTCTGGAATATGCTTTTCTCCACTTGTTCCATAAATAAATATTGACTATAATTGCTAAAAGTAAGTAGAAAAGTACATCTATGCCAAAAATTATTTGCGAGTAAACTTACAGTATATAAATATGATTTTTTCAGGCTCAATAAAATTTGAGACGACGAAATTTGGGAACCCCGTCATAAGTTGGGGCGATTACAAGTTTATTAAGAAACTGGGTCGGGGAGTAAAGACCTGGTGGGAGTGTGGGTCTAGGAAGAAGACGAATTGTCGGTGTTTTGCTGTGACTGTAGAAAATCGGCTGGTTAAACTTAATGGTTGGCATAATCATTAACTGTTTCCTAATTTGTTTTTCCATTCTTTATATTGCATGTATGTAATCGATTTAATTGACACATTTAAAAGATTATAAAGACGAAGTCATAGAAAGCACATGAAAAGGACTAAAATACATTTCATATTATTTAATATTATATTTATTATATATTAATAATAATACTTTATTTCATTATTTTTTTAACACTTATTGCAAATGACCTAAATTACTAAATGTACAATATTTATTATATAATACTAATTATTTACATATTTTTATTGTTAATTGAAATAATAATAACATTAAAAAATGGTTTTGCAGTGATATTAAAACGGGTGGATCTCTGACCCCGAAACTAGTTAAAACTGTATCTTCGGGGTCAGTGATTTCTCGACAAATGACAATGACTAACGAAACATAATTAACAGTAAATAAAAATTAAATGTGTGTGTGTGTGAATGTGTGTGTATGTGTGTGTGTTTAATTCTTAGTGAGTAGATTACAGTAGACTTTCCGTTTTTGAATATGATTATTGCTTAAGATGGTGGTTTTCTTTTTTACCTCAATATTGCTTAGGTGTATCTACATATTAAGCAATATAAAGTCTTGTCATGAATCTTATTGTAAAGCTTAGAGGAGAACGCATCATATTTCGTGAAGGCAGTTTTACATTTTACTATGGACGACGCCTGAGCCATATTTGCTCAGGCGTCGTCCAAGAATAGTCACTGAGGGTTAATTTTATTAAATTATTATTTCTTTTATCATTCCTTAGTAATTTATGTAAATTATGTTTATAGAATTAAAATTATATTGTATAATGTTACACAATTTTATTAAATTATTATTTCTTTTATCATTCCTTAGTAATTTATGTAAATTATGTTTATAGAATTAAAATTATATTGTATAATGTTACACAATTTTATTAAATTATTATTTCTTTTATCATTCCTTAGTAATTTATGTAAATTATGTTTATAGAATTAAAATTATATTGTATAATGTTACACAATTTTATTAAATTATTATTTCTTTTATCATTCCTTAGTAATTTATGTAAATTATGTTTATAGAAATAAAATTATATTGTATAATGTTACACAATTTTATTAAATTATTATTTCTTTTATCATTCCTTAGTAATTTATGTAAATTATGTTTATAGAATTAAAATTATATTGTATAATGTCACACAATGTCTATTTATTTTTATTTAGTTAAATATTTTAGATAAACAATTTAATGACTCAATTCAAGAATATTTTTATTGTGAATGTGGTGTTGTGGTTTTTCCAGTGACAATGAGCTAACTTCTTTTGGTTGTCTGCTGGTTTCCGTGTGATGTGCCCGAAGTGCATACATCCGTTCTTTAATATTCAGTTCCCTCTGCTCTGTCTGTCTGAGACAGAGTTAATAAATAAATGTTAAATTAGTTAACTTACAAGTTACAACATGTCTTGTTTGTGTTTTTGCCATATCGTGGCAGATTTGTTTTTATTTCGTTTTGTTTTGATTAAACATGTTTAAGATAAGTAATATACTGTGCAAACGATGATACAGAACATAGAATAAAAATTGTAGAATACATGTATTTATTCAATGTGTTATCGGCAGAATAATGTTCATTATGTATAGATAAGAAAAATCTGAGTGATTCACAAAGAAGTTATCGAATAGAATTTCCTGGATATGTCAATTTATGGTCTGAGATGGGAAAGTGGTTGATTGGGAAATTTAAAGTATAATGATAATACTTTAAATTTCCCAATCAATCAATATGATATAGACTCTATAGTTCGATTAAGACATATATTTTATCTATTTGCATGATTTAGTTATGCTAATATAGCTATAAAATAAGGAGTTGATATTTAGGTGTAAGACTAAAGAAAGCTGATGTTTCCAGAACCAAAGTTTGGACTCTCGCAGCGCGGTAATCTGGTGGTCCAGATCGGGGAGTGGAGGTTCAACAAGCACGCCTGTTGGGGATCCAAGGTTCGTTGGACCTGCATCAAGAAGAAGTATGGGTGTAATGCCGCTATCACTACTGTCGATAACGTTATAGTGAAGACCCTCGGTTCTCACAACCATTAACTCTTTGGTTGATTTACAATTTTATATTACTGCCATTATGTGAAAAATTGTTGTGATGTGGTTATCTTTTGATCACTAAAACATTTAGTATTGCTTATTATTAAGGTAAAATAGTAAGACCTTTAATTTTAAAGCATTGTTTTGCAAAATAATTGGACCAAAACTTGATTGAATAAAGGTGCCATAGATGGTCCAGTGTTTGAAGCATAATATGTTGTAGAAAGCATTCGAATTTTGTTTCTGATCTAAATTATATCCAATATAAGGAGTTGATATGTTTTTCTCAGACCAATGAGCTGAAATACAGGACCAGGGCAACGTTAATGAAATAGATCCCATGATACTATAAACTATTGATATAGTTGTTGTTTGTTACACTGTATATTAGAATGACTACTGCAGCATAAGATGCCATAAACTGGAAATAAATTCTTGAATGGACAGACTTTACGCAGGAACTGTTAAAGCATGCTGTAAATATAGGCCTAAGAGCTCTTTTGCACTACGTCCGATCAAAGTCCGATCCGTACCCGTGAAAACACGGATCCGAAGTAGTTGTAGAACTATTTCTATGGTAGTTTACGAACTAGATCCGGCTTCCTCATCTGATTTCTTTCCGTCAACCGTTAATCTCCGTGCCAGAGAAGATTGACGGACGGAAGTAGCCATAGTATTATTTGTATGGACGCTCGCACACTGCATCCAATCCGAATCCGAATGAAAGGGATGTGTAGTGTTGATCTACCTTCATAAGTACTTATAAGTATACAATAATAAATATTCTCTAATTAAGAATTGAGTTTTACTTACCTTAATGTGAATGCAGGTATTTCTTCTGGCGAGATACTTTGTTTAAATGTTGTGTCTTGTCTGAAAATATTATCTTTTATGTGATGTAAAATACAATCGAATGTCGACACACTCATTCGTTAGTAATTATTAAATTTCCTGTCACATTGACGTAACACTGCGTGGTGATTGTACAAAGCTCCATTTAAACGTCGGTCCACCAAGAGAGAGCACACCCAGATTATTTACTTTTTTGCGCCTTCGTACGTACAATAGCATTACCAGAAGTTGACGCCGATTGAAAGATTCATGATCAACGACCTGAATGTTTTAGTGTGGATTCGCGTAAAATGCCGTATCCCAAAAAGTGGCCCCTGAATTGCTTGAAATTGGATTGGAGATCGGACTAATGCGATAGCAATATCCGAATTCGGTCCGAGAATTCCAGACCTGTATTTTCACAGATACGGATCGGACTCTGATCGGACATAGTGCGAAAGCGCTCTTATAATATCAATTCACTAAACTCTAATTGGTTAACAGTGACGTATGTCCAAGAATGGAATAATAATTATTATCAGCAATAAAATTCTTACTTTTAACTACTTTGTACGGCACCGACGTAGACTTGAATTTTAATATGATTAATTTTAATAGTAATTTAGGATGTGTTGTAATCATCGTATTATCGTAGATATAGTTTCTGCTATCTAGATAGTGTTTCATTTGCTTTGTTTTAAGAATATTGTAACTGATATGAAGAAATGAAATGAAATGTTAGTTATGCTTGAGATTGATGCCGTGATAGTTGTATTTTTAAGCAGCTGATGTTATTTGGTACGTGGTCAAACAAAACGTCGGCGACTACAAACAATGAGCGAAATTCAACTTTTGTTTTTACAAGTATTATAATGTTGTATTCTTGAAATTATCATGACTAGTAATTGTTGTAAGGTTAGTACTTGGGTTAAATTAGATTAAATTAGTAATTTATAAAATCAAGTTTAAAATTTTAAATTATATTGATTCATCATATTCAAATTAGCATAGTTGTTCCTTTTTTTTTCTAATAAAGTAATCTCTTTTATGGCATTAGTTTTAATAATACCTTTTTCTTTCTCATTCAATTATTAAAAAACTTCACAAACTGTTCTTAAAACTGCAAATAAGATGTTTTTTTTTAGTTTATGAAGCGATAATCACTGTGGAGTGATCGTAAAATAACTTCGAACAAGAATAATTGACCTCACTTCACTGAAATCATTGTGTCTTTTACCACATCCATCCGTAGTGTTCCGAAGAGCTGTTTGACCTGAGTCAAACCGCTGAATCCCACCTTCGCACAACAACCCACACATTAGAATATCATCTCCACCATCTGGATGTGTTCCTCCACAGTACAGTCAAGGAACTTTCTTCCATGTATAACCAAGCTATGGAATAAGCTTCCTTGTGCCGTGTTTCCAGGACCATTGGACAAGGGTACTTTCAAAAACGACGCGTACATCTTTCTAAAAGATTGAAACAGAAGACTTCTTTTCTTTCATCATCTTTCTTCACAACTATTCTGTGATTCCAATACAGATTATTGGAGGAGAATGTGGGGGGCACTGATTACTCCACGTCAAGTGATCCGTACGCTCGTTTGTTCTCCTCTTAAATCAATAAAACTAGAACGGTTGCGTCTGATCAAATTACACAAGATACCTAATTTATTTGCATTTCCCATGAAAGCAATGCTACAAATAAATATTCGATGAGTTCCGGTCTTAGTTCATAAAGCTCTTTAATGATCGGAGTAAAATAATAAATTGTTAGTGTTGGTCAGCATCAACTGAACATCTGCTCAACTGTTAAAAGTATTTTCAATGTTTTTAATAATTTAGTATACAGCTATTACTCAATTTGCTTGCAATAGGACATGTCGAAATTTATAAAGAAACTGAGATTTAGAACAATTACTAAACGATGAATTCACTTTCAGATCTGAACCCAGTATTCGCACAGTCTCAGCGAGGAAACCCAGTAATAATGATCGGCCAGTATCGCTTCAATAGAGTCAATAAATACGGAAGCAGAACGAGATGGGTTTGTGTGAAGGCGAAAGCTGGTTGCAGAGCGTCATTGCATACTATGGATAACGCCATTGTCCGCGTGTGGGGCTTCCACGACCCACTGGCACATACAAGTGCGAATAGATTTTGAGATACAGATATAGTTGGCGATTGTTCTTTTGTTCTATTGTTTTAATGGTATTGTATAATCTCACTATAATATGCATCCGGCTTTACTGCCTTAAGGGTGCATGGCATTTGTGCAAAGATTAATATAAATAGAATTAAATTGTAACGGGCGGCAATTTTAGTACGATACATTACTATGTATAATACAGCGTTATCTTCTTACTGTCTGATTCATAAAGACTTAGCGGATATTCAAAATATCGCTAATATATATAAAAAATAGTATTCATAATCGCATATTAGAGTTAAACGCTCATTATCTCTTCGATAGAGCTGACGTGACTTATAATAGCTAGGACCCTTCTATAAACCTATTTTAGGCACTCGAACGCAAAAAAAAACATGGCCGACATCGATCAGCTGTCTCGTATTTGACGTTTAATAATGTGATAAATAGCTTCCCGCTCAAATTTGTTGGATATCCGTCATAGATTGACAACCGACAGACTTCAAAACCTTGATTTTTGAAGTTTGAATTTATTTTGACATCGACTTTTGACAACTAACAAACCATTAACATTGAAAAGAAGTGTGTTTCCATTGCCAGTTCCTCATTAAATTAGTTAAAATCATGTTTTTTTGTACAAAATGGCAACATTGCGTACTATAGAGACGCATTAGTTATGGGAGATTTATCTAACGAATATAATCGAACGTTCGATAGGCTTAAAACACGTTTTAACTTATTAGTTTTATACTTATAGCTTTATACTTTCGAAAAGCGTTTTATTATGAATAAGACAGTAAAGGTTTGAAGTTCTTCAAAAGTTGGTAATGCTTTGTTGAGAACAATAATTGTTCGTCAGCAAATGTGGTTTTGCGAGAGGGGTTGCATGCTCTATAAGTACCTACAAAAATAATATCATCTATTCAAAACAAAAGACCGCTCAGCTCTTAACACTTCAAACTATCAGCGGCTGATTATCATGACGCCTCAACAAATAATTATTTATCTTGTAAAGTATTCAATATAGCGGCAGACAAACATTTTTTTTGTAAGAATTGAAAAAGGCAATGGTCTGTTATCAATTAGAAAGGACAATAATTTTTCTATTCTTTGTGTAGAATTGTCTATATAAAAAAATAAGTGGCTACTTTATTTGCTTAGAAACTGTTTAAAATTGACCTAAATTTTAGCAAGAGAACATCGCCAACATAAACAAACAAAAAGTAATATCATAACTATTGGATGAACGTAAGAAAGAGCAATACTTGAGATTTAATGGATTTACTAAAATATTTGGTAGTTTGAATTGATCTTCTTTAATTAATAACATATATAAAAATCAACATGCTTCGCTGATTTTATCAATAATTTTCTTTAAAACATATTATTAATAAAAGTATCAAACGACGTTGTATACTTTTATCAAAACGTGTATAGTAAATGGTGTGGTATGTATCTAATGGCAATATGCATTACAAATTGGTTTGGTTGAGGATGTTTGTTTATTTTTATTTAATATTTTTTTATGTAATTAATGTAACAACATCTTGATTCGATTGTTCTGGTAGTAATATAATGTTAAACGTTCCATTATGTGTATAAGTATTCTTTTATTAACAGTAAAAAGTCATTTATACTTTTTGAAAATTTGTTTGAAACTCTTAAATTGTAAAAATCCGAAGAACGGTGCTCTCAATAATTTTTAAATATATTGTTATATTGAGGCTTGAAGCAGATTTTGGAGCAAATGTCGGATTCACATTACATGTCAGAATCATTATTTAGTAACAAAATTGTATTGTTATTCTTAAAACTTTTGACAGCTAATACAAAATGAAGAGCGGTAATTCCACTGCAACCATTTTATATATGATTATTTTGATATATCATTTTCATTAATTTTATCATTATCATCAGATCTAGCTTTTTATAAAAAATGTTTATTGATATTTCTACTACTTGAGTGATGAATATTTTATATGAGACTGTGGAATACTTTGGGGTGTCATTACAAATTTTATATTGGATAAAGGATATTTTTACATACATAACAAAAACAAACAAATACTGGCGTCAATATTGTCTAATAACAATCTATTAAATAGTTGTCTATTTTGTAATATTTACGCGGGTCGTGTATCTAACAAATAAGTGTCCCGTTTAATGTGAATCCGGAATTGCTCTATTATAATTTGGACTATTAAATTTAATTAAGTTCCAATATCACGTAGTTAAAATTTATTTTAAGGGCGATGATGGGTATATTTAAGTGTTATAGATAAGCCGTCAATTTAACTTTCGATTTAGTCTATGGAAAGAGTATTTTTTATAAATCACCAGTTCAGTGTTTAGTTTTAAGACTTTGGTACAAAAGCTGTAATAATATGATTTGGATGAAGGGTAACAAAAGCCGGAATGCTCGAACATTTCACACCAAACCTCATCAAAAAAAGCGCGTACACCTTAATTAAAGGCCGGCAACGCTCTTGTGATTCCTCTGGTGTTGCAAGAGAATGTGGGCGTTGATCACTTAACACCAGGTACGCTGGTTTGTCCTCCTGTTCCATAAAAAAAATCCAAGGAATACGAATTTGAAATTTTAATTGTTTTCCAATTTTATAAAAAAACTCATGAAGAGGTGTTTTCTGTGCTTGTATATTTTAGGAGTACTACAGACTATAATATATAGATCATTATAAGTCACTTAATATGGTAGTTTAATATATTGTATGCATAAATGATGTACAATTTTAAAGTGCTAGGAGTTATCGGTTGAATTTATTATAATAATACCAACGACGTGCGATACATATTGACATATCACGTCGTATAAAAAACAAAGACGAAATATGGAACTTGCCACAAATTACACCATAATAATCTTCGACTGCTATATCTATACATTGACGCATTTACTTTAGTTGTTTAAAATTTTATTGGCCAATAACACAGTACACATATGTACTAAACAGAAATGTAAAATAATAATTCAGTTCAGGTTACGTATGTTCAATTTAGAAGCCGATTCGACAGTGACAATTGGCACACGACACTATCAGACTGCGAATATTATTATATTATGTGTATAGAACGTCATTGAATAAGATATATACATATAAATCAATTCCTTTTTTTCGAAGCAACTGGCCGTCGAATTGATTCCAACAAATGGAATGTTGAAAAACCACTTTTCGCTGAGGTAATGGTATTCAGCCAATATAATATAATATAAAACACCTCTACTGATAGGATACGTCATTTAATGTCCGTCTTAATCAAATTCTAAAAGTCATCATTGCATTTCGTTGTTCTAACATAGATTCGTTGTAAGCCTTATTGCTCACATATCGTTTATAACTAGATTCTTACAAATATACTGACATGTAATACACTTAATGATACTAAGGTGATGCCAATTTTATGTTATTGTACTATAATGAATTTTCACGGAACTGTATTTGTAAATATATTGACAAAATTTAAAAAAAGATTAAATTGAGATTATATAACAGTGTGTTAAGTTTTGAATTGTGAATCAAAATGAGGCATGATTCTTTTGTCGATTACGTGAATGTTTGTATATTGGCGTCAAAATATATTTTTTTTCTATACGTATAATGTTGAAGTATTAGTATTGTATACCTGCAGATATAACTTCTGTAATGTTTATAAAAATGAACAGTTGACTGACGTATGTATTAACAATAAAATAATACATTAAGATCCCAACAGAGGTTTTGTCGTTTTGGAAAACGTGTTTGTTTTTAATTCGGACGAAACAGTTAGCGTTTTGTGTGGTTATATTGTATAGGTTTTATATAAATAACAACAGATGAATAACAAAAATAGATTGATATCGGCCGTTATCGACTTGGTAACATAATGAGTCCTCTGTCTTCTTTATTATTATTACTGTGTTCTTCGAAATGGGTTATTAACATATTAGCCGAGCAGTACAACATATTTGATTATCCCCAGTGTACCCCCAGGGATCACCGAAACGCCAAAAACCATACATCGAGTTTACACATTGTATATCTCTCATAACATGTCACTGTAACTGTGTCGGTTGTTTCTTTACATTCGCATTTAGCCGACAAATATTATGACCTAATAAAGATTATTCCATGTCACTTTTAACCTTAAGTTCATCATTTCAAAGTAAATTCCCTATCCTAAAAATAATGACAACCTCTAAGATTATTTTTGACAACATTATGTATTTTGATGGATTGAAAAACGTTATATAACACGAGATACCTCATACCATGTTTGTATCGACAAACATTTATCATAAAGACAAAACTCTCCCCATTAATGTTCAAAGTCAATGTCAAAGTCACCGATCCTAACAATTACAAGCACATAGTTACTACTTACTAGCGTAAATATTACTTTAGGCATTGGTGGTGGATAAAATAGTAAATCGCTTTTGTTCAGTGTTTAATTATGAGTAATGTTTATCTTGTCTTATATTTTACTAAAAAATAAATAGTTGCTATCATTAACATAATATTTATGTTCTTTTTTAAAGTTTGTTTTATTTAATGTCCCACTCATAAGACCTCTTTCTTACGTGTATATAAACACTTGACAAAATAGATCTTAATTTGATAAAAAGTAAATTTAAAATATGTTTCTGGTAGTAATACTTGTATGTCTACTACCAATGTATGCCTTTATTTGTTTTCAAATCGGCAGCTTCTGAAGACTTGCGTAGGCATGGTCGTCAATCTACCATTTTTGAATACCTACGACGAGTCGAGGGGACACCCTTATCGGTTTATGTTATCCTGTTCCTGTAAATAACTCCTGCCAGATATCAAGAACTTTATTTTGAATCATTGCGTTCTCATAGATTCAATCATTTTCCCATATAGATCAAAAATAATTTCTAAATGTGTAAAATGTAATATTTATTTATGTACAAAATATAATTTATAATTATTTTAGTTACTATTATATTCGTTTTAATAAGTCTGTTTTGGTAGCCATATAGATGTAAGAGACTTAGTAAATCATGGTGAGAGATTAAAGCAGTATATATTTCTAGTTGAGTGTAATAGAGTGTAAGGTGCCCGATGTTATAAATGGCCAGAGGTACGCAAAGGAAAGAGCAGGACAATATAAAGTGCGGTGGTGTTGTGTGCTCAGATACAAGTTGTGATGTAAGGCACATGTTCATATTTGTGAGGGTGATCTTGTTCACTTGTGTCACAATCATAAATAAATTTATAGAGTTTCTATTAATTCTATTTTTAATTTCCTTCAAAAATACTCTTTTTTTTTAATATAAGAGGGGGCAAACGGGCACGAGGCTCACGGGATGGGGAGAGGTGAGGCAACCGCCCATGGACATCCACAACAACAGGTGTCAAGAGATGCGTTGCCGGCTCTGTTCTTGAAGGTCCCTAAGCCGTATCTGTTCGGGAAAACCGCAGCCGGTAATTGATTCCACAAAGAAATTTCTTGCAAAACGCTCGGTTGTGGAATGCCAGCCGTCAACGTGATGCGGGTGGTACGGTCCGATGGTGGAATTCGGCCGCTGGAATCAACCCGAACAGCTCCTCTAAGCAGGCTCTTCCAATACATTTTTTTAAAGAGCATTAATTGTTGAGTTTTCGTCCGCCCGCGAAGACATCGAGTTGAAATTAAAACGATATACCCAAGTCTACATTCTCTTGAAGCTGTGAGAAAATCACACTTCTAAGATAACATAAAAATAATACGGCCGTTTATACCGCAAAAACTAAAAATTTTAACCGATTTCAAAAAGGAGTAGGTTATCAATTCGATCGGTATTTTTTTATGTATGTACACCGATTACTCTGAAATTTATGATGATGATTTACGTAATATTTCTTTAGTTCGATGCAGAATAGATGCCATTTGGTCCCATAAAAATTTTACATAGTTTTAATTTTATGAACATTTTTTATGACAATTTTTGTTTATCGCAATGCACGGACTAGTAAAAAAATAAGGACTCCGTGTCACCTTACATAACAGTGTAACAGTGTAGCAACAAGCCGATCAACGTGTAAATACATTGCCCCACGCACACACTTACACTTATACAAGCCGATAGGCCGCCTTTATGAGAATTGTCATCGTCTATGACAGATCAGTTTGCGTCTATGTCAAGTCTCATTTGCCCAGTAATTTTCTTTAGTCTTTACCAACAATTTTTTAAAGTAGTGTGGAACACTACTTCAAACCGGCCCATATTTGTGTGCTTTATAAGGTGCGGTTCCGGCCACATAATGAGTATTGTTCCCATCTTTGAGCAGAGCTGCTCGTATTGTCGGGGATCCAGTACTCTGTGAAAACTTCCATTACTTGGCGTTGTGGAGAGACGTGGCGTCTTAGAAGACACCAAATGACTGAAAGATGGCATACCGACTTTGTCACGGACATAAAAGTATGAATTGTTATTTTGTCTTTCTAGGAAGATGACGCTGTAGCGAGAACTGAACTTAGGACCCTTTACCCTTTATATAAGTGTTACTATATGATGTGTATTTACTTAGCAACCAAATCACCATAAAGAACATAG
Organism: Leptidea sinapis; assembly: GCF_905404315.1. NCBI lineage: Eukaryota > Metazoa > Arthropoda > Insecta > Lepidoptera > Pieridae > Leptidea > Leptidea sinapis. Next base: position 5,316,164 of record NC_066275.1, on the reverse strand, counting down.
GTAGTTGTTTGTTCTCTAAAAATCCACTTATTTAAATCCACGTCAGAGGCAGAAAAAAAACAAATTTAAGAATTAATTTTTTGTAGGGATTCTTAAAAATAAGAAACGTTAGTACTTCATTTTTATATCAGTTAAAACAAAGATACTGCAAACAAGACACGGGCACACGAATCAATCCCGCAATTACTTTCAAGGTGTAACTGTTTATGTAATTTATTTATTTCCTCATAATATGACGATATTTATTTTTATTTAAGAAAACAATCTGACTATCATATATTAAAAAATCGGAGTTACTAGTAACGTGGCTATATAATACTATGACTAATAACGGGAAAAAAATTGTGTTATCTGGTATCCCCCGTAACTGCACACACACTACCGTAATGTTGCTTCACTTCTTAATATCATGGCGCGGAGTCCTTCCTTTTTTATTCGTCTGTGCCTCGATGATATAATTGTTTTTTGTGTACGGCTTTTTTAGGAGTTTTCATTCAGGTTATTATATATTATAATTATTAACTGACACTAAAAAGTAAAAAATAAAAAAAAACTACGTTTAAAAAAAAACGACTTCAAAAACTGAAAAGTATCAAATAACTATAAATTTAATTTAATACACCTTTAATATTCATAAAATACTATTATTTGTATGTGCTACATATTGATAGCTTTGAAGTCGGTGCCAAGCCAAATGTAATAATAATAAGTACCTACACTCGCCACGCGTGACTTTGAGCGGGATAGCTTCATCTAGAACAAAACAACCCAAGCAGACGTCTGTCCGCTGTTTATAATATTAAGTTTTATTTTGTTTAGGGATTGGCACCGACTTAAAACCTATAAATAGGTAGCACATATAAATAATAGCATTTTATTAATATTATTAAAGGTAAAGGTGTATTAAATTACATTTTTAGTTGTTTGATACTTTTCAGTTTTTGAAGTCGGTTTTTTTAAACGTAGTTTTTTTTGACACCTTCAAGTGAATGAATCAAGTGTATTTCCCTTCACCTAGAAATATTTTAAACGACTCGATTATTTAGTTAAATTTCTCTGTTACAAATAACATTTTGACGTGTTCATAACACTAGTAATAACCCTGGCTTCAAGGTTAAAGTTCTCCGAAATTTCGTCAATTATTATATAAAGTGAGTTGCGATGACCCTTCTTCAACCCTTTCTGTCCCGAGTTGCAAGGAATTGTATTTCAGTAACACAATCTCATAGCGAACTAGAAATATGACGAGTATTATATTAGTTATATAAATAGCTATTTAATTATCAGCGTGGAATAAATATCTCAAATGTTGTTACAATGTTCAATGTACTAAAATATCGATTTATTTTCAGATTTACCGATATTTGGCACTACTCATAAGGGAAACAACGTTATAATGGTCGGACCCTATCGATTCAACAGGGTCAGTGGATATAAAGGAAAGCGCGTGAGATGGGCCTGTGTGAAGGTTCGAAATGGATGTCGAGCTAGCATCACCACTCTTGATGATGTTATTATTAAAACTAGAAGTTCGCACAATCATTAAAAAATTACATTCACCGCCGCGACTTTAAGTGTGTACATTTCGGCGTATTGTTTTAATTATCTTTGTTTTTGTGAACCAATTGGAATGAAACAAACACTTATTAATATTAGTATCTACCTACCTGACAAAAAATCGTGTGTAAATTATTGTATAATAATAATATACATTAAGAGACGGCTACGATTTTAAATGTCTATCTTGTGCATATAAGACTTGCTATATGGCTTGCTGTAAATGGACTGACAAATTTTATCACGACACACAATCATGTGTAAGGAAAGGCATAAGTGTTAAACGACCGTTTTCAATAAACTATCTATCTCTAGTTTAACATATCATACAAAATAGGCAACATTCACCAAATATAAATGTTACTGCTATAGATAATCATAATATAAAGCTCATAAATATTGTTCACCAGAATATACAAGGTATCTCAAGTAAGGAATTAGAAATTGAACTGTTTTTGAGCTGCTGTAATATAGATATATTATGTATTACAGAACATTGGCGTAAGAGTCATCAGCTCCAGTTTAGTTTTAGAGAACATAAAGTAGTCAGTTCGTTTTGTAGAAGTAGGGCAATACATGGAGGTTCCCTAATTATTATTAATAATAGATTAAAATGTAAGAATAGAAGAGATATTGTTAATCTCTCTATAGAACAACTAATTGAGATAGCTTGTATAGAACTAGAGCAATTTATTATTGTAAGTGTATACCGCCCCCCCACTGCATCATATGAACAATTCCAACATAGAATGGAGGAGGTACTATCAAAATTTAGCAAAACTAGCAAGTCAATTATAGTGTGTGGAGATTTTAATATAAACTTGCTTGAACCTTCGGCCAATTGTACTAGCCTTAAAAATTTATTTCAAAGTTTTAATTTGTTCAATGTATTTTGGGAACCTACTAGAATCACTTCTACAACAGCAACCTATTTAGATAATATTTTTACAGATGTTACTATTACTAGTAAACTCATAATTAATAATCTTCAGTCCGACCATAGTGGGCAACTTATAAAAGTAAATACAAGATTGGACAATGTCAGACCAAAAAAGGTGACGATTATACCAGTTACGGGTAGCCGTCTTGAGAGGTTTAGAAATAATTTGGTAAATACAATACCATTTTTACACTGTGGCGAAACTGCTAATTTTCACTACAACTTAGTCTTCAATTCCTTCTGTGAGGAATTTGACAGGATTTTTACTCCAGTAACGGTAACAGTAAACAACAAACATAGTTTTAATGATTGGGCAACAATGGGTATCCACAAAAGTCGTAAACGCTTATATGACCTTTATTATGAGAAACATTACAAAAATAGTGAAGAATTTAAAATATATGTAAAAAAATACTCCAAGCTCTTTAAAATAGTTTGTCATGAAGCGAAAACACGTTTCATTGCAGATAAAATTAAAAACAGTAATAATAAAGTAAAAGCGACTTGGAGTGTAATTAACAATGAAACTGGTAGATCGAATTGCCGTAACACCTCTATCTGTTTAAATATTAATAAACGCGTTATAAATTCGGAAATAGATATTATTATATAAATAGAAATTGCAAATGAATTTGATAAATACTTCTCCGAAATCCCGATTGTCACGACCAAATACCTTAACTCTTCGCCAAAAGCAGCATATGATATGCTTAAATTACACGTACCAGTATCTTCTACTGACTTGAAATTTAAGTATGTTACAGGTAGCGATATAATAAAAATCTTCAAATTAACCTAAAAATATAGACCTATTTCAGTGCTGCCTGTTTTTAGTAAAATTTTTGAAAAACTTTTGCTTCAACAGCTACAAACGCATTGTTGTAAATTAATGAACAAAAATCAGTTTGGTTTCACTAGGGGCTTATCAACAATTAATGCGGGTACTAGACTCATTGAGCACATCTTTGACGCCTGGGAAGAGTCACAGCATGCATTGGGCATTTTTTGTGATTTGTCAAAAGCATTTGACTGCGTCCACCATGAAACTTTACTCCTAAAACTAAAGCATTATGGAGTGAAAAATAGAGCCCTAAATCTGTTAAAATCATATTTAAGCGAAAGAGTTCAGATAGTCGATGTAAATGGCAAACGGTCTTCGGGTAGACCTGTGGGAATAGGTGTTCCACAGGGTTCTATTCTCGGTCCTTTCTTGTTTCTTATATATATTAACGATCTACCGTTTGTGGTAGATGATAGCCATGAGATTGTATTGTTTGCTGATGATACTTCACTTATTTTTAAAGTGAAGCGACGTGCGGATATTGATGACGAGGTAAGCAATGCACTCTCAAAGATAGTACGTTGGTTTGAGACGAATAATCTGCACTTAAACAGTAAAAAAACAAAGTGTTTACGGTTCATTACACCAAACACAGCGGAGGTACAAACCAACGTACTTATAAATGACCAGAGATTGGAACTTGTGGACACTACGGTCTTCTTGGGTAATCACGTTAGATAAAAAGCTTCAGTGGGGTCCACATATTACCCATCTAGCAGATAGACTCAGCTCTGCGGCATATGCAGTTAGAAAGATTAGAGAGTACACGAATGTTGCGACCGCTAGATTAGTGTACTTTAGTTATTTTCACAGCATCATGACGTACGGTATATTACTATGGGGTCATGCTGCTGACATTGATATAGTGTTTGCACTGCAAAAGAGAGCTGTTCGTGCTATATATCAGCTTGGTTATAGACAGTCTCTCAAAGAAAAATTTAAAGAAATAAATATTATGACTGTTTATTGTCAGTACATTTATGAAAATTTAATATATGTTCACAAGAATCGTCACCTTTTTGCTCTTAATAGTGATTTTCATTATTATAACACTAGAAATAAGGGATTGCTTGTAACTAATTCTAGTAGGCTTCATAAGATACATAATAGCTTTAAGGGTAAATGTATACACTTCTACAATAAAGTCCCAGCCACTGTTCAGGCATTATCTATAAATAAATTTAAATGTTTTATAAAGAAATGGCTCTGTCGTAAATCCTATTACTCCACTGCTGAATATCTAAATGATCGGACAGCCTGGGACTAGATTATGATTATTTTATAGCGACTGTACAATATTGTATATTTTTATTGAAAAGAGCGCAGAAAAAAGAATGCTGGGAGAGTTTCTTGCGCCGCTTCTTCTCTCTCAGAGCGCCATTTGTTTCGGAAGCGGTAGTAGTATCTAGTAGTATAAGAAATGACATCAAAAAGAATTCTAAAGGAATCAATTTTGAGAAAATAAATGCCTTTTATGCCTTTTAATAATAAATTGCTTAAAAGGAGGAGGTTATCAACATACTAGAGGTAGACAAATCTATCCATTTACGCTTACTTACGTTTCGATAACCTGTCGACATAAAGCATTGGACTATAACTATATTGGACATAACTATGGATAGATAAGATCTTGTCATTAAACGGTGACAGCAATGTATCCGTAACTAGAGATACGTTATTGAAAACGGCCGATAGTGTTCAGGTTCCAACTACGTGAAAACGGCGTGCGCCGTAAGAATTTGCAAGTCTATACTGTGTTTTAATTATGACTGTTATTGGATGTACAATAAGTGAGTGTTTATTGTAAGCATAGCGATGTCCATTATAGAGCCGGACATTGATCTTAAGCGGTGAGCGTGGTAGCAGTAGAAACTGATGTGATATTTCATTGGCTGCCAACGCGCTATGAACAAGTACGGCGTAGTCTTGTAATACTTAACATTCATGACGAGACCTATACAATCAAATTAAAAGGCCTCGAGGAATGTAAATGTCAATTACAGAAAATTACAAATCTACTCAGTGATGGAATCAATATGTTTAGTATATAGCTTCCTACCAATTTAATATTTAAATAAATGACTTGATAGTGTGTTTTGTCAAGCCGTTAGCCAATATAATACAGTTTTCTGTAGAGCGTGTGTAAGTTGTAATCATTTGTGTTTACTTTTATCCGACATTCAAAATTACTTACTTTGTAACGATATTTATAATATTAGCACTATATTATTTTCAGTAGTTGCTGGAAAGTATACATTCCAATTATTAGAATAATATGGTAAGAATTTGCATATAAAAGGTTATATTACGGCCTTTGTGACATGCATCGTGTAACGTAAGAATATAGACCAGTAGAATAATCACTAATTTGTGAACGAATTAGTTTAAGAATGTTTTAATTTTAGTGAATTGTTGGGAATATAATTTTTTGGATAACATTTCATTGTTATTTTCTTCATGGGTACAGGTACGAGTCGTTCGTGTATTACACAGTACACAAAAATTAAATATAACAATTAAGAATGTAGTATTGGTTAATTTAAAAATCGTATAATTGTTTGTTTTAGAAATTAAACTAAAACATTTAACAACTGATTCCAAAAAATAACAAATGAGCTTCCAAACAATAAAATATAAATTTTGAGCCACTTAAGTAGCGAAACTCGAGTGGACTGCAAATTAATTTAATATTAAATTCAATCTGCTTGATACTTTGGATGTTTTAAATTAATGTGTTTACTTAACTATAGTAGACAACAAACTATTTGTAACTAAGATAATATATTGACAAATTATGAAGATCGTACAAACCTATTTTTATATTCACGGCTATAACCAATTTATTCATTTAAACAATCAATTAATGATATAATAATAATATAAATTTACTATAACTGACTATTTTCATAGTAGTTGTAAGTGTTTACATAATTAAATCCTATTTTGTTTTTTTAATTCATTTAATTAAAGTTTATATTATATTATTGCTATAAAAATGGACTTTGTCTATCCGAATTTCCTCAAAGTGATAACCGTATGTTATTATAAGGTCAAATGCAAAAGCTGAACCTTCTTTCTGTCTGCTTCTCCTGGCCTCATTGGAAGTTTTCAAATTTTATCTTAGTCTAGAACGGACCCATTACGTCTATCATCTGACTAAAGATTGTACGGCTAAGTTGACCTTTCACACAACTCGCCCGTCGCAGTTTTATCTACACAAATATTTTTAATAAGTTTATTATGTTCAAAACTAGGAATTTTCAGTACGTCAAAAAAAACAATCGCTCAAACTTTTGATGGCTGTAGACTATAACGATTTACAGGATTCACAATCCGGGTAGTATACAAAGTAGATGTTTAATAATTTAAGTATGCTTTATAATGTTTATGAATAATGTTGGCGTGATACCAAATCTATGATATTTTGTAATACATATCTTAATATGCTTGTTTTAGGCATGGAAATCGTATTTACAAAGTCTAGAAAGGGCATGCCCGTGATAGTGATGGGACCGTATCGTTTCAATAAAGTTGTAAGTGCGGGCCCGAAGTTTCGATGGAGGTGCACGAGAAATGTTCACGGATGCAGAGCTCTTGTATATACATTTTATGATGAAGTCATACACTTTGATAGGTATCATAACCACTAGCGAACATTACCATTGCCATACTACGAGTAGTATTCCCTTAATTTGATATATTATATATATATTTGTTTGCACATGCAATGCGCTCATGTTGAAAATAATTTATTTATTTAATAACTAATCAAAATCTGTTGAACCCATTGAACTACCGATGTAGCTTTAAGGCATCGTCCTGCAATAATAATTGTAAAATAAATAAATATTTAATTTAAGGACTTTATTGCGATCATGTACCCATGATCTACCGTACAAGAGCTGATCAACTAGGACGATCCTATGTTCGTCCCGAATGACGGCTCATCGCGTAAGCACAATTCAACATCAATTATATTCAAAATCTTCAAAAAAAACATTTAAATAAAATGTTACGAAACTGTTGACGTAGGGACACATACTCTAGTCTATAGCACTGTGGATTAAGCGATTAATTATTGTTCATATTAGATGATACTGCAAAGTATTCCAAATATATTAAGCTAACTTTGTTTGACAATTGCAAATTACATAAAAATTAATTAAATTTTTAATAATCGTTAGAAGTAATTTGTTTATTACATACATACCCACAAGATAAAACTAATTTATAGCTATTTAATTTCAGACATACAGCTATCACTTGCATACCAATTAATAACAGATTAATAATTGAAACACTAACTTATTTAATACATGGGCTTTAGATTTATTAGACTAACTCGGTAGAATAAAGTATGTTTGTTTTATAAACACTTAATATATTTCAGATATTACTTTCTTACCGTCAAGAAATGGTAAACAATTATTATGTATGGGCAGCTTCAGATACGGCTTACACTACGTAGATATTGATGGTTACAAGACCTCGTGGATTTGTACCAAGAAGACCAAAGGATGTCGCGCGAGGATTGTGACCCTCGATACGGATGTCGTCGGTATGGTCAATGAGCATAATCATAAGTGAATGTAATGTTTGGCCACAACACTACAGAGACTATAAACTTGTTTATAAGAAACTGAACTAATTAACACAATAACGTAATTCAAAATAAATCAAAAATAAAGATGGAAATTGCAATTTTGTGATAAGACTAAAGGCGGCAAGTTAATAAAACTCTTACTTATAAATAAATGATAAGATTAATTTGCCCCAAAAGAAATATCTAAAATCTACTCTGTTGCCTATGTCGAAGAATATATTGAATTATAAGGCTGGACCTGATAACATTCCGTTGAGATTTGACTACAGTCTCATTCATGTTGTAGACTATTATTAAGTAATTTTCCGTCCAAAATTACTTAAGAGGTAATTTGAGTGTTTTCAGAATTTCTATGGGTTGTGTGTATTAAAATCATAACTGTTGATAAAATATTTAATTCAAATACGAATCTGAAGTTTAATTTTGTAATTAATATATTGTAGATTTAATACGATACTCAAATTGATCAAATATCAGATTTAATGTGGTAATTGCTGTTCTCGGAAAATCCCTTCATAAAGGTGCGGCACGCTTTAGAAAAGAGCTTGTTTAATAACTTTAAAATGTTCTGCACAATGAAAAATTGATTGAAATCTACAAGAGTTGGTTCCTTGTGTTGATCAAGTAATAAAATTGTTATTGGTTTTACAGTGAGGTTTGAGACAACTCGCTATGGGAATCCTGTGATGGTTGTCGGAAGGTACCGGTACAACCGCTGGAGCTACAGCAAAGCGCCTCAGGTGCGGTGGACCTGTGTGAAGAACCAGATGGGCTGCAGAGCCACCGTCACCACCCTTGGTAACGTGATCGTGAAGTATAAGAACATGCACACACATCTATGATTCGTGTGAGTTACAAGTGTGTGCGATATCAGTATTATTATTAGTGGGTTTAGTTTGGAATTGAATTTGTGGCGATCACTTACATCGGGTGATCTTCTTTCTGAGTCGAATTAAACTGCGGGTTTAAACTGTTCCTACCTTACTTTTCAATAAATATAAGGGTTATTTTACATTATTACTCGAGTAAAAAATTCATTTTGGAATTGCTTAAGAGTTAATAATCTATATTGTCCAACTCGAATATGATCTGATTATTAACTAGATATTTTTATTATTAGCTGAGTGAGCTTCGTGTGTGGAGTATGTTTTAAAATAACTGTTTGCCTGGAGTAGAAATACATTGGTTTAATGTTAATACAAATATAGCGAAGTAGTGCCATAACTCTCGTATAGCAAGTAATGTCCGTGGAAATGTTATAAATGCTAAATATATAGTTATAAATCATGTTATGCCGGCGATGAAATGAGAGTATTTAACATACATATATTATGTAAGTAGCACTAAAAGATCTAATGTAAACGTAGATTTTATTTTCAATCACAGGATTTTGATTGAAACAGTCCAAATACATTTTATCAAGCTGAATGTTGTAGAGTTATATCTTGCAGGAAAAGCGTAGATAGTATTATAGAGGAGTTGTGTATGTGATTTTATTTATTGTACTATTTATAAAGCTAAGTTATTTAGAAGTCAGAGAAGTTTTATGGAAATAATAAACCTTACTGGAGTGCGCTCAGAGGTTGACAAATCATTTCTCAGTATTTTGAGATGCAAAACAAAGCATGGTGTGAATGTTATAGCTGTCATGAGAAAAAAAAAATTCACTCTGGAACTTTACACCAACCCAAACCCAAAAAAGAATTTAAAAATATTATGCGAATTATTTTTCTCAGTAATCCAGGAAAAGTAAACAGTTCAAAGCTATATTGTTCAGTGTTATAATTTTAGTTTTTTTATCCGTAGTACAGATAAATTGTACGTTTAAATACAAAAATGTATTACAAGATACAGAACTGCGTGTTTATTGTTTGTGTTTTTTCGTTGTCTGTGTTTTGTTTTATTTATTAAAACATATTCATATATATTTTTTAAACGTGTTGTAACATAAGACCTTATTTTGGCGTAGCTTAACATTGTGGCTATTTACTGATGACCAGTGAGTCATATTTGTCATTATATCGTAAAAATAGTCACATCACATAATCAACAAAGTTTATGCCTGACGAATTAAACTCAAAAAAATTAAAAACAGCAGTATGCGTTCCGCTCAAAGTAAGTGTTGTCAAAAAGTAAAAAAAGTTTTCGAAACAGCTCGGGTCAGCAGATTTATAATCAAATTCGAATATTATTTTTATTTTCTTTAAGTGACATTTATAGAAATGGAGCATCCATTTTCAAAGAAGCTGCCTCAGACCTGACTAGAAAAAAAAATAGACTTATACGTGTTACATATGGTTTAGATATTATGAGGAATTTTATGAAGCTAGTACGATATCATGTATTATTGATATTTATTGAAGTATGTGTATGTGAGCAATTAAATAAGGCATCATTGTAATTTATATAATTTAAAACGAAACATTTTAGAGATATTTGTAGAATGAGAAGAAACAAATGAATACAAAAATGTACCTCTTATTGTGTTTACTTTATGATTGTTTTTTAATTATTTAAAGGTTACTTTTAATCTGTTATAAAAACTGGGTACTGGTATGATACAGCATTGATACATGAATATATACGCAATAGGAATATGTGTTTAACTTGTGAATGTCATGGTTATTTTAAGAAAAAATAAGATCGGAATCTAAAATCGAGACTCTGTAAAATTCAAAACTCATTTGTATGTCTCAGCGTGCAATTCTTTAGTAAATTTCCAAGAATATATAGAGGATAAAGAAGTATGAAAATACTCCTGGACCACTTAATATTAACTCTTCATAATAGGATTGTAAACTCTTATGAATGTAACATGAATGTGCCGCGAAGTGTTGATGCTTCTATTTGAAAAACAAAATAATATTCATACAAAATTACAGTTGAGAATAGCTCAAATACCTTGGATTTCGGTGCAATATGAACTGTAACTGTCTGTCACCTGTTTTGATAATTGCTTACGACCGAACACAAAAATAATCATTATTAACAGAACAATAAAATATATTGTAAAACGTGGTGATTATTACTAAGAATTATTTTATTTATAAATTTAATAATAATGTAACTCGTACAAATAAAGAGACCGATCAGGATAAAGTCAATGTTATTATTTTATTCGGAAATAATAAATAACAATTATTATTAAAATTTACTACTTTTTTATTCCTGAAGTGAAAAGGTTGCAAAAAACAAGAAAATTAATTTGAACAACGTTAACATGGAACGTAGCTCCACCTAACGTGGTTCAATCTTGGTCAGTCTCTTTTATATGTGCGTTAATTTATATATTCACAATAACTATTCCTTTATTTGAGGTCTCAAACATAACTGAATTGATATGCGGTAGCTGTATTTTATTGTTATATTTTTTTACTTCGTAGGCATTCTGAGTGACGAGCCGATTTATACATTATCAAGATTTGGCAAGCCAGTGATACAGGTGGGCAAGTATAGGTTCAATAAGTGGAGTGGCAGTAAGGGACTTCGGGCAAGGTGGCCTTGTGTGAAGGTCGCTGATAAATGTAAAGCTGCTCTGATTACAATTGGTGACGAAATCTTAAAATTTGTTAATGAACATAATCATTAAGAAATATGTTGAAAGAATAAGTGAACAGAATTAATAAATATTTTGTAATAAATTCTGTTATTGGCTATTAGAATAGTAACATACCCTTAATATTTTGGATTATTATTACGAATGAGTGAACTTATAGATATTTTTAGATATACATTTACTCAGTTATGTGTAATAGAAGCTATTTTTACTAGCATTGAGACTGAATAATGAATTATTCTCTTTTGTTCTAGATTTTCTTATTCAGCTTATACTTTTGACCAAATTTTATCTTTGGAAAACTAACTTAAGTTTGTTGTTGAGAAATTTTGTAATTACTAAAATTGTTTTCTACTTGGTAACATGGCTTAGGTTTTTTCGGGAAATTGGCTAACTTGAGGGTACATGTTTTTTATATGTGAATAAAACGTCATGTTTTGTTTTAGTACCAATTTTCACGGTATCTCGAAGTGGTAACCCTGTAATACAGGTTGGAGAGCATAGGTTCAGGAAGAGTAGCAGTACTGGAGAGCTGGTGAGATGGACTTGTATCAAAGATAACAAGGGGTGCCGGGCAAGAGTTGCGACGTACGATGGACAAATTATAAAACATAATTATGATCACAGACATTGACCGTTATAATAAATGTTAGCTACTAAATAAATGCATAATAATATGAATGTTAACACTTGACTCACCTGTCAATCCTCTGTGTTCTGGAAAATTTTCGGCAATTGAATAAAAAAAATATGAACAAATTCCGATTCAATCAGGGTGTCTGTATAACAAACACACATATTTTTGAATTTATAGTATAAGTAGGATAGTTTTGTATATAATATTATGTATACATGGTAATTTAGTATTTTGTAAATTATTATAGCTGCTAGAAATTTAATTTTAATCAACGTTCCACTCGTAGCTAAGCGTGTCTCTGTTGTTTTAAATTCTATAACAGTGATGTTAAAAAATACGAATTATTTGTTTTATATTTTGAATAAATATAATATAATTAAGTAGAGCAATTTTGACTATCTAAATTGAGTTGAAAATTCTTTTAAATTAGTTACATATTTTATGAAAACGTTAGCTTTTTCTTTATTTTTATTACAAATAACGAGCTCGAAAATACAAAGAATGAAAGAGGCCAGACAAGTATGTCAGACCTGTGGGAATGAAATCTCTGCTAACCTTCTGCAGACAGGAGTGAGTGCAAGTTTATAATTATCACTGAGAGATGATGGATATATTCCTCCAACAGCTTAAATAATGAACATATTATAATTTAACCAATAGCTAAACTAACATTCTACATAGATCAGACAGAAATTATATTACATATACACACATACACCCAACACTCACAAACATATCGCACGCTCACACACATACAGGTACATACATTTATCAAAAGTTAATAATTTAAAAAAAGTACTTAAATGTGCTTTAAAATTATTATTTTTTTCATTATTATTGTAAATCTATGAAGGTATTCAAAAATATTTTCCAAATTTTTAAATTGTATTTTTTATAACTTTTATTTTACTACCATGTCAATAAAACTATTGTTAAAAATAACACATTGACACACTGACATGGAAGAGCGGAGACACCTGTACAGGTAAGGCGTGCATTGGTTTTGTAGTAAGGTAAGCACTGTAGATCTAACCAGTCGTAGAACCGCGCTTTAGTCTGACAGTACTAGGCTTTGAGATCTACATACTGAACTTGTTTGTGTTTCGTACCATTTGATCAACCTAATATATTAGTTTGAGTCATTCGAGGTACAAGTATACCTTAAACTGCTTTCCTATTTGATCTCAATAGCCTGCATGCGTGTTTGAAACTGTGTGAAAAAGAACAATATTTGCCAAAAGAATGAAAATAATAAATATTAATAAAAAGCTAAATGTTATGTTTATTTTCCTACTTTATTTAGAATATCGAATTTCATCACTTAATTAGTTTAAGTTGGTCATTGACGCTGCGGTCTTATAACTTTATATAATTTTGTATATTTAGGTAATATTGATAAAGGTAAAGGAGACTATTTATATTCTTGAATATTAACTATAGATAAGTCTGTTAATTGTAAAATAATTAGTTGCAGTGTTTTCAACATCAAGATACGGGAAGCCAGTTCTGATATATGACGGGTGTCGTTTCAACATGAAGTACTTTGGGAAGAGCGCGTGTCGGTGGGTTTGTGTCAAGGCCACGGCTAACGGCTGTCAGGCGAAGGTCTTCACCGTCGGAAGTCAGATCGTGAAGGTGAATGACCATCATGTTGATACAGCGTGTTACTCGTACAAACAGAAGAAACCCTCGTTAAAGTGACGAATAAGACAATGCGTAACCCTTCCTTAGAGGCCGGCAACGTTTCTGTGATTCCTCTGGTGGTACAAGAGAATGTGAGCGGCGGCGATCTCTTAACACCAGATGACCCGCACGCTCATCTGTCCTCCTTTTCCATAATAAAAAGAACGAGGCAGTCTTCGGGAATATTTAAAGGGATAGAATGGATTTGCAGGGTGGATTTAAGAATAGTATTGTATGGCCAAATTCGAAACTGTAAAAAAGAGAAAAGTTGTGTATAAGGAAAAGCATGTTTGACTTTTTTTTGTCGTTTTGGTTAATATAACCTCATCTAAAAATTTAACCCGTGAAAAATTCAATAAGTCCATTAGTTTATCTAACTTATCCTATTATATAATATTATGTTCTTTTCAATAGACAATAAAAACCGGTGCATAACGAGTGAAACTCGCGCACGGTACATGACCTTGGAATCATTTGGTTTTAGTTAGTTAAATATGAAAGTTTAGTTTTATTTTAGTATTTTGTGTTGGGAGCAACAAAATTACTTTGATACACTTAAAAAGCGCTTAAACCTTATCATGCATAATGTAATTGATGACTGTATAAACTGATTATTACCAAAATTAGCTTGAGTGGAGAAGATCTCTTCGTATATAACTTGATTGAAACAAGAGATATTTCTCGACCTCGAACCAGTGATACCTTTGTACTGTATTTAATTAGACCTATCGTTAAAAATGTAAAATCAAAATTGTTGCCATAATATTGCTTCGAGATAATCTGTATATATATTTATTATTTATCTGCACTACAGATTATATTTTTAAGTTTTATTCCAAAGAAGTTCTTGAATTGTTCGTTATTATTTTAATTTGTAATTATGGATTAAATATTTCTTTATGTTTTCTAGAGAGTGTTATTCGTTGCAAGTCCAACCGTTATAATGAACCGCAACAATCTTAGACCGCTATTTGAATATTAAATTCTTTTATATCTATTGATGAGACATGAGACGCTCACCTGACTGAATCAGATACTGTTCATTGCTAATGCACTCTATTTCCATTTGTTCAGCGCAACTGCCGTTTGCCAGAAGGAAGCAAACGATACTAGCTAACAATAACTAAAGCAGTTGACAGTTTAGAAAGTGTTGCCTGTCGCCATGCTAATGCCAGAATATTCCTGTATGTACGACCTCGTATGTCAATGAAAAAATATTGCAGTTCCTAGATATTTCATATTACAACTTAATAATGACTTCATGCTAGCCGAGTCTTAGTGAGTATCGTTTTAGTTTATGTCTAAAATATTTT
Organism: Leptidea sinapis; assembly: GCF_905404315.1. Classification (NCBI taxonomy): domain Eukaryota; kingdom Metazoa; phylum Arthropoda; class Insecta; order Lepidoptera; family Pieridae; genus Leptidea; species Leptidea sinapis. Next base: position 5,301,034 of record NC_066275.1, on the reverse strand, counting down.
TAATGTCCACAAAAAGTAACACTAATTGTTTTTTCGCTAGACTTCTAAAAACAAAATTCGCGTGTATAATATATCCATCTATACCTATCGTTTCTGTTCGTGATCTGATCATTTTAGTTTGAGGATATTGAATTAGATTTAGATGTCACACAAAATTCTAAGTAAGATTATTGAACAAAAATATTACAAAAAATAGTTGTGATTCGTATTATAAACCTCGCCCTGATGAAGTTTTCATTTTTGTTGTGTGTTCTTCTACACATACCGTTCTTTCATTAACCTTCTGAAATCGCAAACTCTGATCGCGAGCGGTAGGCACGTACTCAGACATCACGCCGTGATGTTGGCGCGCTCGCTACGTTCCGTACGTTCATCATTGAACGTGTATTAAAAGATTGCTTATAATAAGGATGATTTGAGTGAATGTATCGGAAAGCTTTTGAAACAAGACCATGCAAAATAAATCATCTTACAAACAAAATAAGGGTCAGAAGTTGGCGAGGGAATAGTGTGCCGTACTTTCGATTTTGGTGTATGTGAAAAATCTAGTGCCCCGGGGCACTTGCTGATTTCGGAAGAAAAAAAAACGTTCGTGAACTAGGTGTTAAAACAGATGAACTGCAAAGGCCCTGACTGCCTTTGAGGTATTCTCCTAAAAAAAAGCACAAGAAAAACCTTCCTCTATCTTCTGGTATTTTAAAGAACTTTATTGCGGTGTACTCTAATGAATATATATGTGCAATTTTTATTCGAATATATATACCAACCCAAATTACGTAAAGATTGTGAAAGTTAATTTATTCATTTTTACAGAGCTACGATTTACACTGTCCAGATACGGAAGACCAGCTTTGGAATATGGTGGTTATCGTTTTAATGCCGCTTCATCCGGCTCACACAACAAGAAACATTGGAGATGCTCAAACACAAAGAAAATGTGTAAAGCTAAATTAATTACCATGGACCACAATATTGTGTACTATCTGGATGTTCATAACCATTGAATATCTATCTGGTTAAGAAGGGGAGAGTGCATTGATACAGAGATATTATAACATACAAACATTTATTTATGTATTTATTAAAAGGAAGACAACGTTGCATACAATATTAACCCTTATTCTAAAGCACACTCCTAAATATACCTATATGATAGAAATTGTATACCTCACTTACAGGCTAACTCAACATGCGTAATGAAATAAAAACAAAAGAATACATTTTACAAAATATATTATAAATATAATAAAAAATATTACTAGGTTAGACTAGAATAAGATACGTCAACAGACTGAATGCGAGCAAACGTCACCGTATTAACAGAGCGCCTATCGCTACACGCTACGTGGATGACAGAAGCCGCCCGCGTCCGTAGCTATAATATCATAGTCGGCGAGGCTACGCTGTACACGCCGGTGTCGTAGCTGACGACTTGTCGTCTCTTCGATATTACGCGACGGTGGAAGATCGGACTCGTCGGAATTTCCTATTCCGTAGATTTGTCGCCTAAGCGGCATAATATATGTTATGGCAAATTAAACGGCTTAAACTATTTTACGTTTGCAAAGAATGAGCTTTTGGAATGAATTTCTCGGGGTACGCTAAGGTTGGCAACAAAAGGCTGCTGTAGAGTTTTGCGGCAAGCACTTTTTGTCATCAATTGTTATTATTTTTTCTTTGAGTCAGAGTTAGTTCAGAGTTGTGAAAGTTGGACTCATACTCACTTAGACCTCGATACAATATTATTATTTCATTGAATAAATTTTAAATAACGTTATTTATTTGTTTACTATAGCGATAATAGTCCCTCTCAAACAGCCTGTCAAAATTTCAGTTTTCTGAGTATTGCGGTCCTGTACACGCAGTCTGCTGACATACAGATGGACGGATAACGGAGCTATACTAATTTGACATTGGCCGTTTGTATGCCCTTTTTTTACAAATATTTCTGAAATTATTATCAAAATTAAATTAAATTTAAATATTTGATAAAAAATATGATAATTATTACAGGGCTGACGTTCACGTTATCCCGATTTGGGAGACCCGCCGTAGACTACGGTGGCTACAGGTTTAACTTAAAGTCACAGGGAAAATATAACACAAAAACTTGGAGGTGTTCCAATACAAAAAAACTTTGCAGGGCCAAGATTATCACTGACAGTCTTAATAGAGTGAAATTTTACTATGATGTGCACAGTCATAATAATTTTTAGACAAAATATTACTAAATATATTTTCTTTTATGAGCACTTGCCTCACTTGATGGAAAGAGAAAATCAGCCGCCCATGGACTTCCCCAGTACAAGAGAACAGGAGTTGTGTTGCCAGCCTCCAGTTGGAACAGTTCAAGTTCACTTGCACTCTCCAAGTACTAACTCCCTACGCCATGAAGTAGTGATGCGCCGACTATTTATCGATTTCTTTATTACTGAGAGAAATACATCATATGTATATTTGACCTTTGTGTACAGTGACACACTCAGAGTTTGAATGTTGTAAATTAACTCGTTTATATAATATAAATGCTCAATTTAGAAATGTATTTGTATAAAATAATTCGTTCACTACATGAGCATTTATTTGACTATAAAACCCATATATATATATTATTTTACTTTACTATTAACTACTACAATCCTTTATACATTATATCCAGATATCACGAACGACAGCGTATCACAGCTAGCTGAGCTAATAATACAGGTGGAATATATAATGGTGATGATGATGACGCTCGCTTTCGTCCGCCGTTGTTATTTGTGTTATGTAAGCATTAATTTGATTGCACATTTTCATTTATTTTTAATTTATTATTTCAGATATGACACCAAATTTTGGTACATCAAGAAATGGAAGACCTGTAATCGAAATGGGGCCCTATAGGTTCCACATGTGGAGTGGCAGTAAAGGTAAAAGTAAAGTGAGATGGATTTGTAGTAAGGTCCACTCCGGATGTATAGCGTATATTGTAACATTTGATAATATGATTTTGAAAGAAACACCGCATAATCATTAAACAACTGAGGTCACTTAATGTATGTTTTAATATTTCGCTGCTATCCCCAGACTATAAATTAGGCTTACAACACAAAAGTAAGGTGATGGTATTATATATTGCTGGTAGTCACAAGTATTGTACTTTACACTATAGAATTCATTACAATATATACAGATAAAATTGTACTTTCGTTCAACTTGTTGATGATATTATAATTTTTCCTCTATAGTTGCTGCGTATGCGGTGTCTAGATTTGGCAAGCCAGTGATTCAGTACCAAGGTCACAGGTACTACAAGAACTCGGGGAGTCGAGGCGTCAAGCTGCTCTGGCGATGTGTGAAAGCGAGAAGCAAAAATTGTAGAGCCACCCTACATACTGTTAATAATGTTATCTATAGTCTTAATAATGAACACTCGCACTAAACATAGCTTAAATTAAATATTTTATGAGATATGTGAAATTTAAAACTTTATATTGATTGAAGTATTCTTACTTTTAGCAGCATTCTTCCTCTAACGAAGGCTTAGGTGGAAATCATTTACGTTAATTTATAACACGATAGAGTAATATTGACTTTTAATAGAATTTACAATCGAATGGTGAGGAAGATATTTGCAAACCGATCGTAATTGAAGGTATTATATTGATCGTAAAGAGAATTTACTAAGCGTTTACGGCCTTATAAATAAACTTGGTCTAAAGTTATACGAGAGAATAACCCAAGAATATGGAATATGTTTACAAATAGACATTCTCCTCATGTTTGGTATTCGGACGTATGACGTTTCCCGCGTTTATTTTCAAGGCAGTCTGAGATTCAGAAAACGTGAGAATTATCATTGTACTGACAGTGTTGTCAGCGATATAATAAACATTGTGCATATTCACGGATTATTCTCAGGAATAACTTTATTACGACTTACATTCCAATGTTTACATTTTGAATTATTATTTTGTTGTTAAATCGTAATATTTAAATATTTTATTCAAACTTGAAAGCCTGCTGATTTGAGCTAGAAGGCTGGCACATGGACCATAGTAAAATTATCGATAAACTCAAACTGGCATAAAAATATTGTGGATTGATCTAGTTTTAGTATAGAACCAAAAGGGAATAATGAATCTAGTCACTAAATAAGTTATTTTTTAAAGTCGTTTATGAAAATAAGGCCCGATATTTATGACATTTTATGTGATGTAATTTTATTTAAATTTATATAAGTTAAATACCAACTTAAAGATCTCAGATTATTTTTATTATTTATAATATCTATATTGAAAGTTCTTATTTTTTTTTTCAAAAATGTATATAATTTGATACATTTTTGCGAGATTGCTATTAAATAGTTAAAATATAATTTAATCTTATCTTTTGCATACCTCTTTTTTTAAGATATATAATTTTTTTTAGTTCGTGAACAATATTTGTTTATTCTAACTTAGAGTATACAAGTTTGTCCTAAACCATCTTCTACATATATTTCGGACATAGAGTTCATTTCTTTATATATGGAGTATTCACCAGTGGGAGGCTCCTTTCCACAGGATGCCGGCTAGATAATGGGTACCACAACGGCGCCTATTTGTGCCGTGAAGCAGTATTGTGTAGACATTACTGTGTTATGGTCTGAAGGGCACCGTAGCTAGTGAAGTTACTGGGCATGAGACTTAACATCTTATGTCTCAAGGTGACGAGCGCAATTGCAGTGCCGCTCAACATTTTTGGGGTTTTTCAAGAATCCTGAGCGGCACTGCATTGTAATGGGCAGGGCATTAATTACCATCAGCTGAACGTCCTGCTCGTCTCGTCCATTATTTTCATAAAAAAATTAGTATATTAGTAATAATGATGTGTTTTTTTTTTCATATAGGTATTACCTTCGATGTTTCATCACGAGGAACACCAGTTCTCAAATTTAACGGGTACAATTTCAATTTGAGAAAGGCAGAAAGCAACGAGGTCAGGAAACGCTGGGTGTGCTCCAAAATATACAAGGGGTGCCGCGCTGTCGTACTCACCGTGTGTGACGAAGTAGTGAGAGCAAATACAGAGCATAATCACTAGCGAGATTTAAGGTTGTTGGTTCTTGATGCGTCTGAATTTTTCATACACGTATATTATCTGATTTTACCGCCGGCTGCGAACCGCTTAGTAATGGAGCCTATATTTTTCAATATGTAAAGTTCCTGATATTGTCATATTTATTTATAAAAACCCCATTTGCCGTATCACCGCTCTTCGAGAACACTTCCCTTAAAGCCTCGCCTAGTATCGGAATACTGGGTCTCGAAATCTCGAGCAATTGCCAATTCCGTGGCCATCTGGAGGGCAAAGCCAAACTGGCTTCAAAGAAACTGGGCGTCATAAATAGAGCACGGCAATACTTCAAGCCGGCCCACATTCTAGCGCTCTACAAAGCGCAGGTCCGGCCTCACATGGAGTATTGCTGTCATCTCTGGTCTGGCGCACCCCAGTATCAGCTCGATCCATTTGACCGCGTGCAACGCAGAGCAGCTCGAATTGTCGGGGACCCAGTACTCTGTGAACGGCTGGATCACTTGGCGTTGCGTAGAGACGTCGCTTCATTGTGTGTCTTCTACCGCATTTATCACGGGGAGTGTTCCGAAGAGCTGTTCAACCTGATTCCTGCCGCCGAATTTCACCTTCGCACGACACGTCACAAGTTACGATATCATCCCCACCATCTGGATGTGTGGCGGTCCTCCACAGTGCGGTTTTCAAGGAGCTTTCTTCCTCGTACCACGAAGCTGTGGAATGAGCTTCCTTGTGCGGTGTTTCCGGGACGATACGACATGGGTACCTTCAAGAAAAGCGCGTACACCTTCCTTAAAGGCCGGCAACGCTCTTGTGATTCCTCTGGTGTTGCAGGAGAGTGTGGGCGGCGGTGATCACTTAACACCAGGTGACCCGTACGCTCGTTTGTCCTCCTATTCCATAAAAAAAAATAAAAATAAAATAAAAATATTGCTATAGTACTATTATTATACCCCTATGGGTTAGAGTATGAAATTGCCGTTTTATTGTAACCGATACCTCGAATTGACATAGAACCTTCATGGTTCTTCCTTAAAAAAATGTGCAACATTCGATTATCAACTTTCAGTTGTTTTTTTTATTTAGCTTAGACATGAAAGATGGATACTTCGAAAATTCGAGTGATTTCTGAATACGAGTTCCGATGCGGAACTAACGCAGCAGAAATAGCTCGCATTGATATTGTGAGCGTTGCGTTTGGAGAGGGCTCATTTGCGTCAAATCAATAAAAAAAATGGTAACCTCATGAATTGACTGATCTGCAGAAAGAAATATGTGTCGAAACTTGTATTGCCTTGATGAATCGATACAGAAATGAAGGAATCGAATTGTGACATGCGATGAAAAGTGGATTCTTTACGGTAACCGCAAGCGAAAAATGCAATGGCTTATCCTAGATCAAACGCCACAACAGTGTCTTAAAGCAAAGCTTGCCAATAAAAAGGTAATGACAACAGTTTGGTGGACTCAGTATATTGTTATTCACTACAACTTTCTCCAATCTTGTCAAGCAATACCGGCAGATGACTTCTGTGCCGAACTCCGAACAATGATAGCAAAGTTAGCAATGAAACAGTCCCCACTCATGAATCGATCTTCACCATTTTTAACTCTATAGGAACTGCAATTAGTAACCTTTCGTTACCCTCCGTATTCGCCAGATCTTGATCCAACGATCTACCATTTTTTTCATGATTTAGATTTTCGTACTACAAAATAAATAAAAATATTTTCAGTTCAATTCGGCAATTTCATACTTTAACCCTATATAGATATATATATATATATATATATATATATATATATATATATATATATATAGATGCCTGCTTAACACTGAAACCTCTTACTTAGTATATCTGCTAAAGTCCCAATGTCACCTTCAATACTTCCTATGGCGTGAATTTAAACAGACAGGTATTAAATAAATAATAAATAAAAACAGTCTCTCTTTAGGAAAAGTCTGTATAGTGTACTATGTCTGTAATGGGTGATATTTAAAAAAAAACAATGCACGGAAAGTATTCGATTTAAAATTGTAAGTAATGGTAATCACAAGTTTGCGCGGAGTACACCAGCGTATATCAGTATATCAGCTTGTCTCACATTCTAATTTAAATTCAAATATTTTTATTCAAAATAGGATTAAAAATTACTTATTGAACGTCAAAAACTACCACCCATTCAAAATAGACTGACCAGACCTGAGAAGAACGGGCGCAAAAAACTTAGCAGGATTTCTTTTTATAAACATATGGATTACAATGTGATATCGTACAATAAACATTTATAATTAGAGAGCCTGAGGGTGTTTGCATCGTTCCCAGTCTGTGGTGTCATAAAGAAAATCGTTTATGCTATAGTAACCTTTCCCACACAAACGTTTTTTAATAATTCTTTTAAATTTCGCAACACATTTGTTTTTCACATTTTCTAGGATCATATTGTAGAAGCATATACATCGCCCAATAAAAGACTTACTAACTCGACTTAACCGAGTAGTAGGCATAACAAGTCTATGTCTGTTCCTCGTGTAAACATTATGAATGTTACATTTTATAGCAAATTCCTCAATGTGCTTATGTACATATAGAACATTATCAAAATATATTGAGAAGCAACAGTCAAAATGTTGATTTCTTTTAATTTTTCTCTTAATGATTCTTTAGGACCTAGGCTATAAATATCGCGAATATCCCTCTTCTGCAGCACAAAATTGGTATTAATATCGGCTGCACTGCCCCACAACAATATACCATAGGACATAATACTATGAAAATAACTAAAGTATATATATAAGTCGCACCGTATCTATGTCAGTTAACTATCAAATTTTTTTAACCACAATTTTTTTGGTTTTACCACCTCTCCGTTTAATAAAATATTCGCATCTACATTTTTGACATTTGGCGCGGTAAATTTAATATATTTGGTTTTATGACTATTTAACAATTAGTTATTGGCGCTAAACCAGTACACGATGTCAGATAGATCATTGTTTACGTCAGCATATAAGACTTTGCTTCTTTTCACTTTGAATATATCTGAAGTGTCATCTGCAAATAATACCACCTTGTGTTTTTTTTCTACAAGGTTAGGTAGATCATTTATATAAATTAGGAAGAGGAAGGGTCCAATAATAGAGCTTTGTGGTACCCCCCACCGAGAGGAGTCCCAGGAGATCTCCTGCCATTCACATCGACCCTCTGAATCCTATTATTTAAATATGAGATCAGAAGATCGAGCGCAGATCCTCTTTTACCATAGTGACATAGCTTCCTGACCAGCGTTGAATGTAGAACACAATCAAAAGCCTTAGATAAATCAAAGAAGATTGCAAGGCAATCCCAGGCCTCAAAAATATTCCTGATGAGTTCAACGCCTGCATCCGTACTCGAGCTTTCGTATTCTACAGTGAACTCGTATGTGAGTTATCAACATCATAATTATTATAATATAATAATCACAAGTCTCTCCGAGAGGTGCAAACAGGTTATAGCCATCCGTATTTAACGGTCCTGGCATACGGCGGCTTCTGTTGGAAGGTTGACCTTATTCAACACTTACATGCATATTTGATTTATTATTAATTTGTACAGTCAATTTATTGTCACGAAATATATCTTTTGAAATAAAAATCTAACGTTCGTTTCTTTTCTCCTGATTGATAATAATTTTTTTTTACACAACATCTATAATATCAGTTATTTCCTTTAGATCTAGTTGTCAGCTACGAGGTGTCAAACCGAGGAACACCAGTATTGATATGCAACGGATACAAATTCGGTCTCCGAAAAGCAGAGAGCAACGATGTGAAGAAACGCTGGGTGTGTACCAGGATGTCCAAGGGGTGTCGTGCTGTCCTACTGACAGTCTATGATGCGGTAGTGAGATCAAATACTGAGCATAACCATTAGCGGGTTCTCCACTCTATATTCTTTATTTTCTCTATCGATCCAATTATATAATTACTTTATTACGGTTGCTATATATTTACTTACTAACATTAGTTTTTAAGTAAAACGTTACTAAGAAAGATATGGATCTGGTCCGAAATAAATGTTTTATTATTATTATCTTCATTATAATCTCATCTTATTTACTACATTTATTTAAATAACATGTTTATAAAAACAATATTACGCATAAAAATATAAAAAATTAAATCTCGTCGACGTAGCTTGATATTTCTACTATTCGTGAACGAACTAAATTGGATTTATGGAAATCAGTTTAATACGTTTTAGCCTGTATAGATATGTCGTCGAATGAAGTAAATGAATTTTGGTTTATGGTTATTTGATTAAATGTAAAATATTTGATATTGTTAAATATATAAAATATACGAAAACGTGTTCATATTTCTTAAACCCATAGAAAATAATGAACATGCCCTAGCAATCGAGTTTATGACTTCAATACTAGACAGCGGGTTGTTCTAGACTGGATTGCTTGTTTTATGATGTAAATAGAACTTACCCTTTCATTTCTTACGGTTCATTAAATTCTCATTAAAAAAACTTTCTTAAGTTCTAGCATATACATTGACCACGTCGGTGCGCGGTGGGCCTATATTGGTTTATAGAGACTATAGGTACAGTCTCCATCGGGCGGTCGGCCAGATAGAACACTGGGTGTGTTGCAAGTGGTCGACTAAGACGTGTTGCCGGGCCAAGTTGAGCACCTTTAATGGCGAACTGGTAAAAGTGAGAGACGAACATAATCATTGAGATTAACACAAACTTTAATCAAATGAATCTACTGGCACTTATCACGAACTATTGTGAAACCAGCCGTCAACACTTGTGGGCTGCAAATTACTATACTTCAAAATTTTAATTAATTAAAATGCGAGTAATAACTGATATTTTTTTTCGTAAATTACCCCTAATTATTTATCCCGACGATTCGTGGCTTACATACTGCCCACCCGTTTAAACAGTATTAAATCGGTGATACTTCTGTTAATCATCGACAAAGCCATTAGAAGTATTCATGTATTAGATATGCACGGTGGACTGCTACTCTACTCCGCATCCCATCAGTGTGAGAAAGTGCGTTATATAGACAATACCGATTTGATTTCAGGATGCGATTTGGGATAAGTGTTAGTGAGTGGTAAAGTTGATGATATAATATTTATTTTTAAGTGAAATAACTGTTTTGGGACGCAATTGTTATATCTGATATAAACTTTTGAAATATTTCATGTTTTTAATTTGAAATAACATTATTCTGTATGATTCTATAGTTTAACGTCTAAATAACCTATATCTTAAGGGATATATATTAATATTATAAATTTTTATAGTTGTCCTAAAAAATCTACACCCATCTACAGACAAAGAGCTATTGAGGAGCTTCACCATAAAGTTATAAATGTCTGGAACATTCAAACCTCAAGAATAAAATAAAGCGTTATCAATGTGGAACATCGAACTAGAATCTGGTGATAATAATAAATACATATATAGCGTTAAACATCTACTACACTGCCGCATATCATTTGAAGCACCCAGAGCATTTAAAAAAAAACGGTGCTATATTTCAATAAGAGTGTGCAAGATGCAGTTTGGACATCGACCCCACTTACATCATCTAGAAGCCTAGACACCAACGTAGCGAAACACATATTCGATATAATTATCAATAAAAGGAGAATACGGAAACGCTAACAAAACAACCAGAGACCCTGTTGTGACAAAACAACTTAACCACGCCAACTGACAGCTAAAGCGCACTCTAAAGAAATATCGTAATGACGGATTTCATAATTATTTCACGGGCCTGGATGCTACTGCTTCCTCAAATTATTCTATATGGAAAGAAAAATTTCTCAGAACACCTCTCAAACGTCTTAACGTCTCATCCATATGACGGCTCACCAGAATATATAGTCCAAAAGATACGTATGAAACGCCGAAGAAAAAAAATGGACCCTAAACAGGTTCCAAGATACAACCTCATTACAAACCGTATATTACAAGCACTATCTGAATCTGGTATAACTTCCCTTACGTATTCTTTAATGACATGACCAAACTGCAGTTCTTTCACCTGGAGTGGAAGGTCGCACAAATTGTAATACTGTTGAAGCCAGAGAAACAATCTTTACGGAATATTAAAATAATTTCTCCAGCAGCGCCATTTTATAGAACAACAAGGGGGCGCACTATCTGATCTCTGCCCTATAAAAGCAGGAACGCATCGCAGCGTACTAGGTTCAATACTATACTCACTCTTCAATGCAGACCTGCCGACATCTGAATCCGTAATTACGGGAACCTTTGCTGACAATAGCGCCATACTAGCTACACAAAGCGACCCAAAAATAGCCTCACAAATACTTCAAAAATAGTTAAATGACAAATCCCTATGGCTCAAAAAGTGGCGGATAAAAGCAAATGAAAGAAAATCAGTCAACGTAACATTCACCTTAAGAAGAGACTCTTGTCCTCCAGTCACACTTAACAACATTGCAGTCCCACAGGCAGAGCATCATCATCATACTTACCTTGGATTGCATTTCGATAAAAGACTTGCCTGGCAAAAACATATTTTCATGAAGAGAAACTAACTTGGTATCCAAACGCGAAAACTTTACTGGCTCATTGGACGAAAGTCGCAACTGCGTCTCCAGAACAAAATACAATACGTCTGTACGTAATCCAACTGTGGTGTACTGCATTCCATTTAAACATTGAAATCCTACAAACGTTTCAAAATAAAGCACTTCGCATGATAACCAATGCCCCCTGGTTCGTGCCCAACGAAGGAAGGCGAAGGCGTAGAAGGCGGTGTAATAAAAACCGCCTTCTACGCCTGCTGTAAATAAAGGATTAAAAAATATAACCTTTATGTTAAGGGATATAATGACAATACTATGTATTTTATGGTAAATGGTAACTAAAAACTTGATTTTGATTTAGGCGTCTTCAGTTTATAATGTCAATGGATCGATCTGATCACCGGGGATGTTTTGCTTTTCAAGGTACAACAATTCAGATATCTAACGGTGTATGGGTATGTTTGTTGTGGTTTTAGTGTTCTCCTTGGAAATAATTTTTTAATTTTATTTTCAGAATATTCATTAACAACTTCAAAGTTCGGTAATCCAATCTTGATGTTCAACAATAACAGATTCTGTTTGCTTCGTCAGAATTGCAATGGAAGCAAAAAATACTGGATATGTAGTAAGTGGACGAGTAACTCATGCCGCGCTAAACTAACTACCTATGATGGTATCATAGTAAGAGCTACATACCAGCACACTCATTAAGATATTTGATGTTCAAAGTTACTAAAATTAACTGAGCAAGTGCGTTATTTATTAATAAAAAAAATTGTTTTACAAATTTTCCTTTTTTTATATGTAGGAGTGTCCAATACATTGCTATCATAATAAAATCATATCAATATTAGTCCCCGTTTGTCTGGAATTTCATAATATAAGAATATGTGTATTTTTTTGAAGAATGGACATACGAGCTTACGAGTCAACTGATGTAAAGTGATCATCGCCGCCCACATTGTCTTGCAAAGCCAGAGGAATCAAAAGCTCATTCCACAACTTGGTCGTACGTGGGAGAAAGTCCCTTGAAAACCGCACTGTGGAGGAACGCCACACATCCAGATGGTGGGGATTATATCCTAATTTGTGGCGTGTCGTGTGAAGGTGGGATTCGGCGACAGGAATCAGGTCAAACAGCTCTTCGGAACACTCCCCATGATGAATGCGGTAGAAGACACACAATGAAGCTACGTCTCTATGTAACGCCAACTTATCTAGCCTTTCACAGACAATCTAAATCCTCGACCATTCGATAAGCTCTGCGTTGTACGCGCACAAATGGTTTGAGCTGATACTGGCTTGCGCCCGACCAGAGATGACATTAATACTTCATATGTAGCCGGACCTACGCTTTGTAGAGCGCTAGAATATGGGCCGTTATTACTATACTTAGCCTATTAACTATTGAGCGAGTGTTTTGTTAAACGGAGAGGTGATAAAACTGGTGGAAACTACTTTTTAATTTCTTGGCATTACTCTGGATTCCTAATTACAATGGGGCCCCCATATTGAAGGATTGGCTTATACACTTAGTTCGGCAGTATACGCGGTTAAAAGGATCAGACAATTAACCGACGTAGATAAGGCGCGACTAGTATACTTTAGTTATTTTCATAGTCTTATGTGCTATGGTTTATTGCTATTCGGCAATGCTGCCGGTATCTTCTTAATCTTGATAATTTTTATTATTTATTTATACTATTAATCATTTACAGAAAGAATCTTAAAAGCTAACATAGTCCCGCAAAACTGTTTTTTACAGTTTGTCTGCAGGATAATGTTGTGTACGTACATTTACTTACGTACATAAGTAAATTTCCTAGAAACTGCCAAAACCATAATGTTAACAACAGCAACAAACATAAACTTATAATACCTACTACTCGGCTAAGTCGAGTTAGTAAGTGTTTTGGGCGATGTATATGCTTTTACAACGATATCCCAGAAAATGTTCAAAACAAATGTGTTACGAAATTCAAAAGAATTGTTAAAAAACGTTTGTGTGAGAAATGTTACTATAACATAAATGACTTTCTTAATGATACAACAGATTGGGAATGGAGCGACCACTCTCGGGTTATTATTATGATTTTACATTGTGCGCTCGCATAACGGCATCCAGCTGCACTTGATCCTTGACCTAGTAGAACCCCGGGTTAAATTTTCAGTTCACTCATTTTCATTCACATTTTATAAAAACAAAACGAGATCATCTCAGAAAACGTTGAATGAACTATTAGAAGTTGCCTGCACTTCATATTCTCACATTGCTATAATTAATTATTAACATTAAAATCAGTGCTTACAGTCAACTTAAAGGCTGGCAACGTTCGTGTAAACCTTCTGCGAGAAGAGAGTTGTGACGGCGGTGATCACTTACCACCGGGAACCTATACGCTTGTTTGTACTTTAATTCCTGAATAAAGCCAATGAATTATGTAAGTATCGTGAGAAAGGGAAGTACGTGACCTAAGCCTCTGAGAGACAGGCGTCAGGCGTGAAGTGTATGTTTATATGAACTTGTATGTAGCCATAATAAAAAAATTAACCAGGCTTTTTTATTAAAAGGTTACTCATTAACAACTTCAAACCGTGGCCGACCTATCATGGTGTTCAGAGGATACAGGTACAGCCTCCATCGCACCGCGGCTGACAAGAGATTCTGGATATGCTGTAAGTGGGCCAGTAGATACAACTGCCGGGCTAGCCTCACCACCTATAGACACGAGTTGATTAAAGTTAAAGATTATCATAAACATTAAGGCGTTACAAAGGGGCTCAATGATTTTAAAGTATTACTTTTAGGTTGCTTGTTAAACGTCGTTTTAATTATTTTAATTCGCTCGACTCGAGTTAGTACGCGGCAATGGATAATCAGCAACCACGATGTTTTTCAAGGTACACGGTCGATTAGCTAAGGTCCGTATTACAGATGACGTCTCAATACTTAATTAGATGTAACTTGAATAATCTATATAGTTTGCCATTTTCTTAACTGTGTATAATAAATCTGGTGATGTGCCAGTAAAACTCGCTCTCAAACAGTTCAGTTCCATACTTCAAGATATAACACTTTTTAAAGTAGTATTGTAGTAGAGTTTTCGTTCGGCTTAAAATCCTAAAAGTTAACAATTTTGGCTGTAAATAACTTACCTACTATGACGTCATCTTATCGACCTCAGTTTCTAACTCTAAGATCAAGAAAAAAAGTGTTTTTGGACCATGTACGACCATTTGTAAAGATGATTAGTTAAAGTAGTCTATATGTTATTATGTACTGCTTCTCAGTATATTTAATTAAAAATCTACTGTTAAAATATAAATTGTAAATCTTATGATCTTAATATAGAATTGTTAAGTTGTTGTGTTATTTTTATATTGTAGCGTAAATTTTAGGAAATGGCATACCCTCCTTAATTAATAAGAGCAAAAGGCCGACTTATATAATCTCTTATAGATTCCAGATTTTAATGACAATTAAATTTAATAAGACGTGTATTAAGACATATATTTTTTTATAGAATTACAGATTACTTTCGGTGAAAATGGAAATCTCGTTATGTTATATCGAGGCTATAAATATCTGCTGAAAAGAATTCTTGATGATGAGAAAAGATGGATATGCGACAGATGGAAGTCTTGTCCATCATATATTATTACTATTGAATCGAAAATCGTTAAAATACACCGACATAATCATTAAGATTTATCCCACTGAAGGGAATATTTGTATCTTAAATGTAAAATAATTATCAAAGAGAGAGAATGTTTTTATAAAATGGACTACAGAAATTTATAGTGTCAAAGTGGACGGAAATGAAGCGAAATATTTTCCAGATCAGGGATGTCTTGTAAAGTCTTTTTTTACGGCAATAAGGGACGAGACGAGCAGAAAACGTTCAGCTGAGGGTAAATGATGCGGCCTTCACCTTTACGTGAAATAAGTTGCTGTTTAGTGATATGTTTGTTTTATCAAAACTGTAAATTTGTAACATTTTCTTTTACTATCGCAATAAAGTATTTTCATTTCTTTTCATTACAAATATTTTCTTCCAAATAATTACTTCTATTTGGTATTTTTTTTTATTAAATTACAGTGTACTTTACTTAAAACTATGCGATGAAGTGAAAATTTCATCAAAGCATGGTTAATAATTGCAGTACTAGTATGTTCACCGCCCGATTCTCCCATTGTCAACGTAAGCTGACTTTACCATAAAGTGCTGGAGGCGTCTAAAGCAGTTTTCACTTGGATTAAAATATTATTTACTGAAGTTAAAAGTGTTGCTTTTAAATCGTAAATTAATTTTACATAAAATACTACCAAACAAGTCTTTCGTAATTTTTCATTTTGTTTTAATATTTAGTTTATTGAACATAAAAAATATGCATCTGTCTTGCAAATTCATATAACAATAAATATTAAAACAGATTTAGTTGTTAATATATAAATATCAATAAAACAGCTGAAATTAATAACTGTACTAATTATCTTAAAAAATACAAATTCATATTTTTTTGTCAAATACTTGATAATTTATACAAAAGTATTTTCATTTACTTGAATACAATTTATATTTATGTTTATGTTTGTAGATTTCCAGATTGTTCATTCGACTCTCGGGAACCCGATTATATTACACAGTGGCTATAGATATTTACTAAATAGAACGAGCGGTGTTAAGAAAAGATGGCTTTGTAATAAGTGGTCGAGATACTCTTGTAGGTCATATATTATTACTATTAACCATGTAATTGTTAAAATAGTTGAGCAACATAATCATTAGAGCGCTCAGTAAGGCATTGTACGTTTAAAATTGTGATTTGAATGCATTCAATTCAACAAAGAATAATAAACTGTAGGTGCTATCTTATGGTTCAGCTGGAGTTGAGGTCTCGTTGATTGGTCTTGGTATTCAGTTTTACATTAAAATACCAGACAGAATACTAGGACTCACTGACCATAAATTGAAGAGCTTTCATTATAAAAGCTTCTTTGATAAAGAAGGCTTACTATATTATAATAGATTATATAGAGGTTAATGATGCATGGCTCTTGTCTGGTTCTGCACAGCCACATAAAATTGTATAATATTATACTAAATAGTTTCTTATCAGTTCTTCTCACCATGTCAAAGCCCCTTTACAAACTTATGTAACTTCATGACGTTTACCAAGTGGAGTTACAGTATGTTATGTTATTGTCACTCCCTATGGTAAGTATATTATATACATATATTTATATGTCATAACTTAACAGTATGTGTGTAATTGGCAGTAACAGTAATAAGTATATATAGTATTAGGCATGGTTGATGAGTCAAGATAATCAATTCTTACCAATTTAATAATTGTTACATGTGATCCTCTCTTGCCTCTGGTGTTGTGGATGTCTGGGCGGTTGTCTCACGCGAGCCTCTTATATAAAAAACAAATCCTTAAAAAAATTATTCCTCGTGCTATTTTACCTTTGTAGAAAAAGCAATATTGTAATAAAGAAGGTATTAAATACAACCAATGAAAATATTATTATACTTAGTAAGTTAAGGACCTTTTGTGTTTATTTTCTTTATCTCTTTCTGATTATGTGGTCTGCTGACAGGTCTTCCTTTAATGTATCATTTCTGACTTAATTATTTGGAATATTACAAGAGCTGAAACATGACTTAAAAAATTCTCGATGGTTAATAATTTTAGAAAGAAAAACACCGAAATTAAGCACTGCGTGACTTTCCTTTTTTCTAGTAACGTAATATACGAAGTAAAAATTAAGTTTGGTAGACTGAATTGTTAATAACAAAAATGTCTTTTGGCGCTTAGTTAAACTACTTTTGGATAGTTTTGCTCTTTTATCTGGTATTATTGTAACAGAGACGACCACGCGGTTCAGCCGTACCCACGTTTCAATCTATTTCTTATTTTCGTTTCAATATTTATTATTTAGGCAAATATACTGACACCAAAACACAACCATAATGTTGCACTTGTATTTAGTTGTAATCACCTTGTTTCGTTTTATTTGTTTGTTTGTTAGTAACTGCAAGTAGTTTGTTCAATTATAGTTGAGTAGTATACTGCGTTAGGTTTTTTTCAGTGTTTATTTATGTTTCTTTTAAATTTCTTGAATACAGTCTAAACTTATGCAAATGTTAACATGCTTGTTTTAATTTTTATGATTTAATTTGTACTGGTATATAAAGGTATAGGTATTCGACTTCCACAAGAATTTAAATCAAACATTTGCGTTAAAATCATGTCAAATATTTTACTTTTTGTCAATATGTATATGTGTAGTATATAGCTACGAAGATCAGCTACAGGTAAATAATAGAAGAGCTCACAGTAATGCAACCCTTGGCTAATTTAGTGGCGTTGTATATACGTATTAACTTTATCATTAACAGAAAAACAGAGAACATTGAAACATTCATTCAAATTAACACCTAATATTTTGGCAGTAATGTTCAAAGTTTATTGTATAAGCTCACGAGAACTACATTACACACACAATTGCAAATGGATTAAAAATGTCAACTAAGTTACATAATTTTGTTAATTTAAAGGGGTAATTTTTAAGTTTTGATATGCTGTTATTTGGACAGTGTTTCACTAAACACTTTGTCATTGCGTGGCGTAGTATTCAAAGCGCGGACAAAACACAACTGAATGAATACTGTCTACTGTAGGCAGAGTTTTGTGAGTTTAGTTGTATCTTGTACGTTAATGCTTGAAACAAATTAAAAAGCAAAAAAAAATTTAAATTATTTAGTATACGTTCATTTTTGTATTTCCTGTCGCTTATCAAATACAATCACAAAAATCAAGCAATCTATGTGAGTCAACAAACATTGGTACTCATATCAGCTCACACGTTAAGTGTTTAAATTGTTTTTTTTCAAATGATATCGGAGGACAAACGTTAAAAAATGAGCAACATTCGATTATCGACTTTCAGTTTTTTATTCAGCTTAAGGCCGTTTTCAATAAGTTAGTTTAAGTTACTAGAGGTAGACAAATCTATCCTTTTACGCTTACTTACATTTCAATAACGTATCGACATAAGGAATGGACTAAAACTATACTGGACATAAGTATGGATAGATAAGATCTTGTCATTAAACGATGACAGCATTGTATCCGTAACTAGAGATACGTTATTGAAAACGGCCGTTAGACAAGAATACTTCGAAAATTCGATTGGTTTTTGAATACGTGTTCCGACGCGGAATAAAGCGGCAAAAACGGCCTACAATATCAATGTTGCGTTTGGAGAGGTGACTGATAATGAACGCATCGTGCGATTTTGGTTTAAACGCTTTCGTGATGGATATTTTGGCTTGAAGAACGAACCAAGTAGAAGATCTCCCGCACAGGTGATTAACAATGAACTGAAAGAGATGGTGGAAGCCAATCCGAGCCAAGCTACCCACCCAGTAATTAGCGACATTATGTGCAGATCTTTCTGCAAGACAACACAAGTTTCAAATCGTGTTGAAACTTGTGTTGCCTTGTTGAATCGATACAGAAATGAAGGAATATTGGATTTAATTTTGACATGCTATGAAAAGTGGTTTCTTTACGATAACCGTAAACGAAAAATGTAATGATTGACCCCAGGTCATACGCAGCAACAGTGTCCTAAAGCAAAGCTTACCAATAAAAAGGTAATGGTATCTGTTTGGTGGTCTCAGCATTGGTGTTATTCACTATATCTTTTTCCGATCTGGTCAAGCAAAACTAGCAGTGAAACAGTCCCGACGCATAAATCGATCTTCACCATTATTGTTCTATGATAACGCGATACAGCACGAGAACCCGTTTTAACTCTACAGTAACTGCAATTAGAAAATATTCGTCGTCTTCCATATTCGCCAGACCTTGCTCCAACGGACTGAATTTGGACAATTTTCTACGTGATAAAAATATTTCTTCTCAGGAGGCAGTACAAAATGTTTTGACACAGTTTGTCGAATCTAGATCACCACAGTTCTATCGCAAAGGCATAAATGTTCCTATTAAACCTTTCTATTAGATGGCAGCAATTTATGGATAATAATGGTAATTATTAAATTTTTCAGTACAAATCGGCAATATCATAATCTGACCCCTAATAATATATTTCTGGTAACTTTTTTCTGGTTTTAGAAGGTCTTCTTGATAATTCATTTAAAGAATAATACAATTTAATTAGTGAAATTCTACTATATTATAACATTAGGAATTACGATACTGTTTTCTTTCTAGATGTCAAATTTGGAACATCGAAGAAAGGTCACCAGGTGCTGTACTACCGCGGCCATCGCTACAACCAGCACTATGTATCGCGGGATAACCTTCGCACCACCTGGATCTGTGTGAAGAAGAATCACGGATGTAGAGCAACAGTCCTGGTGACGCAAAATAACGGCATATTCATCTCAAAAAGTCATATTTGTCAGTAACGTTATTGTTACTGTTGGAGGTCACAAAAGATTTTAGCCCCACGCTAGACGAGGAGAAGGAGTTCTTTCGTCTAATGGCCGAATTATATTTTCGATCACAATTTTAAATTGTGATTCGAGATTGTTATTTTAATCCTCTTCCCGCTTTTGGCATTTCTTCTTCTTTCTTTCAATATTAAAGTAATAATCATATTGACTGTTGCATATCACCATGTTCCCTAAGAACAAAATCACATTAATTAATTTGCTAGAAACTGCGACAGTCATAATATTAACTTGAGGAACAAAGATAAACTTCCTATGCCTACTACTCGGTAAAGTCGAGCTAATAAATCGTATGTTGGGTGATGTATATGCTTTTACAACATGATCCCGAAAATGTACTAAATAAATATGTTACTATATTCAAATGAATTCTTAAAAAATGTTTGTGTGTAACATCAATGATTTTCTCAATGATACCACAGGGTGGGAATGAAGCGAACGCCCTCAGGCTATATCAAATTAAATTTTATTGTACGATATTACATAATATATTGTTGCTAAATTAAGAAAAAAGAAACTCTGCTGAGTTTCTTGCGCCCGTTCTTCTCAGGTCTGAGATATACTATTTCGAATAGGTGGTGGTTTTTGACGTTCATTAAGAGATTTGAAATCCTATTTTGAATAAAAATATATGAATTTGAATATATCTTTGTGCTGATCTATTGATGCTTGAATGAATGTGACTGACAAGCGTGTTTACAACTGTGTTGTATGTTATATTGGAAATTGAAATACACATTCAGAATTGGTTGACGGATGAAATAAAATCTGGATTCAAAATCAAAATCTTTAATTTTATTTCGGAGATTGAAAAGGCTCTTAGACAACTTTTACTGGTTAAGTAAATAAAATAGGATATTATCGCCTTTATGGATACTTCTTAGAGCAACTCAGATGAAGCCGAAATCTGTTTCTTAATTTTTATTGTCTCCGATAAAGATAATGATAGTATGCCAATATTGATTTAATTTTTTAAGGATAAAGAATATGGAGAGTTAATATTTTAATTTGTTTAAATTATGGTATGATTCCCGAAAATAGAATATACGAAACGATTAATTGTTTCTCTATATCATTATAAATGCTTTTCAATGACCCTGATAAAAATATGTAAGTATTGACTTGCCGATTTTAATATAATATAATAATTTGCATAAATAATAGATGTTCATTTGAGAATCAATTATTATGATAAAAAGTCTACAAATATTATTATTGGCCTGAATTACCCTGAACGGTAGTTTATTTATTTATTTGTTCTACTATAATAATACTTAAATCGCATCATATTATTAATTGATACATGAAAGACTGAAAATTATGAAGAAATTCACAGAATTTTGAATAGCTTACATTTTGGAGATATTCATTACAGCGATATTTAAGCGATGAATTAAGTGAACCTTAGGCGAAAAATATTTTTAGCTCTAAATATGTCTTGCGTATGTCTTTATCATTTAATATGTTTTATATAGAAATGATTTAGTCAAAGTCAAAGTCAAAGAATCTTTATTCACTGTAAAATTAGTAATAAGTTATTTAGTGCAAGTCAGGATGAAGTACAAAGGTTACAATAGTGTTTAATTCTGTTTGTAGTGAAACTTACGCATGTTGGAGTATGATGTAGACTAAACTAGTTGTCGTTGTTTTTGTTACAGCATACATTATGAGCCTCACCAAGCGAGGCAGGCGGGTGTTGGTGTACAATGGCTTCAGGTACAACGAACACAGTAGCAGTACGGCCGACAAGGGCTACTTCGTGTGTGTCAAGTGGAGCAGCGCCAACTGTAGGGCCGCTGTCAAAATTGTACTCGATGAGATTATTGTCGGAAAAAATTACCACAATCATTCTAGTATGTATTGATTGTTGTATGATAGTCATGTACGATGAATGATCTTACGACCGCTACGCCACAGGTTATTATTCACTTGACTGTGCTATGTGTAGAATGTTGAATAAATGTCACATTTTTTTGAAATCACTTTGATTAAGTATTTTATATTAAATTCAAATTCTACAATAGTTCCTCGCTTTCCTGACAAAACGGACCTTTATATACTGACAGATAGCGAAACTCTTCTATTGTATTTCTTGTTTTGAATAACTTTAGGCAATGTTTATTATTATTTTAAGTAACACACTGCGGTGTTTCTCAATTAATATAAGCGTTAAACTATTATTTATATTTAATTATGACAGACTTTATAATTTTAAATTTATTATGTTTTAGTAAAGACACTGTACTTGTCACTTGGGTCTCCTTAACTTTATTCAAATTTTCCTACTTCACCACCTACTTCAGATGTGCACACTTTTACAAAATATAATCATCTTTTTGTGGATAATTCGATTATGAGGTCCGCTTTTTGGATTTTCGAAACTATTTCAAAATCAAAATCAAAACGTTTATTGAACTCATACCATCGATTAACAATGATTTAAGTTCAGTCATACACTTAATTTAATAACAATAAATAAATAATATCAAATAGATAAAATTAAAATCAAACAAATCAAATTAGTAAAATAAATAATATCAAACAATTAAAATCACATATAACAAATGACACTTAAGTAGAGCAATTCAATTCCAGGCTGCTTTATCATTTAAATAATCTTGGATATTGTAATAAATAGCCTTTGTTGCTTAATTTACGAAGTGAAATTTGTGAAGGCTTTGAATTTGTTTACAGACATATTTGCTATCTGTTCGGGGAGTTATAGAAGTTATAGAAGTGAACACACTGACACCCAAAAGAATTACTGACTTTATGGAGTCTTGTGGCAGGCATGGCAAGTCTACCCTTATTTCTAGTATTAATACTATGTAAGTCACTTAGTCTTGTGAACTTATTTTTATTCTTTTGTACAAACAAATTCTCGTAAATGTATTGTGAGGCTACTGTCATAATACTACTATTTCATTAAACTTATTCTTTAACGAAATTCTAGATCCCATGTTATAAATGGCTCTAACGGCTCTCTTCTGCAGCACAAATATCGTATTGATCTCAGCAGCATTACCCCATAAAAGGATACCATAGCTCATAATGCTGTGGAAGTAACTAAAATATACTATTCCGTATCTATGTCAGTCAGTTCTCTAATCTTCTTAACCGCATATGCTGCAGAGCTTAATCTGTTTGCTAAAGCAGATATATGGTCACCCCACTGAAGCTTCTCGTCTAGAGTTATAATCAAGAACACTGTCTTATTTACAAGATCCAACATTTCTCCATTTAATTTAATATGTGTTAATCTTTTTTACATTTGGTAATATGAATTTTAAGCATTTCGTTTTCTTATTTACATCTTCAATAGTAGTTGCATGTCGATTAACTTTAAATAGTAGTGATGTATCATCCGCAAACAATACTATATCATGTGTGTTCCTTATAAGATAGGGTAGATCATTGATATAAACTAAAAACAGAAATGGTCCGAGAATTGAACCCTGCGGGACACCCATTCCTAACACGGAGCCTAAAGACCTTACACTATTAACTCCAACATACTGTATCCTGTTATTCAAATATAAGATTAATAAAATTAAAGCGCTTCCTCTTATGCCATAGTGTTGCAATTTCCTGATTAGAATTTCACGGTGGACGTAATCAACCGCTTTGCAAAGGCCGGAAATGATTCTTAAAGAATATTGTGAATCCTCCCAAGCACTAAAAATATGTTCCATTAATGCAACACCAGCGTCAACAGTTGAACGTCCCCGAGTGAATCCGAATTGTTTATCATGTATAATTTTATTTATGTTAAAATGAGCGCGTAGTTGACATAGTATTAGTTTTTCAAATATTTTACTCAGGGTAGGCAAAATTGAAATAGGCATATAATTAGAGGGATCTAAAGTGCAACCAGACTTGATTAAATGTATTATTTTGCTATGCTTCATGAGGTCTTGAAATGTGCCACAGTCATTTGTTAAATATATGGGCTAGATCAGGCGCTATTATATCAATCAGAGAGCCTATTACTTTAACAGATATACCCCAGAGGTCAGCTGTGTTTTTAACATTAATCTCTTTAAATGACTTTATAATATCCGATATATTAACATACTCAAATTGGAAATTATTTGAACATTTAATAACATTTGCAGAAAGTAATGATATTGCCCTGATTGGACATGAGTTTAAATATTTAGTGGTAGATATGGGAACATTGGTAAATAAATTTTCAAAAGCTCTAGCAACATCTAAGTTTGGTTTTACAATTACATTATTAATATTTAGATTGAACTCCGAGTTGCGATCCTTTGTTTTACCAGATTCATTATTAATCATTTTCCAAGTGGTTTTAAATCTTAAGTATAAAGATTTTGCTGCTTGACAAATATGTTTAAATGAGTTTGAATATTTTCTTACATATTCCAGAAAGAGTGGATTATGGTTGAAAGTTTTTTCATCATAGAGGCTATATTGAGGCTCATTCTACTTTTATGAATTCCAGTTGTAAAAAGGCAAAAAAAGGCATAAAACTTGAGAGATAGGATAGTTTTTATTTCTATTTGGGACCCATAATTATGTTTATTTTCAATATTTGTTTTGTATGAACATATTTTCTATGAGGGAATTTAGTGACGCATGGTTTGACAGATCTGCTGTGAAACAATTTCATTGTAACAACATATGCTCCCTGCATATGTTATATAATATTATTGACAAATCCATAAAAACCAGTAGTTTATTTATCATGTACAAAACAACGTCTGTCGGGTCAACTAGTATTTTATAAGTTTTAGTAATATATTATGTAAGTTAAGTATTAGTAATAAATTATATAAAAAAATAAGTTTTACGCTAACATCATCATAATTTCAGCCAGAAGACGTCCACCTCCCCCAAAGATCTCCACGATGATCGGTCCTGCGCTCCCCTCATCCAACGTATTCCGGCGATCTTGACCAGATCGTCGGTTCATCTTGTGGAGGGCCTACCAACACTACGTCTTACGGTATGTGGTCGCCATTCGAGGACTTCACTGCACCAACGGCCAACTGTCCGTCGAGCTATGTGCCCTGCTCAATGCCACTTATATTTCGCAATCACTTTACGCAAAAAATACAATTACAATTACACGCGTATTAATTCTTTAAAAAGTACATATTATTTAAATAGACTATACATATTACATGTTTATATTTCGTCTATTTTGTTAAGAAAACCACGTTAAGAAGACAGGAGATCCGAAAATTATATTAGTTTATATTTTATTCTATTTTTTTATATATAACACTGTTCAATTTGTTCTTGTTATTATTAACTATATGAAGTAAGTAAAAAATAAACAACCAAGGTATTAAAGACTTGGAAAAAAGCGTCGTGCTGATTTGGAAAATTACGGATCCAAAGAATAAAAAATCAACCGGTTAAAAATGTTGAATTAAAGGGAAAAAAGGAAGAAAAGGGTCAAGTTAAGAGTATTGAAGGAATTTGGAGAGTAAATAAAAAAGTATAGAAAACGCTTGAAGAAAGAATCTGCAAATGAAAACCTGCGTTAACGTACAACGTGTCTCTAGCTGCTTTCACCCTCTGGAATAATTAGGGAATAAAGTGTGTAAAAAAGTATGAAATCGAAGCCAAATGAATTTTGAATTTAGAAAAAATATATTTAAAGGGAAAAAATATTCAACTATTCTCACAATAAATTTCTCGTTAACCCTACTAATAAATGCAAGAACAAAAATAACGCTAACGAATAAATTAATAAACAAAAATATAAAAACATATTATTTCCTTGATGATTCCAAAAATCCTAATATCAAATAACTTAGATCTGAGATTACAATAAGCATTATTATCACCATTATCCATTTCTATCTTATTATCCTTTTAGTCAAATCATCTTTAAATCTTCCTTTATTAGTATGCTTTTCTTTTCTATAAAGAAAAACATCACTGCCACAATATATAATGCTTCTTATGTTATACGAGTACTAATAATTTTCTTACATCATTACTAACTTTTACAATACTTCCAGCTCTAAAATTTATTTTATCGCGAAATGGTCGACAAACCCTCATGGTCGGAGACTATAAATATATAAGGCATAAGAGTTACAAAGAGAAAACTCTCTGGCGGTGTCAGAAATGGCGCCGGGGATCGTGTAGATCTTCAGCTACTACATTGCAGGATGGTCAGGATGTTATACTGTTACGACACACGCTGCACGACCATGCGCCTGCCTCTCAACCCAACTTGTCACTTGCTTGTCACGCTGCCAGCCAAGCGGCGGGCTACCAATACGACGGCACATCGTTTTAGATTACTTCATTATATTACATAGGGCGTCTGATTCTCATTAGGTCTCATTACAATGATCTTGATTTAATGAATTATTGCAATTTGCAAATAAATTCTCTCTCATTACAATAGTCTTATATAATTGCTATGTTTTAGTTGGTTGTGTGAAAATTGAGCTTTCAAGGATAATGCTAATATTAATTAGATAAGACCTAAATTTCTAGTCATTATAAGAATTATGTGTTTAAATGAATTATATAAATACTTGGTTGTGATCTGGTAGATTAATTTTGTTGGAGCATCGATTGGCTATCAAAAATGCACCATTTAAAATATTAATACAATACAAATCATCAATTTGCTTGCGATCAAGCTATGTAATAGTCTAATCAATAAGCGTTGCTATCTTAAGTTTACAAGATATTACTATAAGTTTTATTTTTATAAGTTTTTGTCTATGTTGGTTCGGTAACTCTCTATGAAACTTTGAATGATTAGAGACTTTGAAGAGAATTGATTTGTGTATATATATAAGTTTTACAATTGCAGTATAATTAATAAGCGCTTTTGTATGCTATGCGTGTTATTTCAAGATGGTGTGATTGTAATTTAAAGAGACATCAAACTTTTTACTTTATTTATTTGGAATAATTTCTGTGCCTCAATTTTAAATTATATATTTTTCTTATGTGTAAGCGTGTATTGTGTAAGTTATTGTATAATTTATATATCTTATGTTGCTATCTTGTTTTTCAATGTGCTTACCAATGCTCTGTTATTTAGATTTTGGTTAAGAAAAACCAATTTTTTCGTTATTTAATCACATTTCAATGTTTTTTAGAACAAACGTCTATACGACTATGACTGTATGTACATTATAATTTATTGTTATAATGATTGGTATATGTATGCATTTGATAAAAGTCAGTGCTATACTGAAATTGAAGTAAATTTACATGTTTTTTAATTCATTCAATTTCATTTAACAAAATTTCTAACTGGCTTCAAGCCTTAGCTTAAATACGGAGAAAACGAACTATATGACTTTCTCAATTAAAAAAATTCCAACCGTCAGTACATGGTTTTAATATCATAGCTCATTCTTGTTCCTGTATTGCGCTGTCGACTTCCTCTTCATATAATTGTCCAATTATCAACACAACTACAATAGTAAAATATTTAGGTGTCATGATAGATAATAATTTAACTTTTGAATCACATATTCTTCTTTTAACTAGACGAATTCGTAAACTGATAGCTTTATTTAAAAATATTTCTCATGCTGCAGATCCTAAAGTAATGAAGATTATTTACCATGCCTTGTGCGAGTCTCTAGTTTCTTACTGTATTGACACGTGGGGAGATGCTGCAAAAACTCAGTTATCCTTAAGGTGAGTAAATTCCGTTCATTCTTGTATCATCTCTTTTATATCAAGAAAGAAATGTTACGATTACATGTTCTGGTCGATGTGGAAGACATAAATGAAGCCCAAAATAGACGTTTTAAATATAAACTATTTAGCACACCAAAATTTAATACATTCTTCATTAACAAATTCCCATGCTATGTAGGTAGCTTTTTGATTATTAAGATAAATAAAGTGCTAAAATTAGTAGTCAACTATCAAAAAAGTAAAAAAAAACTTTTTGAATCGCTAAAACACTTGGACTATACTGAAACTTAAAACTTACATAATATTATAAGTTAAAAATTTTGTACAACACATACACCAAGTCACTACAAACACACACACACACACACAAATACACACACCTACACAAACCCATCAACCACACTAACATCAATTCATTGTTGTAAAACACACTTTGATAGGGCGTATTTTGTCTGGTTTGTATTTTCCAACACGGAAAATGTTTTCTCTCAATTAGTTTCTTTATCTAAATTAGTTTTCTTTATTTAATTAAGTTTTATTATAATATATTTATTTTTTGTATATTCCTTTACATCATTACCATGTGCGTTGGGGGCCCGGTGACTTCAAGCACAGGTATTCGTTACCTATTTCAAGCACCGGTCTCTCACAAGTAAAACAATGTTTAAATATAGATTTTAATGTACTGTGTATACTAAATTTTTATTGTGAGAGCAAATAAATAATAATTTTGAATTGAATGGCAGTATATGTATTATAGTTAAGTATTTTGTATAAAATGTTTTCATTGAATGTGTGTTTATCTGATGCTATCATGTTTGTAAATACCTTTTCTATGAAGTACTGTTTCATGAATTGTTCATATTTTTTAGAAAAAGGACGAGAAGTAATGAGCTTGGGTCAACTGATCATAGATTTTTCATACAAATTACAAGATAATAACATTCAATAAGAGAAATCGTGCTTTTTTATACTTACTTCCTCCATAGTACCGTTTTCAAGGAACTTTGTTCCACGTACAACCTACCTGTGGAATGAACTTTCTTGTGCCCCTCTGTGTTACCATACGACATGAATACCTTCATTGGCCGGTAACACTCCTGTGATTCCTCTCGTGTTGCAAGAGAATGTGGGCGGTGGTGATCACTTATCTTCAGTTGACCTCCTCTTCCATAAAAAAAAGTTATGGCAATTCAAGCAAGAAACACAGGGAAAGGAAGCTTTTACAAAAATGTTCTCGTGCTCATGTGTGGGTAAATATATATTCAGTTTGTAAAGATGGCTTTCAAGCTTGTGGTCAATAACACAATGATTATTAATGGCATTCGTCTGTAACACTCTTTGTAATAGATACGGTAGATGTCTGATGTTTTAAAGATGTGTGGATCTCCGAAGATGTGATGGTGCCGTTGCTCCGTGACTAACTGGATCTTGCTGATGATTACTACTTTCAAATAAAACACTTTTTAATGGATTTAAACACGTGTAATTTATACTGTGTATTAATATTAGATTTCTCGTTTGGGCAAAATCTTTAAAAAGTGTTTTATTTAAATGTGTAACACTATCATTAATCAGAGAAAATACTGTGAATACTGACATTGTTTTAATATGTTCCCAATACTTTCACATTTCAGTTCTCTAGAATGATTACAAACAGTATGTTAAAGTTTATGTTTTTGGTGTATTCGTAATATTCTATTATTGTTGTTATAGATATGTCTATAAGTGTGACTCGACGAGGTAGAAGAGTGTTGGTCTACAGAGGCTACAGATACAATGAACACAGCATAAGTACCGCCGATAAAGGATACTTCATCTGTGTGAAGGCAACCAGTGCAAGATGTAGGGCAACTATTAAAATTATTATGGACGAAATCATCATTGGAAAAAATTATCACAATCATTCGATTGATAGCTAAATTTTACTACAAAAATAAACAGCTTAAAATTATTATTTTTGTATATTATTAGTTAAAACTACATGCCATTTACTTTGTTTTTCTTCATAGAAAAATTTATAAACTATAATATATTGCTTATTATTTTTAGTCGATTTATTTGTTAACCTTAATGATCTGTATATCTCATTATGTCTTATGTATTTTCTCTGGGTCTTCAATTATTGTTCCAAAAGTTTTCGAATATATTAACCTTTTTTTAATAAAGAATAATAATAAGACTGGAAACAAAATTTTCCATTATGTTGACATAATAGTTTAATGCGGCGGCTATGTTACATTGAAAAAAAAAAACAAAATTCTAATAAAAAAAAAATAAAGGGTGATAGTAATTTTGAGCAATGCACGCACACTAACATAAGGTGACATACGAATCGCGAGTGTAAGACGTAGCTTGTTACGCACACTAAAGTAGTAAACCTGGCCTGTATGCATCGGTTGTATAGCCGCTAGAGGCTCTAACCTAACTAATTAATTTATAAGTCTACATCTATTATCTAAGACAGGTTGTTAATACTTAATCTTTGCGTACGATTCTTAAATGACAGAGAATTTTGGTGGAGAATCGGTAGGAAATAGAAAAATACAATCGCCTTCTGGTTCTTACTGATGATAACTATTTTTATATAACACTCATTATTAATAGTTAATTGTGATTGTAGATATGTGTATTAGTATGACACGATGGGGCAGAAGAGTATTGATGTACAATGGCTTCAGATACAACGAACACAGCAGAAGTACTGCCGATAAAGGATACTTTAAATGTGTCAAGTCGACCAGATTAAGATGTAGAGCAACTATTAAAACGATTATGAATGAAGTTTTCATTGGGAAAAATGATCACAATCATGCAATTGATAGCTTCTATGCTTGAATATTATAAATATACATTTGGAGAAAATATAATACTTAATTTTTTTTGTATATTATGCGTATATCAAGCGCTTAAACTAATTTTCAATGCGATTTATCTCGTTATTTGAATATAAGAGATTGTTTCAATATTTTCAGAACTAAAGTTTATCACTTCACGTAGCGGCCATATAGCTCTATTGGTTGGAAATTATAAATTTATAAAGCATCATAAAAAAAATGACAAGACCATCTGGCGGTGTCATAAGTGGAGAACGGGTTCCTGCAGATCTTCAGCTACCACGGCGTTTGAAAGAGAGGAAATGATGCTGCTGAGTCACAGTGTACACGACCACCCGCCAGCCCCAGACATTAAATTATTTAATGTCACCAAAGTTATGAGCCTGGCTCGTAAAAAAACCCAAAATAAGAAAGTGGTATATGACAAAAAAAAAATTTTTAAATCAAAAGTTTAATGTTCGTTATTTCAATTATTAACAAAAAGATAAATTGTAATTTTACAAAGGCCTTTTCATTAATCATCATCTCTTTTCATTAAGGTAGTCTGGAATTTCACTGAATTTTCACCAGTTGTATCTCTCTTCTGTTCAATTGCCCAATCAGGCATATGGTTACTGGGACATGACATTAAAGCGAGCATGACGAAGCCTGTTACGAGAACTCAAGCAAAACACAAAAAAAGAGATCTTAATCTACATATCATGCAATACTCACCAAATACCTCTATTTACTATTTAACAATTCTGTCAAAACACAATAGTGCTTGCACGGTACTCCTTCACGGCAACAAATAGCGCTATTGTTCCAAGCATCCTCTGCAAACAAGCCTCCCACTAGTCCAGAACTTATATCATACTAATATTTTAAAGTTAAAGAGGTTGAACGCATTTTAGTACCTGGATCTTTTAGTCAGATATGAATACTTCTTTAAACAAACCATCAGTTAAAAGTTTAAAGTTCTCTCAATAGATTAATACCTCTCAGCTAGCCTATTGAAAGTTGTGAAGAATGTCGGAAAAGAAGCGCTCCCGAACAGCAATTTACATTAATGCATGGTTTACATAAATATTGAACCTTAAGCCTATTTCTTATAAATAAGCTACTACAAAAGATATTGTACGCGGACGGAACACCAGGGCATAGATAGTATGAAAATATAAATAGAATACATATAATTAAATAATAATTTTATTTGACTGGTTTTATTTGCAGTGGACGTGGTCTATGACACTTCGAAGCACGGCAAGCCGATGATATGTGTGGGACAGTACCGCTACTACAGGCACAGTAGTTACAAGGAGGGCAATCCAAAGTGCTTGTTTGTCTGTGTGAAGTGGACCGCGGGGTGTCGAGCCTCTATCACGGTCTTTGAAGATGTCATCATAAAGTATAATCAGACGCACACACACTGAGTTATACTGTCCGATAGACTACATCGACAATCTTATCCGATATCTTGTCAAACATCGTTCCGGAATCTATGTCAAAAAATAGCAAGCTAAAGATAAATAAATATTGACGTTATTTTAAAATGAATGTGCCATAGACCGGTTATTGAAACGTCAAAAGCAGGAAACGCATTGAAATGATGATTTAGCGTCGCCATTTTAGAATTGCGATTGCATATAGTCTGTTAATTATTACAGTCTAAAACTTTGGTGATGTAACTGACACTATACCATCTGATACTAAAATAAACTACAACGTTTACAGTTATGATAAATATTTTGCTCGGAATATATTTGGTTTTCATTACCTTCTTGATTTCCCAAATATTATATTTTTTGCTGATCAGACATTTGGTCTACAAAAAAAAATATTTTTTTGGTAGACCAAATGTATCTAAATTGCAATTTCAATTTTATGCAGAAACCTGGTGATGTTTGCCGCAGTCTTGAGGTTTGTAACTTCAAAATTAAATCTTTATATAAAAAAAAAATTCTATACATAGAAACTATAGTACGTTTGAAGTGATTTGGTTGTAGAGTATTCCACTATCTGTAATAAGTAAGTAAGATACCATGAATTTGAAGTATTATATTACTGGCAATTCTACTATAACGGCCACAATCGAAATATAGCATAAACTTCTATAAGCGACGTTTGTGATACATTACCTAATAATTGCTATTAAATTCCATAATTTCTGCTCAACTTGCAAAAAAGACTCTTAAACTTGCAGAAAGATATCTATCATTAAGTATTTTTATGTGTTTTCTTTCTTTTGGGTTGATTTTTTTAAAAATCCAAATAAAGAAATAAAATGTATTAAGCATTCATAATGCCAACGTTGTTTCCAGCTGTTGCACGAATGACAAAGTCGGTCAAGGGTAGGCCCGTGATCTTATACAAGAACAATAGATACAATTTCTGTAGGAGCGGTCCTACTGGCGAGTTCTGGAGGTGTGTCAAGAGGAGCGTCGGTTGTAGAAGTACCATCAAGACTCTTAATAATGTTATTATATCCATCAGTTCCCATGAACACAAGCACGTGCAGTAGTTGTTGAAGCATTGGTTGATCGATGATTGATGATCAAACAAGTGATTCACTTTAAATAAAGTACTCTTCAAGGGATTAAAATGCGGGTAATTTTTTAACGTTTATTTTAATCCATTAAAAGTAATTTATTTAAATGGGTGATACTCGTTTCGCCATTCCATAAAATAAGACAAAGTTGAAGTGGTGTTTTAGACAATGCTCCTTTGAACCCTGGGCATTTTGATATTGGAGCACTTTCGAGATTCCGAAACATCTGTTGGTAAGTGACCACCATAAGCCATGCTCTCTCCAAACACTTTGGCTTAGCACGCACTGCGATTAAACGTAAGCCTGAAAACGCAAAAAAATTGACACATAGCTTTCTTTACAAGCGCACGCATTAGCGACTTTTTTCAGTGACTGATTTTAAAAACGCAACTTGCTACATTTTGATCGCGGTTTGTAAAAGCGCGTTTTTTTTGTGCCCCATAGTATTAGTATGTTGGCGCACGCACGGCGGTTAACCGCATTCAGTTTTCTATTCAGTCCCGACTGCGCGAGCGCAGAGGATAGATCTTTAGGTGATATTGCCTTACGAAATGCAGTGTCTTTATAGTGAAGATACTAGCCCACAGATTGTAATAAATTGTCTAAAGTCAGTAAATAATAATAATAATAATTTTTTATTTGCGAAAAACTGCCACCAAATTTTTTACAATTACAATAGATATGTACAATTAACATTAAATAAAGAAAAGAAAAAATAACAATACAAATGTTAAAAAACAATAAAGACAGAGATATTAATGCTTTAAAACATGTAAGGATTATTTAATAACTAGAATGATAACAAAGGAGGCAGCAGCGCGATTCGCAAAAAGGAAAGTTCTCAGCCAACGTTAGGACGTATTTTCCTAACACTGATATTATGAACTTCCTAATTTTTTTTTCCGTACAAACTATTAGAAATATGCAAATAGACATTCTGTATTAATTAATAAACTTATCGGGATGCTGCCGCACGTGGTTGTATATTTTGCAAAAATATCCATTCAAATGTCTTTGATCTGTTAATGGGTGTACCCAGTACCTATGGCGGCGCTGTTTTCGCTTTCTTTTTTCAATTTGGAAAACCAAAGCCGCAACACATGCTGCTTGCCAGAAATCCATGGTGATACGTGAATAAAATTAAGCAAAACGCCAACCGCAGTGCGAGGTTGTAGGCGGTTTTGCATTTTCAGCTATTTCTAAACCGCTCGCCTTTAATCGCAGTGCGTGCTAAGCCTAATATATAGATTATAAATACCCTTCAGAGTTGGTAGCTCACGTAGATGGTATAAATATATAAAGAAAGTGTATGTGAAGTATATCAGATCGCTAGAAACTATAGATTTGTATATAAATTAAACGATATTAAGAAGTAATTTAAATCAGAGTAATAATATATTCAATTACTTAAATATGTATACTTATTCTCATTAATTGTGTCAATATTTTATTATTATTTATTATTCTGAATGTTATTTTTATTTATCTAGTCATTAAAATGTCATCATAAAGCAATATTGATCAATTTTCCCAAACAGGAACGACTAAGGGAACTTCCAGAATAGAGCTCCTACCTATCCTACAGAGAAACTCCCACATTAAAGGCAACGCATCTCTGGACCCCTGTTGGATGTTCATGGGCGGTCGTCTCACCACTCCCCATCCCGCGAGCCTCTTATACAAAAAATTGTATTATTGTATGAGTTAATTAGTTCAATACATTACCAAATTGTCGCTACTTTAGGTACATATAATAGCTAAGAACATTGTCTATCACGCAGGAGTTGAGAAGCTTTGGACTTGTCTTTAGCTATGTACATTACAAATTTCATTAATAAACCGGCATCTGTTAGTATAGATATTTCTGTCGACTGAGAGCTCGATAGCCCAAATCTAATCTATCTATCTATCTATATATATAAAAATGAATTGTTGTTCGTTAGTCTCGCTAAAACTCGAGAGCGGCTGGACCGATTTGGCTAATTTTGGTCTTGAATTATTTGTGGAAGTCCAGAGAAGGAATTAAAAGGTGAATAAATAGGAAAATGCTGCTAAATTAAATAAAAACAACAAATTTGTTTTTCCTTTGATGTGTCCATACATAATTTCTATGAGAGGATTTATTGACGACCGGTTTGACAGTTCTGCTGTGAAACAATTTCATTACGACAGCAGGGTGCATATTTTACGAAGTAATTTTTGATGTTATGATATATTATTGACAAATTCATATAAAACATTATTTTATTTATTATATACAGAACAACGTCTGTCGGGTCAGCTAGTCCAATTATAAATTCCTATATAAATAAATTAATAATCAATCATATGGTGATGTTATACAGAATAAAGGCAGTCTTGATTTTGTCATAAAAAAATCTATATTTATTTCAATAAATTTTAACCTTCGCTTTAAATAATTTTATTAAAAAAATATAGATGTTATATTTTGTATCTGCAAATCTCTGTTGTCCTTGGCCTACCCTATATTAAGTAAGCATTTAATTGCATCATTAATATTTTTAAAGGGCATAATGTCTCACTTAGTTAAATGATGCAGCCCATAACAATTCTTTATGAATATATCGAGCACTGATAAGTAAAGTCAACGCCTTCTTTATAGATACACTTATCTTATGAACAATAATACCCTCCTTTCATAATTCTTCTTTGATGTCCGCATGCTTGTTCGCCTGCACTTTTTCTATCAAATCTAAATGAGAAAATGTCGACTTTCAAAAGCTCGACTTTGATATTCTACTCATAGTATCTCCTTTATTTCAGTAGTTCTCACCACATCGAGGAGTGGTAAACCAATAATACAAGCGGGTATGTACAGGTATAGAAAGCATAACAGTTACAAGAATAGCTCGCGTAAGTCTTTGTGGATATGTGTGAACAGCAGAAGTCGGTGTCGGGCGTCCATTATGGTCATTGAAAATGAAATCGTAAGCTGCAAGAACTCGCATTCGCATTAATTAAATATATTATTGCTTTAAGTTAGGCCCCATTTCCGAATCACCTGAGTCTCGATCACTTGTGTGACAGGGTGAAGAGCTAACATGGTTACCAGCACCAACATCATGCGTTGTCGTGGCATGTCAGTCATCATGTGAATGTAACAGTTGTATACGATATGCACCGTAATGAAAAGGACAAATATACTTCAATTGTTACCTATAATGTACAATATATATATAAAAATGAATTGCTGTTCGTTAGTCTCGCTAAAACTAGAGAACGGCTGGACCGATTTGGCTAATATTGGTCTTGAATTATTTGTGGAAGTCCAGGGAAGGTTTAAAAGGTGAATAAATATGAAAGTGTTTTGTAGTGTACAACAATTTTGTTTTTCCTTTGATGTGTGGTCGTCCGATATTTGTTTTGTATGGACATATTTTCTATGAGAGAATTTATTGACGCACGGTTTGACAGTGCTGCTGTAAAACAATTTCGTTACAACAACAGGGAGCATATTTTACGAAATAATTCTTGATGTTATGATATATTATTGACAAATTCATAAACATTATTTTATTTATTATATACAGAACCACGTCTGTCGGGTCAACTAGTATGTAATAAATAGAATCAAGTTAATTTTTGTATGAAGCCAATTTCATTCAATCGTCCTTTCCTTTTATTAAATCTAAGTGAATATTATTAAAATTCTTCGATTAAAAATGGACAGAGATCGTTTTAAGTTCGATAAGTGAGGCCGATATTTTTATGTAAAAGTATTCTATTTATTGTGAAAATAAAATGATATCTAAAAGGGAACTGATATTGCTGAACAAACTTGTTGTGAGTGTGTGAGTCCAGAGTATATATAAAATAAAAAATTAATTAAGTCTCATTTTTTAATTTACGTGTTGGATTATAAATAACAACCAAAAGCAAATTAACCTTCTTTTTTTCAGTTGGTAACATTTGTCATAATTAAGGTTAAGGAGATATTCTGTCTTACGGAACACATATTATATATAGACATATATTATATTATGGATATATATTATATTATAGATTATTTTTACATACACTTGTGTTAAGTTACGTACGGATTAAAATGCTCAAAATTTTAAAATATATTATATATATATATATATATGTTTGAATTTCAGATGCTAAAGCCATACAGTACACAATGTCGAGATTTGGAAAGCCGGTGTTGTTGCTTGGAAGTTACAGATACAATCTGTCCAGCAAATATAATGGAGTGAAAAAGTATTGGTTGTGCAGCAGAAAGTCAACTGGCTGTAAAGCCTCTATATTTACAGTTCAAGGTGAAATTCTCAAGATTAATGATTGTCATTCGCATCATTCGTGAGATATAAATAAGTCGTGTTTAGACAATGTCCTAAAATAATATCATAGCAGAGTTAAACAAGCAGAGACTTTTAATATCGTTACTAACTTATAGACGAACGGACAGTGCGTGAGCGAAGAACATCTCTAACGGAGATACATCAATATAGAAAAGCAAAGCGAATCGTTTGATACCGTAACCGATTTTGATTGAAAAGTCGCAAACTGTCAGCCACGCTTGCAATTAGAATGAGCGAACCACTAGCTAATTCTTTGAACAATCAATATTGGTCACGCGTTATGAGATTGTCAGTTCATCTATACGCTAGTGTATTGCAGGTCTATGGTTACATTGCAACACCTTCTCTAATTCCACTTTTGAAGTAGAACATCTTTAGGTGCGACTTGAGAGTAATACAGATTATTTTTCTGACGGAAAAAACGTTCTATAGTGTTTTTAGTATTTTCGGGCAGTTTTCGCTATTTAGATTGGAACACTAACTATAGACTGTCGTGAGCATATATTACATATTATATATTATACTAGCTGACGTAGCAAACGTTGTATTGCCGATATTAAAATCGCAATACAAAAGTAACTGTTGATCGCAGATGAGTGAAAATTTGAAGTCGTATGTATTTTTTAATGCTGACTCATAATCATACAAATTTAAAAAAAAATGACAAAAAATTAAAATAAAAAATTTCGTGTGGACCACCCTTAACATTTAGGGGGATGAAAAATAGTTGTTGTCCGATCCTCAGACCTACCCAATATTTCATGAGAATCGGTCAAGCCGTTTCGGAGGAGTTCAATGTTTAACACCATGACACGAGAATTTTATATATTAGATATACTTAGTACCTTTTTTAACAAGCTTATATTGACATGAGCTGACTTAACCTTCAGGATTTTTTAAATCGTAAAATTATAATACAATAAAATAGTTTTTAGTTAATTTAAATGACCAACACTTTACCCTTTCATCAATTAATAAATTTAAAAGAAAAATCATATATTGACTTACTTGCATAAAGCGTAAGGGATTATTTATTAAAATAAAATTTATTTCATAATTTTTAAATCAAATGTATAACTTCACTTGTCAACATTTGCGAGAAAAAAGTAAAATAGATCATGAGTCAAAATATTTTACTTCAGTCGCATATAATGTATTTTGTTTACTGACTTTGGACTAGTTATATATATATATATTATAATAATATAATATAATATGTGTTTGGTAAATATGGATGTATGTGTATTACCGGTCATCGACAGGACCATAACATTTGTGTCGTATATTACTTAAGTCATTTATACGTCTAGATAGAGCCTCTTGATTCTAGGCGACGCATGACAACAGGCCACTTTAATGTGCATGATAGCTATTATACTCGCGATAAGTTAGTTAGTCACTTTGTTTTAGTGTGCGTTCACAGATGTTACACTCTATCTAGACGTATACATTATCTAAAGTATAATGATATTTTGTTTATTTAAATTTTTTTTAATTAAGAAGGATTCATCAATCCAAAGGCGTGTTCTATTAGAATACAATTCGGTTCGTCAAAGGTTAAGTTTCTTATTATAAAACTTTGATCTATAAATAAACTCATCATAGGTTATGCAAGTTATTAATAAAAACAATTATAATAATTGTTGTGCTATTTATTGTTTTATTTATAAATTGACGTCACGAAATAGCCTTAAAAATCTCAATAACATTTATCTGATCATGTATTCACCGATTATATATAGGTATTATTATTAGTATTAATATTTTGGTTGGAGATTTGACGTATTCCAGTTGTGAACTTATATAATCTTACTGAAGGTGTGGTAATGGAAAGAAAAACTATAAGATTCTTGATATAACAGTGTTCACTTATGAACGCAACTTTTTTAATGGTTGTTTGTAGACGTATAAGGTTTTCCGAATGACACCTTCGCACACTACGCCTCAAACCTGGATATCATCCCAACCATCTGGATGTATCCTACAGATTTCAAACAACTTTTTTCCACTTACGACCAAACTGTGAAATGAATGAACATGTACTGTTTCCTAAAAGGTTGGAAACGCCCCTGTCATTCCTCTGGTGTTATAGGAGAATGTGAGTTTTATAAAAATAAGTTACTGACTTTTAGGCACATGCAATATAAATACAGAACTCCGAAAACATATCAACCTTACTAACATTTCGGATCCAAGACTGTGTACAGTAATAAGTAATAGTTTTCTATTATAAAGACTTATTAGTGAATAAATATAATTGCAGAGGAGGTGTTATTTACTGTGTCAAGGTGTGGGAAGCCGGTTATCATTGTTGGTGAGCATCGTTATTACAAAATCAACGGGAGCAAAACACCCAAAACGCAATGGGTCTGCAATAAATGGAGCAGCAAAAACTGTAGAGCGGCCATATGGACGTTTGAGGATGAAATTATTAAATTTAATAATGTGCACTGTCATTAGGATTAATGTATTTATTATATACAAATAGGTTTTTTTCTCGGGTGTTATGTTCATTAATTAATGATTTGATTAATTAAAGATTTAAAAAATATACTATCACTATTATTACAGAACCTTGAGCTCCTTTGCGTTTAGTCTAAATATATCTATTATATAAAG
Source organism: Leptidea sinapis (assembly GCF_905404315.1). Classification (NCBI taxonomy): domain Eukaryota; kingdom Metazoa; phylum Arthropoda; class Insecta; order Lepidoptera; family Pieridae; genus Leptidea; species Leptidea sinapis. The sequence continues at coordinate 5,260,958 of NC_066275.1, read as the reverse complement.
AACAGCCTTTAAAATTATTTAAATGAAAACACTTATTAATAATAGATAAGCCTAATTTCTGCTGATTGTTTATTTTTGTTGATGAATGAAATACCGCAACATATTCTGTTTTGTATCTACACTACTGATGTATAACTAATTATTCGCCCTAGAATACATTCGTTAGTTCATAAGTTTATACATTCTACCTCGGATTTATCTCTCACCCCAAAATCACTAAACATCACAGACGTTACGGGATCTAAATATTAGGAATAAATTTTCTGTTCTCATAAATATTTTTTCTTCTCCAAATCAGTAATGACACTTTTGTGACGATGATTTGTTATTTTCCATATTTCTATGATCTCATGGTCACGAGTGTTCAAAACTAGTTAAAATATGTTTAATATAAAGTATTTTTATTATATAGAATCTATATTGCAGAACCCAGATATTCAATGTCCCGCGGTGGAAATGGAGTTATGGAGTTCCAAAATTACAGATATTACCTCAAAAAGAGCAAAGGTCCTGTGTATCAATGGCGGTGTAATAAGTGGAGCAGCAGGGGATGCAGGGGAGCTGTCTGGACCCTGGAGAAAGAAATCATAAAGCTGAATACCAACCATGTTCATTAGTTGGATTGTATCTGTATATATTTCTATTAATAATATTTATTTGTCATGTTAACAAACATGAAAATCAGACATCATTAAAAACATTTAAAAAACACTAAGATATAATTTCCGGCCACCAAAAATTTAGCAAAAACGATTGCTTAGGTATTCTCTATTATATTTCTCCGTTGTAGAATATACCACTACTACTAATAGGCGATTTTCTATAAACAGTGTATTTTTATAATAACATGTAGAAGGGATTGTAATTTTAACATACAGAACTCTTATAATCACTGTATTTGGGCAGAGCTTCCACTTAGAATTCACTATAATTGATGAATACTCGAACTTAGCACTGTTGCTTATATGAGATATAACTACCAATTGTGTTAATATGGTGATAAATGTTAGTTGACACTGCTGTAGGACACGAATCAAATGAACTTATCTATATAGTAAAGGTCTGAATATTATATTATGCTAATTATAGCATATAATCGTTAAACAAGAGTTGAACAGGACATACAAGATTTATCAACAATACATCACTCGATCGGTTAGCTCAATGGAAAGAGCGCTCGCACGGAACACGAGAGGCCACGGGTTCGAGTCCCGCATCGTCCATAAATTTTGTTTTCAAATTTACTTTGTGTAATTAATCCCAGACGTGAGGGGGTGAGGGTTATCTCTTAAAAAAACAATTTTTTTTAATTATATTCCTTTATCATTACAATAAGGTCGTTACCAAAATAAACAGAAAATATTAATGTTGGTATTGTCGTGGAAATGTACCGTTTATTAAGTCACTACTGATTAAAGTGTTCTTTAAAGTGATAATAATATTAAATAACATCAGTTATATAAATGTAATTATTACTTGTTTTTTTTTGGCGCTCCAGGACGTTGGTAGGTAGCGCTTGTTCATAAATATTAAGAAATTAATATAATCAAAAGTTTTGCTGACAAACATACATAGAAGCAATTATAATCAGTGCCGCAGATTATTTCAAACAGCTTAAGACTTATAAATTTACAAAAGTTTCAAAAATCACTCAAAATCTCAGTTTCAAAAGTTACACGCCACAAGTTAGGATATCATCCCCACCATCTGGATGTGTGGCGGTCTTCCACAGTGCGGTTTTCTTCCACGTACTACAAAGCTGTGGAATGAGCGTCCTTGTGCGGTGTTTCCGGGACGATACGACATGGGTACCTTCAAAAAAATCGCGTACTCCTTCCATAAAGGCCGGCAACGCTCCTGAAACTCCTCTGGTGTTGCAAGAGATTGTGAGCGGTGGTGATCACTTAACATCTAATCCATAAAAAAAGTAGTATTATTGTTCAAATAAAACATGTAAGTGTATCCATTATATATTGGTCGGCGATGTACTTCTTGGTTGGATCGTGGAACTGAATCCTCAAAATATTCTAATTAGAATTATACGTGAACGTGAGTTTGTAAATTTTTTATCGAAATATTTTAGGGTACCTTGAGTGTAAATTCCGCTAATATTTGTCTTCAATCAATCGACTACACGAGGCATCCTCAGTTGATACTGACTCGCCAAATTCTGGCACGAGAATCATGTTGATACTTATGGATTTCCGCAAAATACCGCCTTATTCAATGAATGATAATTTTTTGTTTGTTACGATTTAAATCGTAAATGATTATCATGACTTTATTAACACACACACGTTGTGAGTACATTTTATCTCGAAATTTTTTGGTATACTCGTTACTCAACGCAACGGTTGGGTTACAAATTTAACCCGGTCTAAGTCACGAGCAGAAGCAAGTTGTAATTTATAAGGAGTAAAATGTTCAAGTAATCCCTTGTTGCAACAAATATATGGGATATTTAATATTGCGGTTTGGAAATCCGCTGATGTCATTCGAAAGCTATCGGTATTACCTCATCAAAGGTAGGGGTTGTCGTCAAAGTTGTCGAGCATCTGTGTGGACTCATGGCAGGGCTATTGTAAAGCGAAATAACTAACACTGCTATTAAAGTTTTAGACTGTCATAAAATCAGGTGAATGGGAAGGTTCCCTCACTAATTACAAAAAAAAAAGATGCGTCGACCGTGCGTTATAGCGAATTGAACTTCCGCCATTTGTTAAGGCGGCGACAAATGGAGAGGACAACGGTAAATGGAGTCGGTTATCGGCGAACTCCGATAACTGACTACATTTACGTAGTACAAATATCACGAACGATGGCGAAAGTAACCTGTGGAAGAAAAGAACAAGAGTTTGTAAGGTGACGCGAGGGAAAGAGACGGAAGACTTTTACAAATTTCAAATGCTGGCATTTGTTTGCCGTCGTTCTTTGTTTCCACAAGGCCATACAAGTTAATACTTTCAGTTAAGCCATTTAATACCTTTATCACGTAATATATACACATTAGTCGTTCACGATGTTTCGTAGTCCAGTTATTATGTTTTTAGTAAATATTATTATAATCTTCGAGGAAAATATATTATTATAACAATAAGTCTCTTAAACATTGACGATATAGAACCCTTTCATTCAATATCAGACTTTTCATACATGACATTGAGTCGAAAATGATTAACATTTTGTTTCACTTCAAAGAATTTATATTGGTTAGTAGGTATTAAAAATATAAAAAAAATATGTACCTATATCTAGTCAAACGAAATTGTGAAACTTATAGTTATCTTTTATTGTAAATTAATGCTGTTAAAATTGATAAAATGTGTATTAATTTTGTAACCTTTATTAGCTGAGGAGATATTTGTAAGTATTTTTTTTTTATAATTGGCTACTTTTAAATAATTTTATATTTTAAACCTGTTTTTAAATCCAGACCAAAAATAATTGCAGCAACAGCTGGTATCTTTTGTATCGAAAACAGATTGTTATCAAAACATCAAAATTTGCCGGAACCCGCTTGTCATTTGGCTAAATATGAAAATTTTTAATGTTATTTTATATATATATTAAGTTAGTAAAAATAAGTTTTATGTAAGTTTATATTTTACTCTTTTTTTAGTACCATTTATTATAGTTATTATATTTAGTACTATTTATAGTTAGGTAACCGACTTTACTTACATTACTTATGAAATATTTCAGGGCCCACATTTACAAAATCACGATTTGGAAATCCGGTTATCTTGTTGGGAAAGTATCGGTATAACAAATGTAGTTCATCGAAAGGACCGCGAGCTCAATGGGTTTGCAGCAAATGGAGTCTCGGATGTCGAGGATCCATAACAACTTTTATGAATGAGATATACAAAGTGAACGATAAACATACCCACTAAGGCCTCATTCCCTGGAGACTTAAAAATGCATAGAATTAAAACACAAAACAAACCCACAAGGTAATTAACAAAAATATAGTTAAATAGTTTTATTGTATCAAGCGTTATTTTGTGTAAATCCATAATTATCCAAATGTTATGAGTTTTATTAATTGCAAATTCCGCTAAGATTTGTCTTCAATCAATTTGACTCTCGTGCCAGCATCTTCCGAGTCAACATCTCCTGAAGAGGCTAAACACTTGTGGAATTGATTGAACACAAATCTTAGCGGAATTTACATTTAGGAAACCTCACACCATTTTGATAACAAGGTTATTACACAGCTCGTTAAAAAAGTTTGGCGTTTGAAAAGCTTAAAATTAACGTTTTCACAAACACATTCATGAAACGATCGTGTGACTGAGGACTGTCGTACGATATCACGTTGTTATATCATAGTGTGAAATGTGACGAGATGTTTTTAAGAATTTATGACATTTTAGAGTATGGATTTTAGACTAAGTTTACAAATAAGGTTTTGGAAATAAATAAATAAATGTAAATAATAAACATTTCTATGAATGAGATTTTGTTCTCTTTTCAGAAACAGAAAATACATTTTTACAAAGAGTAGGTAATTCAATGTGAAAGTGGACAATTCTGTTCAATACCACAATTTAATGAGATAAAAATGTAATTTAAAGTGTGTAGGTATAAGTGGGGACTTGGTGTTTTAGAAATATAATATTTTTATCTCACTGACGTATTTGATTCAGGATGCAAATACATGAGATTGAAGTGGAATCACCAGCTTACTATAATCGACAAGAGGAGGAACTGTGCCCTCTGCTACGTGAAGCTGAGAATGAGTTTCAGCAGTAATGAGACGCGCAGTAAGATAAGAAAAGTGAGGACACAATGCATTGAATGTAAGAAGTCATATTGTTTTAATTGTTTTGATGAACTGCACTCTTCTAAAGTTAGTCCCAAGTAAACGGACTAAGATGTGTTTTTTAAATCATTTACCACTTTCATTGTCTCGGAAAAGAGAAGAAAATCTAATCAGATGTTTATTTCAACATTCACGTTCGATAGAAGCAGGTTAGAGTCTGATATAGGTAGTTAATAATATTAGTTTGGTTTTAATTCATCAATTATTATCAATAATGAAAGCAAGTATCAATAACATATATAATTATATAATAAAGCTACAGTAAATTATAAACTATTTCTTTATCGGTTATTGCTCTTCTTAGAATGAAACTGTTCTTAGAATATTATTCATTCACATATTGGAACTTGTATATTTAGTGTGTTAATAAAAAAATATAACATGATAAAACTATACCGCATTGAGTTGCGAAGAATGATAAGAATAAACAGGCCCAAGGTACATAAATAAGTATATAAATAAAAGTGTTAATACTTAAACAATTGGTGTAATCTAGTCATAAATCCTAAGTCATTTTATTAATATTGTAAATGTTGGTTTTATTCATTTCCGTTATTGTTATTTATTGTAGCAAATTTAAATTGTTATGAAATTAGTACTTAAGTCAAATAAAACAAAAAGAATAAGTAATACGTAATATTAAAGTGAATTTTATTTATTTTATTGTCACGCTATCATTTATTTTGTGAGTATTGAATGAAACAAAAGCGTCACGATATGTAAAGGCTTAGATCATTTATACGTGTATATGAACTGTGACTGATGTGAAAACGTCGGAAAAATGATGTTGAAACTTAACCTCTATTTTGAGCAATGCACGGACTCTAACACAAAGTGACATACAAATCGTGAGTGTAAGACGTAGCTTGTCCCGCAGACGAGAGCAATAAACCTGGCCTGTTTTCATCGGTTGTCTTGCAGCAAGATGCTCTATCTACACGTTTAATTTATCTAAGCAAATTACCAATCACGTCATTCATTGAGTTGCTGCCGATTTAATTTATTGATGCAATCCTTCAGGTGCATTTAGCAATGGCGCAATAAACATACTGACCTTGATAGTATATCAATCTATGAGCACGAAGCGTTCCCTAGAAGGGCTAGCAATGAAACCATATAATTTATTTACAAATTTTATTTTCGCTACTACAAATGTTGTTCGTGTATAAATTTTACTTCTAACACCAGGGTTTTCTATTTTATATTTCATTAAAATTACAAACTGTTTACTATTTTTGTTTAAGGGTATATAATAAATTGTTTTGTGTAGCACATCAATTTAAGAATCGCTTTTTATGAAATTTCGTTATGTGCTGTTTCAGATTACTCGTATGAAATATCCAGATATGGGAATCAAATATTGAAAATTGGTGGTCATAAGTACAGCCGCCGTAGCAGTTATAAAGGTCCACGGGTGCAATGGCGGTGCATGTCGTGGCATAGAGGGTGTCGGGCTACTATCATAACCATTAACGGACAAATATATGTATTCAGAAACAATCATCAAGGTCACTGAGGCTTTGCTGTGTCTAATATCGACAAGCGTCTAAATCATTCCCTTATCTGTACAAAGCTTTATTGGTTATGAACGAATCGGAACTCAAGAACAAGTCTATTTATAAGTACAATTGAAACTGAATGCCGTTTCTTTAACCAATTAAATGTAAAAGTCTGCTTATATGGGCAATCTTTGGCTTTTACCATACACGCTTTGTTGATGCAGAATGTGGTACCAATGATTTTTATTTTTTTTTTGCTGAGATTACAGATTTTAGGAAATGGACTTGAGATGTTACTCTTTCAAATATAAACAATTAGTTATTTTTAAGGTGAATTCCCTCACTTCTGGGATCAATTATACAAATTAAATTTGTAACGTTCATCAATTTTGATAACAAAATCAAACTTTTATTTGTTCCACAATGTATGGACAATGTAGAATTCGAAACTGTGGTCACTTTATTTAATTAACATATTTTATGCATGTATATAAATTGAAACTCATTAAATTAATAAATGTTTCATTTTATTTTAAATATACTATATTCATAATTATTATCATTATCATATTATCAAATGTATTTTATTTGTATTACTGTTTTATTTGTAAATGTTAATAATTAACTATTTGCAATTATTTGAGAAATATATTTCCAATATAGCAATCAATCGTATTATCATTGATGCTTCCAAATTTCTTGTTATTATTTTGGTTTTATAAGCAACCTTACAAGGATGAAGGAGAGGTGGAAACTTTCTACAAGGTGACTCGCATATTCTCTTATTCTTAAAACATGTACAACCATCGAAGTTTGGTGAAGCAGGACTTAATATTGGTTTATGTTTATGTTGTCTAAATCTCGCCTAGATGGACTACCTATAGTCAAATATAAATACAGTAAGGATTGCATACATATGAAATTAATCAAAATACATGTTATACTTGTCCACAGAAGTATAGTAAAATTAATTATTAAATTAAAATCCCTGAATTATAAAAGTGAAATTTTCAAAGAAAATAAATATCAAAATTGAACTAGAAAAAAGAAAATCTTATTCACAATCATTATCTCTAAACTACTTCATAATTTATAAAATTTACGTAGCTGTTTAGTTTTAAATACCTAGGATGTAGTATTTTTACAATAATCATTACAGAACAATCTCAAATTAAACTTAAACAGCTTATTGCTTATCGGCTACAACTCCCATTAAAGAAAGCTAATTATCGATAGAAGATGTCCTTACCCTACGCCGTACGAAGTTCGACCTTGCCTTTGAATAGCGCCGTCGTAAAAGAGATACCGCCGGCACGTGTATTTTAAGGCCTAAACACATGGTTGGATTAGGTACAGCCCGACCATAAGACGGACCGGTGAGCGTGGGTCCGCCGTCGTACTCAGTACGGTCCGGACGGTAATAATAATAGTCTTACACAAATAAAATTTGATAAACAAAATTTTATGTACGATGTGGGACTCGAACCCACGATATCTGGCGTTCCGTGCCAGTGCTCTAAATAACTGATAATAATTTTGTGCGACGGACAATCCGACATACCATCGAATATGGTCCGGTACCAGACCGCGTCCGATTGTTCGGCCGAACCAAATCCGACCATTTGTTTAGGCTATAAATTACACGTGCCGGCGGTATCTCTTTGACAGCGTTGCCATACAACTTTTGCACGTCAAACCGGCAACGTCGCCTTATGATATTGAAATATTCAAGTTCATTGACTTATTGACCCAGTTACCTATTCTACAGTACGTTTAAATAAGCTCAAAATGAAAAGTCTACTTTTTGACAAAACCAATGCACGGCAAAACCGACGCTAGTTATTCGGGTCAGAAGAGCATCCCGACTTCAATATTGGTGTAATTTTAGTATGTTTCAGAAGGTCAGGCAACACGACATGTTTTAATACAATAATTAAGACTATTGCAAGATATGGTGCTATGACATCAATTATTTAAGTTATTATTCTAACGGAAATGCCCCATATATCAGCAGTTTTTGTTCTAAATATTGTATTCACAAAATGAAATTTTTCCACAAAATCACTGAAAGCTACTAAACGTATAGGGATGAGACTATGCCTATTCTTTGAAGGTTACATGCTACTTATTTTCGAATTCCATTGGTAGACGGATGTAGTTAGGAACCATAATATAAAATATGCACTTATTTGTAAAGATAATTACAAAAAGTAAAATTTTCAGATGCGAAGTTTACCCTTTCTCGCTTCGGCAGACCGGCTATCCAGATTGGGGATATGCGGTTCAATCTACATTTCAAAGCAAAGCACGGCAGCGCAAGGAGATGGCTGTGTAATAAACGTCGCACGACCGGCTGCCGTGCCTGCGTTATAACTATTGACGACGTTATTGTTAAAGTTAAAAATCAACACAATCACCAGTATATTGATTTGACTCCGGTTAAGGCTGAAAATGACGATTAAACTTAAACTGAAATTGTACAATGTTTTAGTATCCTTCCTTCTGTAATGTGGACTGTTCTTGATGAGATTAAATGATAAAACGCGCAAATGGACCCCATGATGTTAAGGCTAATACTTAAACAGGATAAAAGAGATAAAAAACAATCATAGGCGCCGTAAACATACATTGTGATACTCATTAAAACGAAAATATTTCCTTGTAAAATTTTAGTTAAATACGGTACATGTCTATCAAACTTAATTTGAACCTCAAATATCGCGTTTTTTTGTAGAAAAACGGTTAATGCGTCGAATTCTATAGAAAAAATATATTAATCTGTTTCTCGTAGCCTTTTAAATATAATAATCGAAAATGATAATATATAAAAACAGCTTTTTGTTTGGTAGGCCTTTAGGCAGCAGCACTTGTTGACCACACTGATAGTAGATATGACTCATAACGCATCACCATACTTCTTTATTATCTACTACGATGCAACCCCTATTACTACGCTGTTCATCCGTCTATTTGGTAGCCTTGTTAACTCTCGATAACTTGAGATTCACATATTCACTACATTATTACTGATAACATTAAAAACTTATACTATAGAGAGATTCAGAGATGATTTTTAACCAACTTAATAAAGGAGGAAAAAATGGTATTTGCAATTACCCTTTAATAATTTATACCTCTAGATAGACTATGACAGGTGTGAAAAAGTCGAAAAAAATTGAGGTTGACTGTTCACCTCTATTTTGAGCAAAGCACGCACACTAACATAAAGTGACATACAAATCGCGAGTGTAACATGTAACTTGTCAGGCACACTAAAGTAATAAACCTGGCATGTTTTCATCGGTTGTCCAGTAGCTAGATGCTCTATTTAGACATTTAAATTATCTAAACAATTACCTATATAATGGATGTCGCCTCGTAAGCCTTTTCTCTCTATTAAGTGTTATTTTTTACTGTATAAGTTGTTTCAGTGGAATACGCCAATCCTACAATAACGTTGTCAAGATACGGAAAACCTGTGATGCAAATCGGCCGGTATCGGTACAACCGCAGGAGTGTGCAGTACAAGGGTTCTAAGGTTCAGTGGGTGTGCTCGAAGTGGGCGTCGCAGCTGGTCTGTAGGGCTTCCATCATGACCATCAACGACGAGGTTGTGCTCGTGAAGAACACTCATAACCATTAATTTGATGTTAGAGTGTTGTGTGAACCGTAGTACCTCGAACTTAGGCAATGGATGGGACTCAACAATAACTGCGCAAGTCGGGGTGTCATTACGCACATAAATACATACAACTAGAGAATACAGTAAATAATCATTTAGACGTCTCTAATCTTTATTAGTTATTTATGCAACTGTTGTGTAATATGGGGTAGTAAAACACGAACGTGGGTTTAATGAATAATAGTATCACATGAGTGTTTTAATACCTTATTATCAACAGTTGCATACAAGACTTTATCTACACCCAGAATATGAATCCTCTTAAAGATTCTGAAACAGTTAGCTTACTGCTATCATTAAAAGCCAGTCCTAGTAGTAACCTACTATTATCCACTACTGATTATATACAAATAAACTAAGTATTAATGAAAGAATTATTTATTTAAGTAGTAATTTACATTTTATATAGTGCAATCATTAAAATTCACTTAATATCTTATATCTTTATTTTTATATTATATATATTTTTTATATTATATCTTTTGCAGCGTTTAAAATATCCGGCAGTGTGCTGTCAAAACATGAATCGCTCATTCTTACAAGAAAAATGGCGGGGTTTCGAATAACCTACTTTTTTTTTACGGCGCGCCACGTTCTGGTAGTGTGGAACGCGCGTAAACGAAAATGTTCTGTTTTTGAAATTCATACAGATACCACGCATCGAGCAATAAGAATATGGCTGTTTGTTGAAACTCTTTGCGCATGAAGGAATCGAAAAAAAAACCAAGGAGTTTTATTATGAAATTCAGTACAACATTACAACACTCGATTGCATGATGTAATGGTTATTACGATATTGGGTGTTTTAATGTTGGTAATAAGCTAAATGTTTCAGAATCTTTAATAGAGGATTTAAAGCATGGGTGTAGATAAAAAATCTTAATTAAGTCTTCTGATTGCTAATATATATTTTTCCCTCTCAAAAACAATAAATTTGGAATATGTTGATTGCGGGTCGAGGTATTACTGTATAATCGGTGCCAGCTTAATAGTTATTAACCTCAAGGCTCTATGATGAATGTGATTTTTTATTTGTGTCCGAGCAGCTGTTTGCTTGGTTGTTAGAATATAATATTCTTATTTGAGTTCCTAATTTGATTTATTTAAAAATAGGCTATCGTTTATGTTGAATGTTTCCGCGTTGGCTGAAATAGTTGCCAGCGCTTGGATTTGCAATAGCTCTATTGAAATACGTAGATAGTATTAATTTGAATATCTTTATTGTATTAAATATATAGTTGTGTGCCTCCCATGGTACAGGCGGTTGGTGTGATAGCAAGTCGATGTATATTTATTATTATTATACTAGTCATGGATAGGGGCCGGATCGTATGAACTGCTATGGGTTAGCCTCACGGATGAAGCTAATAGCCTAAACACATTGTCGGATTGGTACGGACGGTCTGGTGGGCGGCTCACACCAAATGATCCGGCGTCGACCATATTTTATGGAATGTCTCGAACATTCCATAAAATATGGTTCGCTACCTAACCGCGTCCGTCGGTCCGGCTGTACCAAATCCGACCATGTGCTACAATTGAGTGAGGATGTTATTTTAAAATAAGGGATCGTGAATCTGCGATGGTTTCTGGTTTTGTATTCAGAGATCATAGTCCCTCATTCCATGTATGGGCATCTGTCCTCATTATATATTCAAGAGAAAACTTCTCTAGGCACGCTGAACATTTCATTTTGTGAGTATTAATTGAGACTGAGCTATCACGCTCACCTATGTAGCGCTCGGGTCGACTTAGGGAGCGCAAACAGTCGGAGCAAAAAGTACCAGAGTAATTGATACAACATTAAAGTTTTATTATATATTGGAAATGTTATTACTTTATGAATAAAGAGTAAAAAATATTTGTATCTCGTATTATTATTATCGCCTTGAGGTATAACTTTTGATACTCACCGTTGATTAATTATCTACAACACACGGTACTGAAAAATCTTGTAATTTAAATTTGAGTAGGTACTATGCAGATTGAGTAAATCTTCTAACTACAGAAAAATAATAGTTAATTGAAGTGATGTAATTATTATGGATTAGATTAGTACAAAAACAAATCTATACATACATTTTATGTAAGAGGGCGCCATACGAGCGTACAGGTTACCTAAATTAAAGTGATCACCACCGAACATATTCTCTAGCAACACCAGAGCAATCACAGGGGCGTTACCGGCCTTTGAGAAAGATGTACGCGCTTTTTTGAAGGAAGCCGTGTCGTACCGTCCCGGAAACACCGCACAAGGAGGCTCATTCCACAGTTTGCTTGTACGTGCAAGAAAGTTCCTTGAAAAGCACACTGTAAAAATTGCAAGAGAATCACATTGTCGTAATTTGTGGAGTGTCGTGCGAAGGTGGTACTCGGCGGCAGATACATTTAGCTAGTTTCACTGTCTTGATTGAAATGCAGCGGTATCGACCGTGTTAGTAACATGTTCTCATATTTCTAGTACTTGAATGTCTATTTATATATGTAATACATTTTTATAGAAATAATGACATACTTAATTTATGTTTAAAACAAAGCTGTGCTTGTAACAAAACCACTTGCAAGATAAGGACTTATGGCTTTTGTTGGTAAACGGAACGAGGTCTTTTATAATAATATGATTGATACTAATGTTAGATTATAATTATTGATAACCAGTGGTCGTTTGTAGCCGAGCTCCAGTACACCAGGTCTCGATGCGGCAGGCCCCTGTTAACTATCAACGGGTATCGTTACAGAAGAATCCATGACACATTTGGTACAAGAGCCACGTGGTATTGCTCGAAAGGCAGAAAGGACGGGTATTGCAAGGCGTCCGTTTGTATTGAGAATGGAGTTGTGATCTATTTTAAAAATAACCACAATCACGGCCCTCATACTGATACTGTCTCGTGATATTTACATGTTTTGCATCGTTTGGACTTCTTATATGGGTTCTGATCGGCTCGCCGCTGAACATTTTTATAATCAAGTCATTCAAGTCGCTTTGGCAGTATTTGTAAGATATTCCCGCCAAATTATTCATTACAATCCTCCAAGTATCATTATGGTAATTAATTATTCAAATTTAATTTGTAACAAAATTTATGGACGTTGCGGGATTTTTTTGATTTAAAAAAAATGTTTATGTAAATAAATAAGTACGATCAACATAGTTTCGAAGTCAAATAGCAAATTGTTATATTAAGTTTGGTCGGGAGTCGCCATAGCATGCCTGGCTGCTAGATGCTTCCAAACATCGGTAAAAACTGTTGAATACAGCGATTATATATTTTGTAAATAAGTGACGAGCGAATTGAAAGTTTTGGTTTTCAGAAATCATGTGCGTTAAACTAGAGGAATTAATATTATTAGAATTTGCTATATATTGAAAAACTAAGTATATGGGCATGAAATTAAAGAATAGAATTTCTGTAATTACTGATTTTAATCACTTGTATCACTAGGAAGTATTACGTCCGTTGTGTACAAGCTACAGAGTAATGCAAGCAACAGAGTAAGCTACTTTTATAGCGGTGGCGTGAGGTAGGTAAAATAAAAATGATAGTTGTCATTTGTACTGTACGTTGACATTTGACACCTATGTCACTCTTACTGTATGTTGACATTTGACAACCTATTTTCTTGAAGATTAATTTTTGCATATTAAAATTAAATAAACCAAGACTATAATCCTGATATATAGTAATCCTATAACGCTGACAGCCAGGCGGTCATATATAACCCATATAAATATAATTCAAATTATTTTATTCAAAATAGAATATGATATAACTCAATGAAAGTCAATAACTACCACCCATTCGAAAAAGTATGCCTGAGAAGAACGGGCGCAAGAAACTCAGCGAGCTTTTTTTATTTCATAAAAATATAGTTACAATGTAATATCGTTCATTAAAACTTAAAAAAAACATTAAAAAATTCCAAACTAATTACCTAACATATTTATTTACAATTTTTGGTAAGTGAAAATTAAGTTATAGTCTTCTGTATATAATGTGAATATTTGATTATTGTTTGTTATTGTAAAACTAATCATATCGGATTCGTCAAAGACGAGCTTTCTAGGCCTTCTTTCTAAGAACGAAAACGGATGGATTCACTGAAGTCAAAATGACACTTATAAATATCAAAAAACTGATTTTTTTTGTCAAATTATATACGGATTGTAAATGTATACAACTAGGGGCTATAAAATAAAGAAATAGCGCAGCATTTTCTTTTTTTTACTCCCATTATTATTCTTATATTTAGATCTGACTAGTAATCCCAGATCGTTAATTCCAGCTGAGGTCCAATACATTACTTCGCGACAAGGCAACCGCATTCTAAATATTAATGGTTATCGATACCAGGGAGCTTACAAGGTATCGGGTGATAAGAATTGGTCACGAACTTACTATCTGTCACGTCAACTATTCATCATCATCATTGTCTGCCCGCAGTAGTTCACAGCTGAACATATGCCTCCTCCTAATACTTCCACAATGATTGATCCTCGGCGGTCTACATCCAACTGTTACCGCGACGGCCTGATTGGCCCCCGCCTTATGTGAATGGTTAAGCTTTTGAGCTACCAGCATAGAGGAGGTTTTTAGTCGGTAAGTCTTACCACGGCCTAAATACGTAAAGATTTTCTCCTCTGTGGTGTTCCCGGTATGCGCGTGCGATACAACTACGTCACTCGGTAGTTCTTTCCTGACTGACTGTTCGGCGCTCGCCTGGCGCTAGCTCTCGCCCGCACTCGCTCCGCACGCTGATTACACCCGAGCTGAAGACGAATACAGAATCATCTTCGGACTTGCTTCTTGGCTTGACGTTCTTACAACGTATATTATATGTCTATAATCTATGGTGAAGTCTCGGGGATTAAGTGGCGAACCATCAAAACAACTTTTAGAATATCAGTAAATATAACCGATATGTGAAGTTAGCTAAATATTAACACATTTTTATCTCCTCATAGCTAGCCGAAGGAGAATATTGCGATTTTAGCACTGAAATCGGGAATTTAAGTAAACCTTTCATTAAAGTCTAGAAAAAATAATCCGTAAGGATTGACACCGGTAGTATTATTAATACTTATAATATTATAGTTTATTTTTAGTTTAATATAGATACTTGACTTTATTATAATCGTGTTAATGAAAATTAAATCGTTCAAATACATTTCGTGATAGGAAAACTTGAAGTTGTCGAGTGTCAGTATTGTTACTGGTAGAGAATTAGATTGTGTTGTGGAAAAAGACCATTTCAAATCAAAGTAAAACCAGCTTATCCATGTAGCTCAAGGAAATTACACTCGTGAATGTCAAAAGATTTTTATCTTTTAACCATTTACCACCTCATCGGAAAAAGGTTGAGCTTTGGTGAAAAAAGTGGCAATACTGACAGCTTCATCGTTATTCAGATTAATTATAAAATAACAATATAACATACACACACACACACAAGTTACTACTATACTATACTTACCCGAGTAACCAAAAAAATGTTAATTAATAAATAAAAACACAATTATTGATTACAGTAGATGCATCAATCAGCACACACTGTAAATAAAGGTATTAACTATGTAAAATATATATATAACATACAACAAACCGAGGTACGTCGGACCGACGAGTTCGACCGACGATTTTCGTTTGCGCCTTTCGCGTAGCATTTTATCAGCGCTGGACTGAACGCGTTCATATGTTTTCATAGCTATAGCTACGCTCGACTGACATGAACGCTGACCGACGGTCGAGTACTAAATGCAGCTTTAGAGATAATGTTATATTTAAAAAAAAATTAACAAAAAAACAACAGACTTCAAAAACACTATTCCAAAACAATAGAAATAATCTGCACTAAAAAGTATAAAAACAATTGCGTATTTTTATACAATCTAATTCTAGTTACGATTATTTTCTACCGGCTCTCACCTCTTCACGACTCAAGCACATCTCAACTATAACTATGTATGTAGTTACAAGCCTATCTTGGATGACACCGACTCCAAAAATTACAATAATCGTAACTAGATTTAGATCATATAAAAATACGCAATTATTTTATACTTTTTAGTGCATATTATATCTATTGTTTTGGAATAGTGTTTTTGAAGTCGGTTGTTTTTTGTTATTTTTTTTTATTTTTTCATTTTTAGTGAATTTGAAGTACACTAACTAACAACTTGTCTAAATATGTGCAGATATACAAAATTTTTCAATGCAGCAATGAACGTAAGAGCTTAATAGAAGATTTCCGTTACTTTGCCATGGATTCCGTTATCAGAACCTAACCAAACTCTCACCAAACTATCTTTGAAGTATATCCTTTCCAATAAAAAAAGAAACATCGAAAAAGGTTGGCGCGATATTGAGTTATTCGTAAATTTATCATTCAATTTGCTATACGTATGTATAGCAAATTTAAGACTTTTATGATTTTTCTCATGGATGCCATTGTCAGATCTGGACTAAATTACAATGGGACCACACGGGTATCACCAGCTTTCATATGAAAAAAGAATTATAAAAATTGGTTCACCCAGTCGAAAGTTTTGAGTTAACAAACATTAAAAAAAATACCGACGAATTGAGAACCTCCTCCTTAAATTTTGAAGTCGGCTTAAAAGTCTGTCAGGCCCTGCCCTGTATTCATAAGATGCGTCAATACGTTATCAGAGAACTTATTATACTTATATAATGTTGTCATTTCAAAATGTTATGTATGGTTTTAATTGATTCCGCCAAGTTTCACAAAATTTCTTCTTCACACAACATCGACACGTCGTGTTTCGGCTCTATACATGGCATCTTCAGCAGTTGTGCCAAACGCACTTACGAGATTTCTCCCTCATTCCAGCGTTTATCAAGTCAATTTTGAACATTTAACAAACACAAAATGAAAATGTTGTACGCTAACTGCGTATAAAGTTGTCATTTTGTCCGGCACGATACGTCATGTATATCTTCAAAAAAGCGCGTACACCTTCCTTAAATGCTGGCAACGCTCTTGTGATTCCTCTGGTGTTGCATGAGAATGTGGGCGGCAGAGATCACTTAACACCAGGGGTTCCTGGAGGGACAAACGATCGTACGATACCTCCTTTTCCTTAAAAAAATATTTATTGGGATTCCCTCTGGAATACGAACTTAGGAAGATAAGATAGCGCTTTTAATATTAATACTAACACAATTTCAGAACCGCTGTTTTTGAAAACACGTAAGGGGTACGTACTTATCATCGGAAATTATAGATTCCACAAAAATAATCGAAGTTCAGGGAAGAGAGCGATGTGGTATTGCAGCAGGAAGACCCGCGGCTGTCGAGCTGCCGTTCTTGTAATGGCAGATAGTGAGATTATTTTCGAGAAGAATGACCACGATCACTGAATTATTATTTATTTTTATCTTTCTTGTGTGTTGTTCCCTTGCACGTTACTCGATTTCCTCCTCATCTCCACCAATTGTTAAACGATAATCATGATATATATATATATTAAGTAAGAATACCAGAATACAATATACAAAGCATGTGAAAAGGGGAATATACTCGCCATTTGTGAAGCATGTTATAATTTTAATTTTTTGATAATTATTAAATAATATTAAACAAACTTTACATTTTTTTTTGGTTGGGTAGTAACTTCTACTACCACTGCTATGCATCGTCATGGCGAGATTACTAGTAATAAGTAAGAAGAATATAGTCAGTTTATTATTAACCTTTTGAAATTGCAATTCTATAACGATAAAAGAAAAATGTTATTGTACCTAGGTATATCTACTTGAAGAACAATCGCGGTGAAAATGTGACCATGACATAGTATTGTCACATACAGTAATAGAACAGTATTTTAACTTCATACTAGAGTGACCAAATCGACGCACGCACACATACATACGATTTACACGGCCGCTAAGCAATCTTGGGGAGGCAAAACAATTGAGTGTCACTGAGACAGAGAGTGGTCGCTATCCCAGTTTAATTAGCAGCGCTAGTGCTCCGTCTAGACGTAGGTATAAATTTCAAGGAGACCGCTGAGTTATGCTACTGTTCTATTGCATTGTTGTATTGTTCTTGAGCCTGTGCCGTGGGCCTGCAAAGTTTCACTGGTTTTTTGGACGGCGAAGACACGCGGGGATATAAATTGTTACCTTATAATTAATCATATTGATTCAAAACGAAGATAAGATGTTTCTAAGACTTCACATATTTTTTATTTAACTATTTAATTTTTAAATCACTTTTATTTTTTAACATGTTAATGTTACTGTAAGACTGAAATGGAAATGGGCAGGACACATGATAAGAGGTCAAGAGAAATGGAGCAAAATTGTGACACGCTGGTACCCTAGAGAAGGGAAAAAGAAAAGGGGCAGACCACAGAAAAGGTGGGATGATGATATTAGACAAGTAGCAGGAGTTACATGGAATAGAGTTGCCCAAGATAGGCAGGAATGGAAAACGTTGGAGGAGGCCTTTGCCGTTTCCCAAACAGACCTACAAAAAATAGTTAAGTATTAGAATAGAATATAATAAGACTAGTTTAGCAAATAAAAATAAATTTGTTATATTCATAGATTTTAGATCATAATACTTTGTAAATAGATATTAAGTTGGTCTGAATTAAGGGCTTTATTAGTATTATTATTAATGTTAATGTAAATTTAAATTTTGTTGTTTACTTCATACAAGTGCCCTAAATTTTTTGATCTCTTTAACATCTATGAAATAATTTCAGAATCTATTTTCCTGAAAACATCAAAGGGAACAGTTCTGATAATGGGAAAGTATAAATTCCATAAAAATAATCGCGGCACGGGGAAAAAGGCGACTTGGTATTGTAGCAGGAGATCACGAGGATGTCGAGCGTCAGTATTGGTGTTGAAAGACAGTCAGATTGTATTGGAGAGAAATAACCATGATCATTGAAAAAAAATTGATTATAGAATAAAAATTACAATAAATTTATATAACTATTGGCTATTTTTGTGCTGTAACTACTGTTTGTGCTAAATAAACTTATAATTCAATTAAATAAAATTTATGAAGAAATAAAATAAAAGTTCGGCAAAAGTGCATGATTTTTTAATACTTCTGCTGTGATAAGACAATTTAATGTTGTCAGCAGTGGTGAGTTACCACCAGGTGAAGCATTGTTTGTTTATCTACTCTAGTACAATAGTACTGATGAGTAGTGAGTAAGCTAATTAATTAGTAATAAATAATAATATGTCTTAAGCTGTTAACTCCGATGGTGCCCGTAACGTACTCAAGGTTGTTCCTTTGATTTTGATTTTTAGTATGGAACTTGGGAGATATAATCTCATATTATCATCTATATCTTCGCCATTTTTTATGACGTTGGAAAGCGCTTCAGGTTAATAAGCACTCACAAATAAAGTGGCTTTTTATTGCTAACAGCATTTTCAAAATTGATTTATTAGATCCAAAGTTTACCGCTTATTCATAAACTTTACCTCTTTATAACATTAGTATAGATAATATATTATTTTTAAACTTTTTCGAACATTTCTTGTTTGTTAGTAAGTGTTGTCGCCACCGCTATGAATCCTATACCAATAGTCTCGGTTGGTCGGTCGGCTTAAGGATTAAATAAGTAATAGATACAAATATCAATTGGACAAAGGTTATAAGTTTTGTTAGTACTAACACCTTAAATTTTATCGGTTTCGGATGGCTGACGAAATATGTTTTTTTTTTCGAGGGTTTAGATTTCGACAAGGAATATAGGTAATGAATTCTATTCGAAATACACGTGCATATCTGAAAGTACCTTCGAGGTTTACTCTAACTGTAAAAGAATTAAAAATTATTATTAAGAATTATATATTTATAAAATTTTATATGTTTTAGAAATAGAGTTCATCAACAAAGAAAGAAATAAATTACTATATAAAGGGTTTAAGTACTACAAGAACAATCGCAGCAAAGGCGTGAAGGCCACATGGTTTTGTGCCAAGAGCAGATCTGCACGGGGCTGCAAGTCTTCACTGGTCACTATCCAGGATAGGTTGGTTTTTGTCAAAAATGAACACAATCATGAGTGTCTATACTAATTGGATTGAAAAATGCAAGCCTCAAGCCTAATTTTGTTAAAAATAAACTAAATATGGTAATACGATTAAATGTGTTAAATAAAATATGTATTTTTTTATAAGAGACATAGACATCCGCAAACACAGGGATAAAGAGATGCGTTGCTAGCATATTCCTCTTAAAGGTGGGTATATGCTCTATGCTTCAAGGTCCCTGGGCCGTATCGGTTCGGGAAAACATAGAGAATAGTAAGAACAGAACAGTAGTTGCAAGCGATTGCTTGAAGTAAAGCTATTTAAAGGCCGATTTGGCCTTCACTTCCACGTGAAAACGAAACTCAACGTTGCTTTATATATCGTCGCCACTATAACGATGCTAGCTGTGCCAGCCAGAAGTGATTTAGAATCGAGGGAATACGGACAAAGGGAAACTTGTGTCTTCTAAGGGTTAAACTGGAGTAAATTTTGGCCGTTCCGAGACTTTGCATAACATAGTCTTGATTTCAGACACAGGTTTGTTCCGGTTCTTGTCGACACTATCCCGAGAGATGTTTGCATGCTCAGTGAAAGAGGCATACCCTGCGCTGCCGTCTGCATAGCAATGAATGCCGCTAAATTGCAGCATATTTTTGATATGTAAAAGAAACAGTATAGGGGATAACACGCAGCCTTGCAGGACTTCAGCGTTTATAGGTTTTAAGTTGGAGCGTGCACCTTTGATAACGGCCTTGAGATGTACCGATCAGCCAAAAAAGCTAGTGACTCATTTACACAGCCTCTCGATAAGCCCATAGGATGGCAGGTTCGCTGCGTTTTATGACACACCCAATCGAAGGCGTTCGCTATGTCCAAACTCACCGCCAACGTTTTTACCTTCGACTGATGCAAGAGGTAACCAGCTGCACTGCCGGCAGTCACTGATCCGCTGGTGCTCCCCTAGGTATCATAAGACATAGACATTCAATTTAGACAAAAAAATTTACGAAAATTTACCTGTTAAATTAAAATGTTTACCAATATTATTTATCATTTAAGTTCAAAAAAAAAATATTTTGTTGGTAATAAATTAAAATTGCTTCCAAATCGATACAAGGATGATCTTCCGCGTCAGTTTACCTAGCTCCGCCCGACTTCTCAAGGCTATAAGGCTATAAAAACAAGCTGGTCAGTGAACATTCCAGTCCTGCAATTGAGTGGCTGGTTTAACCAAATAATAATACCCAACATTGCTTCTATTATGAAATATGTGCAGGTGCAGGTGTAAATAAGACCTACCGATGTCGCCAACACTAGGATGAGAATAATGTAATTTATTATTTCAAAGATACTTACAAATTGCAATGTTTAACTTTCAGTTATGCGGTACTCAACATCCCGCTACGGCAAGCCAGTGATGCTTCTTGGACAATATAGATATAATAAGAACAACCGCAGTCGCGGCGTCAAAGCCTTCTGGACGTGTTCTCGGAGAGGCCAGGGTTGTCCGTCCAATGTGACCACCTCTGGATACATGATAATTAGAGGGAATTATATACACAATCATTAGAGGATCATAATGTTTAACTACTTTGAATTTGGAATCAAGACATATTTGTATATTTCAGAAACTTGTGAAATCTATTTTAATTAATAAATCATAGTAAATCATTTTATGAAGTGTCGTTTTATCTTACTTCTTAATTCCTTTCAAAGGTATTTCAAGTAATTCTGTATAAAGAATTGCTGCAATAAGAAAAATGTTGAATTGGTATTGTCCGACATTGGTTTCTAGCGTTTCATATATTAATTTCAATACTAATGTATTGGAGACTACACACAATACAAATACACTACACTGGTTTGTAGTGTGTGTATCACCTTTATACATCTATGAACACACTCAGCTTATATAACAGTTGGAGAGATTGTTCCTTCTTTCACTTAAAACTGAAATGCTAACGTGATTATTGCGTCGAGATATTAATAAATACTTTATTATAATTGTAAAAAAATGTTATGATCAAATATTATATTTTTTATAGGAATATCAAAAATAGTAGGTACAGTACCAAATTCTGTAAATGAAGATAAGCTTGACAATATTTTGGTTATACTTTTTATCGCCAAAATATTGAATTAAGTCTCTATTCTTCTCTTAAAAGAAAATAATTGTGAAAAATGTAATGAATGTTTTCAGATTTCACCTTTTCTACATCTCGAAAAGGCTGCCCTGTGCTGCTACATCAACAATACAGATATAATCGAAATAATCGTAGCTATGGTGAGAGGGGTTATTGGACTTGCTCAAAAAGAAGTAGGGGATGCCGTTCTAGTTTAATAACTGTGAATAATTTGGTCGTTGGTGGCAATAAAATACACAATCATTGAGAGATTTTCTGCTCTTTATTAAGTTATAATAGTTAAAGCTAGATCCGGATTTATTTTTAAATAAATTTTGCAATCATCCAGAATTTCATGTTATAAAAATAGTATTCCATACTCTTTCTTTAACAAACTTTTCACTACTTGGCTTCAGACTTACTTGGTAGGTATCCTTAATGTTTCGTATTTCGAAACTCCAAACAAATACGTCATTTAAATATAGTTAAAACAATTTTAAAATAAATTAAGAATTATTTATCTTTCAGGCCCTAGATTTTGTAAGTCGCGGTTCGGGATGCCTGTAATCGTCGTTGGTAAGTTCAGATTTAACCGCAATAATAGAAGCCATGGACCACGTGCTTTGTGGACTTGTTCCAGGGTCAGCAATGGATGTCGAGCTAATATTATAACTATTGATGACGTAATAGTTAAAGAAAAGTCTATACATAATCACACTTAACCCAGAAATGTATTTACTATTGTTAATTATAATCTTATAAATTTAATAACCTCTTTTTCTACTTCTAATGTTAAAACTATTTAATCATAAGGTTTCTGTTTATGATTTGGTGATAATATTCGTCTCGAATGTTTAAAATTAGAGATACTTGATTTCTCCCTCAAAAAGTTCAGTCTTGCATTTGTTAAATTGTGAATGCAGATTGGTTTGCATTAAATACTAGAAACTCTTAACATGGAATGACATAAGTGAAAAATATCCACTTGCAAATAGGAATTTAATTTAACGGTTAACAAAATTATAGTAAGTTATCGATAAAATGTCTTCAATCACACATTCTGATTACAGAACCTATATTTACAATTTCCCGATTCGGAAAGCCTGTCATAGAGCGTGGAATGTATAGATATAACCGCAACAACAGGAGTATAGGTCCTCGTGGATTTTGGACATGTACAAGGAACAGTAAAGGATGTCGAGCAACTATTACAACATTTGATAACGTCATCATCAAAGAAAATAATACACACAATCACTTCTAATGGAACAGCGGAACCTCAAACGACGACCTCAGATCAATTCCGTTAAAGATACATTTAAAAAAGAGGAATATTGGTGGAAAACACATTTTTAGAAAGGCAAACAACTACATTTGTCACCAAGTTCTGGGTATGACAGCGAAGCATGTAGAGGGTTAAAGCAAAAGTGATATAAGGGAGATCTGTAGAGAAGAAGCTACAGGGGAGACAGTGCTAGTACAGTGGAGAGCTTTTGTGGCTGCCCTGCGTGCCCCTCACGATCTTATGAAATCAAGTCATTTACCTATAGAAAAATAATGTGAAAATGGTGTAATATGTAATTTTAACTGGCAGATTACTGTGCCCAGGATACATTACTCTGTCGTTGTCATATCGCGGTACAGACTGTGGATCTTGTACTTCGACGGATGTATTTATATTTTTATAAAATTAAATATAATTAATAAAAAAAGATGGAAACAATATTATGGATTTTATTTATTTTTAATTATAATTTAATTTTTATTATTTTGTCTTGAATATATTTAATTAAATCAGTATTTTTGAATGATGTCAATAGATTTTCTGCAACAAGGTTGACGGTATGTAACATACACGTTAACGGTTATTACTATCTCTGATATTTTTCCTTAATACTTACTATTAGATTCAATAACTCTTAAAACATGCCTCGGCGAAGATCTGATAATATATAATGCAGCACCGCATCTGAGGACAAGGATGTTCGTTTGGGTATTTGTTAATAAGTATACTGAAGGAGAGGAAATAAAATATTTAAAAATTACTTCAAGTATTGTGAAATTGTATTGGTATGTCATTTATATCTAATCCACAAGCTGAAGAACACTAATGTTCTAGTGTCGTTGCGAAGCCGGGGAGCGTCGCTAGTAAGTTATATATAAACATAAAAATAAATTAATATTGGTTAGTATATTTGTCCTCCACGAATTTGAAACAAGGTTACAGAGGCTTACAAAATAAATTTGAATAAGGTAATAGTAAGGTAGGTTCCTGGTATCCTAATTCTCTACAACTTTTTTAAGTTAGTATTAAGTTAACATAAAAATTACGAAATTCAAAACTTATAATGTAGTGTTAATGCGAAATAAAAGGTTAGTAATACTCATACCCATAAAATTTAAGGTGCTCCCTTATTTTATGATAATCTGATATGATCCATAAATGACTGAGGTCTGAAGTGACAAATATAAAAAATACACAAGTTATATTATTCTGTCTAACGTGTTAGCATATTGTCATAAGAATCGCAACATCTCTTCATCAGTAAAGAGTGTTCTTTTGTTTCAGTTTATTATTCGTCTACAGCTCGTGGTACGCGAATGCTTTTTTTCAACGGACGAAGTTTTCATGCGAATACAAAGCGAGGATTCAATACATATTGGAACTGTAGTTGGAGATTTTCAAGAGGATGCAAAATGTCGATAAAGACAATTGGAGATAGAGTTGTAAAGATAAGTAATACACATAATCATGAGTGAAAGTAAATTTGATGTATATTTAATTATTTCCGAATATAGAATAGAATGAAGTTGTGTAAATAATAAAAATATGCATAAAATTAAAAACCGTTTATATTATCGAGCAAATTGAATGGTATTTTATGTTTTTATTTCAATTTTTCTCAGGTAAAAATGCCATCAAGTTACAATAAACAAAGAACATAGTTTGTCAAAATTAGTAAAAGTCTTTCATTTATTTCAGTTCAGTATGTTATGACTTCTCGTGGCAATCGTGTTCTTTCCTACAATGGTCATAAATTTCATGTGAATACCAGACGAGGCTATAAAACTTATTGGCGCTGCGCTGGGAGAGTTGCTAAGGGATGTACAATGTCGATTACGACAATAGAAGACAATGTCGTCAAAGTAAATAATGAACATAACCACGAGTGAAGTAACGTTGTTACCTTCAACTACTACAAGATATTATAACTGATTCGTTACTTGTTGTTTTTGAGCCCTTTCATTAAAATAATTGTAAAATGATGAAGCAGTAAAATGGTGAAGCAAAGCGATTGATCGAAAATAGTGGGATAATGTTGGGGAGGTCTACACTGACTAACTAAACATCTAATAATTTATTATTTAAAAACTTTTAATTTGGAATATTATCTATAATTAATATTGGAATATAATGACTATTTTTATTATCATGCGGTAAATAAATATATCATTTATAATTTGAACACTTTCGACAACATACGAACATAGACAAAAGTGGTGCTAGAAAGTCTATAAATGATATAAAGACCTAATAAATTTACAGATAATAAAAAATAGACAAAACACACGATATTTTTATAACAGTATGCTTATAATCTTTTTTAATGTATAACTTTTATTAATTTGTTTAATAATAATTTGATTGATGAGATTGAAGTTCATATTTGGTTCTAAGATTTTCATTTGTTTCAGTTGAATATAGTATCTCATCTCGTGGGAGTAGATCGCTATATTTCAACGGTCGAAAGTTTCAAGCGAACTATAAGCGTGGTTTTAAAATGTATTGGTACTGCAGTTGCAGACATAGAACAGGATGTAAAATGTCGCTTGTGACTATTGACGACGATGTTGTTAAAGTTAATCATGTACATAACCACGCCTGAGACCAACACTCATTGCGCAACACTTGTAAATATATCTCTTGGAAGACAAATTATTCAAGATTAAGCACATTGCTAAAAAAAAATGTGTACTATACTTATATTTGGTTCGTTGTACTTAGTTTTTGATTGTGTTTACTCAAAATTATCTGTAAAGTAAAATTATTTTTGTATATTTTAAATTAATAATTTCATATTTCAAATTAATTCGTGTAGTTTTTTATTATCCTCATTGTAAATAATACAGTAATGTGTAGGAATCAAAAATTCACATTGGAGAAACGCATTTTATCTATTGATCAATTCAAAATACAGCGAGCATGATTCCAGTATAGGCAACTCACAGTAGCAATCTAATGTTGCGATCAATTTCGCACTTAAGTGTATCGCGTATGTTAACATAAATTACTTTAATAGGTATTTGCATTAAAATTTAATTTTCTAATCATTATCATGATCTTGAAGAAAAGTTTGGAAAGTTTCATAATCACCCCTACATTTTCTACTTACTGTACGTCTACAAAATATGATTATAGATTAGTGATGAATATTTAAGTTCTATACACTTTTTTTATTATGTCATGTTAATCGAGCTTTTCTTTCATTACAGTGAGGTTTGCCAGATCACAACGAGGAAACATTATAGTAGTAGTCGGAGAACAAAGGTTTAAGAGGACATCAGGGTATGGAATGAAGAGCTGGTGGCACTGCATCAAGCGGTCTACAAAAGGTTGTTCTGCGAGTATGAGCTTGCATGGAGGCTCTGTTGTTAAGTATAACTTTCAGCATAATCATTGAATGCTCAACTAAGACTCCATCGGTTTTAAAGGGATTGTAACTGTGCCCATCAATCTTTCTTCTTCTTCTCAGTCGACAGTTTTATCTTATGTGTAGTCCTAATTTGATTGAGTTTTTGGTGATTTAAAACAATCATTTCAAGTTATTATTAAATTTAGATTTAAATGATAATTTTAATATTTTATGCTCGTCCTACTTACGATATTATGGTAGCTTAGAATATTTTTAATTTTAATTTGACTCAAATTTCGTCATTATCTGAGAGTTGCTTTTATACTTTTTATTTTTTTATATTTTAATATTAAACTATGTTATTAAATAATTGTTTTGATGATATGTTGGTGTAATATGTTAATTATTTCCGTAAAAAAACAGATGCTAGCATTGGCTTTGACAATATTATGTTGCATTTATTACTGTTTTTGGTGTCTTTTAATTTTCTCGTTGATCGTGCGAAATTGTTGTGTCGCAAATGTTAACAAAAATTATGTATTGAAACTATAAATAAAATACATTTACTTGGCTCAAATAATCAGATGAATTTATGAAAATGTCACTTTTTGCGATTTCAACACTCATAGTATTATATATGCACGTTATAAATATGATACTGCCCATCTGGGATATAACAACGTATTACACCCATACGGTAAGTGCTGCAAGCACTGTCAAATATTGGTATTGGTATTGGTAGCATCTGTAATGTCGACGGTTAGTGCCTTATATGAAAAGCTTACAAATATTTTAGTGAATAAATGAAAATGATTAAACTTTTAATTAATAAATATCTCGTTTTTCTTCTTCTAAAAATCGTTCGAGTCACGCATCGTTCATAAAATTTTGTTTTCAAATTTTATTTGTGTATTATCCTAGAAGTGAGGTTTATCACTTTAAAAACATATCGAATTGTTTAAATTTATCTGTTATTAAACCTGTTAGTTTGATGAAACTTAATAAATTTAACGATAAACATGTGAATAGTGAGTCAGTGTTGTCAGTAGCGTTAAGTGTAGATGAATGTATTTAGACAATAAACATTTTAACAATAAAAATGAGGTACCCGTAGGTCGTTGTCTTGTCGTACTGTATTGTAAATAAAGAAAAAAGTGGCGATTGTAGAGACTGCCGATAAAGTGAAAACTTAGAACTTTTTGTATTAAACTTTGAAGTTTCATAAAGTTTGAAATCAATTTAATTATCAATTTCAATTTATTTTTCAAATTTATTTTCAATATTATATTAATCAAACAAAACACTGTTTTAATAATACACAGTATATACACATTAAATGTATTTAGTGTCATGAAAAAATAATACAAATATAAAATATAATATATCAAACTATACTTACCCCGGGATGCCATGTCGTATCTAGTAGCTCTTAATGCATGTTTTGTACGCGTAGCCCGTGCACTTGATCATAATGTTAATACTCAGTTATTTCGTTTCTACCCACTTTGTACAGTCATTCGAATAATAAATAATAAAATCGCAGTACTATAAGGATAGTAATAATAATTGTTAATTATTTTTTTTATGGAAAAAGGAGGACAAACGAGCTTACGGGTGGGTCACCTGGTGTTAAGTGAACCCAAGTTCGATACGCCTGTTTTTTGCAGTCAGATGCTGCTTTAACTGACACATAGAACCAGGGCTGTCATCTGCCACCGATCGGTACTACAGAGCTTGGTATAAGAATATCCATGCCCTGCAGTACCACATCGGCTACTGCAACGGCGCCGGCACGTAGTCTGTGGTACGTGATCCAAGTCATTCGGCAGTATGCCCGTTGATATCACCCAAGACTACGATTTTAGCGGAGGGGATCTGTGCAAGCACTTCGTTAATTGACGCTTGTTCTAATAAAGTTCTTTAA
Organism: Leptidea sinapis; assembly: GCF_905404315.1. Lineage (NCBI taxonomy): Eukaryota > Metazoa > Arthropoda > Insecta > Lepidoptera > Pieridae > Leptidea > Leptidea sinapis. Next base: position 5,232,243 of record NC_066275.1, on the reverse strand, counting down.
CACGTTCACTGCGGATCACCCACAATCGGCCCGATGCTGTGCCAACGCGCTGTGCGTACAGGAAAAATAGGTTCCTCACGCCTGTGCGGTTTCTTGGGAATTTTAACGAGTATGACAGAGACAAATATAGTTTTCGATTCGTGACTAACAATGTAGAAATATAGCAGTTTAATACAACGTAGCATAACAGCACTAATGTTGCACATTATGTCAGTTGTATAACTACACATATACTGCTATAAGTATTTCGGTGACGCGAACTCACGAGATTAATTCACCCGTCCAAAAAGTGTCTTAACTATATATATATATACTTGCTGACCCGACAGACCTTGTTCTTGTACATTATAAATAAAATACTGCTTTTTATGAATTTGACAATAATATTTCATAACATCATGAATTATTTCGTAAAATATGTTCCCTGTTGTAATAATGAAATTGTTTCACAGCAAATTGTCCAAGCATGCGTCAATAAATTATCGCATAGAAAAAATGTCCATACAAAATAAAAATTGGAAATTAAAATAATTATGGGTCCAAAAAAGAAATAAAAACTATCCTATCTCTCAAGTTGGACTAAACTGCACTCCGTGAAGTAATCCCCATTAAATTCCTTTCATTAGTTTAAGAGTCCATCACGGACAAACAACGTGACACGTAATTTATTTATATTAAGATAAGATATAGATATATCTATATTTATTTATCGCGTGCGCCAGTTATGATCATGTCGGTGACGCGAACCCATAAGATTTTCCCCTACCAAAAAGTGCCCAACGCGGCTAAAGAAGTTTGCACATCAATAGCTTTCATCGAACAAGACATGAGTTTTACTGTAGGCTTATGTTTTTACTAATACCTTATAATTTTCAGCATTCTTCGGCTTCACTCCTGGAGGTAAACGATGCCTAGACATGGGACAGTATAGGTTCACAGTCCACCAGAACGAAGGAGCTAAAGTAAGATGGCGGTGCGTGAGGAAAACTGTAGGTTGCACAGCATTTGTTACCACTATTGATAATATTATTATACGGGTCAGACAAATACATAACCACTAGTTCATGCGAGCATTTGTAAGGGCTAAGTAATTTAGGAAATATGTTAATATTGGTGTATTGTCGTGATAATATTATTTATTTTGGATATTTATACAAACCAATTGTAATAAGTTAACGAAAGGCTTGATCTCTTGGTGGTGCATAGAGATCTGGCATCATTGTCAGTCATCTGCCATAGGAAACTGCAGCGATTTTTTCGAAGATATTATTGACCTTTTCAGACAATTCTCGAACAGCACTACTAACACGTTTATCTGATATTTGCCTAATATCTATCTGGTTTTGTTTCGTTCATTTACTTCTTACTCCAGTAACTTTCTTCATGACAACAACAAAGCTGAAAGAAATAAATATTTATTGGTTTTTCCCGACCGATATAACTAACATGAATAATTTCAAAAATACGCGTTCTTGCTTCTTAAAGGACAACAATGTTCTTTTTGTTCTATTTTTATTTTGCAAGCTATTTTGGCCCTCCTTTTCCATTCAACAGTACTGTGAGAAAATATCTGGTAAGTTCGAATAAGACGTTGGGGATTTTATGCCACTGCTAATAGAATTGCAGTTCGCTTCAATAAAATATTTATAAAAATAATTTTGGACTACTAAAATTTCACGGAAGTCGGATAATAGAAATTGTAACATGGTATGTCATGCCACTTTGTGGAATCAATTACCGGCTGCAATTTTCCCCAACCGATACGAGTTAGGCGCATTTAAGCTTAGATCATACCATAAAGGCCGACAGTACATCTCATGACGTCTGGTATTGCGGATGTCATCGAGAGTTTGCTTAATCACTTCCCTTTACCTTCTATAAACATGTGGATGACAAAAATGACAAAACATATAGAAGGATGTGACAAATGATCTTATATTTATAGCGTGTTTCTCAGATAAACACGTCATGGCTATGTAAGTATAGCGTGTTCTGCCTGCATGGAGGGTCTTCTAATATGTTTGGTGATGGCCGTTGTAGCATCCTACCTACATATACCTAGTCTTCAATTTATTTTGTCTTCTCCGTAATAACAAGAATCGCGAGCATTTAACTTTAAGTATTTGATATTAGTTATAACTTCCTCCATTCGTAGCAGAGAATACCTAGGTTGTCTGTACAGAGACTTCCTGAATTATTTCATATGTTCTGAAACTCTTATATTGTTTTTTTTTTGTTTTGAGTTTTCCTGAGAAAACTGGTGGATTTACTATAAATAGTTTATTTATTTTTTTAAATAACATTATTAAACATTAATATGGACCTAGGAGTTGAAATGTGTTGAAATTGTAAATATTGTGATTTTACTGTAATAAAATGTAGCTGAAGTTGTTATAAGCATCGGGTATTCTTATAGTATTTATTACATTAAAAAATGTGAAAAGTTTAATAATAAAAGGATATTGATGTTAAATTGCTTTTATTATAATTGTTTCTTAACCTTCAATCATTATTATATCGGGAAATGGTGCGTCAAATAAAATATCCGATACATAAAAAATTATTGCTCGAAATTAATCAGTTGTCAGTCAACTTGAAGACTAAGAGGATGTAATCTATCGTCAGTTTATTAAATTAATATTATTTGTTTCTTTTTCAGCTTATTTCAGTATGTCGAGGGGAGGTCGCCGCGTTCTGTTGATCGGCAGTTATCGTTTTAACAATGAGAACGCCGGTGGATATATTGAGAAATGGAGATGTACAGGTAGGAACAGAGGCTGCAAGAGCAGAGTATGGACTATCAACGATAATATCATTAAGTACATGTCGCTGCATAGTCATGGTAATAGTAATTTATGAGAGAGACGCGGAACAGAAAAGAGTTTTAAATAAATTTTCAATTGGAACTTCTTAAAGGAGATGGACAAATAATGTATGGGCCTGTGCCCCAGAATGTACATAAATAGAATATATGTGATTTGAAAGTGGACATGTTCTAGAATAAAAGTAAAAAGGTGCATATTGCTTAGCAGCGGTGGGCAATAGTTATGGAGGTTTAAAGAAATTGTGTAACTACGGCAAAATTGTTGGTATAGAACCTACCAAAATGTATTCATTGGATACATATACACATTTTATATAATATTATATACATCTGTCCCTGGCATTTTGTATACACACACACACTATCAAATATAAATAATATTATGTTATAACACAACAGGAACAGGATGTAGTGTTCCTACTATCTATTAAAATATTTACCTAGTCATCTGTCAATGTCATTTGACGGTCAGTTGAGTGAGGCCAACAAAAAATGAAATAATCGGTAACTACGTTTAGATTTATTTAAATTCGATTTATTGATAAGATTTGTAGATAAATTATATTACATATTTTGTTACGGTTAGTTACGAATATTTTATATTTTAGGCTCCGTTTGAGTTTAGTTCGTTTCCACTCTTCTGTAGCAATATTGGTACCTACTCAAGAATTTATTTCTAAAGCTGCTACAGCGGATTAATAAATTTGTAAAATTCTTATTTTTTTTTTAAATTGTTATTAGTAATACACTCTGGGGTACACTTTACCCATCTCCTTTTATCTTTTTTTTAAATTATTATGCAGGTATACCTACCTATAAAAGCGCTTTTAATAACTGTGTTACTATTAGTCGTGTCCATTCAATCTGTAGTTATCATGAAGTTGAACTAAATTTTTCTTTTCATTTAATATATTATAATTAATATGTATCCTGACTTCAAGGAGTCACACGTTTGCCTTAAAAATATTGAAAAATACCTTGTAGTATTAAGAAACATAAATCTAAATTACAATTGGCATGTTGATAGTACTATTCAGTCCTTATAAGATATAGTATGTACATGTCATTTTGATAGTTTTGTTGTAGACATTTTGATAGTTTTGTTCTAAGCTGATGATAGCGATTTTCAAAGTCTAAGTGCCAAGAAGCATTGTTGATTTTCTTTTTATCTTATTTGCCTTAAGATAAAATTACTTAAGTAAAGTAATAGTATAAATATTGTTTGTTTTTTTTATTGTTTATAATATTTGTATATATTCTGAATTATTTCTTCTGTACGTATTCTGTATATATTCTTTACTAGTAATTGTGAACATGAATAAATAATGATTTTATTATTGCTGTTATTTAAAAAAATATTTTAATGGTTGCTGAAACCCAAACCTATCTTTTACTAAATATGTAACTAAAGATGAATGGCATTGTTTTGTGATACTGCATAAAAGTTTCAGACAAGTAACTAATCAGTACTCAATACATATTACAAACAACTCCAGCGACGACTCATGTGAATCCGATTATGTTGCATACTGTCCCATCACTGGTGAGCCATCCGCTCGTGTGTCCTAATAATACCATAAAATCATGTTTCAAACACTTAGCTTCTATTAACCCAGGATATTGATTATTATAGCCAATGACCATTCTATATATTACAAGGACACACTATACACAGTCTGATAGCGGAAAGGCAAGAATGTGCTTAAACACTATGTAAGTACACTATTCTCCTTAGTCGTGTGTTAACTGTCACTGTCCGAAACGCACCTGAACTGAATACATTGCTGCTTATTGACCAAGAACATTTTAAGTAACAGGAATAAATGCGGCAATGTATAGATTTTGACTTTGTTTTTATGCGACGTGATATATCAATATGTATAGCACGTCATTGATTATAGCATGTATAATGTTTGTTTCGTAATGTACTTTAGTGTAGATTACGACACGACATCTTTATGGAAGGGAAGGCCAAAAGGTGTGTAACTCAGCTGATAACAGAAGTGTTACTGCATGTTATGACGATTGAAGGGTGTTTAAACATTTTCCGTTTATATAGTGAATAATTTTTAATTGTTATGTTTTTGATAAGAAGTTTTACTTACTACAATTACACTACTGCAAGGCTTTGCAATTCCCGCCAATTAACCTCATAACGGCAAAAAATTACTAGAAAGTTTGTTACCATTAATTATGTACCAATGTATCTAGCTCTATCCAGCCCAAAATCCGAAAGAAATATTATATATATATATATATAACTAGAAAAACAATTATATGCTTTATAATTGCAGATACAATTACTTCCGTTGAAAGAATAGGTGAACGAGCCCTTATTGTGAACGGTGCAAGATACAATATACATAAACCATCTGCGAATGGCAAAACAGTATGGAGATGTACTAAGAAAAATATTGGATGTAAAAGCATTGTGTGGACTTATAAAGGCAGCATCATCAAATATACTGGCTCCCATTGCCATACTTGAGAAACGTGGCGAGTTTTACTTGAATCTTATAACTAAGTGCTAGCAACAAATACTTAATTTTTTTAAGTTCGCTGAACGTTTGGCGCCAATATTATCTTTCTACGAAATCGTGATCAAATTATTTTTCTACTTTGGAATATGTTACTTTTGGATTTAAATAAACTGGGCCTTCCGAATGTAACGTACATTTGGAAGGCCATTAGTATGCATGTGGGTGTATTTTGATGAATAAATAAACGTGTTTTGAAATAAAAATTTATTTGTTATTTCTAATGATTAAATGTGGTAAGAATAGCAGTGATCATACGGCATACGAATAAAGTGTCCATATCTTTAGAAAACTATACCAAAATTGTATCATATACTCTAGCAAAATAATATATTATTGCACCAGAAATGTGTATAATTGGTTTAGAATTAAGTAGCTCACCGACAATTTTTAATAAAACAGCACATTTCAAAATATAGTTCAGGGTTAGTATTAGTGGGTTCAAGTTTGAAATTGCCGTTTTTTTTAATTAACATATTTATTTAATGAAATAATTACCATTATTACTTTGCTGTCATCTAATAGGAAGGTCATTTATGCCTTTGCGATAAAACTGTGGTGATCTAGATTCGACAAACTGTGTGAAAGCATTTTGTGCTGCCTCCTTAGAAACTTTTTATCACGAAGAAAATTGTCCAAATCACGAAAAAAATGGTATTCCGTTGGAGGTTCTATGTCAATTCGAAGTACCTATTACAAGAAAAACAGCAATTTCATACTTAAACCCCTATTATTTTGTTATTCTATTACAAACTAGCTGAATAATTAAAAAAAAATCGTTAGCCGAATGAAAGATAGCTATTTATATTATTATATTTATATTTTCATTTAGTTATTCTTCATATTTCCAGCCTGGAGCCATACATTATTTCGATCCCGAATGTACAGGGAGTCTACAAACATCTATATTGGTGGCCAAAAATTCTGCAGACATTCGCGTTCGCTGGTCGGCAACAGAATAAGATGGACTTGTGCTAAGAAACACAAACATAAGTGCAAAGTTTCCGCGGTTACTATAGATGGTGTTGTGGTGTCTACTTCAGGTATGCATTCGCATTCTTAAAGAGAAGTTACTTTAAACCTATTTTACCAAGGATGTAAGGAGCAACACGGTTTCAAATTTATTTTTAGTTCGAAACATGAGGAACACCTCTTACGTAAAATTTCATCCTTCAGTAAACAGACATAATCGTTTTCTGGGAAGCCCTCAATAAGAAAACCATTAAATTTTCTGAAATTCATAATGACTTCAGATTCATTACCCTCTTTTTTATTGTTTAGTCGATTAAGAAATTATTTATTTATAAAGAAACTGAAAAGTTTTATGCATTTGTATTTGCAGCAGTATTTATGTTTATTGCTACGGTTATAAATGGTTTTTTAGGATTGGAATATCAAATAAGGGTTGATTTTTATATGGTCGCTTTGGCAAATTTTCTTGTATTGCCTTTTATTGGTTTTTAAAATCAAATATCTTGTAAGAAACTGTATTTCTAATTAATATTTGAAAGATCACATGACTAGCATAATATTGGTCTTTATTAGTAAATTATAATACAAATTAATGTTTGAAAATTGATTAAATTATAATATATTATCATGTTTAAAGTATAGAATATGGTCTGTCTGGACTCTAGAAGCTGACTTGCACGTTTTATTAATAAGTATTAAAAGTTATTTTTGTAATTAGATATTAGAAGGAATTAATTAACATTCCGAAAGACTTAGTCAAAAAGTAGAAAGTAAGAGTAGCATATATAAAAAGACCAATGGACTTAGAACAAATATCAATTTGTCTGATTTCTATTGAAAGGACCTACCAAAGGAAACTTATTTTATAAGGTTTCAAAATTATCATTTCTATTTTTGAGTTTTGTAATTGGACAGTTTTTCAATCACTGTTACTGTTATATTATGGTATTAAATAATATCATCTTCATTTAAAATTGAGTATTTATTATAACCTAATTTTGATTGTTTTATATTTTTTATTCGAGAAAATTTTAAAAAGCCTTCATCACATAGATCATCACATCAATAGATCATATCTGCAGATTTCAGACATATATTAATTAGAGCTTTTTACAGTTATAAATTGCATTTATAACTGCTTTGTAATCCAGATATTGCATCACAGAATCTATTACCATTAAGGGTAACCCATCTGTCAGTGTGTGTGTCAGTAGTCTGTGTCCCATAAATGGTAACAGATATACAGCTGAAATATTAACAGAGTACGTATTACTATTGTCTGATGGAGAATTCCAAAATGACTGCTAATATAATAAAAAAAAATTGCCAGTTAAATCAATTAAATCATTAATTTCAATTTACTATTATCGACCTACTTGTTTGTTACGACTGTAGGAAAATTATATTAAAGTGGGTCACGATTCGGTTTGTCGATAGTATATAAAATAGTGGGTTAAGAAAAATAATATTTAAGCTTGAGATACAGACCAGTCGGAACTGGTACAACTGGAACTGGAACGAACTGGCAAAGATTCCTCATAGGCCGGAGCCTATGAGGGATCTTTGCCAGTAGAATTATGTATCACCGCCACCATTATCCTATCAATGTTTTTATAATATATTTATTACATTTTCAGGAGAAATGATACACACGACAAGAGGGATTCATTTCTTGTTTCAAAACTACACGTATAATAGAAAACAAAGTTCGCGCAACAATTTGTACCGGTGGTACTGCTCCAAGTACCACAGTGGTTGTCGCGCCACTGTGCTAACCAATTTAAATTATCAAGTTACGAGATTGATTGGAGACCATATACATCCACCGCCAAACCTACATAAACTAAGCGATGGAAAGTATATTCTTGTAAAGTCTTAGCTTTCTTAATGCACTGCTACAACTTACGGTAGGCGTGCAGGCAACAATAAATATGAGAGTTCGTCTAAAACTATGTTTACTTATACTATATGTTACCGAAAAAGTTCGGATACATAACCTATACCTATATGTCATTTTAAACATAAATAAATTATGATTTCCTAACGGTATTGTAGATTTCTGCACTTCCGGTAATATTTCATAGTGGTAAGGCATCAGTGAAAAAGAGGCGCTTGAGTATTGTGAGGTTAGAGACGCCGAACCTGTTAACTTTTCTTTAATTTGTATCCCTTTATTATTGTCAGCTTGAATATTATTAAAATTAGTCGAATAATTTGTCAATTTATTAAAATAATTCGAATGAAGCTAAATTTAATTATGCAGAATATAATACTATGCTGGAATATTATTCCTTAATTAAAATGTAAAATATTAACATTTTTCTTATAAAATACAAATAGGTATAAAATAAATAAAAGAATAAAGTATGAATTTGGCGTATAATTGTAATATATACTTCGAATTGACATAGAACATTCATGGTTTCAGATTTTTGAATGAAACTCTTTTCACATGGTACCATTTGTAGTTCTTCTTTTAAAAAATTCAACATTCGATTATCGACTTTCATTTGTTTTTTTATTCAAATTAGACAAGAAAGATGAATACTTCGAAAATTTGAGTGATTTTTTAATACAACTCGGAACAGCTCGCAATATCAATGTTGCGTTTGGAGAGGTGACTGCTAATGAACACACCGTGCGATTTTGGTTTAAACGCTTTCGCAATGGAAACTTTGATTTGAAGAATGAACCAAGTGGAAGACCATCCAAACAGGTGACCAGCAATGAATTGTAAGAGGTGGTGGGAGCCGATCCAAATCAAACTACCCAGGATTTAGCGACATGGCTTAACGTTACCTTACGAAAAATATTGATTCATTTGGATCAAATTAATTAGATAAAAAAATATGAAAAAGTGGTTCCCCATGATTTGACTGATCTGCAGAAAGAAACAATTCGGCAATTTTATACTTTAACCCCTGATGTAATGCTATTTTTATAATTTATTTATTACAGTATGTATTCCTACAATAACAATAAGGCTGGCTCTAATCGGCCAGTGTGTTGCTAGATTAAGATGTATTTAATAAATGTAAAATAATCAAACAAAACATGTTATAAAGGTTTGTTAATCTTTGTAGTCACTACTTACCCCTTCCTTCATTTACATTCTATTTGAGATCGTCGAAAAGACTAGTAGCTATTTTATCATATGCTTCCATAATGCTTCATCAAGTATCTAGTAGTAGCCATTGTTGAAGTATTAATAAAAAGTTAAATAATTTTCCTAACAAGCAAGGAATAAAGTAACTAACTAATAAATATTATAGACTGTGATATGCGTACTGGATGTAATGTATCCTTGAAAACATTCAATCAGATCCACTCGCCAGGTCTTTGTTTAACACGTTATTGGGGCAAAATGTTGAATAAACTATATTGAGAATCTGTTATTATACCAGTTACGACGCATTCCCGCGAGATCTGCGATACATAGCCTCGGTAATAATAGGTATACCTAAATCATCCCGTCATAATGTCCTATATTGTTTTGCGTTACTTAGATGACATTGTTCCTTTTCTGTTATATACATATCCATAAAAATACTATTCGAAGGGACAACATCTGGTGCTCATATATTTCTCAATAATATAACCGTGACGGTATTGTTAAAGCTACTATTTTATTTCAGAGCTTCCTGTGTTCACATACAACAGGAAAGGGCGACCCATCATAGTTTGGGCCGGGGCTGTATTCACAATCTCAGAGCAACACGGCGAAAAGGCACGCTACCGATGTCTTAGAAGAAACTACGGGTGCCGAGCTAGTATAATGACAATTAATAATGTTATATTTAGATATAAAAACTTACATAATCATAATATTTAGAAATATTTAGTCCGAACAATGTTATAATTGACTTGATTTTTTTAAAGACTGTTATGTTAGGAAAGTATTAGAACGATCCAACTGTCCTAAACCAATAATTTGGAAACATCATTAGTAGTATTGATTGAATTATTATAATTACTCCAAGTGTTTTGTGGATATTGGCCTATATGCCCGTTAGTGGTGGTTCATAAGTCCCCACTTTGCTTTACGCTTTAGGTGAATCTGAAATTCGAAATGTCAATAATATTACAAAACTTTATATTTTTATGCTTATTTTTGTTATTGTTTATTTTCTTGTAAGTGTGTTTTAAATATCAACCTTACTCTACAAAGGTGTTTTATAAAAAAGTAATTGATTTATATTAATTTTATAAATTCATTACTTAACGTTTATTTGTAATATCAATTTAGTTTTATGTAATGTCAAGACATAGTTAAGTTATTCTATTACATAAAATAATAAATATATTATTGAATGTCAACTGCTTATTCATTACAATATTCGTTGAATCGTTACATCTGTTTTAATCGTCTTGTGAGCTCTGTCTTAAAACATCGTTTAGCAAGTGGTTTTGTGATTCCGCTGATTTCAGTCACATTCACTCCAATTCCAATTTGTGGTATCATTAAGAACGTTATTTTTGTTACTACCCACACATGACCACTACCCACAAAAGTATTTTAACAATTCTATTGAATTTCGTAATACATTTGTTTTGAACATTTTCTGGGATCTTGTTGTAAAAGCATATGCATCGCCCCACACAAGACTTACACTCGACTTAGCTGAGATTTTAAGTTTATGTTTGTTGCTGGTGTTAACATTATGGTTATGACAGATTCTAAAAAAAAAACACTTATGTGCCTATGTACATACTTAAAATTATCAAAAATATATGCAGACACAACAGTGAAGATATTTATTTCTTAAAATTTTGGTCTCAATTTGTCTTTAGGATTATTCCTAGGTTATAAATAGCGCAAATAGCCCTCTTCTGCACCACAAATATGGACCAACACCAAACCAAAGACACCATAGGATATAATACTACGTAAGTAACTAAGGTAGATTCTAGTCGCCCCGTATCTTCGTCGGTTAATTGTCAAATCCAAAGTTATGCCAAGAAATTTAGCAGATTTAACCGGCTTTATCACCTATCCATTTTACAAAGGTAAATTTTTTCATTTTCTTGCTATTTAACATAAGGTTATTAGCGTTAAACCATTACGTGAGGTAAAATAGAATGTTAACTTCATACATAACCTGGTTTCTTTGCAGTAATAATATCAGTGAAGTGTCATCCACACACAATACTTTCTTATGTTTTTTTTCATAAGGCTAGGTAGATTCATTTATGTATAAAAGGAAGAGGAACGGTCCAAGAATAGACCCTTGTGGTACTCCCATACTGAGAGGAGTCCCATGAGATCTCCTGTCATTCACATCGACTCTCTGAATTCTATTGTTGAAATATGAAATCAGAAGATCGCGCGTTGAATGCTTAACACAATCAAAGGCCTTAGATAAATCACAGAGGATACCAAGAGCATTCTGTGATTCCTCGGAGGCATCAAAAATATTCCTCATTAGTTCAACTCTTTGTTGAATGTCCCCTAATAATGCCAAATTGTTTCATATGAAGTAACTTATAAGAATTAAAGCACATGGCTCAAAATTATATTTTCAAAAATTCACCGATTGAACTTATTATTTTAACAGAAATGCCCCATATATCAGCATTTCCTTTTACATCAAGAGATTTAAAGGTTTTAATTATTTCTGCAGGGCTTACAAAACTGAAATTAAAAAAAAATTATGCTCTCTAACATTTTCCAGGAGAAGTCAGTTAGTAACGCTGGTGGAGAAGGACACAAGAGTGTTTGTAGTCAAATAAACTTTATTTAAATAAGATTCTTATATAATTATTCGTAGGCTGTGTATTGTTTGGTAAGCGTTATAAACCAACTCTGAAATAAGAACAATGCTTATAGAACAATGCTTATACCACTTACCTCTACTGCTCCTCACCTCAATCAGTATCCACCGGAGCGCGGATCTACAGGAACCTTGTGGTTTCAACAATCGAGGAGCGGCTGAACACGTGTCGGACAGCATCTTCCATTTGGAAGAGGGGGTGTGTAGGCAAATATCCAGCGCCCACACATACGTCACGCAAATGGCTACTGGCTTCGACTTAAGGTTGTGGTACAGCAGCGATAGGCCTCACCTTAGCATGCCCGATCTTCACAGTTAAATTCTCATGTACTATAGAAACGGCACTTAATTTCTCCTACAAAACATATGTCATGTATGAAAATAAATTGTTCATGATTGTAGATTACTTCATAACGTTGAATAAAAGAGGTCGTCTTCTACACTACGAGAACGAAACCTTCAGCATCGACTATAGCAAGAATTCCAAAACTAGATGGCGCTGTGTCAAGCGAAGCTTCGGCTGTCGCGCCGCCTTGTTCACCATTGCTGATGAGGTCGTCAAAGTATGTCAGCATCCGCACATGCATGGTTCAAATTCATTCTAGAATAATTTTGCTTCTCGATTTGGAAAATTGTTGCTAACTTATTAAAAAAGATTACTTATTATTAAAAACGTCGCTAAGACCCTGTGTTTATCAGTATCTTATGTCCCAGCGTTTTGTATGCCAATTTAGTCAAATATTATAAGAATTAATAAGACATCTTCCGTTATTGCTTGACCAGATTGGAGAAAGCTATAGTAAATAAGACCATGCTGAGACCATCAAACCGTTACTATTAATTTTTATTGGTAAGCTTTGCTTTAGGATACTGTGGCGACGTTTGACCTGGGGTTAGCCATTGCATTTTTCGGTTACGGTTATCGTAAAGAAACCAATTTTCATCGCATGTCATAATTCTATCCAATATTCCTTCATTTCTGTATCGATTCAACAAGGCAACACAAGTTTCAACACACGTTTCTTTCTGCATATCAGTCAAATCATGATACAATCATTTTTCATATTTTTTTATTTTATTGATTAGATGCAAATGAGTTCAAATGATTTGATTTGATTTGATTTCTTTCAGTTCATTGTTATTCACCTGTGTGTGCGATCTTCCACGTGGTTCGTTCTTCAAATCAAAGTTTCCATCACGAAAGCGTTTAAACCAAAATCGCACATTGCGTTCATTAGCAGCCCCCTCTCCAAACGCAAAATAAATATTACGAGCTGTTTCTTCGCCGTTTGTACCGCTTCGGAACTCGTATGATCGTAAAATCACTCGAAAATTTTTGGAACAATCCATCTTTCTGGTCTTAGCTGAATAAAAAAAACACCTGAAATTCGATAATCGAATGTTGTAAATTTTTTAAAAGGAGAATACGTACCATGTGCAAAAAGTTTCACTCAAAAATTTCAAACCATGAAGGTTCTATGTCAATTCGCATAGTTTAACCACTATTAGTAACAAACAAATATCTAATACTTCACTATTGCTAAACTGCTTAATGATTCCATTGAACAAAAAGCCAAGATTCCGCTCCATTTTTTGATATCTCTATACGCTTAGAAAAGTATTTTGACAGAAACGAGTCAGCAAGATTAAAGGACTCAAAAGGAAAGGTAATCTATATATATATATAAATGAATTGCTGTTCGTTAGTCTAGCTAAAACTCGAGAACGGCTGGACCGATTTGGCTAATATTGGTCTTGAATTATTTGTGGAAGTCCAGGGAAGGTTTAAAAGGTGAACAAATATGAAAGTGTTAGGAATTAAATAAAAACAACAATTTTGTTTTTCCCTTGATGTGTCCCCGTCGTCCGATATTTGTTTTGTATGGACATATTTTCTGTGAGAGAATTTATTGACGCACGGTTTGATAGTTCTGCTGTAAAACAATTTCATTACAACAACAGAGAGCATATCTTACGAAATAATTCTTGATATTATGATATATTACTGACAAATTCATAAAAAACGTTATTTTATTTATTATATACAGAACAACGTCTGTCGGGTCAACTAGTTTAATATAAAAATATATTATTTTTAAAAAATAAGGTTCAATTACCATTCTCATTTAGAGATATTAATCTAAAGAAATCTAGCAGAAACTTGGTGCCATGTATTGTATTGCAAATAACTCGGTTTTAATCTTTATTCTAATCTAGCTCCTTTGGCTGTGCATGAGGTTCCAACACTCATGTATGAGAGTTGGAACCTCATGCACGAAAGTGAAAGTTAGGTATGGCAGAAGACACATGAAAGCAGAATAAATGCAGTTGAGATGAAAGCTTTGAGAAGTATGATAGGAGTTAAACTGACTGTCAGGATAAGAAATAGTGAGATAAGGAAACGTTGTGGTCTGAAAGAAGATATTGTGACAAAAATTGAAAAAGGTATGCTGAGATGGTTTGGCCATGTCAAGATAATGAATGAAGAACGATTGACGAAGAAAGTGTACAAAGCCAGTATGAATGAAAGTGTTGGAAGGGGTAGACCTAGGCGGATGTTTCGAGATCAATCAGGGACGTCTTGAAAAAAGGCGGGTCAAAAGTACCCTAAACCGAAGAGCATGTATGAAAGTGGACCAAGCGAAACAAGTATGTAAGGATCGTAGCAAGTGGAAACAAGTGGTCTGTGCCTACCCCTATGGGAAAGAGGCGTGATTTTATGTATGTATGTATATAATCTTCGGTATTAATGATACGATTTCGAATATTCTTTCATTGGATCCTCATAGACAAGTATTATACCTACCAGTGGAAGATACAGCATTTTTATCTTCATGAAAGCAGTATTTAAATTACGTATCGATCTGTCTGTCTGTCAATTAAGGGCTGTACTCACACGTAATCCTAACTTGGCTTTTGGTTCTAAAGCTATTAACTGCTTTTACAGTTTCAATAACCGATCTATGGAATACTTTGGTTTTTGTTTGTCATTCCATCTTGGGACGACAAATTGGTGATTTCAGATTATATGTTATATGGATTATAGTCATAACTATATGGAATTGGAAACTTAGATTGACATATTGAAGTGATAATTCGTATAAATTGAGGGTTGACATATAATCTCGATTATACATAACCTTTCAATAGTGACCGGATATTTATAGCTCTCAGACAGTTCTCTCAATTTACCAAGTGTAGTTACAATACGTTATGTTATTGTCACTACCTATGGTAAATAAATATATTTCTATTTCTAATAATTATGATCTTATATAATTTTGGTTATGAAGTTGTTTGAAGGTATCTGGTAAAACTTTATAAAACTAACGAAACATTGTTTTTGAAATTAATACGTACGTATGATTCTTATAATTCACAGCTAAGACAACACGTCCAAAGAAAGTAAAATATGATTTGTAATCGTTGGTTGCGCGGAATATATGTATTTATATTATATATATTTATTTCTTATTATCCTACTCCTCCTTCAGTATCCTCTTTACCGCTTCTATATTCCATTTCCTAATGGCAGCGTACAAGGCCACAGAGATGGCGCTAGTGGTTCGCAAAAGCCTTCAAATCCGCTAATTACGCGAAGTGAATCGAAGGACGATCGTTATTGCTTTCGAAGTGCCGCTGAGTGACACCGCTGCGCCGCCGCACGCATTATATTGAGATTCGCGCAATCACCGCACTAACCTTATAAATTAATTAAATACCTGTGTATGTGTCAAGTTTTAGTCATAGTGTTTCCTACTTGGAGATCAGCTGGAGACAGAACGAGCTCATCAAACAAGGTAGGTACGTTGCCTTCCTTCCGCCATATTACAATATAATCCTAATTTAAGTATATAGTTATTTCCTACCTCCTTAATTTGAACCAGCGCATACAGTCCACTAAATTCCGCAACACCATTTTTTTTCTGGTCCTGAATCGACCCGGATCGTTACTTTATTAAATACTTAAATTTCTCAAATGTAATAGGTTAATATATTGTTCGCGAGTGATCGGTATTTTAACCTACATAGTTGTTGAAACCCGCTATAATCGAATACTTAATTCGCTTCTCGTTTCGTAGGAATATAATCCGCTTTAATACAATAGGTATTTAATTCGCTTCTCGCTTAGTAAATATTTAACCCGCTTAATGTAAAAAGTATTAATTAAGACATCGTTTTCGTCTTAATATAACCGCATTGTCGAAGTAGGTATAAAGTCTCGCCACACGCTGTGAAATACCTACCTACACTCCGCTTCAACAAATAATTCTTTAATATTAAGTTTAAATCATAGCTAAGACACCTGTAGGCTTGGCCTGTAGGTAATTATATTGTCGTAATGTTCTTATCGCTAAGCAATCTACGATTGTTGAATGCATGACCAGTCTAGTACTGACCCGTAGCTTCGTATAGATATGCGACGTCGATAGATCATCTGTAAGTGGTCATTCGTTCTGACTTATACTGTAGGTACTTAGTTAACATTGAATATTAGTTAACGAGTTATGATAGATTGCTCATCCTTTATTGATTGATTTATAGTGTTTACTAAATTGTATTAAACTTTAATATTATTTAGTTTGTTCACTTACGCATTTGTATACATATATATACTTACAAATTTAAAATGGCTAGTGAAAATAAATTGTTGCTTTTACACGCTAAGAAGAATGTAATGTTTTCTCGAGTTCAACAATTAGCAGAGAGGGCTAAGGATTTATCAGCACAATCCGCGAAAGAATGTTTTTTAGCTGATATTGAAACCGTAGATCGTTTGCGATTGGATTTCGAGAACATTTTAGATGAAATTAATTTATTGGAAATGACTATAAACCCCAAGTACACAATTAACATACAACCATTGTGTGCTTTCGAAGATTTGTATAGTCGTGTCAAGCATACCGCGAGAATTATTTCATCGGAAATGCAAGACTTGTCGACAGTGTGTCGCGATCGCCCAAAATTACCGCCTATTCAGTTGTGTCAGTTTAATGGTGATGTTAAAAATTGGCCACTATTTTACTCTGCTTTCAAAAACACTGTCCATGATAACCGCACTCTCACTGACTCCGAGAAATTACATTACTTGTTAGGTAGATTAGATTCAAAAGTACTATCGGTGTTTGCTGGTGTGTCAGCCACTGCCGAGAATTATGGCATTATTCTACAAACTTTAATAGACAAATACGAAGACAAGCGTTCGCTCGCTTCCGCTTATTTAGATCAAATATTCGCATTTAAACCTTTAACTTCTGTTAGTATTACAGGTCTTGAACAATTTCTTGATAAGTTCGCTACTTCTGTTTCGGCGTTAAATAACTTGAAGTTCAATCAACTCGCTGATTTTATATTTTTGTATACCGCATTGAAGAGACTCGATCCGGAGACCGCCCGCGCTTTCGAGGTACAACATCGTGGATCTGAAATTCCATCGTTTGAAAGCTTAGTTTCATTTGTTCGCGATCACGCTAAAATATTGCAGCGCACTTCAAACAGTGATTCATTAATTAAGAATCGCTCGCGTAGCGATGCGACTGTAAAACAAAATAAGACTACTCACACATATGTCAATACTAGTGATTCCTCATCGCGCGCTTGTTCACTGTGTAAGTCGTACCATGAACAATTGTACAAATGTACTAAGTTTCAAGAGATGAACCCCACGGAGCGATTTAAATTCGTAAAATTAAATTCTTTGTGTATAAACTGCTTGAGTTCACGTCACCTCGCTTTGAAATGTAACTCTGGATCGCTCTGTCGCAAGTGTCAAGGAAGACACCACACGCTGTTGCATTTCGAAACTAATCGTTATGTAGCTCCCGCGAAAGTCAGCCACACAGCGTCATCGTCATCAAACTTAGGCGTCGACCAATCGAACACACAACGCTCCAACGCTAAAGATGTGACATTGTGCACTTTTTTGAATAGTGTTCATTCCGCTCCGCGTACTCATAGTACAGTATTATTAGCTACCGCACGCGTCGTTGTATTTGACTCTCATGGCAGGGAACATAGTGCTCGCGCTTTACTCGATAGTGCTTCACAAAGCAATTTTATTAGTCGCAGTTTGTGTCAACGATTGGGTTTGAAACCAAACCAGAAGCCCAGGTGTTCCGTAGTCAAGGGAATTGGAGGTCTTACTAAATCGATAGACAGTTCAGTCATGATAAAATTCTTTTCCAGGTTCAATCTAGGTGTATGCTTCGATATGAACTCATTCGTAGTAGATAAGGTAACTGAACGCTTACCTACCGTGTCGGTTAATAATTTAGCCTTAATTAATTTTAATAATTTACCTCTGGCTGACGATAGTTACTCTATTCCAGGAGACATTGATTTGCTAGTTGGAGCTTCAGTCTTTCCTCACCTTCTTTTGTCCCACAAGGTTCAAGGTCAGCCTGATTCCCCTTCACCCGTCGCTCTAGAAACAGTTCTAGGTTATGTCATCGTCGGTTCTGCCCCTGCTTGTATTGATAATTGCTTGTCAGTATCGAATTGTTGCTCAGAAGATCCGCTTGATGCTGCCGTGCGGAAATTTTGGCAGATAGAAGAGATAGATGCTCCGCATCCAATGTGCCCAGATGACGCGGCATGTGAAGAAATTTATAGTAAAACTACTACCCGCCAGGCAGACGGTCGTTACGAAGTCGCACTACCATTCAAAGGAGATGTTTTGTCATTAGGGGATTCACTGCAAAAGGCAACAACGCGCTTCTATTGCTTAGAACGTAAAATGTTATCTTCGCCTAAGCTCAAGGAAGCTTACGATAGTGTCATACTCGAGTATTTAGAAAAGGGGTATATTTCGCCAGTACTTCCAGATACGGACGCAACACAGAGCTTACGGTCGTATACCATTTCGCATCATGGAGTTATAAGAGAGGACAAGGTTACGTCAAGGTTACGCGTTGTCTTAGACGCTAGTGCTAAAACTACTACACAAGTATCTCTCAATGATATTTTATACAGTGGTCAGAATCTTCAAGGAAACATATTTAATATTATGGTCAATTTCCGCCTATACCGCATCGCTTTTTCCGCTGACATACGTCAAATGTTCCTTTGTATTGGGATTCGGCCATGTGATCGCAGATTTCAACGTATTTTATATCGCTTTTCCCCGCAAGAACCTTTGAAGACATATGAATTCAACCGCGTTTGCTTCGGATTAACGTCTAGTCCATTCCACGCACTTCGTACTGTTAAGCAGCTACTTTCGGACGAAGGTGCGTCTTTCCCGCGAGCAAAGGAGACTGTCGATACAGGTTTATATACAGATGACTTTGTGTATAGTGTCGATAGTGATGAAGAAGCTATTAGTACCGCAGCCGAAGTAATTGCTCTTTTTAAGGCAGGCCAGTTTGATCTCGTAAAATGGACATGCAACTCACAAAGGGTTTTAGACTCCATTCCGCCGTCTCATCGTCTCTCTTCAGTTAAGGAGTTCGATGATTCTGAACCACATAAAGTACTAGGCTTATGTTGGTCTCCCGCTACAGACTGCTTTGGTCTTAAAATTAGTACACCCGCAGAGTCTTGTACAAAGCGCACTATTTTGTCTTGTGTTGCTAGAATATGGGACGTTATGGGTTTCGTAGCTCCTGTAGTCCTATACGCAAAACTTCTCATTAAACAACTTTGGTTATGTGAATGTGATTGGGATGACATACCACCTGAACATATTCTCCAACAGTGGTATCGTTTCAAAGAGGAACTTCCTTTACTTAGCAAAATAAAGATTCCACGGCATGTAGGCATCTTTGCTGGTGACATTATAAACATAGTGGGATTTGCAGATGCAAGTGAAAAGGCCTATGGTGGCGTAGTTTACTTCCACGTTAGAGATAGTGTCGGTCTGCGTGAGAATGAATTTCATTTGATAATTGCTAAATCGAAAGTTTCGCCTCGTAAAGTCATATCACTCGCACGTTTAGAGCTTTGTGCAATCCTTGTATTAAGTAACTTGATTACCAAGGTAATGGAAGCTTGCAATAATCGCATAAATATTCATAGAATTTTCGCATTTTCGGACTCAACGGTTGCCTTGTGTTGGGTGCATTCTTCGCCCCATCGTTGGGATACCTTCGTGGCTAATCGTGTAACTAAAATACAAAATGACCTTCCCGTGAATACATTTTATCATGTATCAGGTATTGATAATCCCGCTGATTGCTTATCTAGAGGGCTCACCCCCGCACAAATAATCGATCATCCGCTTTGGTTCTGTGGTCCCGAATGGGTTAAATTGAATCCAGATCATTGGCCAGTTATCGCTTTTAACCCATCGACAGTGTCGCATCCACCTGAAGAAAGGAATCATGTTCATGTCACCGCTGAATTTATGGAAGAAAACTTGATCGTGTCGCTTGCAGATCGCTTTTCATCTTGGTCAAAGCTTCTACGCTGTGTAGTTTTTATATGTCGTTTTGCAAAGTTATTACCGCTTCGTGAAGCTATCGTTGCGTCAGATTTAAATTACGCTGAAAATTTAATATGGCGTCAAGTTCAACGCGCTCACTTCCCTAACGAAATAGCTAACTTACAGAAAGGAAAATGTTGTAGTCCGGCGTTTCAACGCCTCAAACCATTTACACAGGATAAACTCATTAGAGTCGGAGGTCGTTTAAGGAATTCTGATCTAAGTTTTGACAATAAGCACCCTATCATACTTCCGCGAAAGGGTCACATTGTAAACCTTTTAGTTGACTACAATCATAAGTTGAACTGCCACGCGGGCCCGGATCTTTTGATGTCTATACTACGCCAAAGATATTGGATTCTATCCGCTCGTAATTTGATTCGTAGTCGGGTGCACAAATGTTTACCCTGCTTTCGACTCAATGCTAAGCCGAGTTTTCCAGAAATGGCAGATCACCGCTCTTGTCGAGTTACGCCAGCTGTTAAGCCTTTTGTACATACGGGAACGGATTACGCAGGCCCTTTTAAGGTGACTATGTCACGCGGTCGTGGAGTTCGTCCAACCAAGGCATACGTGTGCCTTTTCGTATGCTTAACCACTCGCGCAGTGCACATCGAATGTGCTACTGATTTAAGCACCGCCAGTTTTCTCGCGGCTTTTAAACGATTTTTATCACGCCGTGGTTTTGTTTCGCGTCTTTATTCTGATAATGGAGGAAACTACGTGTGTGCTAAACGTGTTCTTTCAGAATTACACGACTTTTTAATGTCAAACCATTTCAAGACTGAATTTGGTCATGTTTTAGCTGAGCATCGCATCCACTGGTCATTAAATGTCCCAACTGCCGGTCACTTTGGTGGTAACTGGGAAACCAATATTAAGAGCCTAAAAACTCACTTATATCGCGTAGTAGGCGACCAAATTTTAACGTTAGAAGAGTTTAGCACTGTACTTACCCAAATCGAGGCAGTAATGAACTCTAGGCCTTTGTGTCGCACGCTATCTAATGATCCTTCAGAACCGCTCGCGTTAACACCGGCTCACTTTTTAACGCTTACGCCTCTAAATTACCTACCGGCTAGAGAAATAGAGGAAGGGCCGTTACATTTGCTTTCGAGACAAGATTTAATTGATAAGCTTGTTCAGTCTTTCTGGAAGCGATGGAAATCTGACTACTTACATACCCTTCAAATGCGAAGCAAATGGAACAAGCCAACCAACCCTATCGAGGTAGGTGATGTCGTAATTATAAAGGTTGATAACGCACCGCCGCTTCACTGGCCATTAGGGCTAGTCGAGGAAGTATTTCCTGGATCAAACAATGTTACTCGAATTGTTCGCGTGCGCACTGCTATAGGTTCATATTTGCGTCCTGTAGTACGTCTTTGTCCGCTACCTAAATAATTTTGTTACTTTCGCTTAGTTTAGGATTAGGTTAAGATTTCGATTACTTTTGTTCGCATAATAGTTTTGAAGGCAAGGCTTCAAGCCCGGGGGGAATGGTTGCGCGGAATATATGTATTTATATTATATATATTTATTTCTTATTATCCTACTCCTCCTTCAGTATCCTCTTTACCGCTTCTATATTCCATTTCCTAATGGCAGCGTACAAGGCCACAGAGATGGCGCTAGTGGTTCGCAAAAGCCTTCAAATCCGCTAATTACGCGAAGTGAATCGAAGGACGATCGTTATTGCTTTCGAAGTGCCGCTGAGTGACACCGCTGCGCCGCCGCACGCATTATATTGAGATTCGCGCAATCACCGCACTAACCTTATAAATTAATTAAATACCTGTGTATGTGTCAAGTTTTAGTCATAGTGTTTCCTACTTGGAGATCAGCTGGAGACAGAACGAGCTCATCAAACAAGGTAGGTACGTTGCCTTCCTTCCGCCATATTACAATATAATCCTAATTTAAGTATATAGTTATTTCCTACCTCCTTAATTTGAACCAGCGCATACAGTCCACTAAATTCCGCAACACCAATCGTATGTTTATTATTTCAGAGTTCATTTTTGAAACTACACTCAGAGGTTTCCCAATGATAAGGTGTGGTAATTACCGGTTCTCGAAAGACTTCTGTCGAGGTGTCCGGACGCGCTGGCGCTGTCTAAAGAGGGCTGGATGTCCAGGCAGCATCACCACCATTGATGGTGAAATTATCAAGGTCAAAAATATACATAATCATTAAATATACATCAAATTATATAAATTATTAATTGTATGTTGGAGCTATAAAATATTTTATTTGTAATAAATTTTTTATTTTTGTTGTGTTTGTGTTTATTTTTACTTGTTATTTTATTCGTAACACAATTTGGATAATTCGGTGTACCGCCTGATGAACATAAAATTTCAGCTAATTTAACAAATTTTTTAAAATTAGAACTTATTTTTATTCAAAATATTATTTAAAATCACTTACCTATTGAACATCAAAAACTAAACTCAGCGGACTTTTTTTCATAAAAATATGATTACAATGTAATATCGTACAATAAACTTTTAAACTTAAATAGCCTGAGGGTGTTTACTCCATTTCCAGTCTGTGGTAAACGTTTATTTATAATTCATTTAGATTTCATAACGCATTTGTTTTGTATATTTTCTGGGATAATATTGCAAAAGAATATACATCGCCCTATAAAAGACTTACTTGCTCGACTTAACCGAGTGGTAGGCATACCATATTATAAAATATTAAATATTATTATAAAATATAATTAATAGTATTCATCCACCTACAGGCCGGCAACGTATTTCTTGACCCATGGTGTTGCAGATATCCATGGGCAGTCGCCTCACCATTACCCATCATTTATTCAGCCTTACCCCGTATTTACTCCCTCTTAAATAAAAAAATATTACCGATTTAAAGACCTTTTAATTTGAGTGCTACATCCAGACAGAGAGCTTGTACGGCATTATTATTTATTATAATAAAACTCACAAATCAACACATTTATTATTTATGTATTTAAATATTTTTTATTTTTTCAGGATACGTCTTCACACAGTCCATGAAAGGCAGGAGGCATTTGAAAATAGGAAATAACAGGTTTTCAATACATTATTGTTCCAGAGATAGGATACGATGGCGTTGTATTAAATATACCCATGGGTGCAGTGCTTCATTGATAACCGAAAAAAATATTGTTCTAAAGGAAAGAAATTATCATAATCATTGATTGGAATATTTGCAATGGACAAGATTGTTCTAATAGTGTGTATACAGCGTTTTATGGTAAGTTATTAATTTTGCTCTTAAACAGTATTATAATTTAAAAAAATATTTACGTCTCAACCTATTCATTAGGCGTCTCGCACACGTCAGATTACGTCGTTACAATTGTTGTCATAGATCTTAGAATTAGCAATACGTTTGTATCAACTATCAAGATCTTAGAGTACACTACATTGTTCCACATTTTGTACTGGCGAATTTTATTTGTTCTATAGTAGTATGTTAAACGAATTGTTTTTTTTTTCATTTAAGATTTTAGCAATTTTATTATCCTTAAATATTTACGTTTCAACCTATATCAAGTTCTTGCCATCTCATAATAATTATGTACTTAATCCACATTATTTATTAAGTAAGAAAGTATCATACTCTTTCAAATTGTGTGTAACTTTTGTAATTATCAATAATAATGAATTATAATAATACATATTATATCTTCGTTTAATAATATTTCTCAGTGATTAAATAAAGTTTTATTTAAAATGAAATTCAGGTACAGACATAAAACAGCCCCCGTACGTTAAAGTATTTTGATTTTTTATGAATAGATTTACTGTTTACATAAAGATTAATTTGCAATTGAGGTAAAGGGTTTGACATCGACTAGTAAAACAGAAGCAAGCCTTGCAACATTATACTTGTAACATGTAGGTAACATTAGGAGTTTTTGCAGGAACAAATTTTTTTACTCAATCAATTACAACCGAACGATCTCCAGGTAAGTGATGCTTAAACTGCTCCCGAACAACTTCTTTAATTTTTTAGTAATTCGCTAGCGTTTATTATGTGGCCTGATTAAGAAAATTATAACTTCCATCGTACTAAGCAATATTTTCTGAATAAGATGTTCAGTTATCATAACAATAGATTCCACTAAACATGAAGTACAAATACTTTATATTTATTTACAGATACTGATCTTATTTCTTTACAGAGTTCTATTTTGAAACATCTGCAAGAGGAAAACCCATAATTCAATTCGGTGGAAATCGATTCTTGCAGCATTTTAGTTCAGGCTTGCGAACACGTTGGAGATGCGCCAAGAGACGCGGGTGTCCAGGTACTATTGTTACTTTTGGAGATGATATCGTTCGAGTCAAGAATGTGCACAATCATTAAATACACGTGTAATTTTAGAAACTGTAACTGTAATTTTGGAGATGTTACTTTTTTGGAGATGTTATGTTTCGTTTTGGGATTGTTACTTTTGGAGATGATATCGTTCGAGTCAAGAATGTGCACAATCATTAAATACACGTGTAATTTTAGAAACTGTAACTGTAATTTTAACTGTTTTTACATTTTATTCAGAATCCCTTCTAAAACTAAACGAATTTGGTCGATAAGCAGAATTCCTCAAACAACACAACAGATTATGCAAAAAATTAGTATTATTCTCGTCTTCGTATAATTTTAAACTATGACGAATCTCATAAAAACTTCCAACCAAGATTTTGAACTGTTTTGCCTGAAGCAATTTATATATAAATACCTACATTAAAGTCGACACCGGTAACAATATTCATACAACCTATAAATGAACATTGAGCAACATGTTCTGTTTCAGTTTCGTACGTTCGCAACAGATCCGGCAAGATACTTGCGTTGTGCAACGGCCATTCGTTTTATAGAGCTACCCGCACTGAGTCAACAACAATATGGCGCTGCACCAGGTGGGGACAATGCAAGTCCCGGTTTATCATGGCAATAACCGGCAATATGATATCGGGAAATTTCTTGCACAACCATTCTCCACCAAAATATATTGTTCAGAATGGACTATATTTTAAAGTGTAATTGACTAGTTAGTAAATATGAGCTGTGTTAAGTGTTAATTGATTACTGATGAGTAATTTGTAGCTTTAATTTTATGATAGGTATTTATCTTAAATAAATCCAAATTTTGAGGAAGGAACAGTCTTCTTCGAGGAAAATATTTCAGTTCGTATTTTCAAGTAAGTTTAGTACATGTTGGCTAGAGAGACTGTCTTATGATTTTTGCCTTCAGGAATTCAAATATATGTGCGAATATTTTTTACAACAATGTATCATAATATAATTTTTTTGACGAAATTTAATTTTATTATACCTTTAATGTGCAAAATTATGTGCCATGTTTAGTTTAGATTATGAAACCAAAATTGGTGTGAATGTGTGTTAGACGTTGTAAAAAATTAAAGCAGTTTTAAGATTTGATTGTTTTATTTTACTTTATAATAATAGTAATATTCATTATATTGATGTAATCATCTCACAGTTCAGATAATGGTCAAAGTATTACGGCCTTAATGATATCGGAGAATGCTTGTAAGTACATAGAGGCCGTTGCTATCAAGAAACACAAGAGGAATTAAAGGAACGTTACTCGCCCTTAAGAGAGTTGTAAACGAATATATTAATGGTTCCGTACTAAAATGTCTTATCGGTCTAGACTCTAGAAGCACCGCGCAACAAAATTAATTCAAACTTTGAAATTACGAATTTAATATTTTGATTTTTTTTTCAGTTCTTTATTTACGAAATACTTCTGGAAAAAGGGTCGTCGTTCTAGAAGGATACAGCTTTTCTTATGATGCCTGTTATAAGGACAAAGAAGTTTGGCGATGTTCAAAGGGCAGAATATGTACAGCTCGAGTGACAGCAACAACCAACGGTACCATTGTGAGGTGTAAGAATATCCACACACATCCACCGCCGACATTACAAATACGAGATGGTGTCCTCATTAGGATATAGATGTATTTATGGATTACGCACAGAATGAAAGAGAACAGCGGAATATCATGAATTAAACAGACACTTCGGGTCACCTGATTCAATATGATTACCGCCATGCTCCCTTAGAACACGTAAAGGAATAACATGATTGTTTTCTTTATAAAGTACCATTCTTATCATCGACCTGGAGTTCATGGTAGCGGTTTCGTGACGTTGCTGTGTAGCGCTAATAAACTTAAAAACATTAACAAAAACACCCTAAGCATGATAAAGATCGAAGCACTTGGAAACATATTATTGTCAACGTGATTTTTCTGTTACGTTCATATCAATATTCTGTTGTATTCTTTTAACTTTTACAATTTATATTATTATACTTGTGATAAAAAATATTTTTTATTTTTTAATATTTTCTTAATATAATAACAAGAAGAAGCATCCTATGTTAATTCCTCGTAATACATACACATTTTACAAACCTTTTAATAAATAACGCTCATAAAGTGACGTGAACGTGAAAAGTATGAATTATGTGAAGACTTGCAATAGTAACTTGAAAATGATGTGTTCAAGTGAACTTAAGCATTATTATGAAAACAAACAAAACTGCTGAAGATATTGTGTCTACTAAAACTTTTACATTGTTTAGTAAATATTTTTCACCAAAATGTTTTTGTAATACACAGAAAAAAATTAATATAATTTACTAGAAGTTATAAATGCAACTTTGGTGAAAACCCTTTTATTTGGTGTTTGAAATTAAGTCTTATTACAACCCACGAATTTGGGCTATTAGCTTTTTAAATGACACCATCAATAAATAATAGATTTTCTCTGACAATCCAATGTGAGCACTAAGCAACATGTTCTCACTCTAGTAGCTTTCAAATGTTATATGCTTATGGAACTGTAACCACTATATCAAACAATAAACAATCAATTTGATTATGTAACGTTACAGGGTGGTAAGCACAGTTCTCTAAAATTATCACACTTAAAGCCTTTGAAATAGATGTCTTAAATTAGAATCAAGCTTTCTAATAAAAGTAATAATGGATGTTATATTTTTCATCGTTATGACATCATACCTGACTGAATGTTCCAGTTGTAAGTTGTATTTTCTATTCTATGCGCGAAACCTTTTTCTCTTTACCACGGTTTTAATTACTTTATTCATCCAACGGGTTCAAATATTCATTACGCATTTGCACTGGATCCGCCACACCGATCCGTAAGCCAATCACCGTCCGATCTAGCACATACGAGGGGAGGTCAAAAAGTTCGCGGAATGACTGGGAAAAAAGATGAAATGATACATTATGTTATTTTTCCTTTTCAATATATTCCCCCTTAACACGAATACATTTTTGGGATCTGGCATATAACTTATTAATACCGTCGAAAAAATAGGTTTTGTCTTGGGCGTCAAAATACGCCGAAATCGCCGACTTGACTTCATCATCGTCTCTAAATTTTTTTCCACGCAGCTCTTTCTTCATCTTTGGGAATAAATAAAAATCGCTAGGGGCCAGGTCTGGACTGTAGGGTGGATGGCGTAGTTGTTCAAAACCGCATCGATGAATGGCAGCCGTCGCAACATGACTCGTGTGAACGGGCGCGTTGTCGTGCAAAAGGAGTACACCTTTTGTCAGTTTTCCTCTTCTTTTTTCTTTAATAGCTTCTTTTAATCGGTCCAATAGGGAAGCGTAGTACTCTCCCGTTATAGAAACACCACGTTCTTTATAATCGATCAAAAGAATACCTTCAGTATCCCAAAAAATAGTCGCCATGATCTTTCCGGCCGATTGCGACACTTTAAATTTTTTTGGGGGTGGTGTGCCTTTTTTGTGCCACTGCATCGACTCCTGCTTTGACTCAGGCTCATAGTGGTGAACCCAAGTTTCATCACCGGTTACAATTCGGGCCATAATTTCTTCCCTAACTTCTCCACAGCGGTCCAAATACTCGCGGGAACAGTTGACGCGCTCACGTTTTTGCAGCGGCGTGAGCATTCTCGGGACCCACCTTGAACACACTTTACTCATGCCAAGATGTTGATGAAGAATATTTAAAATTGTGGTTTCTGATACTCCAACTGATGCTGCAAGTTGTTTCTTCTTCAACCTTCCGTCTTCCAATACAAGTTTTTCAACTTTTTCAATGATTTCCGGCGTAGTGGCCTCAATGGGCCGTCCAGGTCGAGGATCATCTTCAATTGACTCCCTTCCTTGCTTGAAAAGGCCGTGCCATTTGTAAATCATGGTTTTACCAGGAGCAGAGTCTCCGTAAACAGCTAACATCTCTTGCAAAATAGTTTGAGGCGTTTTTCCTTGTTTGGTGAGGAACTTTACGACGGCGCGATGTTCAATTTTCTCCATAGTGGCTAGTTTGTTCCCGATTTACTTGTTCACTCGTTTGTAACTCGAAAGCTAATGACCCAATTAGGCTAGAAATTGGCATATATAGTAATTATGAGTTACTCAAGTAGCGGCTACCTGGAGGAGCGACCTCACCCCCGCCAACCCCGCCATTCCGCGAACTTTTTGACCGCCCCTCGTATATGATGATGTATTATTGCATAAACCATGCCAGACCCTTATAGTCTGGCTTCGTCTGGTGGAAACTTATAAGTTTTCTGCATTCTCTCTTTATTTTCTGCTTATTGTAGGTATAATAATAAGTAATATAATTGTTCTTAAACATTTATTTAAAATAATCCTTATCGTTGCGTTTATACGTCTTAATGTTTGTTCTTGCTTACAGTATTTTACTGCAGAAGCATTCTTGGAAAACAACTGGCTGTTCTTGACGGATACAGGTTTTGTTGTGACAGCAGGAGAAGATTGTCTAATACCTGGGAATGTTCCAGAGGTAGAAAATGTGGTGCTAAATTTCTTACAACCAAAAGCGGCGTCATCCTAAAATATTCTGTTGTACATAACCACGAACGACCACATTTCATTATACGAGATGGTGTTCTGATATCAACCGGAAGGAACGTTTTTTAAGGATTTCAATATGAAAAGTAAAAATCAACATTTTAACGAAATAGGAAACCAAATTTGTCATTTCTTAAAAGAAATTATGTAATTGTAATTTCTAGAAATTCTAGTATAAATACTCGATTTCAGTAAATATTTATCGTTATGCTATGCCAAAAGCTATTATTATTAACTATAAAGCCTCAAAAAACACAAACGAAAATGATAAAATTTAAAGAAACTTGTATTAGTTTCTTTTCGAAGTCAATTCTCAGATTTGGTCCTTTGTCCTGGATAAGGCCTCATCGGATCTGTATTATTATACCTATTTAATATGGAATAAAATTGTGCCAGGTTATAACTCTTCGAAATAGTTGTGTAAATAAACATAAATAGTATTGTAATTTTTTTACATATATAATAATAATAATATAATAAAGACAACCTTTTACACAAATTATCTTGCCCCAAACTAGGCATAGCCTGTACTATGGATACAAAACAACGATATATTTAATACAATATACTTTCTTAAACATACATAAATACATATAAACATCCATGACTCGGAAACAAACATCTATATTCATCATATAACGACTAATTTTCGACGAAATCCCACTGACCTTGCAGTATGACAAGAGTTGTCTTGCTATGAGTGTCAGAATATTCAGTAAACTGCCCATTAATTTAAAATTATTAAATAAAAGACTTTTTAAGAAAAAACTTAAACACTGGTTAAGTGATCGACTATTTTATACGATAAATGAATTGCTGAACGCGAGTAATGTCATAACATAAAATGTGAAACTTTTTGTTAATAATTAATTAGACAATATTTATTATTATTATGTGAGTCTGTTATTACTTTATTATTGTGTGAGTCTGTTATTCTGTATTATTTTTTAGTATTATGATAATTAATATTTATTGTTTCTGACATGTAGACATATATCATCTAATCTTGTTATGTGTTATTTATCTTATACTATTTACTGTATTAAATTAATTTGCATGCCTAGTTAAGCCTGCCGCAACATGTGAAACTGTAACATTATACTATCGTAACATAACATGTTTATACTCAAATAAAGAATTTGATTGATTGATTGATATAAATGATTGCACCTACCGGGATTTGAACTCGGGACCTCTAGATTAGTAGTCACGGCTGTATGGGTCGTCAATACTTTTGTTATTAAACGGCTATCTCACAAATCTTTTGTTAATTGAATGTCATGTAAACATCTAACTGATGATTTATTTCCAGTGCAGTATGTAAAAACACGATTCGGAAAAATGGTAGCTGTTTTGAATGGCTTCAGCTTTTATTGCAAGTTTAATCACAAAAATACTAATGTATGGGTTTGTTCTCGAAGCAACAAGTGTAGGGCAAAGTTTTCAACCAGTAAAGATGGATTGATATACAAGCAAACCGTCAGTCACAATCACCAACCTCCTAATTTTATTATTCGCGATGGTGTCATTATTCGATTGTAACTTGATTAAATTATATATTGTTTTATTATTTATATTAAAATATTTGTCTTTTTTCTCTTAGTTCATAATGGAGAAAATGAAGAAAGTAAAAGAAGAGTAAAATTGAATTGCCCTTTTTCGCAAGGCTAGCCAAAATCACTTATTGTTCATTGCATAGTCTTACCAGACTCTATCATAGTATCTCGTTTGGCGCTAAGGTGTCTGACTGTGATATCTTCTATAGTATTATAATTTGCAGATCAGTCAATCCTAAATTAAAATTATAATAAAATAACAGGAAGTATACTTCTTATTTCAGTGTTATTTGTGAAGAATGCTGCAGGAAGGCCGCTTGCTATTTTAGATGGATACAGTTTTTGTTGCGACTCCCGATATAAGACCCTCAACAAATGGGTATGCTCTCGAGGCTGGCCCTGTAAGGCTAATTTTACAACAACGAAGTGTGGCTTTATGTTCAAGCGAAGCGATAATCACAGTCATGCACCTCCCAAATTTACAATCCAAGATGGAGTTCTCATCAGATTTTAAATGGGCCAGACTTAAACTGCTGCTATATTAAATGCATTAATATAAATGATACACTTAAGGCTTTTTGGAAATCATATGAGAATTATTATAACACTAGAAGTAAGGGATTACTTGTAACTAATTCTAGTAGGCTTCATAAGATACATAATAGCTTTAAGGGTAAATGTATACACTTCTACAATAAAGTCCCAGCCACTGTTCAGGCATTATCTATAAATAAATTTAAATGTTTTATAAAAAAATGGCTCTGTCTTAAATCCTATTACTCCACTGCTGAATATCTAAATGATCGGACAGCCTGGGACTAGATTGTGATTATTTTATAGCGATAGAAATGACTGTACAATATTGTATATATTTATTGAAAAAAGCGCAAAAAAAAAGAATGTTGGGTGAGTTTCTTGCGCCGCTTCTTCTCTCTCAGAGCGACATTTGTTTCCGAAGCGGTAGTAGTATCTGGTAGTATAAGAAATGACATCAAAAAGAATTCTAAAGGAATCAATTTTGAGAAAATAAATGCCTTTTTATGCCTTCTTTTTAATCTATTAATCCCTTTCGCTGACAATAAAACTATTGAATGTAATTTCTGTTATAATGTGATAACTTCTATGTATTCTACGTTATATGTATGTCATTTTGAAAGCAGCAATTGCATCCTCAGGGTTCATACAATAAATTTCTCTGGCCTTATCGTTTATTTTCTTGAATACCATAGTATCGAAAGGCCCTGGGTCGGTACTGAAACTGAAGGATACTTTCTAAAGACAAGAGGTCAAAAAGCCCTTACATATAAATCGCCTGTAACAATCTTTTATATCACCTCGAACAATTTTTCGAAATTTCTCTGGAATTTTTTGGTCGAGGTTTTTATTTTATTTTATTTACGACAACAAACAATCATACAAACAGTGTTACTTACAACTAGTTGTTCAAATAATGAAGTATTTATTCAATCAACATACGACTTACTAATGATAGTGGGGCTATGAACAATCTTATCACCATTACCACCACCTGTCTTAGGAACAAATAAACGATACTAGGCCAAATCTTTTTATGCTATCCGGATATTTGGGTCACCTACCATAACGTCGAAATGGTCAAGTAATTGTCGTAGTCGAATATGATGATCAATGGAACTCCTTAACGACTTACAGTAAGGGTGTGATTTGTAGCAGAATTTATATCTGTTATATATAGTACAATGCGCACATATTTAGACAAATTTTAAATATGTGTAGTACAGATTCACTAAAAATCTAAAAATATAAATAAAATTTAACACAAAAACAAGCAACTTTAAAAACACTACTCAAAAACAATAGATAATTAATGAATATAATTCTAGTTACGATTATTGTTACTTTTGGATACGGTGTCAGCCAAGGTAGGTTTGTAACTACATACATAATTATTGGTGAGATGTGCTTGAGTCGCACACGCGGCGCGGCACAAGAGGCGAGAGGCGAGAGGGGGCCGCAGCGGGAGGACAATTCCAAAAATAGCAATAATCATTACTAGAATTAGATTAATTAATTAAATTGTATTTTTGAAGGTTGTTTTATTGTTAAATTTTTTTGTATTTTTATAATATATATTGCGGAATATTAACATATTATTGAGATGATACAAAAAAAGTTTCTTACATTATTTATTATATTACATTTGAATATAAAATGATGTGAAGTTACATTTTTAACCGACTTGAAAAAAGGAGGAGGTTCGCAATTCATCGGTATGTTTTTTTTTATGTTTGTTACCTCACAACTTTCGACTGGGTGAACCAAATTCAAAATTCAAATTCAAATAATTTATTTCTCAAAATAGGATAACTGCATCACTTTTTGAAGTCACAAGAAAATATACAAATAATAGAATAATACATACCTACTGCTTATAAATTAAAATAGTATGCAGACCTTAAAATTATTTACATTGCTTTAATCCCATGCCCTTTTATCTGTTATATAATCTTTAATTGTATAATAAGCTTTTTTTAAAAGTTTCTGTTTAACAAATATTTTAAACTTTTTTAATTTTACATTGCACATTTCTTCAGGGATTTTATTATAAAAACGGACACATTGTCCTCTGAATGATTTGTCTATTTTCGTTAGCCTTGTGTGAATCAGAGCAAGATTATGTTTATTTCTAGTGTTGCAGTGCCACTGTTTATTTTTAAAACGATCTATATTTTTATGCACAAATATTAGGTTTTTAAATATGTATTGACAGATTTTAGATTGCTCGTACAGCTCTTTTCTGCAGCACAAAACTCGTTTGAATATTAGCAACGTGCCCCCACAGTAATATACCGTAAGACATAATAGTATGGAAATAAGTAAAATACACGACACGTGCCGTATCTTCGTTTGTGAGCTGGCAAATTTTCCTTACAGCAAATGCGTCAATTTCTGTCGTGAAGCAGTAATGTGTAAGCATTATTGTGTTTCGAGCTGAAGGGCGCCGTAGCTTGTGAAATTACTGGGCAAATAAGACAACATCTTATGCCTCAAGGTGACGAGCGCAGTTGTAGTACCGCATAGATTTTTCGGGGTTCTTCAAGAATCCTGAGCGGCACTGCATTGTAATGGGCAGGGCGCATAAATTACCATCAACTGAACGTCCTGCTCGTCTCATCCCTTATTGTAATAAAAAAATAATAAAAAACTAAATTATTCGCCAAACCAGCTATATGTGGACGCGATTGAAGTTTTGCGCCTAAATTAATACCCAAAGAAACTGTGGTGTCCACAAGTTCCAAGTACCTAATTCACAAGTACATTTGAATTCACCTGACTGACATTTCGAGTTATGAATTTAGTACATTTAGTTTCCTTCTTCTTTTCTTCCTTTACACTTTTGATTTAAAACTAGAACTGCCGTAGGCTACGCTTAGTAAGGCTTATATACCCCCGGATCTGTTCTATTTTCAAAATGATTCTCCCATTCCATCTTTAAATTTAAATTGTACTAGAAATTTCTTTTAACTATTTTTATCCTGCTTACACATTTTCCATCCTTTTAACTCTGTTCGATTTGATCTTGAACTTACTACAAATTTCCATTAACTTTACCAAACCCAAAAAATTCCATACACTGGTAGGTGTATCGAACCCGGGTCTAAAGTAAATTTTTTCATTTCTCATACTTGGAAAGTAATGTTGTCTTGATCTGATTATTGGGTGGAAAATGTTGCTTCCCTCCATAGAGAGGGAAAACCTCACACAAATTACTTTCCACCTAAGGGCCGGAATGAACTTCAAAAATAGAACTGCTTTCAGCTGTGAAGAGTTTTATGTAAAAAATAAACTAATTAAAAAAAATCTGCCGCCATGTGACTTTCTAAACAGCCAGTGTGAACTTAGCGCATACTTCTTTGAGCGGAATAAGCCGCAACAATTATTACGCTGAGAGTTCCATATTTAAAATTTAAAAAGTCGTCATAAATTGTCCTAATTTGACAATTAATTTTAAATAGGTCCTACTAATATTATGATTTAATATCAATAAATAGTTTAGATAAACAACTAGTTTTATTTTCCTCATATTCGAAATGAAAAGTAAAGTGCTTAACACGGGTAAAAGAATCAACTCCTACTCGGACTATAGCCGCCCTTGCTACGCTCGGGCGTCTAAATACCTCGGGAATTGATTCTTTCGACCCTCGGTTAACAATCTACTATTCCGCTGAGCTACGAGTATTGCTGATTGAGCTGTTGAAATTATCAATGTCTTGAAGTTTGACAACTCTCGTCATGTACGTTGCTGCACGATATGACGTTTGACAACTCTCGTCATAAATGTCGAAGCGTTGCTACGCGACATTATGATAAGCTCTAAAACTTACAATTTAACTTATAATAGTTAATATTGAGGTTATATTACTTTTTATCACATTAAATATATTACTACTAAGTATTGGACCGCCTCTGAGAAATTCTTCTTGATAAAGTTACGAAGAATAGAAGTTTTATAATTATATAGATAGCTATTAATTCTTAAAAAATAAAAAGAGATGTGAATTCAAGAGACATAGGGATTCCTTGAGTTTTAATAAACAAATTAAATAAAAAATATTTATAAAGCCGCTATTTTACAATATCTCAAATTCCTATAAGTTTCAAATCACCTTTGGCTGAAAGGCCCGCGTTAAGAACTCAAAAAATTTACATGAACAATAAAAGTATATTGTTATTTTCTTAAATTAAAAAATAATCAATTTCCTATAACATAAAAATCATTATTTTTAAAGACGAAGAGGAGAAAAGTAACAATTATATAAAAAGACATGTTATTTACATAATTGTTATTTTTATAATAGACAAATATTAAAAATTCTTTTTTTTAGTTTTATTTGTCAAGAATTCTGCCGGAAGACCACTTGCGATTTTAGATGGGTACAGTTTTTGTTGCGATTCAAGATACAAGAGTCTGAACAAATGGGTATGCTCTAAAGGAAGGCCCTGTAAGGCCCATTTTACAACAACCAAGTGTGGCTTTATGATTAAGCGAAGCGATAACCATAATCATCCACCTCCGAAATTTATAATCCAGAACGGAATTCTCATCAGACTGTATAAATTTGGATGTTAACTGCTGCAAATCTTGTATGTCATCGTTTAATTGGGCCAATATCTAAAGCAGTATTTTTATACGATTCTATCTCCTGTTGGCTTGATGTTTGTTAACATTTTTTTTTCTATGATAATTTAAAAACTCAAGTTGATCTTGATAAGTCATTATGGTAAGTCACGCCTCCTTTGCTTGTTCAATTTGAGGCCAGTGGAATCCCGCTTGATATGTATAAATTATTAGTATGCAAATGAACTAGTTTGGCCATAAATATTGTTACAACTTAAAAACTTCAATTTTTTTAATTAGAACTCAAAACGCTTTTATTATTATACACTGTGTTAAAATAGCCCCGTAAGATAATTGAATCGGATGTATAGTAGAATGCGGAGACATCAGTAAAATAAAATTAAAAGTCAAAACCCCTTAGATTAAATAATATATAATAGATTTAAATCTTAGTTTTTTAGTAAAATCATCGCCCTGAACTCAGTCCAATGGCGCAGATCTAGAGTCAAAGGCGGGGCCTCTGTGCTTTGACCGATGCCGCGATGCCGCCAATCGCGGATATCAGAATTATCACAAAATTACACTCACTCAATTACCCGTCAGCTCGCGACTGGATCGGATTTGAAAATTCAATTGCGCGGTCTCCCGAACTCACGTCGCTCGACTTTTACCTTTAGGGACAAGTGAAAGAATACGTGTTCGGAAAAAATTGTGACACTGAGGAGGAAATGAGAATCTGGATCGTTTCAGTATTTGATACGATTAAGACTGAAACGACGGTGTTACAACAATGTCGTGAAACGTTGCACTAAATGTATTGGTGGTCACATCCAGCAGAACCTGCGTTTGAGATACTCTGAGGAAGTGGATATGATATGACTAATTGATTGTCACTTGCTCGCCGGCCGCCCGCGCCGTTGGCAGGTAACATGAATGAAATGGGTGTGTGGGCAGGAAGAGTTGTCAAAACTTTTATAATTGGGTACGTTATTAGGTACTCTTTTTTTCACTTTTTTTAAATGTGATTATTTTTGAAAATCGATATTTATATGTTCTACTACTTGATACCTATAAACGTATTGGTAATTTTGGTATAAATTTAGTTTGTATTAATGAATCCCAGAAGTGAGGGATATCACTTCAAAATAACAAATTGTTTAAATATACAAATACTTTGTATTTCATAAAGAATCAATTTTAATACTTTTATAGTAACTTAATTTTTCTATAGATTTTCTTATAATTTTTAAGTGTTAGTAAGTATATAAAGTTATATTGTGTTAATAGATTTATGTCTGTTCCAGACGAACCATTGGTTAGATTATTATTCATGCTAAGTTTTGTTTTTGATATGAATAATGACAGAAATTTGATTCCAATCTTTTATTTTTGTTTTTCATGTTCGAGCCACTACCATAGAATCACTGTTATCAATTATAAATAGTAATCACGGTATCTCCTCTATGGAGTAGTTCAACAGATCGGGTACGAGTATTTATATTATTTATACGAGTACTTAATTATTGAATTTTACTTTATTAAGTAAATATTATTAATATATGTCGCCTAATATATATTTTTGTTTTCAGTTCAATATCTAAAGAATACGGCGGGCAAACCCCTTGCACTTTTAAATGGATACAGTTTTTGTTCCGGAAAATCAAGTATGTCGACCAATCAATGGGTGTGCTCTCGAGGCTGGCCTTGTAAGGCAAGTTTCACGACAAAAAAATGTGGTAGAATTATAATCAGGCGAAATGAGAATCATTGTCACGTTCCGCCGAGTTTTACGATTCTTAATGGAATGCTCATAAGATTATGAGTGGCGTATTGGCTTGTGGCAACTTTTATATAATGTGTCGGGTATAGAAATGGTTGTTCTTATGGCTAAAAAGAAAAGATGGGCTTTGATTGAATCTTTCAGCCGTCTGTCAAAACACTTTCTCTCAGAAAACGTAAAGGACTAAAGTTTTTTTTTTGTGATGAGAAGTGAGGTTACGAGTAAGTATTAACAAAAGTAGTGGTTGTATAAAAACGACTTCCTGATTACGTCACGCAGACCTTAATATGACGAGGATCTGTCCCTGGTTCATCGCACGCGGGTTATTTATTGCTTCTTAATGTCTTTGCTCATCTTTTCTCAACAATCCGCGACCATCAGTGCGTTTTCTCGACGTGTTTTGCTTACGAATACTATGAATACTAAAAACCAATGGTTAGTAGCAAAATCTTTTGAAAAATGCAACAACTATGTTTATTGTGTTAATATGGAACTATAGATTTTTCTTCTTTGACCCTCTGAGTTGCGGGCTCTGTAAACATTGGATGTTGCTTGTTTACCTATGCGTATTATTTTACGTGAAGCAAAATAATGCTTATAGTTACGGTGATTTCATTGAATTTATCTGAAAGGTAGTGAAATTATCTATTGTAATAAGTGCAAATTATTTGATTTGTAGTTTTATTTTATTTTACACAGACCTTTCTTTCGACAAAAGTTGAAAAATAGTTATATTTTGGAATAAACGAGGATTTTCAATGAAAACAATTGGTTTTGTTTAAAGACTTTTGGATTATATATATATACATATACTGAACGATAGGAAATTAATCTAGTTCTTATTGAATAATATTACTATGGATAATTTATGCAACCTAATACCTTTTGAAGCAAAATAATGAGTAAGGTTGGAATTTCACGACATACATTTTTATTCTTCATATAATTTCATGATAATCTACGTTTTCTGTTTACCATCAACAAAATGATGATGAAGTAAGCTTCTCAGTAATGTATAATACATATGTACCTACATCATAGAACAAAAGTTATAAATAAATTTGTTGAAATCTACTTGCGCCGACAGAAACCCTTACATATATATATATGTAAGGGTTTCTGTCGGCATTATACATAATATTATGTAAGACATATTTAATTATGCAATAGCAAATAGCAAGTCACGGAATATTCGATTTGATTCGAAAAACAAACGAAAACTCAGCGCACTCACGGAAATTAAACTAAGATTATTACAATTTTCTTTGTGTGAAAATCCTTTGGAAACGATGAACCGTTCCTAATGAAAATCGTCATTGAGTCACATTTGTAACGAATTTATGGTATTTTTTTCAGTTCAATACCTTAAGAATTCGACGGGAAAACCTCTCGCACTTCTAAACGGATACAGTTTCTGTTCTGGGAATTCAAGCATGACTACGAAGAAATGGGTGTGCTCCCGTGGCAGGCCTTGCAAGGCAAGTTTCACGACTACCAAATGTGGTAAGGTCATCGTCAGGCGAAATGAGGATCATTGCCACGATCCCCCGAATTTTACGATTCGCAATGGAGTACTGATAAGATTTTGATCAGTCCTTCCAATATCCTCGTTTGCAATGAAGTGAATTAAGGAATGTTGAGGGTATTTCAGAACTCGGAAGTGTTAGCCAAGCTTACTACACAACCTGAAGTCCTCTCCCGTTCTCCGTTCCCCTTTCATCCCCTCGCGCTCGTTCAGTTGCGTCAGTACGGTTTGCAGTTTCATTACTGTTACATGTGATCGTTTCGTGCTATCGATGCTTTGCTTTTCTTCTATAATAGTTTTAAGTGTTGTGTCGTATTAATATTAACAATGTCCTAGTGATACTTGTTTTGGCTATCGTGCGCCTATGTGACGTCATCGGTTTAGAGATCTATGATCATGTTCTATAGTATCACGTGTCAAGAACGATAGAATAGATCGATCTTACAATTACACTCTAACAAAACAGAATAAAAAGATTAGCTATGAAACAATTATTACTTGGCTACCCGCTCAGATGCAATACTCACGTACCATTAAGTGACTGTATAATTAGTATTATGTCATAATATTAACTTGTAGCGAAGTTTACAAATTAATCAGAGCGTGTTTGTAGATATTTAAGTGAAAAATCAATGAGCATTTTACTTCTAAATGTTAGAGGTGTGCCTGTTTAAGGACGCGTTTGAGGGTGGGATCGATAGCGCGTACTTAAACTTTGCTCAGACTTTACATACGTAAAACTTAGTCAAGTATAAGCTTAGCATAATCTTTTATTTCGTTTTTATTGTCATTTGAAAGCTGAAATAATGCTGAGCTTATGCAAAAACAGGCCATTGCAACAATCAAGTTCAAGTTTTATCACGCTTAGCTAAGTTTAATGTAAGTAAAATCTGAGGTAAGTCTAACTATGCTCTGTAGACGTCAGCCTTAGTGCATGGTTACCTCCGCCGTATCTTTCACTAATCTCCTTTTGGTATTGCTCTTTCTTTAGCTTATAAAAGTAAAATGAAAGAATAAAAGTATGTAATTGATTACAATTTCATTTCTACTACGGACCTTCCTCACGAATCTCTGAAGTAGAATACAAAAACCTTAGATAATTTATATGAAAAGATAGATTGTGACAGCTGTGAACACGTCCAAAAAAATTGCGGCTTACTCTTATTCTCTACTTTCAGTAACGCACGCACACTAAAACAAAGTGACATTCGGAGACGTATAAATTATCTAACACAAAAATAATATATTTTCAAAATGTTGTTGTTAGGTAATGATACTGCTTACGTTTGAAAAACTGATTAATAAAGGAGCAAACTGGATACAAATGATGGTCACATCTATACCTAGTCTTGCCATAAATACTGAAACAAAGAAAAAAAAACAATTGCAAATAACATTTATAACGTTTACATTGTGTTAGTTTAATACATGAATATAAAACAATTTAAAATATAAGAAGCTTAGTCGAAGTGGTCTCCATTGGCTGCAATATATTCCTTTAAACGTTGAGGCCAGTTATCAATAGAAGCAAGTACTCTTTCCATGGGAAAATTCTTCACTGCCAATCGTACGGATTGTTTTCATCAACATCATCATCAACCGGAAGACGTCCACTGCTGGACAAAGGCCTGTCCCAAAGATTTCCACGACGTTCGGTCCTGCGCTGTCTTCATCCAATGTATTCCGGTGGAACGGAAATGGATTGTTTTAGGGACTCCAAATTATCATGGCGTTTATAGCAAGCCGAACTCTCTAAAACTGACCAAGCAAGCCGAATTCTCTAAAATTGACCAAGCAAGCCGTACTCAATAAATCATTATCTAGCGGATTAAGAACGGGACTGCACAACGTCCAGTCATCATCTCTGATGAAGTCCGAAACGTTCGTTTCCAACCAAGACTTCGTATCCCGAGCTTTATGACCCGGCGCCGAGTGTAATACTCTTGTGCCGATGTTTTGATATCTTTTTCACAAAAGTATGGCTCAGCCACTCCTTCATAGCTAATTTCCCACCAAACCATCACTTAAGTTGGATAGTGCCCACATTGCACAACTGAGAAGGTTCCTTAGAGCTTTGAGCATAAATACGGTCATTTTGTTTTTTAAAGTGTTGCTCAATTGTAAGAATTTTCTCACCTGTAAACAAAATATTGATGTGACACAAAGGGATTTGTGTGCTGTTTCAGTAGTTGTTTCGATTTTACCACTCTATTCTTTTTTAAGTTATCAGTTAAGAAATGAGTACGTCTCTTAAAAGCTGCAAGCCCTAAGTCATCTTTTATAATACGCGACATGATTCTAGGTGCTATTTTCATTTACCGAGATAAAATCTTTTGCTTTCGGACAGGATTTCTTTAAATTCTTTCCCTTACTGCTTTGACCACCTTATTCGTACGTCCACGTAGGACGGCCAGATCTTTTTATGTATCAAACAGAGGAGGTCTCATTGTACCCATTAATAGCCTGTACACAAACATTTTACTAATACCAAGCGTATGGAGAGTTTTCAGAATTGCATTTGGCTTTGAATTCAGTTCTCTTTATCACCCCACTCCATTTTAATATCGCAAAATATTGTATAATGTGTTGGCGCCAAAATGAGAAAACTCAATGATCAATCATATAAAAATGACAGATTCCAAATTCAAATGTAATATTTTGTTTATTTTTAATTGTAACAGTATTTATGGCCAGACTAAATATATGAACATGATCGGAATTATTAAAGTCACTTGGAAACTATTAGACTACTACATTTATTGTGTGTAATTTATATAACTAATTTAGTAACTATGTAACTAACTTCATAATCAACATTAGAAATATTGTAAGTAACACATTTATTAATGAATTAAATAAATATATAAATAAAAATATATACTTTCATTCCTTTTATGTGTTCAAGTAAATCAATCAAATCAAACGTGTATCGTGTATATTTTATATGCTTCATCTCACAAAGACACTTTTTATATACACTCCCTTGCAATATAACGGGCACCTTACACTCATTGGCTTCTCTATGGATAATATTAATAATTTTAGTAATATTAAAACTATTATTAATTATTATATCGACGACCGCATAATATGGATATATATACCTTTACGGATATTATCATGACAGGCATTGAGAGATTTATTCACTGAACAGTGCTTGAAAATACAATTTTTAAAATAAGGTGACGGGGGAAGGTGAACTCCATTTTCCCCATTTTATTATTAATATTAATATTTTACACAAATTATCTTGACATATATATATTAGAAGTGACAAGGCAGCGTTAAACATGTCGCCCCGTAAGTGACTTATAGACCAACGAATAAGTAGTGTTTTAGTATAAGTTGAAACAGCAGACGTGAAACAACGCGTAAATATGGTGAATTTCAATATATTTAAGTGCGGGAACTCTTTCACAACCTGTAACTATTCCAATCCGAAAGAGTTTTTTTATTATGAGCAGAATAACTTCTGTCGAGTCATCAAGTCAAATATATGTCATCATTTTTTACTCTGAATTTTTTTATTGATTCGTTCGTTCATTCGTTGTGCCGTTATTTTTAGACACTATTGCCGCACAAGTCCCTCTATTACATTCTTATTTAGATTTCTGTGGCTAATGCTAACTTTGTTTAATTTTTTAAACTTTGAATTTCGGAAAATCAAGGAGAATTTAAAAGTAGTAGTGGATCTTGAAAAAGGTTCAAAGAGAAGAAATTGTGCAAGATGTTATACAACAGAAATATCTACGACATACATTAGAGTACAAAGAAGCAAAAGATTAAGAAAATTAAATAAATTTGTAACAAATGTAATCAGTCTCTTTGTTTGCAGTTTTATAAACATAGTAAAGTCCAAAGTAAGTTCCTGTTTCTGTCTGGATCATATTATTGTAATTTGCTAAATGTATGCTTTTTGACTTCTTTTATAATAGATCTGTTTCATTTGTGATAACGGCTTAATTCTGTCTGTCCTTTAAGTACCGTAAAAC
Organism: Leptidea sinapis; assembly: GCF_905404315.1. Taxonomy (NCBI): domain Eukaryota; kingdom Metazoa; phylum Arthropoda; class Insecta; order Lepidoptera; family Pieridae; genus Leptidea; species Leptidea sinapis. Next base: position 5,188,859 of record NC_066275.1, on the reverse strand, counting down.
AGGAGCTGCAATGTACCTACTTACTGAGCGAATATTACTGTTGTGGCAGTTATCTTTACAATGGGCGGACGCGCATTAGCTACGGGTGGATCATAGTAAGATAAGTAAGAACACCCTTATATGCCGTTCTTTATACGCTCGTTTGCCTACTCTAACATAAATATGCGTGTAATAATATGATCAAAATTAAATATATATATGATTTTCAGCAATATTTGTGCAAAATGCGACTGGGAAGCGAGTGTGTGTATTAAATGATTACACGTATTATGTACACGCCTCGACCAAGACAACCGAGAGATGGGCGTGCTCCAGGTTCAGTAAATGTAAAGCAAGACTCATCACCGTGAAAGGGGAATCATTTATTATCAAGCAGAATGGCGAGCACAACCACCCCCGTCCTTCTGTAAGAATTGTTGACGGAGTATTGTACAGGTAATTTATTACATTGATCTTCTTGAGTGCATTACATGTTAATTATTATCTATACGCAACTGTCTTGCCAGTGATGACGTAAGGGAGGCAGATGTATATATAAATATAGCTCATGTTCACTCACAAGGCAATAGAGAGAAACGAGGAGATCTATGTGAGAACAAAAGCGACTGATATAGACCGGATTATTGCGAAACTGTAGTGGCAATGGCAGGGCATATAGGGCATAGGGCCGTAGAGCCTTAGCTGCTGGGGTTACAAAATTTTGTACAAATATTTATTAGATCAAGATGGGATTCTGCGAAAGCAAGAATTAGCGTCAAAATATCGGGTTAACTCTAAAATATCAGTAAACATCTCAAATCAAACCACACAAACACTTTTAATAGTATTTAACGTGTTTTGTAAGATAGGTTTATTATGTTTAAGTTTATATAATTTAAAAAATGAAGCAAGAGATTTTCTGACGTCGATTTTCACTTTTGTTGAAAATTGATATCCTTTGCTCAGAATGACACATTTATAGAGACTAATGTTGAACATTTTAATGTAGGTATACAATTCGAACCACGATGGCTGGTTGATGAAAATCAATGTATTCGTACTGTAATTTTTGTGTTTTTAATTCGTGATGTGTAACGTAGTATATGTTAAAATATATTTTGTGTATATAACATGAAGTATATCTGGCTGTTTTTTCGTTTTAGGTTTTAGTTTGATCTCTAGGCTAGAAATATTAAAACTTAAAGCAGTTTATAAATTCTTGCCACGTCATTTGATGAATGGACGAAGACTAAGTATAATAAAAAAAAATTATTAAGAGCATATTATCTGTACTAAAATGGGATAACGGAACTGTCTATAACTTTGTTTTGAATTCTATAAATTCACTATAAATTTTTATATTCATGATTTATAAATAAAAATATATTCCTTTCTACAGTTAATTTTTGGAACTCATCTGTGTGGAGAACATGTATTCCATATAATAAACATAAAACCAGCCGGAGTCGTTATTTTTTTACTTATAGAATGATTTGATAATCTTTAGCTACTTCAATAGCTCTCCAGTAATTCTTTGGGTAAGTATGGGGATGTGAATGTCGGGCTTAAGATGACGGGTGCAGGCTCACTCAGGTCATTTCTGTATGGGCAGATGGCGCCGTTAAACATCTTGTGGGCTATCTGATTTGAATCTTTACAATACGTTGTAATTAAAACCAACAAAATATCAGTTACAAATTTAAAAAAAAATAACAAAAAAACAACCGACTTCAAAAACACTGTTCCAAAACAATAGATATAATGTGCACTAAAAGTTTAAAAATAATTGCGTATTTTTATACAATCTAATTAATTAATCTGATTCTAGTTACGATTATTGTTATTATTTTTGGAATCGGTGTCCTTCTGCCACAACCGGCTCTCGCCTCTCGCCTCCTCACGACTCAAGCACATCTCACCTTTAACTATGTATGTAGTAACAAACCTATCTTGGATGACACTGACTCCAAAAATTACAATAATCGTAATTTTAACAAAAAAGACGCAATTATTTTACTTACCTTACTGTAAGTCGTTAAGGAGTCCCATTGATCATCATATTCGACTACGACAATTGCTTGACCATAACTATGTTATGGTAGATGACTTAAATATCCGGATAGCATAAAAAAGATTCGGCCGAGTATCGTTAATTTGCTCCTAAGAATTGAAGAGTTCTGTTACTTTGTCATAGATTCCGTAATCATAACCTAGCCAAACTCTCACTAAACTATCTTTGAAGTATATCCTTTCCAATAAAAAAGAATCATCAAAATCGGTTGGCGCGATATTGAGTTATTTCTAAATTTATCATCCACTTTGCTATACGTATGTATAGCAAATTTAAGACTTTTATGATTTTCTCATGGATGCCATTGTCAGATCTGCACCAAATTACAATGGGACGGGAAGCACCAACTTTCAAATAAAAAAAGAATTATCAAAATCGGTTCATGTAGTCGAAAGTTTTGAGGTAACAAACATAAAAAAAAACATAACAACGAATTGAGATCCTCCTCCTTTTTTGAAGTCGGTCAAAAAAACACTACCCTGCTCTTAGTTGTGTGCGTTACATTAATGATATTTGACTTTCAGTGATATATGTGAAGAATAGAAAGGGGAATCGGATATGCATTTTAAATGGCTACACATACAACGTTGACGATCGCAACATGACTACTGATAGATGGACATGCTCCAGGTTCAAGGCATGCAAAGCCAACTTCACCACGATAAAGGGCAGCTCCTACATCATCAGACGGAAATTCGAGCACAACCATCCGCCGCCTAATTTCAAAATTATTGATGGAGTTTTGCACAGGTATTCTATCGCAATTAATATTAATGACTAATATGGTAGAAATTAGTAGTCGTACTGTACATTGTTCAGTGTTCGACCAGGACGGCTCAACATAATCCAATCAAATCAAAATCACTTTATTCATGCAGCTCACGGAAATGACACTTATGAATGTCAAAAAAAAATCTTATTGAATGACGCTCTTTCTATACGTATAGACAATGCACCTCATACAAAATCAAAGTCGAAATATGGCAGACGCCACAAATGACACCATAATAACCTTCGACTGCTATGTCTATACATTTCTGCGTTTACTCCAGTTTTTTAAATATGATTGGTCAATAGGCAGCAATGTAAACACAATTTCAGTTTCAGCTGCGTATTTTGAATTAAGAACCCGATTTGTACAGTGACATCAGTGGAGAAGGAGTTAGGGATTTTGTTAAACACAGAAAAGAGGGTTGGTATAAGTTTTACGTTCGTCAGTCTGTCCCTATTTTCCGATCATGATCTGTTCAGTCGAGGGTTATTTACGTTTTTAATCAAAAATCACCCTCATATTATAAAGTGGAAAGTTTGTATGTTTATTTATTGGCTTGTGGTTCTATTTGTTACTTCTTTACGTTCTACACGAATTTGGATTTAATAAGTTAAGGTAACGTTTGATGAGAGAAACTAATAGATATAATATTTTATAATAATTAGTTAAACTGGTTATTTCAATGTAAAGTTCTTTGAATAAAAAAAAATTGACTTGTATATCTTTTTGGCTTATGCTTACGCTAAGTGGACATCAAAGTATATTTGTATGACAACTTTTGTCAAATTTTAAATGTGTTTAAATCCAAACAACTTAAATCCTTTAGTGATGAAATATAAATATGCTTATTTGGTTTGTAAACTTATTCATATCTCTATCTTGCTACCAACTGACGCCAATTCTCTTTCATTATCTCGTGTACAGGAAAGCTGAAGAATATTAGCTTTTACATATTTGCGATGTAAATAAGTATCAAATATCACTGGGTAACGATACTTCCGTGATAACGTGTAAATAGCACTGGTATGTAATTATTCACGTTCTAGTAAGCCGTTCACATTACACAAAATAAAATATTGCTCACCAGGCATTAAAAAAATTTAACAAACAAAAAAACAATTTCGAAGTCTGTTATTTTTTTGTTGATTATTTTTTTTATTTTTAGATTTTTAGTGAATCTGAACTACACTAACTAATAATTTGTCAAAATTTGTGCAGATCTACTAAATTTTGCAACGCAGCAATGAATGTAAGCGCATTGCAATTTTAATACAGACAGTTAGAAATTCTGCCACAGACCGCACACTTACCGTACGTCGCGTCGTTAAAGTTCCATTGATATTTGACTACGACAATTATTTGACCATTAAGACGTGACGGTAGGTGACTCAAATATCCGGATTTATTTATTATGATATATATATTGACACACTTTTACACAAATTATCTTGCCCCAAATTAGGTATAGCCTGTGTTAGCATAATAACATACATAAATACATATAAACATCCATGACTCGGAAACAAACGTCCACATTCATCATATTAATGCTCGCACTTACCTGGGTTCGAACCCGGGACCTCTAGCTTAGTAGGTAGGGTCGTAACCACACGGCTATGCAGGTCGTCTTGTATTGGTGAACATCTTGTTCACGTTGTGAAGATAGTGACGGCCCATTAATATAACGCCACAAAGAACACTTACGAATAAGACTGCGCCTTTTTAGTTCGATTATTATTTATTTACATTAAGGTCTTGTGGTTAAGGTTTGAGAGTAAATAATTAATATTATAAGTTATTTGATAAAAATAATTGTCTTGACTATTTTTGTTTGATACGCTTTCCATAAACATTCAGTATCTTATGCGGCATTTTTATGGATCTTTACTATCTTCAATACATCCTTATAAAAGTATTTGGTTTAAGTCGATTATATGTTTTAGAATTTAACGACACCATGATAAAAGGACTACACTAAATTTCTCGCAAGTTTTAACGACGAAAAAACTACATGAATGAATGAATGGATGAATATTTTAGACTCGCTGGCGATATGCGATCTGCGGGGCACACGAGGAGCTTCATCTAATAACGCTCTCGATATTTGTATAACTTTTATTTTTTATTATACCAAGGATATTAGAATTTTACTTTTTACTCTGTCTACCTATCTAGTAAAATATTTTTATTGTATGATATTCGTTTTGTTATTTTACTTATTTGTACAGATATTAAAGGTGATGTAAAAATATTATATTAACTATAAAACAGCAAATACAACCATTTGTTATATAATTATATACCTCTTACCTATCAATATAAAGATGAGAAACAGATAAAAATATTTTTTTAATGTCGGAAAATGTTAAAAACAAAAACTATTTAAATAATTAACATATCAGACATACATTTCGCTGATTGCAACAGGTACTGTTATACGTTGGGCACTCAGAAAGTTTTGAGAAACTACAAAATAACCTATTGTGGATAAAAATATTATATAAAATCTTTTTTTAAAACCCTCTCCCAGCCCCTATACCAGTACCTACAATAAAAGTTTTATTGTTGTGATATTTTTAATGTGAATGTGTGTTAACACATCCTAAAATAATCATAAAGGTACAAATAATGACTTTGTTTGTTATTTCAGCTTTGTTTTTGAGAAATATAAAAGGAAAGCTACTGTGTTTATTGAATGGATACACGTTCTATATTGGTGGCGGTAGCAAGTCTACAGACAGATGGAAGTGTTGCAAGTATAGATGTAATGCCAACATCACCACGGTTAAAGATCGCTCGTACATCATAAGACGTACCGGTGTACACAACCACGCGCCCCCTACCGTTGAAGTTATTAACGGTATAATGTACCGTTAAATTAATATACGATTAAGGGCCGATTTTTCAATCCTCAGTTAAACAACAAGATAAGAGAAATTCGACGGATAGCGCAATTTCGAATTTTTCAACAGGCAGATAGAAGTTATCGAACGAATTAATACAATATCGGGTGATTATATTTATCGGCCCCTTTGGGAGCCGGTTAAGAGCTATCGGTGGGATAATTAGGACGTGTTTTTAAGTTTTTTAGGCTATATGTGTAGATAACTAATAAGTGTATTATCTATTCTTAATACTATGTTCTAATAACCATCATCTGTTGACGACTACACACGTAATTTATGTTATAACTATCTAATATAGAAGAAATTATAATATAATGGATATTTTTGAGACAATTGACGACTTCGCGATTGAAGAAGAAATCCATTTCCTCAAGAAGTAAGAACCACGAACACAATTTTCAATTAAAATAAACTCAACAAATAAACGAGTGAATTAGAGGTTTGTTGTTATTAATTGTTGTGATCAATGTCTAATGTCAAACAAGCACCCTTTGACCTTTCTCTGTCTTATACGTTAAATAATATATATGTCCATCTCGCTTGCACGTATGAAGTTGCTTCGACAATACCACAGACAACTATTCTTTGGATAAAAAGCGATTGAAAAATTCAAAACTTTTAATCGTTTGATAAACAGTAAGTTAATTTTATTCTCTCGATAGTTATCTGGTGATTTATCTGAGGATTGAAAAATCGGCCCTAAGAATACTGCAATCTACAGGTTATTACGCCATTTAATCCAAAGATTAAGTCAAGCTAAACTTTGTATATGTTACCGGCAATCTCTATAATCGAATATACTTCATAATACATAGGCAATGTATAGAATACAGAACCGTTCATGTAATGTATAATCTTTTCATAACAATAGGTATTTAAAAAATTAATTTATGTCGGCTTGTATTTAAAAGATTAGTGTTAATATTGCAGACTTAGATAATTTATATGTCTAGATAAACTATGACAGCTGTGAAAACGTTGAAAAAAAATAGAGTTTAAAACTAATCTTTATTTTGAGCAATGCACATACACTAACACAAAGTGTCATGCAAATCGCGAGTGTAAGACGTAGCTTGTCACGCACATTAAACTAATATTCCTGGCCTATTTGTATCGGTTGTCTAACAGCAAGACTCAATCTAGACGAATAAATTATCGAAGATTGTTTATTGAGTAAGCGGTTAAAGTAGACAGTCTTTTTTAATATAATAATGATATATTTAACTGTTCCGAGTTACGTAGTAAATATTGTAATTATATCTGTATATATATATATATATATATATATATATATATATATAGCTATGAATGTAATTTAGATATTCACTGGTGAAATACAATTTAAAAAAGATTATTATTGTATTTATCAAGTTGACTTCATTTAAAAAATATATTTATTAACATAATATTATGTTACATCAAGATGACTAATGAATGATTCTAATTATTTTACAGGTCGTACGTGGGAGGTGGCGTTTTGTAAAGGCAAATATATTATTAAAAACAGTACAAGAGTCAAAACAAAGTTAAAAAAATTTTTGGTGAGAAAATCGAACTAAGAAGATTTTTTCGAGATATTTCTACTGTTTTACTCAACAAAGTTATATTTGAAGTTAAAGTTATGTTTGATTTACCAAAAGTTAACAAGAATTTATTTTTAGTTAATTGATTATTACCAGTGGGAGGTACCGAGTGTATTTAACATTTAATAGCTTAAACCGGCAAAGATTGGACGGGTACGGTTAGCAGTTAAAGTTATGACGTCATCTAAATCTTGTCAAATGGTTCAACACAATTTTTAAACCGATACATTAACATGTTTGTTATTGCTAAAGTTAATTGATATCGGCCTCAATATCTTCTGTAAGACACGTTTTTTGTTTTTATTTGTGACTTACTGTGTGAAAACTAGGGACGAAACGAGCAGGACGTTCATCTGATGGTAATTGATACGCACTGCTCATTACAATGCAGTGCCGCTCAGGATTCTTGAAAAACCCCAAAAATTTTGAGCGACACTACAATTGCGCTCGTCACCTCGAGACAGTAGATGTTAAGTCTAATTTGCCCAATAATTTCACTAGCTACGGCGCCCTTCAGACCGAAACACAGTAATGTTTACACATTACATCTTTACGGCAGAAATAGGCGCCGTGGTATTACTCATAATCTAGCCGGCATCCTGTGCAAAGGAGCCTCCCACTTCAGAATTATATGACAGGGAAAAGTAATTCTAAACTTGGCGTTTATTAATAAGGCAGTGTATGTATCAATGTGACAAGTCGTATTAAGTGCGATGTTGTTGGTGTCATTGTTGATGTCTAAAACTTGTATTGTAAAGACTATTTTCTTAAAACAAAATTGATATTGTAGTAACTCTAGCAATATGTTTTACATCTAATATTTAAGAAGTTTAATTTCTGTGTACTGAAATAAATATGTTATCGACTTCTTCATTAGTTGTTATAATTTTAATAGTAATTTTATGAATTACTAAGTATTAATTAAAATTAATTATGACTTAGTTCATCTAATAATTAATGCATGTTTTTTATTTACAGTTCTATTTTTGAAAAATTCGAATGGGAAGCCGGCATCTGTTGTAAATGGGTACACGTATTATAGAGATGGCCGGAACATGACTACAGATAGATGGATGTGTAGCAAATTTAAATGTAAAGCTAACTTCACAACGGTCAAAGATGAGGCCATCATTATTAGGCTGAATGATGACCACAACCATGCACGTCCTCATATCAACATTATTAATGGAGTACTGTACAGGTCAATAATATATTTTTTAACTATTGAATCCGACAAACGTGTTTTAAACATCTATTTATTATGGAATAGGAGGAAAAACGACCGAAGTTTCGGATCACCTGTTGGGAAATGACGACCGCCGGTCTTACTCTCCTACAACATACAGAGAAGAATCACAACAGCGTCGTCAAACTTTAATTTATTTATTTGAAACAACATAGAGACATCACAAGATGTCTTAACGATGTACCTTATCAATGATAAAAGACAATAAGAATGTTTTGAAATAAGTTTATAATAAACTGCCATTTGCTAAAGCTATGTTAACAAAAACAGATATGTTGGTATCTTCAAAAAAGCTGAGTTGAGAACATGTCTCCACTACTGCCTCAAATCTGCAAGTTTTCAGTCCATATATCATGTTAAAGTCTAAGTTTCATTGTTTGGTGATAGTGACGAATTTGGTTATGGTGATATGAAAATCAGAAGAATGGTGGAAGGAGTTGCTTTTTCTTTAGCCTTGCACGGGGAATTAGTATTCCATTAGTCAATTCATAGATAGAATTTTCTAGTTTTGGAAAGGTCGGCACAGGAAAAATGCAGCAATGTGAGTCGAAATTGGCATTTATTGCCTTCGTAATGGCTAAATTTTTCAGACATTTCCCACAATCTATATCTAATTACTCACTCAATACCAAACATAAATATATTATACCAATATTCTTCTAAACTGTGCCAGTATCTATCTATATTGAAAGTTTAATGATTTCAGCTGTCATGTGACATCGACTTAAAATTATCATTAAAATCTCACTTGATTGTAATATGATAACAAAAATTATTTTGGAACCGTTTAATATTGATGAAAAAAATGTAGAATTTGATCTTGAGACTGAGAATCTTGTTGTAACTTATTCCAATTTTGCAGGAGTATGTAATTCACTGTAAACACGAGAATTGGAGAACAAAAAGTAGGTATTTACAAAGTATTTCTTGGTTATCAAGTATTCGCTAGGTTAAAAAAACATAAAACCAATGAATAAATTAAATAAGAAATAAATTTGAAGGCGACAGAGGAAGCGGAGAATTGAAGAGGATGGTTGCGCATTTCATTCGGGTCTTGATGAAGTTTGATTCTTTAATTGAAATGTATAATTAATTCAACTAATTAAAAAAACAGAGTGCTTCTTCTTATTTGTGATCAGTGTTTGTTGTAGATACATAAAAGGTTTATATCTTTGGAGCTGATTTCTATTGTACATTACAAGTTGCTGACTTATTGAGTCTCTCTTGCTGAGTTGTTTTTTATTTTCGTAGTGATTATTTTCTTTTACATTGTACAGCGTAACCTAAGTTACACTTCAATAATAAAGAAATTCAGTGTATGCGAGTTTGACAATATTTATTTCCTAGCCTACATTATCTAAATAACAAAAATTATGAGCTGCAACCCTGATCTCGTCTACAAATGTCTAGTACACCCTATGTATGTACAGCTTATCGGGTATCCCGTACTCTGTGAACGGCTCGATCACATGGCCATGCGTAATGACCTATTTTATTGAGTCTATGTCATTTACCGCATTTATCATGGATGGAACCAAAGAGTGGTTTGACCTGGTCCCTGCCGCCGAATAACACCATCACACTACAGGGCGCACAAATATGGGAGATATTTTAGATTTATAAGATACTATCTGGATATATGGATTTACTCCACAGTGCAGTTTTCCAGTAAATTATACAAATGATTTAAGTTTTCTTTAGTGTTAATTCCGCCAATATTTGTTTTTAAACAATTCGACACGTGTTTCGCCTCTACATGGCCTGGATGCCTATCCTCAGTATTGGCGGAATTAACACTAAAGAAAACTTAAATCATTTGTATAGCTATGGATTTCCGCAAAGTAGAGTAGTTGAAGTAGGCGTTCTACTTCAATAAATTTTCCAGTAAATTTCTTACACATATAACCAAACTGCAGAAGGAGTATCTTTTATTTATGTGTGTGTTTTCAGGTCGATCGGTCGTCTGGGTAATATGTTACCCAGGTACACTCGTAACGGGCAGGTAATGCTCATGTTTTTACACGCGGTGGTGATTATTTACCACCAAGTGACCTCACTTTCAATTTCATAACTCCATGTCGTCCATAAAAAATGAAGTAACTCACAGTAACGAAATAATTTCACTAGCTATGGTGCCCTTCAAACCACAACATAATAATGCTTGCACACAATATAATATACAATGAAATAATTCTGATCCATCCAAAGACGTTCTATACTCAAGAAGGATATATTATTCGTAGTCTGATAGGGGAACGGGAAAAGTGTGCTTGAATGTAAGCACACTTTTGTCCTTAGTCGTGTGCTAACTGTCTCTGTCCGAATCAGGTTATAAATTGAACATACGTAATTGTTTTACATTGCTGCTTATTGACCAAGAATATTTTAAACCACTGGAGTAAATTCGGCAATGTATAGATATAGCAGTCGAAGCGTAATTTAGTGTAATTTATGGCATTTTGGATCAAACGGGTCTTTTATAGAAAATTTGTCTATGTTTCAGCAATATTTGTGAACACTGAACTAGGAAAGCGGGCATGTATTCTGAACAAGTACACATATAGTCTGAGTGATCTAAGGAGGACCACGATTCGATGGAAGTGCTCTAAAGGCGCCAAATGTAGAGCTAATTTAACCACGCTGAGAGAAGATCCCATTATTGTACGAGTGAACAATAGTCATAATCATCTGCCTCCCCGTTTCAAGATTATCAATGGTGTCATTATCAGAGGCTAACGATACGATTGGGTTGACTTGACACGATACATGGAAGCATTATGTATCAGAGAATCATATCAATTACAATATTTTTCTCATCGAACCTTATTAAATCTTGAAAAGTAAAATGCAACACTTTAACTTTACTAGTATTTTTTTATTTTTTTTTGATCCCAGTTGATATGAGCTGGATTCAAATATTTCGTCAGAGTTTAAACGAATACGTCCAAAAATATTTTGGAATTAATTAAAGTAACATCATTTCAAATTTGTAAATGTATCAAAATTTATATACATCGTCCATATTAGTGGGCACATGACGTGTATATACTCTCAGCAGTGAGTCAGATCACTTGAAAACAACAAATTGTTAACATTGTTATCAGGACTGCAGTGAAAATTACTGTAACTGATTGATTGTTAATATTTGTTAGTCTGTTTTATTATTATATAGTATATAAAGTATGAGATTTATGTCTAGTTGTGTAATTAACTATCATTTTTGTTACATTAAATATAATATACTTATAAATTGTTATTTTATTTTATATCTCTAATGTGCATTCTTTGGCTTGCGAGTATTAAGGTACTCTTAGCGCAGATTTGAGATTGGTGTTAGTTTAAAGGTTAATTATTTTATTTATTTTTTTATTTATAGCTTTATTTCCTTTCATCTATACATTTAGATATTTACTTATAAATTGTATTTGTTAGTATGTGTTAGTATTTCACTATTTTAAATAAAAAATACCAATTTTGTTAGTATAATTAGTTATTGATTTCCACTTGTTCCTGTCTCTTGCAATTCTTGTCCACATCTTTCCTGCTGTTTCTACTATGTCATCGCTCCATCTCTTATTAGGCCTGCCTTGATTCCATTTCCTATTTATAGGGTACCAGTTCGTTACTACTTTGGACCATCTTTTGTTCTTTGTATATGTCCAGCCCATTTCCATTTTAAACGTAGAACAGATAAGGCTACATCTTTTGCTTTGGTTTTATTTCTTATTGTGACATTTTTAATTTTGTCTTTATTCTTAGCCCTATATAACTTCTCTCAATTCCTCTCTGACAAACTTTAATTTTTTCTAAGTTTCTATAGGTTAGAGGCCATGTCTGACAAGCGTAAGTGAGGCATGGCATTAAACAGGTCTCCATAGCTTTTGTTTTAAGCTTCGTTGGAAAATATGATTTGTTTAAAGGTTACATAATAATAATATTTGCTATAATATAACTGATTTTTATTGTATATTTTGGCCACAATTAATAAACAAAATTAATTTGTACACAAATTCAAGGACGATACTGGACTCAAATCCGCGCCTCTCGGGTTCCGTCCGAGCGCTCTTTACAGCTGTGCTAACCGTCGGAATGGCGCATAGACCGTAAATCTTGTTATGTTTTGTTCAACTCTCAGGATGTGTGTATTGGTACAAATTTAATTAGTATATTTCATCTCAGAATTGAGTGATATCACTTTAAAATAACAAACATTATTAATATGATATCGATAATGATCATATTTACATGGCTATATATTATTTTTTTATGATAAAAAGTGTTGAGATGAGTTCACGTCCCCCTAATGTTGAGTGATACGCCCTGCCCATTAACACGTTAAGTGCGAAACTCTTCTACTTCTACTTTCATACTGAAATCTCTTGGAACTAGAAAAAATGCATTAGATGCAAAAGTGCACTTTTCAATGTATTTTTAGTAGGCACCAGTAAATACAAATTTTTCAATACTTATTTTGCTTTCGTCACAAAATGTAATTAAGTTTCATAAGTTTCACCAGAATTATTATAAATTTGTTTAAACTAGACAAATGCTGACCCGGCAATTGCCCACGCCCGCTCATTGTATCAATTATCATAATATGTAATGAAATGTCATTGACTGAATTAGTTGTATTGCGAATCTATTGGCATTTCTAGGTAAAAAAAAGGTTCCATATAAGTAATCAACCAACATATCATATAATACTAAACCTTCTCCGAAACATGCTGCATCTAATGGTACAAGTATTATTCCGATCGGTTTAGTAGTTTTTGCAGTATAATCGGAGGAAAATACCGGCTAAATATTTATTAGTACAATATAAATTGTTGATATAGACTCTGACATCACAGAAAACTCGCGCAAAATGGCGCGTTTGAATAGCCGAAATATATTGCCGGAAACGAATATTTATTTTTATTTCGATAAGAATGTTTTTCACAATAGTTTGATGTGTTTGATAATTTTTAGGTTGTAAATAATCAAATTTAAGTAGTTTTAAAAATCATTCATATACCCTATTGATGGTGATCAAAAGCATTCCGTTTATAAGTTTGTGTTGTTGTCCGTGAATTTCTCAAAATAGAGGTTAGTTCTAAACCCTATTTTTTTCGACGTTTTCACATTTGTCATAGTATATCTACGTATAAATGATGTAAGATTTACATTTTGATATTCATTTGCTTTATAAATTATATTTATCTTATATTGCTTTGTATTATACTAAATACGAGATAAATATTCTAATTGGTTATTCATTTTAAAATATTCTATCAATTTGATTTCTGAACGACGGGGAACACATCAAAGGGAAAAAAAAATGTTGTTTTTATTTAATTCCGAGCATTTTCATATTTAATCACCTTTTAAACCTTCCCTGGAATTCCACAAATAATTCAAGACCAAAATTAGCCAAATCGGTCCAGTCGTTCTCGTGTTTTAGCGAGCAGCAATTCATTTTTATACATATAGATAAGGCCGAGGACCAGCCGTTTTCCCTTAAGCTTTCAATGGTGAGAAAAACATTCGATTTACTCAAAATTGCAAATAAGGTAGTAACAGGAAGATCAGGTATCTTCCGGGCGACTTATTATCTCTAACAATTTAATAGTTTTTGTCTTAAATATTTTAATTTTTTTTATGAAAAAGAGGACAAGACGAGCAGGACGTTCAGTTGATGGTTACTGATGCGCCCTGCCCATTATTACAATGCAATGCGGCTTAGGAATTTTTTAAAAACCCATTAATTCTGAGCGGCATTACAATTGTGCTCGTCACCTTGAGACATAACATGTTAAGTCTCATTTGCTGAGTAATTTCATTAGCTACGCGTCCTTCTTATCGAAACACATTAATGTTTACACATTACTGCTTCACGTCAGAAATAGGCGCCGTTGTGGTACCCATAACCTAGCCGGAATGCTGTGCAAAAGAGCCACTGGTAAACATAGAATTAATAATATAAAGTTAGCATAATAAATAAAAACTACAGACTAAACTGTTCCGTTTAAATAAGTTTTATTCTTATTAAGATGTATTGACACATACATGAGAAATTATTATTTTATTAACATGGTCACAAATAATGATTAGATTATTTGGTTGATGAATAATGTTTGGATAAAATGTTAATATTAACAATGACATAAACTTTGATTAAGGATTGGTCTGCTAAGATTCCGCACTACCTAAGAATAACTACGTTATGGCAACCATCAGATGCTTGTGTGCGTGGCATCTTTAAAATTTTGTAACATACGCTTCGTGTTATTTTACATGAATTTAATAAAATACAAACTACTTACAGATGATATGTGATCTCAGTGTCTTTCTTATTTCTTGTAGTCTTATTTTTACAAAGTTTTACTACGCAACCCGGCATTTGAGTAAATTTTTTTAGCAAAGTTTAATAGAACATGACGGGACATGTCAACGTCAACCTTGTTCCAGACAGGCTCCAGTACGTCCTCTTAGGCGTAGTATTATTTGCCGCGATTACGCCCTTTTTTTTTTTAATTCATTTATTGCAGTAGCCTTTGCAAATTTCATGAGTACAGTCTGCCAAACTACGTAAGTAGTTTGTCGGCAGCAGCTCTCGTGCAAAGATAATACGAACAATAATAAAAATAATACTAACTATACTACTTACAATAATACTAAATTTACAATATTAACCTAAAACTACTATTAATTCTAATGTACAGCATTAAACTTATTTCGTATTTGTAAATTAACACAGCATAGTAAAGTTAAAATTATAAATTAAATATTAATATACATATATTAAATTCATTTCATGGGCACAGTGAAAGATAATGTTTTGTGTGAATTTGTTTGAGGTGATTTTTAGAGGAAACATCTTTTAGCAAATCCTGTGGCAGTTCATTTATGACAGTGGGCACTATCCAGCGTTTTTCTCTTTTCCCATAGTTGTTTTTAATTTTGGGGATAACTAATTTGTCTTTCTTTGACAAATGAGTTGGGTATGTATGCTTATGCGGTATCTAGTTTGAGCGCAGCGGAAACCAATCCTTAATCTAAGGACATAGAACAACCCACTCGTGTTACAAAAATCAACTTAAAAAATTGTTCAATTAATTGTAAAAATGTTATTTCAGCTTTAATCGCCGCAATGATGGCAGAAACAGATTTAAAGAGAATAGCCGAGTGGACAGAAGTTACCAAAAATGGCGGCGTGATTGTTTTATATTCCGGCTACCAGTACACAAAGAAGAGATACAACAAAGATGGATCCATTGTTTGGGAATGTCGGAACCGGAAGCTAATAAAGTGCACTGGATCTATTAAAACATTAGTAAGTGTTAGCTCTGTACGACTCCTGTTAACTATTTATTTATATTTATGTTCTAGCTTAATAGGTGATTTCTCAGTATTTTTTCGGATCATCATGCAATGATTTGTGTAACTAGAAGGAATTATGTAACAATCCATGTGGCTCAATAAAATTATAAATAACTAGCTGACCCAGCAAACGTTGTATTGCCATATAAAGTAATAAAAAGGCATATAACTTGAATTTCACAATTACAACGGATAACCCAAGTAAAGAAAGTTCTCGCGCATGTAGCAGTAATCGTCACCCACAAAGATTGAAGGATGCACACTTTGTCAAAGGTATCAATCGACATAGAAGACATATTGGTTGTCAAATGACAAAAATTATGATTAGGTTCGGAAATTTAATTTGTGACAAAACTTATGATTTATTAAACTATATAAAAATAATCTGATAGATATTTAACAACTGTAGTTATTCTACCAACTATAATAATAACTATAGTTAGCTAAAATTAAGTCCTGAGAGATAGAAAGATATATAGATTCTATTTAGTTATTTATTTTAAACTATTCTTTCAAATTGATTTCTGAACGACGCGACGGGGACATATCAAAGAAAGAACAAAGTTTTTGTGTATATTTAGTTATTTCCGAGAATTTTCATATTTATTCCCCTTTTAAACCTTCCCTGGACTTCCACGAATAGTTCAAGATCAAAATTAGCCAAATCGGTCCGGCCGTTTTCGAGTTTTAGCGAGACTAACGAACAGTAATTCATTTATAAATATATAGAAGATAGAAGATTTGTGACGTTCTGGGGCGTCGTCACAGATATGTGACGTTATTAACACTAGTAAAATAACGTGGATGCGTTCATTTATTTATATCATTTAATTTAACAGCGAGTGTTCGGAACAGCTTTTTCTACCGCCGAAATCCTTCCTGAGTGGTGCGACCACTTGCTGAAACAGTTTTCAAGTAACTTTCGCACATTTACCACCTCACTATTGAATGAACTTCCTGACGACATATCTATCATAACAAAAGTGTCGTATCACACGTGCGGTTTCTCTGGTACTGCAAAAAGTATGCTGGCGGTGATCACTGACCACACAATTATCACGGTGTGGTTACGATACGATGCAGGACTTGCCTTTTTACTAACTGTATAAATAGGCCTCTAAGGTCAACGTATTCTCTGTATTAACTTATATTATTATTTTCAGGATCAAGTTTTACTAAACGAAGTGGAACACATTCCCATCTGTCAGCCAACTGATAAAATATGATGTGTACCGAAAAATCTCGTATGCACAATTGGTATTTCGATATAAAGGGCGCTGTAGATAGTGAGTTTACTGGCGTAATGTGACTTAACACCTTAAATATAATACCTCAAGGTGATTTGCGCAAATATGGTGAAGCTAATATTTTTGGGTTTTCAAGAATCCTGGGTGGCATGGCAATGTAATTCTGGCGGAGTGTAGATGTCTTTCTCGACTCGACACTTCTTATAAACCTTCTTATAAAACATTATGGAGTAACCCCTTCATTGACTTGGCTTACATATTTGGTGCCCTGGTGGGCTAGCCTAAGTAAAAGCTTTAAAAAAGATACTAATTCTCACGTTATCCTGGTATGAAGGGTAGTGTGTCTTTGTTAGAATCCTCCGAACATTCCAGGAAGATAATGAGCTAAAGCACGAATGAAATGGACCACAACATTATTAATTTTCTAAATACTATTATTGTTTTCATCGTCCTCGTTCATGTTAATTACTGAAAATGTATCCCAAAGTCATACGCACAACCTTTGTGGACACTCGGTCATAAGTAACTGCGAATGATGGATGCTACGGCTTTTGAGCCTCCAGCAAAGATATTTTGAAATCTCGGCAGGCAGATCCTGGCGACGATATCGATCTGTAGAGACATTTACGTTATATTACAGTATGGTCGTTCGTACATAGCTAACAGAAATTGTATTATGTATAAATAAGATAAAGAAGATAATAGTTACATATGATATTTATGGGTTTTTTGCCTGAATATAATAAATTGTTATTGTAATATAATCCTTTAATTTCTTCATTTGTTTTCTAAATATTAACACTCGATCGGTGGTGGGCAGCACCGGTGTGATTCCTTTGCTATAGAGAGTACGGCTGGCGGTGTTCATATAATATTTTCAGCTGATTCTTACCCTCGCTCATCTTTCCTCCGATCTGCATTTCGTGGGGTAACACGCTATTATCATTAGCTGAATGTGTGTTGTTAATACACAGTTCGGATTGGACCCGTGTGCTGATTTAATCTCCGATTCCAACAGTTAACTCTTCTAGTGCTTAAAGTGGGTAAACCTTAATGATTTTTAGGGTCCAAACCATTAGGAACGGAAGCATTATCACTATGGCTCCGCTGTTGGTCCGTACGTCTGATTGTCAGCGGGCTGTATCTCAAATCACAATAGTAAGTACTTGAATTCTAATTTTTTTTTTTACATTTTCATTCTTTCTTCAGAAAAAAACATTTAGCTTACCCTGGCGCTTTGTTAATTGTTTTGAAGATAACATAGATTGCACCTCTTACAGTATTGGTAGTTATCTATTGTGATGTGTTCGCAACGAGAGTTGTTACTTTCTTTCTTTTGTAAATTTATTTCTTTGGACCAAAAATAGTTGCCGTGGGTTTAAACGAATTAATCAAAATAGAATAGTAAATATGTAACTTGGTGCCCTTGGGTACGAGTTGAAACAAAATAGGGATGTAAAATCCATACAGATCTAAAAATCATACTCGAAAATTTTAAAGACAAAACAAATCTAAATATAATATTTTGAATATACATATTATAGAAACAAGTAGTAGTTATTAAAGCACAGATAGGATTGGAAGAGAGAATAGAACAGCAGCAGATACAACACTAATTATTTTCTCATAAGTAATTTAAAATTGCCTTTAAGTAGAAGTTATATAGATATATAAATATCTTTATAGATATTTCAATTAAAGAATAGAGGTTCCCTAGCGATGCCAGGGAAATAAGACGTAACTCTGAGATGTAGGGTGCTTGCTACTAAACAAAACCTATGTTACATCTAAATTCTACGATTTATTCACATTTCAGTGCTTTATGTGAAGAATGTGAGTGGGCAGTCCATTGCAGTTCACAACGGTTTTACCTTTTGGTGTGACGCTCGGAAACTGAAGAAGAACACGTGGTCATGCTCGAATAAGCATTGTAAAGCTAAGTTCTTTACGAGGAAAAACGACGGCGCATTTGTACAAAGTACTGGCGATCACAACCACCCCGCACGTTATTTCAAAATTATTAATGGCATACTTTATAGGGCTTGAGATGCAGTACTTTGATGTGGCGAATACTTTACTAGCAAACCCTTCAATGAATATTAATTATTTGTCACTTACGATCATTTTGCATAATAAATAAAAATCTTACTTATGTCTCGTGTTTTAGTTCATAGACCTTTTATATGATGTAAATATAATTGTATTTCAAAAAAGGATGAGGTTCTCAAGTTGTCGGTATGTTTTTAAGTTTGTTACCCCAGAACTTTAGACTGGGTGAACCGATTTTGGTAATTCTTTTTTATTTGCTGGTGCTTCCCGCGTGGTCCCATTGCAGTTGACTAATTCTGGCATCCACGAGAAAACCATAAAAGTCTTGAATTTGCTATAAGTACTTTTTTAGATTCTTTTTTCTATTAGAAAGGATATATTTCAAAGATTGTTTGGTGAGAGTTTGGTAAGTTTCTGATTATGCGATCTATGACAAAGTAACTAAAACCTTCAATTCATAGGAGCAAATTAACGATACTCGGCCGAATTTTTTATATGATATCCGGATATTTGAGTCACCTACCGTAACGTCGTTATGGTCAAGTCATTGTGGTAGTCGAATAAACTAACGAAGGTGCGATCTAAGCAAAATTTCTGTCTGTAATCAAATTGCAATGCGCTTACGTTCATTGCTGCATTGCAAAATTAAGTATATCTACACATATTTAGACAAATTATTAGTTAGTATACTTCAATTCACAAAAACGACTTCAAAAATACCTACTATTCCAAAAATATTATGTACAATGTGCACTAAAAAGTATAATAATAACTCAGACTCGAGAGGCGAGAGGCGAGCCGCGGCGGGAGGACACCGATCTGTGGCAGAATATCAAACTGTTTGTAAACAAATTGTGATGACTTGATCGTCGATGATTCAAGCCGCTCTTCGTTGCATGCGGTCAAATAGAAGAAGCTGGTCCTGACGAGCACCCGCCCAGAGGCGAGAACAGTACTCCATGTGAGGCCGAATTTGCGCCTTTTATAGTTGCAGGCGGTGGTTTAGCAGTGAAAGCATAAACATGTGTCTTCTTAGGGTTGCATTGGACTAAATTTTGTCAGCCCCATTCCGAGACGCTGCAAAGCATAGTCTTCAGACACAAGTTTGTTCCGGTTCTCGTCGACGCTTTCCCGGGACATGTTGGCAGAGCTGGTGTATACCCTGTGCTGTCGTCTGCATACCAATGAATACTGCTGAATTGCAGCATATCATTGATATGCAGAAGACGACATTCACGCTGTGTGGTCGCACATGGAAAGGCTCTAATTTTACGAGAATTCGAATGAATATGTAAACCTAGGACATAAATAACATTTTAATAGTCAAATAAGGAAATTTTTAGTTATTCATGTGAATAAAATGGTAATAATAATAATAATAATAAGGTAAAAATCGTAAAACCTTCATAGAAATTTAAATTATTTAAAGATTGGTCGCGAAAATGACGGACGTATAAGACGTTTTAGCGCTGCTGCGGACTCCAGTTGCAACATAACAAAACAGAGAATGGCATTGCTTTAAATGGCTTCGTTACTAATAATAGCTTCTTACAAACATATCTTCTTCTTCGCGTGGCTCTCCGACTAGCGAAGGTTGGCGGTCAGCTTTGTAGTTTTAATTGTTTGTCCTTCGCGAGGCGAAATAGTTCTGCCGCACTCGCAATGCCAGTCCACTCTCGGATGTGATGATGTCTCTCCACAAACATATACTTTAGTAATATAACAATTATTCAAACTATTATCAGCAAGCTAATTTACCCTTCCTTTAAAAAGCAATCAAATTGTATTATAAAATAAATAATTTGCATATACATTATGCTTATCTCTTTAATTATACAGAGTTGCTTTTTCGAATAAGTTTTAATTGTTTTGTCTTATTTCAGTGATTTACGTAAGAAATAAAGTTGGTAATCCCGTGGCAGTTCTGAATGGGTACACTTTTTGGTGTGATAAACGTCAAATATCAAACGATGTCTGGGTGTGCTCTAAGAGGAACTGCAGGGCGAAATTCACCACGTTTAAATACGACGGGACAATAATCAGATTTAACGTGGACCACAATCATCTTCCTCCTAACTTCCGAATTTGTAATGGAGTTCTAATTCGGCGTCATTTGTAGATTTATTTGTTTTTAATGTATTTTATGTATTATATTATCTATCTATATATATAAAAAATGAATTGCTGTTCGTTAGTCTCGCTAAAACTCGAGAACGGCTGGACCGATTTGGCTAATATTGGTCTTGAATTATTTGTGGAAGTCCAGGGAAGGTTTAAAAGGTGAATAAATATGAAAGTGTTCGGAATTAAATAAAAACAACAATTTTATAATAATAATAATAATAATAATAATTCTTTATTGCAGGCATAAAATCCCATACACAATATTGAGTCGTACAAATAAAATAGTATACAAATTCAATACAAATAGTATACGTAAAAATAAAATAGTATACAATACAAGAGAATTACAAATTTATTTTCATTAATTATTTATCTCAGTCAGATAAAAGCAAAAAGAAAACAGCTTTGTGTCCAAAGCTATTTTCTATTTGCTTCCCGATGTGTCGAGAGCCAATGGGCTATCATTGGACTACGCAGGTCCTGGCCCACCACCTGGAGGATGCTGTTACACGAGCTACGCAATCTTTCCCAGAAGGAAGATATACGAGCTCTGATGACAGCAAAGAAATCGGGCATTCCCGCCTCGGCAAACATGCCCGACGCGCTGCAGTACCGCGGTAACTTCATAAGAATGCGATATGCATCATTATATTGCACCCTTATGGTGCTGAAGGACGCCCTCTTGTATCGGTACCATAACTGGCAGGTATAGAAACACTGGCAGTATGCCCTGAAGAGAGTGCCCTTCACTTCATCACTGCATTTAGCAAATCTGCGCGCGAGCATGTTGCACCGAACCGACAATGACCGCCTTTCCCGCTCCATGTCGAGATCGTCCTTGCGATCGTCAGTGACAATGTGTCCAAGGTATTTGAACTGCTCAACAACCCGAACCTCTGTTCCATTCAAATACACTTCGGGAACTCTCTCCGGACCCTTTTCCGCTTTGAAAACAAGCATTTTCGTCTTCGTGACATTGTACTTCAGTCCGTGAGAGTTGGCATAACTCTCACAGACTGACAATAACTTTCTGAGTCCTTTGATCGACGGGCTAAGGAGCACCATATCGTCCGCATAGCTCAGGTTGTTAAAGCAAACACCATCGATATGGCAGCCGACTCCAGTGCTCCTCAGCCCGCCTATCAGGTCGTTAACGTACACGTTAAAAAGGTCCGGAGAGGTTAGTCCACCCTGACGAACCCCGCATTCTGACCTATAGGCATCAGAGGTCGTGTCGCCCCACCTCACATGATTCGTTTGTCCCCCGTACCAGTATCTCATCACCTCTACCACTGATTCAGGAACACCTGAGGCGCGCAATTTGCTCCAGAGGATTTCATAATTCACTAGATCAAAAGCGCGGCTCAGATCCAGAAAGCAAGCATAAACAGACGTGTTACGGCTCACATAATAGTCAACTGTGTACTTGAGGCTGACGATGGCTGAGTCTGTTGAGACGCCGGGACGGAATCCAAACTGTGCCTCATCTATACACACTTTCTGCAGTAGTTCGGGCTGCAACAGCCGCTCAAACAACTTGCCCACTACGGTGCCCAGAGAAATAGGCCTATAGTTGTTAGACGAGCCCAAGTCTCCTGTTTTGCACTTGACGATTGGCACAACAACTGTTTTCATGAGAGGATTAGGTAGGTATGCATGCTTCACACATAAATTGTAAAGCACACATAGCTTAGACCACAGGACCTCACCCGCATATAGAATGTGCTCTATACTAAGATCGTCATGGCCTGGAGACTTGCCCCGCTTCATTCCTCGAATTGCCTTGGCTACATCGTCGACTGTGAACTGTACTACAGGTTTCGCAGGAACAACAGGGAAAGTTACCATCTCCGGGCTTTGTGCTGGCATCGAGTGAATTTTGAACTTCGAGGCGAATAGTTCTGCTATTTCTCTGGGCTTCTGCAAGCCATCCACAGATACAGGTAGACTATGTTTGTGTTGCAATTTTTTTGTTGCATTCCAAAAATTTGGGAATTTTTTTTCTCTTCTATACATAGCCAAAATGTCCATCTTAATCATTTCCTCATTACGAACACACCATTTCACTTTATTTTTAAATACCTTTCTACTATCTACCATCCTTTCATATATGTCGCCCGTGGACGGCCTGCCAGTCACTAACCAGCATTCATAAGCAAGCCGAGCCGCTTGATGACTTTCCTTGACATGGAGGTTCCATCCGGTTACAGGCTTCCGATTTTTATTTATAGGGCGCACATCTGAACATTTTACGGCACCTACTTGTAAAACGTTAATAATCCTATCGTAATATTCGTCAATACTTTTAAAACAGTCGTCGCTATCGCTACTTACACAACTACTACACTCATTTATACAATTTACACATTCATTCATACTCACCCTCTCAAGTTCACACTTACAATATTCGTAATAACTATCTATTTGACTAACATTTCTATTCCCCCAACGTATCTTATAATTATAAGCGGGCAGTGCCCGGCTCTCGACTGATTTTATACTAAAACAGGGATCAATCTTACACTCCACGCACAGTGGTAGGTGGTCTGATGTGTACACACCGTACATAACACTGACAGACACAATAGTGTCACGCGCCGCCTGAGTCGTCACGCAATGGTCCAACCACCTACGAGAACCGTGCGCGTCAATGACAAATGTATGTGTGTCTGAGTATAAACCTAACACGTCAATGTCCGCACATAAAAGTTCTTGCTCATCACAAAAAGTCAATAATTGATATCCAAACTTGGCACTAGGGTGGGCATTATAATCACCTAAAATATAAACTAGTGGAATGTCGTTTTCCTCAATGATGGCACTCATCTGCGCCAAACAATCTGTAAATTCGGGAACGTTGTCTTGCTTATCAGTTGGTAAGTACACACTAAATACCATAAATGACTGTGCGCCATTGACCACTCGAATAGCTATCATCCTATCACTAGAGCAGTTCACAATAGAAACATTAGGAAACTTGGACTTTCTCCAGAGCAGCGCGAGTCCGCCGTAGGGCCGGCCCCTCAGGACCCCCGCAGAGAGGTCTACCGAGGACCTAGCCATGCAACTAAAATCTTTATCAATGGTATCCAACATTCCAAGGTCATGTGGCAAGAGCCAGGTCTCCTGTAGGGCGACTAGATCCGCTTCTCCACACAAATCCCGTATGTGTTGCATCGACGTCTTGATATTCTTACAATTAAACGTAATCATTTTTATCGTGATGGGTGTATTATTCATATTAATTAGTTTTAATTACGTTAGAAAAACGTTCCCTAAACTTTCTAAAAACCAAGTCTGCAGGCCAGAACTCCGTGCTTAAAAATGTGTCCAGATTCTGTTTCGCAACAATAATCTTGAAGGACCTAAAATCCAATTCTTTCCTCTGTGGTAAGATCAGAACGTCAATAGCTTGTGCTCCCTTCGATTCTATGTGCTCCTTGACGTCCTCAACAGTACACGTAGTCTCCAATCTCGACAAATAGATAGCTTCGGGTAACTGTGCTACTTTTAATTTGCTAGGATCCGTTGCAGTGCCACATCTGTTGTTGTTACGTAGCTGCCGCTTTTTTCTGTTATTCACAAAAACTGTGAATCCGTCGTCATCATGTTCATTCACAGCTTTGCAGCCCGTACGCATAGGGTCGACATTTATACGTTGTATCGATGTTCGATTTGCAATATCGCGATAAGACGGTGGCGATACAACCGTGTCGAGTGAGTCCGAGCGCTTGCGCCTCGGCAGGGGTGAGGTAAGTATTGCACGGGTCTTATCAGTGTTCAGTAGCTTCGTTCCGGCATTCTCGACCTTATTGCGCGATCGTACAGGTACATTTCGCGTGTCGGAAGACGGCCCGATGCGAGAACATACTTCTGTAACAATACTCGTCTTCAAATTATCCATCTCTAGTTTAGAGATTGAATCATTACGTAGGTGTTGTAGTTCTGTCTTTAGAATAAGAATATCCTTCAATAGTCGTGTCACATCCACGTGATCAAATGACACAGGTGGGAGTCGATTAAGGTCTTTCGCGACGTAGGTAGGCTGCAACTCGGGCTTGATCTCGTGAAACACCTTGAGGACGTCACGGATGTTTTTTTTCCGCTTGTCTTCACCCTTCCGTTGGATGAGTTTAAGTCCCTCACCAGCAAGAGCGTTGAAAAGATTGTTTTTACCTGATTCTACTTCTTCGTCAGTAAAATTAGAGGCGCATATTTGTACAATGCTCAGCTCGTCCATAATGTCTATTTTATTCTGACAAAATGCCAAAAATTCGTTAATAATAATAACCACTTGGTCCGTCATAATTCACGCGGAGTTACGTAATAACCAATAATTACTTAATCACTGCGAAACAATTATAACCCGTTAGCCACACATGTGCACGCGCATTGTGTCGCGAGCGACGACTGATTTTGTTTTTCCTTTGATGTGTCCCCCGTCGCGTCGTCCGATATGTGTTTTGTATGGACATATTTTCTATGAAAGAATTTATTGACGCACGGTTTGACAGTCTGCTGTAAAACAATTTCATTACAACAACAGGGAGCATATTTTACGAAATAATTCTTGATGTTATGATATATTATTGACAAATTCACAAAAACATTATTTTATTTTTTATTTACAGAACAACGTCTGTCGGGTCAACAAGTTAATTATGTATATTTTATTTCAATCTGTTATTGAAACAAGGAGCAAATCCTCTCGTCGAATGTAGTCTGTGCTATCCATATAAATATGAAAAGAAAGATGGTAGATCTTATGATACAATTATGTTTTATATGTTAATTGGTGAATCTAGTTATTACGCCGTTTCCGTATAGTCTATTGAACTTCACTCCTCTGTGCCCTTTTAATTTCAACGCCAGTTATCCATATGTACCAATCTCGAATTGGTGACGTAACATGACACCACGGTTGCATATGGCACAACGACGAAATCAACACGGCCTCATTCGATTTCTCGCCTTATTTTGTCTTGTCTAATATATAACAGTTTTTCAATTTGTTTCGTGTGTGTAAAATATTATAAAACACAATAGGAATAAGTTATGCATGGTCTTATAGCTTAAAGATACATTCACTGAAATTATACTAACTATAAGCATTATTTTGCTACACGTAAAATAATATTTATAGATATACTTTCCCGACAAAATCGCTTAATTTGTCAATTATAATAACACACAAGCTCGGAATGCCAAAAAGTACAAAAAATTAATTACATTTTGTCGTTATTTACATTAATTATGCATATTTTGTTTAATGTGCAATATATTGCATTCCATATCATATTATATACTAGCGGACCCGACAGAAGTTGTTCTGTTAAAAAAAAAAACTCTCGCTGATGGAATTACGTAAAATCCGATTTCGTAAATTCTTGTCTGACCTCTACTCGACGAAAGGAATATTCCTACCAAATTTCAAGTCTCTACGCCTTTTCCGCCGGTTCCAGAGATATCGTGATGAGTGACAATATACGTCGAAATCTCTTATATATATATATATATATATATCATCACGATATGGCAATTACTATTGCTGCATTGATATAAATATGTTAATAATATTTTTTAAATCTTAATTTAAATAAATCTCTGTAAATATATTTGACTATTTGAAAATAGATAACTTTTACTTTAAGACGGTCACATTGAATGGGATTAAAACTCCCAGTTGGTATACATTTACATCAATTTATATTTATGTTGGTAGGTTTTGTATTGTAGGTATTTTAATTTTGTGGGTCAAACATGTTTAAAGTTATTATGTGCCAATTTTTATACTCGGTGTGGTTGATAGTATCAAATGAAAGGTTTTACTTAAAATAATATATTATATTATTTTGTTATTATTAAAGAATAAATTTGGCGTTAATGCCTCATTTTCCCAATATTTACTGATATCAAGTTAGATTATTACAAAATATTACAAGCAATAAATACTATTTTATCAAGTTCTTTTTTTAATTACAAATTATTTGCCTATTTTTTTATTTAGTAATATATGGTTCTGTCATTGCTATATGAACCGAAGAAATAAATGATCTATTAAAAGCAGCGAATAATATTTAAAAAAAATAATTGAAATTTATTGAAGTAGGCGTTACTTTGCGGAAATCCATAATTACAATGGGACCACACGGGAAGCACCAGTCGAAAGTTTTGAGGTAACAAACATAAAAAAAATACCGTCGAACTGAGAACCTCCTACTTTTTTGAAGTGAGTTAAAAAGCTGGAAATAACGTCGTGAGTATTATTAACATTATATGTATGTGTGAAGTGTGGATCTTGGCAGCAAGCTTCTAAGTAGACCATTTGTCTTGTTTGAGCTCTAAATTAAACTGAAATTAATTCTACAATTTATATCGAACCTAAGGCTTTAAAATAAAGCTTGACACTTAATATTTGTCACTATTTTCTGTTGATTATTTTTTACTGTTTAGTTAATTTAGTTTAGTAGTCTGCCTCTACTGGCTACTAAGCACAGTGGTGTCACAACGCTAAATGCTAAGTTTATACAATATAGAATAGTTCGAAGTGTAACTTGTGTATGTACTCATGTATTTAATATGATTAATTATATTATGTTGTAACGATTGTGAGTATTTGTTGTAATTTTAGCGAGCTACGTGGAGGACTCTCTGGGGAGACGTATCGCTTTGTTGGGCGGGTACAGCTTCTGTCGCCAGTCCACCAAAAGTAAAACAAAAATATTTTGGAAATGTTCTAAGCACAAGATCTGTAAAGCGAGATTCTCGACCAACATCGAGACTGGTGAAATTACATCGATGAACACCGAACATAATCACCCGCCGCCGAACTTCATAATGGCCACGGGGAAACTGTTACGTATTTAAGTGCCGTATTATGGGTTGAAGTAATATAACTTTAGTTAACGTAAAGTTTAAACATTCAAATATATTTTTATTGTTATAAACAGAACTATAGGGTATATGCATGTAACATTAATTCAGTTCAAATATTTTTCGTTTTTAATCTTTATTATTATTTATTTTATCTTAAATAGTTTTTTTTTATTAATTTTTTGCTGAATAATAAATATTAGATATACTCGTACGTAAGAGCAATAAATACGCGAGATATATAAAACAGCGAAACGCAATGCTATTGGTTGAAGCGGAGTGTGACGTCAAAGTCTAGATAAACATAATCACTGGTATGGTTCCTAGATATTATTTTCGGTGGTTAGCGATATATTACATTTTAGGTTCGTTTTTTAGTATTGATTGATCTGTATAATCATTATGTACAATGACTGAATGTGGATTTGTTAAAGGGCAATCAGATAATCTTCCAAAATTAGACGCGTTTATGATACTATGTATTTGATGACACGTTTTTTGTGTTCAAACCCAGATTTAATTTCTGCTGAGTTTAAAAGAGTGAAAGCTACAAGGTAATTATGTGATAATTAATTAAATTTTTAAGCTTTTGCAATTCAACTTTCCTCACATTAATATCTGAAACTAATGAATTAACCTATAAATGCTGAAAATATGATTTAAACTGAATTACTATATCCATTGTCTTTTTTTGTTATTAAAGATCTCAACGAGAATCATATGATAACCATATCATTGCTAAGGTTCTGTTGTAAGTTTACATTTTTAAAGTAAGAACCAATAAAATTATAAACTAAATAACAAATTACATATTCATTAAATTAACTTTAAAATTGGTACCTATTGGTATATATTCAATATACCACAGCAATATAAGCAAGTTCATGGAGATACTTTATCTTTTTTCATTGATTTGTTTGGATGGAAGAGAGGACAAACGAGCTTCGATGTTAGTGGCAGCTCGGTCGGTGCTTACATTACTTATAGCTACTTTCATATTTGAGTGATTCTTACAAATATTTAGACAAATGTTAGTAATATTAAGAATATTTGAGTATAGTATTTTCTTTGATTACCTAAAATAAAAATGTAACTTTTTACGCAAACATCTAATGTAAAACCGTTACAATTACACGCGTTTTAATACTTTAAAAGTGTTTTATTTAAATATTTGAGTACCTCTCCAAATACGATTGGATAACTAACGGAGAGCGATATATTATCATTGTTGCTTTATTAAATGTTTTCAAAATAGTTTGTGCTTTAAAAATAACAAGATATCTAATTTTAGATTCAGGTGTTAGTTTTTTCGTTAAACGTGTACCAAGTGACGGATTGAGATTTATGTATTAGATTAAACCTACTTAATAATATTCTGTATGGAATATACGTGCGTATAACGTTGTGCAATTTTAATTCATTTATATTTTAATGAATTACTTGATTGAATGTAAATTCTATGAATATTAATTTTACGCTTCTTATATAATTTAAACATTTTATTGTGAGCTTATGAAAAGTATATTCTTAGAGATTCGTAGCGTGACTTGTATCTATGAAGCTAATTGTAGTAACCGAGCTAGTTATTAATTTATTTGAACATTTTGAACCTGATGAATAAAGTTCTGCCAACTTTAAAATAAAATATTTCAATAAAGTTAATTTGAAGCAGTTTTATTCTCATTCTTAAGGAACAATTGTTCAGGCGCAGTGCTGGTGCTGCGTGGCTGGGCTTCGTATCAAATCGTCTTAAACTACGCATTTTTCCGTTTTGGTATGTGGCACAAAACAATTTATATTGTCACTGTTATATACAATCTAAATAAATATATTGCGCTTAGACTGCTGCGATACATTACTCAACCGGCACAATTATAAGGAATTTTTAAATAGGAACATTTCATGTGATGAAAAGTGGATCATGTACGATAATCGAAAGCGCTCTTCGCAATGGCTGAACCCTGGGGAGCCAGCCAAATTCTGCCTCAAGCGAAAATTGACTCAAAAAAAGGTACTTGTGAGCGTTTGGTGGACTAGTGCCAGTATCGTTCACTACAGCTTTCTTAAATCTGGCCAGACGACTACGGCAGATGTCTATTGTCAACAACTCCACCATGCACCACGATGGAAAAAGCTAGTCAATCGCTCTAGGCCACTGCTGCTTCAGGACAACGTGGTCTAGCGTTCACACTGCACAACAGAAGGCTACCATATTAGAGGAGCTAAGATTGGAATGTCTAAGACATCCACCATACTCCACGGGACTTGTTCCAACAGATTACCATTTCAACTTCTTCATGATAACTTCTTGCAAGAGAAAAAATTCAACTCCGATGGGGCACTCCAAACTGCCATCAAACATTTTATTGATTCCCGTCCGAATGGTTTCTTTAGTAAAGGTGTCAATGAACTATATATAAAATAGCAAAAGTGCATAGCAATGGCACAACATACGTTGATCAATTAAATATATTATATATAAAAAAATCGTCTTTATGTTTCGACCATACAAAAGTTCAATTTCGTATGTAAGAATCTAATTTTATTTATTATTTATTTACTTAAGGTTCTTATATATGTTACTAGTTGAAAGTGTCGCATGAAAAGTGTGTAAAGTGGTCGTGACGCTACCCGTGGTATGATACACCAAAATTAACCTAACGTCAAATACTCGATGCCTTACACGAGTAATTCAAAAATAAATAAATATATATTACGAGCTAGATAAAACACAAGAGTTGTTGAGTAAAGGTAATATGTGAGTTTTTTATTAACGATTATAAAAAAATGCACTTATATAACTATAAATATATTAAACATTTTCATGTTAAACACATGAAGATGATTTTTCCGATATCAGGATCATCCAGCCACTACAAGTAGCACCCGTTCACGAGCATAACGTTT
Source organism: Leptidea sinapis (assembly GCF_905404315.1). NCBI lineage: Eukaryota > Metazoa > Arthropoda > Insecta > Lepidoptera > Pieridae > Leptidea > Leptidea sinapis. The sequence continues at coordinate 5,157,743 of NC_066275.1, read as the reverse complement.
GGACCAGCCATCGCCTTCCTCGATCGAACGTCGAGAGAATGACCAAACGAAACAAACCCAAAAATTCCCTCTTTCCGTTAATTCCGTAGATAGATATCACTCAAAATAAATATTGTTCATTTGTACTTGCCGATTTATGTTATATTTGTTAACGTCATCTTTCAAGTTAGGTATTCATATTTTTCACTTAACTATTTATAAATGTACTTGGCTTAATTTTAGTGAGCTACGTGGATGATTCTCTAGGAAGAAGGATCGCTTTATTGGGCGGGTACAGCTTCTGTCGCAGGTCAACCAAAAGTAAAACAAAAATATTTTGGAAATGTTCTAAACACAACATCTGTAAAGCGAGATTCTCAAGCAACATGGATACCGGGGAGTTATTTTTTTTTTTTTGAGAGGAGGAAATACTGTTACGTATTTACGCTCCGGAACGGGGCGTAATATGTCGGACTCGAGTGTCCGCGTAATAGGACGCCCCATACCGACTAAAACCTCCTCTGTGCTGTTAGCAGCCCTGGCTTTCACAGCGAAATAGGACGTGGGCCGTGGAGGCCGCAAAGACTACGCAACAACAGTCGCGGGGCGTCTCCTAAGGAGACTCGAACCTCAGACCGGCTGTGTCCTTGTGGGAAGGAGAGAAGATACCGGGGAGGTTACTTCGTTCAACAGCCACCATACACATCCACCGCCCAACTTTATAATGGTGATGGGAAAAATTCTACGAATTTAGATGATGATGAACGTGAAATTGAACACAGTTAAAGTTTATATGGAGAAGAAGTGTATGAAGCTAAGCTTTATAAATACATTAAATTAATTAAAATAAAAATTACACACACTACTGCTTGACCTGATTTTGACCCCACTAGTTATTATAATTACAACCATAGGAACAAGTATATCTCTATATTAATGTTAATGTTGTGTTAACGTTTCCGTATTCCTTCGTGATATATAATTAATCTTTTCAATTAGCTACTTCCACATTTAAAGAAATTCTGTATATTTCACATAGCGACAATCCGGCGACAATTCATATAGATTCAATTCAGATTTTTTACCGATTGAATATCACTTTTATTAACCATTTATTATGAAAACATAAGGTTTGGTTAGTTTTTATAGTAATATTAAATATGTCGAAAAATTCTTCGTTCTTTACATCTATTTCCTTAGCAGACGTTGCAATAGAACAACAAATTCGAAGATCTTGTGTTAATTAATTATATATTTCCATTTCAGGTATATATGTGGTTACGAATACGGCTGGTAAGAAACTAGCTATCATAGAAGGATATACTTTTTATCCTACCGCTAAGGAGAACAGCATTAGTTGGCGTTGTACTAGAGGCTTCCCTTGTAAGGCTCGTTTCAATACTCGAACTAATCTGGAACTCAAGAAGGGCTATTATAACCATGTCCATGCGCCACCCAAGTTTTGTATCAGTAATGGCGTCTATTATAAATTAAAGTGAATAACGTCATGGTTATTATTATATTTTATAGCATATTTATTTTAGTCAGCTTAAATCACACATTTATTGATGAAATATAATATGTAACCTTTGTGTTTTTAAGTTGCAGTTTGTACCTTTATTTATTTATTTAATTAAATAATTGCGTTACATGCGACTTAGTTACTAAACAAAATTGTAGTACTAAATAATTATCACATGCATCACGTAATAAGGCATAGCAATGAAAGAGGGGCAGACATTCAAATATATTTTTCCTCTAGGTATTCATTAATAGAATAGTAACATTTTTCCGAAAGTAACTTTTTCAAAAAGCTTATGAATTTTTTCATATTGGTTTTGGCTTTTATGTGTTCTGGTAACTTATTTTAAATTTTAACTGACATTGGGTAGGGACCGGAACTGTGTAATGTTAATTTTTTCGAGGTTGACGTTTTCGCCGTCTTTCCTTGTTATAAATTATTATTTTTTGACGTTCGATCGTTAATTTCAGAATATTTTGAATCCAGTATTTGTATATCATCCAATCAATCGCCTTATTTGCGTGTTAATATGGTATATTTAATAATTTGTGAAACTAATACGTTTCAAAGTGCTTGTCTGTACTCCTGGATTGCAAATGCAGATTACATTATTATATCAATTCATCAATCCATTGAACCACCAGTCTGATCGGTTAGTAAAATGATTAAAGTCGGTTACCGATTGATATTTTATCAGGGATTTCCGGTTTAGGATTGATCAAATATAAAAGGCGACCGTGTAATGAATATTGTTCCGGCGTTATCTTGTTTACTTATTAAATACTTAAATAAAAGATATCTATATTTCATATTTTTGCATTTATTGTTAAACAATAGCTAGTTTATACTCACATAGTCAACGTAAGTTAAGTTTTACTATAAAATACGCTTATTATAAGGGAGACGAGAATTGTATTATTTAACTGAAATAAATATTTATATCAAATATGGGTAAAGTGAAATACTGTCTGTAATTTTATTTATTTGTATAAAGTTGTGATAAATATTCCTTTTCTACTGACTGAACGAAAGTCGGAAATCTCGTCTTCATTGGATATTTTTTTTTTCAAAGAATCAGGCATTTGCATGTAGAAAATAGTATTTTGATAACTTTGAACTGATGATAATGTTGTAAATACTTCTAGTCGCAATCAATTTCTTAATAATTTAATTGCTTACTGTAACAAATCTAGCATAAGAGATTCAATTGAAATTGAAATATTATTTAAGTAAATATTTGTTTTATTAAAACTTACTACTTATTTACTTACTTACAGCTGTTAGCTGTAGAGTACTCAGCCGTATAACTTTAAAGGTATAGCTTCATCATCGTATGTGCAGCTATTTGAAAAGATGTACGGTCTGTCTATAAAAGGACGGTAATATGTAGAGGAAATATGTTTAGTAAAAAAAAAAACAAAGAAGTATATAACTGATATTTATTTGACACTTTGTGATAAATATTTGAGGTATCGTGATTGCGAGGTATGTTAAAAAGCACTTTAAAAGATCGTTTAATATTATCATAATTGAGAACTCTTTTTGGATAACTTTTTAAAGAATCCAAACAAAAAATCTTAAGTACTAAGTTAAAATGTTTACATTATGTTTGTAATAAATATATTTTTGGTTATCATTTGTTATTACCCATAGTTAGCATAAAATTACTTATACGATACTCTTCAAATTAGTCGGATAAAAATTATATTTATTTCAATCGTTCACGAATATTGTATATGTTTCCGAATTTCGTCGATATGTCCGAAAACAAATTAGAGTGACCCTACACTTCCGAAACTTCGTTTAAATTTCGTTCGTTTAAGAAGTTTCGTTTCGGAGAAAGGGAGTAGAACCCGTGATGCGGATGATATTTCGCATAAAAATTGAGTTGAAATACTCAGTCAGTCTCATACTATTTCATGTTCTCATATATATACACACACACACATAAATATTAGTCTGGCCATAAATGCTGTTGCAATTAAAAATAAACAAAGTATTACATTTTGGTGCCAATACATTGTACAAAATTTTTTTCGATATTAAAATGGAGTTGGGTGATAAAGAGAACCGAATCGCTGTGATTGCATTACACAAATTAGTTATGGAGCCAAATGCAATTTTTAAACACTCCATACGCTTGGTATATATATGTTTGTGTACCGGGCTATTAATAGATACAATGAAATCTCTTCTGTTTGTGACAGAAAAAGATCTGGCCGTCCTCGTAGTGTTCGTACGAAAAAGGTTGTCAAAGCAGTAAGTAATACTGTCCGAAAGCAAAAGATTTTATCTCGGGAGATGAAGAAAGCACCTAGAACCATGTCGCGTATTTTAAAAGATTCCTTACCACTTGCAGCCTACTGAAGGGAGGTCACAGAAAAATTTTGTTTACGGGTAAATTTTAAATAATATATGTTACTTGCAACAGCACTTTTTTTTCTTTGTTTCAGTATTTATGGCAAAACTAGGTATATATAATTTTTACTTTTGTGTATTTCTATGTCGCTAATTCTATAGAACCTGTTGCCCCTGATACAACATTTAGGAAATATATTCTGGGTTGGCTTACCGTCTAAATTCTAAGACATATTTTATTTTCCTAACTGCTTTTAAAACTTTTTTGTACCAAGTATTCTCTATAGAAAATCAACCTTCTTTAATTTTAATTCGTGTATACTAAAGTCGACACCGGTAAGAGAGTACGAAGTGTGTAACTAACAATCGAATCTAATATAATGTTTATTTTTGCAGTCATATACGCTGAGAACAGTAACGGGAACATTATTGCCCTCGTCAACGGATACAGCTTTTATTCGATATACAAATGTAAGAGCGGCAGATTTTGGCGATGCAGCAGAGGAACCTCGTACTGTAAAGCCACCATCAAAACGGATGAAAATATGAAGTTAATCAGGGCTTCTAATGAACATAGACACCCCCCCTCTAAACACGTCATACGAAATGGTATTTATTTTAAGCTCTAAATAATGACAGCATGATCATGAAACTCAACATGATTAGGATTGCTTAGTCCAGTTTTATCGACTAGACGAAGCTCTAGTTTCAGCTGCTGAAGATGCCTCGTGTAGAGACGAAGCATGTGTCGAAGTGATTTTGTGAAACTTAGCGGAATTAACACTAAAAATCATCATTGACAAACAATAAACATCTGGGCTCACAATCGCGCTCAAAAATTGACAAATAAAACAAAAATAAACAATATTTTGTGACCAACCTGACGTTTCTAATCATATTTCTAAAAAAATGCATTGAAATTGCTAAAAAATAATGTTCTAAATTTTAATTAATTAATTCTAATGAGCATTACATTAGATTTTGAACATTACTGCCACGAAAAAAGGTGTTAATTAGAATGAATGTTTTCTGCATAAGTTATTGTATTCGTAAATATACAACGCTAGTCGGATTTTTTTTGACGACTTGGCGATAATAGGCGATTGGGAGTCTAGGTATTTATTGATGATAAAATTTTAAGTAGCATAATATATTGTATTTTATGAGGATAGAAACAAAGTGTGCAATAATAGAGAACATTTGTAACGGAGATAATATAGTAAGATAGAAAAGGAAAACCAATCTATGGTTAATTAGTATTTTGTTTGATAAACGCGAGTGTTACAGATTTAAATAAAACACTTTTAAAGTGCTCACCGCCGCTAAAGAAGTTCCACTTTCAAAATGTAACTTTAACGCAAAATCTAATGTTACAATTACACGCGTTTTAATCCTTAAAAAAGTGTTTTATCTATTGTTACTGTAACCGGTTTTGATTGACATTTTTTTATAAATAGGATTTGGAAAATAAAACTAACTAACGTACACATTGACAAATCAAATTACTAATAATATTGTGCCAATACTTTGGTAGCATATTGCCATCACCTAACACATAATGTGTGTAAGGAGTGGATTACACTTGAAACAAAGGTACCTGTTTGGCCTTCAATGGGTACGTATTCTAATAGCAAAAAAAAAACTTAGTAGATAAAACAGTTTAATAAAAAAAAATATATTACGTATTTTGGCGGACTCTTCCTTCTTCACACATATTTTAACACCTTCTCACTTTGGTGTTTCACGAAGCATTTTTGCAATAGCATTTATGACTCTCGTACATGTTTCATTTTAATTACATCAGCCTTTTGTGGTGATTGATTGTCCGTCGGGAATTCTTGACATCGTTCTTGGGCACGTGTATAGCTTGGCAAATATTTTCATGATGGCGCGGCCCGCGAAACCCATTCCTGCGTTGTATGAACGAATACATTAGCAGTATCTCTAGGATCTTTGTTGGATTATCAAAAAGAATTCGCGAATACTTATAAATTAATTGGAATTTTTTAAATGTAAATTAATGTAGTTTTTATAAATTTTAAGGGTGAAAATTATGTACTTATTATTAATATGTAATCATGTTACGAACTGTACAAAAAAAAATGTATCATTCTTTTTTTTTTATGCCGATACGGAACGAGACGAGCAGGACGCTAAACTGATGGTAATTGATACGCCCTGCCCATTACAATGCAGTGCCTTTCAGGATTCTTGAAAAACCCAAAAACTGAGCGGCATTACAATTGCGCTCGTCACCTTGAGACATAAGATGTTAAGTCTCATTTGCCCAGTAATTACACTAGCTACGGCGCCCTTCAGACCGAAACACAGTAATGCTTACACATTACTGCTTCACGGTAGAAATAGGCGCCGTTGTGGTACCCATAATCTAGCCGGCATCCCGTGCAAAGGAGCCTCCCACTGGTATTCTCTTAAGAACTAGTACGCCTAGCTGTGAGATTTTATTTACAACTATTGTCAAATAATATTTCTATTTAAATATACCTAGTTGTTTTTATCGTTATTTATTTTCCATTATTTAATAATCGTGTATTTAAAAGTAGCCTTCTAAGTGTTCTAAAAAGAGTTGTAAGACATAAAATTAGTTGTAAGTATTAAATGCGATAAGCGTCTTAAATTATTATTATTTTACAATCTCTGCTCGATGTTTCGAGGATTCCTGTGATGTCTCTGCTGTTACAGAGAAGTATAGACGGCGATATACCGTAAGGAGTCCCCTATATAATATTCCATATAAAATCACGCACGTAAATCTTCCATACATCGCGTCAATGGTGAGATATCGCTTGAATGAACTAGTTTTTAGCGCAATAACGGGTTGTACTATCTCATTACAATATATTTTAAGAAAAAGAAACCTTGGTGTGTGTACAAGAGCGGAGAAGTTATTATATCCACCGGATCGTGATAGTGCTATAAACATATTTTAGGCTGCTATTTAAGTAGATATGGGTGTAAAGTGCAAGTTATGAGTTACACATAAACCTTTACACATCCCGCCTGAAATTATAAACATATAATCTACACTCACTAATAATATGAAAATACTACATATCGGTTATCAGTCGCTAATGTCTAGAGAAGGGGGCTGAAAACTCACACATATTTGTGAGTAGCGATTTATGAGTAACATTGTGAATTATGAATGCTTTATTCTTATGTGTATGTATGTTGTACATCGATTTATACATAATTAAAAATATTTAAATTTATCAATAAATGTAAAATTTGACATTGTTAACTTGTAACTGATCAATCAGTTATTTTGTTTACTTAATAACGATGTATAAAATAACTCATAGAAACTGCAATAACTAGTTATATTATCACTTATCGTCCACACTAATAAACTATACTAAGTTCCTAACTTTGTTTTTTGTTACATTGTCTGTAAGTACTTCCCTTTATTGATTTCTTTTAACTATTCGTTTACGTAAACACCCTCAATAATTTATATTATTAATTATTAGTTATTTCTTGTATTTTTCGCAAAATTATAGTTTACAGCCTGCCCTACATAGTCATGTCTCAAGCTCTTTTACAGTTACTAACTTGAATATTTTCATTTCAGTGGTAACCATGGTGATGAATAAACTTGGTAAAAAGTTGGCAATAATCGATGGGTACACGTACTATCCTACAGAAAAAACGACATTGATTAGCTGGCGGTGTACGAGAGGATTCCCGTGTAAGGCACGATTTACTACAGACTTTACTATGGGATTGAGATACGGGTTTTACGAGCACAACCATCGTCCACCTAAGTTTTTCATTCAAGATGGTATCTGTCATAAATTAGGATAACCGAAGTGGTGGTTTTTGGAACTAGATAGTATTATTCTTCTTTCAAACTTAACATTTATATTAAGTATAATAATGTTATTTTCAATGAGACATAATTGAAACAGAATTTTAAACAGAATTGTTTAAAATTAAGATTAATAAAGAATTTCGAAATCAATCAATTGTTGTTTATTGCTTTTTTCCTGTAATTTCTGAAGTATAAAAGATCATGAAAACTGTCAATGTAAACCTTATTCATTGATATCCTTAAATACTAGTAGATACTAGATCCGGACTGCTTTGGTTTGATTATATTTTGTCAACAAGTTGTTTTAGTTAACATCTTGGAATAGAAAATTTTGAGTTGACTATTAAATCGGGACTTGAGTTATCGGGTGGAATTTTAAACTGGCCACAAAATTCCATCGATCTTTAGTCATTCTTCTTAGTTTTTTTTTTATATGATTAAATCTGTGATCTTGATCAAAATGATTGATAAAACTCAACTTGTCTGCTTGTGTGGTCTACAATATCCATGTTAATTTGATAAGAGAACTAATAATTGATAAATTCGTACTTAGTACTTGTAGTACTTACATTGATTTAATATCGTTAGTAATTATCGAGTCGTAAATAGAAATAAATATCACAGTTAACTGTATGATTAACTTTGACATCAGAAACGCCCCTTTTGTAGAACTCTCTGTTATGCAGCTTAATATTCTACTGCTTCATTAAGCAAAACTGTAGAATGATTTCCTTCCGGAATCCAAATGATAATCACTCCATTCATTTGCTGGTTTGATTTTGGTGTATTTAGAATAGTATGTATTTTTCTTGAAATATTAATACCTACTTTTACATTCTAGTTATGTTTGTTAAGAACCAGGCTGGTAAAGAAATAGCGTTGATAAATGGATATACATACTACAACTACTATGTCGGTAAAACTACTTCCACTTGGCGGTGTACGAGAGGTGGAGGGCACTGCAACGCCTTCTTTAGAATCAATCCGGCACACAAGATCACATCTTCATTACTTCGTCATAAACATTCCAATTTAAGATATTATATTGAAAACGGTGTGTTTTTTAAAATCTAGCTTTAACAATCCGCTTGTTTGGGAGAATTTGGGATTATTGTTTCCAAATATATAGCTAAGACCTTTGTTGACTTGGTCGGCCGGTATTTAGGTAAGTGTTACGCTAGTTTATAATAAGTGTATGATGCAAACCTATACCCAACCATAACATCATGTAGCTAATTTAACTATGTTGTTAAGGAAATAATTACTTAAGACTTTATATTTGTTATGTAAAGGACTTGTCAGTAAGTGGTCTCTTAAATTTTTATTTTTTAAACTTCACAATTGATTTTTTTTTATATTTAGGTATTCCTAGATCTAGCTTTATTTGAAAATAAAAATAATTTACACCTGCAGTCTCACAAAAAAAAATTTGAAAATCAATCACTTACATCTAAAACTCTAATTTTTTATGATTATTTTTGTATCGATACGATGAATTTATTGTTTTATTGTAAAAATAACATTCATTAGTTACATACGGGTTAAAATATGATATTGCTGATTTGTATTAAAATATTTAAAACTTTTTTTTTTTATTTAACATATTTATTTAATCAAAATAATAACCTTTATTAACTATACATTGTTGTCATCTAATAGGAAGGTCATTTATGCCTTTGCGCTTGAACTGTGGTAATCTAGATTCAACAAAAAGCAGTGTGAAAGCTTTTGTACTGCCTCCTGAGAAGAAAACTTTATATCACGTAGAATATTTTTTTTTTTTTTTTTTATGGAATAGGAGGACAAACGAGCGTACGGGTCACCTGGTGTTAAGTGATCACCGCCGCCCACACTCTCCTGCAACACCAGAGGAATCACAAGAGCGTTGCCGGCCTTTAAGGAAGGTGTACGCGCTTTTCTTGAAGGTACCCATGTCGTATCGTCCCGGAAACACCGCACAAGGAAGCTCATTCCACAGCTTCGTGGTACGAGGAAGAAAGCTCCTTGAAAACCGCACTGTGGAGGACTGCCACACATCCAGATGGTGGGGATGATATCGTAACTTGTGGCGTGTCGTGCGAAGGTGAAATTCGGCGGCAGGAATCAGGTTGAACAGCTCTTCGGAACACTCCCCGTGATAAATGCGGTAGAAGACACACAATGAAGCGACGTCTCTACGCAACGCCAAGTGATCCAGCCGTTCACAGAGTACTGGGTCCCCGACAATTCGAGCTGCTCTGCGTTGCACGCGGTCAAATGGATCGAGCTGATACTGGGGTGCGCCAGACCAGAGATGACAGCAATACTCCATGTGAGGCCGGACCTGCGCTTTGTAGAGCGCTAGAATGTGGGCCGGCTTGAAGTATTGCCGTGCTCTATTTATGACGCCCAGTTTCTTTGAAGCCAGTTTGGCTTTGCCCTCCAGATGGCCACGGAATTGGCAATTGCTCGAGATTTCGAGAATATTGTCCAAATCATGAAAAACATGGTAGTCCGTTGGAAGAAGGTCTGACGGAGGGTGACGAATGGTTTCTAACTCCTGTAGAGTTGAAACGGTTTCTAGTGCTGTATGAGGTCTCGCGCGCAATAATAGCGAAGATCGATTCATGAGTCGGGGCTGTTTCACTGCTAGTTTTGCTATCATTGTTCGGAGTTCGGTACTGCCGTTATTGTTTGAATAGATCGGAGAAAGCTATAGTAAATAGCACTATGCTAAGACCACCATACAGTTACTATTACCTTTTTATTGGTAAGCTTTGCATTTTTCGCTTACGGTAAATCTTAAGGAATCCACTTTTCATCGCATGTCACAATTTGATCCAATCCTTCATTTCCGTATCTATTCATCAAGGCAACACAAGTTTCAACACGCGTTTCTTTCTGCAGATCAGTCAAATCATAAGGCACACATTTTTTTTTGATTTGACGCAAATGAGTCAATATTGTTGGTATAGTAACGTTAAACCATGCCGCTAATTCCTTGGTAGTTTGGCTCGCATCCTTCCACCTTCTCTTTCAATTCATTGTTGTGTCTTCCACGTGGTTCGGTCCTAAAATTAAAGTTTCCATCACGAAAGCGTTTATGCCAAAATCACACGGTGCGTTCATTAGCAGTCCTCTCTCCAAACGCAACATGCATATTGCGAGCTGTTTTTGCCGCGTTAATTTCGCGTCGGAACTCGTATTAAAAAATCACTCGAATTTTCAAAGTACCTTTCCATCTTTATTGTATTATTATTGTCTAAGCTGAATAAAAAAACAACTGAAAGGCGATAATCGAATGTTTACTACTACTACAAAGGTACCGTGATGAAAAAACTCAAACCAGGAAGGTTCTATGTGAATTCAAAGTACCTATTACAATAAAACGTCAATTTCATACTTTAACCCCTATCATTTATAATAATGATTTTTTTTTCATTTTAAAATAAATAAATATCCGTTTTTTAAGTATTGCATTTGTATAACTAAATGTACTCTGTGGTAAATGCTAGCAATATATTGTTACTATAGTAACCGATTTTAATTATTTACCCATGCCACTAAATAAATTAAAAAAAATATTTCCAAAGCTTTATCTTTTAAGGGTCAATTAAAAATTTCTAATTGTGAGTAGGTCTCTCTCACAACCGTAGATTCTTGTATCTACGATTTATGCTATTCAAACATTTTTGCGTTCACAGTTGATGGCAGATAACATAATATTATGTTGACTTATGGCTAGTATTTAGTTTCAAGTTATTGACGTAGCTTCTTTAGACTACTTAATGTTTCATAGGGCAACGTAGTTTACATGTACTTTGGTTCATGTCGCCATCTTGTAATATGTCTACTGTGTCAAAGACATGGTATTATATTTTTATTTTTACAACTTATTTAGTTTGATTTATCCTCTGATTTTTAAGTGATATTAGTAGCAAAGGGTGCATAGACTTGTACTGAAATGGACTAAACCATTTACTATAAACGCGTATTACATATGGTTTTTACAGTACTGCGAGGCGCAAACGAGAAATAATAGTCTTAAACTTATGTTTGTTGCTTTGATTTGTTTGCCTTAGTAATAAACGAGTGGATTTTGATGATTCCGTCAGTGTTATTTTTATTTTTTTTTTGTTATTATTTTTGACTTTTTGTGACATTTAATTATATTGTTCGGTATTTCAGTTCAGATAGTGACGAATCCGTCCGGAAAACAACTGGCTTTGTGTGATGGACACACTTATTATTTAGCTTCTCAGAGTAACGCAACAGTTTCGTGGCGATGCACCAAGGGGAAATCATGCAAAGCAAGAATGTTGACAACAAAAAAGTTACATATTATCCGATGTAATTTTATTCATTGTCACCCTAAGTCTACATATATTATACGGAAGGGCGTGTTTTTGAAGGTTTAATAAGTGCGTTGCCTCGGTTTACAAGACAAAAAGAATCACAGGTTACTCAACAATTTTTTGGCCTTTTTCATTTTTCCCTGCCCACACACCCATTTCATTCATGCTACCTGTGAAGGGTGCGGGTTGCGGGTGGGGGGCGACAAACAAGCAAAATGTTGTTTTATCAAATTCATTATTATATCCACTTGCTCAGCGTCTCTCAACCGCAGCTTCTGCTAGACGTGACCACTACTGACTCCTATACATTTAGTGCAACGTTACAAGACATTGTTGTAACAGTCTTAATCGTATCTAATACTGTAACGTTCCGGGCTCTCATTTCCTCCTCAGTGTCAAAAAATTTTACGGAACTCGTATTCTTTCACTTGTCCACAAAGACACCACCCCCCGAGTGCCGTAACTCTTTTTGGAGATACTTTTGAAGGGCGCCCGAAAAATTTCGCATGGACGCTGCCCGTAGTGTACAGTCACATGTGGAAGTGTCAAGTACATAACTTTAGGAGCTGCGGCGTAGTTACAATTATTTCGCCCTAGACACACGAGCATGTTAAAATACTCTTCATTCCAGTACACGACGCACAAAAACTAACATACTTTAACTAACTAACACTATACTTATGATATAAAATAATCAAAAAAATATTATAAAAAATCACGCAGTCGAAGCGATCGCAAAATTTAGCAGGCTTTGAGCTATAGGGCCCTGGTAACCCTTTTTGTATTATTAATAAAAGGTGCTCGCAAGCAATCATAGACAATATTTAGTGTAAGAAAATATAATACGGTGTCGAATAAATAAATAAAAATATTGATTATTTTATTAATAGATGTATAAAATGGAACTTTATATAATAATTGTAAGTGGTTCATATTTTATTTTTCTATATATGTTATATAAAATCATCGCCTGTAGCCAACGACGTTCAATACGAAATGGATATATAAGGACATATCTTTCGCAGTCTGATAGCGGAACGGCAAAAGTGGGCTTAAAGTCAACGTAAGCACACTTTTCTCCTTAGTCGTATGTCAACTGTCACTGTCCGAACCAAGTAACTGTAAAGTATAAATTATATAAACTGTAAATATAATTTTAAAAATGATTAAATGTTTTATATTGCTTCTTAATAAAATAATCAAGAATATTTTCAAAAACTGTAGTAAATGCGTAAAACGTAATGATATAGCAGTCAAAGCTTATTAAGGTGTAAAGGCATAAAGGCATTTATTTTCTCAAAATTTATTCCTTTAGAATTCTTTTCGATGTCATTTCTAATAATTACTAGATACTACTACCGCTTCGGAAACAAATGGCGCTCTGAGAGAGAAGAAGCGGCGGAATAAATTCTCCCAGCATTCTTTTTTTGCGCTCGTTTCAATAAAAATATACAATACTAGCTGACCCGGCAAACGTTGTTTTGCCATATAAAGTATAATTCACGCGATAAGTAATAAAATATTGCCTATATTATAGCCTGTACATCATTTTGTTCTATTGTCAATAGTTTTTGCAGCGCACGCAAAAATAGGTTTTCGATTTTACACCTTGTGTTACAAAATAGCAATTTTATTACGGATCCCTAATTTTGAAAAAAAAAAACATACATATACATAAACAAACATAGCCTATAGCCTTCCTCGATAAATGGACTACCCAACACTGAAAGAATCATTCAAATCGGACCAGTAGTACCAGAGATTAGCGCGTTCAAACAAACAAACAAACACTGCAGCTTTATAATATTAGTATAGATTGTACAATAATTTCTATCGCTATAAAATAATCACAATCTAGTCCCAGGCTGTCCGATCATTTAGATATTCAGCAGTGGAGTAATAGGGTTTACGACAGAGCCATTTTTTTTTATAAAACATTTAAATTTATTTATAGATAATGCCTGAACAGTGGCTGGGACTTTATTATAGAAGTGTATACATTTACCCTTAAAGTTATTATGTATCTTATGAAGCTTGTTTGTGTCATGTTCCATATTTCGGCTTTGTTTTTATACGACGTGATTTGTCTTTGTGTATAGAGCGTGGTTGCCTGTAGCCATTAATTTGACAATCATTAATAAAATTTACTATGTCAAATGTTAATAAGGTTTTTTTCATTTATCAAAAGCAGAGAAAGACGATTAAATAACATCACCTGCCATACTGACGTAATTTTTTATGATTGGTTTTAAAAATTAATTTATTTGTTGCAATAAGTGTTGTCAACAATGTCATTCATTTTAATTCTCTGTACTTTCTCTATGCAAACTTTCACTGTACCAATTCTTACGCTATCGTATTAATAATTTAGATTTTGTCTGGGTGTTTATTATATCAGAGCATTACGAATTATAACAAATATAAAGACCGATTATTCGAGTTGCTTGTTAAGGCTTTAGACATGATACCTATGATGATAGTTTGTCTTTCAAATTTTATTTGTGTATTAATCCTAGAAGTGAGGGTTATCACTTTAAAAAAAAACATAACTTATTGTTTAGATTTACAAGAGCGACATCTCAAGTCAATTTCCTAATATGCAAATATTGGGGTTGAGCAGGTTATCAAATGTAAAGTGGATCCTGTAGATGAAGCCACGGCCTGAGAGTTGAACAAAGCAAACAGAATTTTATAACGAGGCGGTACTCGAACGGTTAGCTCAGTTGGTTAGAGCACCGGCACGGAACGCCGGAGGTCGTGGCTTCGAATCCCGCATCGTTCATAAAATTTTGTTTTTCAAATTTTATTTGTGTATGATGATAGTGTTACAGAGCGTATTCCTAGACCAGACACTTGACGAAGGTACTGTAGGGTAGGGTAATATATTATTTTTATTGCTATCGAGTCTGACTAAAAATCTCGATTGAATAAGTCAAAGTCAATGTTAAATAAACTTATTCAATTAGATGTTAACTAAGCGCTTATGAATCGTCACTATAAATATATGTTTGGAAAAAGTAGAGCTCGTGAGAAGAACATACAAGAAACTCAACTGCCACTCTTTTTAATCAAATAGATTATTTTCAATTGCTGTAATATACAAAAACAAAATGATTTTGTAAGGCGCTGCATCCAATATAATATATGAATCATGTTAAAAGTAAATACAACAGTAAAAATATTTCATAAAAAGTACAATAAAATAAACTGTATAAACATTAATTATAATTCATGTTCGTGTAAGGATGATTCGTGAACATGATGGTCGTGATTACTGTCATAATAAGTAATCGCATCCAACTAATTCAATGTATGTATTTTATATAAAACAAAAGAATATATATTAATAAGACTATCTTATGTGCTCCTATTATGTAGAGATTAAAATGTTAATTAATTCTTTATTATTCATCAGTTCAATTCCTAAAGAATGCGGCTGGCAACCCTGTGGCTGTGCTCAATGGCTACACTTTCTATCCTGACGGTAGGAGTAACATGACAGAGAGATGGCGTTGCTCCACAAAACGGAGTTGCAAAGCAAGGTTTACTGTTGCTAAAGATGATCAAATAGTACTTCGGATAAGAGATGAACATGACCACGAGAAACCCTTCTTATTTATTGATTCTGGAATCGTCTTTAGGTAGTGAAAGTGGATAATCAGCATTCCACATTACGGTGAACATATAATTGGAATGTAAGTTAGGCTGAATACACATTATAATGAACGGCAGCAAAAGAAAAAAGGTATCTTTTCTCTTGCACTTGCCTCGCCACACAAACTCTTTATCTTTTGTTCGTTATCTTTCTTTAGCCATCGTTCCTTATATATGGGCTTGTAATAAGATGTTGCTGACTTGTAAAACATAATGAAGTACATTATTATTGTATAGTGAAGAATGGTTTGTTAAAAAAGTTAGTATTTATATGTTTTTTTACTCTTAAATATCTGCCTGCAATTTTGTTTTTAACCGATTGTACAACAAGAAACGATTCTAAAAGTAGTGTAATTATTGATCCCATTGAATAAATGAATAAAGATCTAGTGATGGACTCAGGAATTGAAAGAATTCCACAAATTTTATAGGTGTATATTTAGCATTTATTTAGATTATTGTACGTTTTATTACGAGTAAAATGAGTAGTCTGAGCTAGTGAGGAAAGTTTTAAAATATTATTTAAAAATTATTAAATTGTTTGGAAGAGAACCGAGTTATTATTAATCTATCATCGATGTTATCGTCATTACAAAAATAAATAAATACAGAAATAGTATGTCTATGTCTAGTATAAATAACTTATCCACATAAACGATATACTAGTAGTGTTTTTAAGAAGGAATGATCTCATGAATTTAAAAAGGTATTTATTTCTATTATTATGGTTGTTGATTCGATGTGGCTGATAGTAAAATCTCAAATCAATATCATCTGTCAACTGTCAATGTAACTTACATCTATCATAGTTTGTTTTTGACTTTGACATAAGATGCTATACTCTTAGTGTTTCTGTTTTTTGTTTTTTTTTTCTGCGATTAATAATTTTAAGAGAAGATGTAGAAAATAAGGTTATTATTAAATAAAGTTCACAAAATATTTATTATTGATATTGTGATTTCTTTTGATAAACTATTCTGACGAACTGAGAACCTCCTCCTTTTTTGAAGCTGGTTAAAAAGGTTAGCTCTAGTTGAAATTATTTAGGAAAACCTTTATTATCAGATAAAATTATTGCAGTTAACCCTTCTAACTTACCTAACCTTTCGTTGTCACGCTTCGGTGGAAAGAATTTAGTAGAGGAGTATATCCTAGGGGTAGAATGTTGTGGTTTCATCGCGTTATACATTTACACGTCTACACGTATTACAACAATTTCTGCAAGTGTGAATAAAGCACCTTTAATGAAATATAAAAACCATGATATCTCATGAACCACGCTAGCTAGCAAACTCTAATAAAAACTGTAAGTATAATAAAACATTAATGTTTGCAATTGGTTTACAATGCTTTGTTTATGTACAAGGAACTTTATCCCAATATCCCATACAAAAGTGGTTGTTCTCCTTTAAATAATTCTGTTGAAAATGTGATTGAATGAAAATTGAACTGAACTGGTGATGAAATAGGATAGTAGGTATCGAAATCCAAAAAACCGGTTTAAAACCATGTACCCACGCCGTATTTGGACTTTTTGGATCATCTTTAACGATAAGTAGCCCTACTAGGTCTTGACCAGACCTGAGACTGTTCTTTTAAAACTACTGGTCTGGTCAGTTTAGAGTGTATATAGATATATATTTCACAATGTCATTAAATTTTAAAAATAAGTTATACCATAGTAGTAATTATAACAAATATACATCATAATATATGAATATTTAACTATTTGAAATTCATTTTTGAAAAAAAAAATTGTTTGATCTAAGAGTACTCAGGTTGTCATTAGTTACTGTTTAAGAAACCCACTTCCTCTATACTGCACGTTTTGTAAAAGAATGGAATTACTTTGAAGACCTGGCGTTAATGACGAAACTGCGTCTCATGAGTACGGTGTGCAAAAAAGCATCAATGTTAAGAATATTTGGGAAACTTAAAAAATGTTTTTGAAAATAAGGTATGTTGTGTTAAATTTGATGAT
Source organism: Leptidea sinapis (assembly GCF_905404315.1). Classification (NCBI taxonomy): domain Eukaryota; kingdom Metazoa; phylum Arthropoda; class Insecta; order Lepidoptera; family Pieridae; genus Leptidea; species Leptidea sinapis. The sequence continues at coordinate 5,140,083 of NC_066275.1, read as the reverse complement.
TGTAATAATAATAACAGACCGGTATAAGGCATATTTTAATGATTCAAGATGAGATTTAAAATACATAAATAACACTGTAATTACTTTTTATTTAATCTTTCTTACTTTTGTCTGGAACACAAAACAATGTTCCAACTAAAAAAAGTAAGGTATAATACGTAGTTAGTTAATCATGACTGCCCAAAAGAGTCTAATATGAAAAATTTAATTACATAGTTCAACAACGTAACAATTATACCAAAACAAATTATAACAATACTACAAAAATTTAGCAAGGATATTCAAAAACTGAACATTATGTCAAACACGAAAGTAGACATGTATCGGTGACAGATGCGAACCGTATTGACGCGACAGGACGACCGCGGGGAGGTGAGCGGTGAAACGGGAGAGGCGATACATTCCAGCGAGGTCTTATCCTTTGGTAAACGAGTTATACACATAATTACACCTTGCAACCAGAATAGAACACAATTCAATGATTTTAATTAGATTAACATAACAAAGTTCATCTCATTTCAGCTCAGTTTTTGAAGCAACCGTCGGGAAAATCTGTAGCTGTCTTCAATGGATACACGTTCTACCACAACGGTGGTGGAAATAACACTGAGAGATGGAGGTGTACAACGGGACGAACCTGCAGAGCAATGTTCAACCTGGTCAAAAATACTCAGATGATGGTTCGCGTAAGAGATGAACATAACCATCCTAAACCCAACATTATGATCCGAGCTGGAATTGTTCTTAAGATTTAGTTCTCTCGGTCATTGTAGTTTAAACCAACCATACTCGTTGCTATACCAATGATACCAACCAAAGTGAGCCCTTTAAACCAGTCTATAAGTTTCCGCTAAGTAAGGTATCACTTAAATAATGAACGATGGCGTAATATGACAGAAGAGTCAGAGTCACGCACAAAAGTAATTATTTAAAAAAAAAAATTGTACCATTACGTAAATAAACTTTACTAATGAAATGTCTTACACATTTGATACAGTATACTTAAATGAATAAATCCATCAACACTCACGTTATTCGAATGGAAGCTGTGTATCATACCATGTAAATACCACCAATTTGTTCTGTAAATCGCCACTGCGCAAGCAAGTTGCCACTGCTCTTTTACGTGGTGGGAACTTTTAATCTGTCAAAGTAACACAAGTCCATTCTGGAAAATTAATAACTAGTGAAAATTACTGAGATTTTTATAACCTGTCGAGTTTTAAAAACACCCTTAATAAAGGATCGAAATGAAACAATTTTGCATTTCAATGTTTATTTATATTAGCGTTTTCATCATGATTTCTTCGCTTTTTTACATCTTGTGCGATCAAAGACATGACCTTATTCAAATTACTGCTTGGATTGTAGTATATATTTAAGGATTTGGGGGACGTCCTTCTAGAACCCACATTTGATTTTAATCGCGGCTCTTTGTGAGGCTCCTTAACATACTTATTCCACCCAATAATAAAAAGTCTTCCTTTATCGTATCCCATCGATTTGAGATCACTCCTCTAGCTGCCACAGCCTGTATCGGTATACTTGGCGTCGATATATCGAGCGACGTTTAGTTCCGTGGTCACTTGGAAGAGAAGGCCAAACTGGCCTCTAAAAAGCTCGGTGTACTCAGTAAGGCGAGACAGTACTTCACTATAAGCCACCGCCTGCAACTATTTAAGGGGCTAATTTGGCCACACATGGAGTACTGTTTTAACCTCTGAGTGGGCGCTCCCCAGTATCAGCTTCTTCCATTAGACCGCATACAACGAATAGGGGCTGGAATCATCGACGATCAAGTCATCCCCGATTGGCTTGGTCTTTGGCGTTGCGTAGAGATGTGGGTTCTCCCTGCAAATTCTACCGCATTTATCACGGGGAGTGCTCAGGGGAGCTGTACGGGTTGATTACAGCGGCCGAATTCCACCACCAGACTTTACGTCAAAATCCGCATCACGTTGACGTCTAGTATTCCACAACCTCGCGTTTTGCAAGACACACAGAGTCACTTTGTGGAATCAATTGCCGGCTATTGTTTTTCCGAACCGATACGACTCAGGAACCTTCAAGAAAAGAGCATACTCCCACCATAAAGGCCGGCAACGCAACTCTTGAAACCTTTTGTTGTGGATGCTATTATGCAGTTGTCTCACTACTCCCCCTCCCGTGAGCCTCTTGCTCGTGAGCTTCCTCTTATATGTATAAAAAAAAGACGGCAACGCTCCTGTGATTGAGATGTTGAGAGCGGTAATCACTTAATATAAAATTACTTATAACAATCTGCACAGTCGTTTCAAATTTCTCACTAATTATATACTGGTTTATAAAAATAAATAAATTCCCTAATATAACATGAATTTTAGAAATTTAACAATATAATATGTTATATAACAAGAGATTTCTTCATAGACATATAGACGAAAAATTTGAATCTTGGTATTCTAGTAATAATAATTTAAAAGTTAACTAAATTCTGGAGTACAACTAGGCCATAATATTTTCAAGGTTTTATCCCGTCCAGTGGGCAGTAGTGACACGTTAAATATATTTTGTTAAGTTGGTCCAAAGCTTACGCTCGTCGAGATATTCGATCCCTAAGAGTTGATCTGAATAATCTTATTCTGTAAGTGAAAATGATTCTTTTAAATATTGATACGTATAGATGAATTAAAATAATTTGTTAACTTTCAGTTCAGTTCTTCATGAATACGGCGGGAAAGCCTGTAGGCGTGCTCAACGGATATACATTTTACCCGGACGGTAGAAGTAATAAGACAGAAAGATGGCGTTGCACCGCCGGCGGAACTTGCAGAGCCAGATTCACTGTGATCAGAAATAGTAACAACATTTTCCGTATGGCAGAAGAACATAGCCACGACAGGCCCAGAATATTAATAAAAAATGGAATTGTTCATAGAGTATAATTGGCGTAAGTTCTGTGTTAAGTTTTAGACATAATAATCTCTGGACTGGCTCGAACCATGTAACCGCGTGCAACGCAGAGAGAATTGTTGTAGGTCCAGTACTTTGTGAATTACTCGCTCTCTTGGCGTTGAACAGTGACGTTCCTTATTGATGTTTCTTCTACAGTATTGACCATAATAATTGTTCAGTGGAGTTGTTTCACCTGATCCCTGCCGCTGAATTCGTATATATCATATCCTATTACGATACGCCATAGTTTGTTATGTAATTAGATGATTTTTGATACTTTTATTGGAAGATGATTCTTTTAACATCAAGTGGTTCATTATCTAATACTATCACTTTGATAAATATGTTTCTTAATTGATGATACATTCAACCCTGGGAACACTACTGGTCGAATGGATAAAGATTACCTAATGAAAACACTGTAACCCATTACCGTGGGATCGAAACAAAGAGAGCTTTTTAATATACACATAAGAATTTTATTAGATTTACTATACATATTTGTAGTAAAATTATAAGTACACAATGAGTTACTAACTGTTGATAAAATAGAATTCTCTGCTATTATCTATCTATCGTTATTTAAATAAAGTACTTTTGTAACAATTTCAATGCCTTTATTTGAGCAATCATCCATATACAGAAAAAGCACTGTCGAGGTTGCGATAAAAAATATGCACAATTAGTCTCTCAACTCCTCTGAACTTGAACTGCCTGTGACCAAGAAAATTACTGCGCAATGGCCGAACTTGGGTATGTATAAATAATGTTAATTTCCGAAGTCATTTAAATTATAAATATAATAGTATTGGGAATGTAATCTACATACATAATATAAGTTATTTAAATCTTCATAACAGTGTATTAATGGTAATATTTTATAACTAGGAATGGCTAATTAGTGAATGAGCTATGCTAATAAATGCAAGGTTTGATCTCGCTAAAGAGTTTTATGTTTTAAAAGTCAACTAGGACGACAATAATTGTCATGGTGTGTGAATTAAAACTTAAAATATCTTCAAATAGTGGATCGTGTTTGAGCGAAAATCGTGTTAAGGAAACCGCGAGGAAACTTGTGAAGAAATTGTCTAAGAAGATGATGCTCTAATTCAAAGATAGAATAAAATAATGGATAACATTTCTTGTAATTGACGATATTTAAAAGTTGTTCTCATTAATGTATCTCGCTATCAAGTGAAGTCATTTTAATACAATGATGTAATGAGTATCGCTAGAATATCCTGTCTTATTAGTTCGCTATTTTGTAGAGCAATTCTGATTTTATTTAACTATTTTTAAATTATATTTCAAGTAAAATAACAAATTTTACTTTCAGTACAGTTTCTTACAAATGTGAAGGGCAAACCTGTGGCTGTCAAGAACGGATACACATTTTGCCGTGATGGTAGAAGTAAAATGACGGAAAGATGGCAGTGCACGTTTGGAAGAAATTGCAGAGCCAGATTTACTAGTATAAGAAGTAATAAATTCGTATGCCGTTTGGTAGAAGATCATAATCATGAAAAGCCTACAATTCTAATACTAAATGGTATTGTGCATAAGGCTAAAAACACAGAAACAAGAGAAAAATAGAAAATAATATATTTTGCTTGCTTTTTAATTGAAGATCTAAAATTTGTTATTTTATTTATGTAGAGCGTAAGCAACAACACCATCAGCTTAAAACAGCTTAATAAGTGCATGGCAGTGTTTATCCGTGGCAGCTAAAGGCGGGCGCAGATTAATACAGTCGCAAATATTGGTTTACAATTGTTACGCCACCATACCGCAGTAACAACACATCACACGAGATCCAACAACCACTCAGGAAGCTGTCCGTGCATGACGTCACGCTCACGCCGCAACACTGTGGCGCCAAGTGGTCGCCGTGGGACGCGACGAGCCAATGGGCGCTAGTCACTAGCTCCCGCGCGTCCCAGTCGTATGACGCGGTCTTTGGTACCAGACTAGCGGACCGCTCTCCAGACAATAGTACAGTTCACAACAAAACCGTACAGACTTCAGAATTCAGCCTTACCAACAATATCTCATCGTTTTTGATAATATATAGATTTATATTATTATTAATGAATATGACAATATTAAAACAGTTTTCTAATTAAATTTTAGTTTAAAAATGAAATGCTTTTATTTCTTCAACAAAAATAACTTTCTTACAATATCACATTAGCTGCTTTATTATTAAAAGATCGATAATTTTGTAGAACCTACCTATTATTTTCCCGGAATAATAAAGAAAAGTGAAGATACTATTATTATTAGTCATACAATGAAGTTGCTTGAATCATCGACTGACAATAAGTCAACCCCAATTGGTATGATTCTTTGGCGTTGCGGGGAGATATGGAGTTGTTTACGTTCTCTGCATGTTCTAACACATATTTCACGAGTATTATTCGGAGGAGTTGTTTACATTAATATCAGCAGCCGAATTTCACCCCTGGACATCTAGCCAAATGTCTGGCATTCTACAGTAGCGAGTTACGAAAGAAACTGTTGCCTGGTGTAGAGACTTTAGGGAATCATCTATCGGTTTTTCTGAACCGAAATGTTTTAATCTGCCCTTTGAAGCTGCTCAACTCCCTCTCAACCTCTCAAATCTCAACGCATTTCACCTCTGGTATTTCAAATCTACATGATGAGCGGTTGGTTTTCATTTTCTATCAGATTATTAAATTAATTTTTTATGATGACAACTGTCCTGAAGCTGTCTTTGGTTTTCCAAATTTGCACATTTAAGATAAGTAATAGGTGATTTTTTCTTATATTATAATAATGAAAAAATATAAAACGTATAGTATTTTTGAACAAAAATTTGTTTTTCTTAAACTAATCGTAATATATTTTGTTTCTAAACTTGTACTTAGTGACTGACCATACTATAACAATACCTGTATCAATGAGAAGACATGCAGTATTTATAAAAAATATTATTTTCAGTTCAGTTCCTCAAGAACGCGAAGGGCAACCCTGTGGCTGTGTTCAACGGATATACATTTTGTAGTGGTGGGAAAAGTAATTTGACTGAAAGATGGCGATGTACAGTTGGCAGTACTTGTAAAGCGAGGTTTACTATTGATAAGAGGAATCATTCCGTATTCCGTTTGACAGAAGATCATAATCACGACAAACCCCGATTTATTATCAGAAATGGGGTCGTGCATAAAATATAGACAGTTCGGTAAAATAGGCAGCTGACAACTATATTTATTTTTGGTTATTGAAGACCTGATCACGGTGCCTGTCCTGAATTATATATTTCTTTACTAATTGTTACTTTTGTGCCATGCATAATCTAATACATTTCAAGGACATATTTAAAAAACAGTATTAAATTAAAATCCTGCATTTCTCTTAGTATTTTTTCGATAATTGCTTTTTATCAATGAGCGACGTTGTCTTAAAGGCTTAGTAACAAGCCCTGCCCATTACAATCGAAGCAATGCCGCTCAGGAATCTTGAAAAAGTAAAAATCTTGGTTAGCCGCAGTAATGTGCAGCATTATAATGTTTCTTTTTGAAGGGTGTTATAGCTGGTGTGAAAGTGAAATTACTGGCCACCATTAGGATAAAATCGTGTGTCTCATAGTGACAAGGGCAATGCAATGGGCTCAGAATTTTGAATTGGTAATTTGAATCCCTATTGGCACTGTAATAAGCAGGGTGTATCACTTACCAACTGCTGAATGTCTTGCTGGTCTCGCCACACTTTCTGTAAATAATGTTAGCTACATACACTTCATAAAATCTAGATATTTAGGGTTAATGGTATGCATTTATGTCTATTTAAAATAATACATTTGATTTTTAAGTAAATTTTCCTATTATCGTGCGCAAAGTTCGATTTTGCGCATGCATTTGCGTTCCTTCACACACGTTGACAAGAGTGTGCGGGAATGTAGCTGACCGTGCGGAAATGTGGTGAGCGTGCGGGAGTGTATAAGAGTATAAGAGTAAGTCCAAGGTGTACACGCGTGCGCCATCTCTGGCACTATCTTCACATTAACACGAGCGAGCGACACTGTCTCCCCGAGCCCGACCGCTCTTGCTCGCACTGGTTTGTTTACATCTTTGTCGTCTGGAATGGACTTGTGAAAACGTGTGTCCCCCCAGTCCCAGCGCCCCAACGCCACCGTTCTATACTTTCCAATTATTCAAAATAATTATAGTGGTCGAACTTTACGCAACTTAGCTTAACAACTTTTCCCACGGTAGCGCGCGCCAGGTGACCCATACCGCGCACTATCGCACGTCCCCTCACTGTGACATATTTGATGATAAATAGGCTGACCTCACAGGTCAGATTCTGCAACTTTGTGAAAATTTATAATGATAGATCACGGACTAATAAAAAAATAGACTCCGTGTCACCTTACTTACAGTGTAGCACCAAAACAAGCCGATTAACGTGTAAATACATAGCCCCACGCACATACTTACACTACTACAGGCCTTTAGGCGGCCACTATGAGAACTGTCATCGTTTGTGACAGATCAGTTTGCGTTTCAATGAAATATTTTAAAAATGTCGTGCGTTGTGATAAAGTGTAAAACGATACTATATAAATATTTGTGGCATATATGATTATTTAAGGGAGAAAAAATTGTGTAATTAGTATCCCCCGAAACCGCACACACACTAGCATAACGGTGCTTCACTTGCTAATATCACGGCGCGGAGTCCTTCTTTTTTTACTCGTCCGTGATGTTAGATTTAGATTTTTTTCTATTTAAGATTTTTGACAGCAGTATTTTATAATTGTAATATTTTTCAATTAAATTATTTTTTTTTCTTTGTATGTTAATGTTGATTAGTAAATTAATTTGGGTAATTAAGCTATGTCCGTACTGGTTAAACGATAAATAAATAACTACTTAACAATTGGTTATGAGCGCTAAACAAGAACACGATGTCAGATAGAGCATTTTTTATTACGTCATTTAATACTTGATTTCTTTTCACTTTGACAAGAAGAGATGTGGTATTTATAAAAAAATATTATTTCAGTTCAGTTCTTCAAGAACGCGAAGGGCAAGCCTGTGACTATGTTCAACGGATATACATTTTGTAGTGACGGCAATAGTAATTTGACTGAAAGATGGCGATGTACAGTTGGCGGTACTTGTAAAGCGAGGTTTACTATTGATAAGAGGAATAATTCCATATTCCGTTTGGCAGAAGAACATAATCACGACAAACCCAGATTTATTATCAGAAATGGGGTCGTGCATAAAATATAGACAGTTCGGTAAAATAGGCAGCTGACAACTAAATTTTTTTTTGGTTATTGAAGACCTGATCACGGTGCCTGTCCTGAATTATATATTTCTTTACTAATTGTTACTTTTGTGCCATGCATAATCTAATACATAATAAAGGGTCAGTAGTGTTTTTATTTACTTCTCATAAATTTCTGTCGAATTTGATGGGCTCAGCGAAACTTTTGTATGGGGATGATACTTTTCAAGAACATATTTAAAAAACAGTATTAAATTAAAATCCTGCATTTCTCTTATTAGTTTTTCGATAATTGCTTTTTATCAATGAGCGACGTTCTCTTAAAGGCTTAGTGACAAGCCCTGCCCATTACAATTGAAGCAATGCCGCTCAGGAATCTTGAAAAAATTAAAATCTGGATGGCACTGCGATTCGCCCTTCAAACTGCGTAACAAATCTGCACACAACTGGTTGGCTGCAGTAATGTGCAGCATTATAATGTTTCTTTTTGAAGGGTGTTATAGCTAGTGAAATTACTGGCCTAATAGGATAACATCGTGTGTCTCATAGTGACAAGGGCAATGAAATGGGCTCAGAATTTTGAATTGGCAATTTGAATCCCTATTGGCACTGTAATAAGCAGGGTGTATCACTTACCAACTGCTGAATGTCTTGCTGGTCTCGCCACACTTTCTGTAAATAATGTTAGCTACATACACTTCATAAAATCTAGATATTTAGGGTAAAAGGTATGCATTTATGTCTATTAAAAATAATACATTTGATTTTTAAGTAAATTTTCCTATTATCGTGCGCAAAGTTCGATTTTGTGCATGCATTTGCGTTCCTTCCCACACGTTGAGCGTGCGGGAATGTTGCTGAGCGTGCGGGAATGTGGTGTGCGTGCGGGAGTGTATAAGAGTATAAGAGCAATTCCAAGGTGTACACGCGTGCGCCATCTCTGGCACTATCTTCACATTAACACGAGCGAGCGACACTGTCTCCCCGAGCCGGACCGCTCTTGCTCGCACCGATTTGTTTACATCTTTGTCGTCTGGAATGGACCTGTGAAAACGTGTGTCCCCCCCAGTCCCAGCGCCCCAACGCCACCGTTCTATACTTTCCAATTATTCAAAATAATTATAGTGGTCGAACTTTACGCAACTTAGCTTAACAACTTTTCCCACGGTAGCGCGCGCCAGGTGACCCATACCGCGCACTATCGCACGTCCCCTCACTGTGACATATTTGATGATAAATAGACTGACCTCACAGGTCAGATTCAGAAACTTTGTGAAAATTTACAATGATAGATCACGGACTAGTAAAAAAATAAAGACTCCGTGTCACCTTACTTACAGTCTAGCACCAAAACAAGCCGATTAACGTGTAAATACATAGCCCCACGCACACACTTACACTACTACAGGCCGATAGGCGGCCACTATGAGAACTGTCATCGTTTGTGACAGATCAGTTTGCGTTTCAATGAAATATTTTAAAAATGTCGTGCGTTGTGATAAAGTGTAAAACGATACGATATAAGTATTTGTGGCCATATATGATTATTTAAGGAAGAAAAAATTGTGTAATTAGTATCCCCCGAAACCGCACACACACTAGCATAACGGTGCTTCACTTGCTAATATCACGGCGCGGAGTCCTTCTTTTTTTACTCGTCCGTGATGTTAGATTTAGATTTTTTCTATTTAAGATTTTTGACACCAGTATTTTTTAATTGTAAATTTTTCAATTAAATTATTATTTTTTTTCTTTGTATGTTAATGTTGATTAGTAAATTAATTTGGGTAATTAAGCTATGTCCGTACTGGTTAAACGATAAATAAATAACTATTTAACAATTGGTTATGAGCGCTAAACAAGAACACGATGTCAGATAGAGCATTTTTTTTTACGTCATTTAATACTTGATTTCTTTTCACTTTGACAAGAAGAGATGTGGTATTTATAAAAAAATATTATTTCAGTTCAGTTCTTCAAGAACGCGAAGGGCAAGCCTGTGACTATGTTCAACGGATATACATTTTGTAGTAACGGCAATAGTAATTTGACTGAAAGATGGCGATGTACAGTTGGCGGTACTTGTAAAGCGAGGTTTACTATTGATAAGAGGAATAATTCCATATTCCGTTTGGCAGAAGAACATAATCACGACAAACCCAGATTTATTATCAGAAATGGGGTCGTGCATAAAATATAGACAGTTCGGTAAAATAGGCAGCTGACAACTAAATTTTTTTTGGTTATTGAAGACCTGATCACGGTGCCTGTCCTGAATTATATATTTCTTTACTAATTGTCACTTTTGTGCCATGCATAATCTAATACATAATAAAGGGTCAGTAGTGTTTTTATTTACTTCTCATAAATTTCTGTCGAATTTGATGGGCTCAACGAAACTTTTGTATGGGGATGATACTTTTCAAGGACATATTTAAAAAACAGTATTAAATTAAAATCCTGCATTTCTCTTAGTAGTTTTTCGATAATTGCTTTTTATCAATGAGCGACGTTCTCTTAAAGGCTTAGTGACAAGCCCTGCCCATTACAATTGAAGCAATGCCGCTCAGGAATCTTGAAAAAATTAAAATCTGGATGGCACTGCGATTCGCCCTTCAAACTGCGTAACAAATCTGCACACAACTGGTTGGCTGCAGTAATGTGCAGCATTATAATGTTTCTTTTTGAAGGGTGTTATAGCTAGTGAAATTACTGGCCTAATAGGATAACATCGTGTGTCTCATAGTGACAAGGGCAATGCAATGGGCTCAGAATGTTGAATTGGCAATTTGAATCCCTATTGGCACTGTAATAAGCAGGGTGTATCACTTACCAACTGCTGAATGTCTTGCTGGTCTCGCCACACTTTCTGTAAATAGTGTTAGCTACATACACTTCATAAAATCTAGATATTTAGGGTTAATGGTATGCATTTATGTCTATTTAAAATAATACATTTGATTTTTAAGTAAATTTTCCTATTATCGTGCGCAAAGTTCGATTTTGCGCATGCATTTGCGTTCCTTCACACACGTTGACAAGAGTGTGCGGGAATGTAGCTGACCCTGCGGAAATGTGGTGAGCGTGCGGGAGTGTATAAGAGTATAAGAGTAATTCCAAGGTGTATCTTCACATTAACACGAGCGAGCGACACTGTCTCCCCGAGCCCGAGCACTCTTGCTCGCGCCGGTTTGTTTACATCTTTGTCGTCTGGAATGGACCTGTGAAAACGTGTGTCCCCCCAGTCCCAGCGCCCCTACGCCACCGTTCTATACTTTCCAATTATTCAAAATAATTATAGTGATCGAACTTTACGCAACTTAACTTAACAACTTGTCCCACGGTAGCGCGCGCCAGGACACCCATACCGCGCACTCTCGCACGTGTGTCAATCTGTGACATATTTGATGATAAATGGGCTGACCTCACAGGTCAGATTCAGTCAGTTAGATCACGGACTAGTAAAAAAATAGACTCCGTGTCACCTTACTTACAGTGTAGCACCAAAACAAGCCGATTAACGTGTAAATACATAGCCCCACGCACACTCTTACACTACTACAGGCCGATAGGCGGGCATTATGAGAACTGTCATCGTTTGTGACAGATCAGTTTGCGTCTCAATAAAATATTTTAAAAATGTCGTGCGTTGTCATAAAGTGTAAAACGATACTATATAAGTATTTGTGGCCATATATGATTATTTAAGGGAGAAAAAATTGTGTAATATCCCCCGTAACCGCACACACACTAGCATAACGGTGCTTCACTTGCTTATATCACGGCGCGGAGTCCTTCTTTTTTTACTCGTCCGTGATGTTAGATTTAGATTTTTTCTATTTAAGATTTTTGACAGCAGTAATGGTAATGGTAATGGTATAGGGCTCCTGTTTCCGCAATTAAACCACTAGCATGGGTCCATTTTGCGTGCAGTAATGGCCGGTTACTCCAACCAGCCCAGCTCCTTCCAGAAGTTCAGAACATTCCTGGGGTGTTCACAGACTTCTTGGAGCGACCTTGTATTGGTTAAGTTTTTTGCCCGTTGGTGGGCCACCCCCGCACATTCCAGGATTACGTGAGCGACCGTTTCGTCTTCGGTCAGACAACCTCTGCACTTAGGGCTGTCCGTTACGCCGATTGTGAAAAGGTGTTTGTTTAGTGATGTGTGACCCGTTAGGGTGCCCACCATTATACGGATGTCATGTCTGTTGAGGCTCATAAGTCTACGTGTCAGTTTGGGCGATAGTGCAGGTATCGCCACCTTCGACTGTCTACAGCTTGAGACATTCATCCATCGGGTGTTGTGTAGGTCGTTGGTGAGAGAGCGTATCCATGAGCGCATTTGGCTGAAGGGCAGTGGCAGAAGTGGCAATGGACCAGACACTGTATTTGCCGATGCCCGCCTTGCAAGCTCATCCGCTGCATCATTACCCAACGAACCACTATTTCCCTTGATCCATTGCAGAGTTACCTGGTTATAAGAGGCAACTTGCTCCAGGGTTTGGTGACATTCGTGTATTAGTGCTGAGTTGTGTGTGGTACCCTTCAGCGCTGTTAGTACCGCCATACTGTCAGAAAGAAATCTGATGTTGTGGCCATGTACCTTTCTTCTTAATATAACGCTGGCGGCTTCCTTGATGGCTACGCACTCACATTGGAAGATGGAGCTGTGTGTGCCCAAGGGTATGGAAATGTGTATGTTTAGTTCCTGTGAGAATATGCCGGCACCAGTTCCAGTAGCCATTTTCGAGCCGTCTCTGTCTCGCAGTAGCTGACTAGCGCGGTGAGCTCCGGTGTTGGTACCTCCTCTTCCCCCGGCAAATAGACCGACGCTATGATCACGTCTGATAGGCCTAGGCGGTCATCTGCCTGGAGCTTCACAGCGGTTAGATCTCTGGAACATAGCTCATTTATAATGGTGGTCGTTACATGTCGTGGAGTATAAATACATGAACGTGGTTTACCTTCGGTAGCAGTTAAAAGTTTGCCTCCGATGTTGTTGAGACCATATATATTGCCTTTCCTAATCCACGGCTCCTGGATTAGGGCTATAGTCTCGGTGTTTCCCTCCAGCAAACGTCGCAGGTTAGCCGTCGCGGTGTAGCTGTGCTGGAGGTTGATTTGTATGACTTTAAGGAGTGGAGGTGGATCGGTCTGGGCTGCCATCGCTGTGCAGTAGACTGTCCTCCAACTCCTTTGTCTGATCCTCTTCCCCGGCCCCTTGCTGCCACCAGTCTATGGAGCGCGATTTGGTCTCTATGGGAGTCCGAACCTCTTTACAAGTGGCGGTCATAGAGACACCGTCGGTCCTCTTCTGATGTGTAGCATCAGGGGCTGCACCTGAGGGCTGCTGCCCTCCTTCCGGCACGACATCCATGCGGTTGTCGGGCGCCGCCTCAGGAGCGGTCGAGGTTGGTATTTTCGGCTGCGCTGCCACGTCCGGGTTTGGTTTCGGTGCTTCGCTGCCTTTACCCTCCTCTTCGGGGAAATTTACGTACACTGAGCCGCATTTGTACGAGACCCTGCGATCTCGCTTCTTGAGCTCAGCTACATCTGCCTCAGGTATCCCAAGGACTATGCGCACCCTGCCACTTTCGTCCGGTTTTGGGATGTGGTACAAGCTCCAAGTGCGGACGTTGTACCACGGATCCTGCCCGGCGAATCTGGTCTGCAGCATGCTAAGATTTTCGTCCTTGGAAAACCTCGGGATGATCATGGTCGCCTTGACTTTCCTAGGGATGTCGGCTTGGCGTTTGACCACGAGTCTGGTGTGTGGAAGTGGTGAAGTGATCTTGGAGACAGTCTTCTTAAGCCATTCCACGGTGTAAGTGTCCTCGCACCAAAGCTTGAGAGTACTCTCACCATGGTTGGCTCTGCCTCTGAAGCTGGGCAGCCTGAAGGGATCAGTGGAAGAGGTGGCGGCGCAGACTTCTGCGTCTATCGCACCCTCTATTGCCGACTGTATCGCCTGGGCTTGCTCGGCTTTTATGTCCCTGAAGGGCTCATGCATGATCGCGACTAGTAAATCTTTAGATTTACACATGTCGGCGTAATTTACGGAGCCCTTTTTGGGAGTGGGCCGCGGGTTCGTTCGCATACGTTTAACGTCCTCGCGGGGTGACAGAGTGTCATCCGGGCGAGCTCTTTTGCTGCCCTTGGGTAGGTGTGGACCTTGCCCGGAAGCAGCACGAGCTTCCGCCCTCTCCTGAACGTTTCGGCCAGCGCGTTTCCCTCGTGGCCTTTTTTGGGGCTTACTACCGCCTGCTACTGGTTCGATAGTCGGCTGTCCTGCGGGCTCGCCTTTATCTCCAGTAGCGCTGTCTACCTGAACCTCTTTGGGTTTGGGGGGGTTGCTTTTAGCGGCTTTTATTCTCGCTTTCCTAGCCTCGGCTCGCGCGCGGTTTCGTGCGGTCCTGCTAGGTGCCTTGTATGTAGGCTTGGCATCTCCTTTCCTGATGGGTAGCGTCCAGGCATCGTCCGTGAAGGTAGTTGCCGGTATGGCTTCCTTTAGGGTGGAAAGATCCAGCGAGGAAGACTCTTTCGGCGCTGTGGGAGCAGCCGTGGTCTGGACGGATTGGCTAAGCGCTCCCGAGGGAGCAGCTCGTTTGTTTTGGTCGAAGTTTCTCTTTTGGTCCATGGGTAGAGATTTATTAAGATTCATCCTCGTCAGTGCCCCACCCGCCTTGGAGCCTCAGTAGGGGACGTCATGCACCTTGATGTACATGTCCGCCAGGACTACTGCGAGGATATAGTAACCCTCACCGTGAATACCTGATGACTGACGGCCGAGTAATGTAGAAGCCGCATACGTGAGGAAGAGAGACTCCCGCGCTCACCTCAACATCCGCGACCGGGCCATAGGTACCCACATGGATTTGGGTCACTCGCCGGCAGCCCTCTGACGGGAAGCCACAGCCGATTGATCGAGAATGGCTAGTCCCCGACCGCCCGTTAAAGAGGAAGATCAGGGCCAAAGAGGCGTGTTGCATCAAGCAGGTAACTGACCGACCGCTATCCGCTCAACCACCAGGATTCCTTACTCCCTCCTTACGGGTATCCACGCACGGCACAAACACGTGGGTGATCGCAAGTTCCTTACTCACTGATGTTAGTGAGCCCTCGACCTCTCGATCACGCGAGGTGAGGTGAAGGAGGAAAGGATTGTGTGGGTAGGTTGGGGGAGGGCGGCCAGAGGTTTCTGTTCTGCCAATTACCTTAGTGTAAATTATTTGATGACTCTATGGAGGCACTTGGCCAAAAAAACGGGCGGCAACCTCGAGAAGGATAGTCCACTGGCCTTGCTTAGAGGGTCGCTGTATTGATATTCCTCTAAACCATTCGCCAAACCCAGCATCGGACAGATGCTGGGAGTAGGGGTTGCGTCAACCAAGGTCCGTGAGAGAAATTCATTGACGATACCCCCGCCCTTTGACAGCAGTATTTTTTGATTGTAATTTTTTTCAATTTAAGTAATTTTTTTTCTTTATGTGTTAATGTTGATTAGTAATTTAATTAGGGTAATTATGCTATGACCGTACAGGTTAAACGATAAATAAATAACTATTTAACAATTGGTTATGAGCGCTCAACAAGAACACGATGTCAGATAGAGCATTGTTTATTACGTCATATAATACTTGATTTCTTTTCACTTTGACAAGAAGGTATTTATAAAAAATATTATTTCAGTTCAGTTCTTCAAGAACGTGAAGGGCAAGCCTGTTGCTATGTTCAACGGATATACATTTTGTAGTGACGGCAATAGTAATTTGACTGAAAGATGGCGATGTACAGTTGGCGGTACTTGTAAAGCGAGGTTTACTATTGATAAGAGGAATCATTCCATATTCCGTTTGGCAGAAGATCATAATCACGACAAACCCCTATTTATTATCAGAAATGGGGTCGTGCATAAGTTCTGTAAAATGCCTATTTCAGCTGCCTAGCTGACAACTTTATTTTTTTTCTTTATTGATTTAGGGCTTTTATACGTATGTACATGTCAGCCCCATTATAATCTAAGTACATTAAAATGACAAAAGAAAAACAAAATTCTTAACTTAATAAACAAAAAAAAAAGTTAATAAAACCAAAAGCAAATTATATCTATAGTGTTCAAACAATAAGACTTATCGATTCAAACAGACTTATGGCATCCTTAGATGCAGGGCGGGCAAGTATATTTACAAACAAAACAGCTATATTTATTTTTGGCTATTGAACACCTGATCACTGTGCCTGTCCCAAATTATACATTCAATTTGTTATGTTTTTAAAGTGATAACCCTCACTTCTAGGATAAATGTTATATGTTTTCCAATTTCATTTGTGAATTATATATTTCTGTACTAATGTTAACTTTCTTGCTATGCATTCTAATCTAATACGTAATAAAGTGTGAGTCGTTTTTTAATTTAACTCTCATAAATTTCTTTCGAATGTGCTGTGCCCAATGAAACTTTTGTATGGGGATGGTATTTTAATTAAAAGACAGATTTTCAAAAACAGTATTAATAGAAAAACCGGCATTGATCTCTTAATATTTCTTCTATAATTGCGTTTCATAAATGAGCGACTTTCACTTAAAGGATAGTAACGAGCCGAGCCCATTACAATTCAATGCCGCTCAGGGATCTTGAAAAAACAAATAACTGGGTGGCACTGCGATTCGTAATTTAATTCAACTAATTATACATTATTTTATATGGAGATAATAAAAAAAACAATTCAAACATACAAAACTTATTTTGGTGCACCGCACACACAATTATTCGTAGGTAGTAGGTGAGGCTGATCCGAGGTGAGCGAGAAAGATACGATGTCACTGTGTTTAGTATAATTAATTAATACGCAATTATTGTCATTATCAATGTAATAGTTATTATTGGCAGGTAATAATAATTATATTAACAAGTTTTTATTGTTTGATTTGTTTAAGATTATGAAGAACCATTAGTTTCTGGAAGTCTGTTTTATATAATTTCTAACGATAATTAACGTTCTTTTATTCAATAAACATTTAAAAGAGTTAAAATAATAAGTTTTTATTGTAAAGAAACTTGCATACTTTTTATGGTACAAGAGGACGAAACTAGTGACCTTATGTTAAGTGATCAGCATCGCTCTCAAGGAAAAAAACAGAATATAGATAATAATAAGTGCGTTTCTAAGTTGTAGCAATATTAAACGATTAGTGTAGTGCACACATACACAATTCATTTCATTTTCCAGGAAAGCGTCGAATATCCAATGCCGAAAGGCAAAAAGCTTACAGAGAAAGACTAAAACGGGAAAACCCACATAAACATGAGGAAATAAGAGTTAAACATTTAAATAAAGTAAAAGAAAACATAAGAAAGAAAAAAGAAATGCTTACAGAGCTAAAGAAAATAGAGCTAAAAGTGAAAAAGACAAAGGGTGACATAAATTTTTACTCAAGGTATTCCTAGAAACAAAAGATTTTAGTAAAAAATACAAACATGCTAAATATGACCGGAAAAATAAATGCACGAAGAAATTATGCCTTAATAAGCTTTTAGAATTAAATTAATTTTCAGTTAAGTTAAGATGTTATGTTTGAAATGTACTACCAAATGAATGTTGAACAAAACAATCGTTGTATTTCGTATTATCAACCTCGCATTAATGAATTTATCACTATCGAAATGATTTGAGCTTACATCAAGGATTTGGACAAATCTGACTGTATGGCTGTATTTTATGGTTTTATACGAGTATTGAATGTTTACGGTGCAAGTGAGGGTGAAGAAAGATGGAAGAGTACAATTTCCAGCTGTACAGCTAGATTAACTAATATAAAGAGCACGAGGGAAATAATTCGTGTTAGTCAAAACCACCACCCAAACCCACAATCCATATCAACAATGGAGTTTTGTATAGGTTTTGATGCTGTTTCAATTATTATATAATATTTCAAAATTTATAGAACGTTTGAGTCGTATTAATTTAACACTTATTGCATTATTTGATGCAATTAGGTTGTAATTTAATTCATTATGTCCTTCTAGTAAGTCCTCTTCGGACATAATTGTTCGCGTCAATTAAACATTATAAACTCTTAATATTTCAATTCTTTGGTATTAATTAATTATAAAACTACTGCACTTAGGGTGCAGACGACATTACTGTCACATAATTTATTACTGCCTTAGTTATTTGCAAGTCTCTCTTTCTATTATCACTTAATTTCCTGTACTTATTACATGTAGTTTTTCTAAGATTCGCGTTTATGCGGTTCTTTCGGGTTTTTGTTAGTATTAATGTTTGTTAAGTTTTTATTAGAAATAATTATAAACTTTTCTAAGGAACCCTTGAGCGGCTGAAGGTTTCCTTTAAAGAACTACAACTCTTTCCTCCGTATCAACCTAAGCGGGGAGGAGAGAATATGTATTTTGATTTCGTTATTCCCACATCTCTTTTCCGCTTCGGTGGAAGTATTAAGTGGAGAGGAGAGGAGATGTTTTTTTATGCTTTTTTGAAGAAAATAAACGAGACGAGCAGGAAGTTCAACTGATGGTAATTGATACGCCCTGCCCATTACAATGCAGTGCTCAGGATTCTTGAAATACCCAAAATTCTGAGCGGCACTACAATTGCGCTCGTCACCTTGAGAAATAAGATGTTAAGTGTCATTTGCCCAGTCATTGTTTTTTTCATGTTTCATTTGTCCATAGAATTTGGGCCGCGTCGAGCGATCAAGCGGCCCGGTGGAGCGGAGTGGGCGGCCCCCGCTCGCACGCTCTGTTCCCCGCTGCCTCCTCCCCGCGCCCCGCTCACCTGAAAGCCTTGCTATAAACACAACTCACAGTCCTCTCCGCTTTGACACAAATAACCTGACAGCTTCGCGGCCTATCTCCTGACGTCTCCTCTCCTCTCTTCTTTGGTGCATACCGGGCAAAAGTCCGGCTATAATTTTTTCTTCATCCTCCCATCTCGTCGCTCTAACTTATATCTATATATATATATATATATATAGCTCTGCGTCTTTTAATTTTTCTATAATTTGTCGTTCAATAACTGAACTGTAGTTGTGTTGTAGACGTAGTTGTAATTATTTTATTAATAACTTTTATTTTAAAACCATTTTCTTAACTTTGTACACTTGCAGCAATATTTCTAACTAGTACATTGGGCAAAACGATTGCTGTGCTGAATGGATTTACGTACTATAAGGATGGTTCAGGCAAACGGACGGAAAGATGGAGATGTACTCAAGCCGGAAGATGTAAAGCGAGATTCACGATTTTCACAAGTACTCGACAGGTACAACGCGTCAATGCAGTCCACAGTCATGCGAAACCTAACATTATTGTCCGTGATGGAACTATATTTAGATTTTAAATATACTGCAAATTATGATTATTATTATTATATAATGATGAAAAATCAATGAAAGAATCTGGGTTAAGTAATAAAAATATTTATTTTTGTGGCAGTACTATTATGGGGACACAGAACAACAGAACTATTACCAACAAAACGTGACAATAAAAATTTTAAAAACAAAGCAGTGACGAAAAACTCACGACGTATGTTCCTAATGGTAATGAAACTGCAAACCGTACTGACGTAATAGCGCAAGGGGGTGTAAGGGAAACGGAAGAGCGCTTTACGTTCCATCGAGATTCAGAGATAATGTGGTAGTATGTTAAAGCTCTTATTGTTTTATAACTTATATGGAATATTTAGCAAGCTAGTTACGTTATATAGTTTCTGGAAAAAAAAGGTGACAATGAAAGAACATAATATATGTGTATGGTTTGTTCAATACTTATTGTCTTTTAGGTGTTTTTACTAGTTTAAAAAACAAGCAATAATAGTGACTTTTTTGCACATATTGATAATAAATGTAATTCGATATAATTACTGAAATTTTCAATATAATTAAGTTAATCCTTATTTTTTTGTCCTTATTCAATCATATAACTAAATAATGATATATCTTGTGTATGTATAAACTAACCCGTGAGACTGAATTCATAATCTTGCAAAGCAGAAAACTGCAAAATTTGCTAATATTTTAAATCCTCTGCGTAATATTATGCACTGAAATTTAAGAGAATGTTTGAGATAGGAGATTTAATGAATAAAGGTAATATATCTGAATATAAAATAATTTGTCTTGCACACTTACAGTTGTGTATCTACGTAATCCATTGGGCAAGCCTGTAGCTGTTTTAAATGGGTTTAAGTATTATAGAGATGGCGAAAATGCGAAGACGGTGCGATGGAGATGCTGTAAAGGTGGCGGATGTAAAGCGAGATTTTCTGTCCTGAAGAGCACTCAACAATTGTATCGGGTTAATGAAGAGCATTGTCATGGGAAACCTAACATTGTGATCAGAAAAGGAATTGTGTTTAGATGATAATGATCTAGTTATTGTTGTTATACTAAAATTATTTGTTTAACTACTCTGTGATCATCTTACGGCTGATTTTATAATCCAAAGTATACAACATCCGTCAATGGATCCTGAATCTGCATTTCAATATTTTAATCTCAAGGTCCAAATATTTAGAAGCTTAAATATACATTCATCTCATAAATTAAATTGCTAAAGAGATTGAATATCAATACTTTGCAACTGTACGAATACTTAAAGATTGAAAACGGTGCTGTTAATTACAAACATAGGTCCTTGTTGTTGTGGGTTTCTTCTTTAATTTGTTTAAAACACATGAAGTTAAATATGTTAAAAGTAAAATTATATTTTATTGCAAGATGGATTACATTGATTGCAGTATCCACAGGTTGTCACTCGGTTGGTTCTTGGTTTACGCTTCATTTCACTCCAACTACTAATAGATTTCGTTTCCGCATAATTAGATCGCTGAATTATTGAAGATAAGAGTGGTTATTAGGTTGATTGCTTTAAAAGAGGGGAAAGAAGTTTCTTAACACTTGTAGCTGAACTTTTCCGAAGTATTATAAATTGATAAGCGTTGTAACTATAAAGTTTTATATCGTAAACAAATTAATGATGTTTGATTTTTTGTTATGTGCAACCTGCTTGCAATAACATTAACAATCTTGCAAAATTAGAAAAAAATGAATAGTTTAAAAGTAATAAAAAGTGCAATAATGTCTTTCTTTTTTGTATTATTATGTTTTATATTAATAAGTTTGGAGACGATCAAGACATTGTAGTGATGGTGAGTGATTCGCTACATTTTGCATTGTCCCTCTGTATTCATAGAATCGTTTGTGCTCGTTGGTACCATCTATAAGCGTAGTTCCAATATCTATCCAAGTCATAAAGTATTATACTACAACAAAGACAGAAAGTGTCATGTCATCATTAGCGTGGGTGCCGGTAATCTACAGTATAAATTTGAATAATTGTGGAAGCAGTATTACCCCGAATAACAACAATTAGTTGTACTTATACTGAAATTTCTTTTTCTTATTGTGTACTGTTGAAATGTTACTTAATCTTTTTGTAAGACTAAATATGTATCTTTAATTAATTTTACAGCTAAATTCTTCTGGAATCCCACTGGTAAGCCACTTGCCGTGTTCAATGGCTACACATTCTACTGTGCGGGGATCAACAAGAATACTAACAGATGGAGATGTACTACAATGGGAAGTTGTTCTGCGAGACTTATAACTTTTAAGGATACAGCACAATTAATTCGAATTAAAAATGGACATAATCATGAAAGACCAAATTTTATTGTTAAGGATGATACTCTGATTAGAGTTGGAAAAAATAAAGGAATAATATGATATGTATAATAATAAAATAAGTATTAAGAATCTTGGACTTTTTGAAATTTTAAAACAAAATTTTATGAACGATGCGGGACTCGAACCCACCACCTCTAGCGTTCCGTGTCAGTGCTCTGCTAACTGAGCTAACCGTTCGAGTACGGTCCCGCATCGTTCACAAAATTTTGTTTTCAAATTTTATTTGTGTATTAATCCTAGAAGTGAGGGTTATCACTTTAAAACATAACAAATTGTTTGGACCTTTTTCTGTCCTAAAAATGAGAATTTTACAATTTTTCAAGGTTCGCAATTGCGTTCGCAGATGACTGTGGTTCAACTAGAGTATTAAGGCTCGTTACCCTTCATCTAGTACATATTTGATCAAAGAGTAGCACGTTAAAATAGATTATCAGACAGTAGTTTTGTATTTAGTTCAATAATATAAATTCAATATACAGAATTCTTCATAATGCAAGATATTACGTATAAAATATACGTGTTTTACGACATCCTGATCAACTAAAGTTTATATCTCAATACAAGTTAAAACTTTTATGAACGAAGCATTTATATTTTAGCCGGTTTATACAGTTTTTAATGATTACGAAAAGTTTTTAAAAAATAAACAGTTTCATCATAAATGAAACATTTGCGCCACCTTATTTGTGATATATAAACATTTAATTTTATCAAATTATTTATAATTCTCATTAATTTATCTTGTTATTATAAATATTCTATTGCAAATTTTTAATATCGGCTCGGCTGTATAACGATTTTGTTTGTCTTTGCTGTTGAAGCAAGCCTTCGCCTTAAAAATCTTTTCCCACTATATTTAATAAATATTTGTTAACATTTTTGCTTTAATATGTGATAGATTATTAATATCAAGAATATCGACCTAAAATTTAAGTGCTTATAAATTTGGAATCACAGAAGTTTTTGCCCTGAGCCGTGACAATCAAATCTACTGAAGATAATAATTATTTGATAACACGACAGTTGCAATATTCATTCAACTCATTTGTAATAATTCATCATCGCCCACATTTACCCAAGAAAATGATAATGACGCAATTATTACTAATACTATATCACAAACTATAAAAATACCTGAACATGTAAACTGAGTAGTATTTTCAGAAATGAACTTTCAATAATTATTGTTTCAATAATTAAATATTTAAAACTAAGCAAGTCTGTTTTTTTCTAATAAGTGTGTTAAAAATTATGTGATTGTCTGAAAAGTCGGTTTAAGGACGATAAATTTACGTAATAATGTTACTAGAAAACATTGGTGAAATATTGCAATTATTATCATTGTTTAGTATAATACAAAGAAGGAGTTGAATTAAAATTACAATTTGTTCGATAAATTAACATTTATTTGCACTCCTTCATCAAAACACCTTATTAGGCCGATCGTATCCGACTAAGGCTCTATTGCTTGTTCCGCGCTCGGCTCAGCAGGCACATGACAATGAGTTAAACTTTTTTGTGCGTGCAGCCGGCGTTCATCATTTTATACGACACATCACGTAAAAACCTCGTATGAAACGCGTGGGCATTGATCTAGACACTCTGGATTCGCTTGCCTGGGGCGCGCGTGTATTATACTAAATATTATAAAAATATACGACCTCGAGTATAATTAGTAATATTGTAACCTAATTTCGTAATGTACTAGTAGGCAGCTCTTCAATACAGCATTATAGTGCTAGGACGACAGGTCCTCAATAATTTCACTTATATTATTTTATTAACATAGGATAATTACATATTCTGCTATCTGTAAGTTCCTCAAAACCCATTACATTAACGGAAGTTTTTATTACAGTTCAGTTTTTGGTGAAATCGAATGGCAAACAGATAGCGGTTTTGGATGGTTTTACGTTTTACTTAGCGAGAGTACGTCACACGAAGTCCTTTTGGCGTTGCACTAAGGCCGGACATTGTAAGGCGAGATTTACATATGACACTAACTCAGCATACCAGACGCTGATACAATTCAACGAACATATTCACGAAGCTTCTAAGTTTATTGTTCGTAATGGAGAGTATATCCGCATATGAAATAATCCTTTTTTCTTGGTTTTACGCACTTAAAGGGGGCTTATAGAGTTAAGTCTAGCTTAAGCCATTGATGTTTGACTGATTGTGAAATAAAATAGTGACTCTACTAACTTTCAACGTTCTCATTCATAGAATTTGTATTAAAAGTTACCCTTTTACTTATAATATGTACCAGACGCTTGGCCTGCTAATAAACTCACGGCTTACCAGATTTTTTTAACATGGATCAGTCTCTGTCAATGTTTTGGTAAAGAATGCTTATTATATAAATTTTCATTCCGTTAAGTATTATTCTATATGAAAAGAAGAGAATTATGATTTCCTATATTTGCAATTAATTTTTATGGAATTCATTACAATACATGTTAATTTTATTCTAGGTTGTTTAAGACTTTTTAAGTATTTTTGTGTGTATATGGTATTAATATAAGGGTTTAAAGTATGAAATTGCCGATTTGTAGTGAAAAATTTAAATTCGTTTTTTTTTTATTTAACATATATATTTAATCCAAAAATTTACATTATTATGTAGGCATTGCTGCCATCTAATAGGAAGGTCAGAGCATTTTGTACTGCCTTATGAGAACAAAACTTTTTATCACGTAGTAAATTGTCTTATCACGAAAAAATGGTACAATGTTGGAGCAAGGTCTGGCGAACATGGAGGGTGACGAATAGTTTCTAATTGCAGTTCCTGTAGAGTTAAAACGGTTTCTCGGTCTATATGAGGTCTCGCGTTATCATGGAACAATAATGGTGATGATCGGTTCACTAGTCGGGACTGTTTCACTACTATTTTGCTATCATTGTTCGGAGTTCGGCACAGTAGACATCTGCCGTTATTGCTTGACTTGATCAAAGCTATAGTGAATAACACCATGCTGAGACTACCAAACAGTTACTATTTCTTTTTTATTTATTTATTTATTTGGGCAACTAATAGATTACACTCTTTACATGCTTAAACTTAAAATATAATAATAATATGGATAAGAGTTAATTCACTTATAAGCTACCACAGGATTCATAATTTTTACTAGGTTTATAGGACAGTATTTTTAAAAACTAAAATCTATAAATATTGTAATATATATAATTTAAAATAAAAATGAAATATGAAAACAAGGTTTCTAAGTCACGTGGGTAAATTAAGTATTTTCTTTTTATATTGAACAAGCAGAAATAATAAATCAATGTTCAGCGATTTGGCCAGTGAGTTATATGACCTACAGAGCCTAGAAATAGTTCCGTTTTATTTTGCTTTAGGACACTGTTGCGGCGACAAGGATCCACTTTTCATCGCATGTCACAATTCGATCCAATATTCCTTCATTTCTGTATCGATTCAAAAGGGCACTACAGTTTTCACGCGTTTCTTTCTGCAGCTCATATCATGAGGCACCCATTTTTTATTTTTTTTTATTTTATTGATTAGACGCAGATGAGTCAATATTCTTGGTAAGATAACGTTTAACCATGCCGCTAATTCCTGAGTATGACTGGGACCGGCTTCCACCATCTCTTTCAATTCATTGTTATTCACCCGTGTGGACGATCTTTCACGGGGTTCGTTCTTCAAATCTAAGTTAAACGCTTTCGTAATGGATACGAAAGCGTTTAAACCAAAATCGCACGGTGCGTTCATTAGCAGTCCCCTCTCCAAACGCAACATTGATATTGCTGTTTCTACCGCATTAGTTCCGCGTCGGAACTCGTATTAAAAAATCACTCAAATTTTTAAAGTAACCATCTTTCTTGTCTAAGCTGAATAAAAAAACAACTGAAATTCGATAATCGAATGTTGCATTTTTTAAAAGAAGAACTAGGTACCATGTGAAAAAAGTTTCACTCAAAAATCTCAAACCATGAAGGTTCTGTGTACAAAAAGGTTCTGTGTCAATTTGAAGTACCTGTTACACTAAAACGGCAATTTCAAACTTTAACACCTATTATAAGCGAGCGATATGTTGTTCAGAAAGTATTTCCTATTAATTGTATGATTATAATAATTCAAGGCGTGGGAAACTAACATAGATGAGTAATTTTGGAGATTTTGTTATATTGTTACCATTATCTATATGCTGATATTATCCAATATGAGTCATATATAAATAGGTTGTGTTGGCTTTTATTAACCATGTGTTTATAATAAATTGTTGAAATGAAAATCATTGCAAATAAAGTATTTATAATGTTCTTATTATTTTGAATAAACGTGTAAATTATACTTCTTATAAATGATTAATTTTCTTGTTTGTTTATAAATAAATGCCGTTTATCCATATTGGCGATATTTTTAGCATTATCATCAAATAAACTTTAAACAAATTAACTTATCTGGCTATAATTATTGTTAAAACATAAAACAAAGCTGTGGTGGCAGGAGACACCAGGTAGGAACGAAGTTCCTTCGGATAATATAGAGGCAACACAAAAAGACAACACAAAATAAATATTGCTTATTTTTTATATATACAGGGAAAATTTATATTTAAAAAATCGTACGCCGTAGCGAGGCGCAAGTTTTGATCTCACTACAATATACTTAGTAAAAGCTGCACCAAGCATACATATTAAGAAATGGATAAAAAAATTTAAGGAAACAAAATCTACCATGAACATAAAAACGTAGGACCTATTCCATCTGTTTCAACACAAGAAAACGTGCAACGAATTAGTGATGCAGTTATCGCAAATCCACGTCGTTCGGAAGCATGCAGCGGCTTTGTCAATACAAAAGTAAACGGTGTACAAAATTATTAAACAGAAAATGTGCTTCCACCCTTACAAGATCCAAGTGGTTCAAGCTTTGAAGGAAAACGATTTTACGAAAAACAAGCGCTGAAAGAATGTTTACTTCATTTCCCACATTACATCGGTTACATCCCGGTTTGGAACGCTAGTCTGGCCACCCAGGTCCCCGGATATCACACCATTTGATTTTTTCTTATGGAGATACCTATTATGTAAAGTTTATTTAAACCAGCCGCGGAAAATTAATGATCTTATAAAAGTACCTAAATAGAAATCGAAAACATTTTTTCGCAGCTCACAGCACAGGAGACTGTACGAATGGATGGCAAGCATTTAGACGGCATTATATTTAGAAAATAAAAGCCGCATAATTAATATTCGTGCCAATATACATTTTATTCCATCCAAAATGATTGGTTTTTTTTTTTTACTGTTGAAAATTGATCTTTCTTAGTGGACACATATATATATATTTTTTTTTTCTTGTTTTTTTTAGTTTTGCTGATTAGTTTGTGCATAAAAGTATTTAGGAAATTTAGTTTTTTAGAAAATACCAAATAACGTTAAATAAAATAGAACAAACAAAATAAAATAGTAATTCAAATTATTAAGTAAAATAAAAAAAACATATCTCTTTAATTTTTTTTTCAACGAAATTTAAGACTTACGTTAGTTGTTGATAGATTTTTATTAATCAATACTCATCATTAAATTGTTATGCTGAAACTATTAGCATGTGGTAACTAAAATAAGAAACATGTTTGCGATTTTATTTTGTGCAAATATCTTGAAAAAACAGTATCAATAGGAGATAGTACCATATCTCGTTGTCGATTCTTTGAGATTGTTGTTAATACGTAACTTAATTTTTCCTAAAATAAACGTTTTGTTCCTTTCTCTTTCTGATTCTTGCAAAACGACTAAAATAATGCAAAGATCTAAAA
The DNA here is from genome assembly GCF_905404315.1 of Leptidea sinapis. Taxonomy (NCBI): domain Eukaryota; kingdom Metazoa; phylum Arthropoda; class Insecta; order Lepidoptera; family Pieridae; genus Leptidea; species Leptidea sinapis. Next base: position 5,112,387 of record NC_066275.1, on the reverse strand, counting down.
AAAATTGTTTAATTTAAGTACAGGTGTGTGATTGGCCGAATCAAATAATTTACTTTATGTGTATTTTTTCCAGTGAACGATATGTTACATAGCAACAGGAAATCCTGAATCAGTTCATGTTGAACCGTCCCATACAAGATCAATTATTTACAAATCATTATTATAATTTTACAGTTATTGTGGTACGTACAGCTTCGGGAAAAGAAGTTGCGGTATATGATGGATACTACTATACTCGACTTTCTAATCGACCTAATAAGTGGAGGTGTACAGCTACGGGAAGGTGTATCGGGAGATTGATATTGAAGGATGATGACACATTAATGAACTGCAACGTAGAACATAACCATGAAAGGTTTAAATTCATTATAAAAAATGGAATATTTTTTAGAATTTAAGGTGGCTTTGTCATTATTTTGATTTATAAAAATCAAACAACTCAAATTAATCTATACCAATAAGTGGGAACCGTTTTTTATTCTGAACCTATATTTTTTTGAATTAGAAATATATTCGCAATACAAATAATTCAGTGAATGATATTTCATTACATAATTAGAAAATTATAAAGAGTGGGGTACTTAATTTATATGGCAAAACAACGTTGTGAAATGCATTTTAAGCAATGACGTTCTATATACATATGGACATATCGTTCGCAGTCTGATAGCGGAACGGTAAATGTGTGCTTAAAGAAGATGTAAGCACACTTTTTTCCTCGATTGTGTGTCAACTGAGTGACAATCAATAAGCCTAAGTGTGCTATAAAAAAGTGCTTAAAATACGTTAACGACTCAAAAAACAAATTTAACCTAGAACTGACATTTTACTAACCAGTTTGCCTAATTATTTTATGTAAACAAAAATATTATATTGGACTGTTAGTTTCTCTCATTAAAGGTTACCCTTAACTTATTAGATCCAAATCGCTTTAGAACGTAAAGAAGTAACAAAATAGACACACAAACCAATAAATAAACATACAAACTTTCCCCTTTATAATATGAGTGTGCTTTTTGACTAAAAACGTAAAAAACCCCCGACTGAACGATCTTGATCAGAAAATAGGGGCAGGGTTTAAAAATATACCTCACCGATACTCCACTGATGTCACTGTCCAAATAGGGTTCTAAATTCAAAATACGCAGCTGAAACTGAAATAGTGTTTACATTGCTGCCTATTGACCAATATTATTTTAAACAACTGGAGTAAATGCAGAAATGTATAGTCTATGTCAGTCAAAGGTTATTACGGTGTCATTTATGGCATGTGCCATATTTTGGCATTGTTTTTGTACGACGTGATTTGTCTATATGTATAGAACGTCATTGATTGTAAGTATTAACCTAATGCTGTGAATGTATCGATACCGATCAATATAACGTAACGACACATAATATTATAAATGTATTCAAAATAAGTAGTATTGATTTAATATACTACTGATGCAGACCGGCAATAAAATTAATAGGAGGCGTACATAAATTAAAAACGCCAATGCGCTGCATTTTATTTTGTTAATATTATTTAAGTGGAATTTATTTTTCAGTCGAATGGGTGGAAAAAAGATCTGGAGGACTGTTGGCCATTATTGATAAATTCACATTCTATTGTGGGGTTCGGTCAAGAACTACAAGTGCCTGGCGGTGTACAAAAGGTGGACATTGTAAGGCCCGATTCACATTGGACAACGCTTCACAAATAATAACTCGCTCCTATCTCGAACATGATCACACACCACCCAGCTTCCTTATTAGAGATGGCGTCTATATGAAATTGTAACCTCTCGGACCGTAATTGAATTAAATTTGGATATTGCTTAACAATAAACAAAGTATCTGTATTTCAAAAATTTAACAAACCCGCGACCATCGCACTCTCATCTTCAGAAGGATACACATGTTTTTATTGTTATACGTTGAAGTATGGTGGGGGACGTCGACTTAAACAAAAAGTTTTTTTAAAATTGATTTATTGCTGCAACAGGGTGAGCACCAATAGATTTCTATAATAACTAACACAGATATATCTTTTTAGGTGTCACCCCAATTATGGTTTTATATAATAAAATCTGAATAATATTTTTATATTATGTGGACTTAATAAAATAATAAGAAAAATATTAAATTAAAGATATGAAATATGTTAGAACAATCGAGAATATTGTATCTTATATTGTTTTTAAGATTGAATATAATTTATGGGAGAGGAGGTCAAACGAGCGTACAGGTCACCTGGTGTTAAGTGATCACTCTCCTGCAACATTGGACGAATCACAGGAGCGCTGCCGGTCTTCTAGAAAAGTGTATTTATTTTAAGATATCCAAGTGGTATCTTGGAAACACTTCAAAAAGAAGCTCCTTGTATAGTTTGGTTCTACGTGGAAGTGAAAACCGCACTGTAGAGGAACGTCAGACGTCCAGGTGATGGGGACAATATCCTCATTTGTGGCGTATCATGCGGAGGCTGGATTCGACTGCAGGAATCAGGTCAAACAGCTCTTTGGAATAGTCCCCGATATATCACGCAAGCATAACAACTTATATATTTTAAGCGTTTACTGTTTAGATATTTGAATTAAAGTTGTGATATAAAATTTCATATTGAGGTTATAGTACATATTATATACTTCTATTAGATACTCTATATAAATTTGGACTTCTGATGTTTTAAAAAAAAATTTTTTTTTGAATAAAGATATACTCTCTATTGAATTATATTTGTATTTTCTTTTAAAATCTGATAATAACTTATCTTGAAAAAAATTATATTCTGATTAATTAATAATTGAATGTCCGCGATATACAAGGTGAAACTAAATGGGTATACTATGCTTTGAACCAGACATTCCTTAAGTCATCTCTAATGACTATGTGAAGTCAGAAATGAATTAGCATTATATTTTAATACAATATTTAAAGTGCTAAGTTTTCGCAAAAACTATGATTCCCTCAACCCTAATCAGCTGTTTTTTTGAACTCTCTTTGACCTTAAACAGATGAAAAACGTAGATGTGACATAATATCAGACAGTAAAATGCCTACGATTCATTGCAGGTGTGAAGCAATTTGTGTTCTCATTTTGCCATGAAGACAAAGTTATTTTGTATGTGCATTTGCTTTAGCTGACATTGAAAATACTTCTATAATTGTATTTACAATAAAGATTTTTTTTATTCTAATCTTATTATGAAACTAAGTTATGTTAGTATTTACTCTGATTTCTGCGAGTGTTACAAATTTAAATACACAATCAAAACACGTTTAAAAGAAAAAAACTAGTGTAATTGTAACTGTGTTTTTTTAAATATGTTAGGTTGGAAAGATCGGCCTGTCTGCGCTAATACTCTTTGAATTGTGCATTGAAACACGATATTTACTGCTCTGTGTGTGTGTAAATGTCTATTCTAAAGGCACCCTACACACTGCACCATTTTTAATTCAATTTTTAATTAATAATTCAATAACGATTTGTTTATGTTCGAAATTAAATGAGTTCACATTTTTGATAAGTTATCACGTAAGCACTTCAATGTAGAATTATTTGAAGTTTTCTTCAAGTTACATTGAAAATAATTCCAAATTTGCAATTGTAGATTATTGGTACCACAACGGCACCTTTTTCTGCCGTGAAGCAAAAATGTGTAAGCATTATTATGGTTTGGTCTGAATGGCACTGTAGCTGTTCTTATTACTGGGCAAATGAGTCTTGACATTTTAAGAAATTGTTCTTCACGGATTTTTTTTGTCAAATATGGATATCCTTGACCATCCTCGTATTAATAATACGTACTCCATTCCCGGACCGGGTTTGTACCCGGCCTGGGTATGGAATGGGGCAGTTATTGAGTTTTTCGTAGGAAATTTCTCACTAGCAGCCCATAGTTCAGAAATGTAGATGCTCGCCTCCTATTACGTGAGAATTAAACATAGTGAAACGTGGGTGGAAAAAATACACCTCTAACCCTTCAGGAATACAGACCTGAAACTGTGTAATGTTATGTAATTTCTTATTTTGTTTATTTGTTTCAATAACAGGAAATAATAACATAGACATAAGCCCCATTTCATGTAGTGTGCATACTCCTTAATCATAGATTATTGTTTATGTTTAAGTCCATATGTAGGTGACCTCATTCTGTTTATAAACAAAGGCCCCGCCTAAAACTGGCAGTCTCTTTAAATTTAGGGTTGTTTAAGAAAAGAAATTGAAAAATAATATTTTTATTTCGTAGGGAAGTCTTTTTCTTTTTTTTTATTTATTTATTAAAACTTAAACATCACCATACTATTGCATATGACCCAAATAACGTACCATTGAAGGGATGTTATACCCTTTCTGGTTTACGTTGATACACAGATCAGTATTTACAGTGTATAATGTAGCGAAGCTCTAATAAGCATTCTTGTGTTAATATACTCAGTATTACTCTAGAATAAATTTCTCTATTCAGATTGGATTTAATGTTCCTTTTATCGTACGATTAAATTCTCATTTTTTTGCAGTCAAATTTGTGAGGAAGCTATCGGGAAAACCCTTGGCCATTATCAACGGCTATACCTTCTATCTTCATAAACGAAGATGGCGAACGCAAAATTGGAGCTGTACTAAAGGCGGGGACTGCAAAGGTCGATTCACAATAGGGCATGAACTTGGCCAAATACTATCAGGGAATCTAGTTCACTCTCACGAGCCACCCAGACACTTTGTACATCAGGGTGTTTATTACAAGAATTGAAATCGTTATTTCCAACAAAAGTTATTACAATAATGTAAAGAAAATTATAATTTTATTTTGTAGTATTTATTATTTCATTATTTAATATTTATTATCCAATTCGCCAATAAAAACAGAATAAAAGGTAAACAGACGAAGAGCTAGTCAGGCGATCATAAGATAAAGGTGTATCTCAAATGGAGAAAAAGTACTAATCACATAAGGGTCCGCAAGAGGAGGCCATGGAAGCGGCATTTGACAGAGAAAGATGGAGGGAGCTACTTAAATAAAACTTAGTATAGATGTTATACCGATAAGACCTTTCTCATATATTATATATATACGGTGCAATCCAAAGGTTTATTTACAAAAGTAAATCAAAGTAAAATATGCTACGAAAAAGTCGAATGGACATAGTAGTTTTTAAACAGGAAGGAAGGAACCTATTAGTAGGAGATTCTTAAACTGAAACTGATGTGAAATAATAGCAAAGACGTGTGGCACTCGGGGACTGCCGTGGTAAAGCTATTGCATAGCATTTTTTATCAAGTTATGCAATTATAATTATTTATTTATTTTATTAATGCAGTATTTTTTTTAATAAAATTAATTTTAAAAAAAGCAAACGTCAACTGAGTAAAATTTAACTTGCAAGATTTGATTACAGACAGCAGCGGGACAGGTGAAACTAAATAAAAATGCTTGTCATAATAATAAAAATTAAAAAAACGTGATAAAAAGGCTCGAACCTGGGACCTTCTGCACAACGAGCATATGTGATAACCGCTGTTCCACGGCAACTGTAAAAAGCGTGCCGAAATATCTATATACATCTAGTTAGTGTTAGGTTATTTTCGTTACGGAATTTCTGGATTCGGTCCCCACGCTCAAGGCCCGCGATAGAAGCTATGCAATAGCTTAATAATTATGACCTTTGACCACATCTGTGTTCAGTTATAACACAGTGGGTCGAGTTCTCAATTGACAGATGATAATATTGTATTTGCTTTACAGTGACGCTAGCTAAATCACGATACACGGGGAAACATATAGTAATGCTCGACAATTACACGTACTATTGTAAGCGGCAGATTAAGAAAACACATTATTTCTCATGGTACTGTTCGACACATAATTGGAAGGGATGTAATGCTAAGATTGTGTTGGATCAACATTTAGCCATTATTGAAGCCGAAGCGCAACACAACCACCCGCCGGCCGAATATCGTATCTTCGATGGGAAATACTTGAAATTATCATGAATCAGCCATATTGAGTTTTTGATGTATGGATGTATCTTTATACTAAATGTCCTTATTTTTATAATAAAGTTTTGTTTGGTACAATTTTAGCTGACATGAGGCAACTTTTTTATTAGAGGGCTAAACGGGCATGTTGCTAACCTAATCTGCCTAGCCAGAAATCAAGAGATATGTTGACGACACTTAAGGTGGGAGCTCTAAGCTCTACAGTTTGTTCAAAGTATTATATATAAAATTCTACGGCCTTACAACTTAACTTGGTATAAAGTTTATACCTGACAATAAACAAAATGTTATTATATCGTTATGTTAACTATATCGCTGACAGCACTGTCAATACAATGATAATTCTTACGTTTTCCAAATGTTAAGCACCTTGCAAATAAACGCGGGAATTGTTAACGTCCGAATAAAGTCATAATGAACATGTCTATTTGTAAACATTTTGCAATATCTTGTTTTATTCTCAGTTATAACTGTATATCAACTTTATTTGTAAGGCCGCTATAGTTTATTAAAAACATAAAACAATACGACTGAACCCCAGAAGCGCTCTGTTTCAAGCGACATTTTACATTCGATACGGTGTAGATTTCTTTAGAGAATTATAATATCGTTAGTTATAACAACTACTATCGTTTTGGAAACAAATTTCCCCTTGCACTCATTACATACAGAGTGTCGGTTCATAAATCAAACATTCATCCTCGTGTTGGAACAGGGCAGTCGTCAGTTTTTAAATGGTACTTTTGATTGGTGATATATGTGCCTAAATCTAACATCAGTATGATTACGTTAATTATTAATAAATCAACCACGAGATGCCTTATATTTTAATTGTATGCCTTATACTTACGGCATTATCCTCGTACGTACCTACTCCTACCTCCATTTCTTGCATGCCACAACACGGCAATTTCAAATATAATTCTCACGAAGTTCAGGGCATTGTCGTCGACGCACAAGAATGCTTCTAAAAATCGCGTACAGATATCTAAGAAGATTAATATTACTTTGCAAGAGAGTGGTAGAGATGAATTACAGATCAACTGGCTCAAAGACTTGTTTGTATTTCGATAGAATTGCTGATTTGGTTTTGGAAGTCGCTATATATAGTGATAAAGTCGGGAATGTATCACTTTATATATGTTTTAGGATTGATGCAAAGTAGCAAAGTATATTGAGTATACTAATGCAGTGTTTTGTTATTTCCAAATTTATGTTTTTGTATCCCTATCCCATACAAAAACTCGATTTTGTGCGAATGAATACGCGAAAAAGTTAAAATACGAAATATGTATTTAAAATTTAAAATTATATATTTCATTTTAATTATTACTTTAATAATGAAATCGTCATTTATTTTTATACTTCTTAATTCAATAATATTTTTTATAGTATTTCAAGAAAGTTTAATGTGATATATTATGGGCATGATAAATTAATATTAAATATTTTAATAGAAAAAATGTATTCAACTTCTGCTTATGACTTTCATTTGATGTGAAGAATCAAGATTTCCTGCAACCTTTTAACTTAATACTGCCACCTGGGGAAAGAAATCTGAACAATATTATAAAAATTAAGATATTATTATTGAATATATAAAATATAAATAAATATTATGTAGTACGTAGTAGGGAATATATTTTCTAAGTCTTATTGGCTAGTGATTTTTAATACAGATAATTTTAAGTTATTTTAAATTCGGTTCAAAAGGCGAAGTACCTAAGTACATATTTTTTAAATTTACTTCTACATAGCCGTAGTATGTAGCTTGAAAATTTTGTTAGTTTCATGAGTTTGTTGAAAATGTGTTAAAAACTCACACCTTCATACGTTTTAGCCGAGTTTGTGCCAACGAGCAACGGTCGATATCTGCTGGTATTGGGGAGCCATTCCTTCTCTACAAACAATAAGGACTTCTCCCGTTACTCCAGCTGGTACTGCTCCAAGAGATTCCGGAGGAAGTGCAAAGTTCGCGTCAAGATGTTCAATCATAAGATTGTTACTATTGTTGGTGAGCATTCACATTAAGCGGCAGAATTGGAGTCAGTGATTTACAGGATTTTAGTCAAATAAATATTGACGATCCCTTTAGGTTACGAAAGTATCGTATCGATTGATTTTTGTAGTCAATATAGTAGAATATATTTGTAATAATAAGTATAAGTAGGATTTTTATTTTTAAATTTTGCACGAAATATGTCATACTTTACTTAATATTTACTATCTCAATCTAATCATAGCGGGAAACTGTTAGCGAAACGGGATGTTTGGTTCTGTTTGCAGTTGCAAACTGAAACGGCAGTTGATCCTTTACCCGGTCTCTATACTGCTTGGACTTCCAAAAGTAGGCAGCATTTTAACCTGACTCAAAGCCGAAAACTGTTGACTATTCACTATCCTCAACTTCGGTAAATTTTCCGAGGAGTGTAGAGAAAAGGTTACAATAAAAACCTAGGGCATTCCGTTTTCTTATCAATTCGATTTCAATTTTACAATATCTTTATAATCATAAAAGAAAATATTATTAAATTAAGGCCTAGCAATACATTCTCATAAAAGATTATTCGTTTTACAAGCATAAGACCAGTGTCAGAAAAAAATTCTGACTCATGTTTGACATTGGTGAAAAGAACGTAAACAATGATTAAATTTTTAAATTAAATTTATTAATTTGTAATACATGTTGTATTGTATTGTGTATGTAAACCCGTGCTCGAGAACATTCTTCAAAACAATAATTAATTTTCTCAAAATATGGTAATATTAATATTTATTCATATCCATTTGTTTTATGGAAAGATTTGTATACAATAGACATTTCACTTCGCTTCTAATTGAGCCTTTGTAGCTAGCTACGGTACTGTAGATATCTGTATCACAGTAGGATAGTATTCGATATGTAGTTAATATAGTAATTACTTTTAAGATGTTTAAAGTATTTTTTCGAAAATTTAGTCCGACACTAGTTGGTCTTAGCTAGCTAGTTTTAGTTTTAGTCATAAAAGGAATTGATTTTATCAAAATTGATTCCCTTACTATAACATAAATGAGTTTCGTAATGAAACCACAGATTGGCAACGGAGCGATCGCCATCGGGCTACTTAATAATAAATTTTAATGTACCATATTTTATTTTGGAAACCCGCTGAGTTTTTGCGCCCGTTCTTCTCAGGTCTGTTACATTTTCGAATGCGTTTTAGTTTTTGACATTCAATAAGCAATTTTGAATCCTATTTTGAATTATACAATTTGGAATACGCACCGGAAACAAATGCCGCTCTAAGAGAGAAGAAAAAAAAACTCTGCAAGTATTGTATTGGGTGCTCTTTTAAAAATGTTAATATTGCATCTATGTGAGTGCAATTGCAAGAGATAATGCATGTATGATGTTGTCCCAGGCTGTCTGACCGTTTAGATACACTGTTGTGTAGTAAGATATTTTTTTTTTAATAAAAGTTTTAAAATTATTTATTGATGACGTCTCAACAGCTATCTCTATCTATCTTATCAATACAGTGTATACAATCTTCCTAAATATTATTCCTTATCTTATGCTTTTTTTTATGGAAAAAACTAGTTTTAGTAGCAAGCGATCCTATGTTGTAATACTAAGAGAATATTAAAATTACCTTCCTTAGTTCCTTATTGACTGAAATCGTTGACATTCTTGACTTAAATTAATACTTACATTGTTTTTTATTTTGATTTTTAATTCGTGATCATCACAGACCGCGTACTTCTAACACTTATTTCTAAAGCTCAGATCTATAGAGCGTACTTATAGTTTGCTCAGATTTTACTTACTTAAACCTTAGCTGTCTCGGCTTAAGCTCAGTACACTTTCAGCTGTCAAATGACAATTTAAAAAGACCAAATATTATAATCTTGGATCGTAATCGTAGAAATTTAATAATACTTTATTTTTTAATCTATTTTTGTATTGGCAATATTGCTATATACAATTTTAACATATTATTTAAGTCTAGTAGATTTTATTTGAATCAGTCACTTTAGTAAATGTATATCCTCAGAATGCTGTACATCATTTTTATTCAGTGTCGTAATTAAGTATATTCTTAGCCATATCAAATACATAAAATGATTAAATAATAAATGCTTTGTGGTTTGCCATCTTAATCTTTAATTAAAGTGTTTTTAGACTCAACAATAACGCGTCCGTGTCTTTCAAGTTTCTTTTCTCCAGAACAGGCACAAAACTCCATTATAGAAATATAAAAACGAAGGCTCTAGACATGACATAGCCCCGTTAAATTACCTCACAGGTGACTTATAGATCATCAGCGAGTAAGTATCAATCGGGATGTTGAACATAACAAGCCTGCGAAAAATCTTTAAAAAAACCTGCGTCTATGTCAAATAAAATATAATATTTCATCGGTTAGTCATTTTTTTAATTTTTTTATGAAAAGGAGGACAAACGAGCGTACGGTTGACTTGATGTTAAGTGATCACCGCCGCCCACATACTCTCTCAAACCACCAGAGAAATCACAGGAGCGTTGCCGGCCTTTAAGGAAGGTGTACGCGCTTTTTTTGAAGGAACCCATGTCGTATCCTCGCGGAAACACTGCACAGGGAAGCTCATTGTATAGTTTTGTAGTACGAGGAAGAAAGAACCTCGTAAATCGCACTGTGGAGGACCGCCACACATCCAGATGTTGGGGATGATATCCTAATTTGTGGCGTGTCGTGGTGGTGTCGAAGGTGGAATTCGGCGGCAGGAATCAGGTGAAACAGCTCTTCGGAACACTCCCCATGATAAATGCGCTAGAGGACACACAATGAAGCGATGTCTCTACGAGAGTCTCTCAGAGCACTTTGTCCTTAACAATTCGAGCTGCTCTGCGTTGCACGCGGTCAAATACTGGGGTGCGCCAGACCAGAGATTAACTCCGGCCCTCGACACTAACCTATGCAAAACATAGCGGCGCTAGGCCGCTACTTCACGTCGGTATTCTGTGCGAGTGTGGTAATTAATCCGGACGAGTCTGGCCCGATTGTGCTGACGTCATATGACGGCAGAGTGACTCTCCCACTTAACGAACCTCATCGAACTCGAAAACCTCATAGAATTTGGATAACAAAATAACAAAAATTACATGAATTTTATTTTTGTAATAGATATTTGAATATTTAATTTAATTTATGTTCGTATTTTAAACCAATATTGTACGCAGACCATCTTTTTAATGCACATTGTTTTTGGCAGGTTTCGAGATTCTGTACCGGGAAGGGAAACGCAATATGCTCCGCATTGGTGAGCACACGTTCTCGACGAACTACGCCAGCGCGTCCGGCAGTAGTGTCTGGTACTGCTCCAAGAGGAAACGAAGGAATTGCAAAGTGAAAGTTCGGACGATGAATGATAGCATTTTGGAAATCAGTGGACATCATACGCATTATTAGAAAATAGGTCAACACGTGTGGGGAGGACGACTGGCTCAAAAGTTTTTTTATTAAGAACACTTTCCTTATATTTGTTTTGGTCACTGAGGCGTTTCCAATACACTCGGCGAAAATTTCAGATACGCGTCCTATACGCGGCATCACCTGTAGTTTGAACCACAGAACAAGAAAACCTAGTTTACTACGAAATACCTTGCATTACTTTCTTGAGCTCGCTTTATACGCTCTCGTATACTAATTCGCAATGTTTACGAACAAAATTTAGTTAAGTCAAGTAGATTTTGTGACTAGACATTCTTGAAGCTAAATGTAGATATGTTAAAATGTTTTAAGTTATATTATTATGTTTGTTGCTAAGTGGAAATATGTTAATATATTGTTAAGTTACATAAATTTGTGTTTCAGGCGAATAAGTTCTACGGTCATTGTGAACTATTATGTTATGTGTTTGTTAGCTATCAATAAAGATAATCCAAATATTAAAACCTTATACAAATTTAAAAAAAAATGAATTATATTATTTTTAAACATTAGTTTATTCAATTTCGGGCCGTGAGAACGTGATATTTTTAAATATTATTTTTTTAATATGAACTGTTATATTAACCTTAATTTGATTAGCACGTCTTCTTAATAAAGATATTATACTTACTTAATATCTTGTTCGCAAAGTATTTCGAACTTTGTGTGCTAAGCAATTGCAGCTAGTTGAAATCCGTTGATCATAGTATTATATACCTAGTATGATATACCTAGCGCGGTCATTGAACTCTTAACTTGAAGCTACACTTCTGTCTTCTGACTTTATTCTTAACATTTTTCTATTATGTTTATGATTAGTATGTTTGTTTGATGATTGTTGTTTACACTAACTATATCCTAATCGCTTATAAACATTATTTTATTTAACTATGATATGAATGTATGAGAAAAAAAAACGGTGTCGAAGCAAAAAAGAAACGTTTATTTAGACGGTGTCGAAGCAAAAAAGAAACGTTTATTTTGATAAAGGTTTTGCTCATTCGGGTTTTTATAGTTCGCTTAAGTTAAGACAAAATATTATAACGTTCTTGAGAATCGATGGATTGGCATTTAACAGTAATTTCTCTGGTTTCATACAAAATCTGGTTGGATGGGAATTATCGTGTGGATTTTTTGTGAAGTGACATATTATTTAATTTCGCTATTTTGTTGAATTTGAAAGTTATGTCGTCTTTAATTTTGTATCATAAAAATTTAATATTTTAAATCATGAATTGCGAATTAATTTAGGTTTAGAAACTTTTATTTATGTTGATTAAAAAGTTTAAAAAACAAGTCAATTTGGTAAGCTGTTGTAATATAAGATGTTATATTTAAATATTTATTGATTTTGTTTAGTTTTATTCAAGAATGTATGTTAAGACATTTCTGTTAATTTTAATATTTAATATTGATTAAAACCATTCCATTGAATTAATATTATTTGTGAAACTAATTTAATAGCATTCGTACTCAAGAGTGAACATTTATTTTGTTATGAATGCATACAAATCAGGCACATGAAGCTGCAATATACTGACTTTGTGACTCTGAGTCGCTAAGGGCACTCAGAATTTTTTTTTATGAAAATACGGGACGAGACGAGCAGGGCGTTCAACTGATGGTAATTGATACGCCCTGCCCATTACACTACAATTGCGCTCAACACCTTGAGAGAAGATGTTAAGTCTCATTTGCCCAGTAATTTCACTAGCTACGGCGCCCTTCAGACTGAAACACAGTAATGGTTACACATTACTGCTTCACGGCAGCAATAGGCGCCGTTGTGGTACCTATAATCTAGCCAGCATCCTGTGCAAAGGAGCCTCCCACTGGTAATACCACCTCGCTTGCATAATATAACGTCGCCAAGTGTTAATGTGTCTTTGATTTTCGAATTCATATGTTTTTTTCTTAGATCATTTATGATAGAGCCTCTTGCTGTTAGACAACCGATGAAAACAGGCCAGGTTTATTATTAGTGTGTGTGACGCTACGTCTTACTTTCGCGATTTGTATGTCACCTTTTGTTAGTGTGCGTGCATTGCTCAAAATAGGGGTTAAAGGTCAACCTCACACAGCTGTGACAGTCTATCTAGACGTATAAATGATCTAAGGTTTGATTATTCCACATTCTTATAGATGTAAAACATCGTATGCAGCTGAACACACACCTTCTAATCAATTTAAAGGTTTTGAAGTTACCCAAAACATACATAGAAGGTAATTTTAATGGCTATATTTCCCTAGGACACCACGGTGGCACAACTGGGCGCCGTTACCAGCAACATATATACAGCTCTAAAGAGACTTACCCACCTGGTGTCCGTTTGGTTGCGCAACCAGCTCGGACTCTTGACACAACAAGTGTCAAGACGTGTCCGTGTGGTGTCTAGTTTGGTAGCTTACGGACACCACGGTGGCGCAACCAGTCGCGCGTGTCCCGGTGAAATACATCCCATAGAGTAATCAAGTGAAAACTTTGATCAATGCGAGTTTTTTTATTTATTTTCAAGTTCTTTAAAATAGAGTTCAACTATTTGATATCAAAGGTATTCTATATATTAACTAAACACATGTTTATGTTTTCAGCGGAATTCGTCGTAGGCCTTAAAGGGCGTGAGCAGGTTAGATATGAAGGAGAGAGGTTCTACAAACGAGACTGTGTGGGAGGCAAGACGCGATGGTGCTGCACCAAGCGGTGGTGCAAGGCGACTTTATACAGTGTTGAAAATACCATAGTGAAAATAAAAAATGAACACTTTCATAAAAACCAACAACTGCAGGGGTCTTTCACTGACTCCTTATGAACTATCATGTGCGTGATTAGTTTAGATATGTATACTGTTTTAAATATTATAAATGAATTGTACCCGGTTACATGATCTCTAGACCTGATGTCGATCAACGTCACATCGTCGCAATAAATAACGATTTATTTATTTAGTACTAGCTGACCCAACAAACTTTGTATTGCAATCATAGTTAACAACCGTAGTTAATCTATAGGTAACTAAAACAACCAACTATAGGTAGCTAAAATTAAGTTTGTTTTTTACCTCCTGAGAAAGTTAGACAGATACAAAGATTCTAATTAGTTATTCATTTTAAACTATTCTTTCAATTTGATTTCTGAACGAAGGGGGACACGCCAAAGGAAAAACAAAATGACTTTTTTTTTTAATTTTGAACATTTTCATATTTATTCACCTTTTAAACCTTCTCTCGACTTCCACAAATAATTCAAGACCAAAATTAGCCAAATTGGTACAGCCTAACGAGACCTAACGAGACGAACAGCAATTAATTTATATATATATAGATTAAAGATTGATCTAAAGATGTTGTATTATGAAGCTGATTATTATAATGATGAAAAATCAATTAACGAATCTAGGTATAATAAAAATTAAGTATTTTTCTGGTATAATTAACAACAAAAGTCAAAACGTAAGAATAAAAACTTCTAAAACAAAGCGGTGATTGAACGAAAATATCACGACATGCACCTAATGGTAATGAAGCTGTAAACCGTACTGACGCAACAGGACAGGGCTTCACGTTCCAGCGAGGTCTAGAGATAATGTGGCCGTGTAGTAAGTAGCTATATTTATTTATATCGATTTTACTCACGATTAGTCGGTGTGTGTTTCGAAAAGACACAAAGATCCGCGATTAGAATTTAGATACAAGCTTTTTTGAAGCCATTCGAATCGAAAGGTGCGGGCGGCCTTATATAGATTCAAGGTATGGGCTCTGTAACCTACGTGCTATTGAACGCATCTCTGAAGTAGACCCATACTCTCTTATTAATAAACGCAATGTAAAGTTACTCCAAGTTTTAAATTACTTCTCCTAGTCATATAATTCTGTAGTGACAAAGGTAAGATAAAGACAAAAAGTATTAAAGTTGGAGTAACTTTACTTCGTTTTTATTAATGACACTGATAGTGTCGAAGATTATGTGCAGTACACATCGTTAATACATTTTGATTCCGATTGCGTTTCAGTCCTCCAGTTCTCACCTTCCCGCCTGCGCATTCCAAGACCTCCACGGCCGCCTGAGGTAACCTACAACCTTAAAGGGTCATAACTCCACCGGACTAGCCGAGTTAGCCCGGGTCGTACAGACCCATCACCTTATCGTGTTTCCGTTTTTCAAGAAGCTGATCAGAGAGATCGATGAGTCCGTGGAGTCTTAACGGAATCAGATCTCCGAGATTTATCTGGAGCTAGGTGTCCTGGCCTCCCGCCAGATGCTCCGATAGTCATCTAGTGCACCTACGAACGTAGGCATAGTAAAGCAGTGCCCAAGACAGTTACGGTGATGGAAAAGGAGGAGCCGGTCAGCTCGCCAGGCAAGAGCGCCGCGGAGTCGGACCTGGCCCCGCCGGTTCCATGGCGGGCAACCCCGGCCACCCCCGGGGCCTCTAAGCCTCCCCAGCCGCCGCCTGCCGTACCGCTCCCATTGAAATCGGCGTCGAAGCCAGATGAAGACGGTTTCACGAGTCGCTCACACTTTTCCACCTCCCTTCTCCCGCGGCCCCTCCACCCTCCTTCGCACATCTTCCGCGGTCTCCCCGCGCTCGTCTCCGCCCTTCACCGGACGTCCCCCACCTATATTCATAGACGACAAGGTCCACTGGATGGCGGTCAAGAATTCAATATTCCCGTCCATGTCGTATGTGGCGCGGGCGTATGATAGACGAGCACTGTAAGCTGACCTCACTCCTTCAGACATGCGAGTGCACCTCCACTCATATTCTCTTCTGGAGGAGAAGAAACTCGGTCGTTCTACGTAATGTCCCGAAGGAGTTAGGTACATCACATATAGAGAGCATGAATCTTAACTCACAAAACTATCCCATGCGATCAACTATCCAGTTAGCCGCATGCACAACCGCAGACAAACATACAAACACAGACAATCGACAGACTGACGTATGGGCGGTGACTCATCCTTTCGCTCTCGCTATTATTCACACTATTACATACACAAATATATTACAGTCCGTAGGAGGTGTCACCCACCCGAGTCCGACATATGTGCCCCGTTTTTTACTCCTTCACAAAAGCATATGAGTAAAAATTTGCAGTGTTGACGGGACGCGAACGCGATATCTCAGCCTTGCTCAGGGACCTCAGATTACTAGTCGACACCAACACCGTTTAGTCATAATTAAATTCGATATAAATTAATATATTTTTGATGTAATATATCAGCGGCACATTATTAATCTTAAGAAAACAGGAACAAATGGCCGACAGAGTTGTTACGACTGAAATAGGAACAACTGTTTACGTACTTAAGGCTTTGCCACTACAAAAGTACAAAATATTTAGATTTTATATGTTATTTGTAAAATTTATACTTTTTTAATATCTACATTATTGATTCCTCAACACTATTTCTTTTTAAGTTTATATTATTTACTTGTTGATACTCCTTAGAATAAACTAACGGATGGACGAGTTGACAGTCCGATAAAGCGTGAACAATTATATTTATCGGTGTGTGCGTTCGTTAGTGGTTTAATATTTAAAAACTTACCCTCTTATTCATAATAGTCTGCTAACTTAAAGCATTGCTAATTCTCACTCTGTCTTCTTCTTTTGACCTAAGTCAGAATGAGAAAAAACACTCCTAAGCGGCTGTTTAAAGTTAGCGGACCATTATGAATAAGGGGGTAAGAAGCTAACACCAAGCGTGGCTGACTGTTAACGACTTGTCAGTCAAAAGCGGACACAACGATATTCGCTTTATTTTTGTATCTTGCTGTATCTCCATTAGAGATATTATTTTCACTCGCACGCTTCGTTCGCACATAGACGCTAATATATTGTAAGTGTAAGGCACTAACAATATCAAGAGCCAATTCGTCAATCGTTTCTCGATGCCACCGCACTTCTGTCAGAACCATGATCGTGCAATTGGTTCGACATATCGGCTTCAAATATATCAAATAATTACCTTAGATAATTTATTCGTCTAGATAGAGGCCTCTTACTCTTAGATAATGCATGACAACAGGACAGGTTTATTATTTTAGTGTGCATGTGCTTTGCTGACAGTTGGCCACTATTTTTTTTCGACGTGTTCACAGCTGTCACATTCAATCTAGACGTATAAATTATCTCAGGTAAATTTTTACATTAATAATGTTAATAAGTACTTATACAAAAAATAGTAAAGTATTAATGTGTACTGCTGTAGATAACTTCAATAATCATATAAATTGAAAATGTATTTTATTAATACCTAAATATGATGTTACCTTGTAATGTATAATTAAGATTAATTATACCTTTTATTGTATTTAATTTTATTTTGAACTGTTATATCTCAAAGGACATCGTTTTCGTTGAAACTTCCCAGACGGCTTATTTTTTCCGACAGCTCCAACAAATATCGTTAATGTATACAAAAACTAAATATATTATATACTTAAACCTTCCTCGAGAACCATGATAACCATTGGTGTGAACAGCATGAAAATAGGTGCAGTAGTTTTTGAGTTTATCGCGAATAGAAAGACGCGGTCGAGGATTTTATAATATGTAGTGATTACTGACATTTTTATTGAAGAAACATAACCTAATCAACAGAAAATTGTGGCATCCTGTGAAGCAGTGCTATTTAATTGAACTCACTAGTCCACTTCATAATACACAGGTCGTTTTAATTGTCTATGGAATGAGCAAGTGATGCTGCTTACGTCAGCAGAATATTAGATCTGATTTATTTATTGCACCAACAAAGTATACACTAATACATACAAAATAATGACTCAAATACAAGTTGAGTGCTACTTTAATAATTATAGGCGCAAATAACATTCACAATTAAGAAGCAAACTAGTACATTAAAAAGAATAAAAGTTGATGTTAAAAAAAAACACATTATATCATACGTTAAAAGTTGACTCACAATTAAATTGAATTAGATTTAATTAAATTACAATACAAACATGAACAAAACATTTACCAACAATAGATAATAAAGAATAGATTAAATAAAATTTATATCATTACATTGCCAATGTCTCTCACATTGGTAGAGTTCAGAAGCCAGGGAAGATACCAATGGAGAAACCAAAAGGAGGCTTTTAGCGCCTAGCGCCATTGGCGGTGCTTACACCTAACTTTATATGATATAGTATCTAGTTGTTTATCCTGTATGTAAAAATGTGTATATAAGAATAAAAAAGCTCTTTTTATTTTATTCTATTTATTTATTTAGCAAATTACGCTTCAATATAACTCAATAAAATTTTGTTAAATTCAAATTTTACATCATTTCACTTAACTACAATACCTATTAACTAAGCAAATTTTTTTATAATCTCATTCGCCAATTTCTTGAACTGTGTTATTGAATTTGAGAAAATGTCTATCTCTAAGCTTTTCTAAGTACCAACAGGGACTACGTTATGAATTGCATTATAGCTATTATACATTGGTATAATCGTGCGTTTTGACCCTAATTCGTTTTACTTCCGTTGATTTTGAAAGCAGATTTTCTTAATCATTTTACTTTCATTGGAATATTATTATTTATTTTAGATAGAATATCGGTGGTATCTGAAATTCCATTAATATGTTTGTACAGAAACATTGGTGCCAAGCATTTCTCTACGATGTCGAAGTGATTTGTGACGAAAATATAGTAGATGATCTTTGTAACTTGAAAGGTGCTACAAGTTGCAACTGTACGCCAAATGCCTTAAAAATCACTTTTGTACAGTTTCTATTCGTATTATATATCGTAATGCGGATTCCACACAGAACTGCAATATTCTAGGATACTACGTACGAGAGAGTTATAATCTAATACTTTAGCGCTGGGACTAGTAAATTCTTTAAAATTGCGAAGAATGAATCCCAACATTCTAAATGCGTTGTTGGCAATATCGTCAATATGCAGATTAAAACGCAGCTTACTGTCCAGCATGTCTCCCAAGTCTCGAGTGTGGCTGACTTCATACAGGGTTACCTGATTAATGTGATAAACTCTATTTAGCGTGTGGTTTTTCCTACTAAATCGAATAACGTGACACTGATTTGGATTCAAGTTTATTGCACTCACATTGCACCACATTATTAGATTGTTACATTGAAATTATCAGTCATCTTTAAAAATTTTCGTCTCCTGAAAACATTTTCCGATGTCATTAATGAAAATGTTAAAGAATAATGGTCCCACATGTGATCCTTGAGTAACTCCGGATGTAGCAGTAATGTTTTGGATTTATATCCTCCAACCATAACAAATCATTGTCGTTTCGACAAATAAGACCACCAATTTAAAATTCTAATCTATTATTCAGCTATAGGCTATACCAATACAGGACAGTTTATATATCAACTTTTCATAATTTACGCTATTGAAAGCCTTACTAAAATCACTGTATATTGCATCGAATGATTGCTCACGATCGAAACCGTCAGCAAAGTCCCTGACAAAGGAAATCAAGTTGGTTGAAGTGGAACGTGATTTTACGAAACCATGCTGTTCAGGTGCGACCATGTGTTTAAAGTGACATGATATTTCTGGATACAAAAGTGTTTTGAATACTTTCGCGAAAGTATTAAGTATAGATATAGGCCTATAATTCTTTACCCTATTTTCGTCGCCGCTCTTGAATACTGGTATCACTAAAACACATTTCCAAGCTGTTGGGTATATACCAGAACTTAGGGAGGTGTTTAAATTATACTGCATATAATTATAAATGCATATGATGGGTATATGCATTTGTGTTCAAGCAAATTTTATTTTGGATTAAATGTTAATATAGGCTTTTTGTAATTTTTACGAATATTACAATTCTCTCTGTTTTTAATAGCTTCGTACACGCATCCACTATGCAATTTAGTAAATGAATGTGTTCTAGAATTCTAACAGCTGGTGGCAGGACGCTGTCCTAGGAGTTTTTGTGTCTGTGATGTATGTTAGTTAAGCAAGCATTTTACAATTGAAATAATTATTCCATGATCCAAATAAGAAAATTGTTTTAGCTATATAGCTATTTATTATTAAATTTGAGTATTCTTATAAAAAATATTGATGAAAACAGTATTATATTTCTCTCCCAGGGAGCCTCTTGAACGTTTGCTCCTATATTAAAAAAATAAAACATACAGTTAATTAAAATATTATATATATATATTTTTTTCAAAATATTAAATAATGTAATAGATTTTTTATTTTCAGCATTGTTTTTGAAAACTTCCACCGGCCACTTACAGATGATTTACAAAAACGCCAAATTCTACCAACAGATGGAGGGTAATAACAAAGTTCGGTGGCGATGCACAAAGCGCGGATGTAAATCGTTTTATTACACGATTGACGGCCGCATCGTGAGGAGCCAAGACGAACATAACCACGCATCTATGAAAATATACTAAAGACATATTATATAAAGATTATGATGCGTTTTAGAATTAATTTAAATTATTAAATTATTGATCTCAATGGAGCGTTATTTTCCTAAAATCTATTGATAAGGGTAAAGTTAGGTAAAATACGACAGTTATTAAAATGTAGGTATGAACACAGCGAATGCGTATTCACTAACTATCTGTTAATGATGAAGAGCAATGATACGAATAACTCATCTTTCCTGAAAACGACGTCTTTGGTAATGGTCAGTTGTATTTAATAACCTACGTGCTTGTGATTCAAACAACAAATTCTTCATGACGTGTAAAATGTGGGACAAAAGGAATATATTCACCAGAAATTCCTATTATCCGATAATATTCGACAGTTACTCCAATTACAAAACTATTGATATTAAAATAATTTGCGATACATTTATTTTTTTAACACAGACATGCAAAACATAGAACTGTTTTTTTTTTTCTTATCTTATAGGTTATTTTTCTAGTAATCGTTTTAATTGCACCACTAAGCTTCCCATAAATAGCACAAGATGTGCAAACTGATTATATCTAATTTTATCATATATTTTCAGAGCCGTATTTTTACAAAACTCACACCGGCAGAAAGAAAATGATATTCCAAGGCTGCGAGTTTCGCGTCAACAAGGAGCATAGAGATATAAATAAAATTCGATGGAGATGTTCGACACATGAGAAGTATCGATGCAGAGCTCTTGTGCATACAGTTGACGAAGTCGTCGTATATATAGCTAACACTCACACCACTTGTTACTCTGATAATACGGATAATATGCTTCTGTTTGAGTCATGAGAGTTAAGAAAGATTAATTACTAGATTTTATACAAGAAAATATAATTCATGTTCATTACTAGCACGACAGCATGCCACTGAAGTTGTTGCTACTTATTTTTGTTGTTTAAAAACCTACACTGGAAGTGTAACCCAAGTTGTTTCTAAGTTTCTTTCCTCTACCCAAATCTCCAGCGATAATATTGAGTAGGATACAAATATTATCGTATTACGCTAGTAAATGCTAAGCCATAAATATGGTTTTATGACAATAAGTTACGAGACGAACAGGACGTTCAGCTGATGGTAATAAATACGCCCTGCCCGTTACAATACAGCGCTGCTTCTTCTTCTTGAAAAATTCATAAATTCCTAGCGACACTACAATTACGCTCGTCACTTTAAGACATAAGATGTAAAGTCTCATTTGTCCAGTAATTTTACTAGCTACGGCGCCCTTCAGACCGAAACACATTAAGGGGACACTTAATGCCGGCGACCTTGAGCGATATGAGTTCACGGCTCCTATGTAACAAAGCCAATATTTTCTAAATTCTTGGGTCGAAAATGTACATTTTAACAGGCGCAAACTGCTTAATTGCTTACAATCCTCATTATTGATTACTAATCTGAATAAATGTACCTACATAAAAAAGGAAAATCTATAAGAACAACTTTTACGATACTAGTATATTAAACAAATGCATGATTCCGAGAAACAACTTGTTTAACTACAAAGAAAACTGGTAGTTCATAATAGTCCTGGAGTGCTAACTTTAACAAACAATCAGCATTAGCAACCTACAAGTAAGACTTAAGGGTATGTGTAACATGATAAAGTAGTGTTCATAGCTCCAAATCCTATATTTTCACGACAAAACTTGTCTAAAAACACCTTGTTTGTATGTTTTCTGTTTACCCTTCGCCTTAACGCTTACTCGTTACTACTGGCAGAAATAGGCGCCGTTGTGGTACCTACCTATAATCTAGCCGGCATCCACTCCAAAGAACCCTCCCACTAATGAATATGAATTTGATAAGAAGATTCCTTAGTGTAGCAAAGCAATAAATTATTTAAGGTGTTTAAATTTCATTCTTTATGAGTAATACATTTCACGTTTTACCTTACTCATAATATGGTTTGATATTAAAGCAACAACTGAAATATGGGCTGAGTTTAACACATCATTTAGAAATGAAATGTTTTTATTAGATAGAACAATTTTAATAATAAAATAATGTTTAATTTTAGTTAGAACTCTGTGTTAAATATGCAAATTGCAAAAATTAAGCATAATATTATATTATTTAATTTTTAACATGTTTATTGTTAATCATTATAATATTATGTTTATAAAATATATAAGCGATACTTTATCAACATTTCACTGTTTTGTTTTTTTTTACATAACATATGAGTCTAAGTTTTCTAGTTTAGTACCAAAGATGTCTCGTTGTTTAGTCTCGAAACCGTTTTGTAATTTTTTTCGTCTTTGCTTAGCTGAAGTTTTAAGCCGAGCTATATGAGTATTCATCTTCTGCGTACAAAAAGGTACGCATCCTTCTAATTTACCAGATTAACTTTCACTTCGTGACTAATTCACTCACTACGACTACATGTTCGGTTGGTTACTCATTAAATTCAATTTAAAAGTTAATAATTATTATACTATAAAAATGTACGAGATCTCTAAAAAAGCGAATTTCTGCCTAAAAGCCCTGCCTTATTCTATAAATCCACAGCTTGGTAAATGGTGTGTCTTTAAGTTTTAATAAACTTAACAACACAGCCCGTGTTGTTCTATGATAGAAGTTTATATGGGCTATATTTCTCCGGGACCCTGTCGCACCATCGTGCTGTCCGTAAGCTTCCAAACTAGACACCAGACTCACGACGCGTCCGAGGTGGTCGCTCTCTATAGAGCTGTATACATGTTTTTGGTAGCGGCGACTGGTTGTGGTGACCCATGGTGTAACGTAACAAACGCAGCCCTAAGCAATCCAGATTCACGATATGGTCAAGTTATACATTTTTAAAAGATGTAGTTTCTTATAGCTGTATGATTACTTGGATGTATCTATTAAGTTGTAGCAATCAAATCATTATGAACTTGTAAGTAATAGCAATTTTTTTAACAACAATAAGGCTAAGTGAAGTTGTTCGTAATTAACTTGATTCTTATCAGATCGGCGTCCCAGCGGAAATAGCAATAGTAAGGATAATGTAACAGCTGCAGTACCTGAGTGACACCGGCAACACCTTCAAGTGTATGATCATGGCTGCCCAAGTTTGTGTAAGCTAAATGATTTCCTGCGTATGTCCGCAATGAAACTGAGATGTATTTCATATTCTAGATGCTTCTTGTATCGATGATAAAATTTGTAATCGTGACTATGAAAAAGACTTTAATATGAAAAGGTGTGACTCTTTAGAATCTGTGGAGCTGAGTATTGTTGAAGGTCAAGAGGAGGACAGATCACCTCAGTCGTCGGTATCTAGAACATTGAAAAAGAATTTGAATTCTGAAGGCGTACCATCGACGAAAAAGCGACGATGCACCGTCTGTCCTCGAGCTAAAGATATAAAAACAATAAGATATTGCAATTTTTGCAATCGAACTATGTGCCAGAAACACATGAAACTTATTTGTACGTCTTGTTGAGAATAATTGATTGTATTTCTCAAAAATATGAGTGTGTGTGTATCAAGTAATCTTTTTATAAAATTGTGTAAGATCATTTTAGGAACGCTTTTTTTTATTTCCAGGTTATTGTTTTCTTATTTCCCGGAGAGGCACAAGGATGTTAAGGATAGGACAAAACAAGTTTTACAAACAGAGAGTATCTGGAGTGAAGATACACTGGCAATGTAAGAAAGGTTGTAAAGCTGTTGTTCATACCATTAATAATGATATTGTGAAGATAGTCAATGTACACAATCATTAAACGAAGACACCGCTTCCAACATCCAATCTCATAGCTCCTGCGACAGCTAACATTGTAGAAAAGATACCAACACCCAAATAATTAAATACCTATTAAAATTGCTATCGAATAATCAGCTTAAATTCAAAAAATACAAAAATTCAACTGATAACGCTATAAAAATAACTTACGATTTAGTAAATAACCTGGTTTCATGTAACGAGTTGGTGTGCGTACAGTCTCTGTACTCAACCTATTACATAGAGGTAATGAATAATAAAAACCAACAATTTATATGAGGTATAGTAAATATATAATATACAACATATTTCGTATACTAGTTAGTTTCTTTTTATTTGATGTCAATTTGTACTTATATCAACTTATAAGACAGTAGATAATTTCATATTTGTTTCTCGCGTAATGATTATAATTGTATTTTCAGATATTTGCCTAATGGTAACTAAAAAGGGAAAATTGAAGTTGTTAATTGATGGCCACAGATTTTATAAACAACGAACGGTCGGTATTAAGACTCATTGGCTGTGCTCGAGCAGCTTCAGGAACAGATGTCGCGCTGTGGTGCATACAGTCAATAATGTAATTGTTAGGATGAATAACGTTCATACACATTAAAAAAATATAAGCTAGTGACGTTTTTAAATGTACCCTCATTTATAACGACTTTGTAACATGTATATATAAAGTATATATACATATTTGATTAAAGACAGATATAGGAGGCCAGTAGTAGGCCACTTTGGTCACAGGAAACCAATCGCTTGACAGTTTGCCGCTAGCACACAAGAGGTTTTGAATCTTACATAATTAATACCTCTAGATAGAGTCTTTTGCGGTTAGGCAAAGCATGAAAACAGGCCTGGTTTATTATTTAAGATGCATGACGAGCTACGTCTTACACTCGCCATACGTCAATTACTTTGTTTGAGTGTGCGTGCGTTGCTGAAAATAGAAGTAAACAGTTATTTAACAGTTTAACAGCTATTTTTTTCGACGTGTTCACAGCTGTCACAGTCATTCTAGATGTATAAGTTCTGAATCATAATATAGGAAAAACGTCATAAATGATTTTAATTTTACAATTTACAAAATTTTGTATTAGTTATAATAAAAGTTCTATAAAATATGACGTAATATTATAATATTACAGCTTGACCAAAAATATAATTTGTTGAAAACTACAGTAGGACGTTCAGCTGGTTATTGATACGCCCTGCCCTTTACAATGCAGTGCCGTTCAGGATTCTCGAAAAACCTACATATTCTCGAAAAACATACATGTTCACTTGTCTCAGTCAGTGTTCTGTCTTTTTCTTTTTATAAGTATATAATATATTACATGAAAAATGTATGGAGTAATTAATTTAGCGTTCAGTACTTTTATTGTGAATATTGAATTAGATTGACCTGTCATGCTCGTTTGAAGTAAAGCCTGGTCGAGATGACTAAAGTAGTGCGTAATTTTGCAAGAGTAATTTATAAATATGTAAATAATATTATTATATTGTAAAAAATTTTAAGAACTTTCACTTCCGTCTATTGTTTCTCCTAAATCTCCATTTTATTTAGTCATTCTCAAGTTCCTAATAAGAAACTTAGACATTTTTAAGTCAGAATAATATAAGCACAAAGTAGGGATGATTACTTACGTATGTATAGGCCAATATATTATTTAAACTATGACAACGATATTATCATAAATTGTCATAACTTGGTATATTTGTTTTAACTCTCGAAATAAAAATTTATTCCTTATAATATCACCTATTTGTTTTTACCATAATGGTGATTTTATTCTTTCTTTAACTTTACCCATTGCAGAACGAGATCCATTTAAATGTTGTTCTATTGTCATATTTAATAAATAAAATATTTCAGCACGTCTCATACAGTCTCAAAGAGGAAAAGCTATGTTATTAGTGAATGGATATCGGTATTATAAGCATAGAATCTTTGGAGTGAAAACGCACTGGCTCTGTTCGAGTGGCTGCAAGATCAGGTGCCGCGCTGCTATTCACACCATCGACGGTGAAATTGTGAAGATTTCTAATACGCATACACATTGAGATGTTATACTTTTCGGTACATACATAAGTAGAAAAACATTATTTTCTCTGTTTGTCGGTTGGTCTGTGCATGCTAATCATATAGCCTAAACACATGGTAGAATTTGGTACGGTATGATCATCGGACGGTCTGGGGGGCGCCTCGCAACAAACTGGTGTGGTGTGGTGTCTCAACCCTTCTCGTCGACTTCCTAGTTCTCAGGTGGCCATTCGCATTACTTTCCACGCATAAACGATCAACAAAATGATTTAAATTACTTGATAGTAATAAAATCCTGTTGAATAGTAAATCATATATAATTATTTTAATAATATTTATTAAGTATGTTTATTGTATGGCAAATATATCTATACAACTTGAAACGATTATAGCAACGACAGCCTAGAAGGTGTCGTTGAGATTATCGTAAAGGTGACGTTTGATTGATGATTATTTGTCAAATTCGAATATTCGTCTCTGACATTTTCAACTAAGAGTAGGGTTAGCACCGATAATATCAAAAAATGTTTCGTTCGTTCAATCATCGTTTCGACATTGAATACGATATAACTAAGAGTAGGATTCGACACGACTAATGCCAATATATCGAATGTCGATTTTAGGAGTAGGCCCCCTGACCGCGTCCGATAGTTCGGTCGTACCAAATCCGATCATGTGTAAACACATTCATTCATTTTCTATTAGCCTAAAGGCTAATAGAAACGGCATAGAAAATGATTTGAATGCTCTTTTCACTGATGTATTGTTTCAAGCTCTCCAAGCAATTAGTGTCTGGCGTCCCAATACGAAATCCGTGAATGTATTTAATCTCTTTTATGAACAGACATAAAGACAGTGACAAAACACATTTAAACAAGAATTACGAATCTGATACCATCTGAAATAAGACCCATTCGAATCGGTCCATAAAAAAAATCTGCGCGAGCAAAGTCGCGAGCACGTGCTTGTTATATTTAATTGGATTGAGTTTTTATATCTTTATAAGTAGTTATTAATTTTTAAGTAAATATAAAAAATAAACTAAAATCGTGTAATATTAATTAATATTAGGAATACAATTTTTATCTTGTTTTGACTGGGAAGGAACTGGCCCTAATCGAACATTTTTTTGCGTTTTTTTTTAATGAAATTATTATAAAATATTTTTACATATCGTGATGTCTGAATATGTTTATAAAATCTGAAATTATGAGACGTATACTAAATATATTTGTACATTTTATATAACATATAAAAAATACATAAAATTTTGGCCTGTTTTTTTTATATATATCACTTAAATATTTTGTAATAACCTCACATCGTAAATAACCTTTATCACGTTCATTACATTAATATTTTCAGATGCACAATTCGAAATGTCTAACAAAGGGAATGTCGTGTTAGTAATGGACGGCCACCGGTTCTCTAGAAAGAGAGTTGTAGGATTGAAGACACATTGGTTATGTTGTGGTCACGTGAAGTACAGGTGTCGAGCGATAGCTCATACCATTGATGGCACCATTGTGAAGAGGCGCAATCAACATACTCATTGAAACATGATACTGAATTAAACGAATTAACTTAACTTTTAACCACGTTATTCCTAAATATTTTGAATGTATACAATAGAACCTCTCTTTTAACATAGAAGTTCTGACAGATATGTTCATAACAGAGCATGCTTACTGTTAGAGTAGTGTTGTTTTAAGTATTTAGACGGAGCGCGCGCGCTTATTATACATAATTTAATTTCAAATGACTGTTGATTTTTCAGTATGATCAAATAAGTAGTGTTGGTTCAATAATAGCTGCTTGTATTGAACACGTGACACTACTATGAAGAGCCACTATTACACCTACGCCTTTGTGCTAGAATAATAAAATGTTCAACCATGTTATGTAAATATCATATAAGTATTTTGTACATATTTAAATACTATATAAATGATTACAGAGAAAATTTACAAAATTAATTATGGAATTGTTTTATTATAGATACGACCATTCGTTTACATTAAAATAAAAAGCCTTGGACTGAAATAAAACGTCTTTAATATTTGTTGAAACAGCTAACGGCACATATGTTTTTATTACGTTATAATAATATGTATCCATTAACAATAGTATAATATATACCACAGCAGGTGTTATCTACATGGAGTTAATTATAATTTCCAGGTATAAGTTTCATAATGTCTCAAAGAGGAAAAACTATGTTATTGGTGGACGGATATCGATTTTCACAAAAGCGAGTGGTGGGAGTAAAAACACATTGGCTATGTTCAAGTGGCTATAAAAATAAGTGTCGAGCTATGGTCCATACAATAAACGGTATTATTGTTAAGATGTTTAATGTTCACACTCATTATTGAGTAATTTCAAGGAATTCAAAATCATTAAACATAAGTAAAACAACTTATGATAATTTCCAACATACAGGATCGTATAACATTGTTTTGTTAATATTAAAAAGTATTACAATAGCATTTGTTAATGTAATTACAATTATACAAAGGTTATTGTTATATGCGTTTGAAAATAAATAATGGTTTGAATAACGCTTCCTTTATTGTTATTTTCCATGAATTTGAGGATTTCAGTGCAATACAATGGTCTGCGAGTGGCCTGGCATCCCACCTTCTACTGTAGCGTAGAGTTGCATTCTGCAATGAATGACAGAAACAGAAAACCACACTTATGTTTAAATTAATGCTCGAAATAAACAGGAAAACAAAATTTTCATAAAAAGTAAGAATAAAAGAAATGATGAATAAAAATCTGGCATCACGGGGAATGATATATCTATATAGGCATCTAAAAGGAGTTTCAGTCTATCTAACTAATTAATCAAATTGGATTCAGATCACGTGTAAATTAATACATAGATTTCAATACTGCTAACACGTTTTTGTTTTAAATTAAACAACACATCAATTATCTCTATTTTCAGAATTATTTTTCGGATTTTCTAAAAAGGGCTCGAGGATAATTCTGCAGAACGGAAACAAGTTTTATTACAAAAGAGACGTAGGCTTAAAGACTCACTGGAGCTGTGCAGTCCGCCAGTGTAAGGCCAACATCCACACCATTCATGAAACCGTTGTCAAAATCAACAATAACCATAATCATTGAGATCTGGACCACCACGTGCAGTCGGACGAGAGCTAACGGCTGGTCTTGTGAGGACATAAGATTTTAACTTCGACAGGCGAACATCCAACGTCGAGACGCTTCTTTTGATCTGTGAACGAAGGATCTGTTAATGAAGTCGGTTAATTGGGAGCTCCTTCCTTTCTTTTATCTATATCAATGTAACCAAGACTTTGTTGGCTTGACATGGTCTAGCAGTGTTGTAGAGTGAGGGTGGCCTCACTGCATGTTATGGTGTACTGGACACATTGATCCACTAGCAGGTCAAGCCTCAACAATATAATTTTAAATTGGCTTATAATGAACACTGATATTTTTTATATCAACGAAGAGGTGAAAATATTCGCCAAAAATTGTTCTGTAAAATTCTTTATACTGGAGTTTTTCAGCTAAATCATTTAGAAACACCAAAGACCATAGCAATGGATTCCGAAGGCGAATTCCACTTTAGTCACACTTGGATATAATTCACACTATCTGCCATGTGTGGGCTTCTTTGCGCGTTGTTTCCAGTACGACACGATATGTGCAACCTCAAAAAAAGCGAGTACATCTTCCTGAAAGGTTGCCGACGTTCTTGTGATTCTTCTGGTGTTGCAGGAGAATGTGAAAGCGGTGATCACTTAACATCAGGTGACCAATATGTTCATTTGTCCATCTCTTTAAAAAAAACTACAAGCCATGCACAAAGTTAAACAGACAGTATAGTTTTTTATTTTTTTTCTCAAAATGGACCAAAAAAATATATTTATTTGTTTTATTGCATTAAGTTATTTCTCGTTCTTAAGGTTAGGTTATTGTTTAATTTAATAAAAGATTCGTAATTTCTAGATGTTGTTTCTATATCTGTGATACCGCTTGGCTTCACTTGTCAAAATGTTCACTTCACAGGTTGTGTATTTTTAATAACAGCTATTACGATAACGTTGAGTGCTATTAAATTTATGTTAAAAATCAACCATTTAAATTAAATAAATGTGAATTTAATTATGAGAATTAGCAGTAAACCTGCTGACACGGAGAAGATACTGTGATCTTCTATTAATATTATTACCTAAACCGACTTTAGCAATCATAAAAGTCATTGAAGGTTATTATATAAATTCCATACTTTAGCACTTACATGGATGATTATTGGAAGAAGATGGACACAGCTGCCACCAACCATTTACTTCGTGTATTGCGTAGATGGGCTTCCCTAGTGCTTATGCAAGTGGACCTCCAGCTTCCTTACTGGTCGCAGCGTACAGGTCGTTGTGACGGTTATTGCAGGAAACTGTGTCCAACATATCATTGATATGATGGACACCACCAACATACATTGCTATTCCTTTGATGTTGCAAGAGAATGTGGGTGACGGTGAAAACCGAAAACCGTTATGTTAACAGTCCGGTATGTTGCTTGTTTGCGTCTCGTGGGTACTTTATTTTATTATTATAAATTGTATAATAAACGATTTAGTCAGTGTTATGTCAAAATGTTTTTCTCTTTATTAGTGTTTTCATGTTATATTAATTTGAAATCTTAAATTTCGTTATATTCATTCGATATTTTAAGTTTTCTTATCTAGAGGTTTAACAGAGACCAATTGAAACCAGCTTTGCAGTAAAAGTACTCTATATATTATACGTATTACATAAAATACTTATGATTCATTGGAACGATTTGAACTAGAATTAAAAAGTATTAAAAAAATTGTATTGTATAATGTGAGTATATTTTTTGAGTGTATTTTACACGGGAGTGAGTAAACCGTTTATTTTACACGGCCATAATCACTTAATAGTGAGTATCATTACAAATATTAACAAAATTATAATACTAACAAACGATTCTTTTTACTCTACGACTTATAACTTTACCAATAATATATTTGCATGTTTGAATTAATTCCAGATTTATCATTTGTGGTTTCTAAAAAAGGAACGTCAATGATAAAGGACCGACATTACACATTTTTCAAGAAAAAGGCGTACGGTTGTAAATGGCATTGGGCCTGCTCCACTCATCATAACAAGGGCTGTCGTGCTGTCATACATACCGTCGATGATGTAATAGTTAAACATGTGGACGATCATTGTCACTGAAATAAACATACAGATGATAAACGAATAAATTAGGGAAATTCAACTAGAGATGAGCAGAGGCACTGGTATCTTTACCATAAAATGACCTGATGGCATGGCACTGAGTCTGAAAATGGACCAGGACAATAAAGTGTTAGCGTAACAATGGACTGGTGAATGAGGTGGTTGATATTATGAATGATTCGGGTTCCTGTATCCTTAATAGAAGAGATTGCTATGAAGTTTATACGTACGATCGATGGTGAAATAACTAAAGGTGTCAATTAGTGAGGACAAACGAGGATAAGGAAAACATATAATATAATTATAAGTTGTGGTAAATATTAAATCTCAGATAATTTATACGTCTACATACAGTCTCTTGCTGTTAGACAACTGATAAAAACAGGCCAGGTTTAATACCTTAGTGTGTGTGTCAAGCTACGTGTTACACTCGCGATTTGAATGACACTTTTTGTTAATGTGAACGGTCAAAATAGAGATTTACTCAATTTTTTCCGATATTTTTGAGCCGTCACTGTCATTACTATGTTACGAAAAATGAAAACTAGAATAATTTTTTTATCTGGATGTGACATGCAAATAATTATACCGTGCATGAACGAGATCACAGCTTAAAAAAAACTGTTAGGAATAAAAAGGACGAAAGCAATATTTTATGTCTATAACAGAGTTTCTTCTTTGTTTACTTGTTGCAATATTCAATGTAGATCAACACGTCGGTTTGGTCATAGTCATTATTTAATTAATTTGCATGTCTTGTTAAAACTGGCGAAAAATGTGAAACTGTCATATTGTACAATCGTCACACACTATATTACACATTTATACATAAATAAAGCATTTGATTGATTGATTTGTAAATTTGCGTTAGTGTCTCCAATGTAGGTGTTGAATATAACCCTCTTAAGTAAGGTGGTGATATGTTAAATATAAGGTTGCAAAAGCCGTAGTCATGAAATATAATAGCAGCAGTAGGAAATTAACGAGTTATGTAAAGTTCAAAATTTTTTCTAGCGCTACAAGAACAAACACCAAGTATGTTAAAACATTCAAAAATAGATAAAATATGGGAACCAATCTCGAAATTCAGATGGTTACAGTCGGCTAGCATAGCAATGGACATCAAGGGTTGTCAGCACACGTTAATTTTGTTAGCTTCATTCTCAGTTTTCTCCAAGTTCTCGAATCTGAAGTGATTTGTGATTGGCCTTTTTACTAGAGCTACATTCCCGTTAGTCATGGCATGAACTAAAACAACATATTGCTTAGGGGTGTCGAATATCCAAGATGGCTGACATGTAGGCCGTGTGTGTACTGTCGCTTGGTTACCATGGTTCTCCGATTGAATGCCTTTGGATTATCTTCTTGGTAACAATGAATCAGGACGCATACTATCACGCTCCAACTACAGAAAACGGGCTCCAAAAATTTTTTAACTGCCGCCAATGACTCAAATGTTTCACTCAGAAATAGCCATGTCTTAAATTCATGACATTATGAAAGGCTCTTGTTAATAATGTAATGTAAATGAAATTATTAAATTCGTGTTAGTTTAATTACAGTCTTTTATTGGCGCGATTTGTTTTATTTTTCTTTTCATATATCCAAAAGCTCTCCAATTTTAAACCAAGTTAATGATTGCATATACTGTTGTTTTATTTTTATCGGTGTCTTAAAGTTTATTATTGTTTCAGACATTAATTTTATTATTTCTAAGAAAGGATCCAAGCTGTTAGAAGTAAATGGATACACGTTTTTCAGGAAAAGTGGTTATGGCTTGAAGACTTATTGGGCTTGTTCTACACATCATAATAAGGGCTGTAATGCTATTATACACACGGTCGATGACGATATAGTTACTAAAGCCTTTAAATATCATAATCATTGAGATTTTAATTTATACTGTGGCTAATGCGTTAACACAAACACAAACACGTTTTTTTCCACATTGGGTACAAAATCACTCAGACGCTACTCAATCAAGGAAATATTCAAATACCATTGTGATAAATATTTTAGAAGGTTATTTGTTTTTTTTTTTCTACATCAAATATTAATTCTGCCCTGGGCTTTGGTTGGCTGAAAACCAACTATAATGAATGGTAAAGATGTATTTCCTTGGTACTTAGCTATTGTAGTCCTTATTGCTGCATAGATCTACGTAATGTGGGAATCAAATTATATGCTGTGTGTTATATAATTGGTTTTTCGATCTTATAATTTCATTTACTATTATTAGAGCACTGGCAAATTCAACGTTTGTTTTACAATATTAATAGAACTATAAAGGTGCCAAAGTTTTATTTATCTGTTTTTGAATTTTTTCATAATAAATGTTACTTATAAACCGTTCTTGTATTTAATTTTTCATAGATATATACGTATATATTCACATCCAATTTTAAATAAAATATAGACACTGCAACTTAGAATAGTTATAACGACTGTTCCAAATAATATTAAAAATAATCTACCGAATGTAGATCGTATATTATTAGAATTATGCCACGAAAAGATAAAACTAGCGATGTTAAATAAATATGTTTTAACGAAGATCTCTAAGTAATTACAAACATCGATAGTAACAATCATGACCACCGATTGGGAAAACTGCTTTTGTTAAGAATCGCAGAGGAACTCATTCAAATTCAATTTAAAAAAATATTCAAATAAGTATTTTATATGACATATATCAAAATACAATTCCAAAAAGTATGGCTCAGACCTGAGAAGAACGGGCGCAACAAACTCAGCGAGCATCTTTTATTCCATAAAAATATAGTTACAAAGTAATATCGTACAATTTCACTTAT
Organism: Leptidea sinapis; assembly: GCF_905404315.1. Lineage (NCBI taxonomy): Eukaryota > Metazoa > Arthropoda > Insecta > Lepidoptera > Pieridae > Leptidea > Leptidea sinapis. Next base: position 5,077,704 of record NC_066275.1, on the reverse strand, counting down.
TATTTAATAGCCTGACGATGATCGCTCAATTCCCTATATATAGTATCATTAAGAAAGTCATTTATATTTTAATAACCTTTACCACACAATCGTTTTTCACCGACTTCAAAAAAGGAGGAGGCTCTCAATTCGTCGGTCTGTTCTTTTTTTATGTTTGTTACCTCAAAACTTTCGACTGGGTGAACCGATTTTGATAATTCTTTTTTTATTTGAAAGCTGGTGGTTCCCGTGTGGTCCCATTGATCCAGATCTGACAATGGTATCCATGAGAAGACCATAAAAGTCTTAAATTTGCTATACATACGTATAGCAAAGTGGATGATAAATTTACGAATAACTCAATATCGCGCCAACCGATTTCGATGATTCTTTTTTAATTGGAAAGGATATATTTCAAAGATAGTTTGGTGAGAGTTTGGTTAGGTTATGATTACGGAATCCATGACAACGTATCGGAACTCTTCAATTCTTAGGAGCAAACGATACTCAGCCGAATCTTTTTTATGCTATCCGGATATTTAAGTCATCTACCAACACATAGTTATGGTCTAGTAATGGGACTCCTTAACGACTTACAGTAAGGGCGCGATCTTTGACAGAATTTCTAACTATCTGTAATCAAATTGTAAAGCACTTACGTTCATTGCTGCATTGAAAAATTTAGTATATCTACACATATTTAGACAAATTGTTAGTTTTATATATTATTAATAAAAAAAATTTAACAAAAAAACAACCACTAAATAGTATAAAAATAATTGCGTATTTTTATACAATCTAATTAATAAATCTAATTCTATTGTGAAGCAACAGTCAAGATGTTAATTTCTTTAAGTTTTGCTTTCAATGATTCTTTAGGACCTAGGCTATAAAAGCGCGAATCACCCTCTTCTGTAAGTAAACTAGTCGCGCCATATTTATGTTAGTTAATCGTCTAATATTTGTAACCGCGTATGCTCCATAACGAAATCTGTTCGCCAATCCTTCAATTTGGGGCCCCATTGTAATTTGAAATTTAGAATAATGCCTAGAAATATAGCAGATTCCAACGGTTTTATCACCTCTCCGTTTAACAAAACACTTGCTTTTATGTTTTTGACATCTGGTACGGTAAATTTTATATATTTCGTTTTCTTGCTATTTTTGCATTAAGTTATTAGCGCTAATCCAGTACACGAGGTCAGGTTTCTTTATGATTAGGAAGATAATTTATATAGATAAGGAAGAGTAATGGTCCAAGAATAGACCCTGGTGGTACTCCCATACTGAGAGGAGTCCCAGGACATCTCCCGCCATTCACATCGACCTTCTGAATTGTATTGTTGTTACTGCTTGTGGCGGCGACGTGGGACGGGTCGTTCCATTTCCTAAAATATGGTCGAGGAAGGCGATGGCTGGCCTATGCGTCCTGCTCGTTAACGGGCGCTGCTTGTGGTGGTGATTATCATTTTGACGGAGACTCGGTTTCAGATTTTTGGGGGTTATTAAACATATTTATATATTTTTAATTATAATCGCTTATAAAATGCTCACGGAATAACTTTATTTATATGTGGATGATGCAGCTACTGTACTCAATAACTTTTGTTTTGATTTGACGTTTGAGTATGTATGTTTCATCACTTTACATATTATATTGTAATTGAAATGATTAGTAAAATTTGACATTCATAAGTGTCATTTCCATGACCTACATGAATAAAGTGATTTTGATTGATTGATTTGATTGTTTAAATATGAAATCAGAAGTTTGTGCGCAGCTCCTTTTATGCCATAGTGACATAGATAGCTTCCTGACCAGCGTTGAATGTTGAACACATTCAATAGCCTTAAATAAATCACAGAAGACACCAAGTGCTTTCTGTGATTCCCCCAAGACTCCCATTGATTGCTAAAGAGCAATTTCACAATGTATATATACCTCTTATTAAATTTTAGGTTATTATTTCATCCAGTCTCAAAGGGGAAGTCAGCTTCTATGTATAAATGGATACAAATTTTACAAAAAAAGACATTGTGGCCGAAAAACCCACTGGGTTTGCTCAACTCACCACAGCAAAGGATGTAGTGCAAAAATACACACAGTAGATAATGAGATTTTCAAAGCAAATTATATTCATAACCATTAAATTTTGTATTTTATTGCATATTATAAGGAACATATTTTGGATAAAATATTATTGCAAATAACAGCGTCTAGAGATGGCTGAGATAAACTATTAAAAAGCTAAACGTGAATTAGACTCGAAAAATATTTTTTATTTATTGTCGAAAATTATCCTCTCATGATTAATAATAATGGCTTTGATAGTATATTTATAATATTTCTCTTTAGCATGAGAGTTTTACTTAATTCATTTTTTTTATTTCAGTGTCCTACGTGATGTCTCAAAGAGGTAGAAAGCTTATGGTTTGCGAGGGCAGGAAATTCAGTAGTCGAGCACAAGGAAATAATACATTTAAATGGAGGTGTTCAACTCATCATTCGAAAGGCTGCCAAGCTTATGCAGTTACTATTGCAGATGAACTTATCGCAATAAGAAATATACACAATCATTGAATTCAATTTTTTTTTCATAAATTAGTTATAAGTATATAACATTAATTTATTTTTATTACATATGTACTGGGATTCTCATTAAGGGCGATCTTTGTAAGTAAAATAAAACAACCACTACTACTACCTACCTTTTATTTCACTATACTCGAATTATCGGGGATAATTTTAGGATTTCATGTAATGCAGGTTTTCTTTTATAAACAAACTAGCCGATCCCGCCCGCTTTGCTGGGCAAATTTTAAAAGGAAGGAACGTCGGAAGTAAAATAAGTAGCTATAAACCATCTAGGATATATTTCGCATCGAATGGTGGTAGTTTGACGTGGATACGATCAGTGGTTTAGGCGTGATTGAACCTCAAACAAAGACCCTTTTCATTATATATATAGATAGCTGATACACAGGACTGAGCACGTAGTAGTGATATTTTAATAATTTTTTTGCAAGAGAATATGAGCGGTGGTGATTACTTAACGTCTCGTTTGTCCTCCTTTTAATTAAAAAATAATAATATAAAAGAACACTTAATATAATATATGCTGTCGCAACACTTTTTGTAACTAATAATGTGTTCTGCAAAGTCTTACTAAGTACATTATTTAATTTTATCATCAATACTTTTCGCGGCGCACGCTATGTGAAAAATACTTTAGGTATTGTTTTCACACCATAGTTTACATTACCAGATTTTAGTAAAGATTCCTAATTATTTTGAAAATAGAACACAGCCTTTGTCACCCGGGATAGTTTAGCTTCTGAACAGTGAAAGAATTTTTCAAATCGGTTCAGTAGTTTCGGAGCCCATTATGATTGCAAAAAGGAATGGAGGTGGAATTGTTCATGCTATGAAAACAAGTTTGACAAGAGTATTATATACAAATAACTATAAATATATAATAAATATATCTTTAATATTAAAAAGTGGTTATATATGTATATGGTGAATATAATATCTAAGCAATGTGATTAATTGTGACAATTCTCACGGATTCTTCTTTATAAAACTTTTTTACTACTCTCTGAAAAACATAGTTCGTTTTATAATGATTCCACGTCTTTATATACACATTCAATTAATTTTATATTTTGACTTTTCAGCGAAATTTGTGAAGTCACAACGAGGGAAAACATTAATATTGTACGATGGCTTTACGTTTTGTAGAGCTGTTCATAAAACAAGAATGGAACTTGCTGTGAAAAAGTACCGATGGATTTGTTCCACTCACAAAAATAAGGGCTGCAGCGCTACGATCATTACAATTGATGATGAAATAATAAATATTAGAAATGAACATAATCATTCAAAACGACAATCTATGAAAACTTTACCAAACTTGGCGCAGATTTACTTATGAAAATTCTAACAGAGTTTAAATTTGATAAAATTTATTATAATAAATAAATCTAACTGTACCTGTAACTGTACTGTTCTGTCTAATCTATTTGTCATGCACCTACAAACAATCCTAGAATCTGAACAAAAATAAACAGAAAAACAAAGTGGTCCAACTTAGACATTATTTTTTTTGAGAATTATAATATGAACTTACAGTCTGATAATGAGAAACTTTTGTACCAAATTATTTTTAATATTATGGAATCCTTTATCACACAATCATATGCTACTGCTCTTATTACCAATATTTTTACAAAGCAAGTTCTATAATTTAAACCATTGCAACAATAAATTTAACATATTTACCACCTTACTTAAAATGAGTAATGTGCACTACTCTATTACCCTTAACTACAACATTTAAATTACTGACACTAATGCAAAACTTACAAAAGAATTACGATGAAAACTTTTGGTTGCAAATGAAAGTTGCGACAAACAAACAAAACAGAAATCCTAAGAAACACATAAAATATCGTTTAGTCCTTTTTGTTCAAAATAGTTTTTATATTGCGTTGCGTTCTCGTTCATCTCGTTCAACGAATCATCGAAACCTATGTACATACTTCATCCTAGTTTTCAATGTTCCTTCAATAATGACTGTAACAGTAATTATTAATTATATTTAAAATTATCAATTGACTGTCTTCCACAGAACCCACTGTAGAAAGAATAGAATAGAACGTAGCAGAGAAACAAAATTAATTGACAAAAAATCACATTATATTTATATATGTATTTATCCCGTCCTTTCGCATTATTTAAATATTTGATTTAAATTTAAGATATTTCGTATACTCAAAAATAAATACTTCACTAATAACTATTAATACTCCCTCAAAAATTTACACCTTTATTACAATAAGCTATTTCTATTTTTATTGTTTTTCACAATATTAAGGAAATACGTCAATTAAAGGCATAAAAGGCATTTATTTTCTCAAAATTGATTCCTTTAGAATTCTTTTTGATGTCATTTCTAACATACTAGATATAGTAGTATCTAGTCGCTTTGGAAACAAATGGCGCTCTGAGAGACAAGAAGCGGCGCAAGAAACTCTCCCAGCATTCTTTTTTTGCGCTCTTTTCAATAAAAATATACAATATTGTACAGTAATTTCTTTCGCTGTAAATAGTCACAATCTAGTCCCAGGCTGTCCGATTATTTAGATATTCAGCTGTGGAGAAATAGGATTTACGATACAGCCATTTTTTTGATAAAACATTTAAATTTATTTATAGATAATGCCTGAACAGTGGCTGGGACTTTATTATAAAAGTGTATACATTTACCCTTAAAGCTATTATGTTTGTTATGAAGCCAACTAGAATTAGTCACAAGCAATCCCTTATTTCTAGTACTATATAAATAATAATATGATTTACGTACCATTTTTATATTTTTTTATATATTTTTTTTTATTATTACCTTTACTTTTTTAGGGTAGGTGTGGATGATGCAAATACTGTACTCAATAACTTTTCTTCTGTATTAATTTACATTTACTTTTTTGACTAACTTGTGTTAGGCATTGACTATTTGATTTTTGAGTATTTTGTTGCACCAATTTCATTTATTGTAATTGAAATGATTTGTAAAACGATGATAATGTAAATTCAATTAGAAAAAGAATTTTATGCCATTCATAAGTGTCATTTCCGTGAGCTACATGAATAATGTGATCTGAATTTTGGTGTTTGATTTCGTTATATAAAAATGAAAAGAATAATATAAATAAAAAAATAGTTGGGATTGCTGGCGAGCTTACACCACTTTAATACATGCTGTATGTAGATCGTATAGTACACACCGTGAATCTACAGAACAATTTGAAATTAATTTATATAAATGTATCTAATATTTCCAAATATTTTGTAGGATCAAATAAGTACAGTGTAATTCTTTAAAAAATAAAATAAGATATTTAAAAAAATATTTTATAATAGACGAGAAGGACGTTCAGCTGATGGTAATTCATACCACCTGTCCATTACAATGACGTGCCGCTCAGGATTATTGAAAAACCCAAAATTCTGAGCGGCACTACAACTGCGCTCGTCACCTTGAGACATAAGTTGACAAACCTCATTTGCCCAGTAATTTCACTAGCTACGGCGCCCTTCAGACCGAAACACAGTACAGATAAACAGTACTACTTCACGGCAGAAATGGGTGCCGTTGTGGTACCCATAATCTAGCCGGCATCCGGTGCAAAGGAGCCTCCCACTGGTAATAAATCTTAAACACCTATTGTAAAGTCGCGGTAAAATTGGGTTCAATTGAGATACGCTACTTGCAATATGACTCGGCGACGACTACCCCGCGTGAAAAGACACTTACAATAGGCCCGAAAGGAACAGACTCTAGAAAATTTGCAGTAGCTATATTAATATCTACAAAGTAATCAACACACTGGTCACGTGACTGCAAAGGGTTTTTTATATGTAAAAGATGTGGTGAGGCAACGTTTGGAATTACAGACATAAATATGATTCGCATTTTGACCTGATGTCTGCTGGTCATTAACTGATCAAGCCGAGTAAGTCCTCTGAGTGTCCCAGGCGCTCTTTTCTTCCGTACTACTTACTTAGTTGGTTTACTCCTCCCGGCGAAAACCTAGATAATATAAACAAAAGTTAAATAAGTAAATATTTTATTTGAAGGTATGCAGGGGGCATACCGTTTGCTAATGGAAATAATGTTACTTACGAACGATAGTGTGAATAATACATTCAATAATAAAATATTAATTAATACAGGTTATCTCATGAAAATATTAATTTTCTTCATAACCACCGATTTGGAATGATGCTTATGTTAGAAGAATCGCAAATGAACTTATTAATTGCTCTTTTAATAATATCTCTTATTTATTTTAGATTATTATTTCATCAAGTCCAAAAAGGGAGCTCAACTGCTGTGCATAAGTGGATACACATTTTACAGAAAAAGACATTATGGCCGAAAAACCCACTGGGCTTGCTCAACTCACCACAGAAGAGGTTGTTGCGCACTCATACATACAATAGGAAATGATATTGTTAAAGCAAATTATATACATAACCATTGAATTTTGTATTTTATTTCATAATTTAAGGAACATATTTGAATGCAAATAATAGCGCAAAAAAGATATACAACTTTGTATTTTGATGGTTGCGAAACTGCAGTGTACTTCCTTGTTTGGAGAGTAACTCTGATGATGCCTTACTAAAATTTGATGTTATAAATGCTCTCCACTCTGTAGCTAGGTGAGTTCTGCTGAGAGAAGTCAAAAATTCAACTCCATCGGTCTATCATTAATATTTTACTTGGTTTATAGTAAACCATCTAAATTATAATTCAGAAATCATAATATTTGGTCTTCTCTTGGTCCAGCAATATTTAGCCTAGCCATTCATTCCGCCATAACATAATTTAAATCATAATTTAATGTTTGGTAGACTGTTTGTGATGATTTAAAAGTTGTAATAATTGCTCAATGGGCCTTGAGTTAAATTTTTCGAAATGCGAACTTTTTATTAGCAAACATTTTCTTTCCGACCGGGTTGATATTATCAATAAATTTAACGTTCTGGACCCCAATATTAAAGCTTTGGATTAGGGCTGTTGCTTCGACTGCCGACGACGGCAAGCGTTCATATTTACTTATTTGCTTATTAAATAGGGTGGTACAAATTTTAATCATACTATCAGTGTCAAATGCTAATTTGTAGACAATGAACATCCCCGCATCTCTTTTCAGGCAAACTTTACTTGGCACATCTGTATAAACATTTATGGCATATTATCATCAAAAACGTAAATTATGTTATGTTTTATTTATTAATTTTAATTGGTACACAGAACAGAACAACAGCAAATAAATTATTAATAAGCAAACTAAAAGTTAACAAACTCGACGAGTTTTACACAATATTAATAATAGTGTGTGCATAAAAATACATAAACGTAAATTATTATAAAAAATAAAGTATAAATTCCCACTTTTAAAAAGAATTGGTAACTATTTAAGTATTGTAGGTTTCCATTTATTATATACAAATGAACTGTGGATGTCAGGTGCACGTTCACGAGTCTGTCACGATCGGTTCACAGCAGATTCTAAAGATAGGGTTGACAGACACATTACTAATGCAAAAAATAAATAGAGGGAGAGTGTAGACGCCGTTAAGACTTTTTGGGTAGTCTTAGGTTCGTTAAGTTGGATATATTGTGCAATGGCACAATATTTACTTCTATTACGTACAAATAATAAATATAATAGAAATATGATTAATATCTTAAAGTATTTCGAATAAGGTCCCTAAGCAATGTAATTTGAGAGAACTCTCAAGTTTCTATCTCCTCATAACTTCGTGAGACGTTCTGACAAAATAATTTTTAAATAAAAACTACCCTTATTTATCTATAAATTTAATAAATTTAGCATTTTGACATTTCAGCGAAATACGTGACGTCACAACGAGGAAAAACATTAATATCGTACGACGGCTTTACGTTTTGTAGAACTGTTAAAAAAACGAAAATGGAACTTGCTGTGAAAAAGTATCGATGGATTTGTTCCACTCATAACAACAAGGGCTGCAGCGCTACGATCACTACAGTTGACGATGAAATAATAAATATTAAGAATGAACATAATCATTCAAAACGACAATCTATGAAAAGTTAAGAGTTACTTGTCGTATATTGTACCAAACTTACCATTGATATGCTTATAAAACTTCAAACTGATTTTAATTTTCATAACTATTGTAATCAACTAAATAGTGAATTCCCATGCCCGTACACTTTAGAAAGTTTTATACAGTCCAAGAAACCTGGACAAAAATTAAAGAACAGTAGAACATGGCGGACACTTGGCTGTTGGTTTTTTCAATTAAAGAACAGTTGAACATGGTGGTCACTTGGCTTTTGTTTTTTTCAATTAAAGAACAGTTGAACATGGTGGTCACTTGGCTGTTGTTTTTTTTTCAATTAAAGAACAGTTAACATGGTGGTCACTTGGCTGTTGTTTTTTTTTAAATCAAAGAACTGTAGAACGTGGCGGACACTTGGCTGTTGCTCTTTTTATTTTAAAGAACAGTAGAAAATGGTGGTCACTTGGCTATTGTGTTTTATAAATTAAAGAACAATGGGATGTAGATCTTGATAACCGAAAGGTTGGTAAATCCATGGGAAGGGAAATGTTCATCATGGTGGACACTTGGCTGATGTTTTTTTTTAAATTAAAGAACAGTAGAACATGATGGACACTTGGCCGTGGATTTTTTATATTAAAAAACTCTAAAACATGGTGGACACTTGGTTATTGTTTTTTTAATCAAAGAACATGGTGGACCCTTGGCTGTTTTTTTTTTAATTAAAGAACGGTAGAACATGGTGGACACTTGGCTGCTTTCGAGTATGAACTTAGATTTGGTTGAGTTATAAACGATTTTTCACAATATTTTTAATGATCTCGTTCAAGCACGGTATAATTATTTGCATGTCACATCCAGATACATATTTCATCCTAGTTTTAAATTTTCGTAACTCTGAGAGTGAAATTGTTTTCAATTGCGTTCGAATATTGCCTGTAACTGAAACAATAAAATAAACGACAAAATTGATATCAAAAATCTTCACAAGAAGATAATAAAAAGTAGTTGAGTATTATAAGGTACTCTTATTGTAGATCAATCTATTTTTGTAATGAATGATCGATGTGTTGTGTTTGTTAATTTTTACGTAAATGTCCTGGTAATTTAAATAATAAATTAAATCAAGGATTTTTAATTTTGTTTTTTCTTTAGTATGTATCCCATAGTTTTGTGTGCCCATTTTTTTAAATGATAATTCCGGTTAAAAATATGCTTTACTTACAAGTTTTAATACTCACTCAATCATTTATATCTAAATAAAATTATTATAAACTTTTTGTATAGTTTTAGTGTCTTTCGTAACATCAAAGCGAGGAAATACATTAATTCTGTGCGACGGATTTACGTTTTACAGAAATTTAAAAAAAGCGAAAATAGAAATCACTGCTAGTAAGTTTAGATGGGTTTGTTCTACACACGGCAGTAGAGGCTGCCGGGCTTACATCATTACAATACATGATGAGATAGTACATATTATGAATGTACATAATCATTTAAGAAGGATTTATTGAGTTTCATTGACAGACAAACATTTTGCAAGACTCAAACTGTGTTGTTAATAAACGCGAAGAAAAGTTATTCCAAATTTAGAACTTTTTGTTTTTATCTTACTTTTGTCACTTCAAAATTACATGACAGGGAGAAGTAATTTTAATCTTGGAGTAAGTTTACATTCCTAAGACTGAAAAAGTACAGAGACTCAACAATTTTAAACAAATAAAACAAGATGTTTCGAGGGGATATATTGAGCTCTTGAAAGCTCAAAGAGATATCAGATGATTCATAGCTATTTAGCATCATTCACTCCTATTCCAAGTAAACAGAGATTATCTAAAGACCTGTATCGCATGCGAATATTATGTCAAACGTAGCGGTCAAATTGTTTTCAAGGGAAACCCTGCTTGCAATATGTCTTGGATCTTCTTCAGCTTATTCTATCAAGAAGGTATTTAATGCTTCCAATAATATTTACATGCCATGCATGGTACAACCGAATACCATCAAAGTTTTTTTTCCTTCATTCTATTTAATTTCTTGATAATATGATCACAAATTAAACTAATTCCAAGTCGCATGTAGTGATGTATGTCCAAATGCTTTCTATGTCTGAATGAAAGAAATATGAAAATACTTACTACCATCTGATTACACCTTAATTGGAAAGTATTTAAATAATGAGATTTCATTTTTCTTGTTCTAGTATCTTATACTACATCGCGGAGGGGAAAACCCATGATTATTTGCAATGGTTTTACGTTTTATAAACATGTGCAAAAAACAAAAACGGAAGCTGCCATAAACAAGTTCAGATGGATTTGTTCTACACATGGCAATAAAGGATGCCGTGCGTTCATCATCACGATCGGTGACGAAATAGTAAATATTATGAATAGACATAATCATTCAAAACGTAGTCTTTAAGAATATGTTACTCGAAACACTATCTCGTATAACAGGCGATCGATGAAATAATAATTGTGAATATTATGAATCAATTACCATTAGAGTTAATAAGTTGGTATTTTATCAAAGGATTAAACTGTTTCGGAATGTAGATTTCATAAGGGTTTACTAGAACCAGAATAACACTATTAATTAAAAAAATACTTAAAGTGACTTTATTATGCACTAAAAATATAATTTAATTAAATTTTTATTTAGAAATCAGGCGACTCCCAATATATTGATTATTTACAAGGAATTTTAACAAATCGTATGAGTTAATGAAAATACTTTTCATGGTTTTCTTGTTTTAGTTTCTTACATTACGTCTCGGAGGGGAAATACCATGATTCTGCTCGACGGATTTACGTTTTGCAGGCAGGTCATGAAAACGAAAATGGAATTAACTGTGAAAAAATATCGATGGTGTTGCTCCACTCATAATAATAAGGGTTGCAGCGCCTTTATAACAACTCTCAGAGATGAAATTATTAATTTTAATAATAATCACAACCATTCGAAAAGATGTTCGTGAGTGGATTGCAGTGAGTAAAATGAAACATCATAATTTACATTTAGGATTAGTATTATATGCAATAATTAAGCTTTAATCATACAAATTTACCCAATATTAAAATCAAAAGCTAATTTTGATATGGCATCTAACTTTATTATAGCCTGAGATAGTAGAGTTTATTATGAGAGTAACACTTCTCATAACTGAAATTCATTAAACTGCTCCTGAAGTGGCATACGAAATGTAATGTAAGTTGCATTTTTTGTACGTGATTTTATCTCTTTTGGAATATTTTACTTCCTTTCCGATGGGAACGGGAATTGGGTTGGAACGCTCAGTAACCAGTAAATACAAGAGTGATGCAATGATTCAGAAACGTAAAGGTCTTATACTTGAACTTAGCTAGATTTGGATAATAGTAACTTATTATCTAGATCTATAGATAATCTAAAGTAAGATGAAGTAAGATCTAAAGTATACAGAAGAAAGCACTGGAGAAGTTAGGTAGAATTGCCGGTAAGATCTTGGTATTCATCTATTTTTAAGTCAGCCTTATTCTGGTTTATTGAGGAGTAATACAAAAATAAAGAATTATTTATCTGATTTAAGCTGTTTTTTTATAATATTATTATAAAAGTAATATTTTCATTTCTCATACTCGGAAAGTAATGTTGACTTGATGTGATTATTGGGTGGAAAATGCTGCTTCCCTCCATAGAGAGGGAAAAACTCATACAAATTACTTTCCACCTAAAATTTTTTTGAGTGGAATAAGCCGCAACAATTACGCGGTGAGTTCCATATTTAAAATTTTAAAAGTCGACATAAATTGTCCTTATTTGACAATTAATTTTAAATAGGTACTACTAGGTAATATTATGATATATTATCAATGAATAGTTTAGATAAATAACTAGTTTTATTTTCCTCATATTCGAAATGAAAAGTAAAGTAAGTTTCACAGGTAAAATAATCAATTCCTACTCGGACTATAGACGCCCTTGCTGCGCTCGGGCGTCCTAATACCTCGGGAATTGATTCTTTCGACTCATGGTTAACAATCTACTATTGTTGCAAAATAACTATATATCTTGTTTCGTTAAAGAAAATCATGATATATAAGATACAAAACATTTTGGCATATAAGATTTTGTAATTTGATATTTTGATTTAAATAAAAAGTTTTAAACATATTTCAGCAACGTTCGTAACCTCCATAAGAGGCAATACGTTGATACTGTACGATGGTTTTACGTTCTACAGACAATCTATGAAAACGAAAATGGAAAGTGTCGTGAACAAATATAGATGGAGATGTTCCACGCATAACAAGAAAGGATGCAGTGCTGTCATTTATACAATATATGATGATATAGTTAGTGTTAATAATAAACATAACCATTGTAAAACGATTGTGATGTGAACCATTGAGCAATTGGATGACAACAATCGATAGTCTTCTTAATACGTAAAAATGCAAATAAAAAAAGTAAATCACATCCCGCTAGAATTTGTTTTTTCAGAACAACGTCCGTCGGATCAAGCAATGAAAATATTGTTATACCGCATAATTAAATTAAATAACGTGTAATTAAATATCATAAAATTATTTTTATACGATTAGAGGGAAATTATGATTTTTATTATAAAATTTGTATATAAAGAGAAATTATATATTGAAATTTATTTAATTCTCCTCCATTGGTTGTGGTATTAAATAACGTATTCAGTAGAGTTTACCAGTGGGAGGCTCCTTTGCACAGAATGCCGGCTCGATTATGGGTACCACAACGGCGCCTATTTTTGCCGTGGAGCAGAAATTTGTAAGTATTACCGTGTTTCGGTCTGAAGGGTGCCGTAGCTAGTGAAATTACTGGGCAAATGAGACTTAACAACTTATATCTCAAGGTTGTAGTGCCGTATAGAATTTTTGGGTCTTTCAAGAATCCTGAGCGGCACTGCATTGTAATGGGCAGCGCGTATCAATTACTATCAGCTGAACGTCTGGCTCGTCTCATCCCTTATTTTCATAAAAAAAAGACATATGAGTTATAGCTTGATAGCTGATGTATGATTCAAATGGTTTAGTTTTCAGCTAACGTCAGGGTGACGGTGTGTGCTCTTCGTAAACAGTCACTCTGATAATTTTTCCCTAACGCACCATAAGAAGTTTAACTTAAAAAAATATTGTATACACAGGTATATTTAAATCAAGTTAAATCACAGATACGTGATCAATTTTGATTTGTTAATGTGTGCGTTAGATAGTAATTAGCAAGTTTAATATTCAATATACTCAGAAGTTAATACCAAGCGTGACTGACTATTTACTAGAAACATAGTTCATATAAAACATATGCGTTCACTGAAATTTTTATATTAATACCCTTAGGAGAGCTTATTTTCGTTACTTTATTCAAATAGTTTTGAGTTGCAAAAAGACGTAAAGCTTATATTTTTGATGTTTCAGGTAAATTTGTGACGTCGCAGCGTGGAAATACATTACTTTCTTACGACGGTTATACTTTTTGTAGAAAAATAAATAAAAACAGGATGGGGAGCTCTGGGGATAAATACCGATGGAGTTGTTCTACGCATAACAGTAAAGGCTGTACGGCGGTCATCATTACAATAAGTGGCGAAATAGTCAAGGTTAACAATAACCACAACCATTCTAAGAAGAGTCAAATAATTGACTACGAGTAACTTAAGGCGACACTAAATGCCAGCGACCTTGAGCGATATGAGTTCACGGCTGCCGGCCCGCCATCTATGTAACAAAGCCAATATTTTCAAAATTCTTGGGTGGAAAACAGTTTATATACTTACAATCCTCGTTATTCTCTACTAATCTGAATAAATGGACCTACACAAAAAAGTATAAGCTATAAGAATAACTTCTCTGAGTGAAGTACCAAAAAAATGCGTCACGCCATGCCAGAAAACATGTTTGACTTCAAAGAAAAGTGGTAGTTCAAAAAGGCTCGGCAGTGTTAACTATAACCAACAGCAAGCATTAGCAACCCTACAAATAAGACTTAAGGATATGTGTAACAGGATTAAGTAGTGTTCATAGCTTGAAATGCTATACTTTCACCACAAAACTTGTCTAAAAACACCATGTTTGCGTGTTTTCTGCTTACTCTTCGCCTTAATAAGGAAACTGACACTAGTCACATGTCTACTTGAACCGCGTACAGGTTATATTTTTATTAATGTTGTGATCACTTTTCTTCGTTTTCGCACACCTTTAACTTGAATTACAATTCATCTTATGTGAAGCCTACTTTCATAAAATATTAACTTTAATTTTTATGACATGAACAAAATCCTGCCTTCATGCAAGAGTTCTATTCTACAAAATATTATACACCTAAATTTGGTTTTATCATTCTAAGTATTATTGTTTCGATAATTATTCTATATGGTTTTTTTTGTATACTTTTTATCAAGTATTTTCAATTCCCTTTAGTTTAAAAATGTGTCGATTCGGAAATAACATAATATTGTGTTTGGTAAATCGCTTCTTTAAAATAAATAATAAGAGATGGTTTGTGACACAAACACTTTTTATTTATTACATTAAATTATCATTACTTTTTCGAATCTACTTGTAAGAACGACTTTTTGACGAATTTGCGAACTCATTCTTGAGACATAAGTTGCCAAGTCTCATTTGCCCAATAATTTCACTAGTTATGGCGCCCTTCAGACCGACACACAATAATGCTTACACATCACGGTTTCTCGGCAGAAATAGGCGCCGTTGGAAGAAATATTTGGTTGGCAGAATTATGCACAAGATGCCGGCTTAATTATACCCATAATTAAGCCGGCATCTTGTGCATAGGAGCCTCCCACTGGTGATAACCTTCAAGGCTGAAGGTTCCCTAAGTCCCTAATTTATATTATATTATTAGAAATACTGCAGTCGGTAACTGACAGTTGCAGGTAACACCCTCATTGAGAATATGGTTATGGAATAATCTCTTGCCATTTTGTATGTTTTTTTTTAATTGAGTATAAACGTACGTGTATGGTGTATACATGTAAACTAGTTTACACCGGCTAGACATATTACACCGATAAAAGATAAACGCAGCTATAATTACACTCATTAAAATGCTGAGGCTGAGATTTTGACTTTTAAAATTGAATACGTTGAAGGGCTATCGTCACTATTGTTATCGTATATACTATACGATGGAATGGATTAAAAACATGATCCTTAAGGAAATGAAGGACAAACGGGCAAACATACGGTTCAATTAATACGTACGTGTCATTGGACGACTGATATAGCCCAGTGGTTAGTGACACTGCCTACAAAGGTAGAGGTCGCGGTCCACATCCCGGTAGGTGCAAACATTTATATGATGAATATGAATGTTTAAAACTTTAATCATCGCGGAACTTTAACATTGGAATTATAATATAATAATAATAATATTTCGATGCAATTGATTGCATGTAGAGTGGTCGCGGTGGAACTGCAGAAGCGGCAGGATAATCTTGACACATTGACACTATGTACTTATTGAATGGTTTATGTTATGTATTTAAGTATGTATTTTGTTTTAAATATATCGTTGTCTTGTTCCCATAGTACAGGCTATACCTAGGGGCAAGGTAATTTGTGTAAAAGTGTGTCAATATTATTATTATTATATTGGGCCTAGCTATTGCGCCTAGAACTTGAAAACTTCATTGAAAAAGTTTTCTAAAATAAAACTTTTTCAATAATAAAAAGTTAAATAAAAAAAAAACTTTTTCTATAACCCTTTCAGTTAACCAATTTTGTATATATTTCAGCAATATTCATCAAATCACAAAAAGGAAATGCCTTAATTCGTTACCAGGGTTTTACATTTTGCAGAAAAATTATGAATACGAAGCTGGAAAAATCTGTTAATAAATATCGGTGGAGATGTTCAACCCATAGTAACAGAGGTTGTACTGCGTTCATTTATACATTAGATGATGAAATTATAAGAGTCAGTAATATACATAACCATATTTGTAAGTAATGCAAACACAAAAATAAATATTCTATATTTGCCTTATTTGATTTTTTGTTTACAAATAAGGGATCTTTGAATATATAAAAAAATATTTTATTAAAAAAAATATTGTTATAAATTTAATACATATAAAACAAGGAAATCCGTGAATTTTTTTTAATGGGAGAGGAGGAGAAACGTGGGCTCGGGTCACCAGATGTGAAGTGATCACCGCCGCCCACATTCGCTTCTTTTCTCTTCCCTCATTTCTCATACCACAGGAACATTTTAAGTCTTTCAACTAAAACAAATTTATTTTTTTACGACATGTATTTATTTATTGGTGTTTGAGTAATAAATAAATAAAATAATCGAAATTACTACCTTTAGCTTGAATGCAGGCTTTTATTCTATTTGACGTCCGCAACGGCGACTTCTAGCCAAGCTTGGGTAGTTCGTGGTGTAGAATCTTGCTGGGTCCAAGATACATTATTACAACTAAGATGTTCCACAACACGATCTAAGACAGCTTCTTGATACATTTTTATAACTAAGATGTTTCACAACACGATCTCAGACAGCCTCTTGATCCATTTTTATATCTAAGATGTTTCACAACACGATCTAAGACAGCTTCTTGATACATTTTTATAACTAAGATGTTTCACAACACGATCTATGACAGCCTCTTGATACATTTTTATAACTAAGATGTTTCACAACACGATCTCAGACAGCCTCTTGATCCATTTTTATATCTAAGATGTTTCACAACACGATCTAAGACAGCTTCTTGATACATTTTTATAACTAAGATGTTTCACAACACGATCTAAGACAGCTTCTTGATACATTTTTATAACTAAGATGTTTCACAACATGATCTATGACAGCCTCTTGATACATTTTTATAACTAAGATGTTTCACAACACGATCTCAGACAGCCTCTTGATCCATTTTTATATCTAAGATGTTTCACAACACGATCTAAGACAGCTTCTTGATACATTTTTATAACTAAGATGTTTCACAACACGATCTAAGACAGCTTCTTGATACATTTTTATAACTAAGATGTTTCACAACACGATCTATGACAGCCTCTTGATACATTTTTATAACTAAGATGTTTCACAACACGATCTCAGACAGCCTCTTGATCCATTTTTATAACTGAGATGTTTCACAACACGATCTAAGACAGCTTCTTGATACATTTTTATAACTAAGATGTTTCACAACACGATCTATGACAGCCTCTTGATACATTTTTATAACTAAGATGTTTCACAACACGATCTCAGACAGCCTCTTGATCCATTTTTATAACTGAGATGTTTCACAACACGATCTAAGACAGCTTCTTGATACATTTTTATAACTAAGATGTTTCACAACACGATCTATGACAGCCTCTTGATACATTTTTATAACTAAGATGTTTCACAACACGATCTCAGACAGCCTCTTGATCCAGTTTATAACTGAGATGTTTCACAACACGATCTATGACAGCCTCTTGATACGTTTTTATAACTAAGATGTTTCACAACACGATCTCAGACAGCCTCTTGATCCATTTTTATAACTGAGATGTTTCACAACACGATCTAAGACAGCCTCTTGATACATTTTTATAACTAAGATCTTTCACAACACAATCTAAGACAACCTCTTGATACATTTTTATAACTAAGATGTTTCACAACACGATCTAAGACAGACTCTTGATACATTTTGGCTGAAGGCCACTCTTTTCACAAAAATGAATCTTTTTGACTCCTAGATACGACTCCTCCTCACTTCACATCAAATTAAAATATTTTTATTCAATATAGAATGTAATTTCACTTATTCAATCAAAGTCAAAAAACAACCACCCATCCGGAAAAGTATGCCTCAGACCTGAGAAGGAGAAACACAAGATACAAAAAACTAGGTGAAATTAAAAAAAGGTTATTATGAATATAAAACATATACACTAAGCCGACTACTAAACTTAGTGGCAAAGTTTTATAAAATGTTGTAGTCGAAAGTTTTAAAAACTTCGTTAATTCACATTTCAGTAAAATTGTTGCAGTGCAATACGTGAGATCACAACGAGGCAGCACTTTGATACTCTACGATGGATATACATTTTTCAGATCAATCCAACACAGAAAAATTGAACGTTCTCTGCAAAAATATCGATGGAGATGTTCCACACATAGTGGCAAAGGTTGCACCGCGTCCATTTACACACTGAAAGATGAAATTATTAAAGTGAAAAATGATCATAACCATGCCTGTAATTCTAATTGGTAAGCACAGAAAGGCTAGCCGTATTTATAAATGGTCTTTGAATTCCTAGAAATAAAATCTTTATGAATAATTTTTCAGCTGTTATTTTCTTAATTGCTAAATTGACTAAAATTAAAAAACTATTAGACAATCAGACAACTGAAAAATATTAAATTTTTTAGATTTAAATATAAAAAAAACTATTTTAGATTCTTTATATAATAATTAATATGGATATGCATTGTATCTTATAGTAAATATAGACTAACACAATTCTGTATCCTTATTATGTGTTTTTAATGTTTACCAATATATTATCTATATCTCATTTTGTATACTAATGACGTACCTTGTGCCACCTTTAATATAAGTATTATGTATATTTGCTTAAAAATTATAATATGATTTAATATTTATTATAATTATTTATTTATAATTCTATTTTATAACTCTATAAATTTACAACATGTACATGAAAAAAAATTACAATGGGAAAACTACAACAGCTGTTTACTCCAAATGTCACGAGGGGCTGCTGAAAACCAGTGTTGTGTTGGTGTCTTCTGCACTGACCAACAATATACTGAGTCAGCTCCTTTTAGCGGGGAATCACGCGCCGCACAGTTATTTAATATCTTGTTTTTGTTTATATTTTAATAATTTTTGTTTCATTTAATTAAATTTTTTTGAACTTTAAGATTTATACTGTAAATTGAGTGTTAAGTGTTTCTATTCTATTCTATTCTAAAAGTCCTATATCGAGACTCATTTCTGTGACAAAACGAGGCGACGCGCTAACCGGTTGTAATAATTTTAAGTACTTTTGGCTCCGACACGCACCCAAAACTTTTTAAACTACACTTACCAAATTAGCTGTTTTTATTAACCTAGTAACACTTCTATTTACAATGGTACAATAAATATGGACAAGTATTCACATCTCTTTCTCTTCCGCTTGTCAGAATGAGACGGATGAAAGGATGCAACCAGCACACAGGCAGAATTGAAAACTTAAGAGTCGCTCTTTTTTTTAAAGACCCAGTGAGCAATGATTAACTATATTGTATTTTGTGTACAGAAATTCATTGCCGGTGAATGTGAACGGCGTACAAGAACGTGAACAATTACAAACTAGTGCTATTTACTCGGTATTACAGATCAGTATCATAACCTAGTGATAATTGATACTTATTTACACCGCAAATCTGTAAAAGCTAATATTTTTTAGCTTTAACATACCTCGTGTACATATAATAAAAGAGAATTAACCCCGGTTGGTAGCAATAGGCAGATGTGAAGAATTTTACAAACCAAATAAGTCGAGTATCATTCCATCGAGGCTGAATTATATTTCATCACTAAAGGATTTAAGCGTTTAAAAATTCATGCTCAAAAAGTATGATAAAACTATTTCAACGTTAAAATGATTGAAATCTCTTTCTTATGTCAATACGTTTAGTCAAACTGACGCACATGCAAAATATTATTTTAGCCAGACTTATAATTTGACAATAGCTATCATACAAAGATAATATATTGATGTCCGGTTACACTCCAAATATTACGAAAAAGATACCCTGGAAAAGATGTCTAAGTCGAAAGATAAATTTTGAAAAATTTTATTTAATCGAGGGAACATTTTAATAACCAGTAAACCGAATTATTTTATATAAATAAAAAATTATATTTAAGTTTATATTTCTCTCATTAAAGGTTACCTTAACTTTTCAGATCCAAATCCATTTTCCACAGTACCCCAGAGCATTAAGAAGTAACACATATATACAGAAACCAATAAATAAACATACAAAATTTCCCCTTTATAAAAGTGTAAGTTTTGATTAAAAATTCCTCTCTTTCATCAGGGTTTAAAAAAATACCTAACTGCTACTCCACTAATGTCACTGTCCAAATCGGGTTCTAAATTCAATATACGCAGCTTAAACTGAAAAAATGTTAACATTGCTGCTTAATATTTTAAACAACTGGAGTAAACGCAGAAATGTATAGATATGGCATTTGAAGCATTTTATGGTGTCATTTGTGGCATGTTCCATATTTCAGCCTTGTATGACGTGAATTGTCTATAATATGTATAGAACGACATTGGTAATACTATTCTTTTCTTA
Source organism: Leptidea sinapis (assembly GCF_905404315.1). Classification (NCBI taxonomy): domain Eukaryota; kingdom Metazoa; phylum Arthropoda; class Insecta; order Lepidoptera; family Pieridae; genus Leptidea; species Leptidea sinapis. The sequence goes on along the minus strand of NC_066275.1, from coordinate 5,056,733 downwards.
ATATTTAATTTTGAGAAAAGTTTTCATGTTTATGGATCTCGCTCTTATTTGATCTAATTTTTCATGTTGTTTCAGCAACGTTTGTGACGTCTCGTCGAGGTCACACGCTGATTATGTATGACGGTTTTACGTTCTGTAAACAAGTGAAGAGAACCAAAGTGGAGCTTCTATTAAAAAAGTATCGCTGGCCTTGCTCCACGCACAACAACAAGGGGTGCAATGCTTCGATCATGACTATCGACAATGAAATTATTAATATTAATAATACGCATAATCATAAGAGAAGAAGCATGTAATTTAAATATAACTTTGAGGCGACAACGACGTATCATGTGAAATATCTTAATTATTGAGAAACTAAGGGTCAGTTTCTACAAGTAAGGCTGCATTTAGTACTCGGCCGACATAAATAAAAATTTGTGTTCTGGCAATTTCTAATACATTGTACAAATTTCTCCTTCAATTAGGCGCTATGTAATAATTGTGAATATCTTCTCCGACTTTAATTCCGTAATCGTTTACATAAGTAGTATGCACATAAATAATAAGGTTGATATATATGATAAGGTTAAAACTGGTTACGTTTTTATTTGCAATTGTGCACGCGCAATCATGTTTGCTGTCAGATGAGCACGTAATGCAGGCAAAAGTAGCAAATTGTCATAGGCTAGATAAGTTAATGGCTACATAAAAGTTCCGAGTAAGATAGATTGCGTCTCACAATCACTTTACCGCTATGTTTATTTACTAGATGACCTATCGGCAAGTCGGTTTAGCGACAGCGCTCTCTATGTTCCGTTTGATGAAATGAAAATATTACTGTTTCTTATACGGAATAACGTAACACATCTTAATGGCTGGCTTTTAATGCAAATTTTTATTTCTAATTTTACAATTTTTTATTTGTATATCTCTAAATAGCAATTCCTCCACTAGTTTCACAATGAAATCAATCATCATATACTTAGATTAAGGATTGGTCTACGCTTCGCTCCAACTAGATACCGCACTACCTGAGATTAATAGCTTTTTTATTACGGCAACTTTATATTATAGTGTGTATTGGCTATTTGTAAAGGTTGTATGCGTCATGTTATTTTACATTGAAATTAATAAAATATAAAATACTTCCAGATGATATGTGATCTCAGTGTCTTTCTTATTTCTTGTAGTCTTATTTTTACAAAGTTTTAGTTTAAATTAAAAATTTTAGTATATACATACCATGTATTATTTTCTAAGCATGTACCAAACATAATTTGACATTATTTTGTCAAATGCTTGTCCATCTGTCAGGATATCCAGTACGCGGACCGTAACTATGATATTTGCTACTAGATCCATCCTATATTTCAAATGGTGCTTCCTCTGCTAGTTAACTCTCTTTATATATTGTGGAAAGCAAATGATGTCTTTAATCGAAAGATGAGTAGCAAGAAGCATTTTCGTAACTTCATTTATATATTCTGAAACAGGACATAAAAATCAACTAATTCCAATCAAATTTCTAATACTGGACTCTCGTTTTACGATGGAGTATTTAACTATTTTCGAATCATGTATTTAAATTTTCAATAAACTTACTATATAAATCGCATCATATAGATAGGGATTTAAATAAGAGTAAACTCTATTAGTTTAAGTAATAAACTAAGGCATGAAAGCAGCAGGTGTTCATATACAATATTATTGTTATATTTTAATCTAAATAAATAGTTACCGACCCAACACAACAGCTAAAAGTTCGAGCGTAATGAACATACCAAAGCATTTGATGACATACACTACAAAAATTTTACATAAAGATATTAATCTTATAAAATTGTTTATTTTTTCTCCAGTTCCAAGTAAGTATGTGGTGTGATTAAGGACCAAATTTTTGACATTTCATTTGGACTATGCTATTTTAAATATTTAAAGAGCCGAAACACCTTTATAATTAATTTTGCCCATACATTACCAGAAATATTGCAAAGGCATAGCATTGTGTTCGTCACATTGAGACGCACATATTTCATTAGCCCAGTAATTTAATTAGCTCCGGGACCTTTAAACTGAAACAATAATGTTAAATTTTTAATAATTCACAATATTGCTTGACAGGATAAAAAGGAGCCGCTGTAGTTAGTACTCATTAAGCCAGAATTTGTTCAACGTTACATCCTAATAGAAAGTTGAATGACAATTCAAAGATAAATTATTATCGGATGATAAGCTTAGGTACATAAAATGGGCATGGCTACAAAGTATCAAGGTAAATAAATATATAAAAATGGACCATGTCTTTGTACTTTTACTAGATATTTAATTATGCAAAAAATTATTACTATTTCTTTTATATTTGTACTATTTGTCGTGTATAAAAACAGTCACTGGATAATTGTTGGCAATATAATTGTAGATTTTGACTTTTACGCTTTAACATAGCGAAAAATAAGCAAACATGAAACCATAAAGTACTTATTGTAAGTTGTACTTAGACAGTTTAACCTTAGTATTTTTGAATGTTCATTACTTGATTCCCTTAAAATATTAAATTTCTATATTTTTATTTTGACACAACTTTAACAAGACTTTTTTTTAAATAGAATTGTTTTAAGATATTCTTTCCAGTTTAATTATAAATATTTTTTTTACGAAATAAATCACTAAATTTCTTATAAATCATCAATCAAATAGTTCAATATGAATTAATTATCTTGTCAATCGTGACAGTACCAATTGATAACACCTAAACACATATTATCGCAATATTTAATAATTTACATTAATGTTGCCTTGATTAAAGTATTTCTATATTTGAATAATTTTGTGCAAATAAACGCATGTATTTTAATCGAATTTAAGGAAAATTTTAATTTAATTTCAAGCTGATCTTTCTAGGGCCCTGCGTAAGAGACGTGGCCCAGGGCCCATAGTAATCTGAAACAACGCCTTTGTAATTGAACTAAATAGCTTATAAGAAACATATTATATACATATATTAATAAAAAAAGCTTGACAGTACTGATAACTTTTAGATTATGAATTCGTGAAGTCACAACGTGGTCGGAAACAACTAAAAGTAGGAGGTTATCTGTTCAGCCAGCGAACAAAGCACCTGAGCTTGAAACAGCGATGGTTTTGTTCAAGTCATGTGTACCGAGGATGTACCGCCCGCGCCTATACAGTCAACGACGAAATTCTCAGCCTACGGAACATACACAATCATTGAAGTGGAATGCTGCTTTGAAATTGGAACAGAACGTATAAAGACAGATTTTGGATTCCACATTTATCATGTCTAACGCAAATTATTACATTTTTATTAACTAAGTTTCAGTTTAAGTTAGACAACTCACTCGTAACATATAATTAACATAATAAATTTGACATAAAATTCTGTTCATTAATTAATCGGATGAGAAATGTCACATTCTATTCAACTATAAAGTCTATACAAAAATAATGATACTTAATATAATTAAGATCCTCAACGCCCGAAAACTTGGAAAAATGCGTTTTCCCAGAGATTAATCCTAGCATCTACATCGTGAAATACTTATATTTTAAATGTGAAGTTTGTTTGTTTAAATGAATGTTTGAATGTATATATCTGTCCTTTTCCTTTGATTTCCCGGGACATTTGCAACCAATTCTATAATTTGTTTCAGACCATGTACCACTAGTCTTAGTAGCATTAGTAACTATTATTGTAATTGGATGTTTTTCATTGATGAATTATGTATAATAAGTAGCCAATTGTTATATTATGTATAATTTAGAAAAAATGGAGTAATGAATTTATTATTACTAACTTAGGTCAATTAATGTTATAATACGTGCATTATTATTATAAAATATATGAATGTTTTAAATTAGTAATGCCTGTTACTTATTTAAGTAATATTATATGAATTGATTTTAAAAAAAGTATTTGAGCCGAATCAACTCATCGGCAATACTAACAGTGAGTTAATTAACCTTTATTTAAATTATAAGCTCTTTTCTCTAGATATTTGTTAAAACTTTTAAAATATTAAGGCGCAAAATTAAGAAATTTTAAACTTTTGTATAATTTTAGATGTTGTTTCAATAATATTAAGTGTATTACGCCAGAGTGAGAAAAAGTAATTGAAGGCCAAGAATGTGACAACTAAATAAATAAAATTGTCTGAAATACAAAAAGCAGAGCGAAGACATATAATTATTTATATAACCTCTTAAAATTCGTATTAAATTTCATCAACAAGTAAAAAATGTACTTGTGTCAGTAGAATATTTTTGTGAAAGGTTCACAAAGTTAAAGGGAATAAAGTTTCAACTGCTTCTAAAGTACACAATGTTATTGTTGTATTCTTACTCTGGTCTCTTGTGAGGGCGATAAGATGATTAAAACTTACTACATATGTAATCAAATTATTCAACAGTGCGGTAAAGTTTACCAAACTTGATTAACAAACTTCGATTAGTTAACCGGAAATAATCTGGACAGCTCTCAGCGACTGTCAATTTTTCTGTGGCAATTTTACTAAAACGGTGATTGGAGATCCTAAATTTTAAACCACGAACTTCATTGCATTTTCATTTAAACCATCTAGGTATCGGATGACTTAATGATATGTTAGCTAGATATACCAGTGGGAGGCTTCTTTGCACAGTAAGACGGCTAGATTATGGGTACCACAATGGCGCCTATTTCTGCCATGAGGCAGTAATGTGTAAACATCAAAGTGTTTCGTTGTGAAGGGCGCCGTAACTAGTGAAATTACTGGGCAAATGAGACTTTACATCTTATGTCTCAAGGTGACTAGCGCAATTATTGTAGTGCCACTCAGAATTTTTGGGTTTTTCAAGAATCCTGAGCCGCACTGTATTGTAATGGGTAGGGTGTATCAATAACCATGCTGAATTTCCTGCTCCCGTCCTTTATTTTCATTAAAAAAAGCCGTTTTTATAAAAAAAAACTCTCACACACTGTGTCACACTCTGGTGCTACAGATTCGAATCGTGCATTGCCCATAAATATTTTCATATATGAATAAAATTGTGTTACAATACCAAAAGCCAGAGAGTGTCACTTAAAAATAAGAATTGTTAATACTATACTGGTACAAACGTTTTCTCGTATCTTTTCCAGTGGTGATTTTTAAATCGAGGCATGGAAAAGATAACATACGAATTGGGAATGATATATTCTATCCGCGCTGTCATCAGTACAAGCGGGAAAAGCTGCGGTGGTCGTGCACGAAAAACAGGTACTGCAGAGCTTTCGTGCGTACAAACAACTTTAGAGTCACAGAAATACACAACATACATAATCACGATAGAAAACAGTGATGTAATTGTACTTATGAAAGACATACCGTAAATTAATAGAGTAAGGCGCTGTTTTGAGGAAATTCCTGATTAAACTGTTATATATTAGATGTTTCGTTGTAAGGAAATATTTGTAACTAATTAATACAAAAATTATCGTAGCTTCTTGATTTTATTGAAATAAATATGAACTATTTATAAACTTTTTAATAAACTCTCATGATATGGGTAAAATTAAAAGGGTTACTTAGAAGAATACAGAAATAAAATATTGTAAAAAAATTTACTTTATCAATATTATTTATTGTTACTATTATTTATTACAAATGAGAAATGTAAAATGAATAAATTTCCATTAAATAATAAATAAATAAATAGTTAAATAAAAATAGTAAAGTTTTTTTTGTGCCTTTCTACTTTATACTTAAAATAGTCCTAAATAATACGAGCTATAATATATTCACTTTTTTTGCAGCTGTAATATTTATTACGAGTAAAGGTATACCCACACTAAGCTGCGGTGGGTATCGGTTCACAAGAAGAAGTTACATATCGAAGAACACGAACAAATACCGATGGAGATGTTCACTGAACAGTAGAAGTCAGTATTGTAAAGCGAATATTCACACGATTGAAAATAAAATTGTTTTCTTTAGGAACGAACATAATCATGAGCCTACAATAACTACAAGTGTGAGAGGGCAATTGTTGGAGTTTGATAACTTTTGCGTATTCTAGACTATTCCTTGTATGAAATTGTATGAATACGTGGTCACTACATCAAGCGGAACTCCGTAGCGTCACCTGAACGATTCGCTTGTAGCTCCACGCACGGTCAGCGAGTGGAACATTCAGTAATCAATCCACTGTTGAATGAAATGAACGCGCGACCTTCACTAGTGACGACGCGGCAGCCACCCGTCGACTTGTACACTGAGTGGACGACGAACGTCGATGCGGTGCCAAACAACTGCCGGGTGGCTTGAGTGAGGTATGACCTTTATGGCCAAACGAAAAGACAATTTACATCATTTATCGGTATTCAACTTTCGTCAACGGGTATTTTTGTATATTCTATTTGTTTCAAAATATAATAATTGCTGCATGTAAGAAAGTAAGTCAGTAATGGCAAATTAACATCTGATTGACTTACATATGGAATACTCCGGAAAACTATAGGTTCTTATATATATATGTATAACGCTTGGGAATGAAAATATATAAACAAATAAATAAATAGGCTTATTTAAAATAGGTTTCCTAACATAACTGGTTCCAACTGATATTTATGTCATTATACCTGACTCATTGTTATTCACAATCGGACATTTTACTTAGATGTACCGATTTTATATGTTGAAGTGAAGTGAAAACACATTTCATCAGTTACAGACATTTTAATGTACCGTTATAATTTTTTTTATGTCATAAATAAATCATATATTTTGAATTTAATCTTAGTTTTCTCTGAAATGTATAACATTACAGTAATTTTTCCACAAGACAGAAGTAAAAACTACATCAAGGTGAGTTTTATAATGTCAAATATAAAAATATAGCTACGTTATTTGTTCTGCATTCATAAATTAGTCATATTTATTATAAATTTAATTATTTATTGCATATAGTGTCCGTGCGAGCCCTACATAGCTAAGCTTGACAGCTCGGTTCTATTCACTAGGCAAAAATTAAATTACTCGGCGCGTCTAACTTTTCACAAAAAAACATACGGTAGCTAAAGGCCCCAACTACACCTTATCATATACTAGAAAATTTATTGAAATAGGCGTTACTTTGCGGAAATCCAAAATTACACAAATGATTTAAGTTTTCTTTAGTGTTAATTCCGCCAATATTTGTTTTTAAAACAATTCGACACGAGTTTCGCCTCTACACTAGGCATCCTCAGGACGTGTTGTCTCGCCAAAATCTGGCACGAGACGTCTCGTGCCAGATATTGGTCGTCAGCGTCGCAAATATGTTGGTCTCAGTGAGTCATACATCTTTGTGCCGTTTGGTGTCGAGACACTTGGCCCGTGGGGCCCAGAGGCGCGGAGAATGTTCAAAATACTATCTTCGCGCCTGAATAAGGCTACTGGAAACCCAAGTGCTGGCAGCTATTTCGGTCAACGGATCAGCCTTGCTATCCAACGGGGTAATGCTGCTAGTATTCTTGGTACGCTTCCACGTAATGATAGTTTTAATTTTATGTAGTCGTAGTATTGTAAGTATAGTTATAAGATTTGTTTTGATTAAATAATATACAAATATGAAAAAAAAAGAATCAACGTACCAAAGAAAACTTAAATCATTTCTGTTGTCATATACTAAGCAAATACTGTGTGCTCTTCAAAAAATTGTATGAAGAACTAACGAGCGCCGTATACTTCCCCGTATATTTAATTCATATGGCAATTCTGTTTTTTTTTTTAAGAATTTCGTCATCGAAGATCCTCAGAATACGCTCGGAGAGGAGAATTCCTCCTCGACTCCGAACAGTGTTAGTAATGGGGTCGAGTTCTTATAATAGTACAATGTGTACTCAATGATTGCTATTTTATAAAAATGATAAATTAGTTCAATAGTTATATTTATCATATTTTCCATAATATCTTCGCAGGTTTGGAATATTGCAGGCCGTATTATGTAACAAGCAGACGGGGCGGGTATCTCGCTTATAAAGAGCATCAGTACCACAAATTGAAAACGTATAAGAACGGATGCGTCATCTGGCGATGTTGGTTGTACAGACGACAGAATTGCCGCGGGACGATAACGACCTGTGTAAGAATTACCCATTTTTTACACTCTTACCAGATGTACAGCTAGGATACTACACCTGTATTTTATGATATTGTGGTGAAAACTAGTTTTAGACCTGACTCTTGCAAATTCTAATATTTAAAAATGGTTTATCAGCTTGTGTGTTAAATACATAGTGAGGGCATTTAAATGAATAAGCAATATACATAAGGGCACTGTGTATCCTGATAAAAACTGGAAATGGTGGGTCAGAGTACAATCTGTATCAACCAATGTTAAAGTCAAATTCTGAGCCCGGATGACGAATAATCCGTACAAATGATAAGAAAAAGTTGCAAACATAACATATAATTTACTTATTCATTTACTGTGTTATAACCTATTTGGGAGAAGCACACACAAATAAATATACTGATAAGAGTCGGTAAGACAACAGCTTAATAACCAGCCAAGTACAAAGCGGACACGAAAGGATCCGAATAATAAATGAAATGAGAGAGGGCGCCGTAGCAATATGTTGACATTTTGAAAATAGGTGTCTTTGTTTCAGTAAAACACAAAATGTCGATATTTCAGTTTCCTAACTATTGCAGCATATAAGATAAACCGAGTTAGCAAATATGATTTCCGTTGGTTATCTTTCAGGTAACAAAACTCTCGAAACAAGAAAAGAAAATCTATTATAAGTTTTTTTTTTCAGAATTCTCAAGTGATAACTAGCATAAGTCATTCCTGCAAAATCTTCAGCGATTAGTTCAAGAATTTTATATTGTAAAGAGAAATAAAAATAAATAATAAAGGAATTAATTGTCTTATAAATTTCACCTCAAAAGTTGAAAAACATCGTTCTTCTTGAGAGAAAATTTTAAATCGCAAATCCTAATAACTGAAATTCCTTTTGAATGAAAGATGTTTCACCCTGCGTTATTATTTTTTAATAGACAGATAATTGTTGTAGATATTTATTACAATCCGATATAATCTCACATTTATTTAAAACAGGTTTTTATTCCAAAATAAATTTACAGCGTTAGTGCCCGGCAGACAAAAGGAGATACATTTTATCCACACTAAACGGGGTATAATTCTCCTTCTAATGGGGCAACTATATCATAGAGTAAAGAATTACAAAAACGGATCAGTTCTGTGGCGGTGCGCTTCGTATAAAAAGGAGACCTGTACTGGAAAAGTAACATTACATGTAAGTTTTTAGTTTATTATTTATAGTCTGGGGCAAAAGTCTCCTTGAAATAATTAATAATTTTCCTTATAGGCTTTATTTATTTTTAATATTCATAAATTGCGTTACATGCGACTAAACAGATCATGAAACTTAAAAGTACTAAATTATGACATGCATCTCGAAGGCTACATGTATGAACAACACAGGAGCAGATATTCAAGTTTTTCTCTCAGTTTTGATTATAAAAGTAACTTTTATCATAAGCAGCTTCTTTAAGAGCTAATGAATATATTAATATTTGTTTCGCGTATTAGTTATTCTGGTCAGTTATTATTTATTATAAATTCTCAGTTGACATTGAGTACGGACCTGAGCTGTTGAATATCACTATCTTTATTATCTAAATATCACTATCTTTCTCCTTTGTCTCCGTTATTGAGAGCGTCAGAGCGGTTTTTCATGATGCGTATTTAATACTTTATGACGTCACAGCGTCTAGTTCATTGCTAAAAGTATTATCTGTGCAATATTTGTACGTCATGTAGGTTACAACTTAAGTTAACAGAACTTAAAGCTTAAATATTGGTTGATTTTTGAAATGTATGTTTTCATTTCAGGAAAACTATTTAGCTTCACATTCAAAACATAGTTGTATGTATGACGTCAGCAAGAAAATTAGCAGGTTGATGGGGAATCCTGAATACTATTGGGAAACTAAGAGATATTGATATTGATGTCTTCCATTACTCGATATAGTTACCCCTTACTTAGTATTGATGTATCTTTTATTTATCTATTTCATATTTCTTGAATACGCTTAATTTTTAGAAAATGGATGAGTCAATTACTATAAATATTGATTTTGTAGTTGAGTAACATATAATAATAATGTTACCGTTATATAAGACATATTGTGTAATAGTTTAATAAAATTTAAAAAGATCTTCTAGTTTTCATTCCTAATGGAAGGCGTTACTCGTTAACAAATATATCATGTATGTAAATATCATTCGTGCCACAAACTATACATTTCCTCATGTGTAACTATATCTATCTAACTGAGAGCTGGAACGTGCATGTAACAGCAATAAGGTGCCTCTATCATATCCATTTTGTGGGAAGTGTTCACATAGTAGGACATTGGTAAAAGATATTCCTGGAAGGATGATAAAGTGTAATTTAGTAATGTAGACCGATGGTGAATTGGATCTTTGAAATTCGTACAGCAATTGGGAGATTACAATACACTTAATAACATGAGAATTATTTTGCAGGTCGATACATTAAGTCAAGGTTTGGCAATGCATTGATACAATACAACGGCTATACTTACAGCAAGAAGAAGTACAGTAGTCCAAATAAACAGAGATGGGTTTGCGCTTCGCATGCCTCAAGAAACTGTAGGGCTGTTCTGTATGTTATCGATAACATCTTCGTACCCAGATACGAGCATAAGCATCCCCCAAAGATTTACAAATCGTATGTAGATTAACTAAGGGCTCTGGGATAAACGCTATTTATTTTCAATTGAACACGTCATTGAACCACAATCTTGACTGTACAAATTTAAGAGCTGGTTTACATAATAGTGTTATATATAATAATAATAGCGCCTTTTTTTATTTCATATCCTTAATATAAGTACATTTCAGGTGTTGCTATTAAGTGTTAGTTTATATTTTTCTTAATATCTAGATGTTAGTACGTGTTACTTATTTGTATGGGTTATTTATTTATTTGGATATGAACCCCTCCTCGGGTGAAGGCCTCCTTTCCACGCGTCTCTGTCTTTACCCGTTATTTGCCTGTCTTTCCCGGCTATATATAATAGTTGTAGTAAATATTTTTAATTAATTGCGACACGGCATGTATTACTCAAATTAGGTAATTAAAAAGTCTACTAATAAAATAGTCTACAAATTAAAAAAGTGTAATAAAATACTTATATATACGTCAATATCGGAATTGAAGTAAAATAAATCCGGGAGATGCCCTGCGCTTCCCCTTTTGTTGCTTGAGGCGGCTAAGGGCTTTCGCTGTTGTCTAACAAAGCCATCACAAAAGGACTAGACTCGATAAGCTGCCCTAAAAAAATCGCAAAACACCCGCTCGTTATGTCTTTTTGTAAAATTTAAAGCAATAAGAAATAATAATCATCAAAAAAAAACAAAATTCAAGATATATTTATTAATATCACACAATATTGTTTATTTTTATCGACATTTAGACACGATTTGAATTGTAAGAGTAGAACTTATCAATTATTAGATAAGCACCGGTCTCTCATACGTATAATAACTTTAAATGCCATATGTTGATAATTTTAGCGTACTGCGTAACATAAATAAGCTAGATTTTTTTATCAATTTATACAGAATGAGAAATATATACAGAAAATGTAAAGTAAGGTAACCAATCCATTTTGAATGGCCTTTTTTACTTGGAGGGTCTTTTGGCTGTCTAATTTTGTTCTGATTCTGGTTGCGGTAAATGGCTAATAAGACCTTGACGACCTGTATAGCCAAGTGGTTAGCGATCCTACCTACTAAGCTAGAGGTCCCGGGTTCGAATCCCGGTAGGTGCAAGCATTTATATGATGAATATGGATGTTTGTTTGGATGTTTAAATGTATTTATGTATGTTTATGTGTATGTTTATATGAATTTATGTATGTTTAAGTAAGTATATTGTATTAAATATATCATTGTCTTGTATCTCATAATACAGGCTATATATGCTTAACTTGGGGCAAGAATATTTGCGTAAAAAGTGTGTCAATATTATTATTATAAGAGCAAGCCTCTTTCACAAAGCATCGACAATAGCGATCATCTTGAGTTCGCGTCTCTTGAGCAAGAGTATGAGATATTCTTATCTAATTGATGCGGTCTGGGTCAGCGAGGTTGAGAAAAGTTAAGGAGAGATAAATAGTTAGGAAATATGTATTCGGATAATAGAACACAGAGATACAATAAAATGTATGCTGAGAGAGTGTATTATCACACCGTATACCGTAAATATTGTGGGCACAGCTTTCGAATTTTAAATTTTTTATCAGAATTTAATTTACATGCATGTATAGCGATAGTAATTATATTTACATAGCTTTCTATTATCTATATATGTATACCACGTAGTCCATCTATTCCCTAGAAAAGAAAAATTTATTACGCAGTACTGGTTTGATTTTTAGCTTTAATCTATTTCAGGCTTAATTTCTCTATCTGTAATCAGTTTCACACGGTAATACTTAGTTTATTTTATATTTGCGAAATTATTTAATAACTCTTCTTACTTTATTTAAAGACTACCAAATAATTCTCTATCGAAACGTTTTTATATATATTATATAGAAAAAATAATGGCACTATGGTTTTTTTAATATTCTTAATCTAGAAATTGTCTTGTGTTTAAAAAGTTTTTCTTTTTCAGGTAATTCATTTCAGAAACAACCGTAAGTACATTATGTTAAAGCGTTTGCTAGTTATAATACGATAAATTAAAACATTAATTTTTCAAAAACATTTTACTTTTTTATGATGTGATGATTTGATGATTCTTCTGCGTTGTGGTGAATAACTTAGTGTTTATTTAATTATAGTCACCAATCTTACTTATATGTATATTTATACATATCATTTACCAAATGTTCAGGTTATATGTAATATCCAAGTTTTTATTTTACATTTTCCTTTGTTATCAGTAATTTTCAAGATTGGATTACATGTCATGTTTTAATTTAATTTAAGTACTTTTATTTTTTAACTAGCTTCGTTTTACAATTTAATTTTTGTTTTTAAGATGTTATTTATTATACAGTTTCTTTCTTTATTATACTTAAAATGTTAACTTGCGTAGCGTTCAACCTGTAGGTGTCTGCTGAATATCAGCGTTGTCGACTAGTTTCATAACATAAAGCTGACAGCGGAGAACAAAAAAGGGTTCAAATATTTGTGAAAGGATTAAATATATATTTGTTTGTACATAAAAAGTTGGATTTCAGGATAGCATGTTGTTTAGTAAATCAAAAAGCATTTATAAAAAACTAATATCTGTACTGTTGCAACAAAGACTTTTCCAGTTTCATACGACATTAAGAGAACAGGTTCTATAATAAAACGCGTACACCGTCAGCTGGCAATGTTTTTGTGATTCCTCTTCTACTGGAGCTGATCACCTGTATCATCAGGGGCATCGGTGATCGCTTAGAGTCAGGTGAACGGTATGATTGTTTGTACACCACTCCATAGAAATGGGCATAAAATATGCAATCACTGTAATTTGGTGTTTTAAATAAAGAAAAAAAATTCTCACTAGTGCTTGGTGACAATAAAAAGCGCCCCTGTGGTACTTACTTCCGCCTCAAAATGTATATATAAAATAAGGTTGAAGAGAAATGTGCGTTTATCGAAGACTACCGTTCCATAGGAGTGTGACTCTGATGATAATCCTATACCGATGATGACGGTATATATAGATAGATATAGGAGTAGACTGATTCAATTCGACTTAATAACATGAGAATTATTTTGCAGGTACATACATTAAGTCAAGATTCGGCAATACATTGATACGATACAACGGGTACACCTACAGAAAGAAGAAGTACAGTTGTCCAAATAAAGAGAGATGGGTTTGCGCTTCGCATGCCTCAAGAAACTGTAGGGCCGTCCTATTTGTTATAGGCGACATGCTTGTACCCAGATACGAACATAAACATCCCCCAAAGAACACACAGTTACACGTATACACGTAGTTATATATGGTTTAAGTAAAAATACTGGGATAAACGAAATTTATTCGCAATTGCAAAATTGCAACCAACAAAAAATTTACAGTTTACAAATTTAAGAAAAGTTTTAAATACATGGTTATATGTAACTTATATAATCGCATTAATTGTACAGTTTTGAATATATATTAAGTGTATGTAATAAGTTATTGAGTTACATTATTTACAGGCGCGTATTTTTCCAATAAATAGGAAGAGAAGTAACTATGCTAGCAGAAATTTTACATTTGAAAATTTTATGAGCAAATAATATGTAATTTACTTTCGAGCTAAGCAATAACCTTGTGCCTTATTGTAATAGTTTAAGCACTAAAAATATAAATTTAATCATATTATATGTATAAAACAAATTTTATATGTTAATTGATGTCTTGTACTAAAAGAAAATATATTTTAAGCATTAGTTTTTGTACTCTTAAAAGTCTATCTGGACGTTATTAATTGTTGTACATATTATTATATATAACTTGCTAAGTTTTCATTTGGTTACTAACTACATTAAGATTTATGATTAATATTATATTTCGTATCGAGATCATTGTGACTGAAGCAATATCTTTTATTAAAATGTAATAAAATCTTCTTTAAGAATTCTCCGAATTTTTGCTTATCGGAATTTTTTTGTCTTGAAATTAATGGCACTATGGTTTTTAATAATATTCTGTTAATAAAGCGTAGCCAAATTATTTTGTTTGTTTAAAAAGTTTTCTGTTTCAGGTAATTCATTCCGAAGTCATCGTGAGTACCTAATATAAGACGGTTGTTTGTAAATAATTCAAAAGATGTAAATTAAGTTCTTTCATAATTATTACGAAGTTTTTACTTTGGAGGGTAGTACTTTACTACTCTACACGGTAAAGGCTTTGCGACTTCTTGAGCAAACGATATCAACGTCATGGCAGTTGGAAAGTATACGAATATTGTAATTGTAAATAATTATTATGTGTATACAACTAAAACTAATTGGTAAACAGGTTATATTAAACTAATTTATTAAAAAAAATTGGTAAATAAACATCCGACAAAAAACCTGGCAAAATTTTCGACTCTAGTCTTATTTTATGTTTAAATCATACACAGTAAAAATGTTGTAATAATACACAATATGAATCTTTAACATTTTAAATGCAATGATAACGTAGCACATTTAAGAGGCACACTCATTAGTGCTACTAGATTTCTATATAAGTGACGTAATTCTACTATGGCTAGTAGTATTTATTGACTTTAAAGAATAGCAACTTAGACCTTTCAACGTAGTTGGTAATTTTAATAATATATAAAACGCTGATCCGCTTGGGTTTTGGCTAAAATGTCAGGTGCTAGAATAGTTATTGGAATTCACGAATTAATTTAGTAATGTCGAAATACGAAAATAAATTTTACACATTGATCATCATCGGACAAAAAATTTATACTTGGCCTCACCTGCCTACCTCAACCTGACATTGGCTACATATTTTATTGTGCTCCTTCCACAAAATCCCGAACAAAAATAATATAAATAATAATAGTCGAATAAAAGCGCCACGTTGATTGTACGATGAAACTTATTCGACATTATTTTGCAAATGGCCGCTGATTACGAATTGTTTTTATTATTATTAGTAGAATGTTCTATCATATAATCAAATAATATCACAAATGATTTACTTGTAGCAATAGCGGGTCCAGCACACGCTGGGTACTACTTATACTGAAATATTGCCTATCAACATATACATTTATCAATTCAAATTATTGGATAAATACGGATTGTGTTGGTTACAAATTCAATACCTAAAACAAAACAATATTTCTATCTATTTGATGACATTATTTTATTTTATATTTGTTTGTATATTTCTGTGCTTTTGTATCTTCTACTATTGTCAAAAAATGCAATATTTATGATTTGTTTCAGATGTAGTGACATTAACACGGTCGTCGAGAGGCAAACCTATGATGGTTCATTTGGGGTACACTTACTCTAAAGAGAAAAAGTTAAAGCGAGAACATGACGTCAGAGAGAGGTGGCACTGTTCCACTCACCATAGCAAGGGATGTCGAGCGGTTCTCATATCTGTCAACGGTGCTGTCTGTAACATAAACGGAACGCACAACCATATTGCCAGTAACAGATTTTTGAATTAACCTTCGTCTGAACAACATTTCGAGTTTAATTCTAAGGACTGAGGTTAAGAATTCAAAGAGTTGAGAAAAATGGACTTAGAATAAAAAGAATAAAAGAATCTTTACGAAACGTATTGTTAGAATGTCCATCATAAAATAGTGGCTCTGGAGGAAACTTGAAGTAGAATAATTAGATTTAAATGTAGACAAAAAAGTCTTTTTATAACCTGTACATAATCAATAATAGAACTTGAAATAGAGCCATGATACCTTTTTGTAGGACTACTCAGTACTGTTGAATTATAAATGTGGTGGTAGTACCACGATAGAGGAGGAATACGTATATACAGCAAGTTCTATTGCTTCATCTGAATATACATTGAAACTACCAAACCCCACCACTTATAATGTAAGTTAAACCTTAAAACGTAGAAAATTGTTTCACTATTGGAATATTTATTCTGCAGTGCAGAAAACTATTGATGAGAGCAATTCTACATGTCTTGGGGCCTGAACCCTCTAAGGTACAATGTATGTCTCAAACTCGAAAGTCAATATGTCAGAAGAGATCAATCTATGAATAATTAAAGCCCAAAACTTCAATGAAATATCTAAATTTAGACATAATATACAGAAACAAATGATTTAAGTTTTCTTTAGTGTTAATTCCGCCAATATTTGTTTTCTTTTCTCTCTCTCGCCAGATTTTGGCGAGACAACACGTCCTGAGGATGCCTCGTGTAGAGGCGAAGCGCGTGTCGAATCGTTTTTAAAAACAAATATTGGCGGAATTAACACTAAAGAAAACTTAAATCATTTGTATAATTATGGATTTCCGCAAACTAACGCCTAATTCAATAAATTTTGATAATATACAGATAAAAATTAAAGTGATCTAGAAATGTATATTATGCGTATTCTAATCTTAGATTGACGTCTTAATAACGACTGTTTGGATAATGCTTCTTGACAGTTTTTCTCGCTTATTTGCGTCTACGTAGCTAACGCAACGTTTTGTCGTAGCTGGCGTACTACGGTGCTACAGGTACTTCGTAGCCATACATTGCTAAGACTTGTTATGCGTATATGATACTGTACGTACTGAAGAATATACACTCTACCAAAGTGATTTACAACCCATTCGAAAAGCGAGCTTCTTATTTTTTTATAAAACCATCGTTATTGTAGCCACTGTTAGTATGTATCACTTAAATTAACACGCTAAATTTTTTACAAGGGCTGGCTTATCACAGTCAAACAATCGTGTAATACAACTACAGATTTTTTTCGTAATAAGGGACGAGAGGAGAAGGACGTTCAGCCGATGGTAATTGATACGCCCTGCCCATTACAATGCATTGCCGCTCAGGACTTTTGAAAATCCCAAAAATTCTGAGCGGTAGGTACTACATTTGCGCTCGTCACCTTGATACATAAGATGATGACGGGGAAGCACAGGGTGAATAGAAGAATATATAATGATCTTGGAATTTGTACCTTTCCCTGTGCTCTGTACCCTTATTAAGATGCTACAACTAACAAAAGAAATAAACTTTATCATTTCAGACGCCAAGTTTATAACATCCCAAAAAGGAAATACTTTAGTTTTATATCAGGGATATAAATACTCCATAAAAAGGATCTTTAACAATCGAGGTACCGTTATCAGAACGTGGCGTTGTTCAACACATCATTCCAAGTCCTGTCGCGCGCTCATGAACACCATTGATGATCACATTTACAGCATCCGAGGGGTTCACAGCCACTACCCTACACATGACGGGGAATAATTGAAACTTGATCGACGCGAGGAAAGACAGGGCATTTAATTAGTTTAGTTGTAGAAACGAAATAACAGTCAATTTGTTGATCCTTTTCAACTCAATGGAAAACGCGATTTCCAAATAACTAATATGATTGGTTTTGTTAAGTAATATATAATAAAGGTAAAAGGCGTGAAATAGTGAACAGGGAAAAGCAAATACCATCCAGTACTCCAGATAATAATCTTATGTAAAAAGGTGTCAACTATTGTTATATTGTAAAAAAGTAAGATTCTTGATCAACTTGTGTTTAATTCCAGTATTTAAGATCTATGATTCGATCTAAAAGTGCTAAATCTACTATACAGGTGTAGTAATAGGTATGTCTAGTTTAAATTGTGAAATTAATGCGTATTATTAATACGAAAAAATATTTATTGCTATAAATAATATATATTGGTTTTTAACTGCTTTGCATTCTTGATTCATGATTGTCATTATAAGACCGGTCGAGTTACAGGGCAGATCGAAAGGCTAACTCACAAAAAATAGTAATTTATTTTGTTTAATATATAAATTTTGTATTTTATGTCAACACATTCTAGTTTTATTGATACCGTGTAATGTTGTTACTTATTTAATTAAAACGAAATGCAATACAATTGTTTTATTAATAATGCATATTAATAATTTAAGGTCATATAGAATCTAACCGAAATATGTTTTGTAGACAAACCCGAATATGTTCTTTCGAGAAAAGGGAATCTGTTGATACTACTCAATGGTTACAAGTATTACGCAAAGCGGTCCTCGAAGATCAGAGACGAAGAGCGTCAGACCTGGTACTGCTCAACACACAGCAGTAAGGGGTGCCCGGCGTCTGTCAATACCGTTAATGGAAGAATAACCCATATCAATAGATGCCATAATCACACTAATGCCATGTAACGGCGGGTCATAACGGATTACTAAGAATAGTAGATATTGTATTCATGTATTTGGATACTACAATATGGTCTGGCGGAATGATGAAATAATATTTACCTACGTTTTTTTATTATATTACAATATTTATTTTGTTTTTGTTTTTTTTGTTTGTTCAGTGCGTTTAAAGAAAATAATTTGCATGCCTTAAGATGTAGAATTCGTTGTAAATCAAGTAAAAAAAAATTACAATTTTATTTTATATACACTATAATATACTCTTAAGTGTGTATTCATCGAATGTTATTAACAAGGAGGTTTTGGTACAATTTATAAAATAAAATAAATGACTGTTGGTTTTACGAGTGACATTGTAAAATGTTTTATAAATATGTTTGTTTATATTACTTGACTTAATTGTATTATTTATTGTACGCTTATAAGGCCGGCACCGCACTAGCGGCTCCTCTGGTGGTACAAAAGAGTGGGGTGGGTCGCGATGATCACATATCTACCATCAGGTGGCTCGTCTGTGCTCCAGTGCCATTAAAGTTACCTTTAAGCAATGTGCACACTTACAAATATTAAAAGAATACAAAGCTGGCCATGATATATTTGTGAATAACCATAAACATTTTATGACTTATTAACGAACGCATTGCAAAGGTATTTTAAAATTAAAGGTACTTTAAAATTACTTTTCCCTGTCAGGTAATTTTGTAGTGACAAAGGTATGATAAAGATAAATAGTTTTAAACTTGGAATAACTTTACTCGCGTTTATTAATAACACAGCTTGAGATAAATTCATGGATTTTTCTGTTCTAATTTAAGACTGACAGAAAAAAGTAATTTCAAACTTACTTAAAATGTTTATACCAATTTTAGTATACTACATCTGTCACAAATCTATTAATATCATCTAATTCACTATAAGAAAAGCATCTAAAGGAACACTAGTCTATAAAAAAAAGATTTTATTACACGGTTTAAAAGGATTTATTGTTGAAGTTAGAATAGAGCTACAAATATGTAAATACCTCTTGTAAATGATTTCCATTATTCTACAACTACATTTGTAGAGACTAAAAAAATTTAGTTGATATCGTAAAAGCGTAAAATTGGAAAATTGTTCAAAAAAGAAATGAAATGAAATTTATATTGTATTGCAGTGTACATTATAGATCTTAAATTTATTGTAGTATCTTCTACGGCTACTCTTCTTCGACATTAGCCGATTAGGATTTTTTGCATAGTAATTTAAATTATTAAATTAGCATGCAAAAAATCCTCTTCACTATAATAAAAAAAAACAAGGCCCGTGACAAGGTTTATTAATATAAAAATTATTTATTAAGAAAAACTTATTACATTTACTTTAATGACGTTTTTATTTTAATATGTTGGCGGACTGTTAATTTCTGAATCATGAGATATATATAATCAATCATAGATTATATTTTTTACTAAGTAGCCATTACTAACGCACCACAACTTACAAAAGCCTCCCACTTCCATTCTGCACACACCACCACAAAATTGATGTTGATTTTTCCCGAGAATTGGGATCGATTGGGGAAAGAGTACATTATTTTGACACGAGTAAGTTACAAATAGCATAGATTCACAATGTACCGTCGTATAGACTAACATAGCGTGCGAAAGAGAAGAAAATCTATAACGGAGAAACAGTAACATAGAAGATTAAAGCGAATCAATACTTACTTAGACCGGTTTTAATGGAGAAGTCGTAAGCAGTCAGCCACTCTTGGAATTAGCTCCTTAGTATTATGAATTATAAACTAACTAACGCACACATTAACAAATAAATTGTATGTCATACACAATATATTTAGATTATTTTATAGAGACAGATATATATTATAATGTATTATATATTTTTTCAGAATCAATTCCCATATTTGCGAAGTCTCGATTAGGCAACGATATAATAATATATGAAGGATTCAAGTATTTCTTGCGGCGTCGAAGCCAGTCGACTATGTTTACTAAAAGGCGGTGGCTTTGCACTTCACACACGTCCAGGAAGTGTCCGGCGATCTTAACAATTAATGAAGACAATGTCATAAATGTGAGCAGTTTCCACAATCATGAACCATTCTTTCTGAAGCCACTATTGTAATATTAATGTTGAATCATATATACACAATATTCTTGTTAAATTGTACTATTCAAATCAAATACCTATATTCATATTTAAACTACGAACTTCTTATTCAAAATATTCAACTCAAATCTTTATGAGCATTATTACCTAATCTTTATTATTATCTTTTATCAGTGGACTCTTAAATAGTATATAAATAATATTCTTAAAAAGATAGAATAGATAGAAGTTATAAATAGTATTTAGAAATTCAAGATATGAATGGAGGGAGAGGATCTTTTTCAGTCAAAGTCGAAAATTAGTTAAATTTATACGTATACAGAAGTCTGTATTAACCAAATATTTGTTTTAAGTTTAAGATATTTATTGTTGAATTATAATATATATTCAGCTTGTTGTCTTTGAATAAATTGTCGTTTTCTTTTTATATATTTTTTTTAATTTTCAAGCATTATTTTTAATTTTGTTTTTCTTTAATTTCGTATATCACATTATTAATATTTTCATTTGATCATTTTAATAATGTCCGGAAAAAGCAGCACAAATCATCAATACATCTCTTGATATTAAACATTTTATTTTATGCCAATTAAAACAGTAAAATGATAATATGATATAATTCCGATTAATTTATTTTAATGTTGATAATTTTTATACAATGAGTCTTAATCTACAATAAAATTGTTCCTGTTAATTAGTAAAGTTATGTGACGAGTATGTATCACAATATTATGGGAACAGTTAACATATAATACTTATAAACTTTAATTTTTTCTCTTAGTGAGTCTCATTTTGCCATTGATTTTTTTTCAATGGGTTCGACAGATTTCTTCATATTTCGTGTTAATATCGACATAATAATCCTACAAAAGCAAGCCATGACACTATAAAGACGCATCCCGGTTAGCAATTTGCTTTGCTTGTTTAATCTTATCTTAATATATATAAATTACGTGACACGTTGTTTGTCCGCGATGGACTCCTAAACTAATGAACGGATTTTAATGGGGATTACTTCATCGAGTGCAGTTTAGTCCAACTTGAGAGATAGGATAGTTTTTATTTCGTTTTGAGACCCATCATTATTTTAAATTCCAATATTTTTATTTGTATGGACATATTTTCTATGAGAGAATTTATTGACGCACGGTTTGACAGTCCTGCTGTGAAACAATTTCATTATAGTTAACAACAGGGAGCAATGACGATATATACATAATATAGAACGTCATTGACAGGGAGCATATTTTACAAAATAATTCTTGGTGTTATTGACAAATTCATAAAAAACAGAATTTTATTTATAATGCACAGAACAACGTCTGTCCGGTCAGCTAGTATTCTATAAAACATTCTAAACATATTGATATTTTTCAGACATAAGACCTATATTTACGAAGTCGAAAAAAGGCAAGGATTTAGTTTTACTATTTGGATACAAATTCTTCTTGCACCGCACTGAGCTGCGCTCCGGATATCTGAGAAAGAGGTGGACCTGCACATCGCACTCTTCGAGGAGATGTTCAGCGTTCTTGGTGACTGTTGATGATTTGGTTATTAAAGCGCATTGTGAACATTCTCACGAGGAACCAAAATATTTGAAATAATTTTCGGCAAATATTCACCTTATTTTAGTACATTTAAAGGGAATAAACTTATAATTTACTATGAAGACCGCGTCAACCATTTTTGCGAGGGTATGGGCGTGGCGTTGGCCAGTGGTATGATAGAACTGTATTATACGGCTAAGTTCTATAACAATTGTGTTCTATGTTAATGACCAGAAGTAGCAACTCTCAACATTTGGTAGCATTATACAGAGTACCATAATATTTCTTCTGCTAAAGCTATAACTGGGGTAGTGGACACACCTAACTTTATAACTAATTTTGTTGGTATGTCACTCGACTTAGTAGCGGACGAGTTCTTTTTGGTCTATTCTCCTTAAATTTCTTTAGCCTCAGCCGCAAGTTAATCAAGTTTTCTCTTAAATGATAATTAAATGTATTAACAGCCTACAAAATGTTCTTACTAAATAAATATAAATTAACTTCTAATTATTTTTATTATCAATACATTTATACTACTTGAAATCTGTTTCTGCTAAAGCAGCATACTCAAATCGATATATTACGGAATTACTTTAAATGATTCTCAAAATGTGCATGCTATATTGTATACCTGTTAGATTTATAACATAATAATATATATAATATATTGAAGCAAATGATAAACGTTTGTTGCTTTTCAGAACAAACCAGGCCTCTATTCCTGAAGTCGAAAAAAGGAAAGGATCTAGTTATACTTTTTGGATATAAATTCTTTTTGCACCGCACTGAGCTACGAACTGGATATGTGAGGAAGCGATGGACGTGCACGTCACACTCTTCACGGAAATGTTCAGCGTTCTTGGTGACCGTTGATGATCTGGTTATTAAGGCGCACTGTGAACATTCTCATGAGGAACCAATTTTTAAATAAATAATATATATTATTTAGATAAATGTAAATCCTTTCAAATCACACTGGGATAAATTTATTTGTAGCAAAAGTTATAAAACATTTAATTCAATATTTAATATTTATAAAATTATTTGCAACAGGTTTTGAATGGGAGGGACGTTGGTGGTTTGTTTCTTTAAAACATTTCATTTTAGAAATCTAAATTTTAATAACCGTCTACATGATGTTTTATAGACTAAATACATATTTAAATGCATTTAAATTTTTCGGAACAATAAAAACTTCTATTCAAATATCGTTTTAAGAACACTTAAATTTTCCACGTGTATTTCTTCTTAAAGGTTGGAAAAATGGTTTAAGAATATTCATAGGACATTCTACAGATAAATTTGAGTTCAACAGTTTTTACTAGTAACAAATTACTTAAACATTATCTAATAAGAGTAGTTTTTATAAAATTGTTACAAAATAGGTTTGATATTGATCTGTTTAATGTTATTCCCAAGTTTCTTCAATCTATCCATTCCACCTTCGCACGACACGCCACAAATTAGGATATCATCCCCACCATCTGGATGTGTGGCGGTCCTCCACAGTGCGGTTTTCAAGGAGCTTTATTCCACGTACTACAAAGCAGTGGAATGAGCTTCCTCGTTTCCGGGACGATACGACATGGGTACCTTCAAAAAAAGCGCTTACACCTTGCTTAAAGGCCGGTAACGCTCTTGTGATTCCTTTGGTGCTGCAATAGAATGTGGGCGGCGGTGATCACTTAATACCAGATGACCCGTACGCTCGTTTGTCCTCCTATTCCATAAAAAAAAACATCTAAAAGGCACAAGAGGCAAGTGGCAAAGTATAGACATCCAAACATTAGTGGCCAAGCGATGCGTTGCCGGATATATATATTATGATATTCAAATTCAAATATTTTTATTAAAAATAGGATTTAATATCGCTTATTGAACGTCAAAAACTACCACCCATTCAAAATAGTATTTCTCAGACCTGAGAAGAAAGGGTATCGCAAGAAACTATGCTGACTTTATTTTCAAAAAAATAAATAAAAAATTTATAATTAAATAGCCTGAGGGTGTTCGCTTCATTTCCAGTCTGTGGTAACATTAAGAAAATCATAACTAACCATAATCATATCAATCAATCATAGTTAACCATACAAACGTTATTTTAATTAAATTAAATTAAATTTCGTATATTTCAAAGATTACATATACATTTTTTAGTGGTTAAGACTTCCCAGTAAGTTGTCTTAAGACACTTGTATTGGGAATATCTCGCAACATATTTAACAATTCTTGTAAAGTTCGTTACACATCTGTACATTTTCTGGGATCATGTTGTAATAGCATATACATCGCCCAATAAAAGACTTACTAACTCAACTTAAACCGAGTTGTAGGCATAATAAGTTTGTGTTTGTTCCTCGTGTTAACATCATGATTCTCGATGAGTTTCTAGCAAATTCCTTAACACCCTATAACGTTGTTATTTATTATTCTTAAATGATAACTAAAATATAGCGCTGTGATTTTGAATGAAATTGAATTAATGATGTTAAAATACAGTGTAAATTTATTTGAATAGATTTTTTTTTGTGATTTCTATAATCATGATTGGATAACGCTCTTCGCTCTATGAATTATGTATTTATTAGTGTATATTGTTTAAGGCATGTTTTAATTACCTCTATACACGATTATCTTTGTGGTAACATGTATATGCCAATAACTGAGTTTAAATAACTAAACTGGTTGATGTTCTTTCCTAAAACTCTTACCTTTGATGGTTATCTGTTAAATTTTATAACTATAATCTTAAAATTGGTTTTTAAACCTGTTATTGCCGTAGATAATCTTAGTTTGAAGTTACTTTTATTAATTATTATAAGTTTTATTTTGGTATTAGATATTATATTCCATTAATCTTTTTTTATCGTGGCAGTTAGTTAAATGCGTAATTTTCGTTTTTCTAACTAAATATTATTTTTACAATTAACGTGTTTTAATATCTTATTTTATCAATATAACGAATCTTTTATACTAAATAAAGTTTACGTATCTCTTATTTTCTTTTTTGTAGTACTTTAGTACGATATATTCGGAAAATTACTTGACTATCGAAACAACCGCTCTGAATGAAAAGTTCTTGATGTACTTTACCTTAGAATTTTGTTCAATTTCCAAACCATTATCTTGTGAAGATAGGTAAACAGTACATCGAACATTAATATTTTTCTCCGAATATTCATGTCATTCAATAAATTTATAAATAAAATGTAAAATGATGTTTTAGTTTAGTTTTAGTGCTCAATATAAGTCTATTAGACATTTTCTATCAATGGTCAGGTCAAGGTCAAGCTCCTTGGCCTAATTTTAATTTCATTTCTATTTTCATTTCAGATCTAATGTTCAGCAAAACGAATAAAGGAAATGATATGGTCATCTTATCAGGATATAAATATTCGCTGCAAACAACACAGATGTTTCCTGGAGGCTGCTCCCGGAGACGATGGCAGTGTACGTCCCATTACTCGAAGAAGTGCTTAGCATACCTAATGACATGGAATAATGCAATCATAAAAGAAAACTGTAATCATAGTCATGGACCTGTAGTTTAATATAGTATGTAAATCAATTGGAGGTCATTCGAAGAAATAAATATGCTAGAGTTTAATAAATATGGAATGTTAGATGATTTAAACGTCTAGATAGAGGCTTTTGTATGCATGACCAGCTACGTCTTACACTCGCGATTTGTGTATCACTTAGTGTGCGTGCATTGCTCAAAATAGAGGTTTACTGTAAACCTCAATATTTGTCGACGTTTTCACAACTGTCATAGTCTATCTATACGTATAAATGATCTAAGTATGGAATATGTGACATTCATTCAATAGAATTTACGTTAACTGAGTGATAGCATTATATACTAACTTATATTATATATACTAACTTATATAATAAACACTAATGAGTTTGTTTATTTGTTTATTACGATTGTAGGCTATACAAACGGGTAAATGTATACACTTTTATAATAAAATCCCAGCCATTGTTCAGGCATTATTTATAAATAAATTTAAATGTTATTAAAAATGGCTCTGTCGTAAATCCTACTCCAAATCTTAGTGATCAGACAGCCTGGGACTAGATTATGATTATTTTATAGCAATAGCAATGATAGTACAATATTGTATATTTTTATTAAAAGGAGCGCAAAAAAAGAATGCTGGGAGAGTTTCTTGCGCCGCTTCTTCTCTCTCAGAGCGCCATTTGTTTCCGAAGCGGTAGTAGTATCTAGTATATTAGAAATGATATCAAATATAATTCTAAAGGAGTCAATTTTGAGAAAATAAATGCCTTTTATGTCTTTTAAACTATCACTATCCAAGTATAGACATATTTTATCGCAAAATTTATAAAACTGTAATAATCTGGAACTTACAAGGAGAAGTAAACCACAGACGAAGTCACAGAAGCTCGGTAATAAATAATACCGATGAACTCAATTTTGAAATTGATGATTTATTTAATGCTCGTATTAAAAGGAGGTTTTAATAATAAGTTAAGCCGGCAATAGGCAGTCTCTAGCCGTGCCGGCTATTGAGTGCGACTTAAGTTCACTAAGGTGACTAAGTAATCGACTGAGTTTACGAAATGCTACAACCTAAAAAAGCTTCAATTAATACACGTCTTAATAATTGACAAAACCTTAGCAATTTACATTTGCTAACAGCATCTTAACTACACACATAATAAGCCAATACCCGCATTAAATTCAAGTTTGCTGTGCTGACCCCCTATGGAACTCCCGCGTATTATATTCATCTATGACCGTCTTCAAGACGTTAACTTTATATGCTACTAGTTGTTACCTCGAATTTTATCTTTAGTTCTTGGGAATAAATAAAAGTCGCAGGGCACTAGGTCAGGACTGTATGGCGGATAACTCATTATCTCGACACCTGCCATAGTCAGATATTCAGCAGTCCGTTTTGTGGAGTGCGACGAAGCATTGTCGTGGTGAAGGAGGATCCTATTTTATATACCTAGATAAGGTATATAAAACAATCATATATGTCTCACTGTTAAGGCAACGTTCGTATGAAACGTTTTACTCACTTTCCAAACTAACTGACTTCCACTAAAAAGTATTTTTATTTTTCGGGTTAATATATAGTCTACAACACTGACAGATAAAAAAAAATTCTATTTGTAACATAATTTTTAAAATGTATTCAGTAGCTCCAGAGATGAACTCCCACGACCATTATCTTTACCTTTATCTCTTTATTATATTAGTAAGTATAGATATCAGTACCAATGCTATATCATAAAAACAATCTCTTCGGCTTTATAATAATATATTTGTTATTAGAAACATTTTCAGTTTGTTTTAAAGTAAAATGTTAATTTATTTAATTAAAAATTTAGTTATACGTAGATATTTCGTCGATTTATTAATTCTAACAATTATTAGACATATAATTACTGTTTGAAATATTATTTTTTGAAGTTGAAAGTGAAAACTTCTTTAGCGGCGTAGAGCATTTTTCTTGGGATGAGTATAACATGTTTAAACTCGGGTCAGGACCACGGACTAGTAAAAAAACAAGGACTCCGTGTCACCTTACATAACAGTGTAGCACCAAAACAAGCCGATTAACGTGTAAATACATAGCCCTACGCACACACTTACACTACTACAGGCCGATAGGCGGCCATTATGTGAATTGTCATTGTCTGTGACAGATCAGTTTGCGTCTCAATAAAATATTTTAAAAAAGCCGTCGTGCGTTGTGAAAAAGTGTAAAAACGATACTATATAAGTATTTGTGGCCATATATGATTATTTAAGGGAGAAAAAATTGTGTAACTAGTATCCCCCGTAACCGCACACACACACTAGCATAACAGTGCTTCACTTGCTAATATCACGGCGCGGAGTCCTTCTTTTTTACTCGTCCGTGGTCAGGAGATGTGATATAAAATTGGTAAGACAGTCGTATGAAATTATGGATGAAAGTGCATTTCTCTGAGAGATAACCTTTAAATTATTTTAATAGTTCTGAGGTGTAAATTTTTTTATGTCGTATAAATTGGCATTTTTGTGTATGATAAATGAAAATTGTATTTACATGCCACATCAATGCTAGTACTTTTATACTAATAAATAAAGCAATTCGTGCGAAATTATTCCCTAACCATTCCAAAATATTCAAAATGCACAACGTTATTGTTCAAGCTTTCACTTCTGCCGGCACTCCCGGAGTGCTACCCGTATTTTTATATGAATATGGTTTCGTTTTATCTAAAGTTTATACATGTTTTGTACATAAATTATTGAAATTAAATAATAATAAATCCTAACATATAGCTTTTATATGGTATTTTTTTTGCCAATATAAGGTAATTGAGTAATGTGGACTGAGCTTCCTTGTGAGATGTTTCCGTTTGTTCATACACCGTTTTAAAAGGCTGGCTACGGTCCTGTGACTCCTCTGGCGTTGCAAGAGAATGTGGGCGTCGGTGATCACTTAATGAGCCCATTTAGTCCGTTACAATATTATGCACTTGGATGGTAATTCATTTTATTTATTCTCACACTTACACTTAAATAGTAACAATAACTCATAATAATTTGGCACTGTGGCAATCGCCTTTATTACGGATTGGTTAATGAGGGTAGCCCACATCACAGAGGATTTAAGTGAGTATATCATTAAAGTCATATAAACGTTATTTAAATAGGCCTAAACTAAGTGCAATATAAAAAATTTTTATTATAAATATTTAATTTAAATTACTGAATCTATCATATTTTCGGAAAAAGTAGAGCTTGTGAGAAGAACATACAAAAAACTCAACGGCCACTCTTTTAAATGAAATAGAGTATTACAATGGTTGTAATATACATAACAAATTGGTTTGCAGAGTGCAACCAAAATATGAATCGTGTTTAAAGTTAAAAAGTGCTTTAAATATAAAATATTTCATAAAAAGTAATAAAAAATAAACTGTATATAAATATAATTTAAAATTTGATTATAAATTATATATTGGATGCTTCAACCTTTAGAGCTTAAATTCATTTTTTGTGTAAGGATGCTTCATGGACATTGTTTTACTGTTTAAACTCAATTAATCGTTTAACATGCAATAATTTTCTGTTTCAGTACTTCAGTTTGAACTATCAAAAAAAGGAAATCTCATGGCGGTATATCGTGGCTACAGATATTCACAGCATCGATCTCGGTCATTGTCTGACGCTGTGAAAATGAGATGGCAGTGTGCTACGCATACGCGTCAAAGATGTAGAGCCTATCTTACGACGTTAAATGATCACTTATTAAAATGTAACCTGGAACATAATCATAATCCGCTCAATTCTGGCTAGGAAGTATAAGTGAGAGTTTCAAATCTCAGCCATTATCAAATCATTTTTATGTAATCGTGACCATTTATTGATATGTTATTATCATTATGTTTTCATATCATATTATCAAATCGTGGTGATTAAAGTTTAAACTATTGGATATCTGTAGAAACTTTGTTGATTGTAGAACTACTTTTATAGTGTAATTATTTACTGTAGTGTTTGTTTCCCATTAGAAGCAAATAAATAGATATCACCCATGCAAATATATCCCATGTAAATATAACCTCTTGGAAACCGAGCATGGCGAATTGTTAATGTGACTAGATCTAGCACACGAGGTTACTGACTTGAGGGATTTTGATTTAAGAATAATTATACCAATAGCTGTTTCTGTAAACTGTTAGCTATAAAGCGTTTCGACCATTACCTCAAGCAGACCCTCGCTGAACTGGGTTAAGGTTACAGAAAGTAACTGTTTTGAGAACAGCACGCATCGTGCAGAAGTGCTTCAGTCAAATATAATATCTTAGATAATTTATACGTCTAAATAGAGCCTCTTGCTGCTAGACAACCAATGAATACAGACCAGGTTTGTTACTTTAGTGTGCGTGAGCATGCTAGTGTAAGACACAATCGCCATTTGTATGGCACTTTTTGTTAGTGTGCGTGCATTGCTCAAAATAGAGCTTAACTGTCAACCTCAAATTTTTTCGTCGTTTTCGCAGTCTTTCTAGACGTATAAATGTTGTGTAAAATTTCGTGTCACGTTGATTGTCCGCTCCTAACTCCTACGCTACTGAGCTGATTATAATCAAATATTTCACATTGTGTACAGTTCGATCAAACTTGAGAGAAAGGATAGGTTTTATTTCGATTCGTGACTCTTAATATTGATTCAAATGATGAATTCAAAAATATGTACTTGCTGACCCGATAGACGTTGTTCTGTTCATAATAAAAAAAACTCTTGCTGACGGAATTTTGAAAAATCCGTTCTTAGCTGACCACTACTCGGTGAAAAGAATATTCCTACCAAATTTCAAGTCTTTAGCTCTAATGGTTCCAGAGATATCGTGATGAGTGACTATATACGTGGAAATCTCTTATATATTTATATATATATATAGATAAATAATTCTATAAGATAAATTTTTGACTCACAATTTGATAGTTCCGTTGTGACTTTATTTCACCACAAGAACAGGGAAAAACGAAATAATTATTGTAATGATAGAACTTCAAAGTCAAAGTCAAAATACATACTTCTACAAATTTCTTAATTAACAAATAAGATACTATAAAAAAATTGTATTCGTGTATTTGTTTTTTTTTTTTTTTTTGAGAGGAGGAAATACTGTTACGTATTTACGCCCCGGAACGGGGCGTAATATGTCGGACTCGAGTGTCCGCGTAAGCGGACGCCCCATACCGACTAAAACCTCCTCTGTGCTGTTAGCAGCCCTGGCTTTCACATCGAAGTAGGACGTGGGCCGTGGAGGCCGCAAAGACTACGCAACAACTGTCGCGGGGCGTCTCCTAAGGAGACTCGAACCTCAGACCGGCTGTGTGCTTGTGGGAAGGAGAGAGAATGAAAATGAAGATGAAAAGATGAAAAGAATATTTGTTTATTGAAGTATGTGTTTATTGAAGCGAATCGCACCGGTTACCAGCTAGTATAATATAATATTAAAATGTTGGAAATAATTTTAAAATGTAGTACTTAACACGGTGTGCGTGAGCTGATATCGTACCATTTCACTCAGTGCGAACTTTAGTAATATTTGATGTATTAAAGAGACAATCACATATTTCACATATACTATACTAACGATAGTATGTAAGTAAGTGAACCGTGTTTTTTCGACCTTGTTCGTACACAGATAAAATTATGTAAGTTCCGTGCTACACCAGGCCTTATTATTGGCCTGGTACCAGCACCGACCATTACGCTGGGAGTAGGGCACGAGCCCTTACGACTAGTGCTAGTCCCATCACGTTCGAATGTCGATAGTGCGCACGTTACGTTTTTCGGTCTCCTCGGGATTGGATCGTCCCGCGTAATCGCGTATAAATAGATTCTTACTTGATTTATAAAATATTAGTAAGTTATAATATTCATACTAATACATATAATATTTCTTTTTGATATTGTTTGTTGTCTTTTTTCTCCTACTCTCTAGTTATTGTATATAGATTCTTTATAAAGAACATTCACTAGCTTCAACCGTTCATAGCACTGAAAAGAAAACCTAAAGTATAGTTGAAAATATAACCTTATTATTTGAATATTTCGTAATAGTGATCACATAAAATATGTACCCATTATATAAACATTGCAGGCAATAATGAGGTATACATGAGGACAGATCATCAGCTTATCAAAATAAACAAACGAAAAAATTGCGTCCGTATTGCGTAACAACGCAAAGTTACGGTTGACACTCACAAGTAAGCAGGCCGATAAAAAGATCAAAAATGTTAAATCGGCATGTAGTAAATATAATAAGTTATATTGTTTGTCTTGTTTTAATGAACAACATTTTAATAAAAAAAAAAAAACATAATTTACCGTGGCTATCGATTAGTAGAGTCATCCCTAGAAATTGCATAATTCTAGTTAAAGGCAATATACTCAGAGTTAAGTCCAGGAAGTGAATCGAAATCAGAGAGGCAGTCAAAACTATATTTCAAAAGTTCAATGACTTGTACTCACACGCTCAATAAAAAAAAACCGTTTCAATTTTATACAAAATAATAATAGTTGCAACTGTAGCGGTGCTTCTCCATACTCCATGAGCGCTTTGTGTTCATCAAGTAGGTGCTTTTCTTTGAATAATATTTTTTTTTTCAAACTTATTACCATTAAAACTAAATAAAAGCAGCTTGCAAATGTTAACGAAAACAGCAATTAATTAAAATTAAACTTGTAAAGTCAACAGTGGTAAAAATTCTATTACATTTGAATATTCACTTGAATATGAAAAGGGGAGCGAATATGAAATTCCAGAGAATTAAACACCGGAAGTCAAATTATTCAATCATTTACGAACATGAAAGAGAGGAAAACAACCAAGAAAAAGTTGAACATGAAAACCTTAAAAAAAAATATTTTATTACGAATCACATCAAAAAGATCAGGAAATACTGGAGACGTAGAAAATAAAAATGACAATTTAACTAAACAATGTGATAAATAAAAGAAGTGCAGCGACATCAGGAAACTGTAGAAAAAATACAGGAAAATCAGAATAATGAAATACAACGCAGAAAAAGAGTGAAGTGGGTGAAGAATAGAAAGGAGAACAACAAAAAAACAAAGAGGAGTTAAATTAGGAAATACATTGAGAAAAAACCAGGAAATTTCGGAAGAGGATAATCATAAAATACAACAGAGCGGAACTACGGAGCGAGAGTGCAAAAAGCGACTTAACGACAGTGTGTATTATATTTATATTTCAACAGATGATATTTTCCTATCCGATATTAGAGAAATCAGCGATTCATTTGAAAATGAATTAGGAAGTTAAATCACAGATCTTGAAAACGACGAAGGAACATCTGAAAAAAGCACTCTTAATAGCATGACAACATTTCCTATATCCAATAATTTTTTATCAGACCAAAATCAGAAGAATTAAAGTCTTTAAAGCTTGGAAACCAACTCGGAAGTCATTCGAGGTATTTTTACATGAATTCGGCCAATAAAGTATTCTTCTTGTTCTATACTATATTGTCTTTTCTAGTTTATTTTATTCGTAGATTTTACTGCCTAAAACTGAGTGCATAGTTTTTATTACTTAAATCGCATCATCATCATCTCTTGTGGCTGATGTCATGATCTTCTGGCACTTTGAATAAGATAAATTATTCGATAAATTTTTTTAATAGTCCAGTTTCTTATTTTGTACCGACTTAGTTTTTCCAGGTTCAGATTTTCAGTCTACGTTCGGATATGCGGTCATTTTTTTCTAGTAAGTATAATATTGCTAAGCTAATTCTGGTAGTTAGTCCCAATAACGACTTCATAGACACACATACTTAGGTAACACTGAAAATGTTTAGAAAATGAAAAACGGCTTAATGTATAAAGTTGCCAATACTTTTATTGTTTTTCGAAGTAAACTCCGTTCCTCTCTACACATCGTCGCATTCGATGGAACCACTGAGAAAAACAGTGGGCCCATTCTTCCATAGGGGTCTTTTCTATGGAATTTTATTTCGTAAAGCGAATATCTCGAATTTTATCTTTAGTTCTTGGGAATAAATAAAAGTCGCAGGGCGCCAGGTCAGGACTGTATGGCGGATGACTCATTATCTTGATATAGTCAAATATTCAACAGTCCGTTTTGCGGAGTGCGTTGAAGCATTGTCGTCGTGAAGGAGGATCCTGCTTCGAGGGCGCAGGCTGTCGAATTTTTTCCAAAACAACAGGCAAACAGCGATTGACATACCAGTCTGCAGTAACTGTCCTTCCATCTTCTAGTACAACTGTCGCGAAATGACCTTTCCGACCAAAGAATGAGGCAATCATCTTTTTTCCTTGACTTCTTTCTACCTTAGTTGGCCGATCCTTGAAAGAAAACCCCAACTGAGCTGATTGTCTTTTGGTTTCGGGTTTTTAGCAATATATCCAGCTTTCATCACCTGTGACGATGTCAAATACAGCATTTGAGTCACCGCCGTTGAATTTATCTAACATTTGGCGACACCAGTCCATGCGAAGGTGTTTCTGGTCGTCGATTAAAGTATGGGGTATCCATCTGGTACAAAGCTTCCTGACGCCTAAATCTTCGTGTAATGTTTTTTGACCTTGACTCATACCAATGCCTAGGTTTGCCCATATCTGCTGATAGGTCACTCTCTTATCTTCCTCTATCATGCGTCGCACAGCACTGATGTTATCTTCAGTAGTCGCTGTTAAAGGACGTCCCTCACGCAGATCATCATTTAGATTGCTACATCTAAGCTTAAACTCGTTAAACCAATTGTTAATAGTGGCACGAGATGGGGCTACATTAAGAAATGCTAATCGCAGACTATCATAGCTTTGTTGTTGAGTAAGCCCACAACGAAAGTCATAATAAATCATTGACCGAAAATTTTCTCGCGTTAGGTTCATTTTCACGTGTAACAAGAGTTTTACATTTGCCGCCAATCACAAAAACAAATGAAAAATGAATGCAATATACTACATTAGGTTACCAAAGAGTTATTAAATTGAAATTCAAAAAAGTTTTTATTAGCAATGTTTCTAACTGGCCAGTTCTAAACATTTTCAGTGTTACCCACGTATACATGCGCATGCACATGAAAACACAGTTGGCTTAATTCTAGATCAATATAATTTGAAATGATGTAATATGCATATTCATATTTTATTGCAGGTTTTCCCGAAGGAAAGTGCTCAAATCATCTTTTCCAACGTGGTACCAAAAAGAGGCGTTGCACAGGCTGTTATAATAAACTACGGCTTAAATTTAACAGTATACAGGCATCCAAAAAAACCAAACGAATTATTACATATTGTATGCAATGCAATCAATCCATGTGTTTATCATGCTTCAATGATAAGCACTATTCTTTACGAAGAAAATCTTTGAGTATCGATAACTGTGATATATCTAAACGTATCTAAACTAGCTGTTAGTTTTTTGACAATGTCCTCGCTGCTAACGAGTTAAAACACCAGCAAATCCTAGATTTTTTTATTATTATAGCTTTTATTCCTGCGCTGCGAGAAGGTTTTATATGACTAAAGGCTTAAGGCACCAGCGTCTGAAAATACAAGAAAATTCAAACGTGTTAAAAAGCCTTCTTATTTCCTTCACCTACATTATATAACTTTGTTACATTATAATATAATACTGCTAAATAATAATAATAAATAAGAGTGTTGTTTCGTTTAAACTATTTTATTTGATGTATAAATAATTTAATAGTAAATTTCCTCACGTATGTGTCCTGAATATGTTTTTCTTATAAGTTTATTATTTACTACATTAATTATAATTATTTCGATCGAACGTTTCACAGCAAATGTTTCCTCATCTCTGCGACCTAAAGCGTGGACAAGACACTTTCTTCGATCTTTTTATAGCACCATTATTCAATTAAATGTGGCATGCTATATTGCGAATTTGTATATACTCCTTGTGGGATGACTTATGCTTGCGACGTTCCAGAAATTGAGGGAAATGTGCTGTTATGTTATGAAAAACGACTTCATAAACTAAAAATGTCAAAGTAATAAATAATCGCCTTTTTGAATTTCTATTGAAGTGCATTCAAATCGACTAAACAGTTTCTTCGATCAACAAATTCTTTGATTTATTTAGATCGGTATTCAACACACCTTTAGTGCCGTTTACCTGCCAAAGCCACATCTGGCAAGGGGTTGGAACTATCAAAAGTGTCTGGCTAGTGGGGAAACATCATCTACTTATTACTTAAGTATTATATATAAAAATCAGCTTTTATACTATGACGTAAGTAAAATTATAATTTCATCAACATTAAGGGTATCTGGCAAGGGGTTGCCACGATGGTAAGTGTCTGGCAATGAATAACGTGATTTTTAATAATATTCTGAAGGTAATCGGACTTTATTTTTTGATGTATTTAGATTTTTTCGGTATTTTACACACCTTTAGTACCGTTTACCTCTGCCAAAGCCATTGCAACCCAAACTCCATAGTGGACCCGATGGTCCACTATGGAGTTTGGATATTTGAATTGAATAGAACGATTTCTATCCTGTGTTGGGAGCATGCGCTGACAAACATTCAGCTTTTATAAAATGACGTAGGTCTGGGGTCCACAGGCTCCTAGACCATAACATAAATACAATTTGAAGCGTTTAGGTATTAAATTAGCGGGAAGTTGCAGGGATGGCGTTTAGGGTAAACCGGATTCCTTTTGTTAAAAGCTTTGTCGATCAGCTATTGTAATGGCCACAACCCTTTAGTCTGGTACATATTCGATCGAAGTAAGTTGTTCAGCAATCTGCTTATATTAACGCTGGCTATTACAGTGGCTTTCATGGAGTACAACATTACGAGAAGAGGCTGTATCAACGCGGTCTATCTTGGATATAGATAAAGCTTACACTGGTCTCGAACCATTGGTGCAGTGGTGACTGAGAGATGGCGCTGCTCTACACACAAGAACAAAAAATGTAAAGCGTTCTTTAGGACCGTCGGCAATAGAGTGCGTAATTCTAATCTGGAACATAACCATGAACCGAAATCTTAAATATTATTGATAGATGGTCTGCAAAACTTACCATATGGTACTTAAAATAACAAACTGTTTACATTTGAAAGAGCGACATCAAAGTCAATTTCCTAATATGCAATTATTCGGGTTGAGCACATTAACTGTAAAGTAGATCCTGTAGATAGAGAAGCCACAACCCGAGAGTTGAACAAATATACCAAGATTTATTTTATTTTAGTTGTTATAGTGCATCGCCGATATGATGGCGGCATATACGCTTGGATTTTCTCAACGTAAAAAAATATGTAAAAAATGTACTTTCAACCTATTGCAACTTCACGTCGCTGTCTACTGACACCTCTCAAGCTAACTCTACATAAATCTCTCATTTCTACCCAATTATTGTTTGGTCTATAATTCTGATTCCCTATCCTCGATTCGAGATCACTCCTCTACCTGCCACAGCCTGTATCCGCGGTCACTTGGAAGAGAAGGCCAAACTGGCCTATATACAATATCCACATAATATAACTTTTAAGTGGTGTATGTGAGCAGGTTGTTAACAGATTACGTTGTCACTTCAACATCAATAATCGTCTCTCTTAAACTACAACAACTTTTTTTTTATTTTTTTATTTTATATAGATTTCGTTGGTAATAAAAAGTTCAAAAAATGTAACTAGTCACTACTGTTCCGTAATTTAAATATTTTGTATTAAATTTCATTTCATTATTTTCGTGTATTGTTAAGGTATTGATATGATTTGAATGTTACTAACCTTTAAATAATATAACTTTTTGCCCTTTATAGCAGGTGATTATAAATAATTAAACACCGAAAGTTTTTTCATTTTATTAACAAAATTATCGATGCTTTACCTTTCAACTTAACAATATATTTAAAATTTTAATTTTATATGAAATTGGTATTAATAGTATAAAATGTATGGTTCAAAAGTGTTTAGTGTGAAATTAAATGACCATTTTTGATCGAATTAGCACAATGCACTGAATAACCTTATCGCGTAGTATTCATATCGTTCAATTCTAAATGGAAATTCATATTTTTCAGTGTCTTTCATGCAGTACAGTCGATCGAGGAGGGGCTGTATCAACGCGGTCTATCTTGGGTATAGATACAGCTTACACTGGTCCCGCAATATTGGCCCAATTGTTAAAGAGAGATGGCGCTGTGCTACACACAAGAACAAAAAGTGTAGAGCCTTCTTTAGGACCATTGGCAATCAAGTGCACAAATCCTACATGGAACATAACCATGAACCGACCTATTAAACAATTAACTTTATTACATTTTTGTAATATTCGATTGTAACTTACTAGTTTTAAGTATTACTTCATGATCTATATTTATCCTTATTATATACGCATTCTAACGATGAACCTAATGGGGCACTGCAGCTTAAATAAACACCTTTCAACCTGAGGCCTCTGAGATAGCACAGCGTGTAGCCTGCTATCTCAGAGGCCTTAGGTTGCCTGCAGTTCTGTAATTGTGCAGATGAAACTCTTTTATTCATTCACTTAAGATACGTCAGCTCATTGCAACAGACATCAATCTTATCAGTGGTCAAAGTAAAGCCGCTTTACCAACCCTTATCATATCCTTGTTACATACATACGTACAATCATGCATGCATGTACATCATTCTAAGAATTGTAAGCACAGGTTCATGAGCGCTATTTGCCGCGGTCCATGCACTCTTAGTAATCTAGCCCCTTCTTATACATTATCGATGCAGTCGTAGGATGTAAGCCCTAATGTCCATTTCCAGCGGTTCCTCTCACATTCTCTGTGTGAATGCGTGCAGACAATCTACTTTCATCACATTCTCTATGGCCGGCTGTAGCTGTTCTTACGCTACAACTCCATGTCGCTTTCTAATTGCATTTTTTAAATATTTTCCCATTTCTGCCGCCGTTAAATAAATATACATTTTAAATATACTTCATGTTTGTATCATCAATGTATCTAAATATTACGTAATACGATTGGTTACTTAATGGGAGTTGGCTCGTAAACATGACCATGTATGTCTGTCAGTAGTCCAGAGCGGAGATGTCACGCAATCTATGTATCAAGAATCAACCATCCGTGTCTGTTGCAGGCTTGGTCGCCTTAATAAGCCTTAAAGACCAAGCTTATGAGTGTGGTTAGTTATTATTTGGTTTTTATTTACCAACTGTACCGTAATTTTTTTT
Source organism: Leptidea sinapis (assembly GCF_905404315.1). Classification (NCBI taxonomy): domain Eukaryota; kingdom Metazoa; phylum Arthropoda; class Insecta; order Lepidoptera; family Pieridae; genus Leptidea; species Leptidea sinapis. The sequence continues at coordinate 5,017,474 of NC_066275.1, read as the reverse complement.
CGGCCGAAACAAACGCATACTCATTTAATTAATAAAATGATTTTTATGAACATGATGTATTATAAAATTACTTAGGTGTGACGTGAGAATTGTGTATTAGACAGCCGATTGGACTGGAATTAAGAACCTTTTTCAAGGTATTCAAGGATTCTCATGAAATTTTGTGAGCATATTGAGTAGGTCTGAGAATCGGCCAACATCTATTTTTCATCCCCCTAAATGTTAAGGGTGGTCCACACGAATTTTTTATTAAATTTTTTTGACATTTTTTTTTAAATTTGTTTGATTATGAGTCAGCATTAAAAAATGCATACAACTTCAAATTTTCACCCATCTACGATCAACTGTTACTTTTGTATCGCGATTTTAATATCGGCAATACAGCGTTTGCTGGATCAGCTAGTATAATATACAAAACAATCATATATGTCACATCGTTCGTAAGAAACGTTTTTTCTCCGACTTACTTTGCAAATCCGACTTACACGGAAGTCTTTTAATTTTTCGAGTAAAAATATATAGCTTATCACATTCGCAAATAATGTGCTTTCTATTGGTAGCAGAATTTTCAAAATCGGATCTAGAAATTACCCCTCACAACAAAATTTACCTTAAAAAAATGTATTGAAGTAGGCGTTACTTCGAGGAAGTCCATTTGTCCGGTCAAATGAGACAAAAAAATAGGGGTGAGGTTACAAAAATTCCCATTAGGCTGAAAATTGGTAGGATTGTTTATTACACTATTATAAAGGAAATGTGAAAAGTCCTCATTGATCAGGCACGTGCAAAAAAAATTACTCCGGGTCAAAGGTGACAAAAACGGGTTTTAAGCGATTTTCTGCAAAACGGTAAGTTTTATCATTAAATTATCTGAGACAAAAATTGTAGATATGATAATTATCCAAAGAAAATGTCTCGATACTTTTTTTCCTAAGAGAAACTGTTTTTAAGATAAGTATAACGATTCAAAAAGTCGAAAAAGTTGTAAACGTCATAATATGTATAAGTACACCATGTATATACATCACTAAAGCCGTAATACAAGCAAAAATATCGTTCTATCGGTCAATGTAACATTTACATACAAAATATTATAAAATATGAGAATTTCTGGTAAGAAGAATCCAAGTCCCCCATTTTATACGCCAATATAACCTTCAGCAACATCTGTCTCCCCTTCAATTGTCTGCGTGGCTAGGGTCGTATTCTTTCTTTATCTTGGAACGCCCAATACATTCAAAGTTATTAGTCTGCGTGCTGCTCTGGAGTGAAAACACGTGTTTATTGTAACATATTTCCGGCTGTTTTGAATTTTATTACAAAAATGTCAGAATATTGTTTTATTTGTGCTAAACTTTTAACTGAAAGTGAAATTGTTACTATTAAACGTGGTATGAAGACATAAATCAATGCAAGTACTGAAAGTGCTGATGAATTTTCAGAATATCTTAAAAAGCAGAAATTTGTAACCAAACATGTAGAGTTTCGTAAAAATTATACTCGAAAGTGTTCTATTGCTGCAGCTATTAAAAGACAACATGAAGAACAAGTAGCCAGTACATCTACTAAAAGTCCTCCTCGTACTACAGCACGTGTAAGTGAATCTACTTTTGGTTTTAAAAAACAATGCTTATTTGGCGGCCACGAATTTAATGAAGAGCGTAAAAGAAGAAAGTCCTTAGATTTTCGCCGTAAAATTCAACAAGTAAGTACAGCTACATTCAAAGATATGGTTCTGAAAACAGCTCAGGCTCGTTCTGATGTTATGGCTCGAGTAGAATAAGAATACGATTTAGTTGCTGCTGAGGCTAAGTATCATTCTGACTGCTTCACTTTCTACTTAAAATCGAACGCTGGGGTGAAAGTCGATCGACCGCAAGATCAGTCTACGAATCTGGCAATGGAAAAAATATTCACTTACATCGAAAATAATGATGATTGTCAGTTCACTTTGAACGAAATTAGAAATGTAAGCAAAACTACAAACATAGATAACAGGACGTGAAAAATTCGATTAACACTGGAGTATGGTGATAAAATTATTATCACTAAAAAATTAGGAACATTGATGTTCCTTTATATGCTTATTAGACAATCATCATGATATTTTTAATCAAGCTTCGTACGAATAAAAAAGAAGAACGACTGAGAATTCTAGAAGCTGCTGCAGAAATCTTTCGCGAAGATATTCAATCACCGTATTATATAATTATAACTACCCTCCACCAGGTCGCATGTTTGAAGATTTAAACAATGAAATTCCGGAATCGCGGACAAATTTTGTAGAGCAAGTCATTTTAAAATTTAAAAGATAAAACTTAGATCATTTAAAATTAATATGTACAAGTATTATCAATAGTATCATGACTGTTGTTCGGCCGAGGTCTATAGGCCTACCGGGGAAACCACATTAAAAAAACGGCTAAGTAACCTCAAACCTCAAAGGTGGCGTGGAAACGTGTGCATATTATGATAATTACAATTCTTTCAACTTTTTAAAAAATGTATTGAGACTTTGTAGATAATTATCTTATCTACAATTTTTGTCTGAGATAACTTTATAATAAAACTTACCGTTTTGCTGAAAATCGCAAAAACCTATTTTGTGAGCTTTGAACCCGAGTCAATTTTTTGCACGTTTGCACGATCAATGAGGACTTTTCAAATTTCCTTTATAATAGTGTAATGAACGAACCCACCAATTTTCAGCCTAATAGCCTAATGGGAATTTTTTGTAACGTTGGATGTCTAAATTGACCGGACTAATAATTATTATTAAGAAAACTCAAAACATTTGAATAAAATTTACCATATATATAGAAAAGATAGAAAAGGAAAGCAAACCTATTGTCACTGTAACCGATTTTGATGGACAGGTCGTTAACAGTCAGCCACGCTTGGAATTAGGAAGTATTTTGAATATTAAAGTTACTAACGCACACATTGACGGATCAAAATTGGTCACGCGTTATCGAGCTGTCAGGTCGTGTTTACGATAATATATTGTAAGTCTGTGATCCAGACTACACAGACTGTTTAAAAGTTACTTCATATAATTAATAATTATGTTAATAATATAGTTGTGTAAGATAAGCTTATTAATTAAAATGTATTTATTATATTGTGTGTATAAGTTGTAGTAAATATAATGTTTTATTAACGGTAATAAAGGATTTATTAATGTTATTATTATTATAACGCATGATTTGAATGCAGAGTTCAGTAATGCGTGAGTTCTGTGACCTGATTATAATTGATAACTATAAACATGAGTGTGTCGATATAATTAAACAATGCTATAATTTTACCATTTTAACCATAATATAATTAAATGTGAAACTTTTATATATTTAACACATATTGTGTAAATAATTTTTCATCATTTATGATGTTTATAACTATGACTGTCAAGGGGGGGGGGGGGGGGGGGGAGCTCCCTCTCCCTACCTCAAGCCCTGACTGCATTCAACTCGTAAGCTATCCTTATGTATCTAATTAAATATTAATTATTTAATGTAATAATTACTCTAATAAATAATGTAGGTCTTCTGATAGTATTATCGATGAGTAGGAACTATGAAATAAAGCGAAGTATTCATTCATTTTTTTTTATTAACTTTGTTAGCATATCGAAAGTATTAAGGGCGTTTAAGAGTTTTCCTGTCTTGAATATGTCTTAATGCATTACAACAAAATGGTGGTATTTTTGAGAATCGAGCCCTCAAATCAAAAGTAGAATCTTTTCGTTTATTTATACATATACATAGATTGTGGCAGCTGTGAATACGTCGAAAAAAAAAAGAAGACCTCCTAAGTTAATGTTACTTAGGGGCCTGCCTAGTTTAGGGCCCCTAAAAGTAGCGGTTTAATCCGGCTACTTGATAGATGAAATCACCACTAGTACCAATTGTAGAAGGCACCCGGTGTACAGGAGCTTGCCTCTGGTAAAGAGAGAGATTCACAAAACTATTTCAGCCACAAATCATTCCATTTGTAACCAGTGATTCATTGTCCTGGGTGACGATTTTTTTGACAAGTCGAGAACGTCTATCATGTCACACGCACATTTTTTCACATATTATACACAAAAATGATTAATTGGTTTCAAGCGCTTCAAAAAAGCGTGTTCATCCACCTTACTAAAGAAATGCAATTAGACCTACATGCTTGTTTTACTTCCTCTCCCAAAAATAATAAAAAAAACTACTTCTACACCTGATGAATTATTTAAATTATTATAAGATGTTTTTATATGAAAATAAGGGACGAGACGAGCAGGACGTTCAGGTGATGATAATTGATACGTCTTGCCCATTATATTGCAGTGCCGCTCAGGATTCTTGAAAAACTCTAAAATTCTGAGCTGCTACAATTGCGCTCGTCAACTTGAGATATAAGATGTTAAGTTGTATTTGCTACTAGTAGCTACGGTGCCCTTCTCACAGTAATGCTTACACATTACTGCTTCACGGCGGACATAAGCGCCATTGCGGTACCCATATCTAGCCGGCATCCTGTGCAAAGAAGCCTCCAATGGTAAATGTATCCTAAACTGTATCATTTCAATTTTAATAAAGCAGTTTTTAAATTTTTAGTTGGTGATGAATTTGTGTATGAGACTAACTCACGAGGCAATCGGTTATTGCGTTCAAAAGGCTACACGTATTCGATCCAATTAAAACTAGTAGTTGGCGGTATGCCTAAGTTAAGATGGCGGTGTTCAACGCATGCGTCGCGCGGCTGTAAGGCTACTTTGACAACATTGAACGACCAAATAATTAGATGTCATGCCGAGCATAATCATGATCCTGTTTATAAAAAGAATGTGCCATGCATGCTTAGAATACAGTACTGACAACGTTAGCATACATTGAGTAACACTTGTTATATTTCTGAATAAATAAATAAAACAATAATACTGGCAACTTTTTATGATTGAAATTTTATTATATTTCTTGTATATCTTCTCAGGTCTGTGGTAAACATTTTCGCACTAGTAGTAGATTTGACATTAAGTAACCCTAACAGTAAAGTTAGATAAGTTAATTAACAGTAGTTTTGGTGGGCAAAGTCGCCAGCAAGTACTTGGAACACACTCAGGTGACATGTTATATTTTCAAACATAGTATTCTGTTACTTACTAATGGTAGATAAAACATTGCTTGTTTCCTACAACTGCAGCTATCGAAATACACCACCAACTTGGATACCTGCTGACATGGTATAAGAGACAATCCGTTATTTGGTGTTATAACCAGACATAAATTAATTGTCCACCAAGGATTAATGAAAAGCGGAACTAAAATCGTTTTCGTTATTTATCAACTTAACTAAAAAAATACGTACTGGGCCAATTCAGACCCGTTGGGTAAAGGCGCCACCTTATTTAATTATTTTCCTCTTACTGTCTTTTCACTAAAATGTACATAGTACGGGTACCATTTCATGAATTTCTGTATCATTTTACCTAACAAATATTATATATATACTTTAATGTGACTATATTATTCGTACTCTTGTTTATATCAGATCCTTTTATATCAGCGTAAATATATAGATGAGTACAAACTGATCTTTTCTAAGCTTTAATATTATTATGTTATATTGTGATCCCGGTTTGTCAATCATGTCTTCGTAATATTATCATTATAGTCAATCACCATAATTATTTTAACTGTGAAATTGTGTAACTGTGCTTAATTTGTTTGTAGATGATGGCGAATTTGTGTTTGAGACTAACTCGCGAGGCAACCAATTGTTACGTTCGCGGGGATACACGTACTATGCTCAAAAGAAGTATAGTATTGGTGGGATGGACAAGATAAGATGGCGATGTTCTACCCACTGCTCCCGAGGGTGTAAAGCAGCCCTAACGACGTTTAATGATGAAATTATAAGATCGTATACGAAACATAATCATATTGCTGTTTATAAATAATAACATATTACCGCTTTTTGAAAACTGCTCATGTCAAGCATTTAGGTAATTGACCAACTTTGAAATACAACAATTTTTAGTTCTTTATTGAAAAAGTATTATTCTTTACAATGTACATAAGTACAGCGCCGTAAAATTAATACCTCGGAATCCAGCGCCAGATAATGAATATTTATATAAACTTTGGAAATGTTTAATAAATAATTTGCGATCTCAATTTTCTTATTATTGTTATACATAATTTTATTTTTTTCGGAGTGTTCCTTTATTTGTAATAGTTTAAAGTTATACATACCTTAAAAAGGGGAACTATTACAAACTTGGTCCTGGATCTCAATGGACTGCAGGTATAAACAGAAGGCGGGGAGGGGACTCAAGGGGAAAGGGGAAGGGGAGAGGACAACAGCTGTTGGGTATTGTTAACAGTATCGAACACGTGGCAACTTACTAGCTTCAATACGTAACTGTTTTTGAGCACTCAGTAAAAAAAATCAGATTTTTGTTTATTTGCAATGAATATATTATTGTGCAGTGAGTGTGATATAAGTTAATTACCGAACATTTTTGAGTTTTACAAACTTTCAAAATAGTGGTAAAGATAGTATGTATTTGTTTTTTATTTATATTACACGCAACAAATACAATTGTGAATGTCAATCGTATATTTCATAATAAATTCTAAATGTTAGAGTTTAATAGTATAAATTATTGATCATGATATAACCTATAGTAAATCTTTACTTATTAATATCAGTAATATTTGTTGTATAACCTCGTATCAAAATGCGTCAACCATCGAATAGTGGTTATTTAAGTAATAATTACCTCATATGTGACAAAATTGGATGTACTTCTGAGTTAAACTCTGGACTAGGAGACATTGTAAAAGTCACTAGAGGAATATCAACGTCAAAGCTGCTTCTGCACAAAGAGCGGATGGACATTCTCAGTATTAAAATACTCGCGAATTTGTGTATATGCATTCAGTATGCAGACAAAAATATATCAGTAGGATGTAATAATTCTTATTTAGAAACATAGAACAAGACAACATCATGCTCTCCACCTGAAAAAACCTTCGAACGGCTACTTCAATTGACTTTGATTGGAAAATATTATAGAATAGGTGTTTTTTATGTGAAAAAGAAGAGGATGAAATGAAGGAAAGAAGAAAGTCCAAATCATCAAGAAAACAAATCAGCTACGTAACTACCTCTGATCTCAAGAAAACTATTTTATTGATAAGCGAAGAGATAAGTGAATTTTGTCCCAATATCCATAAAATAATTGTAGGCGTGTTAAATTTAGTAGTTCAGGAAGCTAAGTATCACGCGGATTGTTACATTCGTTTAAGGACTACCTTAAAACAGACCCAGAGGGAGAAAAATATTCATCCATTCACAATTCAATAGTAGATGCAGCAACGGAGCAGATTTTCAAAAACATTGAAGAAAATGTAAACTGGAATTTTTCACTGACAGAATTAAAAGGTATTGTAACAATTGGCCATATTCCTTACTATAAAACAGTAAAAATGAGGCTAATGAACCATTATGAGGATAATGTTGTATTCTCCAGTAAATTTGGATCGAATACAATAATATATTTTAAAAAATTATATAAAATATTGTCCGATAACTGGTATAGTCAGAGGTCGAAAGATGGTGAAGAAGAATACCGTATTTTGAAGCTGCTGCTAGTGAAATTTTACGACGGCACATCCGGACGCAGGTTTATGTTTATGGTCCTCACGCGATAATATCTGTAGGCCTCCTTCATTTATATCACCACTGCATGTGACTTTAGCTGTTACTCTTCTGCAACCTTTACAAATCCTGTGAAAATAAATCAGGTACTTTTGCACAGATAGTTCACGATATCGCAGATTTTAACGTCAATACATTGAATTACAAGGATACTTTCCATAATTTGGGTTCTATTTAAATCGTAACTCCGAGCTATGGAATACAAACCAGAGAACTGTTAAATTATTAAACGTTTAGATAAGATCCAACTGAGTCCACCATTTCGAACAAGGTCAACTTCAAATCAAAATTTCTGAGCAAGAACCAAATTTAACCCCCACAGTTTTATCAAAATTCAACTCTCTGGATGTTTCTTAAATTCAAAACCAATAATGACTCTCCGGGATGGAACGGATTTCTGAAACTGTTAACAAGTACACATGGTTTTGATACTACGTCAATAATATTCTTACCATTAATTAACGCATCTGCAAGTATTTATAAACTTTATACACGGCGATGAAAACATCAGTAAACAATGCAGTTTTTTAAAAATAAGAAAATTAATGGGAATTTTTTAAAGGGGTCCAGTTATCAAGCAAAGACAAAATCATTCCTTTTTTGGTTTCCACTAGCAAAATCAAAGTGGATGATGATATTATTCGAATTGATCCACTCTTGTTATTTCAGCGTATATACGCATACGTATTTCCGATTTTTTAACGCATTTAAAAAATCGAATGAAGAACTAAAAATCTACATGACTTATGAATTAGCTCCATATTCTCTTTGAAGATGTTGAAATAGGAAAAACAAAATCTTAATTTTATGACCTATTCCCAGAAGAGTGGACGTGAACGATGGACGAAAATTATCCTACGTAATTGATGTAATGACGTGAATGATGCTACTACACAGTTGCAAGTGGCAACTAGATAAAAAATTTGATACTATATTTTGTCAACATTGTGTCAGATATATTGATAACAATTATGGACACAATATTTATGTCGTATTTGATGGTTATAAAAAGAGCTGTACAAAATCGATGGAACGAACGCGTTGCTGTAAAAAAATGCATGATATGATATAATATTTGATAAAACCATGTCTATCAAAAAAGCGCACCAGAAATTTTTACCGAATACCTAAAAAAAGAGTAAGCTCATAAATATGCTACCAGAAACACTTCCAGAAAATAATATATTTAATTGCCAAGCAGAAGCCGACAGACTAATAATTGAAATGTTTTTTAATCTGCACTCCGAAAACATTGCTTTTGTGTCCGAGGTTGTAGTTGTTTTAGTTTTATTGAATGCGCTCTCACCAACAGATTGAAAAATTTATTTTCTGATACCATCTAAAATACCGCAAAAAGGGTTCTCTTCTTCTTAGGAAAATTATTACCAATGTGTAAACAGCATATTCTGTTCTCACATGCATTCACTGGCTGTGACCGGACGTCAGCTTTTTTCCAACGTGTCAAAAACGTGTTTGCAAAAAAATTTGAGAAACGAATTGAATTGCAAAATGCTTCGATAATTAAAAATGAATGCAAAGATATTTACGAAATTCTGGTGTTACATACGTTCCTGCTTTATAAGTTGCTCAAAAGATTAAAGGTAAAAGATTAATCTATTAAGATGTAACTATTTATGTAAATGTTAAACTGCCGTCTTTACCACCTACTGCAGATGCCGCTTTTGAACACTTCAATAGAGTATATCTGCAAATTCAGACAAGGCTCGAAAGAGAAATATCACCAGAAGAAAGGGGTTGGAAATATGAATGCGGAATATTGATACCACAAACAATGACGCAGCGCACACGCAATACAGGATGCTCCGCCATCTTGTGGGTGCAGGAAAAAATGATTTAAAGTGCATTGCTGCATGCTTAGAATCTAATGGTTTAGAATGGTAATTCCTTCACCTACAATCTATATCAACGAGATGGTGAACGACAATGATTTAATAACGTGTATTATTACATTAATAGTGGTTTTGATAAATTTCTAAATTCTAATAAATTTACATTAAGGTTACCTACAATGCAAATATAATAACATAGAGTCTCGATGTGCTCGACCTAGGTCACCAGAGTCATTGGTAAAGATTACTTCCGATTTGCAACGATCCTAACATTCTTGTCTAGCATTTTCCACTAAATTATGTAATGCTCTCTTGTTATTTGTTCTCCTCACCTGATCACTTTTCAGAACATCGCCTGGCGAATATAATATATTTCATTTATTTAATATGACAAAGACATACACACAGCAACTGTAAAACATTATTGCGAAATAAATAAATAGTATTATGTGGTTATATTTTATTAATTTTGAACAAGTTCAATAGGCGCTGGGGCCCCTTATTATCCACGGGGCCCTAGCTGCAGCCCAATTAGCCCTCATATAGATCCGCTCCTGTATCTCCGAACTGACTTTGATATATTTCAAGTCCAAGTCAAGACCCAACACTATTATTATAAATATTATTTTATGAGCTAATAACAAATGAAAAAAAAATTATAATTTAAACTTTTTAATTTTTATTTACACCTTGTTTTCTTATGTATAGTATGACGTGCTATATCTGCATGGCATGTTAAAGTCATCATTTGAAAAATCTGCTTATGTTTCATCCTGTTATTTATTTTGTAGATGCTCAATTTGTTTACGAGCTGAACGCAAGAGGCAATAAGATGTTACGTTCGCGAGGCTACACGTACCATATTCAAAGAAAGGCGAGCAGAGGTGGAGTGGACAGGATAAGATGGCGGTGTTCCACACACTCCCCTCGAGGTTGCAAGGCTGCACTGACAACACTCAACGATCAAATTATTAGATTGCACACAGAACATAACCATGGGCCTGTTTACAAATAAAACTGACAAAAATGTATTAATGTAGGTAGATGCTCCTACAAATCTTGCCTACATATTATTATACAAACTTATGAAATTATTTTTGTTTAATAATATAAAATTTGATGAACATCTTTAACAGGTAGACAAAGCGTGCTGTAAAAATAAACAAAATAGTTATTATGATAATGAACTATTTTTTTTTCTGTTTTATGACCTAACTGTCGCTCTTCGATCCAAACTGTTTAAAAATAATAAATGTTGGCTATATTGTTAACCTATCCTACACAAACGCTACATAACCCAAGCACTAGCGTTAGGTCCTTACACCGCCGTTGACGGCAATAATAAGTGCCCATATTTCCAACCGCCAGTGCCCGCCAGTTCGTCACGTAGACGTGGGTCCGAGGTCCGTCAACTAGACTTTAAGATCCGAGTTTTGCAGGAGACGCCCCTTTGTTGAACACTGAAAACACACATAGCTCCAACACTCGGTTGCCCTGAAAAAGCTATTGTGAGCTGCCAGGTATTGAGTCTATTTAAAAAATAGAAAATTTACACGATAATGGGTGTATATTCCAGTGAGTGGATAATTTTAATAAATCTTTATTGCATGAAAGATATTTTTACCAAGTAAACGGCAAGTTTATTTCTCCTTTTCCACTAAAAAAACCCTTGCTAGAAATTCGCATATAGATCTGTATTGAATATAAATACTTTGAATATTGTTTGGGAAATCTAAAAGGAAATCTTAACCTACCAATCAGTGTCAAAATTGATTTTCTTTGATGCAATAAATGCTAAGAAACAATTGGTAGACAGATTAAATTTATTCGACTTATTATGACAAAAACTTTAAAACAAAATTTAAATATTCCAAAATTGTCACATCAGTTGTAATATTTTTGGACAACTTACATAATACTTCAGTATGATAATTTTTCTTTTCTAGAGGAAGATATATTTGTATATGAGAAAACAATGCGAGGCAATAGAATGTTACGTTCCCGTGGGTATACGTACTTTATGCAAACGAAGATAAACGTAGGTGCAGGTTTAGAGAAGATAAGATGGCGGTGTTCGACGCATGCGCCTCGTGGTTGTAAGGGTTTCTTGACCACATTAAATGATGAAGTTGTTAGATCTTATACCGTACATAATCATGATAAAGTTTGTAAATAATATTCTGTGTAATGAATCAAACGAGCATACTATAATAAAATTATATTAAGAATTTAATAACTTCGTTTTCTTTCATATGAAGCTACGAGTAGTTACGGGCTATTTTCTTAATTTTTTTAAAGACAAATATGACTATATGATTATCTGTTTGTTTTTTTTAAATGTATTGAGGTTTTGTGGCAACAAATTCAGAAATAATTACGATTGAAACTTTGTTTTTATCAAGCTTACTTCATTTGGTATTTTGTTATCCTGTTATGTTGGGTCACGACTTATCAATGGCTTAGTTGCACTTGTAAATCTGCAGAGTTATATTTTTCAACCTGGTTTTTATTTACAGACAATACTGAATTTGTCCACGATACAAACTCGAGAGGTAATAAAATATTACGCTCTCAAGGCTACACCTATCATATACAAAGAAAGGCGAATGTTGGTGGCATGGAAAAGTTAAGATGGAGGTGTTCAACGCATGCGTCGCGTGGCTGTAACGCTGCTTTGACAACATTTAATGATGAAATTATTAGATGTTATACGGAACATAACCATGATCCTGTTTATAAAATATAATATTGTGTTTTTTTATTATACTACAACACTGTTTGATAGCTAATTATAAAAATTACCATCACTGTCGCAATGGCTAAAAAGGTCTGACACACTTTTATTAAAATATACACTCAAAAAAAGGTCCTGTTCTTCTTTTTTATTAATCCTGCATAGTTATTCTTATTATTAATTTTTCATAGTTGTGCTTCATGTCTTTTCAGCAAATCAGATTAACTCATAAATTCTGTAAAAATTTGTCCACCATTTATGTTTGTTTCCCTTGTATAAAATTATTACTTTATCAAAATTTCCGGTGCGATTACAGCCACATAAAGCCTTCATATAATGTTAATGTAGATGTATCTCAGATCAATATAAATAATCATTGTTGTGGACGTCCGGCGCACTTTGCATCACATTTTCCCATAAAGCTAGCCACCTAATAATTATTTCTCAGTTTTGCACACTTGTACACATTGCAATAATCTGTTTTCTGGTATAATTAAACTTGTTAATTATTTAGATGATGAATTTGAATACGAGACGAACGCGAGAGGCAATCAGCTGATACGTTCACGTGGATACACGTATTATGCACAAAAAAAGATGAACATTGGCGGAATGGACAAGATACGATGGAGATGTTCTACGCACGCACCTCGTGGCTGTAGAGCGGCATTAACCACTTACAACAATCAAGTCATTAAGTCGTATATGGAACATAACCACGACCCTGTTTATAAAAAAAATGTACATAACCCTTTAAAATCCATATCGCGTGAGAGATCTTTCTATTAGTAAACGGCAACTTCATTTCTTCTCTTCCACTATTAGAACCCTTGAGATTCTTTTGATGAAGTTCCCACTATATTGATTAGTGTTACATGTCTACTGTTAGTGGATATTATAACTTAATAGAATAGTAATCCGAAATTTATACAAAAAACTTAAACAAATATTATGTTTGTCAATTTTTCTTTTTGGTGTCATTAATGTAGAGATATAAAATTCAATTTGAAATTTTGTAATTATTACAATGAACGCTGTGTGAATGTCTAGAATTATTACAATCTCAGTGTAATAATTTTGGACTGGCACTTTTATTTAAAAAATAAAATTGAATTGAAGATGATAATATACCAACATTATTAATTTAACTAGCCTGGTCATTAAAGAGGTACAAATTAAAAACTTCTAATTTTTATTTCTTTTGAACACAAATTTGGAACGCGATTATTATATAAGAAACTTGTATAATTTCCCGCAATTTAACATATTTTTTCCAGGTTAAATGAAATGTGTATGGAGTCATCGGTAATTTTAAGCACTTATGCTTCCTTTAGAAATCCTTTGCTCGTACGTATCTTACTATCGGTAGCTATACTGACATAATGTAATAAGACCATAATAGATCGTGACAGCCGCGTGCAGTTCGAACTAAAAAGACGTTAAATTATTCACAAATACCTGGCCTCATCATAAGACCTGAATGAATACATTTCAAAATGATTTTTTTGTAGAGGAAGATGAATTTGTATATACGAAAACAGTGCGAGGTAATAGGATGTTACGTTCCAGTGGGTACACGTACTTTATTCACAGGAAGATAGACGTAGGTGAAGGCTTAGAGAAGATAAGATGGCGGTGTTCGAGGCATGCGTCTCGTGGTTTTAAGGCTGGATCGACCACATTTCGTTCTTAGATCTTATACGGAACATAGCCACAATAAAGTTTGTAAATAATATTCTAATTAACAAAACAGCATAGAAAAATAAAATTATTATAAAAAATCAATGGCTATATTTGATTTAATATGATACAGTTAATTCTAAAAACAATCCCCAAAGATATTTTCAATATAATGATGGGCTCATCATCACATTCCCCGAAAATGTTTGCGCTTTTGCATTTTTCTTGCTTAACATTATCAATATAATACTAAATCTCAGAAAAGTCGTGAACGAAAAGTGTATCATATTCGAAATATAGGCCATTCAAGTAACAACAGTTATCTATTTCATACATTGTCTTAACGAGATTTATGTTATTATGTTTGTAAAAACTTTAATAGGCGTTCCTTCTTTTTCCTAGCCTCAAAGTTGTTTAGCCATTCTCATGTTTAATGTTCAAACGTAATTCGCTGTACATTTCCGTTGTATTATCATATATTAATAAAGAATTTCGAAATGAAAAAAAAAGTTATCTATTTCAACATATGTTGCATTATTTACCTTTAAGTATATCTTTATTTTATTAATTTGATTTACATATACAAAATGTCATAACGATGTCTAGTGATTTCTAACATTCAATGCTTACTTGTTTTCAGATGGTACTCCAACCTACGTGGAATCGAAGAAGGGCAAGCGATTAATACTGCTTAATGGATACACTTACTACGTCAAGCGATATAGGAAGTTGCATGAGCATTATGTTAAAATAATTTGGTATTGCTCAACCCATGCTGCTAGAGGATGTACCGCAGCTATAGTAACCCTGAACGGAGTAATGGCTTTCGTCAAGGATAACCATAACCATTATCCTGTTATGTGATTCAAAGTTGTTGCTGTTTTGGATTGATTTTCAATTACTTTGTTTGTATTATAATAAGCATTTGGAAATTTTATCTTTCAACTAACGATTTTTGTACTCATAAAAGACTCCTATATCGGGATATCAAAAATAGTCTTACTATATCGTTCGTCCAAAATGTGACTAATTCAATTTATTCAGTAATTTCTTCTACTATAACGATTGTTGTGTCACCCAAAGTGGTACTTCTATTTTTTCGGTGTCACCCACCAGCAGCAGGTTCATAAGTCCAGAAAATATCCATAGCAAGACGTCCTATTCGTAAAAGTATCATAAACTTTTTTCTAATTTATATGCTAGGAAAGCTACTGAATGATTTTTTAAATAAGAAGGAGTATTTATTAGATATTACTTTTATATTTATTCTTTTGTCAAAGGTTGTTCAAAAACCTTGGTAGTTTAATGAGTTATTTTTTATAATTATAATACTTTGATTTACTTTTGAAATATAGTTTGAAGTAACTTTTTTAATTTCTTATTAATTCAAAAGGGTTGATTCCGATATAAAAACAATATCTTTGATTCTTTTATTATTCATAATTTATGATATCAATATGTCAAAGTGCCTTAAGAAATGTTATATTTTCGTTATAAGGGTTCTCTGCATTAGATTATTGGTAAGAAATATTAGTTTCGTTAAATATAAATAAAAGGTTATGGGTGAAAGCTGTTGAAATTGCAAGCACTAATTAGCTTACGATCGTTTCTGACCTAACTTCAGTCGATTTTTTATATTCTCAACAAACTAAATGCTGACTTAAAATTACGAACAGATTTTTTTTGTATTTTCCTCAGTGTAATGCTGCAGATGATATTTTGATGTCGTTTATTGAAACTATAGATCAACTTTCCTGCTATGGTGTTTACAATTATCAAAGCGCATATTTTTTTTTAATTTGAAGATTTACATCTTCACTTTGATTATCATTTCCTATATTTTATGGTCCAAATAGAAACCAAATTGTTTTTTTTTGCCAAAGTGCTGATACAAAATATTTAGAATAACAATTAATTATTCTAACTTCAACCTTAACGCGGCTAATTATTTTTAATTTGAGAATTAATTATTAGGTGGTATTTTTGTTTCTGTTTCGTCTCTGTGTTAATGTCTCTTAATTAATGTATTAATGCAACATTTTTAATTGGATTCCTATTACCTACCTATACTATACAGTACATATTTTTTTTAATTTTTCGCTTTAAGGTTACTACATTTATCTGCATAGAAAATAAAATCTTAACTGTTTACGGCTTTTAACCTTGATTCATAATATAATTACTATAAAACTGCTATTTTTTATGGTTCGCTTCTTTTTATTATTAAGGTTATTTTATAATATATTTTTGGTGATTAAATAGATGTATATTTTTGAAAATCTGTAGTTTTACTTATATGATTGAAAAAATTTTATCCTCGGAGATTTAAAAAAATTGTATTTATACGCGTTTCATCCCTTAAAATGTTGTTTATTATCCGAATCTTTTGAGTTTTATTTAATGTTAATTCCACCAATATTTGTCCTTAAACAATCCCACACGTGTTTCGCCTCTACACGAGGCATCCTCAGAAGATGTTGACTCGCCAAACTCTGTTACGAGACTCAGAGACGTGTAACGACAAATATTATATGCGGAATTAACATTAAAGAAAACTCAAAACATTTGGATAATTATGGATTTCCGCAGTCACGTTTACTTCAATAATTTTTTATGTATTTTACTTTCAAATAAACTTTAGATATGATTCATTCATAGATCAGTTATTGTGAAGGCATTTTCTTCCACAATCAAAGTTCCACATACTGACCTACATACACACATACGCACAAAAATTTAAGAAAGTATTTCAAGAATGCATGACCTATGAACTATGAACCACGATATTGTCTATTGAATTATGACCTACTGTGAAAAACGTTATTCCTATTACATATTTTATAGTATATCTGTCATTCAATCTAGTCAAATAAAAACATTTTGAAATGGATAAAACAATTTCCTCATAGAGCGTAAGATATTTCTGTGAGATTTGAAAGTAAAATAAAAAAAGAGTAGTAGATAATTAATTCAGTAAATACCACTTGGATAACAAGTTTGATATACATGTAATATTCCCTGGATAACGCATGTAAAACATTTGAATAACATAATTTAAAGGTACTAAGGTAACATAAAATTAAGTTGATATTAAATTCTAGGTGGAGCCTTTAAGTTCGTGAAGTCCCAAAAAGGTAAGCAGCTCATACTGAAGGATGGGTATACGTACTATCTACGAAAGACTGAATACACGAGAGCTGGTGTTAGACAAAGATGGAAATGTTCGACGAGTGCAGTACGGAGGTGTCCCGGATCGCTGATAACCATTGATGAAGAAATTATCAAGAAAAATGAGTTACATAATCATGATGCAGTTTCAAGGTTTCTATATTGATATGGCAATGACGGGAAATAAAATACAAACCTTTGGACACGGCAAATTACTAAATTGTTACAGAAATTATTAAACCTAAATCGTCCATGCCAGCTGTAAATCACAAGGCATATGTTATAATGATAATTTTCTTATATTATGTATTATATTGTGTATTACAAAGATAGTACAA